>NC_140412.1:128616426-129989640 GCF_965140295.1 Lepidochelys olivacea | reverse complement strand
ACAAAACACCCTCCGAACCTCTTTAGCCCTTGCTAGAGAAAACTTACAGGATGCTCAAAAAGAGCAAAAAGCCTGGTATGATAAACATGCCAGAGAGCGTTCCTTCAAAGTAGGAGACCAGGTCATGGTCTTAAAGGCGCTCCAGGCCCATAAAATGGAAGCATCGTGGGAAGGGCCATTCGTGGTCCAGGAGCGCCTGGGAGCTGTTAATTATCTCATAGCATTCCCCACCTCCAACCGAAAGCCTAAGGTGTATCATATTAATTCTCTAAAGCCCTTTTATTCCAGAGAATTAAAGGTTTGTCAGTTTACAGCCCAGGGAGGAGACGACGCTGAGTGGCCTGAAGGTGTCTATTACGAAGGGAAATGTGCTGGTGGTGTGGAAGAGGTGAACCTCTCCATGACCCTTGGGCGTATGCAGCGACAGCAGATCCAGGAGCTGTGCACTAGCTACGCGCCAACGTTCTCAGCCACCCCAGGACTGACTGAACGGGCATACCACTCCATTGACACAGGTAATGCTCACCCTCGCCCCGGTGACCCGTCAGCTGGACGATGTTTTAAGTGTAACGAGCTGGGGCATGTAAAGGCCAACTGCCCCAAGAACCCCAACAGATTACAGTTCATTGCACCGGAATCACACCAGAGGTCCACAGGCCCAGATACCTCCCAGATACCCTTGGAGCGGAGGGAAACTGTGAGTGTGGGTGGGAAGAAGGTCACCGCGTGGAGGGACACCGGAGCACAAGTGTCAGCTATCCATGCTTCCTTAGTGGACCCCAATTTAATCAACCCAGAGATCCAAGTGACGATTCAACCCTTCAAGTCCAACTCTTTCAATTTGCCTACAGCCAAGTTGCCTGTCCAGTACAAGGGCTGGTCAGGAATGTGGACTTTTGCAGTCTATGATGATTATCCCATCCCCATGCTGTTGGGGGAAGACTTGGCCAATCATGTGAAGCAGGCCAAGAGGGTGGGAATGGTCACCCGCAGCCAGGCTAAACAAGCCGTGAGGCCTAGCTCTGTTCCGGAAACTTCTATCAGGACCCAGTCAGAGGTGATGGACCTGGACCCCAGGCCAATGTCTGCAACAGCAGTAGTGGATCCAGTCCCAGAGACCCAGACGGAACCAGTCCCAGAACCGGAACCAGCCAAACAACCAACACCAGACCCCGTGTCAGCACTGAATCCAGTACTTGCAACCTCAACACCAGAGGGCCCCACCGAACCTGAACTGGCAGCAGCCGATAACCCTACACAAGAGGCTCAGCCGGAGCCTGAATCCCAACATAGTGCACCAGCGGAGAGCGGTTCACAGTCAACAGAAACAGCTCCATCCCCTATATCGCTTCCAGAGGGACCAAGCCTAGGTCCACAATCCCATGAGGAACTGATGTCTCCAGCATCAAGGGAACAGTTCCAGACCGAACAGGAAGCAGATGAAAGCCTCCAGAGAGCTTGGACGGCGGCACGGAGCAACCCACCGCCTCTCAGCTCTTCTAATCGATCCAGGTTTGTTGTAGAAAGAGGACTTTTATACAAGGAAACTCTTTCTGGGGGACACCAGGAAGACTGGCATCCTCAGAGACAGTTGGTAGTTCCAACTAAATACCGGGCCAAGCTCTTGAGCTTAGCCCATGATCACCCTAGTGGCCATGCTGGGGTGAACAGGACCAAAGACCGTTTGGGGGGGTCATTCCACTGGGAGGGAATGGGCAAGGATGTTTCTACCTATGTCCAGTCTTGTGAGGTGTGCCAAAGAGTGGGAAAACCCCAAGACCAGGTCAAAGCTCCTCTCCAGCCACTCCCCATCATTGAAGTTCCATTTCAGCGAGTAGCTGTGGATATTCTGGGTCCTTTTCCGAAAAAGACACCCAGAGGAAAGCAGTACATACTGACTTTCATGGATTTTGCCACCCGATGGCCGGAAGCAGTAGCTCTAAGCAACACCAGGGCTAAAAGTGTGTGCCAGGCACTAGCAGACATTTTTGCCAGGGTAGGTTGGCCCTCCGACATCCTCACAGATGCAGGGACTAATTTCCTGGCAGGAACTATGAAAAACCTTTGGGAAGCTCATGGGGTAAATCACTTGGTTGCCACTCCTTACCATCATCAAACAAATGGCATGGTGGAGAAGTTTAATGGAACTTTGGGGGCCATGATACGTAAATTCGTAAATGAGCACTCCAATGATTGGGACCTAGTATTGCAGCAGTTGCTCTTTGCCTACAGAGCTGTACCACATCCCAGTTTAGGGTTTTCCCCATTTGAACTTGTATATGGCCGTGAGGTTAAGGGGCCATTGCAGTTGGTGAAGCAGCAATGGGAGGGATTTACACCTTCTCCAGGAACTAACATTCTGGACTTTGTAACCAACCTACAAAACACCCTCCGAACCTCTTTAGCCCTTGCTAGAGAAAACTTACAGGATGCTCAAAAAGAGCAAAAAGCCTGGTATGATAAACATGCCAGAGAGCGTTCCTTCAAAGTAGGAGACCAGGTCATGGTCTTAAAGGCGCTCCAGGCCCATAAAATGGAAGCATCGTGGGAAGGGCCATTCGTGGTCCAGGAGCGCCTGGGAGCTGTTAATTATCTCATAGCATTCCCCACCTCCAACCGAAAGCCTAAGGTGTATCATATTAATTCTCTAAAGCCCTTTTATTCCAGAGAATTAAAGGTTTGTCAGTTTACAGCCCAGGGAGGAGACGACGCTGAGTGGCCTGAAGGTGTCTATTACGAAGGGAAATGTGCTGGTGGTGTGGAAGAGGTGAACCTCTCCATGACCCTTGGGCGTATGCAGCGACAGCAGATCCAGGAGCTGTGCACTAGCTACGCGCCAACGTTCTCAGCCACCCCAGGACTGACTGAACGGGCATACCACTCCATTGACACAGGTAATGCTCACCCTCGCCCCGGTGACCCGTCAGCTGGACGATGTTTTAAGTGTAACGAGCTGGGGCATGTAAAGGCCAACTGCCCCAAGAACCCCAACAGATTACAGTTCATTGCACCGGAATCACACCAGAGGTCCACAGGCCCAGATACCTCCCAGATACCCTTGGAGCGGAGGGAAACTGTGAGTGTGGGTGGGAAGAAGGTCACCGCGTGGAGGGACACCGGAGCACAAGTGTCAGCTATCCATGCTTCCTTAGTGGACCCCAATTTAATCAACCCAGAGATCCAAGTGACGATTCAACCCTTCAAGTCCAACTCTTTCAATTTGCCTACAGCCAAGTTGCCTGTCCAGTACAAGGGCTGGTCAGGAATGTGGACTTTTGCAGTCTATGATGATTATCCCATCCCCATGCTGTTGGGGGAAGACTTGGCCAATCATGTGAAGCAGGCCAAGAGGGTGGGAATGGTCACCCGCAGCCAGGCTAAACAAGCCGTGAGGCCTAGCTCTGTTCCGGAAACTTCTATCAGGACCCAGTCAGAGGTGATGGACCTGGACCCCAGGCCAATGTCTGCAACAGCAGTAGTGGATCCAGTCCCAGAGACCCAGACGGAACCAGTCCCAGAACCGGAACCAGCCAAACAACCAACACCAGACCCCGTGTCAGCACTGAATCCAGTACTTGCAACCTCAACACCAGAGGGCCCCACCGAACCTGAACTGGCAGCAGCCGATAACCCTACACAAGAGGCTCAGCCGGAGCCTGAATCCCAACATAGTGCACCAGCGGAGAGCGGTTCACAGTCAACAGAAACAGCTCCATCCCCTATATCGCTTCCAGAGGGACCAAGCCTAGGTCCACAATCCCATGAGGAACTGATGTCTCCAGCATCAAGGGAACAGTTCCAGACCGAACAGGAAGCAGATGAAAGCCTCCAGAGAGCTTGGACGGCGGCACGGAGCAACCCACCGCCTCTCAGCTCTTCTAATCGATCCAGGTTTGTTGTAGAAAGAGGACTTTTATACAAGGAAACTCTTTCTGGGGGACACCAGGAAGACTGGCATCCTCAGAGACAGTTGGTAGTTCCAACTAAATACCGGGCCAAGCTCTTGAGCTTAGCCCATGATCACCCTAGTGGCCATGCTGGGGTGAACAGGACCAAAGACCGTTTGGGGGGGTCATTCCACTGGGAGGGAATGGGCAAGGATGTTTCTACCTATGTCCAGTCTTGTGAGGTGTGCCAAAGAGTGGGAAAACCCCAAGACCAGGTCAAAGCTCCTCTCCAGCCACTCCCCATCATTGAAGTTCCATTTCAGCGAGTAGCTGTGGATATTCTGGGTCCTTTTCCGAAAAAGACACCCAGAGGAAAGCAGTACATACTGACTTTCATGGATTTTGCCACCCGATGGCCGGAAGCAGTAGCTCTAAGCAACACCAGGGCTAAAAGTGTGTGCCAGGCACTAGCAGACATTTTTGCCAGGGTAGGTTGGCCCTCCGACATCCTCACAGATGCAGGGACTAATTTCCTGGCAGGAACTATGAAAAACCTTTGGGAAGCTCATGGGGTAAATCACTTGGTTGCCACTCCTTACCATCATCAAACAAATGGCATGGTGGAGAAGTTTAATGGAACTTTGGGGGCCATGATACGTAAATTCGTAAATGAGCACTCCAATGATTGGGACCTAGTATTGCAGCAGTTGCTCTTTGCCTACAGAGCTGTACCACATCCCAGTTTAGGGTTTTCCCCATTTGAACTTGTATATGGCCGTGAGGTTAAGGGGCCATTGCAGTTGGTGAAGCAGCAATGGGAGGGATTTACACCTTCTCCAGGAACTAACATTCTGGACTTTGTAACCAACCTACAAAACACCCTCCGAACCTCTTTAGCCCTTGCTAGAGAAAACTTACAGGATGCTCAAAAAGAGCAAAAAGCCTGGTATGATAAACATGCCAGAGAGCGTTCCTTCAAAGTAGGAGACCAGGTCATGGTCTTAAAGGCGCTCCAGGCCCATAAAATGGAAGCATCGTGGGAAGGGCCATTCGTGGTCCAGGAGCGCCTGGGAGCTGTTAATTATCTCATAGCATTCCCCACCTCCAACCGAAAGCCTAAGGTGTATCATATTAATTCTCTAAAGCCCTTTTATTCCAGAGAATTAAAGGTTTGTCAGTTTACAGCCCAGGGAGGAGACGACGCTGAGTGGCCTGAAGGTGTCTATTACGAAGGGAAATGTGCTGGTGGTGTGGAAGAGGTGAACCTCTCCATGACCCTTGGGCGTATGCAGCGACAGCAGATCCAGGAGCTGTGCACTAGCTACGCGCCAACGTTCTCAGCCACCCCAGGACTGACTGAACGGGCATACCACTCCATTGACACAGGTAATGCTCACCCTCGCCCCGGTGACCCGTCAGCTGGACGATGTTTTAAGTGTAACGAGCTGGGGCATGTAAAGGCCAACTGCCCCAAGAACCCCAACAGATTACAGTTCATTGCACCGGAATCACACCAGAGGTCCACAGGCCCAGATACCTCCCAGATACCCTTGGAGCGGAGGGAAACTGTGAGTGTGGGTGGGAAGAAGGTCACCGCGTGGAGGGACACCGGAGCACAAGTGTCAGCTATCCATGCTTCCTTAGTGGACCCCAATTTAATCAACCCAGAGATCCAAGTGACGATTCAACCCTTCAAGTCCAACTCTTTCAATTTGCCTACAGCCAAGTTGCCTGTCCAGTACAAGGGCTGGTCAGGAATGTGGACTTTTGCAGTCTATGATGATTATCCCATCCCCATGCTGTTGGGGGAAGACTTGGCCAATCATGTGAAGCAGGCCAAGAGGGTGGGAATGGTCACCCGCAGCCAGGCTAAACAAGCCGTGAGGCCTAGCTCTGTTCCGGAAACTTCTATCAGGACCCAGTCAGAGGTGATGGACCTGGACCCCAGGCCAATGTCTGCAACAGCAGTAGTGGATCCAGTCCCAGAGACCCAGACGGAACCAGTCCCAGAACCGGAACCAGCCAAACAACCAACACCAGACCCCGTGTCAGCACTGAATCCAGTACTTGCAACCTCAACACCAGAGGGCCCCACCGAACCTGAACTGGCAGCAGCCGATAACCCTACACAAGAGGCTCAGCCGGAGCCTGAATCCCAACATAGTGCACCAGCGGAGAGCGGTTCACAGTCAACAGAAACAGCTCCATCCCCTATATCGCTTCCAGAGGGACCAAGCCTAGGTCCACAATCCCATGAGGAACTGATGTCTCCAGCATCAAGGGAACAGTTCCAGACCGAACAGGAAGCAGATGAAAGCCTCCAGAGAGCTTGGACGGCGGCACGGAGCAACCCACCGCCTCTCAGCTCTTCTAATCGATCCAGGTTTGTTGTAGAAAGAGGACTTTTATACAAGGAAACTCTTTCTGGGGGACACCAGGAAGACTGGCATCCTCAGAGACAGTTGGTAGTTCCAACTAAATACCGGGCCAAGCTCTTGAGCTTAGCCCATGATCACCCTAGTGGCCATGCTGGGGTGAACAGGACCAAAGACCGTTTGGGGGGGTCATTCCACTGGGAGGGAATGGGCAAGGATGTTTCTACCTATGTCCAGTCTTGTGAGGTGTGCCAAAGAGTGGGAAAACCCCAAGACCAGGTCAAAGCTCCTCTCCAGCCACTCCCCATCATTGAAGTTCCATTTCAGCGAGTAGCTGTGGATATTCTGGGTCCTTTTCCGAAAAAGACACCCAGAGGAAAGCAGTACATACTGACTTTCATGGATTTTGCCACCCGATGGCCGGAAGCAGTAGCTCTAAGCAACACCAGGGCTAAAAGTGTGTGCCAGGCACTAGCAGACATTTTTGCCAGGGTAGGTTGGCCCTCCGACATCCTCACAGATGCAGGGACTAATTTCCTGGCAGGAACTATGAAAAACCTTTGGGAAGCTCATGGGGTAAATCACTTGGTTGCCACTCCTTACCATCATCAAACAAATGGCATGGTGGAGAAGTTTAATGGAACTTTGGGGGCCATGATACGTAAATTCGTAAATGAGCACTCCAATGATTGGGACCTAGTATTGCAGCAGTTGCTCTTTGCCTACAGAGCTGTACCACATCCCAGTTTAGGGTTTTCCCCATTTGAACTTGTATATGGCCGTGAGGTTAAGGGGCCATTGCAGTTGGTGAAGCAGCAATGGGAGGGATTTACACCTTCTCCAGGAACTAACATTCTGGACTTTGTAACCAACCTACAAAACACCCTCCGAACCTCTTTAGCCCTTGCTAGAGAAAACTTACAGGATGCTCAAAAAGAGCAAAAAGCCTGGTATGATAAACATGCCAGAGAGCGTTCCTTCAAAGTAGGAGACCAGGTCATGGTCTTAAAGGCGCTCCAGGCCCATAAAATGGAAGCATCGTGGGAAGGGCCATTCGTGGTCCAGGAGCGCCTGGGAGCTGTTAATTATCTCATAGCATTCCCCACCTCCAACCGAAAGCCTAAGGTGTATCATATTAATTCTCTAAAGCCCTTTTATTCCAGAGAATTAAAGGTTTGTCAGTTTACAGCCCAGGGAGGAGACGACGCTGAGTGGCCTGAAGGTGTCTATTACGAAGGGAAATGTGCTGGTGGTGTGGAAGAGGTGAACCTCTCCATGACCCTTGGGCGTATGCAGCGACAGCAGATCCAGGAGCTGTGCACTAGCTACGCGCCAACGTTCTCAGCCACCCCAGGACTGACTGAACGGGCATACCACTCCATTGACACAGGTAATGCTCACCCTCGCCCCGGTGACCCGTCAGCTGGACGATGTTTTAAGTGTAACGAGCTGGGGCATGTAAAGGCCAACTGCCCCAAGAACCCCAACAGATTACAGTTCATTGCACCGGAATCACACCAGAGGTCCACAGGCCCAGATACCTCCCAGATACCCTTGGAGCGGAGGGAAACTGTGAGTGTGGGTGGGAAGAAGGTCACCGCGTGGAGGGACACCGGAGCACAAGTGTCAGCTATCCATGCTTCCTTAGTGGACCCCAATTTAATCAACCCAGAGATCCAAGTGACGATTCAACCCTTCAAGTCCAACTCTTTCAATTTGCCTACAGCCAAGTTGCCTGTCCAGTACAAGGGCTGGTCAGGAATGTGGACTTTTGCAGTCTATGATGATTATCCCATCCCCATGCTGTTGGGGGAAGACTTGGCCAATCATGTGAAGCAGGCCAAGAGGGTGGGAATGGTCACCCGCAGCCAGGCTAAACAAGCCGTGAGGCCTAGCTCTGTTCCGGAAACTTCTATCAGGACCCAGTCAGAGGTGATGGACCTGGACCCCAGGCCAATGTCTGCAACAGCAGTAGTGGATCCAGTCCCAGAGACCCAGACGGAACCAGTCCCAGAACCGGAACCAGCCAAACAACCAACACCAGACCCCGTGTCAGCACTGAATCCAGTACTTGCAACCTCAACACCAGAGGGCCCCACCGAACCTGAACTGGCAGCAGCCGATAACCCTACACAAGAGGCTCAGCCGGAGCCTGAATCCCAACATAGTGCACCAGCGGAGAGCGGTTCACAGTCAACAGAAACAGCTCCATCCCCTATATCGCTTCCAGAGGGACCAAGCCTAGGTCCACAATCCCATGAGGAACTGATGTCTCCAGCATCAAGGGAACAGTTCCAGACCGAACAGGAAGCAGATGAAAGCCTCCAGAGAGCTTGGACGGCGGCACGGAGCAACCCACCGCCTCTCAGCTCTTCTAATCGATCCAGGTTTGTTGTAGAAAGAGGACTTTTATACAAGGAAACTCTTTCTGGGGGACACCAGGAAGACTGGCATCCTCAGAGACAGTTGGTAGTTCCAACTAAATACCGGGCCAAGCTCTTGAGCTTAGCCCATGATCACCCTAGTGGCCATGCTGGGGTGAACAGGACCAAAGACCGTTTGGGGGGGTCATTCCACTGGGAGGGAATGGGCAAGGATGTTTCTACCTATGTCCAGTCTTGTGAGGTGTGCCAAAGAGTGGGAAAACCCCAAGACCAGGTCAAAGCTCCTCTCCAGCCACTCCCCATCATTGAAGTTCCATTTCAGCGAGTAGCTGTGGATATTCTGGGTCCTTTTCCGAAAAAGACACCCAGAGGAAAGCAGTACATACTGACTTTCATGGATTTTGCCACCCGATGGCCGGAAGCAGTAGCTCTAAGCAACACCAGGGCTAAAAGTGTGTGCCAGGCACTAGCAGACATTTTTGCCAGGGTAGGTTGGCCCTCCGACATCCTCACAGATGCAGGGACTAATTTCCTGGCAGGAACTATGAAAAACCTTTGGGAAGCTCATGGGGTAAATCACTTGGTTGCCACTCCTTACCATCATCAAACAAATGGCATGGTGGAGAAGTTTAATGGAACTTTGGGGGCCATGATACGTAAATTCGTAAATGAGCACTCCAATGATTGGGACCTAGTATTGCAGCAGTTGCTCTTTGCCTACAGAGCTGTACCACATCCCAGTTTAGGGTTTTCCCCATTTGAACTTGTATATGGCCGTGAGGTTAAGGGGCCATTGCAGTTGGTGAAGCAGCAATGGGAGGGATTTACACCTTCTCCAGGAACTAACATTCTGGACTTTGTAACCAACCTACAAAACACCCTCCGAACCTCTTTAGCCCTTGCTAGAGAAAACTTACAGGATGCTCAAAAAGAGCAAAAAGCCTGGTATGATAAACATGCCAGAGAGCGTTCCTTCAAAGTAGGAGACCAGGTCATGGTCTTAAAGGCGCTCCAGGCCCATAAAATGGAAGCATCGTGGGAAGGGCCATTCGTGGTCCAGGAGCGCCTGGGAGCTGTTAATTATCTCATAGCATTCCCCACCTCCAACCGAAAGCCTAAGGTGTATCATATTAATTCTCTAAAGCCCTTTTATTCCAGAGAATTAAAGGTTTGTCAGTTTACAGCCCAGGGAGGAGACGACGCTGAGTGGCCTGAAGGTGTCTATTACGAAGGGAAATGTGCTGGTGGTGTGGAAGAGGTGAACCTCTCCATGACCCTTGGGCGTATGCAGCGACAGCAGATCCAGGAGCTGTGCACTAGCTACGCGCCAACGTTCTCAGCCACCCCAGGACTGACTGAACGGGCATACCACTCCATTGACACAGGTAATGCTCACCCTCGCCCCGGTGACCCGTCAGCTGGACGATGTTTTAAGTGTAACGAGCTGGGGCATGTAAAGGCCAACTGCCCCAAGAACCCCAACAGATTACAGTTCATTGCACCGGAATCACACCAGAGGTCCACAGGCCCAGATACCTCCCAGATACCCTTGGAGCGGAGGGAAACTGTGAGTGTGGGTGGGAAGAAGGTCACCGCGTGGAGGGACACCGGAGCACAAGTGTCAGCTATCCATGCTTCCTTAGTGGACCCCAATTTAATCAACCCAGAGATCCAAGTGACGATTCAACCCTTCAAGTCCAACTCTTTCAATTTGCCTACAGCCAAGTTGCCTGTCCAGTACAAGGGCTGGTCAGGAATGTGGACTTTTGCAGTCTATGATGATTATCCCATCCCCATGCTGTTGGGGGAAGACTTGGCCAATCATGTGAAGCAGGCCAAGAGGGTGGGAATGGTCACCCGCAGCCAGGCTAAACAAGCCGTGAGGCCTAGCTCTGTTCCGGAAACTTCTATCAGGACCCAGTCAGAGGTGATGGACCTGGACCCCAGGCCAATGTCTGCAACAGCAGTAGTGGATCCAGTCCCAGAGACCCAGACGGAACCAGTCCCAGAACCGGAACCAGCCAAACAACCAACACCAGACCCCGTGTCAGCACTGAATCCAGTACTTGCAACCTCAACACCAGAGGGCCCCACCGAACCTGAACTGGCAGCAGCCGATAACCCTACACAAGAGGCTCAGCCGGAGCCTGAATCCCAACATAGTGCACCAGCGGAGAGCGGTTCACAGTCAACAGAAACAGCTCCATCCCCTATATCGCTTCCAGAGGGACCAAGCCTAGGTCCACAATCCCATGAGGAACTGATGTCTCCAGCATCAAGGGAACAGTTCCAGACCGAACAGGAAGCAGATGAAAGCCTCCAGAGAGCTTGGACGGCGGCACGGAGCAACCCACCGCCTCTCAGCTCTTCTAATCGATCCAGGTTTGTTGTAGAAAGAGGACTTTTATACAAGGAAACTCTTTCTGGGGGACACCAGGAAGACTGGCATCCTCAGAGACAGTTGGTAGTTCCAACTAAATACCGGGCCAAGCTCTTGAGCTTAGCCCATGATCACCCTAGTGGCCATGCTGGGGTGAACAGGACCAAAGACCGTTTGGGGGGGTCATTCCACTGGGAGGGAATGGGCAAGGATGTTTCTACCTATGTCCAGTCTTGTGAGGTGTGCCAAAGAGTGGGAAAACCCCAAGACCAGGTCAAAGCTCCTCTCCAGCCACTCCCCATCATTGAAGTTCCATTTCAGCGAGTAGCTGTGGATATTCTGGGTCCTTTTCCGAAAAAGACACCCAGAGGAAAGCAGTACATACTGACTTTCATGGATTTTGCCACCCGATGGCCGGAAGCAGTAGCTCTAAGCAACACCAGGGCTAAAAGTGTGTGCCAGGCACTAGCAGACATTTTTGCCAGGGTAGGTTGGCCCTCCGACATCCTCACAGATGCAGGGACTAATTTCCTGGCAGGAACTATGAAAAACCTTTGGGAAGCTCATGGGGTAAATCACTTGGTTGCCACTCCTTACCATCATCAAACAAATGGCATGGTGGAGAAGTTTAATGGAACTTTGGGGGCCATGATACGTAAATTCGTAAATGAGCACTCCAATGATTGGGACCTAGTATTGCAGCAGTTGCTCTTTGCCTACAGAGCTGTACCACATCCCAGTTTAGGGTTTTCCCCATTTGAACTTGTATATGGCCGTGAGGTTAAGGGGCCATTGCAGTTGGTGAAGCAGCAATGGGAGGGATTTACACCTTCTCCAGGAACTAACATTCTGGACTTTGTAACCAACCTACAAAACACCCTCCGAACCTCTTTAGCCCTTGCTAGAGAAAACTTACAGGATGCTCAAAAAGAGCAAAAAGCCTGGTATGATAAACATGCCAGAGAGCGTTCCTTCAAAGTAGGAGACCAGGTCATGGTCTTAAAGGCGCTCCAGGCCCATAAAATGGAAGCATCGTGGGAAGGGCCATTCGTGGTCCAGGAGCGCCTGGGAGCTGTTAATTATCTCATAGCATTCCCCACCTCCAACCGAAAGCCTAAGGTGTATCATATTAATTCTCTAAAGCCCTTTTATTCCAGAGAATTAAAGGTTTGTCAGTTTACAGCCCAGGGAGGAGACGACGCTGAGTGGCCTGAAGGTGTCTATTACGAAGGGAAATGTGCTGGTGGTGTGGAAGAGGTGAACCTCTCCATGACCCTTGGGCGTATGCAGCGACAGCAGATCCAGGAGCTGTGCACTAGCTACGCGCCAACGTTCTCAGCCACCCCAGGACTGACTGAACGGGCATACCACTCCATTGACACAGGTAATGCTCACCCTCGCCCCGGTGACCCGTCAGCTGGACGATGTTTTAAGTGTAACGAGCTGGGGCATGTAAAGGCCAACTGCCCCAAGAACCCCAACAGATTACAGTTCATTGCACCGGAATCACACCAGAGGTCCACAGGCCCAGATACCTCCCAGATACCCTTGGAGCGGAGGGAAACTGTGAGTGTGGGTGGGAAGAAGGTCACCGCGTGGAGGGACACCGGAGCACAAGTGTCAGCTATCCATGCTTCCTTAGTGGACCCCAATTTAATCAACCCAGAGATCCAAGTGACGATTCAACCCTTCAAGTCCAACTCTTTCAATTTGCCTACAGCCAAGTTGCCTGTCCAGTACAAGGGCTGGTCAGGAATGTGGACTTTTGCAGTCTATGATGATTATCCCATCCCCATGCTGTTGGGGGAAGACTTGGCCAATCATGTGAAGCAGGCCAAGAGGGTGGGAATGGTCACCCGCAGCCAGGCTAAACAAGCCGTGAGGCCTAGCTCTGTTCCGGAAACTTCTATCAGGACCCAGTCAGAGGTGATGGACCTGGACCCCAGGCCAATGTCTGCAACAGCAGTAGTGGATCCAGTCCCAGAGACCCAGACGGAACCAGTCCCAGAACCGGAACCAGCCAAACAACCAACACCAGACCCCGTGTCAGCACTGAATCCAGTACTTGCAACCTCAACACCAGAGGGCCCCACCGAACCTGAACTGGCAGCAGCCGATAACCCTACACAAGAGGCTCAGCCGGAGCCTGAATCCCAACATAGTGCACCAGCGGAGAGCGGTTCACAGTCAACAGAAACAGCTCCATCCCCTATATCGCTTCCAGAGGGACCAAGCCTAGGTCCACAATCCCATGAGGAACTGATGTCTCCAGCATCAAGGGAACAGTTCCAGACCGAACAGGAAGCAGATGAAAGCCTCCAGAGAGCTTGGACGGCGGCACGGAGCAACCCACCGCCTCTCAGCTCTTCTAATCGATCCAGGTTTGTTGTAGAAAGAGGACTTTTATACAAGGAAACTCTTTCTGGGGGACACCAGGAAGACTGGCATCCTCAGAGACAGTTGGTAGTTCCAACTAAATACCGGGCCAAACTCTTGAGCTTAGCCCATGATCACCCTAGTGGCCATGCTGGGGTGAACAGGACCAAAGACCGTTTGGGGGGGTCATTCCACTGGGAGGGAATGGGCAAGGATGTTTCTACCTATGTCCAGTCTTGTGAGGTGTGCCAAAGAGTGGGAAAACCCCAAGACCAGGTCAAAGCTCCTCTCCAGCCACTCCCCATCATTGAAGTTCCATTTCAGCGAGTAGCTGTGGATATTCTGGGTCCTTTTCCGAAAAAGACACCCAGAGGAAAGCAGTACATACTGACTTTCATGGATTTTGCCACCCGATGGCCGGAAGCAGTAGCTCTAAGCAACACCAGGGCTAAAAGTGTGTGCCAGGCACTAGCAGACATTTTTGCCAGGGTAGGTTGGCCCTCCGACATCCTCACAGATGCAGGGACTAATTTCCTGGCAGGAACTATGAAAAACCTTTGGGAAGCTCATGGGGTAAATCACTTGGTTGCCACTCCTTACCATCATCAAACAAATGGCATGGTGGAGAAGTTTAATGGAACTTTGGGGGCCATGATACGTAAATTCGTAAATGAGCACTCCAATGATTGGGACCTAGTATTGCAGCAGTTGCTCTTTGCCTACAGAGCTGTACCACATCCCAGTTTAGGGTTTTCCCCATTTGAACTTGTATATGGCCGTGAGGTTAAGGGGCCATTGCAGTTGGTGAAGCAGCAATGGGAGGGATTTACACCTTCTCCAGGAACTAACATTCTGGACTTTGTAACCAACCTACAAAACACCCTCCGAACCTCTTTAGCCCTTGCTAGAGAAAACTTACAGGATGCTCAAAAAGAGCAAAAAGCCTGGTATGATAAACATGCCAGAGAGCGTTCCTTCAAAGTAGGAGACCAGGTCATGGTCTTAAAGGCGCTCCAGGCCCATAAAATGGAAGCATCGTGGGAAGGGCCATTCGTGGTCCAGGAGCGCCTGGGAGCTGTTAATTATCTCATAGCATTCCCCACCTCCAACCGAAAGCCTAAGGTGTATCATATTAATTCTCTAAAGCCCTTTTATTCCAGAGAATTAAAGGTTTGTCAGTTTACAGCCCAGGGAGGAGACGACGCTGAGTGGCCTGAAGGTGTCTATTACGAAGGGAAATGTGCTGGTGGTGTGGAAGAGGTGAACCTCTCCATGACCCTTGGGCGTATGCAGCGACAGCAGATCCAGGAGCTGTGCACTAGCTACGCGCCAACGTTCTCAGCCACCCCAGGACTGACTGAACGGGCATACCACTCCATTGACACAGGTAATGCTCACCCTCGCCCCGGTGACCCGTCAGCTGGACGATGTTTTAAGTGTAACGAGCTGGGGCATGTAAAGGCCAACTGCCCCAAGAACCCCAACAGATTACAGTTCATTGCACCGGAATCACACCAGAGGTCCACAGGCCCAGATACCTCCCAGATACCCTTGGAGCGGAGGGAAACTGTGAGTGTGGGTGGGAAGAAGGTCACCGCGTGGAGGGACACCGGAGCACAAGTGTCAGCTATCCATGCTTCCTTAGTGGACCCCAATTTAATCAACCCAGAGATCCAAGTGACGATTCAACCCTTCAAGTCCAACTCTTTCAATTTGCCTACAGCCAAGTTGCCTGTCCAGTACAAGGGCTGGTCAGGAATGTGGACTTTTGCAGTCTATGATGATTATCCCATCCCCATGCTGTTGGGGGAAGACTTGGCCAATCATGTGAAGCAGGCCAAGAGGGTGGGAATGGTCACCCGCAACCAGGCTAAACAAGCCGTGAGGCCTAGCTCTGTTCCGGAAACTTCTATCAGGACCCAGTCAGAGGTGATGGACCTGGACCCCAGGCCAATGTCTGCAACAGCAGTAGTGGATCCAGTCCCAGAGACCCAGACGGAACCAGTCCCAGAACCGGAACCAGCCAAACAACCAACACCAGACCCCGTGTCAGCACTGAATCCAGTACTTGCAACCTCAACACCAGAGGGCCCCACCGAACCTGAACTGGCAGCAGCCGATAACCCTACACAAGAGGCTCAGCCGGAGCCTGAATCCCAACATAGTGCACCAGCGGAGAGCGGTTCACAGTCAACAGAAACAGCTCCATCCCCTATATCGCTTCCAGAGGGACCAAGCCTAGGTCCACAATCCCATGAGGAACTGATGTCTCCAGCATCAAGGGAACAGTTCCAGACCGAACAGGAAGCAGATGAAAGCCTCCAGAGAGCTTGGACGGCGGCACGGAGCAACCCACCGCCTCTCAGCTCTTCTAATCGATCCAGGTTTGTTGTAGAAAGAGGACTTTTATACAAGGAAACTCTTTCTGGGGGACACCAGGAAGACTGGCATCCTCAGAGACAGTTGGTAGTTCCAACTAAATACCGGGCCAAACTCTTGAGCTTAGCCCATGATCACCCTAGTGGCCATGCTGGGGTGAACAGGACCAAAGACCGTTTGGGGGGGTCATTCCACTGGGAGGGAATGGGCAAGGATGTTTCTACCTATGTCCAGTCTTGTGAGGTGTGCCAAAGAGTGGGAAAACCCCAAGACCAGGTCAAAGCTCCTCTCCAGCCACTCCCCATCATTGAAGTTCCATTTCAGCGAGTAGCTGTGGATATTCTGGGTCCTTTTCCGAAAAAGACACCCAGAGGAAAGCAGTACATACTGACTTTCATGGATTTTGCCACCCGATGGCCGGAAGCAGTAGCTCTAAGCAACACCAGGGCTAAAAGTGTGTGCCAGGCACTAGCAGACATTTTTGCCAGGGTAGGTTGGCCCTCCGACATCCTCACAGATGCAGGGACTAATTTCCTGGCAGGAACTATGAAAAACCTTTGGGAAGCTCATGGGGTAAATCACTTGGTTGCCACTCCTTACCATCATCAAACAAATGGCATGGTGGAGAAGTTTAATGGAACTTTGGGGGCCATGATACGTAAATTCGTAAATGAGCACTCCAATGATTGGGACCTAGTATTGCAGCAGTTGCTCTTTGCCTACAGAGCTGTACCACATCCCAGTTTAGGGTTTTCCCCATTTGAACTTGTATATGGCCGTGAGGTTAAGGGGCCATTGCAGTTGGTGAAGCAGCAATGGGAGGGATTTACACCTTCTCCAGGAACTAACATTCTGGACTTTGTAACCAACCTACAAAACACCCTCCGAACCTCTTTAGCCCTTGCTAGAGAAAACTTACAGGATGCTCAAAAAGAGCAAAAAGCCTGGTATGATAAACATGCCAGAGAGCGTTCCTTCAAAGTAGGAGACCAGGTCATGGTCTTAAAGGCGCTCCAGGCCCATAAAATGGAAGCATCGTGGGAAGGGCCATTCGTGGTCCAGGAGCGCCTGGGAGCTGTTAATTATCTCATAGCATTCCCCACCTCCAACCGAAAGCCTAAGGTGTATCATATTAATTCTCTAAAGCCCTTTTATTCCAGAGAATTAAAGGTTTGTCAGTTTACAGCCCAGGGAGGAGACGACGCTGAGTGGCCTGAAGGTGTCTATTACGAAGGGAAATGTGCTGGTGGTGTGGAAGAGGTGAACCTCTCCATGACCCTTGGGCGTATGCAGCGACAGCAGATCCAGGAGCTGTGCACTAGCTACGCGCCAACGTTCTCAGCCACCCCAGGACTGACTGAACGGGCATACCACTCCATTGACACAGGTAATGCTCACCCTCGCCCCGGTGACCCGTCAGCTGGACGATGTTTTAAGTGTAACGAGCTGGGGCATGTAAAGGCCAACTGCCCCAAGACCCCCAACAGATTACAGTTCATTGCACCGGAATCACACCAGAGGTCCACAGGCCCAGATACCTCCCAGATACCCTTGGAGCGGAGGGAAACTGTGAGTGTGGGTGGGAAGAAGGTCACCGCGTGGAGGGACACCGGAGCACAAGTGTCAGCTATCCATGCTTCCTTAGTGGACCCCAATTTAATCAACCCAGAGATCCAAGTGACGATTCAACCCTTCAAGTCCAACTCTTTCAATTTGCCTACAGCCAAGTTGCCTGTCCAGTACAAGGGCTGGTCAGGAATGTGGACTTTTGCAGTCTATGATGATTATCCCATCCCCATGCTGTTGGGGGAAGACTTGGCCAATCATGTGAAGCAGGCCAAGAGGGTGGGAATGGTCACCCGCAACCAGGCTAAACAAGCCGTGAGGCCTAGCTCTGTTCCGGAAACTTCTATCAGGACCCAGTCAGAGGTGATGGACCTGGACCCCAGGCCAATGTCTGCAACAGCAGTAGTGGATCCAGTCCCAGAGACCCAGACGGAACCAGTCCCAGAACCGGAACCAGCCAAACAACCAACACCAGACCCCGTGTCAGCACTGAATCCAGTACTTGCAACCTCAACACCAGAGGGCCCCACCGAACCTGAACTGGCAGCAGCCGATAACCCTACACAAGAGGCTCAGCCGGAGCCTGAATCCCAACATAGTGCACCAGCGGAGAGCGGTTCACAGTCAACAGAAACAGCTCCATCCCCTATATCGCTTCCAGAGGGACCAAGCCTAGGTCCACAATCCCATGAGGAACTGATGTCTCCAGCATCAAGGGAACAGTTCCAGACCGAACAGGAAGCAGATGAAAGCCTCCAGAGAGCTTGGACGGCGGCACGGAGCAACCCACCGCCTCTCAGCTCTTCTAATCGATCCAGGTTTGTTGTAGAAAGAGGACTTTTATACAAGGAAACTCTTTCTGGGGGACACCAGGAAGACTGGCATCCTCAGAGACAGTTGGTAGTTCCAACTAAATACCGGGCCAAACTCTTGAGCTTAGCCCATGATCACCCTAGTGGCCATGCTGGGGTGAACAGGACCAAAGACCGTTTGGGGGGGTCATTCCACTGGGAGGGAATGGGCAAGGATGTTTCTACCTATGTCCAGTCTTGTGAGGTGTGCCAAAGAGTGGGAAAACCCCAAGACCAGGTCAAAGCTCCTCTCCAGCCACTCCCCATCATTGAAGTTCCATTTCAGCGAGTAGCTGTGGATATTCTGGGTCCTTTTCCGAAAAAGACACCCAGAGGAAAGCAGTACATACTGACTTTCATGGATTTTGCCACCCGATGGCCGGAAGCAGTAGCTCTAAGCAACACCAGGGCTAAAAGTGTGTGCCAGGCACTAGCAGACATTTTTGCCAGGGTAGGTTGGCCCTCCGACATCCTCACAGATGCAGGGACTAATTTCCTGGCAGGAACTATGAAAAACCTTTGGGAAGCTCATGGGGTAAATCACTTGGTTGCCACTCCTTACCATCATCAAACAAATGGCATGGTGGAGAAGTTTAATGGAACTTTGGGGGCCATGATACGTAAATTCGTAAATGAGCACTCCAATGATTGGGACCTAGTATTGCAGCAGTTGCTCTTTGCCTACAGAGCTGTACCACATCCCAGTTTAGGGTTTTCCCCATTTGAACTTGTATATGGCCGTGAGGTTAAGGGGCCATTGCAGTTGGTGAAGCAGCAATGGGAGGGATTTACACCTTCTCCAGGAACTAACATTCTGGACTTTGTAACCAACCTACAAAACACCCTCCGAACCTCTTTAGCCCTTGCTAGAGAAAACTTACAGGATGCTCAAAAAGAGCAAAAAGCCTGGTATGATAAACATGCCAGAGAGCGTTCCTTCAAAGTAGGAGACCAGGTCATGGTCTTAAAGGCGCTCCAGGCCCATAAAATGGAAGCATCGTGGGAAGGGCCATTCGTGGTCCAGGAGCGCCTGGGAGCTGTTAATTATCTCATAGCATTCCCCACCTCCAACCGAAAGCCTAAGGTGTATCATATTAATTCTCTAAAGCCCTTTTATTCCAGAGAATTAAAGGTTTGTCAGTTTACAGCCCAGGGAGGAGACGACGCTGAGTGGCCTGAAGGTGTCTATTACGAAGGGAAATGTGCTGGTGGTGTGGAAGAGGTGAACCTCTCCATGACCCTTGGGCGTATGCAGCGACAGCAGATCCAGGAGCTGTGCACTAGCTACGCGCCAACGTTCTCAGCCACCCCAGGACTGACTGAACGGGCATACCACTCCATTGACACAGGTAATGCTCACCCTCGCCCCGGTGACCCGTCAGCTGGACGATGTTTTAAGTGTAACGAGCTGGGGCATGTAAAGGCCAACTGCCCCAAGACCCCCAACAGATTACAGTTCATTGCACCGGAATCACACCAGAGGTCCACAGGCCCAGATACCTCCCAGATACCCTTGGAGCGGAGGGAAACTGTGAGTGTGGGTGGGAAGAAGGTCACCGCGTGGAGGGACACCGGAGCACAAGTGTCAGCTATCCATGCTTCCTTAGTGGACCCCAATTTAATCAACCCAGAGATCCAAGTGACGATTCAACCCTTCAAGTCCAACTCTTTCAATTTGCCTACAGCCAAGTTGCCTGTCCAGTACAAGGGCTGGTCAGGAATGTGGACTTTTGCAGTCTATGATGATTATCCCATCCCCATGCTGTTGGGGGAAGACTTGGCCAATCATGTGAAGCAGGCCAAGAGGGTGGGAATGGTCACCCGCAACCAGGCTAAACAAGCCGTGAGGCCTAGCTCTGTTCCGGAAACTTCTATCAGGACCCAGTCAGAGGTGATGGACCTGGACCCCAGGCCAATGTCTGCAACAGCAGTAGTGGATCCAGTCCCAGAGACCCAGACGGAACCAGTCCCAGAACCGGAACCAGCCAAACAACCAACACCAGACCCCGTGTCAGCACTGAATCCAGTACTTGCAACCTCAACACCAGAGGGCCCCACCGAACCTGAACTGGCAGCAGCCGATAACCCTACACAAGAGGCTCAGCCGGAGCCTGAATCCCAACATAGTGCACCAGCGGAGAGCGGTTCACAGTCAACAGAAACAGCTCCATCCCCTATATCGCTTCCAGAGGGACCAAGCCTAGGTCCACAATCCCATGAGGAACTGATGTCTCCAGCATCAAGGGAACAGTTCCAGACCGAACAGGAAGCAGATGAAAGCCTCCAGAGAGCTTGGACGGCGGCACGGAGCAACCCACCGCCTCTCAGCTCTTCTAATCGATCCAGGTTTGTTGTAGAAAGAGGACTTTTATACAAGGAAACTCTTTCTGGGGGACACCAGGAAGACTGGCATCCTCAGAGACAGTTGGTAGTTCCAACTAAATACCGGGCCAAACTCTTGAGCTTAGCCCATGATCACCCTAGTGGCCATGCTGGGGTGAACAGGACCAAAGACCGTTTGGGGGGGTCATTCCACTGGGAGGGAATGGGCAAGGATGTTTCTACCTATGTCCAGTCTTGTGAGGTGTGCCAAAGAGTGGGAAAACCCCAAGACCAGGTCAAAGCTCCTCTCCAGCCACTCCCCATCATTGAAGTTCCATTTCAGCGAGTAGCTGTGGATATTCTGGGTCCTTTTCCGAAAAAGACACCCAGAGGAAAGCAGTACATACTGACTTTCATGGATTTTGCCACCCGATGGCCGGAAGCAGTAGCTCTAAGCAACACCAGGGCTAAAAGTGTGTGCCAGGCACTAGCAGACATTTTTGCCAGGGTAGGTTGGCCCTCCGACATCCTCACAGATGCAGGGACTAATTTCCTGGCAGGAACTATGAAAAACCTTTGGGAAGCTCATGGGGTAAATCACTTGGTTGCCACTCCTTACCATCATCAAACAAATGGCATGGTGGAGAAGTTTAATGGAACTTTGGGGGCCATGATACGTAAATTCGTAAATGAGCACTCCAATGATTGGGACCTAGTATTGCAGCAGTTGCTCTTTGCCTACAGAGCTGTACCACATCCCAGTTTAGGGTTTTCCCCATTTGAACTTGTATATGGCCGTGAGGTTAAGGGGCCATTGCAGTTGGTGAAGCAGCAATGGGAGGGATTTACACCTTCTCCAGGAACTAACATTCTGGACTTTGTAACCAACCTACAAAACACCCTCCGAACCTCTTTAGCCCTTGCTAGAGAAAACTTACAGGATGCTCAAAAAGAGCAAAAAGCCTGGTATGATAAACATGCCAGAGAGCGTTCCTTCAAAGTAGGAGACCAGGTCATGGTCTTAAAGGCGCTCCAGGCCCATAAAATGGAAGCATCGTGGGAAGGGCCATTCGTGGTCCAGGAGCGCCTGGGAGCTGTTAATTATCTCATAGCATTCCCCACCTCCAACCGAAAGCCTAAGGTGTATCATATTAATTCTCTAAAGCCCTTTTATTCCAGAGAATTAAAGGTTTGTCAGTTTACAGCCCAGGGAGGAGACGACGCTGAGTGGCCTGAAGGTGTCTATTACGAAGGGAAATGTGCTGGTGGTGTGGAAGAGGTGAACCTCTCCATGACCCTTGGGCGTATGCAGCGACAGCAGATCCAGGAGCTGTGCACTAGCTACGCGCCAACGTTCTCAGCCACCCCAGGACTGACTGAACGGGCATACCACTCCATTGACACAGGTAATGCTCACCCTCGCCCCGGTGACCCGTCAGCTGGACGATGTTTTAAGTGTAACGAGCTGGGGCATGTAAAGGCCAACTGCCCCAAGACCCCCAACAGATTACAGTTCATTGCACCGGAATCACACCAGAGGTCCACAGGCCCAGATACCTCCCAGATACCCTTGGAGCGGAGGGAAACTGTGAGTGTGGGTGGGAAGAAGGTCACCGCGTGGAGGGACACCGGAGCACAAGTGTCAGCTATCCATGCTTCCTTAGTGGACCCCAATTTAATCAACCCAGAGATCCAAGTGACGATTCAACCCTTCAAGTCCAACTCTTTCAATTTGCCTACAGCCAAGTTGCCTGTCCAGTACAAGGGCTGGTCAGGAATGTGGACTTTTGCAGTCTATGATGATTATCCCATCCCCATGCTGTTGGGGGAAGACTTGGCCAATCATGTGAAGCAGGCCAAGAGGGTGGGAATGGTCACCCGCAACCAGGCTAAACAAGCCGTGAGGCCTAGCTCTGTTCCGGAAACTTCTATCAGGACCCAGTCAGAGGTGATGGACCTGGACCCCAGGCCAATGTCTGCAACAGCAGTAGTGGATCCAGTCCCAGAGACCCAGACGGAACCAGTCCCAGAACCGGAACCAGCCAAACAACCAACACCAGACCCCGTGTCAGCACTGAATCCAGTACTTGCAACCTCAACACCAGAGGGCCCCACCGAACCTGAACTGGCAGCAGCCGATAACCCTACACAAGAGGCTCAGCCGGAGCCTGAATCCCAACATAGTGCACCAGCGGAGAGCGGTTCACAGTCAACAGAAACAGCTCCATCCCCTATATCGCTTCCAGAGGGACCAAGCCTAGGTCCACAATCCCATGAGGAACTGATGTCTCCAGCATCAAGGGAACAGTTCCAGACCGAACAGGAAGCAGATGAAAGCCTCCAGAGAGCTTGGACGGCGGCACGGAGCAACCCACCGCCTCTCAGCTCTTCTAATCGATCCAGGTTTGTTGTAGAAAGAGGACTTTTATACAAGGAAACTCTTTCTGGGGGACACCAGGAAGACTGGCATCCTCAGAGACAGTTGGTAGTTCCAACTAAATACCGGGCCAAACTCTTGAGCTTAGCCCATGATCACCCTAGTGGCCATGCTGGGGTGAACAGGACCAAAGACCGTTTGGGGGGGGTCATTCCACTGGGAGGGAATGGGCAAGGATGTTTCTACCTATGTCCAGTCTTGTGAGGTGTGCCAAAGAGTGGGAAAACCCCAAGACCAGGTCAAAGCTCCTCTCCAGCCACTCCCCATCATTGAAGTTCCATTTCAGCGAGTAGCTGTGGATATTCTGGGTCCTTTTCCGAAAAAGACACCCAGAGGAAAGCAGTACATACTGACTTTCATGGATTTTGCCACCCGATGGCCGGAAGCAGTAGCTCTAAGCAACACCAGGGCTAAAAGTGTGTGCCAGGCACTAGCAGACATTTTTGCCAGGGTAGGTTGGCCCTCCGACATCCTCACAGATGCAGGGACTAATTTCCTGGCAGGAACTATGAAAAACCTTTGGGAAGCTCATGGGGTAAATCACTTGGTTGCCACTCCTTACCATCATCAAACAAATGGCATGGTGGAGAAGTTTAATGGAACTTTGGGGGCCATGATACGTAAATTCGTAAATGAGCACTCCAATGATTGGGACCTAGTATTGCAGCAGTTGCTCTTTGCCTACAGAGCTGTACCACATCCCAGTTTAGGGTTTTCCCCATTTGAACTTGTATATGGCCGTGAGGTTAAGGGGCCATTGCAGTTGGTGAAGCAGCAATGGGAGGGATTTACACCTTCTCCAGGAACTAACATTCTGGACTTTGTAACCAACCTACAAAACACCCTCCGAACCTCTTTAGCCCTTGCTAGAGAAAACTTACAGGATGCTCAAAAAGAGCAAAAAGCCTGGTATGATAAACATGCCAGAGAGCGTTCCTTCAAAGTAGGAGACCAGGTCATGGTCTTAAAGGCGCTCCAGGCCCATAAAATGGAAGCATCGTGGGAAGGGCCATTCGTGGTCCAGGAGCGCCTGGGAGCTGTTAATTATCTCATAGCATTCCCCACCTCCAACCGAAAGCCTAAGGTGTATCATATTAATTCTCTAAAGCCCTTTTATTCCAGAGAATTAAAGGTTTGTCAGTTTACAGCCCAGGGAGGAGACGACGCTGAGTGGCCTGAAGGTGTCTATTACGAAGGGAAATGTGCTGGTGGTGTGGAAGAGGTGAACCTCTCCATGACCCTTGGGCGTATGCAGCGACAGCAGATCCAGGAGCTGTGCACTAGCTACGCGCCAACGTTCTCAGCCACCCCAGGACTGACTGAACGGGCATACCACTCCATTGACACAGGTAATGCTCACCCTCGCCCCGGTGACCCGTCAGCTGGACGATGTTTTAAGTGTAACGAGCTGGGGCATGTAAAGGCCAACTGCCCCAAGACCCCCAACAGATTACAGTTCATTGCACCGGAATCACACCAGAGGTCCACAGGCCCAGATACCTCCCAGATACCCTTGGAGCGGAGGGAAACTGTGAGTGTGGGTGGGAAGAAGGTCACCGCGTGGAGGGACACCGGAGCACAAGTGTCAGCTATCCATGCTTCCTTAGTGGACCCCAATTTAATCAACCCAGAGATCCAAGTGACGATTCAACCCTTCAAGTCCAACTCTTTCAATTTGCCTACAGCCAAGTTGCCTGTCCAGTACAAGGGCTGGTCAGGAATGTGGACTTTTGCAGTCTATGATGATTATCCCATCCCCATGCTGTTGGGGGAAGACTTGGCCAATCATGTGAAGCAGGCCAAGAGGGTGGGAATGGTCACCCGCAACCAGGCTAAACAAGCCGTGAGGCCTAGCTCTGTTCCGGAAACTTCTATCAGGACCCAGTCAGAGGTGATGGACCTGGACCCCAGGCCAATGTCTGCAACAGCAGTAGTGGATCCAGTCCCAGAGACCCAGACGGAACCAGTCCCAGAACCGGAACCAGCCAAACAACCAACACCAGACCCCGTGTCAGCACTGAATCCAGTACTTGCAACCTCAACACCAGAGGGCCCCACCGAACCTGAACTGGCAGCAGCCGATAACCCTACACAAGAGGCTCAGCCGGAGCCTGAATCCCAACATAGTGCACCAGCGGAGAGCGGTTCACAGTCAACAGAAACAGCTCCATCCCCTATATCGCTTCCAGAGGGACCAAGCCTAGGTCCACAATCCCATGAGGAACTGATGTCTCCAGCATCAAGGGAACAGTTCCAGACCGAACAGGAAGCAGATGAAAGCCTCCAGAGAGCTTGGACGGCGGCACGGAGCAACCCACCGCCTCTCAGCTCTTCTAATCGATCCAGGTTTGTTGTAGAAAGAGGACTTTTATACAAGGAAACTCTTTCTGGGGGACACCAGGAAGACTGGCATCCTCAGAGACAGTTGGTAGTTCCAACTAAATACCGGGCCAAACTCTTGAGCTTAGCCCATGATCACCCTAGTGGCCATGCTGGGGTGAACAGGACCAAAGACCGTTTGGGGGGGTCATTCCACTGGGAGGGAATGGGCAAGGATGTTTCTACCTATGTCCAGTCTTGTGAGGTGTGCCAAAGAGTGGGAAAACCCCAAGACCAGGTCAAAGCTCCTCTCCAGCCACTCCCCATCATTGAAGTTCCATTTCAGCGAGTAGCTGTGGATATTCTGGGTCCTTTTCCGAAAAAGACACCCAGAGGAAAGCAGTACATACTGACTTTCATGGATTTTGCCACCCGATGGCCGGAAGCAGTAGCTCTAAGCAACACCAGGGCTAAAAGTGTGTGCCAGGCACTAGCAGACATTTTTGCCAGGGTAGGTTGGCCCTCCGACATCCTCACAGATGCAGGGACTAATTTCCTGGCAGGAACTATGAAAAACCTTTGGGAAGCTCATGGGGTAAATCACTTGGTTGCCACTCCTTACCATCATCAAACAAATGGCATGGTGGAGAAGTTTAATGGAACTTTGGGGGCCATGATACGTAAATTCGTAAATGAGCACTCCAATGATTGGGACCTAGTATTGCAGCAGTTGCTCTTTGCCTACAGAGCTGTACCACATCCCAGTTTAGGGTTTTCCCCATTTGAACTTGTATATGGCCGTGAGGTTAAGGGGCCATTGCAGTTGGTGAAGCAGCAATGGGAGGGATTTACACCTTCTCCAGGAACTAACATTCTGGACTTTGTAACCAACCTACAAAACACCCTCCGAACCTCTTTAGCCCTTGCTAGAGAAAACTTACAGGATGCTCAAAAAGAGCAAAAAGCCTGGTATGATAAACATGCCAGAGAGCGTTCCTTCAAAGTAGGAGACCAGGTCATGGTCTTAAAGGCGCTCCAGGCCCATAAAATGGAAGCATCGTGGGAAGGGCCATTCGTGGTCCAGGAGCGCCTGGGAGCTGTTAATTATCTCATAGCATTCCCCACCTCCAACCGAAAGCCTAAGGTGTATCATATTAATTCTCTAAAGCCCTTTTATTCCAGAGAATTAAAGGTTTGTCAGTTTACAGCCCAGGGAGGAGACGACGCTGAGTGGCCTGAAGGTGTCTATTACGAAGGGAAATGTGCTGGTGGTGTGGAAGAGGTGAACCTCTCCATGACCCTTGGGCGTATGCAGCGACAGCAGATCCAGGAGCTGTGCACTAGCTACGCGCCAACGTTCTCAGCCACCCCAGGACTGACTGAACGGGCATACCACTCCATTGACACAGGTAATGCTCACCCTCGCCCCGGTGACCCGTCAGCTGGACGATGTTTTAAGTGTAACGAGCTGGGGCATGTAAAGGCCAACTGCCCCAAGACCCCCAACAGATTACAGTTCATTGCACCGGAATCACACCAGAGGTCCACAGGCCCAGATACCTCCCAGATACCCTTGGAGCGGAGGGAAACTGTGAGTGTGGGTGGGAAGAAGGTCACCGCGTGGAGGGACACCGGAGCACAAGTGTCAGCTATCCATGCTTCCTTAGTGGACCCCAATTTAATCAACCCAGAGATCCAAGTGACGATTCAACCCTTCAAGTCCAACTCTTTCAATTTGCCTACAGCCAAGTTGCCTGTCCAGTACAAGGGCTGGTCAGGAATGTGGACTTTTGCAGTCTATGATGATTATCCCATCCCCATGCTGTTGGGGGAAGACTTGGCCAATCATGTGAAGCAGGCCAAGAGGGTGGGAATGGTCACCCGCAACCAGGCTAAACAAGCCGTGAGGCCTAGCTCTGTTCCGGAAACTTCTATCAGGACCCAGTCAGAGGTGATGGACCTGGACCCCAGGCCAATGTCTGCAACAGCAGTAGTGGATCCAGTCCCAGAGACCCAGACGGAACCAGTCCCAGAACCGGAACCAGCCAAACAACCAACACCAGACCCCGTGTCAGCACTGAATCCAGTACTTGCAACCTCAACACCAGAGGGCCCCACCGAACCTGAACTGGCAGCAGCCGATAACCCTACACAAGAGGCTCAGCCGGAGCCTGAATCCCAACATAGTGCACCAGCGGAGAGCGGTTCACAGTCAACAGAAACAGCTCCATCCCCTATATCGCTTCCAGAGGGACCAAGCCTAGGTCCACAATCCCATGAGGAACTGATGTCTCCAGCATCAAGGGAACAGTTCCAGACCGAACAGGAAGCAGATGAAAGCCTCCAGAGAGCTTGGACGGCGGCACGGAGCAACCCACCGCCTCTCAGCTCTTCTAATCGATCCAGGTTTGTTGTAGAAAGAGGACTTTTATACAAGGAAACTCTTTCTGGGGGACACCAGGAAGACTGGCATCCTCAGAGACAGTTGGTAGTTCCAACTAAATACCGGGCCAAACTCTTGAGCTTAGCCCATGATCACCCTAGTGGCCATGCTGGGGTGAACAGGACCAAAGACCGTTTGGGGGGGTCATTCCACTGGGAGGGAATGGGCAAGGATGTTTCTACCTATGTCCAGTCTTGTGAGGTGTGCCAAAGAGTGGGAAAACCCCAAGACCAGGTCAAAGCTCCTCTCCAGCCACTCCCCATCATTGAAGTTCCATTTCAGCGAGTAGCTGTGGATATTCTGGGTCCTTTTCCGAAAAAGACACCCAGAGGAAAGCAGTACATACTGACTTTCATGGATTTTGCCACCCGATGGCCGGAAGCAGTAGCTCTAAGCAACACCAGGGCTAAAAGTGTGTGCCAGGCACTAGCAGACATTTTTGCCAGGGTAGGTTGGCCCTCCGACATCCTCACAGATGCAGGGACTAATTTCCTGGCAGGAACTATGAAAAACCTTTGGGAAGCTCATGGGGTAAATCACTTGGTTGCCACTCCTTACCATCATCAAACAAATGGCATGGTGGAGAAGTTTAATGGAACTTTGGGGGCCATGATACGTAAATTCGTAAATGAGCACTCCAATGATTGGGACCTAGTATTGCAGCAGTTGCTCTTTGCCTACAGAGCTGTACCACATCCCAGTTTAGGGTTTTCCCCATTTGAACTTGTATATGGCCGTGAGGTTAAGGGGCCATTGCAGTTGGTGAAGCAGCAATGGGAGGGATTTACACCTTCTCCAGGAACTAACATTCTGGACTTTGTAACCAACCTACAAAACACCCTCCGAACCTCTTTAGCCCTTGCTAGAGAAAACTTACAGGATGCTCAAAAAGAGCAAAAAGCCTGGTATGATAAACATGCCAGAGAGCGTTCCTTCAAAGTAGGAGACCAGGTCATGGTCTTAAAGGCGCTCCAGGCCCATAAAATGGAAGCATCGTGGGAAGGGCCATTCGTGGTCCAGGAGCGCCTGGGAGCTGTTAATTATCTCATAGCATTCCCCACCTCCAACCGAAAGCCTAAGGTGTATCATATTAATTCTCTAAAGCCCTTTTATTCCAGAGAATTAAAGGTTTGTCAGTTTACAGCCCAGGGAGGAGACGACGCTGAGTGGCCTGAAGGTGTCTATTACGAAGGGAAATGTGCTGGTGGTGTGGAAGAGGTGAACCTCTCCATGACCCTTGGGCGTATGCAGCGACAGCAGATCCAGGAGCTGTGCACTAGCTACGCGCCAACGTTCTCAGCCACCCCAGGACTGACTGAACGGGCATACCACTCCATTGACACAGGTAATGCTCACCCTCGCCCCGGTGACCCGTCAGCTGGACGATGTTTTAAGTGTAACGAGCTGGGGCATGTAAAGGCCAACTGCCCCAAGACCCCCAACAGATTACAGTTCATTGCACCGGAATCACACCAGAGGTCCACAGGCCCAGATACCTCCCAGATACCCTTGGAGCGGAGGGAAACTGTGAGTGTGGGTGGGAAGAAGGTCACCGCGTGGAGGGACACCGGAGCACAAGTGTCAGCTATCCATGCTTCCTTAGTGGACCCCAATTTAATCAACCCAGAGATCCAAGTGACGATTCAACCCTTCAAGTCCAACTCTTTCAATTTGCCTACAGCCAAGTTGCCTGTCCAGTACAAGGGCTGGTCAGGAATGTGGACTTTTGCAGTCTATGATGATTATCCCATCCCCATGCTGTTGGGGGAAGACTTGGCCAATCATGTGAAGCAGGCCAAGAGGGTGGGAATGGTCACCCGCAACCAGGCTAAACAAGCCGTGAGGCCTAGCTCTGTTCCGGAAACTTCTATCAGGACCCAGTCAGAGGTGATGGACCTGGACCCCAGGCCAATGTCTGCAACAGCAGTAGTGGATCCAGTCCCAGAGACCCAGACTGAACCAGTCCCAGAACCGGAACCAGCCAAACAACCAACACCAGACCCCGTGTCAGCACTGAATCCAGTACTTGCAACCTCAACACCAGAGGGCCCCACCGAACCTGAACTGGCAGCAGCCGATAACCCTACACAAGAGGCTCAGCCGGAGCCTGAATCCCAACATAGTGCACCAGCGGAGAGCGGTTCACAGTCAACAGAAACAGCTCCATCCCCTATATCGCTTCCAGAGGGACCAAGCCTAGGTCCACAATCCCATGAGGAACTGATGTCTCCAGCATCAAGGGAACAGTTCCAGACCGAACAGGAAGCAGATGAAAGCCTCCAGAGAGCTTGGACGGCGGCACGGAGCAACCCACCGCCTCTCAGCTCTTCTAATCGATCCAGGTTTGTTGTAGAAAGAGGACTTTTATACAAGGAAACTCTTTCTGGGGGACACCAGGAAGACTGGCATCCTCAGAGACAGTTGGTAGTTCCAACTAAATACCGGGCCAAACTCTTGAGCTTAGCCCATGATCACCCTAGTGGCCATGCTGGGGTGAACAGGACCAAAGACCGTTTGGGGGGGTCATTCCACTGGGAGGGAATGGGCAAGGATGTTTCTACCTATGTCCAGTCTTGTGAGGTGTGCCAAAGAGTGGGAAAACCCCAAGACCAGGTCAAAGCTCCTCTCCAGCCACTCCCCATCATTGAAGTTCCATTTCAGCGAGTAGCTGTGGATATTCTGGGTCCTTTTCCGAAAAAGACACCCAGAGGAAAGCAGTACATACTGACTTTCATGGATTTTGCCACCCGATGGCCGGAAGCAGTAGCTCTAAGCAACACCAGGGCTAAAAGTGTGTGCCAGGCACTAGCAGACATTTTTGCCAGGGTAGGTTGGCCCTCCGACATCCTCACAGATGCAGGGACTAATTTCCTGGCAGGAACTATGAAAAACCTTTGGGAAGCTCATGGGGTAAATCACTTGGTTGCCACTCCTTACCATCATCAAACAAATGGCATGGTGGAGAAGTTTAATGGAACTTTGGGGGCCATGATACGTAAATTCGTAAATGAGCACTCCAATGATTGGGACCTAGTATTGCAGCAGTTGCTCTTTGCCTACAGAGCTGTACCACATCCCAGTTTAGGGTTTTCCCCATTTGAACTTGTATATGGCCGTGAGGTTAAGGGGCCATTGCAGTTGGTGAAGCAGCAATGGGAGGGATTTACACCTTCTCCAGGAACTAACATTCTGGACTTTGTAACCAACCTACAAAACACCCTCCGAACCTCTTTAGCCCTTGCTAGAGAAAACTTACAGGATGCTCAAAAAGAGCAAAAAGCCTGGTATGATAAACATGCCAGAGAGCGTTCCTTCAAAGTAGGAGACCAGGTCATGGTCTTAAAGGCGCTCCAGGCCCATAAAATGGAAGCATCGTGGGAAGGGCCATTCGTGGTCCAGGAGCGCCTGGGAGCTGTTAATTATCTCATAGCATTCCCCACCTCCAACCGAAAGCCTAAGGTGTATCATATTAATTCTCTAAAGCCCTTTTATTCCAGAGAATTAAAGGTTTGTCAGTTTACAGCCCAGGGAGGAGACGACGCTGAGTGGCCTGAAGGTGTCTATTACGAAGGGAAATGTGCTGGTGGTGTGGAAGAGGTGAACCTCTCCATGACCCTTGGGCGTATGCAGCGACAGCAGATCCAGGAGCTGTGCACTAGCTACGCGCCAACGTTCTCAGCCACCCCAGGACTGACTGAACGGGCATACCACTCCATTGACACAGGTAATGCTCACCCTCGCCCCGGTGACCCGTCAGCTGGACGATGTTTTAAGTGTAACGAGCTGGGGCATGTAAAGGCCAACTGCCCCAAGACCCCCAACAGATTACAGTTCATTGCACCGGAATCACACCAGAGGTCCACAGGCCCAGATACCTCCCAGATACCCTTGGAGCGGAGGGAAACTGTGAGTGTGGGTGGGAAGAAGGTCACCGCGTGGAGGGACACCGGAGCACAAGTGTCAGCTATCCATGCTTCCTTAGTGGACCCCAATTTAATCAACCCAGAGATCCAAGTGACGATTCAACCCTTCAAGTCCAACTCTTTCAATTTGCCTACAGCCAAGTTGCCTGTCCAGTACAAGGGCTGGTCAGGAATGTGGACTTTTGCAGTCTATGATGATTATCCCATCCCCATGCTGTTGGGGGAAGACTTGGCCAATCATGTGAAGCAGGCCAAGAGGGTGGGAATGGTCACCCGCAACCAGGCTAAACAAGCCGTGAGGCCTAGCTCTGTTCCGGAAACTTCTATCAGGACCCAGTCAGAGGTGATGGACCTGGACCCCAGGCCAATGTCTGCAACAGCAGTAGTGGATCCAGTCCCAGAGACCCAGACGGAACCAGTCCCAGAACCGGAACCAGCCAAACAACCAACACCAGACCCCGTGTCAGCACTGAATCCAGTACTTGCAACCTCAACACCAGAGGGCCCCACCGAACCTGAACTGGCAGCAGCCGATAACCCTACACAAGAGGCTCAGCCGGAGCCTGAATCCCAACATAGTGCACCAGCGGAGAGCGGTTCACAGTCAACAGAAACAGCTCCATCCCCTATATCGCTTCCAGAGGGACCAAGCCTAGGTCCACAATCCCATGAGGAACTGATGTCTCCAGCATCAAGGGAACAGTTCCAGACCGAACAGGAAGCAGATGAAAGCCTCCAGAGAGCTTGGACGGCGGCACGGAGCAACCCACCGCCTCTCAGCTCTTCTAATCGATCCAGGTTTGTTGTAGAAAGAGGACTTTTATACAAGGAAACTCTTTCTGGGGGACACCAGGAAGACTGGCATCCTCAGAGACAGTTGGTAGTTCCAACTAAATACCGGGCCAAACTCTTGAGCTTAGCCCATGATCACCCTAGTGGCCATGCTGGGGTGAACAGGACCAAAGACCGTTTGGGGGGGTCATTCCACTGGGAGGGAATGGGCAAGGATGTTTCTACCTATGTCCAGTCTTGTGAGGTGTGCCAAAGAGTGGGAAAACCCCAAGACCAGGTCAAAGCTCCTCTCCAGCCACTCCCCATCATTGAAGTTCCATTTCAGCGAGTAGCTGTGGATATTCTGGGTCCTTTTCCGAAAAAGACACCCAGAGGAAAGCAGTACATACTGACTTTCATGGATTTTGCCACCCGATGGCCGGAAGCAGTAGCTCTAAGCAACACCAGGGCTAAAAGTGTGTGCCAGGCACTAGCAGACATTTTTGCCAGGGTAGGTTGGCCCTCCGACATCCTCACAGATGCAGGGACTAATTTCCTGGCAGGAACTATGAAAAACCTTTGGGAAGCTCATGGGGTAAATCACTTGGTTGCCACTCCTTACCATCATCAAACAAATGGCATGGTGGAGAAGTTTAATGGAACTTTGGGGGCCATGATACGTAAATTCGTAAATGAGCACTCCAATGATTGGGACCTAGTATTGCAGCAGTTGCTCTTTGCCTACAGAGCTGTACCACATCCCAGTTTAGGGTTTTCCCCATTTGAACTTGTATATGGCCGTGAGGTTAAGGGGCCATTGCAGTTGGTGAAGCAGCAATGGGAGGGATTTACACCTTCTCCAGGAACTAACATTCTGGACTTTGTAACCAACCTACAAAACACCCTCCGAACCTCTTTAGCCCTTGCTAGAGAAAACTTACAGGATGCTCAAAAAGAGCAAAAAGCCTGGTATGATAAACATGCCAGAGAGCGTTCCTTCAAAGTAGGAGACCAGGTCATGGTCTTAAAGGCGCTCCAGGCCCATAAAATGGAAGCATCGTGGGAAGGGCCATTCGTGGTCCAGGAGCGCCTGGGAGCTGTTAATTATCTCATAGCATTCCCCACCTCCAACCGAAAGCCTAAGGTGTATCATATTAATTCTCTAAAGCCCTTTTATTCCAGAGAATTAAAGGTTTGTCAGTTTACAGCCCAGGGAGGAGACGACGCTGAGTGGCCTGAAGGTGTCTATTACGAAGGGAAATGTGCTGGTGGTGTGGAAGAGGTGAACCTCTCCATGACCCTTGGGCGTATGCAGCGACAGCAGATCCAGGAGCTGTGCACTAGCTACGCGCCAACGTTCTCAGCCACCCCAGGACTGACTGAACGGGCATACCACTCCATTGACACAGGTAATGCTCACCCTCGCCCCGGTGACCCGTCAGCTGGACGATGTTTTAAGTGTAACGAGCTGGGGCATGTAAAGGCCAACTGCCCCAAGACCCCCAACAGATTACAGTTCATTGCACCGGAATCACACCAGAGGTCCACAGGCCCAGATACCTCCCAGATACCCTTGGAGCGGAGGGAAACTGTGAGTGTGGGTGGGAAGAAGGTCACCGCGTGGAGGGACACCGGAGCACAAGTGTCAGCTATCCATGCTTCCTTAGTGGACCCCAATTTAATCAACCCAGAGATCCAAGTGACGATTCAACCCTTCAAGTCCAACTCTTTCAATTTGCCTACAGCCAAGTTGCCTGTCCAGTACAAGGGCTGGTCAGGAATGTGGACTTTTGCAGTCTATGATGATTATCCCATCCCCATGCTGTTGGGGGAAGACTTGGCCAATCATGTGAAGCAGGCCAAGAGGGTGGGAATGGTCACCCGCAACCAGGCTAAACAAGCCGTGAGGCCTAGCTCTGTTCCGGAAACTTCTATCAGGACCCAGTCAGAGGTGATGGACCTGGACCCCAGGCCAATGTCTGCAACAGCAGTAGTGGATCCAGTCCCAGAGACCCAGACGGAACCAGTCCCAGAACCGGAACCAGCCAAACAACCAACACCAGACCCCGTGTCAGCACTGAATCCAGTACTTGCAACCTCAACACCAGAGGGCCCCACCGAACCTGAACTGGCAGCAGCCGATAACCCTACACAAGAGGCTCAGCCGGAGCCTGAATCCCAACATAGTGCACCAGCGGAGAGCGGTTCACAGTCAACAGAAACAGCTCCATCCCCTATATCGCTTCCAGAGGGACCAAGCCTAGGTCCACAATCCCATGAGGAACTGATGTCTCCAGCATCAAGGGAACAGTTCCAGACCGAACAGGAAGCAGATGAAAGCCTCCAGAGAGCTTGGACGGCGGCACGGAGCAACCCACCGCCTCTCAGCTCTTCTAATCGATCCAGGTTTGTTGTAGAAAGAGGACTTTTATACAAGGAAACTCTTTCTGGGGGACACCAGGAAGACTGGCATCCTCAGAGACAGTTGGTAGTTCCAACTAAATACCGGGCCAAACTCTTGAGCTTAGCCCATGATCACCCTAGTGGCCATGCTGGGGTGAACAGGACCAAAGACCGTTTGGGGGGGTCATTCCACTGGGAGGGAATGGGCAAGGATGTTTCTACCTATGTCCAGTCTTGTGAGGTGTGCCAAAGAGTGGGAAAACCCCAAGACCAGGTCAAAGCTCCTCTCCAGCCACTCCCCATCATTGAAGTTCCATTTCAGCGAGTAGCTGTGGATATTCTGGGTCCTTTTCCGAAAAAGACACCCAGAGGAAAGCAGTACATACTGACTTTCATGGATTTTGCCACCCGATGGCCGGAAGCAGTAGCTCTAAGCAACACCAGGGCTAAAAGTGTGTGCCAGGCACTAGCAGACATTTTTGCCAGGGTAGGTTGGCCCTCCGACATCCTCACAGATGCAGGGACTAATTTCCTGGCAGGAACTATGAAAAACCTTTGGGAAGCTCATGGGGTAAATCACTTGGTTGCCACTCCTTACCATCATCAAACAAATGGCATGGTGGAGAAGTTTAATGGAACTTTGGGGGCCATGATACGTAAATTCGTAAATGAGCACTCCAATGATTGGGACCTAGTATTGCAGCAGTTGCTCTTTGCCTACAGAGCTGTACCACATCCCAGTTTAGGGTTTTCCCCATTTGAACTTGTATATGGCCGTGAGGTTAAGGGGCCATTGCAGTTGGTGAAGCAGCAATGGGAGGGATTTACACCTTCTCCAGGAACTAACATTCTGGACTTTGTAACCAACCTACAAAACACCCTCCGAACCTCTTTAGCCCTTGCTAGAGAAAACTTACAGGATGCTCAAAAAGAGCAAAAAGCCTGGTATGATAAACATGCCAGAGAGCGTTCCTTCAAAGTAGGAGACCAGGTCATGGTCTTAAAGGCGCTCCAGGCCCATAAAATGGAAGCATCGTGGGAAGGGCCATTCGTGGTCCAGGAGCGCCTGGGAGCTGTTAATTATCTCATAGCATTCCCCACCTCCAACCGAAAGCCTAAGGTGTATCATATTAATTCTCTAAAGCCCTTTTATTCCAGAGAATTAAAGGTTTGTCAGTTTACAGCCCAGGGAGGAGACGACGCTGAGTGGCCTGAAGGTGTCTATTACGAAGGGAAATGTGCTGGTGGTGTGGAAGAGGTGAACCTCTCCATGACCCTTGGGCGTATGCAGCGACAGCAGATCCAGGAGCTGTGCACTAGCTACGCGCCAACGTTCTCAGCCACCCCAGGACTGACTGAACGGGCATACCACTCCATTGACACAGGTAATGCTCACCCTCGCCCCGGTGACCCGTCAGCTGGACGATGTTTTAAGTGTAACGAGCTGGGGCATGTAAAGGCCAACTGCCCCAAGACCCCCAACAGATTACAGTTCATTGCACCGGAATCACACCAGAGGTCCACAGGCCCAGATACCTCCCAGATACCCTTGGAGCGGAGGGAAACTGTGAGTGTGGGTGGGAAGAAGGTCACCGCGTGGAGGGACACCGGAGCACAAGTGTCAGCTATCCATGCTTCCTTAGTGGACCCCAATTTAATCAACCCAGAGATCCAAGTGACGATTCAACCCTTCAAGTCCAACTCTTTCAATTTGCCTACAGCCAAGTTGCCTGTCCAGTACAAGGGCTGGTCAGGAATGTGGACTTTTGCAGTCTATGATGATTATCCCATCCCCATGCTGTTGGGGGAAGACTTGGCCAATCATGTGAAGCAGGCCAAGAGGGTGGGAATGGTCACCCGCAACCAGGCTAAACAAGCCGTGAGGCCTAGCTCTGTTCCGGAAACTTCTATCAGGACCCAGTCAGAGGTGATGGACCTGGACCCCAGGCCAATGTCTGCAACAGCAGTAGTGGATCCAGTCCCAGAGACCCAGACGGAACCAGTCCCAGAACCGGAACCAGCCAAACAACCAACACCAGACCCCGTGTCAGCACTGAATCCAGTACTTGCAACCTCAACACCAGAGGGCCCCACCGAACCTGAACTGGCAGCAGCCGATAACCCTACACAAGAGGCTCAGCCGGAGCCTGAATCCCAACATAGTGCACCAGCGGAGAGCGGTTCACAGTCAACAGAAACAGCTCCATCCCCTATATCGCTTCCAGAGGGACCAAGCCTAGGTCCACAATCCCATGAGGAACTGATGTCTCCAGCATCAAGGGAACAGTTCCAGACCGAACAGGAAGCAGATGAAAGCCTCCAGAGAGCTTGGACGGCGGCACGGAGCAACCCACCGCCTCTCAGCTCTTCTAATCGATCCAGGTTTGTTGTAGAAAGAGGACTTTTATACAAGGAAACTCTTTCTGGGGGACACCAGGAAGACTGGCATCCTCAGAGACAGTTGGTAGTTCCAACTAAATACCGGGCCAAACTCTTGAGCTTAGCCCATGATCACCCTAGTGGCCATGCTGGGGTGAACAGGACCAAAGACCGTTTGGGGGGGTCATTCCACTGGGAGGGAATGGGCAAGGATGTTTCTACCTATGTCCAGTCTTGTGAGGTGTGCCAAAGAGTGGGAAAACCCCAAGACCAGGTCAAAGCTCCTCTCCAGCCACTCCCCATCATTGAAGTTCCATTTCAGCGAGTAGCTGTGGATATTCTGGGTCCTTTTCCGAAAAAGACACCCAGAGGAAAGCAGTACATACTGACTTTCATGGATTTTGCCACCCGATGGCCGGAAGCAGTAGCTCTAAGCAACACCAGGGCTAAAAGTGTGTGCCAGGCACTAGCAGACATTTTTGCCAGGGTAGGTTGGCCCTCCGACATCCTCACAGATGCAGGGACTAATTTCCTGGCAGGAACTATGAAAAACCTTTGGGAAGCTCATGGGGTAAATCACTTGGTTGCCACTCCTTACCATCATCAAACAAATGGCATGGTGGAGAAGTTTAATGGAACTTTGGGGGCCATGATACGTAAATTCGTAAATGAGCACTCCAATGATTGGGACCTAGTATTGCAGCAGTTGCTCTTTGCCTACAGAGCTGTACCACATCCCAGTTTAGGGTTTTCCCCATTTGAACTTGTATATGGCCGTGAGGTTAAGGGGCCATTGCAGTTGGTGAAGCAGCAATGGGAGGGATTTACACCTTCTCCAGGAACTAACATTCTGGACTTTGTAACCAACCTACAAAACACCCTCCGAACCTCTTTAGCCCTTGCTAGAGAAAACTTACAGGATGCTCAAAAAGAGCAAAAAGCCTGGTATGATAAACATGCCAGAGAGCGTTCCTTCAAAGTAGGAGACCAGGTCATGGTCTTAAAGGCGCTCCAGGCCCATAAAATGGAAGCATCGTGGGAAGGGCCATTCGTGGTCCAGGAGCGCCTGGGAGCTGTTAATTATCTCATAGCATTCCCCACCTCCAACCGAAAGCCTAAGGTGTATCATATTAATTCTCTAAAGCCCTTTTATTCCAGAGAATTAAAGGTTTGTCAGTTTACAGCCCAGGGAGGAGACGACGCTGAGTGGCCTGAAGGTGTCTATTACGAAGGGAAATGTGCTGGTGGTGTGGAAGAGGTGAACCTCTCCATGACCCTTGGGCGTATGCAGCGACAGCAGATCCAGGAGCTGTGCACTAGCTACGCGCCAACGTTCTCAGCCACCCCAGGACTGACTGAACGGGCATACCACTCCATTGACACAGGTAATGCTCACCCTCGCCCCGGTGACCCGTCAGCTGGACGATGTTTTAAGTGTAACGAGCTGGGGCATGTAAAGGCCAACTGCCCCAAGACCCCCAACAGATTACAGTTCATTGCACCGGAATCACACCAGAGGTCCACAGGCCCAGATACCTCCCAGATACCCTTGGAGCGGAGGGAAACTGTGAGTGTGGGTGGGAAGAAGGTCACCGCGTGGAGGGACACCGGAGCACAAGTGTCAGCTATCCATGCTTCCTTAGTGGACCCCAATTTAATCAACCCAGAGATCCAAGTGACGATTCAACCCTTCAAGTCCAACTCTTTCAATTTGCCTACAGCCAAGTTGCCTGTCCAGTACAAGGGCTGGTCAGGAATGTGGACTTTTGCAGTCTATGATGATTATCCCATCCCCATGCTGTTGGGGGAAGACTTGGCCAATCATGTGAAGCAGGCCAAGAGGGTGGGAATGGTCACCCGCAACCAGGCTAAACAAGCCGTGAGGCCTAGCTCTGTTCCGGAAACTTCTATCAGGACCCAGTCAGAGGTGATGGACCTGGACCCCAGGCCAATGTCTGCAACAGCAGTAGTGGATCCAGTCCCAGAGACCCAGACGGAACCAGTCCCAGAACCGGAACCAGCCAAACAACCAACACCAGACCCCGTGTCAGCACTGAATCCAGTACTTGCAACCTCAACACCAGAGGGCCCCACCGAACCTGAACTGGCAGCAGCCGATAACCCTACACAAGAGGCTCAGCCGGAGCCTGAATCCCAACATAGTGCACCAGCGGAGAGCGGTTCACAGTCAACAGAAACAGCTCCATCCCCTATATCGCTTCCAGAGGGACCAAGCCTAGGTCCACAATCCCATGAGGAACTGATGTCTCCAGCATCAAGGGAACAGTTCCAGACCGAACAGGAAGCAGATGAAAGCCTCCAGAGAGCTTGGACGGCGGCACGGAGCAACCCACCGCCTCTCAGCTCTTCTAATCGATCCAGGTTTGTTGTAGAAAGAGGACTTTTATACAAGGAAACTCTTTCTGGGGGACACCAGGAAGACTGGCATCCTCAGAGACAGTTGGTAGTTCCAACTAAATACCGGGCCAAACTCTTGAGCTTAGCCCATGATCACCCTAGTGGCCATGCTGGGGTGAACAGGACCAAAGACCGTTTGGGGGGGTCATTCCACTGGGAGGGAATGGGCAAGGATGTTTCTACCTATGTCCAGTCTTGTGAGGTGTGCCAAAGAGTGGGAAAACCCCAAGACCAGGTCAAAGCTCCTCTCCAGCCACTCCCCATCATTGAAGTTCCATTTCAGCGAGTAGCTGTGGATATTCTGGGTCCTTTTCCGAAAAAGACACCCAGAGGAAAGCAGTACATACTGACTTTCATGGATTTTGCCACCCGATGGCCGGAAGCAGTAGCTCTAAGCAACACCAGGGCTAAAAGTGTGTGCCAGGCACTAGCAGACATTTTTGCCAGGGTAGGTTGGCCCTCCGACATCCTCACAGATGCAGGGACTAATTTCCTGGCAGGAACTATGAAAAACCTTTGGGAAGCTCATGGGGTAAATCACTTGGTTGCCACTCCTTACCATCATCAAACAAATGGCATGGTGGAGAAGTTTAATGGAACTTTGGGGGCCATGATACGTAAATTCGTAAATGAGCACTCCAATGATTGGGACCTAGTATTGCAGCAGTTGCTCTTTGCCTACAGAGCTGTACCACATCCCAGTTTAGGGTTTTCCCCATTTGAACTTGTATATGGCCGTGAGGTTAAGGGGCCATTGCAGTTGGTGAAGCAGCAATGGGAGGGATTTACACCTTCTCCAGGAACTAACATTCTGGACTTTGTAACCAACCTACAAAACACCCTCCGAACCTCTTTAGCCCTTGCTAGAGAAAACTTACAGGATGCTCAAAAAGAGCAAAAAGCCTGGTATGATAAACATGCCAGAGAGCGTTCCTTCAAAGTAGGAGACCAGGTCATGGTCTTAAAGGCGCTCCAGGCCCATAAAATGGAAGCATCGTGGGAAGGGCCATTCGTGGTCCAGGAGCGCCTGGGAGCTGTTAATTATCTCATAGCATTCCCCACCTCCAACCGAAAGCCTAAGGTGTATCATATTAATTCTCTAAAGCCCTTTTATTCCAGAGAATTAAAGGTTTGTCAGTTTACAGCCCAGGGAGGAGACGACGCTGAGTGGCCTGAAGGTGTCTATTACGAAGGGAAATGTGCTGGTGGTGTGGAAGAGGTGAACCTCTCCATGACCCTTGGGCGTATGCAGCGACAGCAGATCCAGGAGCTGTGCACTAGCTACGCGCCAACGTTCTCAGCCACCCCAGGACTGACTGAACGGGCATACCACTCCATTGACACAGGTAATGCTCACCCTCGCCCCGGTGACCCGTCAGCTGGACGATGTTTTAAGTGTAACGAGCTGGGGCATGTAAAGGCCAACTGCCCCAAGAACCCCAACAGATTACAGTTCATTGCACCGGAATCACACCAGAGGTCCACAGGCCCAGATACCTCCCAGATACCCTTGGAGCGGAGGGAAACTGTGAGTGTGGGTGGGAAGAAGGTCACCGCGTGGAGGGACACCGGAGCACAAGTGTCAGCTATCCATGCTTCCTTAGTGGACCCCAATTTAATCAACCCAGAGATCCAAGTGACGATTCAACCCTTCAAGTCCAACTCTTTCAATTTGCCTACAGCCAAGTTGCCTGTCCAGTACAAGGGCTGGTCAGGAATGTGGACTTTTGCAGTCTATGATGATTATCCCATCCCCATGCTGTTGGGGGAAGACTTGGCCAATCATGTGAAGCAGGCCAAGAGGGTGGGAATGGTCACCCGCAACCAGGCTAAACAAGCCGTGAGGCCTAGCTCTGTTCCGGAAACTTCTATCAGGACCCAGTCAGAGGTGATGGACCTGGACCCCAGGCCAATGTCTGCAACAGCAGTAGTGGATCCAGTCCCAGAGACCCAGACGGAACCAGTCCCAGAACCGGAACCAGCCAAACAACCAACACCAGACCCCGTGTCAGCACTGAATCCAGTACTTGCAACCTCAACACCAGAGGGCCCCACCGAACCTGAACTGGCAGCAGCCGATAACCCTACACAAGAGGCTCAGCCGGAGCCTGAATCCCAACATAGTGCACCAGCGGAGAGCGGTTCACAGTCAACAGAAACAGCTCCATCCCCTATATCGCTTCCAGAGGGACCAAGCCTAGGTCCACAATCCCATGAGGAACTGATGTCTCCAGCATCAAGGGAACAGTTCCAGACCGAACAGGAAGCAGATGAAAGCCTCCAGAGAGCTTGGACGGCGGCACGGAGCAACCCACCGCCTCTCAGCTCTTCTAATCGATCCAGGTTTGTTGTAGAAAGAGGACTTTTATACAAGGAAACTCTTTCTGGGGGACACCAGGAAGACTGGCATCCTCAGAGACAGTTGGTAGTTCCAACTAAATACCGGGCCAAACTCTTGAGCTTAGCCCATGATCACCCTAGTGGCCATGCTGGGGTGAACAGGACCAAAGACCGTTTGGGGGGGTCATTCCACTGGGAGGGAATGGGCAAGGATGTTTCTACCTATGTCCAGTCTTGTGAGGTGTGCCAAAGAGTGGGAAAACCCCAAGACCAGGTCAAAGCTCCTCTCCAGCCACTCCCCATCATTGAAGTTCCATTTCAGCGAGTAGCTGTGGGTATTCTGGGTCCTTTTCCGAAAAAGACACCCAGAGGAAAGCAGTACATACTGACTTTCATGGATTTTGCCACCCGATGGCCGGAAGCAGTAGCTCTAAGCAACACCAGGGCTAAAAGTGTGTGCCAGGCACTAGCAGACATTTTTGCCAGGGTAGGTTGGCCCTCCGACATCCTCACAGATGCAGGGACTAATTTCCTGGCAGGAACTATGAAAAACCTTTGGGAAGCTCATGGGGTAAATCACTTGGTTGCCACTCCTTACCATCATCAAACAAATGGCATGGTGGAGAAGTTTAATGGAACTTTGGGGGCCATGATACGTAAATTCGTAAATGAGCACTCCAATGATTGGGACCTAGTATTGCAGCAGTTGCTCTTTGCCTACAGAGCTGTACCACATCCCAGTTTAGGGTTTTCCCCATTTGAACTTGTATATGGCCGTGAGGTTAAGGGGCCATTGCAGTTGGTGAAGCAGCAATGGGAGGGATTTACACCTTCTCCAGGAACTAACATTCTGGACTTTGTAACCAACCTACAAAACACCCTCCGAACCTCTTTAGCCCTTGCTAGAGAAAACTTACAGGATGCTCAAAAAGAGCAAAAAGCCTGGTATGATAAACATGCCAGAGAGCGTTCCTTCAAAGTAGGAGACCAGGTCATGGTCTTAAAGGCGCTCCAGGCCCATAAAATGGAAGCATCGTGGGAAGGGCCATTCGTGGTCCAGGAGCGCCTGGGAGCTGTTAATTATCTCATAGCATTCCCCACCTCCAACCGAAAGCCTAAGGTGTATCATATTAATTCTCTAAAGCCCTTTTATTCCAGAGAATTAAAGGTTTGTCAGTTTACAGCCCAGGGAGGAGACGACGCTGAGTGGCCTGAAGGTGTCTATTACGAAGGGAAATGTGCTGGTGGTGTGGAAGAGGTGAACCTCTCCATGACCCTTGGGCGTATGCAGCGACAGCAGATCCAGGAGCTGTGCACTAGCTACGCGCCAACGTTCTCAGCCACCCCAGGACTGACTGAACGGGCATACCACTCCATTGACACAGGTAATGCTCACCCTCGCCCCGGTGACCCGTCAGCTGGACGATGTTTTAAGTGTAACGAGCTGGGGCATGTAAAGGCCAACTGCCCCAAGACCCCCAACAGATTACAGTTCATTGCACCGGAATCACACCAGAGGTCCACAGGCCCAGATACCTCCCAGATACCCTTGGAGCGGAGGGAAACTGTGAGTGTGGGTGGGAAGAAGGTCACCGCGTGGAGGGACACCGGAGCACAAGTGTCAGCTATCCATGCTTCCTTAGTGGACCCCAATTTAATCAACCCAGAGATCCAAGTGACGATTCAACCCTTCAAGTCCAACTCTTTCAATTTGCCTACAGCCAAGTTGCCTGTCCAGTACAAGGGCTGGTCAGGAATGTGGACTTTTGCAGTCTATGATGATTATCCCATCCCCATGCTGTTGGGGGAAGACTTGGCCAATCATGTGAAGCAGGCCAAGAGGGTGGGAATGGTCACCCGCAACCAGGCTAAACAAGCCGTGAGGCCTAGCTCTGTTCCGGAAACTTCTATCAGGACCCAGTCAGAGGTGATGGACCTGGACCCCAGGCCAATGTCTGCAACAGCAGTAGTGGATCCAGTCCCAGAGACCCAGACGGAACCAGTCCCAGAACCGGAACCAGCCAAACAACCAACACCAGACCCCGTGTCAGCACTGAATCCAGTACTTGCAACCTCAACACCAGAGGGCCCCACCGAACCTGAACTGGCAGCAGCCGATAACCCTACACAAGAGGCTCAGCCGGAGCCTGAATCCCAACATAGTGCACCAGCGGAGAGCGGTTCACAGTCAACAGAAACAGCTCCATCCCCTATATCGCTTCCAGAGGGACCAAGCCTAGGTCCACAATCCCATGAGGAACTGATGTCTCCAGCATCAAGGGAACAGTTCCAGACCGAACAGGAAGCAGATGAAAGCCTCCAGAGAGCTTGGACGGCGGCACGGAGCAACCCACCGCCTCTCAGCTCTTCTAATCGATCCAGGTTTGTTGTAGAAAGAGGACTTTTATACAAGGAAACTCTTTCTGGGGGACACCAGGAAGACTGGCATCCTCAGAGACAGTTGGTAGTTCCAACTAAATACCGGGCCAAACTCTTGAGCTTAGCCCATGATCACCCTAGTGGCCATGCTGGGGTGAACAGGACCAAAGACCGTTTGGGGGGGTCATTCCACTGGGAGGGAATGGGCAAGGATGTTTCTACCTATGTCCAGTCTTGTGAGGTGTGCCAAAGAGTGGGAAAACCCCAAGACCAGGTCAAAGCTCCTCTCCAGCCACTCCCCATCATTGAAGTTCCATTTCAGCGAGTAGCTGTGGGTATTCTGGGTCCTTTTCCGAAAAAGACACCCAGAGGAAAGCAGTACATACTGACTTTCATGGATTTTGCCACCCGATGGCCGGAAGCAGTAGCTCTAAGCAACACCAGGGCTAAAAGTGTGTGCCAGGCACTAGCAGACATTTTTGCCAGGGTAGGTTGGCCCTCCGACATCCTCACAGATGCAGGGACTAATTTCCTGGCAGGAACTATGAAAAACCTTTGGGAAGCTCATGGGGTAAATCACTTGGTTGCCACTCCTTACCATCATCAAACAAATGGCATGGTGGAGAAGTTTAATGGAACTTTGGGGGCCATGATACGTAAATTCGTAAATGAGCACTCCAATGATTGGGACCTAGTATTGCAGCAGTTGCTCTTTGCCTACAGAGCTGTACCACATCCCAGTTTAGGGTTTTCCCCATTTGAACTTGTATATGGCCGTGAGGTTAAGGGGCCATTGCAGTTGGTGAAGCAGCAATGGGAGGGATTTACACCTTCTCCAGGAACTAACATTCTGGACTTTGTAACCAACCTACAAAACACCCTCCGAACCTCTTTAGCCCTTGCTAGAGAAAACTTACAGGATGCTCAAAAAGAGCAAAAAGCCTGGTATGATAAACATGCCAGAGAGCGTTCCTTCAAAGTAGGAGACCAGGTCATGGTCTTAAAGGCGCTCCAGGCCCATAAAATGGAAGCATCGTGGGAAGGGCCATTCGTGGTCCAGGAGCGCCTGGGAGCTGTTAATTATCTCATAGCATTCCCCACCTCCAACCGAAAGCCTAAGGTGTATCATATTAATTCTCTAAAGCCCTTTTATTCCAGAGAATTAAAGGTTTGTCAGTTTACAGCCCAGGGAGGAGACGACGCTGAGTGGCCTGAAGGTGTCTATTACGAAGGGAAATGTGCTGGTGGTGTGGAAGAGGTGAACCTCTCCATGACCCTTGGGCGTATGCAGCGACAGCAGATCCAGGAGCTGTGCACTAGCTACGCGCCAACGTTCTCAGCCACCCCAGGACTGACTGAACGGGCATACCACTCCATTGACACAGGTAATGCTCACCCTCGCCCCGGTGACCCGTCAGCTGGACGATGTTTTAAGTGTAACGAGCTGGGGCATGTAAAGGCCAACTGCCCCAAGACCCCCAACAGATTACAGTTCATTGCACCGGAATCACACCAGAGGTCCACAGGCCCAGATACCTCCCAGATACCCTTGGAGCGGAGGGAAACTGTGAGTGTGGGTGGGAAGAAGGTCACCGCGTGGAGGGACACCGGAGCACAAGTGTCAGCTATCCATGCTTCCTTAGTGGACCCCAATTTAATCAACCCAGAGATCCAAGTGACGATTCAACCCTTCAAGTCCAACTCTTTCAATTTGCCTACAGCCAAGTTGCCTGTCCAGTACAAGGGCTGGTCAGGAATGTGGACTTTTGCAGTCTATGATGATTATCCCATCCCCATGCTGTTGGGGGAAGACTTGGCCAATCATGTGAAGCAGGCCAAGAGGGTGGGAATGGTCACCCGCAACCAGGCTAAACAAGCCGTGAGGCCTAGCTCTGTTCCGGAAACTTCTATCAGGACCCAGTCAGAGGTGATGGACCTGGACCCCAGGCCAATGTCTGCAACAGCAGTAGTGGATCCAGTCCCAGAGACCCAGACGGAACCAGTCCCAGAACCGGAACCAGCCAAACAACCAACACCAGACCCCGTGTCAGCACTGAATCCAGTACTTGCAACCTCAACACCAGAGGGCCCCACCGAACCTGAACTGGCAGCAGCCGATAACCCTACACAAGAGGCTCAGCCGGAGCCTGAATCCCAACATAGTGCACCAGCGGAGAGCGGTTCACAGTCAACAGAAACAGCTCCATCCCCTATATCGCTTCCAGAGGGACCAAGCCTAGGTCCACAATCCCATGAGGAACTGATGTCTCCAGCATCAAGGGAACAGTTCCAGACCGAACAGGAAGCAGATGAAAGCCTCCAGAGAGCTTGGACGGCGGCACGGAGCAACCCACCGCCTCTCAGCTCTTCTAATCGATCCAGGTTTGTTGTAGAAAGAGGACTTTTATACAAGGAAACTCTTTCTGGGGGACACCAGGAAGACTGGCATCCTCAGAGACAGTTGGTAGTTCCAACTAAATACCGGGCCAAACTCTTGAGCTTAGCCCATGATCACCCTAGTGGCCATGCTGGGGTGAACAGGACCAAAGACCGTTTGGGGGGGTCATTCCACTGGGAGGGAATGGGCAAGGATGTTTCTACCTATGTCCAGTCTTGTGAGGTGTGCCAAAGAGTGGGAAAACCCCAAGACCAGGTCAAAGCTCCTCTCCAGCCACTCCCCATCATTGAAGTTCCATTTCAGCGAGTAGCTGTGGATATTCTGGGTCCTTTTCCGAAAAAGACACCCAGAGGAAAGCAGTACATACTGACTTTCATGGATTTTGCCACCCGATGGCCGGAAGCAGTAGCTCTAAGCAACACCAGGGCTAAAAGTGTGTGCCAGGCACTAGCAGACATTTTTGCCAGGGTAGGTTGGCCCTCCGACATCCTCACAGATGCAGGGACTAATTTCCTGGCAGGAACTATGAAAAACCTTTGGGAAGCTCATGGGGTAAATCACTTGGTTGCCACTCCTTACCATCATCAAACAAATGGCATGGTGGAGAAGTTTAATGGAACTTTGGGGGCCATGATACGTAAATTCGTAAATGAGCACTCCAATGATTGGGACCTAGTATTGCAGCAGTTGCTCTTTGCCTACAGAGCTGTACCACATCCCAGTTTAGGGTTTTCCCCATTTGAACTTGTATATGGCCGTGAGGTTAAGGGGCCATTGCAGTTGGTGAAGCAGCAATGGGAGGGATTTACACCTTCTCCAGGAACTAACATTCTGGACTTTGTAACCAACCTACAAAACACCCTCCGAACCTCTTTAGCCCTTGCTAGAGAAAACTTACAGGATGCTCAAAAAGAGCAAAAAGCCTGGTATGATAAACATGCCAGAGAGCGTTCCTTCAAAGTAGGAGACCAGGTCATGGTCTTAAAGGCGCTCCAGGCCCATAAAATGGAAGCATCGTGGGAAGGGCCATTCGTGGTCCAGGAGCGCCTGGGAGCTGTTAATTATCTCATAGCATTCCCCACCTCCAACCGAAAGCCTAAGGTGTATCATATTAATTCTCTAAAGCCCTTTTATTCCAGAGAATTAAAGGTTTGTCAGTTTACAGCCCAGGGAGGAGACGACGCTGAGTGGCCTGAAGGTGTCTATTACGAAGGGAAATGTGCTGGTGGTGTGGAAGAGGTGAACCTCTCCATGACCCTTGGGCGTATGCAGCGACAGCAGATCCAGGAGCTGTGCACTAGCTACGCGCCAACGTTCTCAGCCACCCCAGGACTGACTGAACGGGCATACCACTCCATTGACACAGGTAATGCTCACCCTCGCCCCGGTGACCCGTCAGCTGGACGATGTTTTAAGTGTAACGAGCTGGGGCATGTAAAGGCCAACTGCCCCAAGAACCCCAACAGATTACAGTTCATTGCACCGGAATCACACCAGAGGTCCACAGGCCCAGATACCTCCCAGATACCCTTGGAGCGGAGGGAAACTGTGAGTGTGGGTGGGAAGAAGGTCACCGCGTGGAGGGACACCGGAGCACAAGTGTCAGCTATCCATGCTTCCTTAGTGGACCCCAATTTAATCAACCCAGAGATCCAAGTGACGATTCAACCCTTCAAGTCCAACTCTTTCAATTTGCCTACAGCCAAGTTGCCTGTCCAGTACAAGGGCTGGTCAGGAATGTGGACTTTTGCAGTCTATGATGATTATCCCATCCCCATGCTGTTGGGGGAAGACTTGGCCAATCATGTGAAGCAGGCCAAGAGGGTGGGAATGGTCACCCGCAACCAGGCTAAACAAGCCGTGAGGCCTAGCTCTGTTCCGGAAACTTCTATCAGGACCCAGTCAGAGGTGATGGACCTGGACCCCAGGCCAATGTCTGCAACAGCAGTAGTGGATCCAGTCCCAGAGACCCAGACGGAACCAGTCCCAGAACCGGAACCAGCCAAACAACCAACACCAGACCCCGTGTCAGCACTGAATCCAGTACTTGCAACCTCAACACCAGAGGGCCCCACCGAACCTGAACTGGCAGCAGCCGATAACCCTACACAAGAGGCTCAGCCGGAGCCTGAATCCCAACATAGTGCACCAGCGGAGAGCGGTTCACAGTCAACAGAAACAGCTCCATCCCCTATATCGCTTCCAGAGGGACCAAGCCTAGGTCCACAATCCCATGAGGAACTGATGTCTCCAGCATCAAGGGAACAGTTCCAGACCGAACAGGAAGCAGATGAAAGCCTCCAGAGAGCTTGGACGGCGGCACGGAGCAACCCACCGCCTCTCAGCTCTTCTAATCGATCCAGGTTTGTTGTAGAAAGAGGACTTTTATACAAGGAAACTCTTTCTGGGGGACACCAGGAAGACTGGCATCCTCAGAGACAGTTGGTAGTTCCAACTAAATACCGGGCCAAACTCTTGAGCTTAGCCCATGATCACCCTAGTGGCCATGCTGGGGTGAACAGGACCAAAGACCGTTTGGGGGGGTCATTCCACTGGGAGGGAATGGGCAAGGATGTTTCTACCTATGTCCAGTCTTGTGAGGTGTGCCAAAGAGTGGGAAAACCCCAAGACCAGGTCAAAGCTCCTCTCCAGCCACTCCCCATCATTGAAGTTCCATTTCAGCGAGTAGCTGTGGATATTCTGGGTCCTTTTCCGAAAAAGACACCCAGAGGAAAGCAGTACATACTGACTTTCATGGATTTTGCCACCCGATGGCCGGAAGCAGTAGCTCTAAGCAACACCAGGGCTAAAAGTGTGTGCCAGGCACTAGCAGACATTTTTGCCAGGGTAGGTTGGCCCTCCGACATCCTCACAGATGCAGGGACTAATTTCCTGGCAGGAACTATGAAAAACCTTTGGGAAGCTCATGGGGTAAATCACTTGGTTGCCACTCCTTACCATCATCAAACAAATGGCATGGTGGAGAAGTTTAATGGAACTTTGGGGGCCATGATACGTAAATTCGTAAATGAGCACTCCAATGATTGGGACCTAGTATTGCAGCAGTTGCTCTTTGCCTACAGAGCTGTACCACATCCCAGTTTAGGGTTTTCCCCATTTGAACTTGTATATGGCCGTGAGGTTAAGGGGCCATTGCAGTTGGTGAAGCAGCAATGGGAGGGATTTACACCTTCTCCAGGAACTAACATTCTGGACTTTGTAACCAACCTACAAAACACCCTCCGAACCTCTTTAGCCCTTGCTAGAGAAAACTTACAGGATGCTCAAAAAGAGCAAAAAGCCTGGTATGATAAACATGCCAGAGAGCGTTCCTTCAAAGTAGGAGACCAGGTCATGGTCTTAAAGGCGCTCCAGGCCCATAAAATGGAAGCATCGTGGGAAGGGCCATTCGTGGTCCAGGAGCGCCTGGGAGCTGTTAATTATCTCATAGCATTCCCCACCTCCAACCGAAAGCCTAAGGTGTATCATATTAATTCTCTAAAGCCCTTTTATTCCAGAGAATTAAAGGTTTGTCAGTTTACAGCCCAGGGAGGAGACGACGCTGAGTGGCCTGAAGGTGTCTATTACGAAGGGAAATGTGCTGGTGGTGTGGAAGAGGTGAACCTCTCCATGACCCTTGGGCGTATGCAGCGACAGCAGATCCAGGAGCTGTGCACTAGCTACGCGCCAACGTTCTCAGCCACCCCAGGACTGACTGAACGGGCATACCACTCCATTGACACAGGTAATGCTCACCCTCGCCCCGGTGACCCGTCAGCTGGACGATGTTTTAAGTGTAACGAGCTGGGGCATGTAAAGGCCAACTGCCCCAAGACCCCCAACAGATTACAGTTCATTGCACCGGAATCACACCAGAGGTCCACAGGCCCAGATACCTCCCAGATACCCTTGGAGCGGAGGGAAACTGTGAGTGTGGGTGGGAAGAAGGTCACCGCGTGGAGGGACACCGGAGCACAAGTGTCAGCTATCCATGCTTCCTTAGTGGACCCCAATTTAATCAACCCAGAGATCCAAGTGACGATTCAACCCTTCAAGTCCAACTCTTTCAATTTGCCTACAGCCAAGTTGCCTGTCCAGTACAAGGGCTGGTCAGGAATGTGGACTTTTGCAGTCTATGATGATTATCCCATCCCCATGCTGTTGGGGGAAGACTTGGCCAATCATGTGAAGCAGGCCAAGAGGGTGGGAATGGTCACCCGCAACCAGGCTAAACAAGCCGTGAGGCCTAGCTCTGTTCCGGAAACTTCTATCAGGACCCAGTCAGAGGTGATGGACCTGGACCCCAGGCCAATGTCTGCAACAGCAGTAGTGGATCCAGTCCCAGAGACCCAGACGGAACCAGTCCCAGAACCGGAACCAGCCAAACAACCAACACCAGACCCCGTGTCAGCACTGAATCCAGTACTTGCAACCTCAACACCAGAGGGCCCCACCGAACCTGAACTGGCAGCAGCCGATAACCCTACACAAGAGGCTCAGCCGGAGCCTGAATCCCAACATAGTGCACCAGCGGAGAGCGGTTCACAGTCAACAGAAACAGCTCCATCCCCTATATCGCTTCCAGAGGGACCAAGCCTAGGTCCACAATCCCATGAGGAACTGATGTCTCCAGCATCAAGGGAACAGTTCCAGACCGAACAGGAAGCAGATGAAAGCCTCCAGAGAGCTTGGACGGCGGCACGGAGCAACCCACCGCCTCTCAGCTCTTCTAATCGATCCAGGTTTGTTGTAGAAAGAGGACTTTTATACAAGGAAACTCTTTCTGGGGGACACCAGGAAGACTGGCATCCTCAGAGACAGTTGGTAGTTCCAACTAAATACCGGGCCAAACTCTTGAGCTTAGCCCATGATCACCCTAGTGGCCATGCTGGGGTGAACAGGACCAAAGACCGTTTGGGGGGGTCATTCCACTGGGAGGGAATGGGCAAGGATGTTTCTACCTATGTCCAGTCTTGTGAGGTGTGCCAAAGAGTGGGAAAACCCCAAGACCAGGTCAAAGCTCCTCTCCAGCCACTCCCCATCATTGAAGTTCCATTTCAGCGAGTAGCTGTGGATATTCTGGGTCCTTTTCCGAAAAAGACACCCAGAGGAAAGCAGTACATACTGACTTTCATGGATTTTGCCACCCGATGGCCGGAAGCAGTAGCTCTAAGCAACACCAGGGCTAAAAGTGTGTGCCAGGCACTAGCAGACATTTTTGCCAGGGTAGGTTGGCCCTCCGACATCCTCACAGATGCAGGGACTAATTTCCTGGCAGGAACTATGAAAAACCTTTGGGAAGCTCATGGGGTAAATCACTTGGTTGCCACTCCTTACCATCATCAAACAAATGGCATGGTGGAGAAGTTTAATGGAACTTTGGGGGCCATGATACGTAAATTCGTAAATGAGCACTCCAATGATTGGGACCTAGTATTGCAGCAGTTGCTCTTTGCCTACAGAGCTGTACCACATCCCAGTTTAGGGTTTTCCCCATTTGAACTTGTATATGGCCGTGAGGTTAAGGGGCCATTGCAGTTGGTGAAGCAGCAATGGGAGGGATTTACACCTTCTCCAGGAACTAACATTCTGGACTTTGTAACCAACCTACAAAACACCCTCCGAACCTCTTTAGCCCTTGCTAGAGAAAACTTACAGGATGCTCAAAAAGAGCAAAAAGCCTGGTATGATAAACATGCCAGAGAGCGTTCCTTCAAAGTAGGAGACCAGGTCATGGTCTTAAAGGCGCTCCAGGCCCATAAAATGGAAGCATCGTGGGAAGGGCCATTCGTGGTCCAGGAGCGCCTGGGAGCTGTTAATTATCTCATAGCATTCCCCACCTCCAACCGAAAGCCTAAGGTGTATCATATTAATTCTCTAAAGCCCTTTTATTCCAGAGAATTAAAGGTTTGTCAGTTTACAGCCCAGGGAGGAGACGACGCTGAGTGGCCTGAAGGTGTCTATTACGAAGGGAAATGTGCTGGTGGTGTGGAAGAGGTGAACCTCTCCATGACCCTTGGGCGTATGCAGCGACAGCAGATCCAGGAGCTGTGCACTAGCTACGCGCCAACGTTCTCAGCCACCCCAGGACTGACTGAACGGGCATACCACTCCATTGACACAGGTAATGCTCACCCTCGCCCCGGTGACCCGTCAGCTGGACGATGTTTTAAGTGTAACGAGCTGGGGCATGTAAAGGCCAACTGCCCCAAGAACCCCAACAGATTACAGTTCATTGCACCGGAATCACACCAGAGGTCCACAGGCCCAGATACCTCCCAGATACCCTTGGAGCGGAGGGAAACTGTGAGTGTGGGTGGGAAGAAGGTCACCGCGTGGAGGGACACCGGAGCACAAGTGTCAGCTATCCATGCTTCCTTAGTGGACCCCAATTTAATCAACCCAGAGATCCAAGTGACGATTCAACCCTTCAAGTCCAACTCTTTCAATTTGCCTACAGCCAAGTTGCCTGTCCAGTACAAGGGCTGGTCAGGAATGTGGACTTTTGCAGTCTATGATGATTATCCCATCCCCATGCTGTTGGGGGAAGACTTGGCCAATCATGTGAAGCAGGCCAAGAGGGTGGGAATGGTCACCCGCAACCAGGCTAAACAAGCCGTGAGGCCTAGCTCTGTTCCGGAAACTTCTATCAGGACCCAGTCAGAGGTGATGGACCTGGACCCCAGGCCAATGTCTGCAACAGCAGTAGTGGATCCAGTCCCAGAGACCCAGACGGAACCAGTCCCAGAACCGGAACCAGCCAAACAACCAACACCAGACCCCGTGTCAGCACTGAATCCAGTACTTGCAACCTCAACACCAGAGGGCCCCACCGAACCTGAACTGGCAGCAGCCGATAACCCTACACAAGAGGCTCAGCCGGAGCCTGAATCCCAACATAGTGCACCAGCGGAGAGCGGTTCACAGTCAACAGAAACAGCTCCATCCCCTATATCGCTTCCAGAGGGACCAAGCCTAGGTCCACAATCCCATGAGGAACTGATGTCTCCAGCATCAAGGGAACAGTTCCAGACCGAACAGGAAGCAGATGAAAGCCTCCAGAGAGCTTGGACGGCGGCACGGAGCAACCCACCGCCTCTCAGCTCTTCTAATCGATCCAGGTTTGTTGTAGAAAGAGGACTTTTATACAAGGAAACTCTTTCTGGGGGACACCAGGAAGACTGGCATCCTCAGAGACAGTTGGTAGTTCCAACTAAATACCGGGCCAAACTCTTGAGCTTAGCCCATGATCACCCTAGTGGCCATGCTGGGGTGAACAGGACCAAAGACCGTTTGGGGGGGTCATTCCACTGGGAGGGAATGGGCAAGGATGTTTCTACCTATGTCCAGTCTTGTGAGGTGTGCCAAAGAGTGGGAAAACCCCAAGACCAGGTCAAAGCTCCTCTCCAGCCACTCCCCATCATTGAAGTTCCATTTCAGCGAGTAGCTGTGGATATTCTGGGTCCTTTTCCGAAAAAGACACCCAGAGGAAAGCAGTACATACTGACTTTCATGGATTTTGCCACCCGATGGCCGGAAGCAGTAGCTCTAAGCAACACCAGGGCTAAAAGTGTGTGCCAGGCACTAGCAGACATTTTTGCCAGGGTAGGTTGGCCCTCCGACATCCTCACAGATGCAGGGACTAATTTCCTGGCAGGAACTATGAAAAACCTTTGGGAAGCTCATGGGGTAAATCACTTGGTTGCCACTCCTTACCATCATCAAACAAATGGCATGGTGGAGAAGTTTAATGGAACTTTGGGGGCCATGATACGTAAATTCGTAAATGAGCACTCCAATGATTGGGACCTAGTATTGCAGCAGTTGCTCTTTGCCTACAGAGCTGTACCACATCCCAGTTTAGGGTTTTCCCCATTTGAACTTGTATATGGCCGTGAGGTTAAGGGGCCATTGCAGTTGGTGAAGCAGCAATGGGAGGGATTTACACCTTCTCCAGGAACTAACATTCTGGACTTTGTAACCAACCTACAAAACACCCTCCGAACCTCTTTAGCCCTTGCTAGAGAAAACTTACAGGATGCTCAAAAAGAGCAAAAAGCCTGGTATGATAAACATGCCAGAGAGCGTTCCTTCAAAGTAGGAGACCAGGTCATGGTCTTAAAGGCGCTCCAGGCCCATAAAATGGAAGCATCGTGGGAAGGGCCATTCGTGGTCCAGGAGCGCCTGGGAGCTGTTAATTATCTCATAGCATTCCCCACCTCCAACCGAAAGCCTAAGGTGTATCATATTAATTCTCTAAAGCCCTTTTATTCCAGAGAATTAAAGGTTTGTCAGTTTACAGCCCAGGGAGGAGACGACGCTGAGTGGCCTGAAGGTGTCTATTACGAAGGGAAATGTGCTGGTGGTGTGGAAGAGGTGAACCTCTCCATGACCCTTGGGCGTATGCAGCGACAGCAGATCCAGGAGCTGTGCACTAGCTACGCGCCAACGTTCTCAGCCACCCCAGGACTGACTGAACGGGCATACCACTCCATTGACACAGGTAATGCTCACCCTCGCCCCGGTGACCCGTCAGCTGGACGATGTTTTAAGTGTAACGAGCTGGGGCATGTAAAGGCCAACTGCCCCAAGAACCCCAACAGATTACAGTTCATTGCACCGGAATCACACCAGAGGTCCACAGGCCCAGATACCTCCCAGATACCCTTGGAGCGGAGGGAAACTGTGAGTGTGGGTGGGAAGAAGGTCACCGCGTGGAGGGACACCGGAGCACAAGTGTCAGCTATCCATGCTTCCTTAGTGGACCCCAATTTAATCAACCCAGAGATCCAAGTGACGATTCAACCCTTCAAGTCCAACTCTTTCAATTTGCCTACAGCCAAGTTGCCTGTCCAGTACAAGGGCTGGTCAGGAATGTGGACTTTTGCAGTCTATGATGATTATCCCATCCCCATGCTGTTGGGGGAAGACTTGGCCAATCATGTGAAGCAGGCCAAGAGGGTGGGAATGGTCACCCGCAACCAGGCTAAACAAGCCGTGAGGCCTAGCTCTGTTCCGGAAACTTCTATCAGGACCCAGTCAGAGGTGATGGACCTGGACCCCAGGCCAATGTCTGCAACAGCAGTAGTGGATCCAGTCCCAGAGACCCAGACGGAACCAGTCCCAGAACCGGAACCAGCCAAACAACCAACACCAGACCCCGTGTCAGCACTGAATCCAGTACTTGCAACCTCAACACCAGAGGGCCCCACCGAACCTGAACTGGCAGCAGCCGATAACCCTACACAAGAGGCTCAGCCGGAGCCTGAATCCCAACATAGTGCACCAGCGGAGAGCGGTTCACAGTCAACAGAAACAGCTCCATCCCCTATATCGCTTCCAGAGGGACCAAGCCTAGGTCCACAATCCCATGAGGAACTGATGTCTCCAGCATCAAGGGAACAGTTCCAGACCGAACAGGAAGCAGATGAAAGCCTCCAGAGAGCTTGGACGGCGGCACGGAGCAACCCACCGCCTCTCAGCTCTTCTAATCGATCCAGGTTTGTTGTAGAAAGAGGACTTTTATACAAGGAAACTCTTTCTGGGGGACACCAGGAAGACTGGCATCCTCAGAGACAGTTGGTAGTTCCAACTAAATACCGGGCCAAACTCTTGAGCTTAGCCCATGATCACCCTAGTGGCCATGCTGGGGTGAACAGGACCAAAGACCGTTTGGGGGGGTCATTCCACTGGGAGGGAATGGGCAAGGATGTTTCTACCTATGTCCAGTCTTGTGAGGTGTGCCAAAGAGTGGGAAAACCCCAAGACCAGGTCAAAGCTCCTCTCCAGCCACTCCCCATCATTGAAGTTCCATTTCAGCGAGTAGCTGTGGATATTCTGGGTCCTTTTCCGAAAAAGACACCCAGAGGAAAGCAGTACATACTGACTTTCATGGATTTTGCCACCCGATGGCCGGAAGCAGTAGCTCTAAGCAACACCAGGGCTAAAAGTGTGTGCCAGGCACTAGCAGACATTTTTGCCAGGGTAGGTTGGCCCTCCGACATCCTCACAGATGCAGGGACTAATTTCCTGGCAGGAACTATGAAAAACCTTTGGGAAGCTCATGGGGTAAATCACTTGGTTGCCACTCCTTACCATCATCAAACAAATGGCATGGTGGAGAAGTTTAATGGAACTTTGGGGGCCATGATACGTAAATTCGTAAATGAGCACTCCAATGATTGGGACCTAGTATTGCAGCAGTTGCTCTTTGCCTACAGAGCTGTACCACATCCCAGTTTAGGGTTTTCCCCATTTGAACTTGTATATGGCCGTGAGGTTAAGGGGCCATTGCAGTTGGTGAAGCAGCAATGGGAGGGATTTACACCTTCTCCAGGAACTAACATTCTGGACTTTGTAACCAACCTACAAAACACCCTCCGAACCTCTTTAGCCCTTGCTAGAGAAAACTTACAGGATGCTCAAAAAGAGCAAAAAGCCTGGTATGATAAACATGCCAGAGAGCGTTCCTTCAAAGTAGGAGACCAGGTCATGGTCTTAAAGGCGCTCCAGGCCCATAAAATGGAAGCATCGTGGGAAGGGCCATTCGTGGTCCAGGAGCGCCTGGGAGCTGTTAATTATCTCATAGCATTCCCCACCTCCAACCGAAAGCCTAAGGTGTATCATATTAATTCTCTAAAGCCCTTTTATTCCAGAGAATTAAAGGTTTGTCAGTTTACAGCCCAGGGAGGAGACGACGCTGAGTGGCCTGAAGGTGTCTATTACGAAGGGAAATGTGCTGGTGGTGTGGAAGAGGTGAACCTCTCCATGACCCTTGGGCGTATGCAGCGACAGCAGATCCAGGAGCTGTGCACTAGCTACGCGCCAACGTTCTCAGCCACCCCAGGACTGACTGAACGGGCATACCACTCCATTGACACAGGTAATGCTCACCCTCGCCCCGGTGACCCGTCAGCTGGACGATGTTTTAAGTGTAACGAGCTGGGGCATGTAAAGGCCAACTGCCCCAAGAACCCCAACAGATTACAGTTCATTGCACCGGAATCACACCAGAGGTCCACAGGCCCAGATACCTCCCAGATACCCTTGGAGCGGAGGGAAACTGTGAGTGTGGGTGGGAAGAAGGTCACCGCGTGGAGGGACACCGGAGCACAAGTGTCAGCTATCCATGCTTCCTTAGTGGACCCCAATTTAATCAACCCAGAGATCCAAGTGACGATTCAACCCTTCAAGTCCAACTCTTTCAATTTGCCTACAGCCAAGTTGCCTGTCCAGTACAAGGGCTGGTCAGGAATGTGGACTTTTGCAGTCTATGATGATTATCCCATCCCCATGCTGTTGGGGGAAGACTTGGCCAATCATGTGAAGCAGGCCAAGAGGGTGGGAATGGTCACCCGCAGCCAGGCTAAACAAGCCGTGAGGCCTAGCTCTGTTCCGGAAACTTCTATCAGGACCCAGTCAGAGGTGATGGACCTGGACCCCAGGCCAATGTCTGCAACAGCAGTAGTGGATCCAGTCCCAGAGACCCAGACGGAACCAGTCCCAGAACCGGAACCAGCCAAACAACCAACACCAGACCCCGTGTCAGCACTGAATCCAGTACTTGCAACCTCAACACCAGAGGGCCCCACCGAACCTGAACTGGCAGCAGCCGATAACCCTACACAAGAGGCTCAGCCGGAGCCTGAATCCCAACATAGTGCACCAGCGGAGAGCGGTTCACAGTCAACAGAAACAGCTCCATCCCCTATATCGCTTCCAGAGGGACCAAGCCTAGGTCCACAATCCCATGAGGAACTGATGTCTCCAGCATCAAGGGAACAGTTCCAGACCGAACAGGAAGCAGATGAAAGCCTCCAGAGAGCTTGGACGGCGGCACGGAGCAACCCACCGCCTCTCAGCTCTTCTAATCGATCCAGGTTTGTTGTAGAAAGAGGACTTTTATACAAGGAAACTCTTTCTGGGGGACACCAGGAAGACTGGCATCCTCAGAGACAGTTGGTAGTTCCAACTAAATACCGGGCCAAGCTCTTGAGCTTAGCCCATGATCACCCTAGTGGCCATGCTGGGGTGAACAGGACCAAAGACCGTTTGGGGGGGTCATTCCACTGGGAGGGAATGGGCAAGGATGTTTCTACCTATGTCCAGTCTTGTGAGGTGTGCCAAAGAGTGGGAAAACCCCAAGACCAGGTCAAAGCTCCTCTCCAGCCACTCCCCATCATTGAAGTTCCATTTCAGCGAGTAGCTGTGGATATTCTGGGTCCTTTTCCGAAAAAGACACCCAGAGGAAAGCAGTACATACTGACTTTCATGGATTTTGCCACCCGATGGCCGGAAGCAGTAGCTCTAAGCAACACCAGGGCTAAAAGTGTGTGCCAGGCACTAGCAGACATTTTTGCCAGGGTAGGTTGGCCCTCCGACATCCTCACAGATGCAGGGACTAATTTCCTGGCAGGAACTATGAAAAACCTTTGGGAAGCTCATGGGGTAAATCACTTGGTTGCCACTCCTTACCATCATCAAACAAATGGCATGGTGGAGAAGTTTAATGGAACTTTGGGGGCCATGATACGTAAATTCGTAAATGAGCACTCCAATGATTGGGACCTAGTATTGCAGCAGTTGCTCTTTGCCTACAGAGCTGTACCACATCCCAGTTTAGGGTTTTCCCCATTTGAACTTGTATATGGCCGTGAGGTTAAGGGGCCATTGCAGTTGGTGAAGCAGCAATGGGAGGGATTTACACCTTCTCCAGGAACTAACATTCTGGACTTTGTAACCAACCTACAAAACACCCTCCGAACCTCTTTAGCCCTTGCTAGAGAAAACTTACAGGATGCTCAAAAAGAGCAAAAAGCCTGGTATGATAAACATGCCAGAGAGCGTTCCTTCAAAGTAGGAGACCAGGTCATGGTCTTAAAGGCGCTCCAGGCCCATAAAATGGAAGCATCGTGGGAAGGGCCATTCGTGGTCCAGGAGCGCCTGGGAGCTGTTAATTATCTCATAGCATTCCCCACCTCCAACCGAAAGCCTAAGGTGTATCATATTAATTCTCTAAAGCCCTTTTATTCCAGAGAATTAAAGGTTTGTCAGTTTACAGCCCAGGGAGGAGACGACGCTGAGTGGCCTGAAGGTGTCTATTACGAAGGGAAATGTGCTGGTGGTGTGGAAGAGGTGAACCTCTCCATGACCCTTGGGCGTATGCAGCGACAGCAGATCCAGGAGCTGTGCACTAGCTACGCGCCAACGTTCTCAGCCACCCCAGGACTGACTGAACGGGCATACCACTCCATTGACACAGGTAATGCTCACCCTCGCCCCGGTGACCCGTCAGCTGGACGATGTTTTAAGTGTAACGAGCTGGGGCATGTAAAGGCCAACTGCCCCAAGAACCCCAACAGATTACAGTTCATTGCACCGGAATCACACCAGAGGTCCACAGGCCCAGATACCTCCCAGATACCCTTGGAGCGGAGGGAAACTGTGAGTGTGGGTGGGAAGAAGGTCACCGCGTGGAGGGACACCGGAGCACAAGTGTCAGCTATCCATGCTTCCTTAGTGGACCCCAATTTAATCAACCCAGAGATCCAAGTGACGATTCAACCCTTCAAGTCCAACTCTTTCAATTTGCCTACAGCCAAGTTGCCTGTCCAGTACAAGGGCTGGTCAGGAATGTGGACTTTTGCAGTCTATGATGATTATCCCATCCCCATGCTGTTGGGGGAAGACTTGGCCAATCATGTGAAGCAGGCCAAGAGGGTGGGAATGGTCACCCGCAGCCAGGCTAAACAAGCCGTGAGGCCTAGCTCTGTTCCGGAAACTTCTATCAGGACCCAGTCAGAGGTGATGGACCTGGACCCCAGGCCAATGTCTGCAACAGCAGTAGTGGATCCAGTCCCAGAGACCCAGACGGAACCAGTCCCAGAACCGGAACCAGCCAAACAACCAACACCAGACCCCGTGTCAGCACTGAATCCAGTACTTGCAACCTCAACACCAGAGGGCCCCACCGAACCTGAACTGGCAGCAGCCGATAACCCTACACAAGAGGCTCAGCCGGAGCCTGAATCCCAACATAGTGCACCAGCGGAGAGCGGTTCACAGTCAACAGAAACAGCTCCATCCCCTATATCGCTTCCAGAGGGACCAAGCCTAGGTCCACAATCCCATGAGGAACTGATGTCTCCAGCATCAAGGGAACAGTTCCAGACCGAACAGGAAGCAGATGAAAGCCTCCAGAGAGCTTGGACGGCGGCACGGAGCAACCCACCGCCTCTCAGCTCTTCTAATCGATCCAGGTTTGTTGTAGAAAGAGGACTTTTATACAAGGAAACTCTTTCTGGGGGACACCAGGAAGACTGGCATCCTCAGAGACAGTTGGTAGTTCCAACTAAATACCGGGCCAAGCTCTTGAGCTTAGCCCATGATCACCCTAGTGGCCATGCTGGGGTGAACAGGACCAAAGACCGTTTGGGGGGGTCATTCCACTGGGAGGGAATGGGCAAGGATGTTTCTACCTATGTCCAGTCTTGTGAGGTGTGCCAAAGAGTGGGAAAACCCCAAGACCAGGTCAAAGCTCCTCTCCAGCCACTCCCCATCATTGAAGTTCCATTTCAGCGAGTAGCTGTGGATATTCTGGGTCCTTTTCCGAAAAAGACACCCAGAGGAAAGCAGTACATACTGACTTTCATGGATTTTGCCACCCGATGGCCGGAAGCAGTAGCTCTAAGCAACACCAGGGCTAAAAGTGTGTGCCAGGCACTAGCAGACATTTTTGCCAGGGTAGGTTGGCCCTCCGACATCCTCACAGATGCAGGGACTAATTTCCTGGCAGGAACTATGAAAAACCTTTGGGAAGCTCATGGGGTAAATCACTTGGTTGCCACTCCTTACCATCATCAAACAAATGGCATGGTGGAGAAGTTTAATGGAACTTTGGGGGCCATGATACGTAAATTCGTAAATGAGCACTCCAATGATTGGGACCTAGTATTGCAGCAGTTGCTCTTTGCCTACAGAGCTGTACCACATCCCAGTTTAGGGTTTTCCCCATTTGAACTTGTATATGGCCGTGAGGTTAAGGGGCCATTGCAGTTGGTGAAGCAGCAATGGGAGGGATTTACACCTTCTCCAGGAACTAACATTCTGGACTTTGTAACCAACCTACAAAACACCCTCCGAACCTCTTTAGCCCTTGCTAGAGAAAACTTACAGGATGCTCAAAAAGAGCAAAAAGCCTGGTATGATAAACATGCCAGAGAGCGTTCCTTCAAAGTAGGAGACCAGGTCATGGTCTTAAAGGCGCTCCAGGCCCATAAAATGGAAGCATCGTGGGAAGGGCCATTCGTGGTCCAGGAGCGCCTGGGAGCTGTTAATTATCTCATAGCATTCCCCACCTCCAACCGAAAGCCTAAGGTGTATCATATTAATTCTCTAAAGCCCTTTTATTCCAGAGAATTAAAGGTTTGTCAGTTTACAGCCCAGGGAGGAGACGACGCTGAGTGGCCTGAAGGTGTCTATTACGAAGGGAAATGTGCTGGTGGTGTGGAAGAGGTGAACCTCTCCATGACCCTTGGGCGTATGCAGCGACAGCAGATCCAGGAGCTGTGCACTAGCTACGCGCCAACGTTCTCAGCCACCCCAGGACTGACTGAACGGGCATACCACTCCATTGACACAGGTAATGCTCACCCTCGCCCCGGTGACCCGTCAGCTGGACGATGTTTTAAGTGTAACGAGCTGGGGCATGTAAAGGCCAACTGCCCCAAGAACCCCAACAGATTACAGTTCATTGCACCGGAATCACACCAGAGGTCCACAGGCCCAGATACCTCCCAGATACCCTTGGAGCGGAGGGAAACTGTGAGTGTGGGTGGGAAGAAGGTCACCGCGTGGAGGGACACCGGAGCACAAGTGTCAGCTATCCATGCTTCCTTAGTGGACCCCAATTTAATCAACCCAGAGATCCAAGTGACGATTCAACCCTTCAAGTCCAACTCTTTCAATTTGCCTACAGCCAAGTTGCCTGTCCAGTACAAGGGCTGGTCAGGAATGTGGACTTTTGCAGTCTATGATGATTATCCCATCCCCATGCTGTTGGGGGAAGACTTGGCCAATCATGTGAAGCAGGCCAAGAGGGTGGGAATGGTCACCCGCAGCCAGGCTAAACAAGCCGTGAGGCCTAGCTCTGTTCCGGAAACTTCTATCAGGACCCAGTCAGAGGTGATGGACCTGGACCCCAGGCCAATGTCTGCAACAGCAGTAGTGGATCCAGTCCCAGAGACCCAGACGGAACCAGTCCCAGAACCGGAACCAGCCAAACAACCAACACCAGACCCCGTGTCAGCACTGAATCCAGTACTTGCAACCTCAACACCAGAGGGCCCCACCGAACCTGAACTGGCAGCAGCCGATAACCCTACACAAGAGGCTCAGCCGGAGCCTGAATCCCAACATAGTGCACCAGCGGAGAGCGGTTCACAGTCAACAGAAACAGCTCCATCCCCTATATCGCTTCCAGAGGGACCAAGCCTAGGTCCACAATCCCATGAGGAACTGATGTCTCCAGCATCAAGGGAACAGTTCCAGACCGAACAGGAAGCAGATGAAAGCCTCCAGAGAGCTTGGACGGCGGCACGGAGCAACCCACCGCCTCTCAGCTCTTCTAATCGATCCAGGTTTGTTGTAGAAAGAGGACTTTTATACAAGGAAACTCTTTCTGGGGGACACCAGGAAGACTGGCATCCTCAGAGACAGTTGGTAGTTCCAACTAAATACCGGGCCAAGCTCTTGAGCTTAGCCCATGATCACCCTAGTGGCCATGCTGGGGTGAACAGGACCAAAGACCGTTTGGGGGGGTCATTCCACTGGGAGGGAATGGGCAAGGATGTTTCTACCTATGTCCAGTCTTGTGAGGTGTGCCAAAGAGTGGGAAAACCCCAAGACCAGGTCAAAGCTCCTCTCCAGCCACTCCCCATCATTGAAGTTCCATTTCAGCGAGTAGCTGTGGATATTCTGGGTCCTTTTCCGAAAAAGACACCCAGAGGAAAGCAGTACATACTGACTTTCATGGATTTTGCCACCCGATGGCCGGAAGCAGTAGCTCTAAGCAACACCAGGGCTAAAAGTGTGTGCCAGGCACTAGCAGACATTTTTGCCAGGGTAGGTTGGCCCTCCGACATCCTCACAGATGCAGGGACTAATTTCCTGGCAGGAACTATGAAAAACCTTTGGGAAGCTCATGGGGTAAATCACTTGGTTGCCACTCCTTACCATCATCAAACAAATGGCATGGTGGAGAAGTTTAATGGAACTTTGGGGGCCATGATACGTAAATTCGTAAATGAGCACTCCAATGATTGGGACCTAGTATTGCAGCAGTTGCTCTTTGCCTACAGAGCTGTACCACATCCCAGTTTAGGGTTTTCCCCATTTGAACTTGTATATGGCCGTGAGGTTAAGGGGCCATTGCAGTTGGTGAAGCAGCAATGGGAGGGATTTACACCTTCTCCAGGAACTAACATTCTGGACTTTGTAACCAACCTACAAAACACCCTCCGAACCTCTTTAGCCCTTGCTAGAGAAAACTTACAGGATGCTCAAAAAGAGCAAAAAGCCTGGTATGATAAACATGCCAGAGAGCGTTCCTTCAAAGTAGGAGACCAGGTCATGGTCTTAAAGGCGCTCCAGGCCCATAAAATGGAAGCATCGTGGGAAGGGCCATTCGTGGTCCAGGAGCGCCTGGGAGCTGTTAATTATCTCATAGCATTCCCCACCTCCAACCGAAAGCCTAAGGTGTATCATATTAATTCTCTAAAGCCCTTTTATTCCAGAGAATTAAAGGTTTGTCAGTTTACAGCCCAGGGAGGAGACGACGCTGAGTGGCCTGAAGGTGTCTATTACGAAGGGAAATGTGCTGGTGGTGTGGAAGAGGTGAACCTCTCCATGACCCTTGGGCGTATGCAGCGACAGCAGATCCAGGAGCTGTGCACTAGCTACGCGCCAACGTTCTCAGCCACCCCAGGACTGACTGAACGGGCATACCACTCCATTGACACAGGTAATGCTCACCCTCGCCCCGGTGACCCGTCAGCTGGACGATGTTTTAAGTGTAACGAGCTGGGGCATGTAAAGGCCAACTGCCCCAAGACCCCCAACAGATTACAGTTCATTGCACCGGAATCACACCAGAGGTCCACAGGCCCAGATACCTCCCAGATACCCTTGGAGCGGAGGGAAACTGTGAGTGTGGGTGGGAAGAAGGTCACCGCGTGGAGGGACACCGGAGCACAAGTGTCAGCTATCCATGCTTCCTTAGTGGACCCCAATTTAATCAACCCAGAGATCCAAGTGACGATTCAACCCTTCAAGTCCAACTCTTTCAATTTGCCTACAGCCAAGTTGCCTGTCCAGTACAAGGGCTGGTCAGGAATGTGGACTTTTGCAGTCTATGATGATTATCCCATCCCCATGCTGTTGGGGGAAGACTTGGCCAATCATGTGAAGCAGGCCAAGAGGGTGGGAATGGTCACCCGCAGCCAGGCTAAACAAGCCGTGAGGCCTAGCTCTGTTCCGGAAACTTCTATCAGGACCCAGTCAGAGGTGATGGACCTGGACCCCAGGCCAATGTCTGCAACAGCAGTAGTGGATCCAGTCCCAGAGACCCAGACGGAACCAGTCCCAGAACCGGAACCAGCCAAACAACCAACACCAGACCCCGTGTCAGCACTGAATCCAGTACTTGCAACCTCAACACCAGAGGGCCCCACCGAACCTGAACTGGCAGCAGCCGATAACCCTACACAAGAGGCTCAGCCGGAGCCTGAATCCCAACATAGTGCACCAGCGGAGAGCGGTTCACAGTCAACAGAAACAGCTCCATCCCCTATATCGCTTCCAGAGGGACCAAGCCTAGGTCCACAATCCCATGAGGAACTGATGTCTCCAGCATCAAGGGAACAGTTCCAGACCGAACAGGAAGCAGATGAAAGCCTCCAGAGAGCTTGGACGGCGGCACGGAGCAACCCACCGCCTCTCAGCTCTTCTAATCGATCCAGGTTTGTTGTAGAAAGAGGACTTTTATACAAGGAAACTCTTTCTGGGGGACACCAGGAAGACTGGCATCCTCAGAGACAGTTGGTAGTTCCAACTAAATACCGGGCCAAGCTCTTGAGCTTAGCCCATGATCACCCTAGTGGCCATGCTGGGGTGAACAGGACCAAAGACCGTTTGGGGGGGTCATTCCACTGGGAGGGAATGGGCAAGGATGTTTCTACCTATGTCCAGTCTTGTGAGGTGTGCCAAAGAGTGGGAAAACCCCAAGACCAGGTCAAAGCTCCTCTCCAGCCACTCCCCATCATTGAAGTTCCATTTCAGCGAGTAGCTGTGGATATTCTGGGTCCTTTTCCGAAAAAGACACCCAGAGGAAAGCAGTACATACTGACTTTCATGGATTTTGCCACCCGATGGCCGGAAGCAGTAGCTCTAAGCAACACCAGGGCTAAAAGTGTGTGCCAGGCACTAGCAGACATTTTTGCCAGGGTAGGTTGGCCCTCCGACATCCTCACAGATGCAGGGACTAATTTCCTGGCAGGAACTATGAAAAACCTTTGGGAAGCTCATGGGGTAAATCACTTGGTTGCCACTCCTTACCATCATCAAACAAATGGCATGGTGGAGAAGTTTAATGGAACTTTGGGGGCCATGATACGTAAATTCGTAAATGAGCACTCCAATGATTGGGACCTAGTATTGCAGCAGTTGCTCTTTGCCTACAGAGCTGTACCACATCCCAGTTTAGGGTTTTCCCCATTTGAACTTGTATATGGCCGTGAGGTTAAGGGGCCATTGCAGTTGGTGAAGCAGCAATGGGAGGGATTTACACCTTCTCCAGGAACTAACATTCTGGACTTTGTAACCAACCTACAAAACACCCTCCGAACCTCTTTAGCCCTTGCTAGAGAAAACTTACAGGATGCTCAAAAAGAGCAAAAAGCCTGGTATGATAAACATGCCAGAGAGCGTTCCTTCAAAGTAGGAGACCAGGTCATGGTCTTAAAGGCGCTCCAGGCCCATAAAATGGAAGCATCGTGGGAAGGGCCATTCGTGGTCCAGGAGCGCCTGGGAGCTGTTAATTATCTCATAGCATTCCCCACCTCCAACCGAAAGCCTAAGGTGTATCATATTAATTCTCTAAAGCCCTTTTATTCCAGAGAATTAAAGGTTTGTCAGTTTACAGCCCAGGGAGGAGACGACGCTGAGTGGCCTGAAGGTGTCTATTACGAAGGGAAATGTGCTGGTGGTGTGGAAGAGGTGAACCTCTCCATGACCCTTGGGCGTATGCAGCGACAGCAGATCCAGGAGCTGTGCACTAGCTACGCGCCAACGTTCTCAGCCACCCCAGGACTGACTGAACGGGCATACCACTCCATTGACACAGGTAATGCTCACCCAATTAGGGTCCAACCTTACCGGGTGTCTCCTCAAGCTAAAACTGCTATAGAACGGGAGATCCAGGATATGTTACAGATGGGTGTAATCCGCCCCTCTGAAAGTGCATGGGCATCTCCAGTGGTTCTAGTTCCCAAACCAGATGGGGAAATACGTTTTTGCGTGGACTACCGTAAGCTAAATGCTGTAACTCGCCCAGACAACTATCCCATGCCACGCACAGATGAACTATTAGAGAAACTGGGAAGGGCCCAGTTCATCTCTACCTTGGACTTAACCAAGGGGTACTGGCAGGTACCGCTAGATGAATCTGCCAAGGAAAGGTCAGCCTTCATCACACATCTCGGGCTGTATGAATTTAATGTACTCCCTTTCGGGCTGCGAAATGCACCCGCCACTTTCCAAAGACTTGTAGATGGTCTCCTAGCGGGATTAGGAGAATATGCAGTCGCCTACCTTGACGATGTGGCCATATTTTCGGATTCCTGGGCAGACCACCTGGAACATCTACAATAAGTCCTTGAGCGCATAAGGGAGGCAGGACTAACTGTTAAGGCTAAGAAGTGTCAAATAGGCCTAAACCGAGTGACTTACCTTGGACACCAGGTGGGTCAAGGAACTATCAGCCCCCTACAGGCCAAAGTGGATGCTATCCAAAAGTGGCCTGTCCCAAAGTCAAAGAAACAGGTTCAATCCTTCTTAGGCTTGGCCGGTTATTACAGACGATTTGTACCGCACTACAGCCAAATCGCTGCCCCACTGACAGACCTAACCAAAAAGAAACAGCCAAATGCTGTTCAGTGGACCGGAAAGTGTCAGAAGGCCTTTAACAAGCTTAAAGCGACACTCATGTCTGACCCTGTACTAAGGGCCCCAGACTTTGACAAACCGTTCCTAGTAACCACAGATGCATCCGAGCGTGGTGTGGGAGCAGTTTTAATGCAGAAAGGACCTGATCAAGAATTCCACCCTGTAGTGTTTCTCAGCAAAAAACTGTCTGAGAGGGAAAGCAACTGGTCAGTCACTGAAAAAGAATGTTATGCCATTGTCTACGCTCTGGAAAAGCTACGCCCATATGTTTGGGGACGGCGTTTCCACCTGCAAACCGACCATGCTGCACTAAAGTGGCTTCACACCGTCAAAGAAACTAACAGAAAACTTCTTCGGTGGAGTTTAGCTCTCCAAGATTTTGATTTCGACATCCAACACATCTCAGGAGCTTCTAACAAAGTGGCTGATGCACTCTCCCGTGAAAGTTTCCCAGAATCAACTGGTTAAAATCGTCCTTGAGATGTGGAAAATATTGTTAGTCTTTATGTACTTGGTAGTATATTTAGAGATGCATGTGTCTTATTAACTCTGTTTTCCTAGAGCTCCAGGAAGAAATCCCAGCCAGTGTTTCACCCTAGCTGAGATTTGGGGGGCGTGTCATAAATATAAAGGGAAGGGTAAACCCCTTTGAAATCCCTCCTGGCCAGGGGAAAGCTCCTCTCACCTGTAAAGGGTTAAGAAGCTAAAGGTAACCTCGCTGGCACCTGACCAAAATGACCAATGAGGAGACAAGATACTTTCAAAAGCTGGGAGGAGGGAGAGAAACAAAGGGTTTGGGTGTCTGTCTGTAGTCGTCTTGGCCGGGGACAGAACAGGAATGGAGTCTTAGAACTTTTAGTAAGTAATCTAGGTAGGTATGTGTTAGATTATGATTTCTTTAAATGGCTGAGAAAAGAATTGTGCTGAATAGAATAACTATTTCTGTCTGTGTATCTTTTTTGTAACTTAAGGTTTTGCCTAGAGGGGTTCTCTATGTTTTTGAATCTAATTACCCTGTAAGATATATACCATCCTGATTTTACAGGGGGGATTTCTTTATTTCTATTTACTTCTATTTTTTATTAAAAGTCTTCTTGTAAAACACTGAATGCTTTTTCATTGTTCTCAGATCCAAGGGTTTGGGTCTGTGGTCACCTATGCAAATTGGTGAGGCTTTTTATCCAACATTTCCCAGGAAAGGGGGAGTGCAAGTGTTGGGAGGATTGTTCATTGTTCTTAAGATCCAAGGGTCTGGGTCTGTAGTCACCTAGGCAAATTGGTGAGGCTTTTTACCAAACCTTGTCCAGGAAGTGGGGTGCAAGGTTTTGGGAAGTATTTTGGGGGGAAGGACGCGTCCAAACAGCTCTTCCCCAGTAACCAGTATTAGTTTGGTGGTGGTAGCGGCCATTCCAAGGATAACGGGGGTAATATTTGTTACCTTGGGGAAGTTTTGACCTAAGCTGGTAAAGATAAGCTTAGGAGGTTTTTCATGCAGGTCCCCACATCTGTACCCTAGACCTCCCCCATTGCAACTTGAGAACATTGCTCCTTGTTCTGTCATCTGCCATCACTGAGAACAGCCGAGCTCCATCCTCTTTGGAACCCCCCTTCAGGTAACTGAAGGTTGCTATCAAATCCTCCCTCACTCTTCTTTTCTGAAGACTAAATAAGCTCAGTTCCTTCAGCCTCTCCTCTTAAGTCATGTGCCCCAGCCCACTAACCATTTTCATTGCCCTCCCCTGGACTCTCTCCAATTCATCCACATCCTTTCTTAGCGAGGGGGTCCAAAACTGGACACAATACTCCAGATGTGGCCTCACCAGCCGAATAGGGAGAACAATCACTTCCCTTGATCTGCTGGCAATGCTCCTACAAATGCAGCCTAATATGCCATTGGCCTTCTTGGCAACGAGGGAACACCGTTGACTCATATCCAGCTTCTCATCCACTGTAATCCCCAGCTCCTTTTCTGCAGAACTGCAGCTTAGCCAGTTGGTCCCCAGCCTGCAGCAGTGCATGGGATTCCTCTGTCCTAAGTGCAGAACTCTGCACTTATCATTGTTGAACCTCATCAGATTTCTTTTGGCCCAATCCTCTAATTTGTGTAGGTCGCTCTGGACCCTATCCCTATCCTCCCGCATATCTATCTCTACCCTCAGCTTAGTGTCCTGTACGTGAAGCTCCAGATTCTTCTTTTAGTTATGTTGTGTTACATTTGGAGAAGCTTCATTAAAATCAATAATATTACTCTTTATTCATGCCAATGTAAATGAAATAAGAAACCGATCTTCTGTTTTGGGGCTTGACCGTCTGCCAATTAAACTCCATGGTAAAATTGCCATTGGCTGAAGCTGGAGCAGGCTTGGGCAATTGTGTATGAGTTGTAGTAGGCATGTGAGTTAAAGGATTTCATGTTTCATGTTCTCTATGTATATAAATCTCCCCACTGTATTTTCCACTGAATGCATCTGATGAAGTGAGCTGTAGCTCACGAAAGCTTATGCTCAAATAAATTTGTTAGTCTCTAAGGTGCCACAAGTACTCGATTTCTTCCTTGTTGCCCTTCCAAAAGTATTGTTAATTCCCACACACTTTTCCTTTATCTGGGGTCTCCTTGACTTGTTTTCCATGTACAATATGTCTATGCCTTGTTTCTTTTACACAATGACCCCCTGAATCACTGTCACAGCTGTCCTGCCTCCTGATTGACAACAACATTTTCGGAAACATAATTGTGTTGTACAGACAGTGTAGTATAGGATCTCAGCAGATAATCTTTGATATTACTACAGTCCATGATGGTTCTTCCTGAAGAATGTATATCACAATGGTACCTATCACAAGGCCACTGATATACCTGGGCCTGCCATGAACAAGCTGGTTGTTTCCTAAGGAAAGTGGCAAGAACTGCATTATTGCATGACACCAGTAAAGTTGTGTGACCATATTTTTCTCAAGGGAAAAAAATCTCTCATTTAATAAGTGTTATACATTGACATGGCATTAGAGAATTTAGTTCTGATTGGACTATAGTTGATATTAATAGTGTTTGGCCTGTTTCTTTTTCCACAGGCCAAGTGAGAATTTTGTTTGAGTCAGGACCACAGAATTTGTCCCTTCTAAATTAAGTTCAGTAAACATCCAGGCCCAATCTGTATTTTTTTTCCACAGTATTGCCCACACCACAGGTATTTACTGATAAGAATGCAGAATTTTCTAATATATGTTTAAAAGAAATGCTGAGTCTCTTATATTTTAAATGAAGCTTGACTGTTTTCTTGTGCATTTTATTGGCTTGTTGTAAAATAAGGTTTTGCTTTAAGAGAGATAATTTGAAAATAATAATCATTTAGCAACTGTTCTTTACACAAATCAAGAAGCAGTTTCTGATAAAGAAAATAACTAAGAAGCAGCTTAGCAGGCAGCTAGTGCTACATGGTAGATATTCCTTAGGACCCAAACTAGGCTGAATTCCTTGGGAGGAATCAAAACCCTCCTGTAGGAAAAGAACCTGAGGGGAGAAAAGATTCCTGAGGTTCTCCTCAGAGCCATCAAACTCTTCCATTAGTGGCAGATGGTTCAGGAAAAAAGGAGCAGGGTTTGCCCTCCCATGAAAGGACATGGGCGTTGAGTCCTCAAACCCTGCAGATCCCCCAAGAGAGACGTAAATCTTCGAGACCCACTAGAGGCTCATGCTATCCATGTGGCACTCAAAGCCTCCACGCTGGCACTCCCAGGTGGCAGGCAGCGTGGTTCCAATGGAGCCAAACTGAAATGGAATCACATACAAGCAGCTGCCTCTGGAGTCCCCTTAAAGTGGAAGTTTCACTGTAGAAAGGGACTTTGCACAAAAATTAATACTGCCTGCCGCTATATGCACTTTGTGCACATTCTTGTTGCAGTTGTTGAGGGAAGTGATCCACTGCTTGGCAATCTGGTTCTGCCTTCCCTTACACAGATCTCGGATTGCTCAAGTAGACAAGCAGAGCTTCAGAGTCTCAATGCGTGGATGAGACGATGGTGTAGAGAGGAGGAGTTTAGATTTATTAGGAACTGGGGAAACTTTTGGGATAGGGGGAGCCTATACAGGAAGGATGGGCTCCACCTAAATCAAAGTGGATCCAGACTGCTGGCACTTAGTTTAAAAACTGCTCTGCAACCTTTTTAATGTTAAGAGATGGGGGAAAGCCAATTGCTGCAGAGGAGCACGTGGATCGGACAGAGACTTCTCTTAGAGGAGAGTCTATTGATAGAGATTCTCTTGGTTTTACTCAGGGGGAGAGGATGGAAGAGGATAAATTATGGGTCAGATCAGATGAGAAACATTCACATAAAGAATCTGACACATCAGAAAAGGGCAGACAAATAAAAAGTGACAAGTTTTAAAAGTGCTTGTACACAAATGCTAGAAGTCTAAATAATAAGATGGGTGAACTAGAGTGGCTCACGTTAAAGGAGGATATTGATATAATAGGCATCACAGAAACTTGGTGGAGTGAGGACAATCAATGGGACACAATCATTCTGGGGTACAAAATATGTGGAAGGACAGAACAGGTCATGCGGGGGGTGGGGGAGAAGAGTGTCACTATATGTGAAAGAAAATTGTAGAATCAAATGAAATAAAAATCTTAAATGAATCCACATGTTCCATAGAATCTCTATGGATAGTAATTCCATGCTCTAATAACCACAGTAGGGATCTATTATCAACCACCTGACCAGGATAGTGATAGTGATGATGACATTCTAAGGGAGATTAGAGAGGCTATCAAAATAAAGAACTCAATAATAGTGGGGGATTTCAATTATCCCGATATTGACTGGGTACATGTCACCTCAGGACAAAATGCAGAGACAAAATTATTTGATACTTTAAATGACTGCTTCTTGGAGCAGCTAGTACAGGAACCCACAAGGGGAGAGGCAACTCTTGATTTAGTCCTCAGTGGAGTGCAGGATCTGGTCCAAGCGGTAACTATAACAGGACCTCCTGGAAATAGTGACCATAATAACATTTAACATTCCTGTGGTGGGAAGAACACCTCAATAGCCCAACATTGTGGCATTTAATTTCAGAAAGGGGAACTATGCAAAAATGATGAAGTTAGTTAAACAGAAATTAAAAGGTACAGTGACTAGAGTGAAATCCTTGCAAGCTGCATGGACACTTTTCAAAGACACCATAATAGAGGCTCAACTTAAATGTATACCCCAAATTAAAGAAACACAGTAAAAGAAATTAAAAAGAGCCATCCTGGCTTAACAACCATGTGAAAGAAGCAGTGAGAGATAAAAAGGCATCTTTTAGAAAGTGGAAGTCAAATTGCAGTGAGGTAAATAGAAAGGAGCATAAACACTGCCAAATTAAACATAAAAATGCAATAAGAAAAGCCAAAAAGGAGTTTGAAGAACAGCTAGCCTGAAACTCAAAAGGTAATAATAATTTTTTTTTAAGTACATCAGAAGCAGGAAGCCTGCTAAACAACCACTGGGGTCCCGGACGATCGAGATACAAAAGGAGCACTTAAAGACTATAAAGTCATTGAGAGAAACTAAATTAATTCTTTTCTTCAGTCTTCACGGCTGAGGATGTTAGGGAGATTCCCAAACCTGAGCCATCTTTTGAAGGTGACAAATCTGAAGAATTGTCACAGATTGAAGTGTCACTAGAGTAGGCTTTGGAATTAATTGAGAAACTTAACAGTAACAAGTCACGGGGACAAGACGGCATTCACACAAGAGTTCTGAAGAACTCAAATGTGAAATTGCGGAACTATTAACAATGGCTTGTAACCTGTCCTTTAAATCAGCTTCTGTACCCAGTGACTGGAAGAGAGCTAATGTAAAACCAATATTTTAAAAGGGCTTGAGAAGTGATCCTGGCAATTACAGACTGGTAAGTCTAACGTCAGTACCGGGCAAATTATTTGAAACAATAGTAAAGAATAAAATTGTCTGGCACATAGAAGAACAAAAATTGTTGGGCAAAAGTCAGCATGGTTTCTGTAAAGGGAGATCATGTCTTACTAATCTATTAGAGTTCTTTGAGGGGGTCAATAAACATGTGGACAAGGGGGATCCAGTGGACATAATGTACTTAGATTTCCAGAAAGCCTTTGACAAGGTCCCTCACCAAAGGCTCTCAAGTAAATTAAATTGTCATGGGATAAGAGGGAAGATCCTTTTCATGGATTGAGAACTGGTTAAAAGACAGGGAACAAAAGGTAGGAATAAATGGTAAATTTTCAAAATGGAGAGGATAACTAGTGGTGTGTACAAAAGGGTCAGTCCTAGGACCAATCCTATTCAACTTATTCATAAATGATCTGGAGAAAGGGGTAAACAGTGAGGTGGCAAAGTTTGCAGATGATACTAAACTGCTCAAGATAGTTAAGCCCAAAGAAGACTATGAAGAGCTTCAAAAAGATCTCACAAAACTAAGTGATCAGGCAACAAAATAACAAATGAAATTTAATGTGGATAAATGTAAAGTAATGCACATTGGAAAAAATAACCCCAACTATACATACAATATGATGGGGGCTAATTTAGCTACAACTAATCAGGAGAAAGATCTTGGAGTCATCGTGGCTAGTTTTCTGAAGGCATCCAAGCAGTGTGCAGCGGCAGTCAAAAAAGCAAACGGGATGTTAGGAATCATTAAAAAAGGGATAGAGAATAAGATGGAGAATATTTTATTGCCCTTATATAAATCCATGGTACGCCCACATCTTGAATACTGTGTACAGATGTGGTCCCCTCATCTCAAAAAACATATACTGGCATTAGAAAAGGTTCAGAAAAGGGCAACTAAAATGATTAGGGGTTTGGAACGGGTCCCATATGAGGAGAGATTAAAGAGACTAGGACTTTTCAGCTTGGAAAAGAGGAGTTCGGGGGGGGGGGGGGAAATATGACAGAAGTATATAAAACCATGAGTGGTGTTGAGAAAGTGAATAAGGGAAAGTTATTTACTTGTTCCTCTAATATAAGAACTAGGGTCACCAAATGAAATTAATGGGCAGGAGATTTAAGACAAATAAAAGGAAGTTCTTCACACAGCGCACAGTCAACCTGGGGAACTCCTTGCCTGAGGAGGTTGTGAAGGCTAGGGCTATAACAGGGTTTAAAAGAGAACTGGATACAATTCATGGAGGCTAAGTCCAGTAATGCCTATTAGCCAGGATGGGTAAGGAATAGTGTCCCTAGCCTCTGTTTGTCAGAGGGTGGAGATGGATGGCAGGGGAGAGATCACTTGATCATTACCTGTTAGATTCCCTCCCTTTGGGGCACCTGGCATTGGCCACTGTTGGTAGACAGGATACTGGGCTGGATGGACCTTTGGTCTGACCCAGTATGGCCATTCTTATGTTTTTATGTTCCCCTTGATTTTCAGGAAAGTGCCACAGAGATGGCTGATCTCCCTACTTCCTTTCTGCACTGGTCAATATCTTGCCTAGTGTGGATTAGGGGGAACAATCAGATCACTTTTTATTTAAACAGTAAAGCTGTATGTCACGGTGTTCTTTGAGAATTAGTGAACAGTATCCAATCCATGCAAAATTAGAGCAAACATTTGGATTTTAAAACACCAGCCAAGAGGCTAAGGGAGTTACTTGAGCTTTTCAGTTTACATGCAGTGGGATCACAGGTTAATATTGGCAGGGTCCTGCTGCAAGTAAATCCGAAGCAGATGTTGTTCTGAGCACCAAGTTAAAACGTCTCGGGCTGGGGGAGAAAGGGGAGGGGGAAAAGTGATGACAAACACTGATGAAATTCAAAGCAGATTAGAAATTAAAGATCATCACATTCTGTTTCCAGACTATTAAATATGGCTGTGATGAACAATTGCAGGTGTTTAAAGTTTCCATGACTACAGAGCGTGTTAATTAAGCAAAATATGGTAAAAGGAAAACTTTGGAAGATGGAGACTGGAGCCTAGAAAAATAGGGCTCATATCTTCAATTGCTAACTGTCTGTTCCACTTAAGGGGATGTTTCTGCTTTTACAATTCAGTGGTTGGTGATTTTTTAAAAAAAATGGCAGGAGGAAAAAGCAGTCTATTTGGTGTGGTACAGTTATGGAATATCTTAGAGCACAGTAATTACTGTATAGTCACAGAACAAGAGCTCTTTTGTTTAGCTGTCCCCAGAAGAGTCTGTAATCTATTCAGAATCCTCAAAACGCTTCTTGTTCAATCCATCAATAAGTGTTTTTTAAAGTACTTTGCTGCCTTTCTCAGCTTGTGCTGATTTGTGCAGCCAGAGACAAATCAAAGGTGGCTGTTTTGCAAAGTTTGAAAATGAAGTTATTTCAAAGAAATCTGACTTATGAGATAATTAACAAATTACATATGAGTACATCCTTTATTCTGAAGGAAAACTGGCAAATCATGTTTCATTTACATCTCATTCATATTGCATCAGGAAACTAGTGGAAATGATATAATTTGCTCACTTTAAAAGTCTTTGTGGAGGTTCAGTTAGATTAAATAAGCTGCTATACAATTCACTTTTTAATATGCTTTTACATTTCTAATACAACTTTCAGTTGAGTGTCTTGAGGTTTTAATTTAGACAATATGACAAGTACTATATATTAATTAAAGATTCTTATTGAGATTTAAAAGCTGTGCCTAAGGATGCATCTAGCAGCTAATGCAATTAGCTCAAAAGTACTTAACTAGTAATGAATGTGTTATTAGACTGGTGTTTTAAATAGATTAAAATTGTATGACATGTTTAATTATAAAGCTGGGATATGTTTTTCAAGAATATCATGAGTAGAGGGTATAAGATATGCACATTATTAGCTGTAATGGTGCTCTGGCCTCCAAATATACACACTTAACTCTTGTTTTAATTAAAATGTGGTCACCCTGCTCAACATATCAGTTTTCCATGTCTTTGAGCCTTATCTATTGTATTTACTGTCCTCCTGTTTGAACTGCAGAGCTAATATGGCTATAGAAGACTATCAATAATCTATTTTGCCAGGTGCATCTTTAACAAAGTTGTGCAATAAATTCTAATTGCGGAATCTTTAGAACTGCTGGTGTTGACATAAAAGGTAGAAACAATGCATATTTTCAGATCTCAGGTGGCTGGGTTTTTTAGAGCTGGCTGTTAAAACTTGAAATACGATTTTGCTAAACTGAATAAATATTATTTCTCAGTTCCTCAAAATTAAAGGTGGTATCCCATGATTCTACTTCACAGTTGCTTTTCTACATGAACTGCATTTTAAGCCACTTAGAACAAGACATTATGTCCAGTGTTAGGGACCCTGCTGTCAATTACATTGACTCTATTACTGACTCTAATATTGATTTGCTTTATGTCCTTGGTCAAGTCACTTAAACACTTGTTTTAGATTTCCATTTGTAAAGTGGAGATAGTGATGCTAGGCGTGCAAAACTGTACATACCTATGCTGCTACATCTCACTCATTAATACTACAGAAGTTGTTGAGTGTCACCATGGTGTATTTTCCATTCAAGTTTTTTGTGGTTTTCAAGTAAAGCTCATATTATAGTGGAACCACCATAGTTACATGTCATTGAGGTGCAGGCCCTCGAGAAGAAAGCGAGGGGCTCTGCAACCAGTCCCTTCCCTTTGATTTAAATGTTTTACTTAGGCTGTATTGCCAACCCCATGTGACAAAAACAGAAGCAGGGCTCCACCTTTTTTTTTTTTTTTTTTTAAAGAGATGGGTTCTTTTTTTAATTTGCTTTCTCCTTTGAGTCTTCTGGGTGCATTTATTTGATTATTTCAAAGGTTTTTTTCCTGCAGTCATGAGGACTAGACATTTGTTTTAAATGAAAGCTGAAATGCTTATAGATTCTTGTGATTCCAGCTGTTGAGAGTGAGAAACACAGTCCTGGGGAGAAATAAGGTGATTTGCAGGTGGGTGGGTGTGTGTGTGCTAGTGAGATTTCCCTTTTATTGACACGCAGCAATATTTTGAACATAGTGTGTGCTCTTTATTTCATTAATTAACTCACAACAATTCCTACTGTCATTATAAAGCAGGTCTTTAAGGATTTTTTCCCCATTAATGCTAACCTAGTGTGAATGGGATGGGAGTAGATTTGATGGATGGGAATCTTTCTAAAGCTCTGAAATATTGGGGCTGTTTGTGATCTTACTCTGATGTAACTCAAGATTAGATTAGAGGTGTTCTGCAAAGGATTTTATTTAAGGGTTTATTCCTTTTTTTCTTTTCTTATGATGTACAAGAAGGGCTTGAATATATGTTTCTAATAGTTTTTCTGTTTGTTATTTAGAAATAACAAATATGTAAAGTCTGGTCTTCCCTGGTTCTGTTGTACATAAACTGTGTGACTGGGCCAACATCGAAATAGAACACTTGGTCTGAAATAAATGTCCACACAAAGATTTGCATCAAAATAACTAAAAGGTATGAATTAGACATTTAGTTATTTTGCTCCACTTCACTTAAATTAATCAGATGACTTTGAAATGTTCTTATTTCTCTTAAAGGTAGTTCCTCCTCCCAATCTGGGTCAGGTTTGAGGCATTCTGGCAGGGCGGTCTGTGTGGGGAAACTTGCCCTGTAATTAAATAATCACTAAGCCCAACATCTTTCACCAGAACTAAATCATAAAATTCACCATTCGGAACATTTGTGGGTTACATGTAAAATTATGTATGTAATGGCTGCTCCTGGCTGGGTTGCTAGCAGTGGGATTGAACCTGGGACTTCTGGCTCTAAAAGTCAAACGCCTCTATTGTATGAGCCACAAGACATGGATCTGTTAGTTTAAAGACTGTATCAAATTCATAAATCACTAAGTCCTCCAGCCACTAGAAAGAGGCAGTGTGTTACCAAGGTCAAAGCTACACTGTGTGAATGTGAGTTATGTTTAATTTGAATATTTGTAAACAAAACATGGAGCTGCACAAAAATATGGATTCTATGACTTCCTGAATGGATGGCAAGATTTAAATACCAACAAACAGTAGCATATTCAGTGAAGAAACATTTTATGATTTGGAACCCAAGTGGGAATTTTATACTATTTAAGAATTTGCAGAAGTAATTCATTGTAATTCAAGTACTGAAAATCTACTTGCAATGGGGTTAGTTTGACAACCTTCACTGAGGTCTGATAACTTTTGAGGAAAAACTTGATAAACATACAAAGTCCAATTTTCAAAGGTAGAGGATAGAATGGATTAAAAGGTTTGTATTGGTAGTGCACACAGTCTTATCGGTCTGCCTGCATTTATGAACTTAGATTATTAGGTCCTAAACTAGTTCAGCAATATTAGCGGTTGGGGGAAAGAAACCAGGAATCAAGAGACCTAGGTTCAATTTCTAAATCCTGTCATTCATGTCCTGTGTGCCAGCAGATCCAGATAGTGATAACACTGGTCATGATCCTGTTAATAATTTATCAGTACCAGAGGTTGAGGAGAAGCAAGGCAAAGTTTTTTTGTCTGTAGCATTATAGTTTTTGTTCTTGAAGTGCTTGATCCTGTAAGCACAAATATAAGTATAATTACTCACCTCCACATTCTCAACTGCAATCACATATGCAAATATTGGCCCAGTCAGGCTCCTGTGACAAAACTGAGTGAAATGTGGTTTTGTAGAAACTTCTGCCACATCATAATGTTTAAATCTATGGAATATCAAAACAAACAGAAAAAAATGTTTTCTTTCAAAGTAAATTTCCTGAAGGATTTTTAAGCAGATCACTTGCTAAGTGTTTGGCATCTCACACACAAACTAAAGGATGAATCTGTTACTCTAAATTCCGTAGCTGAGTTTTGTATGGACATTCACTATATCTTTTGTTGGCATATTTTTAAGAAAAAAAACTCTCCTTTTCATCCAAGCCTTGGAAATAATCTGAAAAAATAACTGGGAAAAGTGGAGATGGGGACAGAGGGAAGATCACAAGCCAGACGAAGACTTAGATTGTTTGTGCTGTATTTTCTTGATTTAATAAATCAATTGTAGCACTTTTTTGGTAGTCTTACTTTCTTTCATCTCTAAATATAGAATCATGGAATGTAAAACTGGAAGGGACCTTAAGAAATCACCTAGTCCATTTTCTCCATGCTAAGTATAGTAGAGCACCCCAATAGATATTTGTCTGTTTTAAAAACCTCCAAGGATGGGAATTCCACAACTTCCCTAGGTAACCTGTTTACAGTTTGAAAGATTTTCTTGATACCTAAACTAAATCTCCCTTGTTGCAGATTAAGCTGATTCTTTCTTGTCCTACTCTCAGTGGACATGGAGAACAACTTATAACAATCTTTTTACATACATGAAGACTATTACCATGTCACCCCGAGTCTTCCCTTTTTTAGTTTAAACATGTCCAATCCTTTCAACATTTCCTGATAGCTCAGGTTGTCCTGAAGTATGCCAAGGACAATTTGTCTATATACTTTATAGATACAAATTGATGATTCAGGAAAAAAAGTCAACAAATACACCATTGTCAGTGAATTAAGAAGATAATTATTTCAGTTTGTACACAGGACACACAGGCCTATGTAAGCCCTTTACATTTTATTTTTTTGCCTTTTAGTTGCATAACTCTTATTGATGAACCAGTTAGTCTCCTAATTTTGATGTGATTTAAGGTTAGTGTCTGAAACATTTATCACAGCTTTTGAATCTTTCCTGTAATATACTATTAATGACATGAACTGCAAAATTCAGATGCAGATTTTTAACCCTGAAGTTTAGGAATGTTTGGAGCCAGAGTTTTGGTTTCGTATATCATATAGAAATGGGATAGTTGTAGAGGATTTTCTAGTCATTAAGGGACTGGATTAGGCTTTAGAAGATTTTGGTTCAGTTCCCGGCTCCTTCACAGGCTTCCTATGCAACCTTCAGCAAGCCACGTATTCACGCCAATCCTCTATTTGCATTATCAATAAAGAAAAATAAATTGAAGACTCTCATGATACTAAAGTAAAGGTTAGATAGTCTCAATAGGTAGACTCATTATATACAGATTGTGACTTTACTGCCTGCATTTATGGTGGAATCTGTTGGCTTAGATGCCAGCCAAGTGCGCCCTCTCTCCCCCCAAACAAAGCAAAACAAAAACTCACCATCCTCCTCCTATGAATTTTCTTGCACCATTGTCAATGGCACAAAGACCACTATTATGCCTTGCTCCTGCGTAGAGATGCAAAGAAAAGGTGAGATGATACCTTAGAAATTCATGTCATGTCTAGTTGGAAAACTAGAATGAATGATTAGATAATTAGTGAAATGTCAATATCTCAAATGCTAACTGAGTGGAAATCTAACTATTAAGGTGGGGAAGGAATTTTTACTTGGACAATTTAAAGCATGGTGTTTTGTCCCCTGTGGTAAAGCCTATTAGTCTTTATTAGTTAATGTCTTGACTCGAGAAAGCCTTTGTTAAAGATTCATAGATCTTAAGGCCAGAAGGGAGCATTATGATCAGCTAGTCTGCCCTCTGTATACCACAGGTTAAACAATTCAATCCAATGATTTCTGCATCAAGCCCATAACTTCTGTTTGTGCTACATCTCATCTTGTATGGTGACCTCTAGTCGTGACTTAAAGACTTCAGATGATGACTTCCGCACATCCATAGGTAATAATTCCAAAGGTTAATTACCCTTTCTAGTAAAAATTAGTTCTACAACAGTCAACATATTCAGGGATGTAATTTTTTTATTGATATAAAAAAACTCTTTGTGTTTACTGGCACAACTCTCATACTGGAAAAATGGTATGCACACGAAAAGTGCCTTACGCTGGTAAAACTTATTTCCCTTCCTGTATGGGAATAACCTAAACCAATATCAGAACTCTTACGTAGTATAAGTGCATCCACATGAGGAGGAGTTGTACAAATTTTACAATACTGTACACATTTTGGGTGTTGAGAAGCTTTGAGCTCAGACCAATAAGGATTAAACTCAAGCTAAACTGAAATAAGGCACCTTTTCAGAAATAAATGTCCACACAGAAATTTGCTCCAAAAGAACAACAACAACAACAACAACAAAAGAATTTAAACAGATTTACTTACTCCTGTGCCAATCTTTGTGAAGACCAGCCCTGAGATCCACCAAACGTATCTCATATAGGGGCCACTGAACAGTTAGATGGGATTTGCTGGTAACCCTTGCTGGACTGCATTCGGACTGATCTGTGGGAACAGTATTACCAGTCTCCAACATCCAAAAAATTGAGTCAGGCACCATGTATTTCATATTTTTTTTATGGTTTAGTTTATTGATGAGAACTCCTATAACTAATGATTGTGTGTGTGTGGCTACTATAAGGTATGTATTGGAGGAGATCTACCCCTTTCTAAAAAGTATAATTTTATCTAAGATCAGGCATGACACAGCTGCCAAATTTGTGTGAAAGATATGAAAGTTATGAGACATTGGACAGGTTGTAAAAATTTTCAGCATAAACTTCATATCTTTTCCTCATACAATGCAGTGGAATCTAGTAATTACTATTTTATTATTACTCTTGTGTGGCTGGACTCTTGCCTCTGCTTGAGCTGGATGAGAGAAACTTGAAGCAATGCTTGAAAATTGTGCTTTAAGTAAATTTGAGGGTGATGGGATAGTAAATGGACAGGCAGGCATGAAGTCTGCCAAGGATTTTTGTAGATGAGAGCAGACCAAGATTGTTCTCATTTAGAGGGGAACAGGGCTGCGGAAGGTGAGTGATTTTACGAAAAAGGAAATGGAGGTATGAGACCGAGGGGAGGAAAATTAGTTGCCAGGTGGGATTATTATTAAGGGGTATATTGGACGAGTGAAGTGTTAGAGATAGAATTGCAAGTGAGAAACCTCAATGGAGTCTGAAGAGGTGAGGGGGGGAGAAGGGAAGGTCACAGTGCTTCCCACATTTCCCACTGATGTTACTGTGGGTATAAGTTAGAATAGAACATTGAGAAAAATAAACAAGATTCAAAGTCACTATCAGAAGGTCCAGAAGCTACCCTTCCAGAACAAGGGAAGACACCTTAGAGGATCTGTGGGCAATATGTCCCACTGCATGTTTTATTTATTTCTTTAAAAAAAGACTATCTGTGGCAAACAACATTTATAGTCTTCTTGTGTAAAGTACATATCCCATATTCACACAGGAGCCTTTGGTTCTCATTTTGTCCCGGACTAGCTGACTACATTCTTTTGGGGTTGTCAAGTGCCAGGAGACCCATTAACTGGGCTCCTCTCCTAGGGCTGGAGAAAGATTGTCCTTCCCTGCTCCTGTGCAGGCAAGGTTAGGGAGCAGTTCCCCCAAATATTCATATATTTTCACCCAGTACACTACAACCCAGGGCAGAATTTCCCCCAGTTTTTCTGTTGTAATGGTACCTTCTCAACCTGAGAGAGAATTCCATAGTACTTTTGCATGATGCCAGAAGGTTGACAGCAAGACATAACACATGTCATTTTTATAATGGTTTTCCTATTATTTCATCTGAATAATACTTTATATGAAATCAGTAGAGGATTTCATTATTCTGGCTTGTCAATCAACCATTTTTCATTAGCACTAATTTACCAGGATATGTGATAGATTGATAGTAGAACAGGTCACATGTCAGACCATTCTACAGTAGCCAAATCAGCTTGCCTCCACTCCTCCTTTGGCTGCTATGTTAGTAATATAAGATGCTTTTCTCATTTAATCTGCTGGTAAAATCAATCAAAAGTACCTGGGCTATTAGTGTTCAGGGGGACCACCACTAACAAGGGGGAGCACCGCTGGCCCTGTTCCTGTGGGTGCCATGATTTACTTTGTGTTAGACTGTACAGCGTAAGTTGTGACACAAAAAAGTGAACTGCTGGAAAAAGGACCAGTGTGAACAGGTTTGCAGTTTCACAATTTACTGAATTTCCTGGATACACATTACAATTCCTTTATACCACCATATAGGAGTACATGTTGTAACCAGGCTAGACATATTGTAGGAGGCTCTTGTCCCTTGGGATCTTTAGGATTCAGGTAAGTTTAGGTGCTGTAGAAGCAGCATTACAAGATCTAACTAGTTTTAGGAGGTGCTGTGAAATGTACCTGAGTATCCTCTCTCCTTCTTGCTCTTCTATTTTTCATTCAAATGCGGCCCCTATTTACATTGCTCTTTAAATAAGACAACCTTTAAAAAGTTAAAGATAAGAAAGATAAAAAATGATTAATTCAGGAAAGATTTGTATGCTGTCATTTCACTGCATATGTGCAGGTGAAAGACATTTCATAGTCTAGAGTTAATGCATCACAGCAGAAAGTGCACTTTGATACTTCATCTCACAAGTGAAATACTCTACATTAATAACTTTTATTGAACCAATGCTAATAACTCTTTTTTCTTGAAAGTGAGGTTGAGCCATCCATTTCAGAAAATGTCAGATATTTCCAAATATAATGGAAGGCCTTCAGGTAGGCTGGGTTATTTCCAGGGAATATTGAAAATGTCAGGGATTTACTTTGGCGAGATTTATCAGGATTCACCTTCAGTAAAGAACAAGATCTAAATGGCAAGGAATAGGCACTAGTTGTGTGTGCAGATGGTGTGGCTAAAACAACACCTGGGTCCATGTACATCCACCTAAAACAGTTTTGGATCCATTTGTGGAGAAGAGTATAGCTGATTGAATTTCTAGAATTATAGATCAGGGAAGGATCCAACTTCTGGAGGAAGGGGAATAAAATTAAATATTCATTTCTAAGTTTTGCTCTTTCGCTATGATGGGGCAGTGGGGAGTCTGTTTGGTCTGTGGAGGAAGTTAGAGCAGCCAGAGGGCTGTCCTGACTGGTGCCCACTGCTACCATACCCATTGTGAGCCTCACAGCAGCAGGGAATCTGCCAATCACAGAAATGCCCCGACTGCAACCCTAAAACAGTCTCTGGCCAACCCCGAATGCTCCCGCACTGGGAAGCAGAGAGTTCTAAACCAGGATGAAAACACCCTGCACTGTTGTCCCTTGTGCCAGGGTACCATAGCAGGTGAAAATGGCTGCAGCATGAGTGAATTCCCCTCAGTGTGTCTAGTTGTCCCTAATGTTCCCCAGCCCTTTACTGACCCTCAATTTTTACCCATTCTCAGTAACATTAGACATCCATTTAGCCTCTCCTCAAGATGCCACCCATCCTTTCTTATTCTCTCCTTTATTTTTTTCTTTCTCCCCCATATGGCCTATCAAAAAAACCTTTTTCTGTTGCTAGCTAGCAAATTTAAAAATATTCACACATGGAAGCCTGTCTTTCCTTTCAGTAAGTATGTCAGTAGTTTTTTTTTAAAAGCTGCACACAATAGCTTTCCAAAGTATACAAAGTTACCCCACAGAAAAGTGAGTAATATGGTTTTGCATCCAAAGCAAAGGATCTACAAAAATCTTTCAACACCATACAAGTTGTGCAAAAGACTTAGCACCATGAATTTCGCCCTGTGTTAGAAAGAGAACTGTACCTTTGTTAAACCAGGCTGAAACACTTTCAGAAATTTTTCTTATGATAGAACCTGGGTGTGATTGGGGCCCTTGCAAGGCAAGTATACATAGTACTGATACGGTTGTGTTTTTTAAGAAGATAGATATAATTTCTGGAAACAATATGAACATGATGAATTAACCAGTTTAATCATGTATAGCAATTTAAAAGCTGCCAAAAGATATGTCATAAAACAGAAAAGGCAGTCGGTTCTACTCTTAAAATTTTTTAGCTATCATTTCTTTCATTTGAAAAGGTCATGGCCCATTTCCGCTGCCCATTCTGGAAGGGTGTGGAAACTAAACCTAAAGATGTAGACAGATGATCACAGTAAGAAAATAGGATTTTCAGTGAGAGAAATAAAATGCTTCTGAGGGCTTAAGGACAAATAATCTAAATTGGAAACCTGCTATAATGAGCTTATGACAATACTGTACTAAAAATATAAAGCCTGTTACACCAGTGTCTGCTGCAACTTTTATACTTCAGACTGTTGTGAGAGTGTACTACTAGCAATCAGGATAGCACAACAGTGAAAAAACTAACTGTAGTACAAACTTGTGGGTTCTTTCACTTCCGGTTACTCCTGCAATGCCACCTGCTGGCTATTGTATACAATATAGTCATTGCCAATTGTAAAGAAAAAGTTCACCCATAACCTCTGTTATGCACAATACGTTCAATAGTGGAAAAAAATATGGACAGTAGTTGAACTTTAACAACTTTGAAAAAATTCTAATGATTTGAGAGAGATTCTCTTGACTTAAAATAAGCGTTGGAAGGGCAAACGCTGAAAAGACTTGATGACAACAAGAATGTCATATTGTTTAACCAATTGGCAGTACAACGTCATAACAAACATATAGGGTGTGATTTTCAAAAATACTTAATGATGGCCTAAGTCAACGTAAGTTTCACCGCTAAATTCAGTAGAAGAATTAGGCCAACACTGCGTGCTTTTGAAAATCCTATTTGAGTGGAATGAATTCGCTATCTATTATTAATGGGAACATCAAAGGACACATTTTCCGTTGTTTGAAATGGGTAAAACTTTCTTTACTCCTGTTTTTACCACAGCTGCTCTTTGACATATTTCAAATGCACATTTCTAATGGCAGACCGACAGTAACAGAAATCAGCTTTTTCAAAATATATCCTATTCTATAGTGCATTGCATTTAGTTAATATTATTTGCAAAAGGTTTTGGAAATTATTTAATACAGTTACAAGAAACCTTAAACATCAAGAGACTCTCTCTCAAGTCATTAGAATTTTTTCAAAGCTGGAAAAAGCTGCTGAAGTTCAACTCCTGTCCATAATTTTTCACTGTGAACATATTGTGCATAACAGGTAAAATTCTGCTCTACACAGCCAGAGAAGAGTCACAATTCAGTTGAATCACTACTGTTCATATGAGAGATGTAAAGTTACACATGAGACCTTCGCAGTTCTATTTGCATCACAAAACTACCAGTAGAAGGCAGGTTTGGGGCTATAGAATATAAAAAAACATTGGAATTGTCATAACATTTAGGTCCATCTATTCCATTCTGACAGTGACCAGCTCGAAATGGTTCAGAGGAATGTTCAAGAAACCCCATTATGATTGACTTTTGTTCTGAAGTATGAGGATTTATAAGACTATATTTTCATCATCACAAGCGTAACAGTGGATGATTTTCATACATATAAATGTTAAATCCTTTTTGAAGCTCGCTAAGATTTTGGCGTGGATGCTCTTTTGTCACAATGAGTTTGACAGGTTAATCTGGTGGTATATTAAAATTATTTTCTTTTATTAGTTTTAAATTAGCTTCCTTGATGTTTCATTTGATGGGACCTTTTTCTGGTATTACAAGGGGAGGGTGAGTAATTAGGAATCCCTGAATGACTTTCCCTATATGTGGATGTCTTTATTATATCCTCCCTTATGTCTCTCATCTTAAATTAAGCAGTGCAAGTCTTGTCACTCAGGTCACAAGGAAGGCTTTCCTTTCCTCTTATTATTTTCATTGCCTGTCTCTGGATCCAGTCTATTATGTTATGGTGACTGTATGATCAGTACTGAATACAGCATTCCATGGATTTATATAGAAGCATTATAATATTTTCACTAATTTCTACACTGTTCTTTATGTATCAGAATGTTTATTTCTGACCATCATTGTAAATGAAGCAGAGGCTTTCATTATGCTGTCAACAATGATGCGTACACAATTTTTCCTGCATGATTATAGTCAATTCAGAATTTTGCATTGTTCATGAGCAGTTCAAATTACTCTTTCCAATTTACAGCACTTTTTTAGTTGTCAGCATTGAATTTTCTCTGCCATGCTGCTTCATTTGTAGGTACCTTTGAACTGAAGTTGTTAAACCGCAACAATGTTCGTACAGTGGTAGCACATAAAGACCTCAACCAGGTTGGGGCTGCATTGTTCTGGTTGCTGTACATACATATACAAAATGGCAGCCCCCCCCCAAAGGTTTTACAGTCTAAAAGCATCTGTAGTCTTGACTAACCTAAACAATTCTTATAGGGGGTGGGAGTAGACTTGTGAAAGAATTTTTACTTTAAAAAATAAAATGTCTGTTCAAACTGTACATGCAAATGTGGTATTTGTGGTTTTAAAACTCCATGTCTGTGATTGTATGTGTAATGCTGTGGGTGTAAATTTTGATAGCATGTTTGCAAAAATCTTCCCAACACGTTACAGTCCCAGATCTGGTTGAACTTTCTGCTGGACACTCACCAGGCTTCTGTGAGGTGACTGAAATATGGAATTCCATGTGCCCTCAATTTTCTGGGGCTGTGCAAAGTTTAGACATTGTCCCTGGCTGTACTGAAATCTCCACTGGGAGAAAGGAAACTGAGGTACTGCCGAAAGGTCCTGTGACTCAGTTCCCTGCAGGGAGAAGAGAAACTGAGGCTGGTAAAGTCCCTGTCAAATACTCTTTACCTGTTAGAGGGTGGGGAAAAAAACACAGATAGATGTAAAGTAACGGCTTCAGGAAAGGCAGAGAGGTGGCTTGAGGGCAATCATTCAAGATGTAATCAAATCCAAGAGGCATAGGGGAAGAAGCACAACTCATCTCAACAGATGTAAAGGAGAAGGGGACTTGACTTGGGGAAAAGTGGGGAGAAATCACTTCAACCCTGGACAGGCACTGCCTATCTCACAAAGGCTCTGTGGTGCTAAAATCCACTGTGCAAGGGAGTAAGCCTCTCGTGGCTACCCTAACCCATCAGAAGCCTTGGGGTGAAAAGGGCGTTTGAGGAACCATGAACTCTTGTCCTTTTTGCCTCTTCCATGAGATAGCAAGTGGGGGAATTTTGTTTGAATTTGGGGGGTCTCTTTAAGTGTACCTGTGTCAGACTACATTTTGAATGTGGCATTTGCCTTATCTGTTGTCCTTTCTCCTCTGTGTTGGCCTGGAATTCCAAGAGGTAGTGGCACATGGCCAACAGTAGAAGGTTATTAACTTAAGTGTTCTCTCACTGAAATGGAGCCACTCTGGACAATAATCTGATTCTTACCCAAGAGAACCAGTCTGCTTAGGTGGGCTGGCAACAGATCACCTGGTAGGAGACTTTGATCAACTGATGAGACTGATCCTGGCGTTACCTGACAAGGGGGCTGGAGGTTATAAAAGAGAGGCTTTCAGAGCAGTCATTTTAGAGAGGGAGAAGAGACCAGCGATTCCATGCTCTGGATGAGAAGCCATGTGCAGATGGGCAGGAAAGACAAAAGATCATGGTAGTGGGTCTTAGTTTAAGAGGGAGACCAACCAAGGTCAGAGAAAGCTCCACAGTTCTGAAGAGGAGTCCTGAGCTCTAGAGGAAGGATTCTGGACAGCCCTGATAGATCTACCCAAGGCCAAAAATCATTCCAGAGTGGTAAGGAAACTGAGGCCAGAGAAAACGTGGGAGTTTATTGTGATGTCTAGATTTGTGTATTTCTAGCATTAAGTAAAGAGTAAATATTATTTAAAATCTTGGGCAAAGTTTCAGGGCCTGGGCAGTTGGAAAAAGGGGTGTCAGACATGATATCCACACCTGAAATGTATGCCTTGAGTCAAAAAGCAAGGAACAGTGCCTAAACTCTATATAGCCCTGGCAATTTAGCATTTGGATCCCCCCTCAACTGTCTGGTGAGTGTCCTTGACCAGGTCTGTGACAGTTATCAGATAGGGCTTAGATTAAAAGCATTAAAAATATAGGAACCAATTCTCCATTTTGTTGCACCGTTTTTATCCCACTGTCAGTAACTTATCTTAATTAAGAGGCAGTAACATTACTTTATAAACCCTGGTTATTTAGTTAACGTCAGAGATAAAACTTTAAACACATCTTCAGAATATATATGAAATATTAATTATAAACTATTATGGTGGTATTAAAGGAGATAACACATCATTCACTTTAAAAAAGCATTACATTTTCTCATGCCTTTTCCACTCCTTATACTTTTTGTCTCTCAGATGTAAACCTAATTTATCTGAAAACAGGGATGGGATATAAAATTAGATTTATTCAGAAGTGGAACCATTTTTAAACTTCAAATGGTGTTATCTACGATGATGTACTTCTTCAATAGTTCTATAAAACCAAACGTTCAATTTTAAATGTTGATTTTTCTCTAGCCTTGGGGCAGCTCTAAAACAGTAAATGTAAAAAATAAAGATAGTAACTTCTCCCTTCATAGGCAGTTTTAAATCATCGTGTGTGATATAGATATAAAAATATAGAGGGGGAGAAAGAAAATAAAAAACACACAACACAGTATTTATATGTACATATTAAGTCCACTGTTAAAGCATTGTTTCCAAAAATCCTACATTATTTATTTATCCATGCTCATGTGGATTCTGAAAGGAGTTTGTGTCATAACTTTGGACTCTCTTATAGGCCTGGTCCATGCTACGAGGTTAGGTCAAATTTAGCCATGTTAGGTCGATTTTATAATGAATGCATTGACACAACCAACCCCATTCTGCTGACCTAAAGGTCCCTTCAAATCGGCTGCTGTACTCCTCCCTGAGGAGGGGAGTAGTGCTAAAATCGACTTTCCTGGGTCGAATTTGGGGTAGTGTAGAAGCAGCGCTGTACAATTCAATGATATTGGCTTCCAGGAGCTAAACCAGAGTGCTCCAATGTGACCGCTCTGGACAGCACTTTCAACTCTGATGGACTAGCCACGTACACAGGAAAAGCACCAAGAACTTTTGAATTTCATTTCCTGTTTGGTCAGCGTGGCGAGCTCAGCGGAACAGGTGAGCTCGCAGTCCCAGAATTTCAAACAAGCTCCAGCATGAAGCGAACGGGAGACCCTGGATCTGATTGCTGTACGGGGAGAAGAATCCGTGCAGGCAGAACTCCGATACATAAGAAGAAATACTGATAAATATGCTAAAATCGTACAGAGTATGGTGGAGAGAGGCTACACCAGGGATGCACAGCAGTGCCATGTGAAAATTAAGGAGCTCAGGCAAGCCTACCAAAAGACAAAGGAGGCAAATGGTCAGAGCCGCAGACATGACGATTCTATGATCAGCTGCGTGCCATTCTATGGGAGGACCTTACCAATACCCCAACACTCTCCATGGACACCTGCAAGGTGGCAGCCTCATGCAACATGGAGGAGGATTTTCTGGATGAGGAAGAGGAGGAAAATGTGCAGCAGGCAAGCAGAGAATCCGTTCTCCCTGGCAGCCAGGACCTTTTCCTCACCCTGGAGCCAATACCCACCCTCCCAGGGCCTATTGTTCCTGGACTCTGATGGCGGAGAAGGCACCTCTGGTGAGTGCACATTTGTAATAACACTTCAAGGGTTAAAAGCAATTGTGTTTTAATGGTTGATTTGCCCTGAGCAATTGGGATGCATTCGCGGCCAGTACAGCTAATGGAAAAGTCTGTTTGTGTCTGGGGATGGAGCAGGAATCCTCCAGGGACATCTCCATGAAGCTGTCCTGGAGGTACTCTGAAAGCCTTTGCAGAAGTTTTCTGGGGAGGGCTGCCATATTTCATCCTCCACAGTAGGACACTTTACCATGCCAAGCCAGTAGCAAGTGGTCTGGAATTATTATAGCACAAAGCATGGCAGTGAATGGTCCTGGGTTTTGGTCACATTCATGCAACATTCGGTCTTTATCTTTCTGTGTCAGTCTCAGGAGAGTGATATCATTCATGGCCACCTGGTTGAAATAGGGGAAGTTTTGTAAGGGAACAGTAATCCCCTCTGTTTGGTGATCCCCAGGCATCTGGGCTGCTTGCGCTTGGCTATAAGGGATCATCCCGGAGAATAGGCATGCTGGGGGGGAAGGGGTTGCACTCTCTATGATGTTCTCCAAGCTCATGCAGTCCTCCCGCACTGATAGGGCACAGCTGAATGCATGGAGGCATTTGGTGGCAGAGGCCAGAAAAGCATACAGTAACACGTAGGAGGAGATGCTGAGGCTAATGCGGGAGCAAACTGACATGATGAGGCATTTGGTGGAGCTGCAGGAAAGGCAACTAGACTACAGACCCCTGCTGCAGCCATTGTGTAACCACCTGCCCTCCTCTCCAAGTTCCATCCAGACACCCAAGGACATGGTGGGAGGGAGGCTCCGGGTACCCTGACACTCAACTCCAGGGGTGGCCCAAGCAACAGAAGGCTGTCATTCAAAAAGCTTTGATTTGTAGTGTAGCTACAATAAACAATATGGCCTTGTCCTTCCCTCCTCCCCCATCCCACGCCATTATCAAACCCTTTGGACACCTGGGCTTCCTTTTACTAGTGAGTGTTGCCAGTGATCTCAAGGTTTTTTTAATAAATAAAGAATGAATGGATTCAGAACAATAGGGACATTATTTCCTGTTCCAGCTGTGGTCGAAGGGGGGAGAGGGATTGACTTACAAGGAAGTATATTCTCCAAAGGGGGTGGCTTTGCATCAAGGACAAATGCACACAACCATCACACCATAGCCTGGTCAATCATGAAACTGTTTTTCAAAGCCTCTCTGATATGAAGCATGCCTTGGTGTGCTCTTCTAATTGCCCTGGTTTCTGGCTTTTCAAAATTGGGCACCAGGAGATCTGCCTCAATCTTCTACCCTGCCATAAATGTCTCCCCCTTACTCTCACAGATATTATGGAGCGCACAGCAAGCAGCAATAACAATGGGAATATTGCTTTCGCTGAGGTCTAAGCTACTCAACAAACTGGACCAGCACCCTTTTAAATGCCCAAAGGCACATTCTCCCACCATTCTGCACTTGCTCAGCCTATAGTTGAACTGCTCTTTACTGCTGTCCAGGCTGCCTGTGTTCAGCTACAGTCCCTTCTTGCAGCTGTCTGAACAGCTCAGAGTTCCGAAAGATACAAGCGTCATGCGCCTTTCCCAACCATCCCACGTTGATGTCAGTGAAATGGCCCTTGTGATCCAGCATTGCTAGCAACACCATTGAGAAGTACCCTTTGCGGTTTATGTACTCTTTGGCAAGGTGCTCCGGTGCCAAGATAGGGATATGCATTCCGTCTATCGCCCCACCACAGTTATTGCCCTACCCATTGCAGAAAAGCCATCCACTACACCCTGCACATTTCCCAGAGTCACTACCCTTCTTACTAGAAGGGTATTTATTGTCCTGGGTACTTGGATCACAGTAGCTCCCTTGGTAGACTTGCCCACTCAGAATTGATTCCTGACTGACCGGTAGCAGTCAGGCGTTGCAAGCTTCCACGGGGCTATTGCCACTCTCTTCTCAGCTGTCAGGGCAGCTCTCATCTTGGTATTCTTGTGCTTCAGGGTGGGGGAAAGCAACTCACACAGTTCCATGAAAGTGGCCTTACGCATGTGAAAGTATCGCATCCACTGGGAATCATCCCATACCCGCAACACGATGTGGTCCCAGCAGTCTCTGCTTGTTTGCCTGGCCCAGAATCCGCGTTCCACTGTACCAACCTGCCCCACTGTCACCATGATGTCCCAATTGCCACATCTGTGTCCATGTCCTCCTCACAATCTTCCTCGTGCTGGTGGCTTTCAGGAACGTCTGTGTCCATGTCCTCTTCACAATCTTCCTCGTGCTGGCCACTCCTAGCTAGGCTCTGCACATAGTGCAGGATAATGTGTGCGGTGTTTGCAATGCTCACAAAAGCAGTGTACAGCTGAGTGGGCTCCATGCTTTCTGTGCTATGGTGTCCGCACAGATAACCCTGGAAAAAAGGTGTGAAATAATTGTTTGTCGTTGCTTCCAAGGAGGGAGGGAGGAGGGGAGACTGATGACACATACCCAAAACCACCTGCAACAATGTTTTTGCCCCATCAGGCATTGGGAGCTTAACCCAGAATTCCAGTGGGCAGTAGGGACTGTGGGATAGCTATCCACAGTGCACCACTCCGTGAGTTGATGCTAGCCATGGTAATTGAGGACCCACTCCACAACCTAATGCACTTAGTGGGGACATGCACGATCGGCGGTATAAAATCGGTTGCTAAAGATCGACTTCTATAAAATTGACCTAATTTCATAATGTAGACATTCCCATAGAATTCATTCTATTCCATAGAATTCCATTCTCTAAGATGGTTAGCAACATCTTGGTTTCCAATGCAAATGATGACATTTGCATGATGCAGGTGAATGTTAATTTTTACATTTGCACCTGCTGAAAACTTAGACCAGAATGTTTTGGCCAGGGCTGCCGCAGAATTGGCCATCCATCAGAAGGATCACAAGTTAACTCCTTTCCCTAGTGGTGTCCTTAGGTTGTCGGATATCCTGAAAGTCTGATGCTGAAATAAAAGCCATGCTCCCTTTCACTCAAGCAAAAATCCAGGATGAAAAATGATCAGTGTTAGCCAAATGGAAAATGATAAAATTAGTAAGGGAAAATGCTTTGGAATGTGTCTTGCTCTAGCTCAGTGTGCATCTCCCATTGACATCAGAGTTCTGTACATGGTGTGATACATCATGGTCAGAGGGCAGCAGGAGAGTGTTAGAAGGGAGCCTTATTCCCTGTAGAAGGAAGAAAGTTTGCTATAAATTAATTAAAGCACTTGAAGCCAGTCACATGATAAAAACTCCCTGCTTCAATCAGACATGAGGAGGAGTTGAAGCAGAGTGGATTGGTGTTGGAGCAGAGAGCAGTCTGGAGGAGTTGAAGCAGAGTGGATTGGTGTTGGAGCAGAGAGCAGTCTGGAGGAGTTGAAGCAGAGTGGATTGGTGTTGGAGCAGAGAGCAGTTCGGAGGGAAGCAGAGGAGAGTTTGGAGAAGTGCTGTGGTGGGCTAAGAAGACCAAGACCCTAGGTAAAGGGACACCTGGTTTGTGCAGAGGGAGGGCAGGAAGCCCCACAAGCTGAAGGGTGGGAAAGGGAGGTAGTCCAGGGGAAGGAACCACTAGTTCTAGTGGTTTACCGCTATCCCTAGGGCCCCTGGGCTGGGACCTGGAGTAGAGGGCGGGTCTGGTCCCTTCCTCTCCACTCCCCTCCTCTAGAACACTAGTGGAGCAGTTAATACCCCAGTTCAGGGGCAAGAAACGGTGCCCTGAACCCCCCCAAAAAGAGAAAGCGTGAGACCCATCATAGTAGTGCCGGCAATTTGCCACAATGGGTAGCATATAGTCCTATATTTGCATGAACATATAGAAGGGATTTCTTTGGGTGATGAGGGTGCACAGCACTGCCAAGAAGAAACCTGTGACGTATGAAGAAATGAAACCATGGTGCCTTTTTGATTTCTGTTCATTGCACCTTTAAAATTCTAAGAACCCACTGGTCAGCAGGGGCAGCAGCTCCCGTCTTGTTCCCTGGGTTCCTGCAGCCTGTCCCAGAGGAGACAGATGCATTGTACTCTCTCCCAGACACTTTTATTTCTTGCTGTTGTTTTCAACAAATCAACGTTATTTTGGACCAAAAATGCAGGACACAAATTAAATGCTTCTTCACAGGAAAAGTCCACAGTGATCCGTTACAGTGGGTCTTACTCAGGCTTACAGTTCCCTGGGGATAGATACCACACCTATCTTTCATGGCGGATGGGGAATGGCCAGGCTTTTACCAGTTCATTTTGTCTCCAGCAGCTGCAGGAAGCTTTTACCAGACCTGCTCAGCAACAAGAAAACAAACAAACAAAAAAAATGGGATCTTTTTTATCCTAATATTTGGCTAATTGGATTTCAGCTGTTACTGGCTTCTACTTAAGGCTTGGGGGCTTTCAGCAAGATTGCTGAAAACTCCTTCTGATCCTCAAGTATCTGGCTGCAGCAGCTTTCTCTGCAGAATGTCTGAGTAGACCTCTTTAGCAAGAACACCTCACAACAACCAGAAGAATAGAGAACCTGCCAGAAAATGGTGCAACATTACCTGGCCACACCCTACCATTTCCTCATTTTCCTCCAAACAGCCATGAGAAACAAAAGGGAGAGCAGCCCAGACATGGAGGAGCAAGGAGGTCATAAGGGGCTTTTGGCTCGCCATATATCCCAGACCATTTCCCCTGCCCCCGTTAGCAAGGTGTGAGTCATCATTTATGAGACTCTGTCATCTTCACCATGGCATTCTGAAAGACAAGATGACTGCTCTATGTGAAGGCATCCCCTGTCCCTCCCTTGAGCAGGACCTCAGCAAGCATCTATAAAGTTCACAGGGACCACTTACAGATCATCTAAAAAAGAATGAATTTTTCAAATGTTACTCTTTTTTTTAACCCAGTTCTCCCTTCAGATTCCATCTTCAGAATATGGAAGCCACTCTTCTGTGGCCTACAAAAAAGGGTAGAAATCCCTGTAAAGTGAGGATATGGTCAGTGACTGGGCACTCCGAGAGGTTAATGTCTCCGTCTCGAGACATTAACCTTTGTCTCTTCCGCTTTCAGTTCTCCATAATACAAACCTTCCCAGTGTTAAGACTCTAAAAGCGATAAGAAAAGGTGTAGAAAATGGCCTCATACACATGTGGTCTCATACACATCTTCCTGAGAGGGGGAGAAAAGGTAGTTGTGTTTTTTTTTCTTTCTTGGACTTGGGGCAAGAGCCACAATAGGAGGATTCTCAGGATCTGTTTTTCTGTATGCTGTTCTTCAGCATATTTTCAAATCATGCTCAGAGGCATTAGGTGGACTTTTATTTCACCAGGTAAGCCACTGATAAAAGTAACCTGGAGGGAAGTGGAGTGAGTCCACCCACAAGTAAATCTGTCAAGTTTTATACTCCCAAAAAGTTCATGCAGCCCTTATGTATGGTTAAAGAAATTGCAAATATTTATTTAAAATAGTAATGCATATTCCAAAGTGCTAGTAAGCATTCTGCATTTTATTTTATTTTATTTTATTTTGCTCAGAAAAGGGTTCATGTATAACTCATTGTAAGAGAGCCTGCTCATCAGACCATACTTCCTGGAAAAGACTCAAAGCATCCACTGCATAACCTAGATTCTACTCTGTAACAACATTGATTTGTGTACACGCCCAGGAGCCAAATGACTCCAGGCAGCCAATATTACTTCTGGAAGTGGTCATGGATATCCCCCTCCATGGAACTTTATTTCAATCAGAGAACAGGATTCAGAGATTTGTGGCCACAAGACACAATTGCACCAACATAGTTGTGACTGACGTTCATAAGAATATAAGAACGTTCATAGTGGTTCAGACTAATGGCTCATCTAGCCCAGTATCCTGTCTTCTGATAGGGGCCAGTACCAGATTCTTCAGAGGGAATGAACAGACCAAGGTATTTTCAAATGAGCAAATCCTCTGTCATCCAGCCGTAGGTTCTGGCAGTCAGAGGTTTAGGGACATCCAGAACATGAGGTTGTATCCCTGATCATCTCGGCTAATAGTCTTTGGTAGGCCTATCCTCCATAAACTTTACCTAATTCTTTTTTTAATCCAGTTACAATTTTTGCCTTCCCAATATCTCTCTCACAATGAGTTCCACAGCTTGACTGTGTGTTGTGTGAAGAAATACTTCCCAATGTTTGTGTTAAACCTGCTGCCTACTTATTTCATTGGGAAACCCTTAGTTCTTTTATTCTGTGAAGGGGTAAATATTTCCCTATTTGATTTCTTCATACTGTTCATGACATTATAGACCTCTATCATATTCCCCCTTTATCATCATCTTTTCTTAATATGCGTCCCAGTCCTTTTTAATCTCTCCTCAGAGGTAAGCTCTTTCATAGCCCTTATAGTTTTTGTTGCCCTTCTCTGCACCTTTTCCAACTCTAATCAATCTTTTTTGAGATGGGGCAACCAGAACTGCATGCAGTATTCAAGATGTGGGTGTACCCTTGAATTTATAGTGACACTGATATTTTGTCTTATCTGTTTCGTAATTATTGCTAACATTCTTTTTGGTTTTTTGATGTCTGCTACACATTGAGGAGGTGTTTTCAGAGAATTATCCACAATGACTCCAAGATATCTTTCTTGAGTGATAACAGCTAATTTAGTCTCTATCATTTTGTGTGTATAGTTGGGATTATTTTTTTCCTGCTGTGCATTAATCTATACTTATCAACATTGAATTTCATGTGCCATTTGGTTAACCAGTCACCTAGTTTAGTGAGATCCCTTTGTAACTCTTTGCAGTCAGTTTTGGACTTATCTGTCTTGAGTAATTTTGTATTGTCTGTGATTTTTACCACTTCACAGTTCATCCCTTTTTCCAGATCACTTATGAATATGTCCCAGTACAGAGCCTTAGGGGAACCCTGTTATTTACCTCTCTCCATTATGAAAACTGACCACACAAGTCTGCTTCAGAAGTTTCTGAATTTCCAGGACCCGTGATCCTGGCCCTCTCTCCTTTAATTGACAAGGGGTACTCAGAGGGTTATAGTATGTCAGAATCAGATGGGGTGGATGGAGAAAATCTATGCCAGCCCCAAGAGTAGGGAAGCTCATTCAGGGAACAATTTAGACAAAGAATAATGGAAAAATAGACTTTCAACATAGAATCATTTAGCTCAAGCTCAAAGCAATCAGATATGCCCTAAGAACTATAACTCCAGGCCTGATCTGCAGCTCAGCACCATGGCTCAACACTTCTATTGCTTTATTATTTTATGGCTTCTATTTACAAGGACGAAAAGGTCATCAACTGTGCTATGAACATGTGATCTTCTCTCTTCACAGGTGAAAAAAGGTGTGTGTGTGTATGCATGCACACAGTGTATATTCATATATATATGCTGTACTCTCATCTTAGGTCCATAGTAAGACTTTACTGTAAGATATATTGTATTCTCAAATGCTATACTTAAGAGGAAATAATCATCACAGCATTTGGCTAAGCAGGAAAAGGATAGATTTTGGAGAATGGAGTCTACAGCCCAAGTTCTTGAAGTGGAGAACCAGGCCCTGGGTCACCTGCCCATCAATGGACCGTTTACATCCAGGATCCAGAGATGGTACCCAAGATTTATTCCAGATAAAGAAATTGATAAGCTGTAGCTATGATCATGCACTTTCCTCCTTGGCTAAAAGCATAACTGTCTGTCTTCTCTTTTTAGATTGTCATCCAGGTTGCAATCCCTTCAGCAAAGAGCTTTTTTGAAAGCTAAGGTGCAACTGGGGAAAAAGCAGTCCTGCACCTCTTATGAGGGCAAAGGTGTGCTAAGATTAACACAACCTTTATTTAAAACACACACACAACCACAGTCTGGGTATAATAATTTATTTCTACCCCTAAATGTTTTGCCTATATGTAAAATATTTCAAAAATAATGAATCTGTCATACTGTTGATATTGGAGCTCTAAAAATCAATACTCACTGCAATATCCAATTAAGAAATTCTCTACTGGTCTATCACACCCATTGTAAATAAAAGTAATAATTAAAACAAAAAATAAACCCACTGCAAATGCTGCAGTTATTAGATGCATTTCAGACTTTCTAAGGTAGAGGCTGCCTTTGCTCTTGAATGTTTGAGCCAATTTATTCAGTCTATGGAAGCCTCCTGTCCTGAAGGATCCTATGCAACACATACAGATGCAGGATGGTGTCTTGGATATGTTTTCACACCTTAACTAAATTTTACAATTTAATTGTGCAGACTTCATCAGTCCCTGGCATTGAACAAAGAGTTCTGCTTACTTTGCTCACCCAGTAGCTGAAAGTAATATGTAAAAAGAGAAAACACATCTCCTCATTCATATTTTTTACCTCCTTTATGATACACCATTGAATATCTAATTATAACAGATCTGAGGACTTTCCTTGTGAAGAAAAGTAGGAAAATGTATCTTAGCTTACCCAAAAATTTCCTCTCTCTTAACAGGAAAGTCTGCCAAGCCAACCCGCCTAGCACAAAGATTCTACTTCTGAGGGGAGGCATAAACTGTCGCATTCCTCCATGTTTTATTGTAAACACAACAGATATATGTTAGCTGGGGTGAAATGTGAATGTCTTGTTGTATCTAATAACTTGTGAATTCAAGTTTAAAACAGTTATCTCTATGAAACAGCTTTGGAAGTGTCTGAAGTAGCAAACACTTCAAGGTGGTGGCTGTTCCCAAACTGCTGTGATTGACAAGTCTAGTGTCTCTCTCAAATGAGCTGCAAGTAGGAGTATTCGACCCCTGGAAGTTCCTGCTAGGAAAAAAAATGTATATATATATTTTGGTAAACAAAGAGAAATTTATTTTAAAAGTATTGTATGTGTCCCTTAAAAGAGCATGACAGTTCAGGTCCTGTGTTGTATTTGCTATTCTTAAACATTTTTATAATTCAGTGAGCATTTTCCAGTGGGTTCTAACATATGAAATTTATTACTGTGTTAAGAAACATTAAGTAAAATTTAAAAACCCAGATTTATGTTGCACATAAGTTTTGTGCTCCATGTTAATCAGCAGAGGGAGTAAAAGTCCATTCATATCTATGATAAAACACTATTCCCATAGCTTTTCTGATTTGTAAAGATAATACAAAAATAAGAAAATCGCTTTCTAAATCACAGGACAAAAATTGGAATATATGAATGGTTCAGGGCAGTGAACTGATTCAATATCTTTCCTTACAGCTCCTTTTCAAAGGAGCCGTGTGTACTACCTATAGTGCCTGTGGTCAGACACCAGCAGGATGTAGGGGGGCTACTAGGACTATTACTCATTCTAACTTTCACAAGAGAGTATGAGGTTTGAACTGTGCCAACCTCCTTCCACTAGGAGTTCTCTTTACCTTTTCTCCTGCTATCCGTGTATCCACACAGGAACATTCAAAATGTAGTCATAAGTGAATATAAAATACGAAAGAGAAAAGCCGAAACTGACAAGAGTTAATCATATTCTCTCCTGGGGAGCAGTAGTTGGGCCAAATCTATTATTTCATACCGTTACTGCCTCAGTGAAAAGGGCAGTGTGTGTACAAGAAACAAGAATTAACTCTGTGAACTGACCTTGCCTTTATATTTGGCCATGCCATGGAATGAGCAGAAATAAGATGATTATAACCTTTAAAAATGAGAGAAAAAAGAAGGAAATCTTTCTCTACGGGGAAATTATCTTCCCTTTTCTCCTGCAGCAAGCCCACATAGGCCATAGCAGCTTCAAAAGGAGAACAAAATGACCTTTCCTCCACCACCACCATCCCCAAAACTAATTTGCTGGGATCAAACTTGTAAAACAACATCAGCAAATAATTGTCATTAATTTTACTTTTTTGCCAGTTTCAAAAAAAGTAATTTCACCTGTTCCACAGGTGGTGCATTTTTTGGCACAACTCTATTCAGGACCTGACTTATACCCAATATTTCTTAATAGTTTAGGGCATGTATGTTTTGATATGCTACAAAAGGAAAAGTTTAAGCAACACTGATTTTTACATTTTTCTGTAAAGACTCTAAAGACTCGAACTTGCAAAGCACCTAAATATGTGTTTAAGAATGAGTAGTCCCTCAGTTAGGCTGAAAGTAACATGCATATTTAAATACTCTGCTGCATCAGTGGCAGAAGACTCAGCACCCTGCAGTATCATGACACATATTTAAAAAAAAAAAAAAAAAAAAAAAAGGAAAGGAAAGGGTACAAACTTCATTGGTTTGCAACTTCATAAATTTTCAATTTACACCACTGCATAGTTATAGGAGAATCCAAACTGCCATTATTGTGTGTTTGTTTATTTTATAGAGGTTTGGTAATTTTTAAATGATTTTTTTTTTGGTATTCTAGTATTAAACAAAAAAGAAAAAAAACTATAAAACCAGACTAGTAGGCGCTGCCACTGGGCACCTGGAGAGGTCTGAATGTCACACAAGAGGGTTCTGAAAATAGGGAATATATTTTGTTACCTTGAGACCAACACTCCAATCTGATTGTAATAGTTGAAACAGGCTGTACCTTTGTGCAGAGTTTGAAGTGCATTTTATACATACAAAATTACCTGCTGGTAGCATAACACTGGAAACACTGGCTGTCCTCTTGCACAGGAACCATCAGGGATAATGCCCCCTAATAGCAAAATAACAAGCTGTCTTTGTTCCCCAGACAACACTGAAGACTTTGGTATGTTGGAATTGAAGTAAGGCCCCAGTTATCGAAGGTGGTCACCTAAGGTTGGGCTCCATAATCCATATTTAGCTACCTGAACAAATGGCTTCATTTTCAGTGATGCTGAACATCCACAATTTCTATTTAAGTAAGCAAGACCTGTGGTCTGAGTTTTAGAAAGTACTGAACATTGACCCTTTGAAAATCAGGCTCCCTTAAAGATGTCTCATGGGACACTAAAAATTGAGGCATTTAAAAATCACTAGTCCCTTTTGAAAAACTTGCCATCATTGCATTAACTGATAGATTATAAAGCCAGAATGGACTATTTTAAAAACAGGCTATAGAATTTATAAAACTACATAAAACAGGCTATAGAAGTTCACCAGATAATCCCTACATCATGCCCATAACTTCTGTCTCAGTTATCTTTTAGAAAGACATCCAGTCTTGATTTAAAGTTTTCAAGTGATGGCAAATATACCACCTCCCTTGGTAAATTGTTCTAATGGCTAATTACCCCAACTATTAAAAGGGGGGGCAAAAGAGGGGGAACACCTAATTGCGAGTCTGAAATTTTCTAGCTTCACCCTACAACAATTAATCTTTTTTTATGATTTGTCTGCTAGATTAAAGAGCCCTCTACTATCTGAATCCTTATTTCCTTACAGACTATAATCAAGTTGCTATAAATGTCTCACTGTAAGGCAGGTTTTCCAGACCTCAGATCATTCTTGTAACTCTTTTCTGAACCCTTGCGTATATTTCAACATCCTTTTTGAAGTATATATACCAGTACTAGAATACTTCTTAATCTCGGTCTCACTAATGCTGTATTACAGAAATAATACCATCTTCCTACACCCACTCAATGTTCCCCTGTTTATACGACCAAGGATTGCATTTGTTGCTTAGCCACCATATTGTATTAACCGTCTTGGCCACAGCGTGTCACTGGGGAGTCCAGTTCAGCTGGCTATCTACTTCCGTAAGTCTTTTTCAGGAGTCACTGCTTCCAATACCCAGGCCACCAGCCTGTAAATGTAACACATGTTCTTTCTAGATGTATGACCTTGTGTTAAAATCAGATTACTGTGATGGGGTTAATAGATGCAGCATTCCCTGAATAACCACTGAATAAACAGTGGGCTGGATAATTTTCTCTAATTAAATAGCTTCAAAAGCATATCTATACATTCCTTTAGATTAGATTTCTGTAATGGAGTTTGCATTGGGCTATATCTTTAAAACCATCCACAAACTGAAGCTACTGCAAAATGTTGTGGCCCACTTGGTAAGAATAGTGTTTTTGCCCTATGCATATGAAATTCCATCATTGGTACTGGTTGTTTATGATGTTCAGTGATGTTTAAGACGTTGTTGTTTTTTTTGTTTGTTTTTTTTTTTGGTTTCTTTTATCTCTACACCCTAATTGATTTAGGATCTACTTACCTGCTTCACTTCAGCTACTTTGGGGTATTTGTGTTGTATTTTTCAGTTATATCAAGGGCACCTAAAGTGTATAGATGGGTGCCTTTTGTAACATTTGTATAAATATAAAAAAAACTTTACTTTAAAATATATAGAATTATCTAAAACCCAATGTATGACTGTTTTGCCTTGTAGTTAGCTGTTCTTCTGTAATCTGTACCTTAAATTTTCACTGATTTTATTTCCATTCACAGAAGATTTATGAATCTTTAGACTTGCATTCTTGATGAATAGAGAGAAAAGGTAGGTTAAGTAATATATTTTATTGTGCAAACCTACTTTGTCTCTCTAATATCCTGGGACCAACATGTCTACAACAACACTGCATACATTCTTGATCAATCTCACTTTTTTCGGTCATCACCTTTTCCTTTGATAACTGATGAAAGTTTGTCAAACGTTAGCTATCTGTTTATTGCATTTCTACAATTTAAAATTAGTTAATGTGTTGACCAATTAGTATGTAGTATGTGCCCTGAACTTTGCATTGTTAGCCACTGATGTTTTTAAAAAAACTTGGATGTACATGACAGTTCATTACTGTTCACACAGTAGTATTTTCCCTTAATGCTTAAAGAATGGCTATCGCTGTTCCATGTAGATGCTTTGGTAATTTGACTAGCAACCAGCCTGCTAGTCAGGTGGAATGCTATTATCTTGGATATCTTTTAATAAGTCTGTAGGGATTTGACATTCAGTTGCTCTTTTCTATACTTTATATTGCTACACTTGTATTGTATCCAATTACTTTATTCTCTGATAATATGATTATCTCATTGCAGATTAAGCTTCAGCAATGATTTAACAATAGCCAATAAACTGATGCAAATTACTGTAAAATGGAAAGAAATAAAATCAATGCTATTTGAATCTGAATTTAATTTATAGAAACCATTTATTCAACAAGAAATATTTACTTATGGAAAATCTCATCATCTTGCTTGCTATCCCAATATAGCTGCTGCTGCATAGATATAATCTTTAAAAATTGTTACTGCTGCATTATAAATAATTGTCTTATAAAATAGCTTTTTGTATGGTTAGTGTAATATCTTTTAATATTATAACCATTATAACAAGTGCTTTGGTTGTTCATGGTAGCAAATTCACAATTATCATAGAGAAGAAAGGGCGAGAAGATCTATTTGCTAATCCAATTAATCTCTTTGCATGAGCAGGATTGTTGCCTGTAGAACAACTCCGAATGTTCTGTCTAACCTAAGTTTGAACAACTCACCTTGGAAGAATTTTGACAATAATATTAATATTTTTTTTCAAAAAAGCATTTGCGGAGGTGTACAAAATATAAGTTTAAAATATTTACCATTTACCTACAGGCAACAACTGTATAAAGCTAATAACTGTAAAGCCAGCAGTATAAAACCCTTGCTAAGCTCTTACCATTGTATGTTTTCATTTACAGTAAAATATAAACTTATCAAATATGCTTTCTCTTTAAGAAAATTAAGTACATGAAAATAAAGTCTGCTGCATACATACAGTGCACACTGACGAGATGAGAATTCTAATTCTTTTCTTAAGAAAAGAATGTTTATCTCGTAAATGCATTTTAACCTTACATAAACAATGCTGTATTTCAACACTACTCTGTATGCAGCAATTTGCTCCTAACATGTGCTCATCATAATAGTTAAAACATCTACATTTGGTTTGTTTCAAAAGAAAATATTCTAAGTACGTTCTTGGACAGAAAATAGTACTTAATGAGTTCTGGTACTTATCACTCAGTTTCCAACTTCTTAAAAGAGGAAATCATCTCTTGTTGAAGCTAATAGCTAGGATTAAAAGATTTGATTGACACAGAAACGAAAAGCCATACAGCTTCCCTCAGCCCACCTTCATGATAATTCAGAACTCAGTGAGAGAAGTCTGTCACATAATGGTAGAATGTGATTCTAGAACACAATTCAGCAGGAAAAAAAGTTGTCGTAGTCTAGTCAAAGTATACATGAAATAGAACTACATTTAAAGATGTGCTAAGCATCTATAATTCCTTCAGCACCTTCGAACTGGACTTAGCTGTTGGGTTGGCTATTAAAACAGCTTTTCACACACTACCGAACTGGTTCATGTCCACAGTTATCACACCACTACTGTATGCACTGGGCTGGGGTTAGAAAGTTGGGAATAACCAAAATAACAATTCTGTGGGGCATATCCAAATTGCTGAATCATTTTATTTAAAATGTGTGGAGAGTTAAGGGAATGAGAATAATTTTACTAGAGGCTTCTGAAAGTTTGCAACTAAAGATTTTTAAATGATCAAAAAAATATTTTAAAATTATTCTGTCATGATTTATAGACCAACATGGTCTCAACATAGCAAGGATACCAGAACTCCAGATTAATTAAACAGATGTCTGGTTCATTTTATTTTATTTTATTTATTTGGCAAATTGTTGTTCCCAAGGCAATTCTTCAAAAAGTAAGAAAATGGCCCCTGCATGTACATTTTTTGTTAAAGCAAGAGTTGCAAGGAACTGATTTTGTATCTCTTTGCTGGTGTTAACATGACTTAAAGAATGGAAATTGATGACTTAATGGACTGTTGGGGGTATATCTGTGGGTAACTGATTACCTTTATATAGGCTGACAATGTATCATTTTCACCCTCCTACATTAACATGATTGAAAATTCAATTTGTGGAAAGCATACCACAATATCTTATTTTGATCTCTATTATAGAAAAGTGGGTATCTTGACCAGTAGCTTTTACATTGGCCACAGCTTCTGATACAGAACCTCCACAAAAATGTGTGTTCAACATAACGTTGTGCATTGTGTATGTCAAAGAAATAAAATGCAACATTTAAACAGCGTTAATCAAACCACTTTTTTCATCAAAATATCTTTCTAAAGGAGTTTTCCCAGATAACAAAAATGCAAGGAGAGTTGATTTAGTCCCGAAAACACATCATGCACCAAAGGAATCATTAATACTGAATCTGTGGATTTTAAAACAATAACATTACAGAGAAATAATAGAAAATGTAATTACAATTGTATATTTCTGATTGTTTTCCATATTTAGTTTCCTTCCTTTGTCTTTTATTTGTTGTTGTTGAACTCTCAGTCCTTCCTCTTCCCTGATAGGGGTGCACATATTTTTCCCTTGCTCATATCTTGTTATAATTAAGTTCACAGCCAGTGAATCTGAAGATATAAATAATATTTCCAGCCAAGGGGCACCTCTAGAAGATAGTGTTCTCACTTGCACATCTGTTGTAATATTCAGTTAAAGATAGAAACTGGGTTTATTGATACACTTATGCTTTGTACTTTTTGGTGTATAGCGTGCATGCATAATTACTTATTGATAGATTCTAAGGACAGAAAGGACTATTGTGATCAAGTCTGACCTCCTCCGTAACACAGACCATAGAACTCCCCCAAAATAATTCCTAGCATGTGTCTTTTAGAACATAATCCAATCTAGATTTAGAAATTGTAATAGAGAATCCACCATGACCCTTGGTAAATTGTTCCAAAGGTTAATTAACCTCACTGTTAAAAATGTGTCTTATTTCCTGTCTGAATTTGTCCTGCTTCAACTTCTAGCCATTGGATCTTATTATAACTTTGTCTGCTAGATAGAAGAACCCTTTATTAAATATTGTTCCCCATGCAAGTATTTATATGCTGTAATAAAGTCACCTCTTAACCTTCTCTTTAAGTTTAAATAGATTAAGCTCCTTGAGTCTCCCACTACATTTCTAATCCTTTAATTGTTCTCCTTGGTCTTCTCTGAACCCTCTCCAAATTTATCAAGATCCTCCTTGAATTGTGGGCACCAGAACTGGACACAATATTCCAGTAGTGGTTGCACCAATGCCAAATACAGAGGTAAAATAAGCTCTCTACTCTTGCTCAAGATTCCCCTGTTTATGCATCCCAGGATCACATTTGCTCATTTGGCCACAATGTCACACTAGGCGCTCATGTTCAGCTAATTATCCATCATGACCCCCAACTCTTTCTCAGTCACTGCTTCCCAGGATAGACTCCCTCATCCTGAAAGAATGGCCTTAATTCTTTGTTCCAAGAGTACATATTTACATTTAGTGCATATTGTTTGCTTGTGCCCAATTTACCAAGTGATCTAGATTGCTCTGAATCAGTGACTTGTCCTCTTAACTATTTTCCACTTCCCCAATTTTTGTCATCTGCAGACTTTATCATTAACAGTTTTATTTTTTAACCAGGCCATGGATTAAAAACTAGGGCTGTCTGGCAATTAAAAAAATTAATTGTGTGATTAATCATGCTGTTAATAGAATACCATTTATTTGAAAATGTAGAAAACATCCAAAAATATTTAAATATATTAATTTCAATTACAACCTGGAATACAACCATGTACAGTGTTCACTTTATATTTTTATTACAAATATTTGCACTGTAAAAAATAAAATAGTATTTTTCAATTCACCTAATACAAGTACTGTAGTTCAGTCTTTTTATCATGAAAGTTGAACTTACAGATGTAGAATTATATACAAAAAATAACTTCATTCAAAAATAAACCAATGTAAAACTTTAGAGCTGACAAGTCCACTCAGTCCTACTTCTTTTTCAGTCATTCTCTCAAACAAACCAACTTGTTTACATTTGCAGGAGCTAATGCTGCCTGATTCTTGTTTACAATGTCACCTGAAAATGAGAACAGGCATTCACATGGCACTGTTGTAGCCGGCGTTGCAAGATATTTACATGCCAAATGCTCTAAAGATTCATATGTCCCTTCATGCTTCAACCACCATTCCAGAGGACATGCATCCATGCTGATGATGGGTTCTGCTCAATGACAATCCAAAGCAGTGCAGACGGACTCATGTTCATTTTCATTATCTGAGTCAGATGCCAAAAGCTGAACTTTGATTTTCTTTTTTGGTGGTTTGGGTTCTGCAGTTTCTGCATTGGCGTGTTGCTCTTTTAAGACTCCTGAAAGTATGCTCCATACCTCATCCCTTTCAGATTTTGGAAGGCACTTCAAATTATTAAACCTTCAGTCGAGTGCTGTAGCTATCTTTAGAAATCTCACATTGGTACCTTCTTTGCATTTTGTCAAATCTGTAGTGAAAGCGTTCTTAAATCAAACAACATGTGCTGGGTCATTCTCTGAGACTGCCATAACAGGAAATATATGGCAGTATGCAGATGAAACATACCTGGAGACATACAATTCTCCCCCAAGAAGTTCAGTCACAAATTTAATTAGCACATTATTTTTTTTAATGAGCATCATCAGCATGGAAGCATGTTCTCTGGAATAGTGGCCGAAGCATGAAGGGGCATATGAATATCTGGCATGTAAATACCTTGCAAAGCCTGTTCTCACTTTCAGCTGACATTGTAAATAAGAAGCAAGCAGCATTATCTCCTGTAAATGTAAACAAACTTGTTTGTCTTAGCAAAGAGGTAGGACTGAGTGGACTTGTAGGCTCTAAAGTTTTAAACTGTTTAGTTTTTGAGTGCAGTTATGTCACCAAAAAAGCTATATTTGTAAGTTGCACTTTCACAATAAAGAGATTACACTACAGTACTAGTATGAGTAGAATTGAAAAATACTATTTCTTTTATCATTTTACAGTGCAAATATATGTAATCAAAATAATATAAAGGGAGGAGTGTACACTTTGTATTCTATGTTGTAAGTGAAATCAATATATTTGAAAATGTAGAAAAATATCCAAAAATATTTAATACATTTCAAATAGTATTCTATTATTGTTTAACAGTGCAATTAAAACTGCGATTAATCACAGTTTTTTTTTTTAGTTAATCACATGAGTTAAGTGTGATTAATCAACAGTCCTAATAAAAAGGTTAAACAGTGTATGGCCAAGAACCATTCCCTGTGGGACTCCACTGGAAACAGACCCACTTGATGACAATTCCCTTTTTACAATTATATTATGAGACCTTTCACTTAGCCAGTTTTTAATCCATTTAATGTGTGCCATATTAATGTAATCTAGTATTTAATCAAATATTATGTAGTACCAAGTCAAATGCCTTACAGGCATTTGGTGGGGGTGGGGTTAGGAGATGCCAACTAGTACCCCATCTTGTGCTTTATCTGTTAGGATATTAATCAATACACATTCAAGATGATTTTTTTCTGAATTATCAGTGACTCAGAAATAGGTAATCCCATTTTGGACATAGTGTCACTTCCTCTCACCTTTTGCCCACTCAGTTTCCGTAAATAGGTTCTAACCATTGATTTTAACATTCCAGTAATGTGTATTATCACTCCAAGTTCCAGTAATATCAACTAGATTAAGTTTATGCTCATAAATGAGCAAGCCAATTCCTATTGTTTGCTACCCTGGTTCCTAGCATTGGTGTATAAGCAATTCAATAATTTCTTCACTTCATATTCCTTGATAAATTTAGTTATAAGCATCGGATATTTTTTTGCTAAATAAGTGCTCATATCTTCACTCTTTTTATCCTCCCCTTTTGCTATTGTGACAGGGTCAGGCCAGATGGCTACAGGAGAGTAATAGAAGGTAAATGTATTAGTCCCAGATTAAGCAGATCCCCTTTCTCTGAGTAAGATAATGGGCTGTTCCAGAACAATCAGGAAGTTGCTGGATCCAATTAAGGCAGGCTAATTAGGACACCTGGAGCCAATTAAGAAGCTACCAGAATCAATTAGGACAGGTAGGCTAATCAGGGCACCTGGTTTTAAAAAGGACCTCACTTCAGTTAGTGAGGCGCATGTGAGGAGCTGGGAGCAAGAGGAGCAAGAAGCTGAGAGTGAGAAGGCATACTGCTGGAGGACTGTGAAGTACAAGCATTACCAGACATGAGGAGGAAGGTCCTGTGGTGAGGATAAAGAAGGTGTTGGGAGGAGGCCACCCATGGGGAAATAGGCCAGGGAGTTGTAGTTGTCGCACAGCTGTTACAAGAGACACTGTAGACAGTTGCAATCCACAGGCTCTGGACTGGAACCGGGAGTAGAGGGTGGGCCCGGGTTCCCCCATCTCCCTCAACTCCCTATTTGAGACCAGAGGAGGTGACCTGGACTGTGGGTCCCACCAGAGGGGAAGGTCCATGGCCTATTCCCCGACCCACTACGTGGGTCAGCAGAGACTGTGGCGATTGTTCTCCTCCCTTTCCCTATGCTGGCCAGTGATGAGGTTAGCTGAGTGAACAGCAAGTTTGAGCCTCTAGCAGAATTGGCCAAACCGAGGGTTGCCGTGAACCTCTGAGGTGAGCAAATCCACCAAAAAAGTGCAGGACACACCATGGCAGAGGAGGAACTTTGTCACACTGGTGTTAAGAGTGGGATTTGGTGTGCACAGCGCGGCGGAAGAAGGAGGGTGGTGTTATTATAATAAATAAATAAACGAGAGGGTTTATTTTTTTTCCTACCACAATGGAGGATGTAGTGTGGGAGCTGATACAAGCCAGAGCTGCCCAGCAGGAGGCTACCCGTGTCCAGGCAGCCTCCCAACAAGAGGCAGTCCAGCTGCAGCAAGAAACTAATTGCCTGCTGATGGACCAGGCCGCTCAAGATAGTGCTAAACCAGGTAAAGGCCCTTACAACGCTGTCCCGCGGCCATGATGGCATGCAGATCATATGGGCCAGCAATTACCTGCAGAAAATGATGTGGGAGGATGATGTAGAGGCATAACTCCTGGCCTTTGAGAGGACAGCCTTGAGGAAGACTTGGCCTCAAGAACAGTGGTCTGGCATCCTCACTCCATTCCTGTGTGGAGAGGCTCAGAAGGCCGACTATGATTTGCCTGAAGAAGCTGCAGCAGACTACCCCCAGCGGAAAGCAGAGATCCTGGCCAGATCTGGGGTAACAGCCGCAGTTCGAGCCCAGTGATATCATGAGTCGAGGTACCAGGAAAAAAAATCCCACAGTCCCAATTATATGACTTCATTCATCTTGCATGAAAGTGTTTATGAACTGAGTCCCGAGTCTAGAGGAAATACTAGAGGTTCTGATCATAAACCGGTACATGAGAGGACTACCGCTAGACATTCATGCCTGGGAAAGCCAGAATTAACCCTCCACCTATGCCGAGGTTGTCACGCTGGTAGAAAAGCGAAGGATGGCGAGGGAGCTGATCCGACCAATTAAGGAAGAAGCACCCCAGGTTAAACTAGCAGCCCCAACTAGAGCTCGGGCAACTGGACCACCAGGAGGGCCCAGGTGGGAAAAGAGAGGGACTGAAGGCCCACCGGAGGCCACAAAGAGTCAGAGCACTGAGGGGGAAGAGGTTAGTGTCATTAGACTGCCCAAACCAAGAGACCGGGGAATGCCTAGGGCCCCATACAGATATTATGCCTGCGGGGAGTGGGGACACAGAGCTGCACAGTGTCCCAATGCCAAGGAGCCTATGCAGTATAACCTGGGGAACTGAGCAGACCCATGCTCCCTAATCCACCTTGGGGGGGTCGCACTAACCCTGCATATGTACACCAGATCAGTAAAACTAAATGGTGCAGAGACCACAGCACAGGTTGATTCAGGGAGTGCGATCACGCTTATTTCAGGGAAGCTTGTGAAGCGTAGTCAGCTGCTGCAGGCAAAGCGCACAGGGGTGACATGTGTCCATGGGACAGTTAGTTACTACCTCACCATCCCAGTAAAAATTGAAATCCAGGGGAACACCACTAAGGTAGCAGCAGGTGTAGTCCCTAAACTCCCATACCTGGTGCTCATAGGGAAGAACTTCCCAGGATTTGGAGACTTACTCCCAGTAGGGGGATTGGAGAAAGGGGGAAACCTTGAAGTTAGTGAGGCATCCACAGTAAACTGTTAACCCACAATCTTCTCTGAAATATCCCCAGATTTGTTCTCTACTCCCATGCATGGTAGACAGATGAAAAGGGAAAGAAGGGCAGCTAAGGCCTTGGGGATCTGGATCCTGACCCAGGGACAGAGGGTCACCCTTGTGGGCAGGCAGACCAGGGTAGCTGGAAAGAAGCCTGACCCCCCACCCTAATGTCTCTGAACCAGGAGTGGCAACAGAGACTGGCCCCCTAGAGCTCGGGCAGATTAGCCGCGGGAGAGAATTTTGGACAGGACCAGGCTGAAGACCCAAGGTATGACAACATTGGGAAGGAGGTGACAGAAATAGATGGGGTCCCTGTGGAAGGGAGAACCCCGGGACCAGGACCCTACTTCATAATGAAAAAGAATCTCTTGTACTGGGTTGCGCCATGGGCAGAAGGCACAGCAGCTTCTAGTACTTCAAAAACACCAGAATGCTGTATTAAGCCTTGCCCTTAGTCATCTTTTTGGGAGGTATTTGGGGGTAGAAAAGACCCTGGCATGGGTCCTATGACGGTTCTTCTGGCCCAGAGTACATGAAGAAGTACAGAGGTACTCTGCCTGCAGCCCGGAGTGTCAGCTGCACAGTCCCCGTCCTCACTAGAGGGCATCTTTAGTACCCCTTCCCATCATAGAGGTCCCATTCAAGTGAATAGCTATGGACCTAGTGTGTCCCCTGGAGATGATGGCCCTGGACCACCAATTTTTATGTGTCATCCTGGATTATGCTACTCGCTACCCAGAAGCCATCCCCCTGCGGAACATGGCCTCTAAAATGATAGCCAAAGAGCTTGTGGGGATTTTTGCCCTAGTGGGGCTACCACGGGAGATATTAACAGACCAAGGAACCCCATTTATGCTGAAGCTAATGAAGGACCTCTGTACCCTGCTCCATATACGTACCCTGAGAACTTCAGTCTATCATCCGCAGACCAATGGGCTGGTAGAAATGTTTAACCAATCACACAAGGCAATGAAAAGGAAGGTGGTAAGTAAGGACGGGAAGGATTGGGACACCCTACTACCTTACCTTATGTTCGCCATCAGGGAGGTACCTCAGGCCTCAACTGCATTTCCCCCTTTGAATTATTATATGGGTGCCACCCCCGTGGCATATTAGATATCGCCAAAGAGATCTGGGAAGGGGAACCCAATGAGGGGAGAAGTATAATTGAACATGTATTGCAGATGTGAGATAGGATTGCCCAGGTCACTCCTATCGTACAGGAACATTTGGAAAAGGTACAGGAGGCCCAGCGAACCCACTACAATTGCCAGGCAAAAGTCCGACAATTCCAACCAGGGGATCGGGTGATGATGTTGGTACCCATGGCAGAAAGCAAGCTTTTGGACCAATGGCAGGGGCCCTATAAGATAGTTGAACCTGTGGGGGAAGTAACCTCCAAGGTGTGGCAGCCAGGACATTGGAAACAAGAACAGATTTATCACATTAACCTCTTAAAGCAAGAGGCATGTGTAGTGGCCCAAGAGACCCCGATCCAGGAAAATAACCTGCAGGAGCAGATCAGGATATCTACTGATCTGACACCAAACCAGAAGAAGGAGGTAACTGAAATGATCAACCGATATCAGGACGTGTTTTCAACCAAATCAGGCCAGACCACTGAAGCATAGCACCACATTATCGCAGACCTTGGGGCAAAGGTAACTTTAAGGCCCTACCGGGTCCCAGCAGCAAAAAGGAAGGAGATCAAGACAAGTAAAAAGGATGTTGGAGCTGGGAGTCATCGAAGAATCCCACAGTCAATGGTTGAGCCCGATTGTGTTGGTTCCCAAACCTGATTACACCAGTTGTGACAAAGTTCCTCCTCTGCCATGGTGGGTCCTGTGCTTATTGGCAGATTTTCTTGCCTTAGAGATTCACAGCAGCCCTCAGTTTGGCCACTTTTGCTAGTGGCTCAAACCTGCCATTCACTCAGCTAACCTCATCACAGGCCAGCATGGGGAAAGGGAGGAGAACAATCCCACAGTCTCTGCTGACCCACATAGTGGGTCGGGGGATAGGCCAGGGAACCTTCCCCTCTGGTAGGGCCCAGAGTCCAGGTCACCTCCTATTGCCTCAAATAGGGAGTTGAGGCGGATGCGGGGAATCCGGGCCCACCCTCTACTCCGGGTTCCAGCCCAGGGCCTGTGGATTACAACTGTCTACAGTGTCTTTTGTAACAGCTGTGTGACAACTACAACTCCCTGACCTATTTCCCCATGGGTGGCCTCCTCCCAACACCTTCTTTATCCTCACCACAGGACCTTCCTCCTCATGTCTGGTAATTCTTGTACTTCACAGTCCTCCAGCAGTATGCCTTCTCACTCTCAGCTTCTTGCTCCCAGCTCCTCACTCACGCCTCACTAACTGAAGTGAGGTCCTTTTTATAATCAGGTGCCCTGATTAGCCTGCCTGTCCTAATTGATTCTGGTAGCTTCTTAATTGGCTCCAGGTGTCCTAATTAGCCTGCCTTAATTGGATTCAGCAATTTCCTGATTGTTCTGGAACAGCCCATTATCTTACTCAGGGAAAGGGGACCTGCTTAAGCTGGGGCTAATATATCTACCTTCTATCAGTGATGCCTTTGAGGAGCAGTGGGCGCTATCCGGGGTTCTCTGCTCAGTCTCCCCATCCAGTTCCCTTCATTTGACCCTTTGACCACACTCATGTCCCTGTTATTTCATTAGTTGTCCCCCAGATTTATTTGGTGTCCAGATCCTGTGGATCCCCCTCTTAGGCTGGGGGGGGGTCCTTTAGCAGTGGGCGGGCTTTGCCCACCCACTTCCCGGATCCCAATAGGATCACTCTCCTGTAGCCATCTGGCCTGACCCTGTCACACTATTGGTTTAATCAACTTCTGACTACTCTACCCATCCTGAACGTGAAAAGATTGGTCCTCCCTCAACTGAGATGGAGGCCATCCAAACTATCCTGCCCCTTACAAGGTGGACCAATATTCCACTAACCAAAGCCCTTCACTCTTGAGTTCTTCTAGCAAGTGACTTTTTAGACCAAATCTTACCAGTTTATGTCAGCTCAGCTCTACCCCTCACTACCAGGGAGTGATTAACCACTCAAAGTTCAAACAGCTGGGTTAAGCAAAGGTCCACAGGCTGCAGCCTCACAGCTTTTAGCAAGACATTAATCAAAGCTCCAAAGGCTTACTCAGAGACCAATAGTCCAACCACACAGCCTGTATACAGAAAACAAAAATTTCCTTGTTATTAATATTGGTAATTACTGGGCCTTTGCTTTTGTGTGTTGTATTTTTCAGGAAGGTGTACTATCTGATTTCAAAACAAGACAACATCTGGCTGTGTGAACATCATTGACATGGGGGGAAGCACTAGTTTGGCAATTGAGGTTTATTTTATTTTGACAGCATAGTGGATTTGAGCAGGTGTCATTAAATAAGGGATCAAGCAAACATTTATTAAATTGGGAAATAATTCTAAAGCATTGTTAAGGAGGCAGTATTGCAATACATGAAACTGGCCTTGGTACAAAACACATGACAAAAGGAGTTACATATGCACTGTGTTTGCAGTTAGTTCACATGTTTTTAAACACATTTTCCTTCCTTTGTTGGACAAAACATTCGTTCTACTTTTGCTTAGAGTGTGGTTTTATTTATATCAGATACAATTACATGAATTGATAGGTTTATTTGAGTACTTTATTTCATAAGATAAGAATCCTCCATCTCCATAAAATGGTATCAGGGAAAAGGAGAATAAAAGCTAAAAGCTTTAATTAAGAATCAATATCGGTTAGTGATGGCTGAATCTCCCAAAAGTGTATAAGGTTAGTTTTAACACATGCAAAAGATTAGGATACTTATCTGAAAATTATCCAAACTATCTGAACTTGCAACTTTGAGCTGCGACAGCACTCTTTGTTGTGGGATGTGCACAACTTCCTACTTCTGCTTATGCTCAAAAGACCAAGTGAAGTTCTTTCTCATGATGATCCATCACTTCCAATTCCAGTCCCAATTAGAAGCAGAAGGAACAGAACAAAGTTTTTTTTTTTTAGTGTGGGCTTGCCTCATTGCTTCAGGTATCCCTGACATGATAGCATTTTTGTGCTACTGCTTTGAGGTCTGGGTGGAACCAGGTAATACAGAGGTGCACCAATTAAAAAAGTTAAAGTATTCCAAATCTCTGGTTTACTGGGCTAGAGCCATGGGTTGCTGGTTTTAATTTTATGGCCTGTTTTATTCAGGAGATCAGATTGAGATGATCATAAGAGATGCTTCTGGCCATAATCTATGATTTATATAGCTAAGTAACTGAAAGAAGATATTCATGCTGTTTATAACCTGTAAATTGAAAAGTCTCCAAGTCTGCTGCAAGGGAAGTTGTAAGGCAGTTGCCATTTTGTTTCAGTTCAGATGCACAATGTTGGAGTAAATCAATATACTCTCTATTTGTATAGTAATTTTATAGTCCCCATTACTGTTTTATCAGAGCATCTCCCAAGTACATAAAAAGAAATATCAATTACTGTCTTTCTTCCTGCCCTGTCCATTGGAGAAATAGCCTGATTGGTTGATAAGGACTTTATTTGTTAGCCTCTGTGAGTGGGTGGGTGTATTCTGTGTCTATGTGCACAAGTTCCCTTCCTTCCCACCTTTACTATCACAGAATATATGAAAACCATGGTGATCTCTGTGGGCGGTGGGTTGGGAGAATGTTCTTCTGTGTTTGTGTGTTTAATTATCTTCTAATCAGTTTTTGACCGAAAGAACTATTTTGAAAGGAAATTAGCTGGGGGAAGATATTTTAAGTCTTTTTTTTTAAGTGTGGCATATTTCATCCTCATTATTTTGTCAATCACTTAATCCATTTCCTAAGGCCATACTTGGTAATTTTATTCCCATGCTTTCTTGTCTATCAAGTATAATCTTAGCACAGTCCTTGACTTATATCAGTTGGCCATTTTCTTTGGACTAATTCAGTTTCTCTCTCTGGTTTTATTCCACTTATTACAACATTCATCATCATAAACAACTTGACCTTTTTTTCACGGTGTCATAAATATAAAGGGAAGGGTAAACCCCTTTGAAATCCCTCCTGGCCAGGGGAAAGCTCCTCTCACCTGTAAAGGGTTAAGAAGCTAAAGGTAACCTCACTGGCACCTGACCAAAATGACCAATGAGGAGACAAGATACTTTCAAAAGCTGGGAGGAGGGAGAGAAACAAAGGGGTCTGTGAGTCTGTCTATATGCTGGTCCTTGTCAGGGATAGACCAGGAATGGAGTCTTAGAACTTTTAGTAAGTAATCTAGCTAGGTATGTGTTAGATTACGATTTCTTTAAATGGCTGAGAAAAGAATTGTGCTGAATAGAATAACTATTTCTGTCTGTGTATCTTTTTTGTAACTTAAGGTTTTGCCTAGAGGGGTTCTCTATGTTTTTGAATCTAATTACCCTGTAAGATATCTACCATCCTGATTTTACAGGGGGGATTTCTTTATTTCTGTTTACTTCTATTTTTTTATTAAAAGTCTTCTTGTAAGAAAACTGAATGCTTTTTCATTGTTCTCAGATCCAAGGGTTTTGGTCTGTGGTCACCTATGCAAATTGGTGAGGCTTTTTATCCAACATTTCCCAGGAAAGGGGGGGTGCAAGTGTTGGGAGGATTGTTCATTGTTCTTAAGATCCAAGGGTCTGGGTCTGTAGTCACCTAGGCAAATTGGTGAGGCTTTTTATCAAACCTTGTCCAGGAAGTGGGGTGCAAGGTTTTGGGAAGTATTTTGGGGGGTTCACCATAAGCAGATGTTCACCATAAGCAGGTGTTCACCATAAACAGATCATTACCTCCTTGTTAAAAGTAAAATAGTGATGGATGTCTCTGATCAGTCATCTCAATGTTTCCTTTTAAAAAAAAAATCTGAACTCAGAAGGACTCAGCGATCAATTTGAATTGTTTCTGTGTTCACTTCGACAATTCCAAGAGTGAAGGCAAAGCACATTTTTTTCTCTTTAGACACCCATAACCCTTTTGAATTAACTAAATTAAAACACACATTTTCTTAGGGTTGGACTGCACCTTGAGACACAGTCACTTTATCAGGGTGGTGTGGAGCTGCATAGCTAGGTGATGGACAGTGCCGCTGTGTAATCTATGCTAGACTTCTCCACCAATGGAGCTCCACCAATGATGATGATAACAGAAGTGCTATCTGTAGACAGGACACCAGAATTTTTGCCAACATAGTCTCTGACTCTGCTCAGAGCAGGATTAAATAAAAAACATCACTGGTACCCTGTCTGTACAAGTGGTCCTATCACTGCTAGGACTAGGAGTGCAGCACCGGCAGTAGTGCAAAGAAGGAGATTTTAGAAAAAAAAAATTGTCCCTAAGCACCCTAGTATGCAAGGTGTCTGCTTTGCTCTATGGGCCAGTGTGGGGAAGGGGAGCATGGCCCTATTTCCTGCAGGGAGTGCTGGTAGCATAGGGCCAGAGGAGGGAGTCTACACAGCCAGACAATCCTACTGTCAGGGTGCCAATGCCTGAGATGATGGGGTGCCCAGGATTTCCAGGTTTATAGATCTTGGGTAGCAGAAGGATGACCCATCACTCTCACAGATCTTGGGAGATAGGCCAGTCCTTGCTTACAGACAGCCCCCCAACCTGAAGCAAATACTCACCAGCAACCACACACCACACAACCAAAACACTAACCCAGGAACCTATCCTTGCAACAAAGCCTGTTGCAAACTGTGTCCACATATCTATTCAGGGGACACCATCACAGGGCCTAATCACATCAGCCACACTATCAGAGGCTCATTCACCTGCACATTTACCAATGTGATATATGCAATCATGTGCCAGCAATGCCCCTCTGCCATGTACATTGGTCAAACTGGACAGTCTCTACGTAAAAGAATAAATGGACACAAATCAGATGTCAAGAATTATAACATTCAAAAACCAGCCAGAGAACACTTCAATCTCTTTGGTCACTCGATTACAGACCTAAAAGTGGCAATTCTTCAACAAAAAAACTTCAAAAACAGACTCCAACGAGAGACTGCTGAATTGGAATTAATTTGCAAACTAGATACAATTAACTTAGGCTTGAATAAAGACTGGGAGTGGATGGGTCATTACACAAAATAAAACTATTTCCCCATGTTTATTCCCCACCCCCCACTGTTCCTCAGACTTTCTTGTCAACTGCTGGAAATGGCCCACCTTGATTATCCCTACAAAAGGTCCCTCCCACCCCCCAGCCCCTCCACTCTCCTGCTGGTAATAGCTCACTTTCAGTGATCACTCTCATTACAGTGTGTAGGGTAACACCCATTGTTTCATGTTCTCTATGTATATAAATCTCCCCACTGTATTTTCCACTGAATGCATCCGATGAAGCGAGCTGTAGCTCACAAAAGCTTATGCTCAAATAAATTTGTTAGTCTCTAAGCTGCCACAAGGACTCCTTTTCTTTTTGCGAATACAGACTAACACGCTGCTACTCTAAAACCTGTCATTATTAATTAGGAGACTGCAATAAGAGTGGGTAACCAGCACCGTCTGCTGGAGCAAGCAGCTATTAATTGAACATGTATAGTATGGCCCAACTTGTATGGGAACTAGGTTAACTGGGAGCCTCATTAATTGCTATGGGCAATTAGGGGCAGCCTTGTCAGGGACTACTCCCTCATTGTCTGAACTTCCCTCTTCTTGGCACCCAGTGAGAAACTCAGGCAGGGATTTTCCTTGTGCCTGGGCCCTGGCTCCCAAATTACCAAAACATTTCACACACATTCTGTTACACATCATGCTATAGGTAACACTTTATAATGGTTAAGCATGTTTTCTCAATACCTTAATCAAGTAAACTAGTCTTTTTTTTTTTTTTTTTGCAGTTGAGGGAACACATTACAATAAACTGAACAAGAGGAAAACACACAAAACACTAGTCTACTTGATTCATACAGTGAGAAAACATCCTTGAAAAGAGGGATTATTTTAAAAACATTGTTCTTTTTTCAATTATGGTATGACTTGAAAAGTCAAAACAGAAGTGTCACCTTTTAGTCATTGGTCACACATTTTGGTGGAATGTCACAGATTGGGAGATTTGACATTTGAGATATGGCTAGGCAGAGGAATGCACAAAATAGTAAATAAGTTTGTGTACATATGGAATGCTTAAACTAACACTTTGGCCTTTAACCACTCACCAAAGCTTTTTGTTGCCTTGTTCTTCTTCCATGAGCGTTCTCCTTTAACAATGGCTTTCTTTTTATCCTTTGAGATGAAAAGCTTTTCCCCACAAACAATTTTTAATGTTGACTTAATAATATTTTACCCAATATATTGGTGATGGTATAAAGTTTAGGTTGGTATTTTACAACTCTGATGATCCCAGTTTTCTTCCTGCAGCACCACATCTTATGTATTTATCTGTCTACCATTTCTGATCTCTGTATGGAGGTAGAAGAGAGAGCTGTGGGTTTTGTGGGTTTTTTTCTACACTGCCATTCAGAGCAAGCAGTCATTTGCAGTACTTGCTAAAGGGCATGATATTTAAATAACCTGTTAATAAATGGAGCTTGTCAGTGTATATGCAGTGCAGCAGAAATAATGTAGATGTTTGGCTGGTAGCCTTGACCCAGCATTTACTTACACATTTATTTAGAAAGGCCACTTACCTAGACCCAGGAGGATTTGTTGTAATGTATGATTCCCTTTGCTTACTGCATATTATTTATGGTAGATTTTCCATTTCAAGGGCCCACGCTTCTAGTGTTAAGCATTTTTCTGGGTTTTATTTTTTGCTCAGGAATACTGCCCAGACAAAAACAGATCTGAGAACACAAGTTCCACCAAAAGAGAATCAACCCAATCGTCATTCATACACATGAATATTTGTCACCCAGGTCTTGGAAACATAAATTTAACACAGCCCTGGGTTACATTGTGTATGGATTTTAAAACTTAGAAAAAGTCACTAGGTGGCGCCAGAAATATATATGGACCCCCTTTTTTATAGGTTTTGGTAAGGTAAATTTCAAATGAAGCCAGAAAGAGGTTTGGCTGTAATGGTAACTGAATCAATACAAAAAGAAAAGGAGGACTTGTGGCACCTTGGAGACTAACAAATTTATTTGAGCATAAGCTTTTGTGAGCTACAGCTCACTTCATCGGATGCATTCAGTGGAAAATACAGTGGGGAGATTTATATACATAGAGAACATGAAACAGTGGGTGTTACCATACACACTGTAACCAGAGTGATCACTTAAGGTGAGCTATTACCATCATCATCTGGACTTATTATCATCATTATCATCATCTGGACCCATGGAAAAGAAGCCCTTCAGGAATTTATTTGAGCGTAAGCTTTCGTGAGCTACAGCACACTTCACTGTAGCTCACGAAAGCTTATGCTCAAATAAATTGGTTAGTCTCTAAGGTGCCACAAGTACCCCTTTTCTTTTTGCGGATACAGACTAACACAGCTGAAACCCGTCATGAATCAATACAAAACCTGTCAGCATTCACTTTTTAAAACTGGAGCCTATTATAAAACATTCCAGACTTGGTAGAGACATGATTATTGTTTTGGTTTTGAGACAAAGTGCCAGTAGTGTGGAATTTTGGATTGTGTTCTGTTTTAATTCATATTGTTAAACTATATTTTTAAAGCATATTGCGGTTAATTAATTTTGGAGCTTAACTATGATTTCATTGATTTTTTAGTATTTGTATTGATAGAAAATGCAGCTGGGCGTACTTAACCCTACATTAATATTTTTTGTGGGTATAATATCTGGGGTCTGGTTTTGGTCTACAAACCTTTACTGTGCTCTGATAAAATTGCTCTGGCAATTTATAGCTAAGTGACACAGAACAAAGCAAGACATTAAGCCACAGTACTATCCAGACACTTCAAAGGTAGAAGCCTTGAAAATATGAAAGGAAAATCTGCACACAACAAAATAGAAGCATGAACAGATGATAAACCTGAACATAAGTTCACAAGGTTATACATCAGTGATCCAGTTACACAGTTCAGGCTTACAATAACAGGACAGTGGAAATCAAAGAATTTTACAAATAACTAGTAAAATTATGTTAATTTGTGGCGATAAGCACAGCATTGGTGTTTCTTATTCCCTCTCAATGATTTCCATATCAAAATTCCTCAGTTTACTGCAAGCCCAATCTATTATATGGGGAAAAACAAAGTGGCAATCTTTTTACTACTTACATTATTGTCAAAAGCTGTTAACAATCACAAAGATTTCAGAATCTTCTTGATGATGTATAAAGTACATTATTATGTAGATCTTATTTCCATGGTTTGATCTGTAGCTCACGAAAGCTTATGCTCAAATAAATTGGTTAGTCTCTAAGGTGCCACAAGTACTCCTTTTCTTTTTTTAAAAAAAAAGTTTCCCAACAAATGAATCAAATATAATTAATAAGAGGGAGAAAATTATATGTACAAAGCAATATTTTTACACTCTGTGTTTTAGCATGACCACACTTTGAGGTTTGCCATTGAACTGGTTATATTTTATAAAATGTTATTTTTTCAGAAATAAATTCACAAACTAAGCACTCTGACTAAGGATGTGCTCATTCCCATTTAAGGAGACTTTCTCCCAGAGGAACCCACAGACAGGTGAGTCAAGTCTTCACTTGCATAGAAGTATAAAGTAGTCTCTGCAGCCTTGAGAGTTTCAGCAGGTTTTACAAGAGCCATGAACAGATCCCCTACCAGAATCTCTGCCTTGTAAAATTAAGAAAATAGAGTCTTGGGTCAAGCTTATGAAAGAAGTCTCCTTCGTTTCTGATCAGCAGTGCAAGTAGGGCAGTACAGTCTGGTATGCCGTACTAGCAAGATATTTATAGCTGGTACGGTGTACCAGAAAGACATAGGAGGAGCAGAATGTGGGGCCGCTGGCACAGCTGTACCAGCCCCAGCCCTTCCATCAAGGTATCCTCAATGGAGGACAGGGCTGGGGGTGTGGCTGGGGGCAATACAGCCAGCCTGGGGCCAACTGGTGGCCCCATGTTCTGCTGCTTTCACCACAGTGGTTCCCGGAGAGCTCTCCCAGGAACCACAGCAGGGAAAGGAGCCTAACCCCCAGCCCTGCTCCTCCGGCTCTGTCTGTACAGCAGCAGCCCCACCGGGGTACAGGGCTGAGGGGCGGTAGAGCTGCTGGGGAGCTGCCAGCATTCTGCTCCTTTCTCTGCTGTGGTTCCAAAGTCTCCGGCACAGCAGAAGGAGGACAGAGCCCCCCTCTCCCCAGGTAAGGGGGGTGGATCATGGGGGAGGGACGGGGAGAGTGTGGGGGCCTGGACTGGGGGTGGGGCAGGGAGGAATCATGTGGAGGGTCACCTGAGGTGGTCACGTGCCCCCCTGTTAGCTGCTGCCCCTCGTACCGGTAAGAAATGGATTCCACTTGCACCACTGTTTCTGATCCATCTCTTGATGCGATGTTTCTCATCTATGACAGTGTCCTGCAATGCAGTCTTATCAGGGTAGGGAACTGGAACACCTATTTCAACCCATTCATCTATTGGCTACTTCAGTCTGCGCAAGAAGAAAATTTTTCAGGAAGCCAGCAAACAAAATAGTGTCAGAGTCCTGCAAAAAGGCTAAGATGTCCCTCTAACCCACTAAAGAATATAAGCCTGCAGCAAAGTCAAGCAGTCCTTTTGGGATGATGCCTCAAATACAAAAGCAAAAGCTAATGGAACCGAGGAAGTCGGAACAGTCAGAGGATGGTCCAGGGAATAAACTGCATCACGTCACTTCCACATAAAACATTTGCATGACTGAGAGTGCTGCATCTGAAGTGAGGAACAATGTCAGATAGCATGCTACTGCACCTCAAAAACAAATGATTGCTCACAACATTGAAGCGATGGATTCTGGAAACCATCGGGAGTAGGAATGTGATAGAACCATTCAGAACTCCCCGGGATAGATTTATACTGGCCTTTAGCACTCAAAAAACCCACTAATAGAGAGCAGGCTATTTCACATAATGGCTAAAGAGCATCCCACAGCAAAAAAAAAAAAAAAAGATTATATTCCTTTCAATTCCTAGTACTAAATAGAGGTCAGGAGGTGGCACAGCAGCCATAGAGCTAAAATCTCTGGGCATGCCAAAAAACTGAAATTGATAATGAAAACCTTAATGGAATTCTAGCTGGTGGAGTTCCTCTCTTCTGTCAATTTCATGAGTCATATATGCATCCCCCAATACAGGATTCTCACAAACTATTCCCATGCTGTGTGTTTGAGCCAAGACACTTCGAGTACAAACTTTGCACTTAAAACTATCAATGCAACAAGGATCTTTATGAAGATCATTTTAGTACTGGTGGTGACCATAAGGCACAATCTGGTTCACACCTCTCCTTTTTTGGATGACCTTTTAATGTGAGTCCCTTCAGAGACCAATGCACAAGAGGACCTGGGACTGATAAATCTGGATGGTAGAGGAGCTTTCTGATAAATAGCTAAAAGTATAGTTTAATGCCAACCCAGAGAATTGTTTGAACAGTTGGGGAGCATATATTTTAATATTTGATGTGGTTTTAAGAGATTTTCCAGGTGATACTTACAATGCAACTTGTCTTGATAGTCACAAGTGACCCTGTAAACTTTTTTTTTTTTTTTCCTCCCCATCTCAGGGATTTTTTGTTCATATGGCATATATGTAAGAATATAGTTAAAATAGGAATAGATTACATCTTGAACTGCTGAAACAAATACATTATTTTGTGCAGAATCGATGACACTTAAGTTATGTATGCAGCTTGCCCACCTAAAGTTATCTTTATTTGGCAGTGAAGCCCTAGTGAAACTGGCATACCAAGTAGTACTCAGGCACAATGCCTTCCTAATAGATGGCTAAAAAATTCAGGTCCCCAATACTATATACTAGCATAATATTTTGTGAAAGCCAAAACTCCCACCTAGGACATTTGAAGTTGCTGATTATCCAGCACAATCAAAACCTTCTTGTAGCAGCATAAAGCAGAGTTGCAGTTCCTACTGTGGTATTAGGGTTTACTATAATCTCACCATGTTATGGGGTTTGCTGCAGACCTAAAACTGAGTTGTGAGACTCTTGAAGACTCGAAGCTTTTTAGGGTTAGCCTGAAACCATTTTCTCAACAATTCCCTCTTTTCCACTAGTCCTGAACTCCTCTACGCGTCTTTAGCCATCAGTTGTCAGAGCCAGTGTAATGGTACCCACTTTCACTTCCTGATGTGTTCAGTGGGTGACTAGTTAGGCTGCTGAAGTTACCGTCAACTTGAGTCTTCTGTAAGCTGGCAAGGAATCATGGCATTTTCTGGAGAAAGGACTGAACCAGAGCACCACATAAACAAATCCACCATTCAAGAATTCTGGGGATGTTGAAATTAAGGTTTGGAATTAATCTCTCTCTCACGCGCATGGTAATGAGTGGAACAGCCTATTAAATTCAAACTGTTTTTTTTTTATCTGATTCCAATCAGAATTTTATTACTGCAATACCTTCTGGAAGACTAGTGGTGGATCCACTCCTATTCCTGCAACAGTGGGATTGTGAAAAGCTCATCAGGTCCAGTGCTACTATGTCTCAACCCAAAATAGGGTAATCCTTTTCATCTGATGCATTTTTGGGGATGTAATATTTAGCAAATACTCAGGAGACATTTGGTTTGTTCTGCAAGAAGGCATGACATGTTGTTTAACTGCACAAGTACTCAACTCGGGTTTCTGGAAACATTTGCAAAATGTTGCTTGCAGCAAAATGAGACTACCTTCATAAAACTAATCTGCAGTGAATTAATGTGTGCACCAATGATAGCAAGTTTAGGGGACCTACACAAATGTAAAGTATTTGTTGCATCTCCTTGATTCAGCCATCATTATCATGAATGGCCAGTCAACCACTACAGGGAGTTATTACTTAGTCAAATGACACTTATTACTTTTACTAAGTTTCTCAAAAATACAACAGTAATTTAACGAGAATTGCTAAAAGTAATATTTTCTCAATTAATTAATTAATTAAAAGTTCAGATTAGATCCATGAATAACTTAATAATCGGCTCTCATTGTACTAACAGCACTGTAATATTTGGGACCTGTAAACCTAGGGCCTGCCTGATAGGGATAGTGGTGGATAGTACCTAGGTATATGATATGAATTTAGTGTGCTGTAATAGTTGAATATTTAGTGTTCAGTAAACTATGCTATGGGTCTGTCAGAGATAGTCTGTAATAATTAGCTCTGTATGTATTTGTAGTTCTTTTTACTGTGAAATTAATCTTTGTGGTTGTTTCTGGTTTCAGATTCTTCAGTTTCATAACATCTTTATTCTAGTGATTTTCCTTTCCCTCTTTGCATGTTTTTTTTATTTGTTTGTTTAACTTTCAGCATTCCTCACTTCTCCTATCTTTGTATGCTCTTCTTGCATGTATTGTGCTTACTATTGCATCAGTCATCCATGGTTGCTTAGCATAGCATCCTTTATCTCTAGGGTTGCCAACTTTCTACTTGCAGAAAATCGAACACCCTTGCCCCTGTCCTGCCCCTTCCCCAAGATCCTGCTCACTCCAACCCCCTGCTTCCGTCGCTCGCTCTCCCCCACCCTCACTCACTCGCTCGTTTTCACCAGGCTGAGGCAGGGGTTTGGGGTACGGGAGGGGATGTGGGCTCCTCCTGGGGGTGCAGGCTCTGAGGTGGGGCCATAAATGAGGGGTTCAGAGTGAGGAAGGGGGCTCTGGGCTGGGGTATGGGTTTGGGGTGGGGTGAGGGATCTGACTGGGAGTGCAGGCTCTAGGGTGGGGCTGGAAATGAGGGATGTGGGGTGCAGGAGGAGGCTCCAGGCTGAGGCAGTGGGATGGGGTGTGAGAGGGGTATAGACTCTGGGCTGGGGTGCGGACTCCAGGATGGGGCAAAGGATTTCAGAGTGCGGGAGGGGGCTCTGGGCTGGGGCAGGGAGTTGAGGTGTGGGAGGGAGTGAGGGGTGTGAAATTCATGCAGCACTTATCTCAGGTGACTCCTGAGAAGCAGCGACATGTGCCTCCAGCTCCTCGGCAGAGGGGGCAGGGGACTCCGCATGCTGCCCTCGCCTGTAAGTGCCGCTCCTGCAGCTCCCATTGGCCACGGTTCTCAGCCAATGGGAGCTGCAGAGCCGGAGCTCAGCATGGGGGCAGCACACGGAGCCCCCGAGCCAGAGGGACCTGCCGGCCACTTCCCAGGAGCCACACAGAGCTCGGAAGGGAGCCTGCCATTCCCACTGCACCACCAACCAGACTTTTAATGGCCTGCTCAGCAGTGCTGACCGGACCCTCAACATTCCCTTTTTGACTGGGTGTTCCGGTTGAAAACCAGACACCTGGCAACCCTATTTCTCTCCCATTGCCACCATAGTAGTTGTATGTACTGCTGTCTTAAACATTTTCCAATTTTACTGTACAGTGTCTTTAGTGTTGTAGATGCTAAGTCTAAGGTTGACATTTGAAGTATATTCCATGCATTTTTGTTGTTTCAGTTTGTTCACATCAATCTGCAGTCTTTTGTATCTTTTAGGTAGGAAAAGTGTGTGTTTAAGTTTTAGTCTCAGCTTCACAGCAAGCAGATGGTGATCACAATTGCAGTGTACTGATGGAAAAGTTCTGGCATCTATAACTGCATTATGAAATCTTTTTGCTATTAAAATGTAATCTGTTAGATTCTTTGCAATGTGTCCTGGCTCATCCCAAGGCCTTTGTCATGTGTATAATCTTCTTCGGTGTTGCTCAGACTGTATATTGCAGATGACTAAATCATTCCTGCTTACAAATTCAAACTGTCTAACTCCTCTTTCATTCATAAATCCTAATCCATGGGCTACAAATGTATCAGGCATCTGATCATTTCCTGTCATAGCATTGAAGTCATCTACCACTATAACATGTCTCTACTTTTCCTTTCCTTTATTTCTTTTTCCAATATCATATAAACTGTTTAACACATCTTTGCAGACTTCCATCAGGGCGTAAACTTTAGGCATGAAAATTCTGATGGGTATGATGTTAAATCTTGCCAACTATATTCTGTTAGATGTTGGTCAAATTCCTGATATAGTGTTGTCTGGATTTTTCTTTAACTTTATTGAAACTCCTCCTTTGTGTCTCTCTCCACACAAATAAATCATGTCGTACCCATCCTACAGTTGTATCTGTTACTTGTCTATCTCAATTCACTAATTCTAAGGACATCTAATTTCAAATGGTTAGTTTATTCTAATGCATTGTGAAGTTTGCCTACTTGAAGTAGTGTTCTTACCATCCATGTTGCAATTTTCATCACTCCAAGATGTGCTGGTTTTTTTTTTTTTTTTGGATTTTTCAGTAGATGATTTTATACAGGAAGAAAGACCAGTTAAATCAGAAATATTGTCACATGGAATGATATCCAAAGGAGAGTGGAAGCTTTACAACTCTGTTGTGACTGCAAAAGGTGGAAGGTAGTTGTTGACTTCCATATAGGAGCCACCACTTGGAGAAGAAGCCCTTTGGAGCGCTGATTCTGCACTCCTTACTCATACTGAGTGGTAGTAGTCCCATTGGCTTCATTGAAAGTAGAGCTGTAACCAAATCTGGCACTCCTCACTTTATGTAGTTCTCCCTGTTCCCACAGTATCCCATGCCATCTTCCTCCCCGCATGGATTGGAGAGGCAGTCACAACACCCTTTTGTTCTTCCTTGCAGTTCCCAAGCCACTACCTCACTTCTGCTTCCACCTTTAAGATCAGAAGTCTCCATTGCACACCACTGTTTGAATCAACAGCTGGTACCATGCTTTATTTTATCCCTGTTGCATAACTAAATCTAACTTTTGATATGGCAGAGGTTTCTGTCACATTGCATGTTAGGCTTTGTTGCTTTCTAAATTCCAGTGTTTACATGAATACTGATGTACATTGAATACTAATTTTTTCTTTATATTGCCTATATGTTTTGCTTAGATCTGACACACAAAGACCTATTACAAAGTTGTCTTTCATCTTCAGAGAGAATGTTTCCTTACCATATGGCATGACTCCACTGTCTTTAGTCATGTTGAGCAATACTTATGCAAGAAGTCATTCCATGAGGAATCAGCTGCTCTTAAAAGTATGTACCATGCAGAGATTCCCCTGGGTACATTAAGATAACATATAGCTAACAGACTCTACTGTTACCATATTTGATCACAAGGAAAACTATTGTTTGATCTCTTGCCTTTCCTTCGCTAAACTGTGACGATCATCAAAACGTAAATAATATTGGAACTGTAGTTACTGTGATCAAAATCCTATGTGGCATCCTCCACAATCCAAAAGAAAACATCCAACAGCCATCAATAAAAATAGGGGCTGGGCAAATATCTGAACAGTGGAAGACCTCTGGAACCCCTGCACTCACATAAAAATGATGTTTATTTCCATATCCCAGATAATAGCAAATGAATCCATAGCATCTGCTTGGGCTTCACATGCACTAGCTGAATAATTATGGATATGTGTATTCTAGATTACATTATGTGTTCAGGCAGCAAAATGAGATTTGACCAAATGCTAAAACCATATGGTACCACATGTTAGAGTCAGACCTAAAAACTGGCATTTATAGGATACAGCTGTTTATAATATAATATCTTAGTAATATATAATCTTATGGCATTATGACATCTGGTCCTTTTCTGTCCATTTTGAATTTTCAGAGAGCCATAATATTCATTTTCATCTGAGAGGTTTTTGTTTTTTTTCAAAAAAATGTTGCTTCCCAGACTCATTAAGAGACTCTTTAGTTACCCTTCTATCCTCCTCCTTGGATGTGTGTGGCTTCTCCTGCCATACATAGTGGTGTTACCCTTCACATTCTCTGCCACACCCAAAATCTAATAAAAATCCCAGAGTAGATAAAGCTTACATTTAAAAGCAAGCACAGACATGTAAATAATCTGTTTTTGCAATGACCTTGCTAGGCAGTTCTCTGGATAGGAATACTTGGCTATACATGGCTTTTCTACAAATATTGGAAAGACCCATTTAGATATAAAACCTTCCAGATTCAAATTTATTTTTTGCATGTCTAATACAGAGCTTTATTATATTTTAAAACTGCAAACAGCTAGATGAGGCAGCTGGCTTACAACGGTATACATGCCCTTTTAATATAGAGCTGGCACCTTGCATTGGCATGCAAATGTCTTGGCATTACAAAAATAGCTTTTTACACAGTGTCAATTATATTTTGGAATTAAAAGATGTAAAGACCCAGAAATTTTCTGCCATATAAGGCAGTCAGTCCTTAAAGGTATCTTGTACATCATATGAAAAATGCATGACTCCCAGGAGAGAGATGGTTGTTAATGCACAGATTATAATGTTTGGTGATAGTTCCTTAAAGAGGCACTATAAGGATGTTAAGCTTGAAGATATTTTATTCATCATCTCTTTAACCTTCATTTGTTCCAGAGCCTGATATGATACATATCCTTAAAGTGGCTCTTTATATATATATATATATATATATATATATATATATATATATATATATATATAGTTATATATATAGTTATATATAGTTATATAGTTATATATAGTTATATATATATATATATATATATATAGTTCGATATGGTTTGTGTCCTCATTAGTATTTTACTAGTTTGAGCACACCGTAAGAGGATGGGTGACATTCATCATGTTCCACATAATGCACATAAATCCAAGATCTTTTGTTACTTTAAGGATTCAAGGGAGATCTGGTAGTCAAAGCAAAATTACCAGATAAAAATAGTATGCAAGTTCTCTTCATATAGCATATTAGCTATGTTGTTCATATAGTAAATACTGGGAATTCATTCATAACAGACAAGTTACCATTTTTTCCATATCATACTATCTGCAAGTCACGACGAAGCATAGCAGCAACCGTTTAATCAACTAAAGACTTTTTTTAATCACTTAAAAAGGCAGTATTTGCCAACAGGTACTTCATACAGTAAACATCATTATTTTCTGTTCTAAGTATGTGGGGAAAACAACAGTGATAGTGTGGTAATTATTGTCCAATAAAATATTAATGCGAACCAATGTGTAACTATGTGTATTTCTGAATATCTTCATATTTATTATGTAAGTAAAGAGCACTTACTAAATTATTAATAAATGTTTATTATGGTAGTACTCTAAGGACCATTGTGCTAGGCACTGCACAAACAGAGTAGAGGTCCCTGCCCTGAAAAACTTACAATCTAAATAGTCAACACAGACAGTGGGTAGGGAAAGTGATATAACCACAGCGATGTGTATAACTGATTTTTCACTTTGCTGGCAGTTCGAAAAGAAATAATTTCAGGTTAACCTGAAACAAGATGTTTTTGGCAAACTGAAATGTAAAAAACAAGATTGAACAAAATGTTTCATTTGACCATCAGTGAAATGTTTGCTTTTGATGATGGGCTTTTTTTATTATTTTATATTAATGAAATTGAAGGAAATGTAAAAAAAAATGTTGTTTTGAATTCCAAAATTGTATCAATTAGACTTTTTCTAACTCTTGTTAGGATTATTTTGGCTGAAATTGACCGAATTCATGATGTGTTTTAGTCGGTTCAAACTGGCTTTTTTTCTGGATGAGAAAAAAAAATGGCCAAGTTTTTCCCCCCAGCTGTAGGGGTAACACACCAGCTGACTGCACAACGTGGTGGCAGCAAATATCATGTTAGTTCCACATTTTATTTATTTTATTTATTTATTTAGGTGGGTTTATTTAAGAGGGAATAAGCTAAATAGAAAGGAAAGGAAGATTAAGGGGGACCGGACAGGGCAAAGATAGTATAAGGCATATGTGTCTAGTGAAATTGAAATGGGGAGGGGAGGGTTGAAGTAAACAACCAATCACCACAGGGCACAGAAAGTACAGTTGAAACTGTTGGAAGTTCTCTGAGGGTATTTCTACATTGCAATAAAACACCCACAACCAGCCCAGGTCAGCTGACTCAGGCTGCCAGGCTATTAAATTGTAACATAGCTGTTCTGGCTTGGGCTGGGGCTCAGACTCTGGGACCCTCCTCCGCCCTTGCTGTGTCTCATAGCTTCAGCAAGAGCTCACCCATCTATACTGCATTTCATAGCCCTACCGCCTGAGTCAGCTTACCTGGGTGGGCTGTGTGTGGTTTATTGCAGTGTAGACATACCCTAGCTGCCCGACCGTTCCTGCTTTGACTGTTTCTTCTCTTTCCAGCTGGACACTCTGATTGGTTCCTCTCTGCAGTTTTCCTCCAAGGCCACATGGTGTATAGGGGGAAGCACCCTCTGGGTCCTACTGCCCCAGAATGGGGGTGTCTTCCCTGCACAGTTCTGAGACCAGAGGCATGCTAGAGGGTGTAACCTATTTGTGCCTTGTAACTTACCATCCAGCATACACCTTAGTTTTACAACCACTATATGTATATGACAAAGAACAGAGAATAGTTATACCTGTTAGTATCAACTTAAGTTTGCTGCCTATTTTAAGGCCATATATGGACAGCTGGAATGTAACAATATATATAGCTATTTTCCCTCCCAAATGATCCAAATCCATTTTATGGACAGGAATCACTTCATCTTTCACTGAAATGCAGCTGTCTTTTCTATGGAGTGAAACATTTGCTTAAGTGTAACACCACACAACCATTTAAAACATAAATAAAAATATAGTATACCTAGTTGTAACTGCAAGGAGAAATCAGTTAGAGTTTGGGCAGGAGATCAGGGCTTTACAACTGTTGTTAAGTGTCATGAGATTTTTCACAATTGTGAGTCAGTAGGACCTCGGTTTCGGTATTTCATCTGGGAGGCAGCATCTTCAGTGGTACAGTGACTTTTAATTCCTCTGGTGGGGTTTTGGTTCAAGGAGGAGCACTATATATTGAACCGTTTCCTGAAGTATTCTGAGGTTCTCTGAGTGCTCTGCTATATACTCTATTTACAAACTAGACAAGATGGTGATAGCATTTGAACTCTGATACAGATATGTGCAAGCATTTGCATGCACACAATTGTACCTGTGTTATCTGTGCATGAAAGCACCATGATTGCAATTACAAATCAGATATTTGCATATGTATTTGGCTGGTTAGGTGCCTAACTTGCCATGAATGCATGATCAGGGATGGTATTTGGAGACACATATTAGGCATAGACATCTTGGAAAATCTGGCCCAAAGTATAACGGGAATCATTCATTACTGGAGAGCAGTGGAGAGCATATTACAATAGTTCAGCTTTGATTTTTTGGGTACATCCTATGCTAATAAAAACCTTAGGGTTACCAGTAATAAAGTCAGTATTTATTATGGAGGGGAAATCATAGCTGGCCCTTGCCCATCACCTGACATGATATCCGCCATCGCTGGTATTGGGTTCAGTTGCAGCAGCGGCAGTTCAAAGGAACATTCTGAACTGAAGGATTCTTGCTGCTCTTCAGGACATTCAGGAAGCCTATGTACCTTGCAGTGCACTGCTTCCTACAGTAAAGATTTTTGAGAATTTCATTAACAGCACACTTTGAGCTGTTTACACACATGGAAGAAGCTCAAGTTAGACAAACAAAAGAAAAATAAATGAAAATGTCTAAAGCATTTCTGCACACAGGCATATTTCATGTCAAAACATTCCATTAAGGGACACAATATTAAAAAAAAATCAGATTTCACTTAATTCATATTAGGTAGGCTTTTCTCATTGAGAATCCTCATATCTACCAAATGTGTATTGCAGTGTTACAGTACCTATTGTTTTGATTTCTTGGTGGCAGGTATATGGCCTGAAAATTCACCTTTTTGCATTTGTGGTTATTTACGTCCGTACAATGTGAATGCAAAGTGGATATAGATCACTTCCAAATCAGAATGCCTCATTCGCTTACACCAATGGCAGCATTTTACTCCTACTTTATTCAGTCTTTGCACAGATGTTGGTGTGTAGATAAGGTGCAAGGCAGTATTGAATTGATCCCATTATCTCATAAATAAACCAAGTAGTTCACGTTTATTTAACGTTAGACTTAAAAGTCTGTAGTCTACTTTCTACAATGATTGTGAGTGCTGCCTTGTTCTGAGGCACCATAATTGGTGGTAGTGACTCAGAAGAATTATATCTGCTGCTAAAGAAAGGTGCTCTGGTCAGAGTGCTGCACCACCACTTTTAGGGTGACCATTTTTACCGTAAAATGAACCCTAGTTTTCCAGCCCATGTAGTGCTAAATAATTTTTTTTCAACAAATAGCTTCTTTGCTGAAAAATGTGGTTTTGGTCAATGCAAAATTATTTTTGAATTTACCATTAATTCACTGAAAGGTAAGGGCTAATTTATTTTTTCTGAGATTTAGATGCCAGTCACAAAATTGTGATATTTTTATAACTTCTTCTAGCCCCGTGGTTAGGGAATTCCGCTATGATGTAGGAGACCCAGGTTCACAAACCTTCTCTGCCTGCTGTTGAGGCAGAGGTCAAACAAACAGTTAATTTAATCCAAAATTCTCTTTTTTTGATTCATCCAGGCTTTTCACAGTTTTTGGATTTAGTTCAACTTGAACCAATTTATTTTCCCTTTTTTTTTTTTTTTTTTTTAAGAACTGTCAGCAAATTGAAAAATGAGTTATTCACTCAGCAATAAGCGCATGTGAGGAGACAGGGTCTCACCTATGAAAATCCTATGATTAGGATGTAGATTAGAGGTCATATCACATAAACAGAACAAAGGACTGGATAATTGTAACAATGTACATGAAAGAAAGAGTTGCACACTTTTTGCCAGGCAGAAAAAGGAAAAAGTGTACCTAATGACAGCTGCTACAAAAATATTTAGTAGTTGTGTCAAGGCTATCAGACCTTAGGAGCCATACTTAGTAATGGTGCTGCACCCTTGCCAAGAGTGTTAATATAATGCCTGCCAATTTTCCTGGTTGTTTCCTCCCAGCAACGCATCAATCTAATCTAGATTAACCAGCTCCATTTCATATAATCTCCAAACACTTGCAGGCACTGTATCATTCATTCCATTGGTCAAGCAAATGCAGGTGTTACAGAGTGCAAAAATGAATCCTGTACCTATAATAATCTTTGATTTAGTTGTTTGGCTGAGTCATTCAGTGTGTACTTCCTGTAAAACATACTATCATGGTATTTCCATTACTGTTGGAACAGTTAGTCCTTATTAACTGATACAAACAGGAGGCTATTTAAAACATGGATACAGAGCCTAATGAGACCCATGTTTTATATTTGAGTCCGACCGGGAAGTCTTCATTACTGGGAATCCATTAAATAGTTATGGCTGTGATATAAGAGTAAGCCTTGAACAAGTATGGGGTTGAAATTATTGAGAATAGAAGCCTGGGATGATCAGCAAACCTGAGTGAATGTGTGGTTACATTTGGAAAGTCTGATTGAACTTCACTGAACCAAACCTCTGAATCTCTTGAAATTGATCCATTAGTAGTCAGATAATAAATTCTTATTGCCTCTTTTCTGAAAGTATCCTAGTTCAATTTTAGGATTTCCTGTCCTATTAAATATAAAATCATGCAAACTCAATCATTTTTCAGTTAATAATGATGACCTAAAATTAAGAAAGGAGAGAAGAAAAGGATTGAAACTGCTAAAAGTACTTTTTCCCCCCAGGATAAATTGTTTTAGGGACTATTGATATCAGATGTATGTCAATATGCTGATGAAACCTGACACAAAATGTCAAATGGTGCAATGCACCACGTGGGACATGACAAAACTAAACATGCCTCTTGTTGAAAAATTGAGGGTGAAACTAAGATGAAGCTTCTTTCCTATCTCACTGGGCTTCTGACATTTATTTGGAAAGTGTGAAGTCAAAATTACAGTATAACAACTCCTTGATTATTCACATTCTAATGTCATTATCAGAGAGATGTTCTGCACTTTATTCACATACCTCCTACTGTAACATTACCAGAGGATATTAGGCAGTAGTTTAATCATATCATAAAACTTACTTTACATTGGGATGTCATCACAGCAGCAGAATTGACAGAGAAATTGTGTCATAGCTCTTTTCTGCCTATTACACATTAGGATATGATGTCACTAATTTGATGGAATCAGGAAAGTGAGAAGTTAACTGCCACCTCCAGTTCCTCCTCTATCCTCTTTAAAAAAACAAAAAAAACAAACAAAAAAAAAACAACACCTGTCACCCCAGGTACTGCACTTCAATTACAGCAAAACAGTGAAATTTGTCCAGAAGTGATTGTCATTTCAGTCTACTCTTGAATTTTGCCACCAGTTTCTACCTTTTGAGAGTACTGCTGGTTTGTGTTTTGTTTTAGTTTGTTTTTTTCCTGCTCTGGTTATTTGGGAAATGCTTTCTTTGCAGCATGACCTGAAAATGGCAAGAGTTGAATTCATCCTGATTTCCTCTGGGAGGTTGTTCCGGGGACTTGGTCCTGCTGTTGAAAAAGTTCTAATTTTGGGTTCTTCTGGCATGTCTGAGCTCTGTTTAGTTGTAGCATGCTAAGTGATTGCAGTTGCTGTGGTGGTTCATTTGAGGAGAGGTGGCTCTTTAACTGATCCCTTAAGTACACAACATTGTTATAGTCATGTTGATCCCAAGATATTAGAGACACAAGGTGGGAGAGGTAACATCTCTCATTGGACCAACTTCTGTAGGTCAGAGAGACATGCTTTAAATTTACACAGAGCTGCTTTTCAGGGATCCATCTCTTAAGGACTTTCCGGATCAATGCCAAAACCCTGTAGTCCATGCATTACTGAATGAGAAGCCTATGCAGGCTATGTGGGGTTTGTCTAAATTCAGAATCAGTCCCTTCCTACTGTACAAACTGCAGCTGCCTCATAAACTTCCTAACTACTCCTACCTAGTTAGTGGTAATTTCAGAAGTCCAGTTTGGAGGTGAACACCTAGTCCATAGTAGTCAGGTAATTGTTTCCCATTTACCATAGTAGTCAGGTAATTGATTCCCCAGCTTTCTCTAACTGAGTAAATCCATGGATGTTCAGGCAAATTAAAAGGAGTCATTTGAAATATATTGTAGTTTAAGTTTCCTTTTTTTCTACAAACATGGAAAAGAAATGTTAGATGCTTTGATTTTCAGAAGAATGTTCAGATATTCTTCTCAATTATACTATTTTCCAGAGACCTTTGTGAGGTAAGCTATTTGTGCTGTCCTTGCATTCATAGCACATCAGGAAGTCCACCAGAGTCAATAAAGTTTTCATTGCATAATGTAAGTAGGATTTATCATTTGAACGGTATGTAGGAAAAACAAGCTGCTGAATATGAAATCAGATTGCTTTGCATAGCTCTGCCACTAAACAGACTCAGTGGCCACATTTTAGAAAGAAATTGATATCAAAATATTTTCATATTTGAATAGCTTTTTGTGCATTGTCAAAACATTCTAATGAAGAGGTATTACTATATGGGTAGAAAGTATTTTTGCAACTGATAACATTACATTAATATAATATTTAACATAGGCAGGCTAATACTCATTAGTTTCTTTTTTTTTTTTTACTGTTGTGAATAGTTCTGTGTATAATTGACATTGGCCAACTTATATTCTGTGTGTGTATATTATGCACAGTGTATATACCTGTCTAGAAATTCATCAGTTGGTGTTGCATATTCTTTTTCAGATTTCATCATTTTGCCTTTTAAAAAAAAAGATTGAGCTGTTGTGTGTGGATACAATTTAATTTCCTCTGAAAACAGTACATTGGTTACTGGCTGATTTTAATAAGAACACTACGTTTATATATACTTTTAATACTTTGCATGCTGTCTATATGCTCAAGGGGCTTCCACTGGTCTCTATCAATAAATGCTCTCTCTCTCTCTGTCTCTCTCTCTCTTTCTCTCTCTCTCTCTCTGTCTGTGTGTGTGTGTTTGCGTGTGCGCACACCCTTAGAGATTAGATTTCTGTCTAAGAAAAGATGCTGCCGATTTTACCCTTAGGCTCAAATTGTATAATTTATGGGTTAAAAAACACTTCATCAATATCAGCATCTTGGTACCAAACTTTTTTTTTCTCCCTCTGGCAGTCTACACCTTGGCAGAGAAGCAACAACTTTGATGAACCTGTAAAACTTCTGCTGAGCATTCTGCCCCTGAGGTTATCTGAGTGATACTAGCAGAGGCTGATTGCTTTCCTCCCTCCATGCCGTTTACACATCAGAGGGATTTTTCTACATACATCTGAGCGCTAGATAAATTTTGATACAGGCCTCAATCTCTCAGGGCCAGCCCCATGCTCCTTTAATACTGTTGGGAACGGCAAACTGGCAATAATATGGAATTGAAAAAATGGAAGATTTACTGTAATTTATTCTTCTTTTCAGAATTTTTTTAAAAAAATTATGAGATTATAGTGATACCATTTCCGATGCAAAGGTTTTGGCATCTTTCAACTTAAAAACAAAACCACCATATGAATTAACTAATAGAATTTAATAATATCTGCCATGGTGAACTCCAGTTTTACATATTCTTGCAATGCTTGCCCTTTAGATATGGTACACAAATGAATTAGGTAATCACAACAAAGCCTCATCTAGGCTCTTATCAGTATTTATACCTTCATTGCATATTTTAAATGAGAATAAAATGGTTTGAGCTTTGACATATTAATAAACTGCACTGGAACTTTTTCATACACTGATATGATTGAAGATGTCCAAACCATTCTTTTTTGGGTAAAGGGCTATTACCATTTCCTCACTTTCTGTTACTTTAAAATGCTATCACTTTGTTCCTCCTGCTTTACCTTCTGTTGTGCTGATAATAGGTGATTTAGAAAGTCAGCCCCCAGTCAGCTCTGCAAATCAAGGCAGAAAGTAATCATTCTTGTGATAACATAATTTCTGTGTGTAACTACCAGGAGGCTGATTTACTGACATGGTCATAAATAACCTAGAGGTGTACATTTACAGTTGGTCATCAAAATATAGTAATATCCCCACTGACAAAACTTCATTAACTTATGGTTAAGGTCAATGGCCAACTATCCAGCCATATCTTCCTGCAATTCATTCTTTCTTTCATTCAGACAAGGCAACAACAATACTTATTTCTTCCTCTCCAAGAGAATGATCCAAATGGGTAGACTTCTGTTCCCTTCAGTGAATGTTGGATTGAACCTCTTATGCATACCAAAGACTTTCGCCATCCCCACTCAACCATTGCATGACCGCCAAGAGACTACAGTATTGTAATATCTCACTTCTGCATCCAGACAACAAACATGGTCCCCAGCGATAATTCTGCTAGGACGCAGGACACTTGGTATTCTGCTCCTCAATTGAATAAGTGTAACTCTTAAAATCATTTTTTCCCAGGGTGAATAATTGCAAGTTTAAAATTTATTTTCCACAAATATTAAGCTAACATTAATTTAAATTAGCTTTTTCTGAAATTATTCCTGCCAATAAAGTAATTTACTAAAATATTTGCAGGAAATGAACAGAAAAGGGGATGAGGATTGTTGAAACAAATTCATTTAAATTTTCAAAAAATGCTTTGCATTATTTGTTAAGCTTTTATGAAAATCCACATTAGAAGTTTTTGGTAATTTAATTTTGTATTGCTTTTATGTATGTGAGTTACAATTTTGAGTATTTTTTGTCGTAGAACTCAATGAAAATCAGCAAACAGGAAATTCAGAGTTTATGCTTACATACTCCTTACGATGATTTGAAAAAAACATTTTCATTTCCATGTGTTGATTTTTGTCTTTACATATAATAATTAATTCTTTAATCAAATGTTTAAATAACCTTTTAAATAAGACAGTAGCATCAGTATTAGTAGTATTAGTATTAATATTTCATTATATATTTTTTTTTAATTTGTCATCTAAATAGCACCTAGCCCTAATCAAAATCAGGGCTCAATTGTGCTAGGTGCTGTACAAACACATAATAAAAGATGGCCCCTCCCTCAAAATATCTTACAGTATAAATAGACAAGATAGAAAATCAAATTATGCCTGTCCCTCTGCATGGGTGTGCCAAAGGGTGCGGTGGAAGATAATGCAGAGAGATCCTTTCTCCCCTCCAGCAGAATTACATGACTGTAATGGGGAAGACAACAGGGGTTGGCTTTTGACAGTGCTTGCAATTTAAGGGGGAGCAGACCAGGGACATGGGCCTGCCTCTCCAGAGCACTAAACAACACCTGGGGGATCACTGGATACATCATAGCAAGGATAACCACATCCCACTGCACACCATTTCTGTCCCACTCCTGGGACTACCCCTTGGTTGATATACCTGCTCTTCTCTTCAGCATAATTCCACCTCTGCATAGGTATACTGAGCAGTAATAATGATGATTAAATAACATTCTTTATCAATAGAACTCAAAGTTCTTTATAATGATGAGTTAGCATTATCCCAATTTTACAGTTGGTGAAACTCAGGTTCAGAGATGTTCAGGCCAGTTTTTTTTCAAAAGTGGCTTCTGATTTTGTATTGTTCTGGTATATCTCAGTGTGAAGGAAACACACAGGCTTCTTCACGGAGGAAGTAAGCCGACCTTGTGCTTGATCATGAAAAGAGGGTCCCAGCCAACCTGGCTGTGAATCATTGTGAGGATTTGGGGTGAGCAGTACACTATGAGACATGAGTATCTAATTAATTAAGTGTAGGCCCTAGGATGCGTGTTATTATTTTATTTTATATATAACCATGTTTCCAGTACATCTACTTGCTGTTACTTGAATCTCTGTGTTCTGTTAAATAAACTCCTAAATAAACTAATTTCACTATAAACGTATCTAAATGCTGAGCATTAAACTGAGCGGTGATCTGAGTGGAACTGGTAAACTGTGGTGTACTGTTTCTTTGGAAGCAGCAAACCCATGAATACTGTGAGTCCAGGGTCCCAGGGGCTGGGCACTGCAGGGAGATGCTCAGAGGGTTCAGGGTTGGGGTGTGTCAATCACTAACCTGTAGAGTAACAGCAGAGCCTGTGAGGGGTGTGCTTGTGTTGCCAGTGGAGATGGGCAGCTGACCCATGGCAGGGGCAAACATGCTATGGGCAGGTGGTAGCGAGGTGCATCACAACCCTGGGTACTCTTGGAAAGCGTCACCCATGTCAACACAGTTGGGGCATTGATATTGCAGACAGATCAACACAGGTGAACCCCTGTAGGTGCTGAAACAAAAGGTCTCTCAGTTGGGCACCCAAAATGGAAGGCAAATATTTGAAAATTTGGGTCACTAACTCAGTGTCACATAATCAGTCAGTGGCAGAGACCTGAATAGGATCCCAGTCTTGTGTCTATTATCCCTATCCTCTGCACCCCAATTCCTCCTACTCAAACCCATAACCTTCACTACAAAAAAAAATAAATCAGGTCACCTGAATGAATGGAATTTCTCTTTTTCAAAAGAGATTTCTTTTAATGTTAATTACAGAAAATTATCTTGGGCTGTAACCTTTTTATGTCAAGTTGTTATCGAGAAGCAAATCTCTGGGGTGAGCATTTCTTTATTCTGAGAGAGTTATTGCTTCCTGAAATGTGCAAGTGAGCATTATGTGCCATTAATAGGTGAAAAAAGTGAAGTGTAATCTTTTCAGATCTGAAATGTAGGGTTTTTACAGACAGATTTTTTGGCAAGTGGAATTTGGACTGACAGATTAAGGGGTAGAACCTGCATGTCAGTGAGAACAGTGAAGCAAGTTATAAAGAGTGTATCATTCCATTTTCACATCACTCTCTCCACATGGATGTAATCTGCATTGGCAGCAATTTAATGTCCTTTTTACTCATTCTCACTCCCTCTCTTTATTTCATGCACAATATTAACTCAAAAGCTCATTATCAAAATTCAGTCATCAAAACCAGCATAAAAAGAACAGGATGTAGCATAAACTGAATGCTTGGTTAAGATTAGTAAAATATGTATTAACAGAGGACATTGGTATGCCTGTGAGGTGCTGAGTGTTCTCAGCCATAGAAATCTCTAGGAATTGGGAGCATTTGTCACCTCCCAAGATTGAGGTCCTAGTAGGATATGGTGGTGCATTGGAAGAGCTGTCATATGTCTTAACTTAAATTTGCATTTCTTTAATCTTGCTAGTTTATGGCACAACATTAACATTTTAAATTTAGCCTTTGGTATAGAATTCTTTCTTAAAATTGCTTTTTAAATAATGCACAGCATAGTTTTAATTTATGGACCTTTGCTATACATAAAATACAATATCACATTTTTCCTGAATACATTCACATCTACTTACATGTCACTACCTGTGATGAAATGTTTCCCCTTCATGGCATTCAGATTGACAGTCTTTTTGTTCAGTTTCAAACTAAGCTTAGTTTTTCCATCTCAAGTTATTTTCAGTTCTAACATTTTTGTTAATGTTTTATATCCTCACTGTTGTATTTACAAGCTATTTGAGACTGAGTTATTCATAGAGCATCTCAATACTAGTGAAAGGCACTGTACTGTAATGGTCATGATGATGTTCTTAATCAGTGTTCACCACTGTCTTTTAAGACATCCACTAACATCTTTTCTGAAATATCAGCCTGCAAAACTACTGTTAGGAAGATGTCAGGATGATTGGAATATTTCAACTCTCACCATCTTCTTTGTAGTGGTTGATGTAACAAGTCCCTGGGAAAGAGCCCTTGATAGCAATTGAAGACAATGAGAGATTTTCTTGTTCAGGAACTCCAAGTTGGGCCTCAAATTGGGAGTAATTTAATAACCAAACCAGGCTATGGGGCCTGATCCTGCAAGGTGCTGAACACCCTCACAAGTTGTAGTCAGCACCTTGCAGGATTTAGCCTGACTGGATGACTAATGGTCCTGAATCATATTTCCCAAAAGACCTCAGTCTTGATTTTAAAGCTGAAGAAATAGAAAAAAATTATCTAAGCGTTTGAGCATCCAAGATTCTGACCCTGTTTTTAAGCATGCTGAACATTGCATTTGTGAGTGCAATCTGAATTTGTGCACAAAAATGGGATGGTAATTGCAGTTTGCCTTTAGTTTTTGTGAACCCAAGAATGTACATGTGGAAAACTTCACCCACAGTTTAAGAGAACATTTCTGAAAATGTTGCTCATGTGTCTAAAGCAAGTTCCCCTTCAATTCTGAGTACACTTAAAGTAATTGTTTCAGCATGGGAAGTAATACTAGGGTGAGAATCAAATAAAATGATATGTTCAGTGCACTGTGTCCTACAAACATTAGATTTAAATTGTTTCAGGTACTTGAGAATTATGCAGCACTGCCTTCCCCAGGCACTGTACTGCTCCCCTCTGAACTCTAGTGTTCAGTGTTCTTTTCATGACAAAGTCATTTTATTTTACACTTAGCCCAAAATGTAGCTTTTTCAGTATGCTGCAGATTTTCATGTCAGCAAGAAATAACTGAATTGTTAAAGTTGTCAGAGGAAAGCAGATGGTATCTGGCTGTAAATAACAGATTTCTCTACATCTTTGGGTTGGTTACTGGATCTGTGAAGGTAACTGTGGTGATCGGTGGGTTTCTTGTTTATAGTTGTTTGTAGGGTTCCGTTGTTGAAGGGATCATGGTATCCAGGAAGTTGAGGATGGTGCGGGAGTATTCTGGAGAGAGCTTGACGGATGGGTGGTGGTGATTGAAGTGGTGGTAGAAACCTAAGAGGTGGAAATCAGGGGGTATATCCGGGGGTGCTCACCCTAAGGCCTTCTTAGGGACCGAGCATAAGGGAGAAACCTCCAATTTCTTCACACATCCATAACTGAACAGTTCTGCTACTCTATTGACCTTTAATTCTTGTACAATCTTTTTCATGATGATATGACCCCCAAGTAAGGACTTCACATTTTTGGACATTACATGATTTCTTTCCCCCATATATGGGATCCTAAACCCCAAATAAACCCTTCCCATAAATACAACTAGTATGTCTTGTTGGGGTAATCCCAAAGGAACACCCATAATACCTCAAGCTTAAATGGAGAAAGTGTTTTTGTCCAGTACCCTGCTTTTGTTCAGTGCCCCCCCCCTTCCTGCTCCTGGACTCCCATACCCTGTTCCTGCACCCAGGGACCTACAGGGGAGCACCCAAACTACTTCCCAATTTCTTACCATACTGCAGCTTCCCCTGACTACTGTAGCAATTGCAGGCTATATGGGCACCAAACAGTGCTGGCCTTACCATGAGGTGAACTGAGGTGGCCACCTCAGGTGCCGAAGTGTGGAGGGGCGCCACTAGGACCCAGAGTTTCAAAGTTTTGGCCCAAGCGAGGGGATACAGGGGCATCATTTGAGCTCCCCGCCTGAGGTGCCAAAATCATAGAATCATAGAATCATAGAATATCAGGGTTGGAAGGGACCCCAGAAGGTCATCTAGTCCAACCCCCTGCTCAAAGCAGGACCAATTCCCAGTTAAATCATCCCAGCCAGGGCTTTGTCAAGCCTGACCTTAAAAACCTCTAAGGAAGGAGATTCTACCACCTCCCTAGGTAACGCATTCCAGTGTTTCACCACCCTCTTAGTGAAAAAGTTTTTCCTAATATCCAATCTAAACCTCCCCCACTGCAACTTGAGACCATTACTCCTCGTTCTGTCATCTGCTACCATTGAGAACAGTCTAGAGCCATCCTCTTTGGAACCCCCTTTCAGGTAGTTGAAAGCAGCTATCAAATCCCCCCTCATTCTTCTCTTCTGCAGGCTAAACAATCCCAGCTCCCTCAGCCTCTCCTCATAACTCATGCGTTCCAGTCCCCTAATCATTTTTGTTGCCCTTCGCTGGACTCTCTCCAATTTATCCACATCCTTCTTGAAGTGTGGGGCCCAAAACTGGACACAGTACTCCAGATGAGGCCTCACCAATGTCGAATAGAGGGGAACGATCACGTCCCTCGATCTGCTCGCTATGCCCCTACTTATACATCCCAAAATGCCATTGGCCTTCTTGGCAACAAGGGCACACTGTTGACTCATATCCAGCTTCTCGTCCACTGTCACCCCTAGGTCCTTTTCTGCAGAACTGCTGCCTAGCCATTCGGTCCCTAGTCTGTAGCTGTGCATTGGGTTCTTCCGTCCTAAGTGCAGGACCCTGCACTTATCCTTATTGAACCTCATCAGATTCCTTTTGGCCCAATCCTCCAATTTGTCTAGGTCCTTCTGTATCCTATCCCTCCCCTCCAGCGTATCTACCACTCCTCCCAGTTTAGTATCATCCGCAAATTTGCTGAGAGTGCAATCCACACCATCCTCCAGATCATTTATGAAGATATTGAATAAAACCGGCCCCAGGACCGACCCCTGGGGCACTCCACTTGATACCGGCTGCCAACTAGACATGGAGCCATTGATCACTACCCGTTGAGCCCGACAATTTAGCCAGCTTTCTACCCACCTTATAGTGCATTCATCCAGCCCATACTTCCTTAACTTGCTGACAAGAATACTATGGGAGACCGTGTCAAAAGCTTTGCTAAAGTCAAGAAACAATACATCCACTGCTTTCCCTTCATCCACAGAACCAGTAATCTCATCATAAAAGGCGATTAGATTAGTCAGGCATGACCTTCCCTTGGTGAATCCATGCTGGCTGTTCCTGATCACTTTCCTCTCATGCAAGTGCTTCAGGATTGATTCTTTGAGGAGCTGCTCCATGATTTTTCCAGGGACTGAGGTGAGGCTGACTGGCCTGTAGTTCCCAGGATCTTCCTTCTTCCCTTTTTTAAAGATTGGCACTACATTAGCCTTTTTCCAGTCATCCGGGACTTCCCCGGTTCGCCACGAGTTTTCAAAGATAATGGCCAGTGGCTCTGCAATCACAGCCGCCAATTCCTTCAGCACTCTCGGATGCAACTCGTCCGGCCCCATGGACTTGTGCACGTCCAGCTTTTCTAAATAGTCCCTAACCGCCTCTATCTCCACAGAGGGCTGGCCATCTCTTCCGCATTTTGTGATGCCCAGCGCAGCAGTCTGGGAGCTGACCTTGTTAGTGAAAACAGAGACAAAAAAAGCATTGAGTACATTAGCTTTTTCCACATCCTCTGTCACTAGGTTGCCTCCCTCATTCAGTAAGGGGCCCACACATTCCTTGGCTTTCTTCTTGTTGCCAACATACCTGAAGAAACCCTTCTTGTTACTCTTGACATCTCTGGCTAGCTGCAGCTCCAGGTGCGATTTGGCCCTCCTGATAACATTCCTACATGCCCGAGCAATATTTTTATACTCTTCCCTGGTCATATGTCCAACCTTCCACTTCTTGTAAGCTTCTTTTTTATGTTTAAGATCCGCTAGGATTTCACCATTAAGCCAAGTTGGTCGCCTGCCATATTTACTATTCTTTCGACTCATCGGGATGGTTTGTCCCTGTAACCTCAACAGGGATTCCTTGAAATACAGCCAGCTCTCCTGGACTCCTTTCCCCTTCAAGTTAGTCCCCCAGGGGATCCTGGCCATCCGTTCCCTGAGGGAGTCGAAGTCTGCTTTCCTGAAGTCCAGGGTCCGTATCCTGCTGCTTACCTTTCTTCCCTGCGTCAGGATCCTGAACTCAACCAACTCATGGTCACTGCCTCCCAGATTCCCATCCACTTTTGCTTCCCCCACTAATTCTACCCGGTTTGTGAGCAGCAGGTCAAGAAAAGCACCCCCCCTAGTTGGGTCCTCTAGCACTTGCGCCAGGAAATTGTTCCCTACGCTTTCCAAAAACTTCCTGGATTGTCTATGCACCGCTGTATTGCTCTCCCAGCAGATATCAGGAAAATTAAAGTCACCCATGAGAATCAGGGCATGCGATCTAGTAGCTTCCGTGAGCTGCCGGAAGAAAGCCTCATCCACCTCATCCCCCTGGTCCGGTGGTCTATAGCAGACTCCCACCACTACATCACTCTTGTTGCAAACACTTCTAAACTTAATCCAGAGACACTCAGGTTTTTCTGCAGTTTCGTACCGGAGCTCTGAGCAGTCATACTGCTCCCTTACATACAGTGCTACTCCCCCACCTTTTCTGCCCTGCCTGTCCTTCCTGAACAGTTTATAACCATCCATGACAGTACTCCAGTCATGTGAGTTATCCCACCAAGTCTCTGTTATTCCGATCACGTCATAGTTCCTTGACATCACCAGGACCTCCAGTTCTCCCTGCTTGTTTCCAAGGCTTTGTGCATTTGTATATAAGCACTTGAGATAACCTGTTGATCGCCCCTCATTGCCAGTATGAGGCAGGAGCCCTCCCCTCACAGACATTCCTGCCTGTGCTTCCTCCCGGTATCCCGCTTTCCCACTTACCTCAGGGCTTTGGTCTCCTTCCCCCGGTGAACCTAGTTTAAAGCCCTCCTCACTAGGTTAGCCAGCCTGCTGGCAAAGATGCTCTTCCCTCTCTTCGTAAGATGGAGCCCGTCTCTACCCAGCACTCCTCCTTCATGGAACACCATCCCATGGTCAAAGAATCCAAAGCCTTCTCTCCGACACCATCTGCGTAGCCATTCGTTGACTTCCACGATTCGACGCTCCCTACCTAGGCCTTTTCCTTCCACGGGGAGGATGGACGAGAACACCACTTGCGCCTCCAACTCCTTTATTCTTCTTCCTAGAGCCACATAGTCCGCAGTGATCCGCTCAAGGTCATTCTTGGCAGTATCATTGGTGCCCACGTGGAGAAGCAGGAAGGGGTAGCGATCCGAGGGCTTGATGAGTCTCGGCAGTCTCTCCGTCACATCACGAATCTTAGCCCCTGGCAAGCAGCAGACTTCTCGGTTTTCCCGGTCAGGGCGGCAGATAGATGACTCAGTCCCCCGGAGGAGAGAGTCCCCGACCACCACCACCCGCCTTCTCCTCTTGGGGGTGGTGGTCGTGGAACCCCCAACCTCAGGACAGCGCATCTCATGCCTTCCAACCAGCGGAGTCTCCTTCTGCTTTCTCGCCCCAGACATATCATCTGGTCCACTCTCCGCAACGATACCTGTGGAGAGAACATGAAAGCGGTTAGTTACCTGTGTCTGTGTTACTGGAACCCGGACATTCCGCTTACCTCTTCTGGAGGTCACATGTTGCCAAGCTTCTTCACTGGTCTCTTGGCTCCTCTGTGCAACCTGCTCTATATCTGTAGAGCTTTGTGCCCCTAGAAGCCTATCCTGAGTTTCGTCCAGGAAATCCTCAGTTTCCCGTATGCAACGCAGGGTTGCTATCTGTTGCTCCAGACCTTCAATCTTCTCTTCCAATATGGAGACCAGCTTGCACTTTGTACAGACAAAGTCGCTTCTGTCCTGTGGAAGAAAGACAAACATGGCACATCCAGTGCAGGTCACAACAGCTGAACCCCCCCCTTCCATATCACCTTCCTACTATGAGCTTCCTCAGAACAGTTTGCAAGACGTAAGCCTCACTGGGCTCCCTCCAGGCGAACTCCCAGGCAAACTCCTGCTGTGTGCTGCTCTGCTGTCCCCGCTGCTCAGCTGGTTCTCCGCCGCTCAGCTGGTTCGCGAAGCTCTGGCTATTTGTGGGCCGGCCCTGGCACCAAAGCACAATTCACAAGTAGATACAAAATGTACAAAGCATAACATTCACTTACTTGAGAAGGCCAGCAAAAGGCCTATACATTATTTAAGAATTAATTTGAGGGATTAAATGGTGGGTAGATTTTATGCCGGTCCTCTGCACACAGGTGAATTTCACTTATAATGAGACATGAACTACAAAAGTTTTTCTTCTCCTTTTGTAAGAATCTGGGAAAGATGAATAGTGAAAAAAAGTGAAAGAAATAATTATACAGAAGACTTCCACTAGGTACACTACAACAGCATGATTTTACAGCCTGATATGAAAGCACACTGAAGTCAACAGAAGTCAGCCCTCCCATTGACCTCACTGGGCTTTGGATCAGACCTCTAATGAGGAAAAGGACAGACCAGAAAAGTAGCACATTTTAACATATTGTAGATGTAGATATTATGCCACATTTTAACAAACTTTTATTTAAAAAAGTGAAACAAGTCTTTAGAAGCTTTGCATTTTATTTTGCGATTAGGAACTGTTTTAAGTAACCAGTCTTTCTTCAGAAATACAGAAATCCTGCAGTTAGTTAATATCTTCTGTTTTTGTAACATCATTGTATGCTTATTCTGTGAAAATTACAGAAGTCCTACTTGAGTCTTTTTATAATACTTGTCCTCCTATAGACACCAGATAGATCACTTAACCATAACCCATCCCACACATGTAATATAATGGCTGTATGAACGGTCACATATAGCTGTTGGAAATGCCAGTACATACATCCTAGAATTCATATTTGCTGTTTCGTCAAAAGCAAGGAGCTTTTTGTGGTGGATCTCTAATAGTTGTTTCACATGAAGAACAAAGTCTTGATTCTGATCTCATTTACACTAGTTTTATCCCACCTGTAAGTCCCTAGTGATTTAAGTATAATTCTGATTTACACTGGTGTGAGAGCTGAATCAGCCTAAAATACACTAGTCTACTTATTCATCTTCACAGATTCAGTACTTCAACTATATTTGTTTTCATAAATTTAGTAGGTGCTATAATTAGAGTTGCAAAATTCAAATCTGGATTTAATTTTTCCCAAAGCTTTTTGAGGGGGGAGGAGGAGTTGAAACCTAGTCCTGATTTGAGCTGATCTATAATTTTATCTCTTTCCTTTTGCTCTTGCCTGTTACAACATTAAATATGTATCTCTTTTAAAAAGTACTTTTTATTTATAGATGCTAAAGTGTTTTACAAACAAAGGTAAGTATTATTATCCACATTTACAATTGGAGAAATGGAGGCACAGGGATTAAGTTAATTGCCTAAGGTCACACAGAAGTCAGCAGCAGAGCCAAAAATAGATCCGAGCTCTTTTGGAATTAAAAGTAGGCCCAAGCCTGGAAATTTGGATTCAGATTTTGAAAGCATTCCCAAATTTCCAAGTGTTCCAATCTATGGTTTTGTTTCAGCCCATTACAAAATTAGAGGCTGTTTGCAGACTTTGTGTGTTTGTGTTTTTGATTCAGGCACATGTCTAACCAAAATATGTTTTTATGGTTATGAAGTTGTATGTACTGTACTAACCTGTTTCCCCTGAGTGTGAGTTACTGTAAACTGAAAGTGCTTTATTGAACCTCACATGCACTGCTCTCAGCAATTTACCCCTGTTTGATGATTTTTTTAAAAGTCCTCTCCTTTGAGAGTTATCAAATTAAGGGGAATAGATTCAGTTTATATAACTGAAGCTTTCATTATGATGAATTCCCATCAGCAGTCTTCCTCATTTATTCTTCGAACTGTTTCTAAATCCTCTAAAAATGATTGCTTGTTTCCCTAGTCACTAACAATGATCCCTGCAATGTTTCTTTGACTGTCAATATTGCTGATTTATTTATTTTGTTCGGAAACCTTCCTTATTGTACCAATCGTGCAGCAATTTTATTTCATTATCGTAACTTGGTGAAAATTAATAATTTGTTTACTGTTGGCATTGTAAGCCATCAAAAAATTCAGGCTGCAGTTAGTTTTAAGAGAAAACATCTCTCTCTCTCTCTCTCTCTCTCTCTCTCTCTCTTTTTCTCATGCATGCTGTCTCAAGTTTCATTTTGTTACACAAATGTGTTCTATGAACCCAAGTTGTTATAAAGTCAGTTGATTTTTGTTATATTGGGCTACACTGTTGCACGCTGAATCTTTAAGTGATCTTACAGGAAACAGTATAGTGCAGGGGAAATAAGGGAACCTGAATAAGCAAGAGATGTAAAGCAAGAACAGCACCATTGTGAGGCAGCTGTTTAATAACTAGCATAAAGACATTGTTTGTGTTAATAAAAGTGCTCCTTTACTATGCAGCAATTGTCTATTGACAGGGGTTTAATCAGGCCGCAACTTTATTATTAGATGTCTGGGACTACCCAGCAGATAACAGTTTACAATGCACATAACCCTGGTTTATTTTATTTTGTAATTACCCTGGGGGCTTTTACCAGCTCCCCCTCTTTTTTCATTCAGGTCCCTGCATCAAATCCGTTGCCAGGACCTTACCATCTATACACTCCCCCACCCCACCCCCCAGCCTCGTAGGAGGGTTAAGGTAGGCTATAAGCGTGTGGGGTTGGCTCTCTACTGTACCAATCATAGGAGTCCACCCCCCCCCATTCATTCCTTTAATGAACACCTCTTTTTTAGTCCTTTTCCAAGCCTTTAATCCAGTCTCTGTATAACTTCCTGATGGGGTACCTGCACTGGATATCTGCCCTACACTTAAGTAACAAGTTGTGACATATGGCTATCATGACATGCATTATCAGAGCCCTTCCTAAAACCCACTGTGGGGAAGGTGGAAAAAAAAAACAAAACAACTGCACACAAGTCAATCTGGTGGTAAGGGAAAAATTCGTTCCCAGCCCCGCGATGAAAGGGTCAGCTAGCGTAATGCCCTCAGGAGGTCTTGATCAAACCTGGTATATCACTACCTAAAATGGAGGGAGGGTGGGTCCTGCTTCAGACTGCTCCGTGTAAAAAGGGAGGTTTCAGGTGCAGAGCTGTCCCTTCTAAACCCCTGCGGAGGAGTCAGTGACAACGCTGACTGCTTTTTTGCAGCAGTTTACCCCGGGGGCTTTTACCAGCTCCCACTCTCTTCCATCCAGGTCCCTCCAGCAAATCCATTGCCAGGGCCTTACCATACCCAGGTGGGGGAACTTCCACCAGCTCCCCTCTTTTTCCCTCCAGGTCCCTCCAACAAATCCATTTCTGGGACCTTACCATCACTCCCCCTCATAGGAGGGTTAAGGTGGGATATAAGAACAGGTGGTTGGCTCCCTACTGTACAAATCAAAGGAGTCCCCAACCCCCACCACCCATTTGTTCCTTTATTGAACACCTCTTTTTAAGTCCTTTTCCAAGCCATTTATCCAGTCACTGTATACCTTCCTTATGGGGTACCTGCACTGGTCATCTGCCACAAGGAGGCACCAGAAATTAGCTTGGCTGCCTTCTCCCCACACCCAGTTGGGTTCCCAGACATCTCCTAATGCCGTCTTTTATATCAGTTAAAAACATGACAGCATCTAAGATGGACAGTTGAACCCCATCCTCCTGAAACAACTCTGCTGCCCCATATATTATGCCAGGAAATTACTACCCTCCTATGGTCCCAGGGAATTTGTCCACCTCCCTGTTTACATACATCCTTGCCTTGACCACTTGGGAGTGTGTGGGTGGGGGCTCATATGTCCCCGCCAGACCCTGCACTGAAGCATGTCTTACCAAACAATGCTTACTCCTGGAAAATGTTCAAGGATCAGCATTGAGTTCCTCCTTGCTCTGAGCTTTAGTTCCACCCCTTTAAGCATGCCCAAATAATTTCCCCGCCAAGATGCACCACAATTGTATCTGGTGGCCGCTGACAGGCCCGCACAGCATACAGCAGCAGTATTAGTTGATCCCATAACATGCCCCTCCTTGCATGTACCACCAAAGCCCAGCTGCACTGTTCCCTTCACTTGGCAGGCCAGCCAACCTCCCCCCGACCCCACTACTTAAAGGTGTAGGGCAGTCATTAGGGGTGACAGTGTTGCTTCAAAATCTCTGTAAAAGAGGATGGTAACATAAATCTGTACACCAATGTATACAGAATTTGTATAACAAATTGGCCATCTCAGTGCTGACTGAGATTAACACTGAAACCAAACGGAAAAACTGAATTTCCCCCATATGAAATATTGATGAACGATGAAAGGAGTTAAAACAATAATTTAGGATTTACGACCTTAAAGCCTTTAAAATTCCTGTTCTTCAGGAAAAAATATATCTGTTTTTTACTGGAAGTCATTGTTATTTCATGGAATTGACTTTCCAGGACAGGACAGATAGAGCTTTGAAACTCAAAGACTATATATTAATGGGTACATACATAGAGGAAAATCCATGGAAATTTCAAGTCTCCATTGTTCCTGAACGTGTTGTGGGGGGAGCAGTACAGGAGATTTTTAAACACATTAACCATTACAAATGTGTTTGAAAAAAGTATTCTGGACATGGTTTTACAGAAATGTTAGGTAATACTGTATGTATACATGTACAGACAAAGAATAACGTGTCTAGGAACAAGATGAGATAATACATCAATATTTAATGACACAAAGATAAGTTTGAAAAAAAACATTTATACATGCACTTAAAATGTACATCCCATGCTCTCACTTGAACATGACTGTCCAGATTCTGGTCCTTGATGTGGGTACTTTGTCCTAGTCTACTAGAACAATGCCAGTTTAGCAGGCTACCTTGAAGAGTCCCCAACTAAGTGTTGTGTTTAGGTGGTGTAGAGATCCTGGAGCTGGCCCACTGCACCATCACCATCGCCTTGGCCAGCTTGGTCTAGGGAGTGTAGAGAATGTAGGGTTGATGTGTAATAATAATATGACTAGATGACCTTGCCATTAAGATAGTCATTGCATAGATATGTTGGTTTACTGGAATGTATGAATGTATTCATTCAGGCTAATAAGAAAAAAAAATAAAGAGAAGGACTTACAGTCACTGAAATGTGTACAGCGTGTTTGTGACCATCAAAGGTATTGCACTATGGATTCATTATTACTAGCTCTGTGTTATACACCCCCTGAAATTACGCATCTGGACTTCCAGCTACATTATTAAGCCTCAATATAACCCTCTTGGAAAGGCAATAGCTATTTGAAGCATCTAAAATGATCAACTTAGAGCCATGGTGTGATGGAGTGGTGAGTGTGGTTTACTTACTGTGTTTTCACAATGGGTCATATTACCTGTAATTTGAACAGAATTGCAAGTTAGACTGAAAATCAGGTTCCAGTTAAACCTTTTTCCCCATCTGTGGTTTGCAAGGTACAGAAATCATATCTAATCTTGCAACAAGCTACCTCAGGGTACATAGGGTATTGGATTTCCTGACAGGCCAGGCAGTGTTGGTAATGAACTATCAGCAGCACCCTTCCTAGCTGACAGAGAAAGTGGCTTTGAGTCCTTAACTTTGTTTCCTGTTGCATAACCCTATATTAAGTGACACTTGTTTTTTTCGTGGTCCTTAAATGATTGATAGTCTGGCATTTTAAAATACTCAGAGGAGTTCCTAACTATTGCTTTTCAAGTCTGCTTGTATGTGCTACAACTTCACTTGTGAAAAGAACTTAAAAAAAAAGTTGGGATTATAATAAAAACTGAAAGTGATACAATTGCACTCGTGACATATCAGAATATTTTGAGCCCGATGCAGCACTGAATTTACTCCAATTCTATGTTGGTTATCTTTCCACTCCCACTTCCGGGACCACTGGATTGGAAGGGAGCACACTGTATCTTTGTCCCCCAATGTCTCTCTCTCTCTCACTTCCTCAATCCTTGCAGAAAAGATAAGAGAGTTTTAGGCTGATTTTCCTATCTTACCAAGCCCCTGGGTTTCAAAGCCCAAGCCAGATTGTTTACATGCCTATTTTTAGTACCATAGCACAAGCCTAAGTCTCACTGTTGTGGGTTACTTTTTTTGCTATGTAGCCATACCCTTTGTATTTGGGCAGTTGCAGATGAAACCTTTAGCTGTATATAAATCCAGTAAAATTTTACCATATTTAGTGCAAAAAACTGTTTAAAGGAGAAGATATTTGTTTAAAGATGTTTTATATCCATTTTCTTACTAAGTATAAATGTGATCCCTTTCTAAATCAAAGGCATAAAGCTCCAGGAAATTTGGAATAACCAAAGGTATCTTGATAGCAAGCAAATGAACATGACAGAGGTATTTAAAAGATAAATGTTTAACAGGATTGAAGAGTACACAGAATAATCTCTTTGTGAAACAGTGCCAACATTTAATCAGTTTAGTACATTTACCATCAATTAATTGAATAATTATTAAAATTGTTTAAAAAGTAATTCATTATTAATTTTACAATGTTTTTAGTATAACAGGTGAGAAGGAGAGATTTAGATGTCAGATACTGGGCTGCATCCAAGCACCTTATGAAGGGTTGGGGAGAAGGTGTCTTTAAGCCACCTTAACATCACCTCCTGAAACTGGTCAGTTTTGCTTTGGTGTTGACCCCAATGTAAAGTACAACACCCCTCAGGGTGGCTTTAATTTAAGATGGCTGACAATAACTGCTAAGAGCTGTTCAAGCAGCTGGGAATTGCTGAGGCACAGGGAAACCCTAACCCCCATCTATTTTACCCAGCCAGAGTGGGAAGGATGGTGATATATTGCAGTTGCTATGGTGGATCTACTCCACCCAGGGGGATACTGAAGATAATCTCCCATCTTGTTGTCCCCGAGCTGGAGGGTTGGGAAAAGTTCGGTGCAGAGATCCAGAAATGTGGCCTTGTGCATCTGAAAGTTCTGCAGCCACTGCTATTCATCCTGAACCTGCATGACAGTGTGATCCCACCATTCAGTGCTTGTTTCTTGGGCTCAGAACCAGTGCTCCACCGTGTCCAGCTGCTCCATGAATTGACAACAACTTTTTGAATTGTTTCTTTCTGTGTCCCACAGCAATCTGTCTTCCAAGGACTCATCCCCTTCCCTGCGACTCCTGTTGCAGTTCTGCAAATACTGCAAGATCATGCACCCTCTGCTTGCAGCGCTCATGACAAGAGTGCAGAGCTGTGCAGTTTCCATGCTTCTGTCAGAGATAGTGGACAAGGGGGATCACAAGGGTTTGTACAGATTTAGAAAAGAAGGCATGAAAAATTGTGCTGCAGAGGAAATTATGGGATGGAGAACACTGCATTCTGGGAATTTGACCCGAGGCTCTGTCACACCTGTGATTCATTTCAGCCCCATTAGGCATTGCAAAAACTTCCCAAAAAAACTGTTCTCGATGGTGCACTGCATTCTGCATCAGTGAGGCTGCACACTGCTAATACATGGAGCAAAGCGTGCAAACGCACAAGCGATGTAATAACTGTGGCAGCTGTATACTGATGTAACTTATTTTGACATAATTTTGTAGTGCAGACATAGCCATTGTAGAGGACATTGTTTTCCTAAACATCTCTGAATATGGACTATCAGCCAGGTATATGATTTCCCAGTTCAATTGCTTTAGTAATTTAGCTTTGACAATTTGATCTCTTTTCTTGTTCAACTATTTCTTTTACAAAGTTCTTTTTAGTAAAGGGCCATTTTTTGTTACTATTTCAACAAATTCTCTTTATAACCCGCCATTTTATGTTTTCTATAATGATTGGCTCCGCTTTAGTACCTTTTAAAATCAGAGCTAAACACAAGTCATATAACTTAAACTATTTCATATAAAAACGAGTACATTTTTCTGTATCACAGAGCATGATTGAACATGTCTGCAATAACTCTTCATACATACAAAGCTACTTCTGTGGTTGTCATCTTTGTGATCTCCTTTAAAATGAAAAACCCCATCTGTGCAGATGGCTTTTTCCATTAGCCTGTCAGTGATCTGACTCTAATAATACTTTTCTGGAGTATAAATTGTACATGCTATAGATAAAAGCTGACACTCTTGTAAAGTCTAACAGTTATATTTCAGTAACAGCATAAATGCAACTTTAGCGTTCATTTAACAAAGATTTTTTTTTTCTTGATAGTAATATTCAGTGTTAATAGTGCAGCATATTTTAACCAGCTGATCAAATACTGTGGTTATGGCTTTGTTCTCTAAATGATATTGAAAAAAGATAATTTCAAACTTGGGAAAGTCTGATTTTGTAGCGTGATCTAAGAGTAAATAAAGAATCTGTTTTCCTCATTCTACAGAATTGCAACAATAAACATGTCTCAGTACTGTACAAAGTCATTTATGTGCTTCTTAAAATGAGAAAAATGGGGACTAGCTGGATGTCTGATAAGATGGGTACCTCTTGATGGCTAGTTTAAATCCATTCTAATTTAGTGTGATTGGAAGTTCACCCTCTCATCGATTCTCACTGACGTCTAGCACTGTGTTAGCAATATCCTGATGTTTTGTTGTTTTTCTTAAAGCCCCAGTTTCTGGGGTAAGGTGATTACGTGAGTGTCTCAGGGCTTGTTTTGTTTTGTTTTGTTTTGAAAGTAAGTTTCTAGTTTTCATGGGTGTGGAGAAAAGCTGGAAAATGTTAATCTAAAGACTCAAACACCACGAGGCAAATAAAAGGAACACAAAATGTATTATTTTTCAGATATTATGATTCCAAGCTAATCTCATAGTTTTTAAATACATGGAGTTGGCAAAACTGAGTGTATATAAAATGAGTTGGTAGTTCTCTCCACTGGTAACTGGACGAGTATACATCGCAAAAGCGAGCACCACACTAAGTTGTAATTGTCACCTGTTTCAGGGTGATGGCCTCTGTAAATGGAGCAGGTCCAGTGCCTGAGAGTCAGAACAGGTGCTTCTAGTTTGGCCAATTGAGAGTGCAGAGCAGCACCTGTGGCTATAAAGCAGTGGTTCCCAAACTTGTTCCGCTGCTTGTGCAGGGAAAGCCCCTGGCGGGCTGGGCCAGTTTGTTTACCTGCCGTGTCCGCAGGTTGGGCCGATGGCGGCTCCCAGTGGCCGCGGTTCGCAGCTCCAGGACAATGGGAGCTGCTGGAAGTGGTGGCCAGTACGTCCCTCGGGCCACGCCACTTCCAGCAGCTCCCATTGGCCTGGAGCAGCATAACAAGGAGCAGAACAGGTTTGGGAACCACTGCTATAAAGGATTAGACAGAATCAGAGGGTATGTCTACACTACAAACCTATGTCGCCCTATATTAGGTCAACATACAGCCACTGAAGTAATTGCTGTGGTGGGGCATGTCTACACTACCTTCCATAGGTCGGTGGTGTGCATCCTCACCAAGAGCTCTTCCAGTGACCTAAGAGGGGGCAGTGTGGGGAGCTCAGAGCCCAGGCTGAGAGCCTCTGCTGGCAGCTCCCTGCCAGGAGCTTGGTTGCCCCACAGGCTCCCGGGCTCAGGAAAGCCTGCCCCTGACCTCCATTCCCCGCTGGTTGTGGGGGGAAACTGTTTGGGGCTTCTCACCCCCCACTCCCCCTCGTTCCCTGCTGGGAGCAGGGGGAGAAGCCTCCTGGAGCTTCTCAGTCCCTACTCCCCACCACTCTCCTCAGGGAGCCCAGCAGCCTAGACAATTTCAGGGCTCACTGAGCTGTGAAAGTGACAAGGCTGAAGGGCTCCTGGGTCCTGTGGGATTCTTGTCCCAGGTGGTATCAGGATCCAAAGTTATCCCGGCTTTTTCATCCCAGCTGGGATTGGGGTCCAAAGCAGCTCCAGGCTTCTCGTCTGAGTTGCCAACTGGGATCAGGTTCTAGCCACCCAGCTCTCCAGGGCATGGGAACTTTCTTATCAATTTCATAATTGCTCTAACTACACCGACATAAGCCTTACGCCTCTCGTGGAGATGGAGTCATTATTTCAATATAGTAGGGCATTTACCTAGGTAGGAGGAAGGTTGTAGTGTAGATGCTGACATAATTAGGTCAACGTAAGCTGCCTTATGTCGACCAAACTGTGTAGTGTAGACCAGCCCTGAGAGGGAAGAAAACAGGTGAGGAGCAGAGAATGAGAGTTAGTCAGGAAAAGGGGAAGATGATTGCTGCCTGGGAGTCCAGAGGAGGTCTCGGGGGTAAGCTGCAGAGATCAGAGTACTCTCTGCATGCTCTCCCTGGAAGGTGAAAGGAATTAGCAGGATGTGAGTGGTTGGGCTAGACTGTTGACCCTCCTTTGCCAGAGAAGGTGGGAGAAAGCTGACGGTTAAAAGCAACAGAGGGAGATGACTGCTGGCTCTTGAACTCGGAAAGGTGATGCTGGAGGGCCAGAGAACGCTGAAGGCTAGGAGTAAAGCACTGTGGGGGACACCAGATCCATACTGGAGAACTGAGTAATGATGAGTGACACTGGAGCTGTAGAGAGGAGCTGAGGCAGGGTAATAGATGCCAAGGCTCTACTTTGTGTACTGCCTTTACTGTGGTTATTGGACATGGGTTAGGGTTTATGTGTATGGGGCTTTCTTCTGTAATAAATTAACCCATAAGGCTATTTGTACTCAGAATGACTGTTTGAAGTATTTCTAGGGACCATAAAGGTGAGAAACTGAGGCAGGTGTGCCTTTTGTCTTGTGGCTTGCCACTGGAAGGAAATCTGTGGTTGGGGGCGTGGGCCTATAACATCGCCATTGTTGGCAGAATCAAAAGAGGCCAAGTGCTGGATATCAAGAGTGGACTACCCAACTCTCCTGTAGAAGTGTCTCAGCTATGACTTAGAGAGACTACATTGACAAAACAGTTTGAGAAAGTTTGCATTACCACAGCCTGTGCTCTGTCTATTCTTACAATATGTACTAAGTCCAAACAAAAATCCACCCCTTGCCCAGTTTTCTCCCCCTGCAAGAAAGCCCCCCCATTCACTGAATAACCAAATCAATACTAATAAATATTGGGTTGGCTTGCTTCTCCCTTCCTATGATCACAGTAAAATTTAGCACTCTATAAAAGTAAATAAATGATCAATAGAAACAATGTGCAGGAGAGAAAGCACTGCACTTTTTAACAACTGTGCAAGCACAACACTCAGTTTCAGTCTGCTCAGGTTTCTGGAAATAGGTTCACACTTGGCTCACAGGTTTAACAAAGACATTTGCAACAACACCTGCATATTAGGATTACAGCATCATGTTAGCATAATCTTGTTATTTGATGCCATTCCTTACATCTTCCTTTTTAGTTACTTTAGTAAAATAAAACTGTATTCATAGAATCATAGAAAAGAAGGGCCAGAAGAGATCTCCAGAGATCATCTAGTCCTGCCCCCCATATATATAGCCAAGTATATTTAGACCATGCCTGACAGGAGTTTGTCTAACCTGTTCTTAAAAACCTCCAGTGATGGGGATTCCACAGCATCCCTTGGAAGCCTATTCCAGAGCTTGACTATCCTTTGTGTTAAAAAATGTCCTAATATTTAACCTAAATATCCTTTGATGCAAATTATGCCAACTACTACTTCTCCTAACTTTAGTGGACCTGGAGAATAGTTGGTCAACATCTTTTTTTATGACAGTCCTTAACATATTTGAAGACTGTTATCAGATCTCCACTCAATCTTCCTTTCTCAAGAATAAACTTCCACATTTTTAAAAAAATCTTTCCTGATGGGTCAAGTTTTCTAAACCTTTTATCATTTTGATGCTCTCCTCTGGACTCTCTCCAGTTTATCCAAATCTTTCTTAAAGTGTGGCACCCAGAACTGACACACTACTCCTGCTGAGGACTCACCAGTGCTAAGTAGAAAAGAAGAGTTATGTCCTGAGTGTTATATATGACACTTCTGTTAGTACACACCAAAATTATATTAGCCTTTTTCACAAGTGCATCATATTTCTGACTGATATACAATTTGTCGTCCACTATCAACCCCCAGATCCTTTTAATCTGCACTATGACCTACCCATTTATTCCCCATGTTGTAGCTGTGCAGCTGATTATTCCTTCCTAAGTGAAGTACTTTGCACTTGTCTTTATTGATTTTTCATCATTGTTGAATTCAGACCAATTCTCTAATTTGTCAAGGTAATTTTGAATTCTGACCCTGTCCTCTAAAGTGCTATCCACACATTTTACAAGCATACTCTCTGAAGTCATTAATGAAATGTTAAATAGTACTGGGTCCAGGACAGATTCCCAAGGGATAAATAGCAAATAAAAAATAATAAAACACAACACTTTTACTTTAAAAAAATAAATTCCTACAAGTGCACCTTTGGGCAAAAGTGGCTATAACAGTGATTAAAAACAGAGAAAATAAAACAATACAATTTTAATATTGAACTGTGTAAAGGTGTCACAGCACAAGGCACAATCTGGCCCTAGGTCTTTAGCATTTTAGCTGTGGATAACAAACTATTACTGAATAGTAGACTTGAAAACATTATCTGCATGTTGGGTACTGCAGCTTATGCTGTAATGGTGTGGTTGCCAACTGCAAAGCACCAGCTTTTAGAGATTAGATTTTGCTGTTTGTTCAAAGAACACATGACAAATGGCAGGCAATAATACATAGAAATATATGTTCAGGGCCATGGCCTTGATGTTAATAGAATCTTACGATGGTATTTTGCTCAAGCATCTGACTTGTTTCAAAAAGGATGTTGCTTTGGCAGCATAAAGGGACTTAAATAGCCTCTGTAGCCCACCCACCCCCAGCCCCTGTCATAAGGCAGGAAGACATCAGAACTGCTCCACTCCACTTCCCCTTCCTCTTCTTAGTGTAGCGTGGCCATGCCAGTGATTTAGGAGGACCATAGATGGAGCATAGTGATCTCTGACTGTTATGTTAGACCACTACAAACCGGTGTAACTCGAGGCTTATCTTAAATGTAAAGTTAGCTCAAGTTATATACACTTGAGTTATCTGAGCTGCACAGAGATCTATATTAGCAACACAGAGTAGCTGGGTCCCCATAGCAATGCTAGATCGAGCATCAGTAGCGTCTGAACTTCAACTCATACCTGCTCAAAGGCCAGCTAGCTGAAGTTTAAAACACCACTTAACTCAAGCTAGGGATTTGTATGTGTGCCTGGGAGTCAGCTTAGGGGCAACACTTTAAGTTATGTCTCAAACTAAGACTGCAGTGAACACAGCCCCATAGAGTAGCCCTGGGGTTAAGACCTCCTTTCCCCCCGCCTGTTCTTGGACCTAGCACAAGAATGGAGAAACACAGAATCTGGGTGTGGGATTACAAATATGTTCTCTGAGTTAGCAATATTAGATTTATATAATATAGTGAAAATATTGGAGTCAAGTTATCTGTTTTAAAACATCAGAATATAGTAGGTTTCTTTACCTCTCTCTTTACACCAATGATGCAATTCCTACTGAAGACAGTGGAAGGACTCATATTGATTTCAGCCAGCATTGGATCAACCCTATTGAGCACAGAGGTCTTCACATTTCTTTCCTGGGGCATCCTCACTTAATAAAAACTCAGAAAATGGTCTCCACCTAGTATGTAATAAGTTTACAGTTTCCAGCTTGGAAAACCATCTGTTTGTTGCCACAGATGGTGTGATTTTTTTTTTTTTACTCCCTGCTGTGTTCACAAAGCACAGTATTTGTGTCTGAGCCCACTTACCTACTTAAACAATGACTAGTGCAATTTGAGAAACTGGAAACCACCTCAGTGCAGCCTTAACAATATCAACCCACAGGTGACATGGGTTGCTCAGAGAAATAGTTCAAAGACATTGTTTAGGTCTTCAGAAATGATCCTCATGAGTTGCTGCAGATGCAAACGTCTTCCAAGTTCTGAGATTTTTTATAGAAAACTTTCCATAGCAGTGCTACAGTGGAACAAGGTTGCAGGATGCCAAGATAGCCATATCAGCTGTGATGATGTGCTTCTGCTAAATATGTATTTTGTTTGCAAGTGTAAACAGAACTGACAGTACCAGAGTCCCTAGCGGTTTAGGCATTTTGTCTATTTGTAATAAATATTTCTATGCATTTAATTCAATCAATAATGCTCTTGACATCAGTGAAATAGATTTCAGGTAGCTGTTTGCAATGGTGTTCTAGCCGTGTTGGTCCCAGGATATCAGAGACAGGGTGGGTGAGGTAATGGCTTTTATTGGAGCAACTTCTGTTGGTGAAAGGGACAAGCTTTCGAACTACTCAAAGCTCTTCTTTTTCAGGGCTGAAGAGGAGCTCTGTATAGCTTGAAAGCTTGTCTCTTTCACCAACAGACATTGGGTCCAATAAAAGATATTACCTCACCCACCTTGTCTCTCAGATTTCAAGTAAGTACTTTCATAGACGTGGCTCAGTTTTGGAAATATTCAGGCAGCCAGTGCATACTTTGCTCAGCTGATGCACAAGAAACTCACTCCTGGTTGAACCAGCATTCTAGCATCCTCTCTCTCTCTCTCTCTCTCTCTCTCATATCTTTTACATTTGAACTGAGGCAGAGATATCTGGAACAGACCAGTTAAAATTTTATATTTGTTTAAAATTTTCCTTGAACAAAACACTTCAGTAATCTGGTTCGCAGGCTTTCCAATAATAACTGGTATAGTTACTCTAAAACTAGGCTTGGAAGGATTAGATCTTTTGGGTAAACCTCAACTTTGCTGTGTATACAAACCGATGGAAAAATATTGTCATTGGTGATGATTGAAATTTACAGATAGGCAAAATAAAACAACAAAAATGCTGCCTGAGAGCTTGTTTTTAGTATTTGATTTAAGGATATTTCCTTTGTATATTTTGACATGTGATGTTGTCAACTGGTATTTTAATAACGATAAAGCTTTGACATTTTGAATCTCAACCTCTACTGTCATTCAATAAGTATCTGACCTTCCACCTCTATTGTCTGACCCACATAGTTACCTGCAGCTGTGAAAATTGATAAATACAAAAATGCTTACAAATAAACATCAATATTATACATCCAAATTATTAAAAATATAGAATTCTACCAAGCCTATCTAAAAGCTATGCAAATTAAATGCTGTCTACTATGTTTCTCTTCTACAATTTAAATATTTGTTCTCCATGACATATACATCTGCTGTTTTTGATCTCCCAGACATTGGGACCTCAGTTGTTGACTGTAGACTTTAGCTGCAAGCACACAGGAAATGTGTGTACTGCTGTGGTTAGAGAAGAAACATCCTGGAGTGAATTAGTGTTGATCAATTAGAATTGGAAATCCCTTAGGGTTCATTAGAGGTGGGTTTTTTCCTGAGATTTTTTTAGTTATATGTGAAAATCTATATCACTGTTTTGCTGTATTCAAATCAAATGCACATGCTTGGCTTTAACTGTGCAACTTGTGTTTGGGAAAATATCCATTGTATTCATAATTTATTTGACCAAATGTTTGGTAATTGCTTGGATTTTATTCTCTATAATGGCTAGTGCATAGGAATTTTTGTCTGTCAGAAAAGATTTTATCCCTATTTCAATATTTTACTTTTCTTCATTTTCTCTTTGATATCATGCCACATTAGCTAGCTGTTCATTTTGTACTATGTCACTTAAAGCACACATCTACATTTTATTAATTTTACTGCCTTTAAAAATGTCAATGACTTGAAGGTTAAAACATGTTTCCTGCAGCAGTCTGCACCTCAGAGGTTCACCTTGGACTCCAAATTTGAGTCTCTCTTTTATTAAGGAGTGACATGGTTACCCAAAGTCACACATTTGAGCTCTAACTCATACATCTACTTTTTTGTAATGCTCTTGATTATGAATAAAAATGACAAAGTCTCAAAATGGGCTTTAGGGGTTACCATGCCTCTTAAATTTAATCATCCACTATGGTAAAGTGTCTTTGTCTTCTCTTTCGTCCTATGTAAAATAATCAAATATCTTCAACTATTCTGCATCTGTGGAGAAATTTGAGAGCCAGCTCTTCAGATGCTTTATCTACATTCCCATGATTTTAAAAAAATGTAAAATAATTGCTTATGTTGATGCTAATCTTTTGCAAGGAAGTAATTACTCAAACTTTGGTTCAATATAACATGACATTTTTTGATGTTTAACAAGCCCTCAAAAGTTAGGTTTTTCAGAAAAGAAAACAGCATTTATGTTAAATGCATGAGGATTCAGCTTTGTCCGAGTCTCCTCAAGCATGTAGGGACAACCAATTCTTTTCCAGAAACACTGACCCTATTCAGATGCTTAAGCCAGGCATTAGCATATTCATTTCTATGAGCTGGTCTTCAGTACAGGGAGATCAACACTGCAGCAGGGGTCGATGTAGTGGGTCTAGTGAAGACCCACTAAATCAATGGCAGAATGCTCTCTGGTCGATCCTGGTACTCAAGTTCTTCGAGAAGAGTAAGGTAAGTTGACCGGAGAGTGTCTCCCACCAATGTAGCACAGTGAAGACACTGGGGAAAGTTGACCTAAGCTATCTTGACTCCAGCTACATTATTCACGCAGCTGGAGTAGCATAACTTAGGTTGATTTACCCCAATAGTGAAGACAAGCCCATAATACCAATCAGTGTGGTTTTATAGAAAACAGGACTTGCCAAGCTCAGTGTGTATATATGAGATTACAAATTTGGTTGACAAAAGTAGTAGGTGACGTACTATATTTAGAGTACTTGTGGCACCTTAGAGACTAACAAATTTATTTGAGCATAAGCTTTCATGAGCTACAGCTCACTTCATAGGATGCATTCAGTGGAAAATACAGTGGGGAGATTTATATACATAGAGAACATGAAACAATGGGTGTTACCATACACACTGTAACCAGAGTGATCACTTAAAGTGAGATATTACCAGCAGGAGAGCGGGGGGTGGGGGGTAAACCTTTTGTAGTGATAATCAAGGTGGGCCATTTCCAGCAGTTGACAAGAACGTCTGAGGAACGGTTGGGGGGGGGGAAATAAACATGGGAAAATAGTTTTACTTTGTGTAATGACCCATCCACTCGCAGTCTCTATTCAAGCCTAAGTTAATTGTATCCAGTTTGCAAATTAATTCCAATTCAGCAGTCTCTCATTGGAGTCTGTTTTTGAAGTTTTTTTGTTGAAGTATTGCCACTTTTAGGTCTGTAATCGAGTGACCAGAGAGATTGAAGTGTTCTCCAACTGGTTTTTGAATGTTATCATTCTTGACGTCTGATTTTGTGTCCATTTATTCTTTTACGTAGAGACTGTCCAGTTTGACCATGTACATGGCAGAGGGGCATTGCTGGCACATGATGGCATATATCACATTGGTAGATGTGCAGGTGAACGAGCCTCTGATAGTGTGGCTGATGTGATTAGGCCCTATGATGGTGTCCTTTGAATAGATATGTGGATACAGGTGGCAACAGGCTTTGTTGCAAGGATAGGTTCCTGGGTTAGTGGTTCTGTTGTGTGGTGTGTGGTTGCTGGTGAGTATTTGCTTCAGGTTGGCGGGCTGTCTGTAAGCAAGGACTGGCCTGTCTCCCAAGATCTGTGAGAGTGATGGGTCATCTTTCAGGATAGGTTGTGGATCCTTGATGATGCGTTGGAGAGGTTTTAGTTGGGGGCTGAAGGTGATGGCTAGTGGCATTCTGTTATTTTCTTTGTTGGGCCTGTCCTGTAGTAGGTGACTTCTGGGTACTCTTCTGGCTCTGTCAATCTGTTTCTTCACTCCAGCAGGTGGGTATTGTAGTTGTAAGAATGCTTGATAGGGATCTTGTCGGTGTTTGTCTCTGTCTGAGGGGTTGGAGCAAATGCGGTTGTATCGTAGAGCTTGGCTGTAGACAATGGATTGTGTGGTGTGGTCTGGAGGAAAGCTGGAGGCCTGTAGGTAGGAATAGTGGTCAGTAGGTTTCCGGTATAGGGTGGTGTTTATGTAACCATCGCTTATTAGCACCGTAGTGTCCAGGAAGTGGATCTCTTGTGTGGACTGGTCCAGGCTGAAGTTGATGGTGGGATGGAAATTGTTGAATTCATGGTCAAATTCCTGAAGGGCTTCTTTTCCATGGGTCCAGATGATGATAATGATGATAATAGGTCCAAATGATGATAGGAATAGCTCACCTTAAGTGATCACTCTAGTTACAGTGTGTATGGTAACACCCATTGTTTCATGTTCTCTATGTATATAAATCTCCCCACTGTATTTTCCACTGAATGCATCCGATGAAGTGAGCTGTAGCTCACGAAAGCTTATGCTCAAATAAATTTGTTAGTCTCTAAGGTGCCACAAGTAGTCCTTTTCTTTTTGCGAATACAGACTAAAATGGCTGCTACTCTGAAACCTATATTTAGAGTAACATTTTCAAAAGCTCATAAATCACTTATGAGTTTGTCTATTTTTCAAAAGTGACTTAGGCACTTAGACTTCCTGAGTCACTTTTGAAAATGGGATTTGTGTTTTTAAATCACATAGATGCTTTTGAAAATATTACCCTATGCCTCATTGAAAATCAATAGGACTTAGGATCCTATATGTCTTTTGAAAATGAGACCTATTTACTTTTGAAATTCTTACCTTTACACTTCTCTAAATCATCTAAGTCTATGCTACTCTGAAACCTGTCATTCTACTTAGTACAATATAATCTGAGTTAAAAATTATACAAAATTCTTGAAGCTAATATTAAATTGATTTAAAACTGGCAATTTGATATATCTCAAAGTAATGGTAACTGTGACTAGTCATCTAAATGAGGCTTTTTAATAGTGTCCTACAGATATCTGATCTTGGCTTAGTGATAGTCAATATCTGTAGCAATGATCTGTATGTGTATATATATATATAATTGGTGATGAAGTTGTACAGGAATGGAGAGGATGGGACTATAAATTTTCAGATGACACAGGAATCGGTAGAGTTGTAAATAATGAAAACAGGTCAGTTTCACAGAGTGTTGTGTTTCAACTGCAATAATAATAATAAGGAAAGCTGTCAGATAACTGGCTCAATTGGAATGTATCAAAGAATATTTGTCAAAAAATATACACAGCACAAGACTGTCAGAAAGGTTACACATACCAAACCAATCTGGGCAGCAGCTAACAGCACTGGACTCTTCCAGCTAGTCCCCAGAATCACATCCCTTTATATACTATGCGTGCAGAAAAGAGACAAAGAAAATGGCCTCTTGACCCATGGAGCAATTTTTGTGTTATCTGGTTTACATAACTGATGAATATGTTGAAATCTTCATTGTTTAAAGTTTCTGGTTCTTCCATTACATCCATCACCATGATATCTGAGCACTTTGGGAGACTTTGTTCAAAATATAGCAAAGAGGGGCTCTATAAAGAGGCATTAAGATTACAAAAACAATTGAATGAGTTTTTTAATGCGCCTGATCAATTATGGCCTGGTGATACTACTGTTGCAATTTCAGTGGAAATCTGGCTTGATTCAATTCACAACAAAGAAATTGAATTATATAAAGAGAAAACTGAAAAAAATGATTCAGAGAAGCTATGCAACCTATCCATTTTCTAGTGAACATGACTCATTCCAAATGAAGAGATAAGAGGTTAAATCAAGAGCAAGGTGGTTAAGGTTAATGCAATATATTTCTCTATTCTTCCTGTCTTTTTAACATTCAGAATTAGATTTCTACCCCAAATCAGTTTGCAAAGGAACTTGTACCACAGTTTGCTGCATTAAAATGGATGGTGAGAAACAGTGTAAGTTAAGTCACAGAAGACTGGACAGTTGAATTCAGAGTTTTGTCAGTTTTTAAAAGACCTACATTCCAGTCTAGTCACCTCAGCCATCAGTTATATTTTAGAACATTTAGATTGGCATGGTCAGAATTTCATAATAAACTAGATACTGGAAAAAGCAGTTAAACTGGTTAGAATAGCTTATCATTTGTTTACATCTCAGGCCTGGTCTACACTGGTGAATAACGTAGCTGAAGTTGACATACTTAAATCTACTTGCCACGGTGTCTTCACTGTGGTAGGTCAACTGCTGACGCTCCCCGTCGACTCTGCCTATGCTTCTCGCTCGGGTGAACTACTGGAGTTGACGGGAGAGTGCTCGGTGGTCAATTGATGACACAATAAATCAACCCCCGCTGGATCGATCACTCTGGAGGTAAGTGTAGACATGCCCAAAGGATAGGTACAGAAGAATAGTAAGCCTAACTAGTTAGTAGACTGGCGAGTTGATTATTTTTTTCTTTTGTTTTACTTTCAACATTACAAGCATTCATTCTGGAGAATATCTTTTTATGTTTGAGGTATGAACAAGCTTACAAAATGAATTGTGTAGTTTTCTGTTTCTTAAAACTTTCATTATTTTTTCCAGTGGAATGTTTTTTCACAAAAAGAGTGAGACATGATCTTGGGGAGAATCACAATGATCCACTGAGCCTCAGTCTTGTGGATTACATGATGCAATCAAAATCCTCCAGAATATTTTTGTATATTTTTGTACAGTCCTCTAGCTCATGTTTGTACATATGTACATTTGTGTAAAATAATCTTACAATATCTGTATATTGTAATATCTCCTATTTCTCCTAGTAGATCTATATTTTTAATGGCAGGAGAGGTGGGAGTCATTCTAGTGACCACTAGTAATATTTTTTTTAAAAAGTTAAGTACACACACAAGAAAAAAACCTGGAGCTGCATAGAATTCACAGCATGGCTGAGTGGCTGATACAGAAGATTTTTTTTTTTTATCTAAAAAGCAGAAAGTCTATCATCCTAGTGTTAGTGGGTTTAGATTGAGATAAAACCCCAATCCTCTCACTTTACTTTATTTGACCTTAAAGCTATTATTCCCCCATTAGAGAACATAGGCCTCACATTTCGTTGATGTGTTCTGACTCCGTTGCACATTACCGATGTACTGACCTTGTTTTGCTTACATCCCAAAGGTGTTGCTGAGTGGCAGAGATATTACCAGTATTTGCTAAATGATACTTCCACTTTATACTTCAGGATGAACAACTATTAGTCAAACTTCTAGCGACCACTTACTGTCATTATTTTTGAATTTTATTACTCAACATCACACATTTTTCAGTAGATGCGGTATTTTTTTTCTAAAAAAGTGGACTGCATGTCAGTATACTTGCTTAATGCTCCAGCAAGTACCTCAATTTCTCTCCATTTTCAAAGCACTTGGAAGTCATGTGCATGTCATACTTTGACATTAGAATGAAATCTTGTAGGTTTTAAAATCATTTGGCAAACCTTCAAGACATTTCTCCTTTAATATTAGAAGTTGTTTGGAATGTTGAGGGCTGATTTCAATCAATTTCATTAGCTAATTTTCAGGGTATTAATTCTGTAAATGCCCTCTACATACCGATTGTAAGTGCATCACCCAGAAGGAAAAAAATAAATCTATATGCTTGTTTCTCATTAATTTTCAGTTTAAATTAGCAGTAGATGCCTTGTCACAGGGTATTATGTGTCTCAGGCAAACAGCTTCTGCAAGCCAGTTATTAATCCCCAAGGAACTATCTGGTCCTTGATCATTATTGCTTAATTAAAAGAGAAATATTTTATCTATTATTTTTCCTACTGAATTATTCTCTTTTAAATCTGTGAACCATCTTATTTTTTTATAATCTATCTTTGAAATTTGTATCAAGAACTCTGGATGTCAAAATGACCATGCTTGCTACGAGCACATTAATGGCTGCTTGAACCACTTCATACTTTCACTTTTTACGAAAGATAAATCAAACACTGAGGTACATTTGTTTTTGATTTTCAATTAATGAAAGTGAACATTTAAATTTAAAAGTTTGTAGAGCCCTTGCAAAACTGAGGGGGAAAAGGTTTATCACTGAACTGTAAAGGATGGGGGAAAGAGACTGAAATATTATTTCCAACATACACTTAAAATCATATCCTAGTAACTAAGAATTTTTAAAAAGTTTCCAGTATGACAACATTTTAGTCTCAGCCCACAGCAGAACAGCGAGCATCAGATAAAACAAATACAGTGCACAATGGATTGGACAGATTCATATATTGTAGGTTTTCTAGTCACCTATTCAATATGAATATGTACAGAAAGAGAATGTAAAGACATATTACAGAATTGGAAAAAAGTATAGCCATATGCAGTATCCTATATATTAGGGAAAAAGAACATACAATTCTGTAATATTTGCTTATAGCAATCAAGGATTTATTGGAGTGCTGCAAATGACAACTCCGGCAAACACAGGCAGGATTTAACTTCCTTCTAGTGTCCCCTACTCCCCTGAACCAATACAACAACATAATATCAAAACAAGACAATAACTTATCACTAAGATAAATATACAGCACCATCTATAGGTAGAGGTGTTGTCTGTACTGATTATAAAAAAATACATCTTAAATGAACACAGTCTTAAAACTATCCTGATTGTTTGTTAGGAGTTAGCAGAGCTACACCCCACCAATAAAGCCTAATCACTATCTGTAGTGTGGCTACTGTAGGTTAGGGTGCAGTGATACCTTGGAGTGGCTGAAGCTGTTACAGTGCTTACCAGGACTCTCTCCAGCATTTAGCTTTCAGCATGTAGCTGGGGGAGAAAGTGCAGAGCTGTGATTCCAGACCAATACTGGACCAATGTGGCTTCTCCAGTCTCAGCAAGAGAGGGCTCTAAACTGGAGGGGGTGGGACACTTGGATGAGAGAGATGTGGTGTAAGTTTTTAAAGATCAAGTAAGTTAGATGGTAGGAGGAAAAGTTCTGAGCCTGATCAGGGGCTGGAAAGTGGGGGATCAGGAGTGGGAGAGGATTTGAGCTAGGGCAAAGGGTTTCTGAACTTTGGGTATGAAAAATGTATGGACAGAGGGGAGGTTTCTCATCCTGGGGTGCTTTTTTGAGATAAGGAAGGTTGAGGGTTCTAGTAGGTTTATGAGGAAGCAGAGGGTCTCTCTTGTGGTGCATATTTTTGTAATGGCAAGCCATTTAGTAAGGGTATTGTTCTGAGAACCCAAACTCTATAAATCTGCATGCTCAAATGTCTTGGGTCCATCTCAGTTCTACTTTTAAAAGTTTAACAATTTATGCAATAGATGGATGCCCACTGAGAGTATCTTTATTCACTATGTTCTGAACTCCATAGTGTAGACCCTGCTGACTCAGAATGTAGTCCTAAAGTCTTTAATCAAGCAAAATTTTCTGTGAAATTAGTAGCAGATATAGCTTAGTAAGTATTGCAGCACTAGACCCTGAATCAGCAGGAACTGAAGGAACTAGAGTTCTGTGAATACAGACAACAGACCAGGACGATAGTATCATTGATTTTTAGTCTCTGTCTGACCAAGGCTTGCTCACCATCCTCATTTGGTGTAACATAGTCACTTGTTATGACAGAGCCAAGACAAGTTGATTACATCACTTTAGTTCTTTACAGAAGGAAGAAAATGTAATTAAGAATTCTGTACAGTCCTCACTATTTGAGCTATATTTACAACAACACATCTTAAAAGAAGCTGATGCTTTTTCCCCCTAAACATTCCCACTTTTTTTTTTTCATAGCTGCTAATAAATAGAAAGGACATTAGAGAAATTATAGTAGAATCATAGAAATGTGAGGCTGGAAGGGACCTCAAGACGTCATCTAGTCCAGTGGTTCTCAAAGCCGGTCCACCTCTTGTTCAGGGAAAGCCCCTGGCGGGCTTGGCCTGTTTGTTTACCTGCCACATCCTCAAGTTTGGCTGATTGCAGCTCCCATTGGCCGTGGTTTGCCGCTCCAGGCCAATGGGGGCTGCGGGAAGTGTGGCCAGCACATCCCTCGGTAAACTGCCTTTTTGAACCTTCGTCACTTAAAGTCCCATGTTGAATTTACTGGGGACAGACACAACTGAAAAATTTTAGTTAATGGAGTTGAGTAGAATAGCATATATTCAGAAGATTCATTCACTTTGTGAATTCCCTAGAAATAAATAATTATGCGAGCCACAAGTTAATTCTAGAATGAACTTTTGAGCCAGCCTTCGCAAAACAATCTTTGACAATGCACCCAAAGACACTGAACAGTTGTAGTATGATATTGCGTAGTGTAGTAGAACAGTAACCCTACCAACCATTGTTCATCATTGCTATAGTGCATCTATTCAGCTTTGATTACTTAAGATACATTCCAGACCCTCTTCATCCATTATTCACAATATTAACCATTTCTTGACTGATAAGTAGAATACGTTTATTCTATCTAGGTTTCATATGTCCGCAGGAATGCTTGGGATAGCTGGAGATGCTTTTCAAAATGCATCTATTAAGTCTCTGACACGTTCATATTGATTTAATCGTTAGACTCATGATGACCTCTAAAAAGTCAATTCCCCTCTTGAGCAAAGGAGGATTATTTCAATGAGAAATATGAGGTTTTTTTCTTTTAATGATAAATCTGATTTTTTCCCCAGTATTTTTGGTTTTGATCACCATGGAAATGATTTATGCCATATGCATGTTCATGTTGGATACGTGGACTATTGGCGTTAGGCAGCTAAATATAATGCCAGTGTATCAGGAATGGAAAATCTAGATTTCTTTCTGTTTTCTTCTTCTTATCTGAAACATTGAGTGCTTGCACAAGTGACTAATGAACGGACACTAGCAACTGTGCTAAAAAAGTTTGTTTTCTATTTGCTCAAACAATGTTAACTCTGATTGAGAGCATTTTGCAGCACTGTTTCTGTCACCATAATTTCCAAGGAGCAAGCGATCAGGTGAATTAAGAAATAAACAGAATGTTTACTTAAAGCTTAAACTAACCACTTCTGCAGCCCAGGAAAGTTCAGTAATAAAATCACTGCTTTTCGTTACTCTTCTGTAAAATCATGCTTGTAGTCACTGCTATAGATATTGATGGAGGATATTTTTACCTTCTCTTTTCACATGTACATAATGGTCTGAAACTTAATTATTAATTTGTATTGCAGCTGAGATTGAGGACCCATAAAATTGGGTACTGTGCATAGTAAGAGACAGTCCCTGCTCTGATGACCTTAGAGCTTAAATAGACAAGACAAATGGAAGGTGTGAGAGAGCAAGTATTACTAGCCTCATTGTACCGATGGAGAACTGAGGCACAGAGATTAAGACATGCCCAAGGTCACACATAAAATCTGCGACAGAGTTGAAAATTGAAACCAAATTTTAAAAGACGAAGCTTCCTTGTTAACTTTCACCTTTTAGGCTTTCACACTCTGCCTGCAGGTAAGCAAAATCTCTTTAGAAGTTTTTTGTTGAATGGGCAGTGGGGAATCACTGTTCCCATTGTGTAAAATAAAACAAATACCCCATCAATATTTTCTTTTACCAGGATTACAGCAAATATGATTTGGGCTTGAAAATTGGCATGAATATTGTCTTCAATTTAAGGCAGTACAGATAAATACCTTCCCTTAGTTTGGAGACAAAAGTCTGTTTTACTAAAGACACGACCATTTGAAAATTACATACTGAACCACGATAATAAAATAGTCTCTGAAATCTGCAAATGTGAAAATAAACAAAGATGCACATGCTGTGTATGATGCTAGTACAGGGGCAAATTTTGTATATGGGTTCTCAAGGTCTGAAAATCAAGGCAAAGAACATGATTCCACTATGCTAGAAGAAAGTCTGTGCAGAGGGAAGCACAAGGAGTTCCACAGACTCTGTGTAGCACAGCTTATTGCTTCCCTTATTCCTGACCATCCGGTGACTTGTTTTGTGGACCTGCAATAATCATATGCCTCAGCCTGTTGGTGATATTAAAAAAGGGAGTATTATCAAACCACACTTGGAATGATTAGAATCTCCTTCCTTAGAAGTTTTTAAGGTCAGGCTTGACAAAGCCCTGGCTAGGATGATTTAATTGGGGATTGGTCCTGCTTTGAACAGGGGGTTGGACTAGATGACCTCCTGAGGTCCCTTCCAACCCTGATATTCTATGATTCTATGATTAGCCAAGAGAGAAAAGTTATCTTTCGGTCATGCCCAAGGTGAGGTATGAACATAATTCTCAGCTTGAGTTATGAACATACTTTTTTCCCAAAGATCAAGGGCTGCAGCTGATGTTTAGAACAAGCTCTTTGCCCTGTTCCACTACTTTGTACCACCCAGGAGTCCCCAGTCAGCATAGCCCTCTACTACACCCTCTTCCCCACTGTCTTCTCATGAGCGTGTGGAGGGCTGTGTACTCAAAGAAGTTACAAAGCCCCCATCACTATAGTATCCAAGTTCCTCACGAGTATTTAGAAATAGAACTAACTTTAACAACCCTTCTCTTCATTTCAAGCCTATAGGAAAAATGCTTGATTAGGGTTTAGTTTTGTGTTGATGGGCATGTGAAAAATGTACTGAGGAGAAGCTAACCTGAAGAGATGAGTCTTGCATTTTGTTCTGAATGCCGTGTGTGTGTGTGTGTGTGTGGTCCTTATTTCTCAGGGTTCCATCCTAGCCATTCAAATATTTTGCTAATATCTATTTGTCCAGGAGCTTGGCCCTTATCTAGTACTCTGTGCTTTGTCCACTGCCTACAGATGGATGATAGTTGGAGATTTTACTGTTCAGAACCTGATTTCTATCCATCTCTTTCCCTCTTTGGAAACCTGTAGATCATGGAGAAATAGGGGAAAAAAAGCTTTAAAATCCATGTGTCAAAGACCCGTTGATAGACATACTAGTATTTCACTATTAGATATACGAATCCTAGGAATGTTGGCTTTGACATATGTCCTGATACTTGTCTCATTGTAAATGAAATACTGTCATAATATGGAGCTATTTTACTAATTCCAAAAAGATCAGATGGCATGTGTGTACGTGTATATAGCCCTGAACTGGTGTCGGTGGGTATGCAGTGCTGCTGCAGTAGTTTATAACAAATTAGAATTAGTCCCTTCCTTACAACATCTAGCTCTGACAACACCGGGTTTGTTTACAGCAATTGAAGAGTCTAGCACATTGGCACCTAGTTATAAAATCAGCCACCTAATTAGATGGGGATCCCTTTCTGTGTGAACTCTTCCAAAGAAGGAACTGCCCTTTTGTGTGGGTGGCTAGAATGGTTATTTTCATTTCAAGCCATTTTTTATTGCACCTGACTTGATGTCCAGGAAAGATACACGCATATATAAAAATGGCAGCACAGAACTGCATTCAAAGCTTGTCAGTTTAACACAGAGCACTGTAGGAACAAATAATGGATTTAACTTACCTGGCAACTGGATTTGCTCTTGGTGTGTAATATTCATTGCCCATGAAGACCATCAGCAGCACTACTCATTGCTATGCCAATAAACATTTTCCTGTTAATGATACTTCTTCCCTTTGATTTGGATAGTGATGTCTTTTTCTATGGATTGTTAGAAAATGAAAAGGAAACTCTGGGTTTGCATTAGCAGAGATAAAGCTATCTGATGGCAACAAGTGTGAAGATTCTGTTTGGTCTGGGTTTTGTATGATGTTTTTGTATGAGGTTTTGTATGAGGTTTTGTATGATGTTTTTGTAGAGAAAATCCTGAAGTTAAAAGAACATCAGCTGCTTCTGGACAAAGTCTCCAGCTGACTGAAGAAGCACTATCCTGTTGTAGTCAAGTATTGTATGCCACCAGGCTTGGTTGATTTAGAATGGTGAAAATTCTTTGATAGTCAGAGGAGATATCTTTAGCATAGACATGATAGAAGTTTATTTCATGTAGTTTCAAATACATTAAGCTAACTATGAAAACAACTTAGCTGTGAATTTTGGTCGTCTATACATGCAGCAATTCCACTCCCTCCTCCGACATGACCCCCACAAAATCTCTATGTTATATACTTAGAGCTAGATCTTCAGCTGGTGTAAATGGACATTGTTTTCCTGAAGTCAGCAGAGGTAAACCAGTTTACATCAGTTGACACTCAAAGTAGCATGTTGGGTAAGTATTGCTTACTGTGTAGTTATACTGTAATTAGTTTTGATGGACTCAGTTTATCTGGCTTACGCAGAGTAATGCCTAGTATTATAAGATATTATACCTGTATTTAAGGTTGTAGAAAAAATATATTTTGTTTTAGAAAGAATGCACAATGATGTAATTAAAGACTATATCATACTATATATGCAGAGGAGGAAGGCATTATTAAAGTTCTGCATGCAGAATTACAGATTACCTGAACAGGATTTTTTTTTAAATTCAGGCTTGTGGTCTTTTTTATTTCTTTCTGATGTATAAAGAAATCCTTAACAGTTCAGGTTCATTTATTTACTTGTGATTTATCTTAGAAAAGTAAGGTATGTCAAGTCAATTTTTTCACTTCTTTTGCTGGAAAACTTCTCTGTATTTCTAGCTCTAGTCTTAATTGAAGGGGCAGGAGTGTTGAATCTTTAATAAACACCATAGTTAAGCAACTGTTTAACTGATTATCTGTACTACCTTTCTTGGCATTCTTTTAATTTTGATTGCTTAACTAAAGAAAAGCCTTGAGGGATTAAATTAGGTTTTTTTAGAGATTATTACATATCCTTATTAATAGTATAGGATATAAGAAGTCAAAATAGTATTGCATTATGTTTTGGCTAAATTGGAAAATATTTTGGCATAATGATTCAGGTTTTCAGAATTAAATCACACAATCACAACAGAAAATAACACTCAATCACAATCTTGGGAGGGGGACTTTGTCTAGATTTTTGACTGAGTCCCTCAGAATATGGCCTCACTTGTGCCTGTAGGTCTCCTTCCTAGTGAATCTATAGTAGTCCACCCTTATTATCTATTTCCCAGTGAATAATATTAGACCTAGGATCTAACACTCCAAACTATATAACATAACCTCCTACATTTATTACAGATTGTGCAGACTGAGTGACATTCAAGAAGCGTGCATACTTTGTTTCATTTTATGTCTACATACACCTAGAAATTGAAAGGTGGTTTTAAACCATTAACTATGTTAAGTGCTTAATTTGTAATGAAAGAGATGCCAGGGCTCAAGCAATTTTCTTTGCTTTCATAACTCATGTGGCAAGCCCAGAGGTGCCAGGGCTATGAACTGCCAAGCTCAGGGGTGCTGGGGCTCAGCCCTGACAAACTCTGGCACAAATTAAGCACTGACTGTGGTACACACATGTAGTGTGTTCTACAATCCTAGTTAAGAACAGTAGCTTGTTCAGTTTTAAAGCAACTTTGCTGCATTGTTGATTGGATCCTGTTACAAAACAAAAACACAAACTGTTCCCCTTACTGTCTTTTTAAAATGCACACACAAGCATGTACACTTCCTTACTAATTAGGTACTCAGCTTCAGGAAGTGGTCAGTTGACTAATTTGGGCCATCTCCCAAGTGAGAAAGTCTGTGGGTTACTTATCACCAGATCTTTGCTCAGCCTCAGCTTTCAGGTCAGTTATCATTCACAGCCAGAGTTGATGCTGCAAACAGAATTGGAGCAAAGGGCTAGGGTGACTAGACATCCCAATATTAGGGCTTTGTCTTAGTTACACAACTATACCGTGCCCCTCCCCCCAAATAAATGTGTCCCAAATTTTCCCACTTGGTATTAGTTCACCCTAGAAAGGGAAGCCATGACTGTAGTCCTTTCCCAAAGCACTAGCAAGCAACCTGAATTGCTGGAAAATAGAAAGAGACAGTTAAGATGCTTATTCGTGATAGGTACTTAGTGTCACCAAGTGGCCAGCTCAGGACCTCAGTCATCTCTCTTTCATGGGTCTTCAGATTTCAGGAAGCAATGTCCTGAAGGAGACAGGTTGTTTTGTACTGTTTCTGCTGAGTTGTCTATCTTGGCTCCTCTCCTTGAATATGTTGGCATGGACTAAGCAGATAGTGACCCATACTTCTTCCGAAGAGTTGAAATGTCCAGCCAAAATGTGTCGTTCCAATCAGGGAACAGGGCATCAGCTTTTGAGTTTGTGCAACTGAAACTGGAATTTTCCAGTCTCTGCGAGCAACACATCCTGTCACACCAGCTTGTCTAAAATAAGTTATGCCAAAGCTACTGTTACAACCATCTTGGGACACACCTGGAACACTGACTGCTTTGCTCTGCTTAGCACCTTACCTCCACAAGTCACTTTTCTCTGGACCGCTTTGTGGATCATTCCTTGGCCAGTGTTTCAGTTATGCCTGCTCAAGTTGCAGTTTCCCCACCAACACTCTGTTGGTTGCTGGAATGTCCAGTTTAAAATAATAATATAAAAAGTCTCTCCATAGTCTTTGATGCACTTTAAACATCCATTATACATTATACAATGCAAAGTCATTTCAAGAACTACTGTTCTCCAGCTGGCTGGAACAGTGATGTAATCTTCCCTTTCTGTTCTCTTTATTTTAACAATGGTGGAACCTTGGTGTGTATGGCTGAGATGAATCTGTGCATTATTAATCAAACAGTGACATTATTGATTATTCCACTCCGTGGTCAAGTATCCATATAAATACACTCTTTGGTTTTGGTTCCTTTTATTTACTGCCTCTGTCAGCACTTGTGCATTTCACTAACTTGATATCATAAATATGCTTCTTTGCAAATACTTCACATAAACAAAAAGAAAGCTATATCAACACAACTCTTTCTTTCCTAATAGAATTACCCATGAGATACACCTTATTGTTAAAGTTGACAAATATTTTGCCCAAAGTTGTATCACTTAAAATTGACTTCCTTTCTATACAGATTTTAATTATAGTATTATTTTACATAAAGTTCCCCATTGTACTACTGTATCTGGCACATCATATAAGATCAATGTTTGATATTAATTCAATATGTTTTTAATTCATTCATTCATTCAGAGAAAAGGGGGAAATCTCTTTAGTTGTACCAGTGGTGAAAGGCTTGTGAAAAGCTGCATCATCTCTGAGTTTCCTCAGACTGTTGAAGAAATCTAGCCATTAGACCTTAAATTTTTATTCTCTTAGACTTCTGTCATACCTTTTCTAAAATATTATTGATGCCTAGGCAATTCTGAGCTAGTAATAACTCATAATTTTCAGGGCCTTAGTTATTTTACTTGCATTTCAGTTTCTTGTCTTTTGATGTCATGCTTTCACATGTTTCCTAGTTGTAATAGATATTTCAGGGTAGATGAACCCTAATTTCTAATTTAAAATGCAAGCAAAATGATATATATAATAATTTTGCTTGCATTTTAAATATATATATTCAGGTCTTCTTTATACACAATGGGGACATGTGAAACATTGATTAGACCAATGAAAAAAGTCTAGTCCAGTGCCCTGTCTTTGACATTGATCAATACCAGTTATTTCAGAGGCAAGTTCAAGAAGACTATATTACACAATTACCGAATAATTTGGTCATAGGTGTAGTTTCTTTCTAACCACTATCAATGAGTAGTCAGCTTTTGAAGAATGAGTTTATATCCCCTCTTTAAAAAAAAATTACCCTATCTATTGTAATTATGAATGTTCTCATTAATCATGTAACTGTTTAATTCTTTTTTGAATCCTACTATTTTATGGCAATTGGTTTCACAGGTAAATTATAACTTGAGTATATAATTTTTTTTTTACCAGTTTTAAATGTGGTGCCTTTTTCACTATCTCCTTATTCTTTTATTATGGAAAAAAATAGAAGTACCTGATTTACCTTTTCTATGTCCTACGTTATTTATATCCCTCTATCATCGTCCTTCTTATTCATCTCCTCTCCCAATGAGACAGTCCCATCTTTTCACCTACAGCAATCTCCTCATGACTGATCACTCTCATCTTTTATCTCAGAACCAATTCTTTTTTTACTGTTTATAGAAAAACAAGGACATAGCCCTTTCCCCCATTGTAAGTCACCTTTAACTGTGATATTTCCTAACTGTTGAGTGCTGAACTGTGCAATCCTTATGATCTCTTAACATAGTGTTTGTATGGCATTTCCTAATCTTTTGAAGAAAAAATGGGGCAAGGAACCCTCCATCCCCTTTAAAAAGGAACTTTTCTTGGTAGCACTTCAAAGCTCTGAAAGCTTCAAACAATTTGACAGTAGCATGTGCAAATACCATAATCTGAAATGGTTTAGATATACACACACACAGACTACACTCTCTAGTGTAGCCATTTAAGACGAATTGAAATAAAAATTCACAAGAATTCCTTTTGTAAAGTGAATGTATATTTCTTTTTATCACCCACTTTGCATTCATTCTAAAGAAAAGCTCACTTCTAGGCAGATACCACACTTAGAAGATATTCAGACCTATATATAACAGTTTCAAAAAGGTAGTGACTGAAAATAGGGGGGTTGGATGGACACTGGTTATGCAACCTTAACTATGAAACTGAGTGCCAGACCTATCATAAAACAAAATAAAAGTGGGATGCATATGAGCTGTTGCAGAATTCATAAGAATTCATTAGTCTACAGTTTCATTATATGGTGTACTGTAATTCTTTATTTTGTAAATTTCATTGGGAATTTGGGAATTTCTGTTCTTGGTTACACCAGAGTACCTCCATTAATGTTCATGGAGTTACACTGGAGGAAATCCAGAGAAACTGAGAGCAAAATTTGGGCCAATGGTAACCTTTTTTTTAAAATGTTGTATTTGTGTAGTATTCAGGCAGCCACTCTAACTGCCCAGGCACTGTTACATTATATAGTGGAGAAAAACAGCTGTATATAATACCTCTTATCTTTTCCTGTTCCAAATTGCTATGTCAAGTTATATTAATTGTACATACATAATACTACCTCATATATAAAAAAAATAATAAGAACAAAGTGTATAAAGTTGAAGTAAATGCTTCCCCCTACCACACTTAAAACATTAATGGGTTTCATTTTCACACTACATCTGTCAACCTGCCACATTCAAAAGCTACATTTCCAGCGTAATTTACTGTACACCATATTGCTGGTGAAAGGTTTATTGCTTGATGAAACTAATTGCTGTGGATGATGCAATGCTTTACAGCTCTTTGTGGAATCCAGCAATTGTATATAACTATAAAATCAGTCTTTTATTATTTAATTAAATAGTGTCTTTGGCCTGATTCCTTATAGTTGATGGCATATTTGGGGGAGGAGGGGTAAACTGCTTTTTCAAACCTTCGTCACTTAAAGTTGAACTGAGACATCACAGGTAGCAAACCTTAAATATTCCAGTGATTTATAGAAAGACAATAAAACAACAGACAAGAGAATGAATTTATAAAGCTTGATTTTCTGTGCCATCTATGCTTTAGCATAAAGAACATTTTGAAACATAAATCCACTCTGCTTGTTCACTTATTTGCAAACATAAATGGCAAGAGCTGTCAAAAGTTTTTCATCAGAAATCATACCTTAGAATTTCCCCCCCTAAGCTCTTCACAAGGAGACAGTCTAGGCCCATGGCAGGTTCAGGAGTGGAAGGATTCTCTCCCTTCTGCCCCACCCCCCAGGGCTTGAAGTAGCTTCCATGGTCTGTTATGCCACATCCCTGCATAAGGGGAGAGAAAGGGAAGATCTACACAGTGTGAGGGATCCTACAACTTTAGCCTTTCTATGCCCTTTCCCTTCACCTCTGGTATGTTGCTGCATAGAACTTCACAAAGAGCAGTGAAGCTCCATTCAACACAAAGGACATGTAATTCCTGGTGGTCCAGTTCCTTTTATAGTAGAATTCTGTAAGAGCAATTCTTGTCCTTTCATTTGGCAAGGAAGGGATTCTCCTTTGGCAGGGTAACACAAATACCATCAGGTTCCATTGTTGTCAGGATAGCATAAACAAACACAACAGTGACCCTCCATGCTTAGCTCCGGCTTCCACTGAACTGGGGGACAGTGGTTCTTTTCTCCAGACTGCAAATTCCCTTGATTGGGAGAAAATGATCCTTCAGGATGACTACTTCATAGAACATTATGGATAATTTACCTGAGGGAAATCTCAGATCTGAACAAGCTTCCTATTCAGCCCCCTTAGGACTCTAGTCTCAGGGTGGAACTTCTGTAATTAGAATCTGAGATACATGTTCTTGGGAGAGCCCCTGATCACAGTAATTCAGCTTTGGCATCCCAGAATTCTGGTTCAAGATTGGGGTCCACTTGTCAGACATCTTGTTTCCAATGCCACATCTTTAGCAAGGAACTTGTCATCCCTAAGAAATTATTAAATTTGGGGTTCTTACTCAGGCTAGCTGGAGGGTGAGGGTGGAAAGCTAAATGAAAGCACTGATCTTCCAAAACCTGGGTCCAGTCTGTTGAAAGATAAGTTGCGCTTTGGATGTACCCACTACATTGATCTCTCCATCAATATAAAAGGCAAAATGCAACCTTGTACCCAAAGCACATGTGCTGTCTGCTGTGAATTGCTAGATTCACTGTGAAAGAGTCTCCCTTTTGTTCTCAGAAATGTATCATCTCAAAATTTTACTCTCCCTTTTTATCTCCCCCCAGGTGCAAATGTTTCTACGCTCCCGCTATCATCTCCATCCCTGAGGTTATCGCATACTAGAAGGCCAAAAAAAAATGCACTTGCGATGACATGTTTTCCAAGCTCATTCAGTCCTCCCACACTGATAGGACGCAGCTTAATGAATGGAGGCAGTCAGTGGCAGAAGCCAGGAAAGAATTAAGTGAGCACGAAGAGTGGAGGCAGGACACGATGCTGAGGCTAATAGGGGAGCAAACGGACATGATGAAGCATCTTTTGGAGCTGCAGGAAAGCCAACAAGAGCACAGACCCCCCCCCACTGCATCCACTGTACAACTGCCTGCCCTCCTCCCCAAGTTCCATATCCTCCTCACCCAGACGCCCAAGAACGCGGGGTGGAGGTTCCAGACACCCAGCCACACCACTCCAGAGGCTGGCCCAAGCAACAGAAGGCTGTCATTCAAACAGTTTGAATTAGTGTCAGTGTATTGAATTATTGAATTATTGTCAGTGTGACTATAATAAACAATGTGGCCTTGTCCTTCCCTCCTCCCCGACCCCACCTGGGCTACCTTGTCCATTATCTCATTTTAAAAAAAAAATAATAAAGAAAGAATGCATGGTTTCAAAACAATAGTTACTTTATTTTGAAGGGGGGAGTGTAGTTGGCTTGCAGGGAATTAAAATCAACAAAGGGGGCTCAAGGAGAAACACACACAACTGTCACACTGTAGCCAGGCCAGTCATGAAACTGGTTTTCAAAGCGTCTCTGATGCACAGCGTGCCTAGCTGTGCTCTTCTAATTGCCCTGGTGTCTGGCTGTTCAAAATCGGACACCAGGCGATTTGCTTCAACTTCCCACCCCACCATAAATGTCTCCCCCTTACTCTCATAGATATTATGGCGCGCACAGCAAGCAGCAATAACAATAGGAATATTGCTTTCATTGAGGTCTAACCTACTCAACAAACTGCACTAACACCCTTTTAAATGCCCAAAAGCACATTCTCCCACCATTCTGCACTTGCTCAGCCTATAGTTGAACTGCTCTTTACTACTGTCCAGGCTGCCTGTGTACGGCTTCATGAGCTATGGGAGCAAGGAGTAGGCTGGGTCCTCAAGGATAACTATTGGTATTTCAACATCCCCAACAGTAATTTTCTGGTCTGGGAAGTAAGTCCCTTCTTGCAGCTGCTCAAACAGCCTGGAATTCCTAAAGATGCGAGCATCATGCACCTTTCCTGGTCATCCCATGTAGATGTCGGTGAACCGTCCCTTGTGATCCACCAGTGCTTGCAGCACCATTGAGAAGTACCCCTTGCGATTTATGTACTGGTTGGCAAGGTGGTCCAGTACAAGATGGTGATATGCATTCCGTCTATGGCTCCACCACAGTTAGGGAACCCCATTGCAGCAAAGCCATCCAGTATGACCTGCACATTTCCCAGAGTCACTAACCTTGATACCAGAACATCACTGATTGCATTGTCTACTTGGATCACAGCAGCCTCCACAGTAGATTTGCCCACTCCAAATTGATTCCCGACTGACCAGTAGCAGTCAGGCGTTGCAAGCTTCCACAGGCTATTGCCACTCGCTTCTCAACTGTCAAGGCAGCTCTCATCTTGGTATTCCTGTGCTTCAGCGTGGGGGTAAGCAACTCAGAGAGTTCCAGGAAAGTGGCTTTATGCATGCGAAAGTTTCGCAGCCACTGGAAATCATCCCATACCTGCAAAACTACGTGGTCCCATCAGTCTGTGCTTGTTTGCCTGGCCCAGAATCAGTGTTTCACTGTATCAATTAGCCCCACTGCCGCCATGATGTCCCAGTTGCCACAGCCCATGCTTTCAGCAATGTCTGTGTCCATGTCCTCATCAAAATCCTCGTTGTGCTGGCGTCTCTTAGCCTGGTTCTGCATATAGTCCAGGATAATGTGCGAGGTGTTTACAATGCTCACAACAGCAGTGGTGACGGTGAGCTGAGAGGGATCCATGCTTGCCAGGATATGGCTTCTGCACAGATAACCCAGGAAAAAAGGCCAAAACAATTGTCTGCCATTTTTTTTCACGGAGGGAGGGGCGACTGACGACATGTACCTGAAATCACCTGCGACAATGTTTTTGCCCCATTAGCATTGGCCGCTTAACCCAGAATTCCAATGGACAGTGGAGACTGCGGGAACTGTGGGATAGCTACCCACAGTGCACTGCTCTGTAAGTTGATGCTGGCCATGGTAGTGAGGACGCACTCTGCAGACTTAATGTGCTTAATGGGGACATACGCAATCGACTGTATAAAATCGATTTTTAAAAATCTACTTCTATAAAATAGACGTAATTTCGTAGTGTAGATGTACCCTTAAAAGTTAAGTGGAAGAAGCTGCAGCTGTAGTTTTAGGTGGACTGGATCTTTTCTGTCATATCTGCATATAGGCTGTGACATTGCTGTTCTGCTTGACTGCATTTAAATACCATTGAAGTGACTAACAACACTAAGCCTTGCACATTAAGATCACTATTTCAGCAGTGCTGAAAAGGATATCAAAGACATTCCTCACAAAATGAATCATTTACTTCAGGCAAGAGATGCTACAACTGAGTAAAAAGAGTTAATGAAGGGAAGAAACCTGGGATTCACTTTTTCCCAATTTGCTTAGGAAGCAAGATTTGCCTTTTTAAAAAAGTTATTGCACAGCTGCAGCCAGTCCTAGTTAGCTCTAGAAAGATTTTTCAAATTCAGTCAATTTTTGTTTTCTAGTTTTTCAGTCAGCTTTTGTGTGATTCAGCTATTCATTGGAATCTGGTTAGAAATCGTGATGGTTCTTATGTTCTATAAACAAAAAATACTTAATGTAGTTCAGCATTTTAAATAAAAATCTCATTTGGGTAATTTGTATGTAACTTGTATCCAGTGTCTTTTAGAAACAGCTGTGATGTTAACCTGTGGTGCATTACCAAGGTGATATTATTCATTTTGGAGGAGGCACAGAATTCTGCTGTAGCTGGCTCATTGCTGCACATGGTGTCTGCTGTAAAGTTACAACTGGCCATAAAAATGCTATAAATTCAAAATGATTAGATGCTCCAAGTTGACCAGCAACAAATAGGATAGGTTATTCCTTGCTACAGACTAGTCCAAACCAGAAACAATAATCTGAGCACCTCAAATGTTGATGGTTTTTTTTTCTACATCAGGACTCATACCCAGATCTGAGCTTTGTGACTTTAATAGCCTGATTTTTAGGGCTGCTGAGCAGTTGCAGCTTGCATTAACTTCAGCTGGACTTGTGGATTCTCATCACCACTGAAAATCAAGCCCTAGGGATATTCCTCTTAATCTCCAGACCAGGATTTTTGGAACAACCGAAGTGGAGACTGACACCAAAGAATTCATGCCAGATTTTACAGTCAGGCCAGTGCATGCTGTGACCCGACTCTGAGATTTCAGTAAGCGAGTGCAATGTGAGCCATACAGCTCATAGGGCCAGATCACCCGCTTCTCCGTATAAAGAATGGCTGGAGGGGGGCAAAAGGGAGAGGAAACATCACAGATTATTACCAGAACCTTTGAATTTTGAGAGATCTATTGGAAGCCAAATCTTCTTGAAATGGACCCTCTTTGCCTCTGCACCATGTCCAGGGACCCCTGCCTGCTCTCCATCTTCTTGGCAGTATGAGTCTGAGCCTCAAAGCAGCATTAACTCCTCAGTATGAAGTTGGTAGAGGAGAATGTTAATCGTCCTCCCCGCAGCCTCCTGCTCTACCCTCTACACTCAGTGCCCTCCTCCTGCACACATGGATTCTTTAACCCTTCAGACTGCTCTCTCCATGGCCTGTAGCAGTGCTGTGGGGGAGATTATCCCTGATCCAGGCAGTGGGGAAGCTGCATACAGGGAAAACATGATTTGGGCCTTGATTATGTACGTGAGTATCACCTCAGCAATCAGAAATACAACCTGGCCCGGACCTGTCTTTATTCCTTATTTATAAGGACTCTTTCTTAAAAATATGCCTTAAACAACTAGCAGTGTCTCAGGAGGCTTTGATATCAGCAAATATGGAGTGGAGAAAAGTGGCTGCCTGAAAATTTGCAGGATGGGTGAGTTTGCTTACTTTGAGAGGATTTCACCTTGGCAGATTGTGTGATGTAACATATACGCACAGGTGATATAAAGTATGTGCCTCTACAAGGGACCTTGCCCTTCCTACCCAAAGAGTTTATTGCAATAATCTGCATAGGACCATTTCAGCAATAGAGAATGTGCATATCCACTGAATTTGCTCAGCCTGGTTTAGTGGTGTTCTAATGTGTCTTCATCCCCTGATCTGGCTGTACTTTAGGTTAAAAAATAGTTGTTCTGTCCTCTGCCTAAGGGAATGGTTATGGAGAACTATCCCACTGGACTCCCTCTAGCCTTGGATATGAAGGCAACAAAATAAATACTACTTTATGGCCTTTTCACATTGGAAATGTGTGAAAGGACTGCTCCTCTTGTGGGAAAGGTAAGGAAGGAAATGCTTTCTAGTTTCCCCCTCTCAGGGTAGAGGACATCTCACCTGGCCACTCCTCTGCTTTCAGAGTAGAGTAGAAAAAAGTAGAAATAGAAGTAGGAGTAGAAAAAAGAATCTCACTTTCTCCTCTCCTCTGCCCCCTGGGTTTAAGATAAGAGGCTTAAGAGGGAAGGGAAGGAGGGAAACAGAGAGTAACAAATTATCAGTCTCCTGTGCTTAAACAAGACACTAATAATTACAGAAGGGATTGAGGAGTCCAGGGATTGTGGACGTTGGAAATGTTAGATTAGCACATGCTAAATGCCTGATGTGTGTCTGCAAACCTCCAACAGAACTGAAACACATTAGGCTTTTTATTATGCAAAATGACATGCTCCTAGAAATTGGGGGAAAGGAGAAATTTTCCTGAGGAAAAGGAGGAAACTTTCCTAGTATATGTAAGAAGCTTGTGGCTTTATTTCTTATCCAAACATACAGGATTTCTGATTTATTCTATAATATTTTCCCAACATATTAGGTGATCTTTCATAAGTCTTGCTTATATATTTTATCTTGAGAGTGATGTTTCCAACACGGTTTGTGAATTGTGATTACATACTTTTGTTTGAGCCTTTTGCTATTTTTTCCTTTACAGCAGCAGACTTCTGCAGCTTCCTCTACACTTGTATTCAGGCACTAAATAAATTAGCTTAAAACATATAAGTTTTATATATATTTATTGTATCATTTATAAAATATAAAGTATATATTTTAAAACAAAGTTAAATGCAAAACAAAGCTTTCGTTAAGACTGTTATTCTTTAGTGACATCTAGTGGCTATTAGAGCAACTGTAGCTAAGGCTACAATTTAGTCTCTGGCATTTTTAGTAAAAGTCATGGACAGGTGACTAAATTTTAAGGGGGTCACTGCTGGGGGAGAGGTGACACGTCTGGAGAGGCCGCTGCTGAGGGTGGGGCATCTGGAGGGGCCACTGCTGGGAGGGAAGGTGGGTGGCTGCTGCTGGGAAGCGGTCGCACCCGATGGCTGCTGTTGGGCAGGACCAGCTGTGGCACCAGCTGCTGGGGGCCGCCTGGGGAAGCGGCTACTCCAGCCTCCCACACAGGGACCTCTGCCAGAGGCTGCTGGCAGCGGCTTCACTGGCCGCCCATACCGTGCCATCCTCACTTCTGTGCTGCTGCTGGTGGCGGCTCTGCCTTCAGAGCTGGGCTCCTGGCCAGCAGCTCCTGCTCTGCAGCTGCCCTGCTCTGAAGGCAGCACTGCCGCCAGCAGCAGCGCAGAAGTAAGGGTAGCAGCACCGCAACTCCCCCTACAATAACCTTGTGCCCCCCCATCCCCCAACTCCTTTTAGGTTCGGGATCCCTACAATTATACTGAAATTTCAGACGTAAATGGCTGAAATCATGAAATTTACAATTTTTAAAATTCTATGACTGTGAAGTTGACCAAAACGGACCATGAATTTAGTAGGACCCTGTTCATCACTCTTTCTTCTCAGTGTGTTTCTAAGTTTTCTGAGAATGTTAGTGGCAGGGACACTGCAGTGTAGTCAGCATTCAGAGGCACAGCTCTATATATCCATCTCATCTCATCTGGCTGGTGTAGTATAAATGATTACCCACTGTCTGTATGAGATTGGCAGCTGAATGCAGGCGAGGTGTTTGAAGACAAAATAGAGTGGTGTTAGCTTTGGGGAAAGTGCCCCGAAGAGGATTATATTGGCAACTCTGATTGCAACATTAATTCACAGCCTCCTTGTGTACGTCTCCTAGAAATAGCTGTGGCCAAGAATTTTTTTTTTCTATCCACAAATAGCGTGGCAACAGAGAGACCTTTCCAGCTTCTGTTGCACACATAATCCTTGCAACACGTTGAAAAATTGAACATTTTCAAAAAACCTCTCCTTTTTCTTTGAAAAATTTATAATTTTAAAGTGTTTTGACCCACTCTGATTACAAGAGTTAGCCATGTCTTTGCTGCCTTGAGATGAGATTACCATTATATCCTTTACATGGGACTACACTTCTAAACCACTTGGCAAACACAGTTAATGCACTGTGTAGCTGCCTGCTTATTAACCAGTGCATTACACAGACAATGTATTACACTGGGGGTCAGGAATCTCCACTGCCTGTCAATAAGTTTCTTGTTGTAGGTGAAGAATTTATAAATTATTTGCAATAAGATATTGCCTTCCCCCTGTCAGGTCCACCATAATTCAGGCTACAATTTAATCTTGAGTATTTATAGTAAAAGTCGTGGACAGTTCATGGGCAAAAACCCCAAAATTGCCACCCGTGACCTGTCCAGAACTTTTACTAAAAATAGTCATGATTGAATCGGGGGAGGGGGGCGCTGTGGGGGAGGAACTCCAGGGGGCCTGCCGCTGCTCTGGCCCCTGCTGAAAGGGGAGTCCTGGGAGCCCGCCACCCATTTTTTCATGTTCTCTGTGTATATAAAATCTCCCCACTGTATTTTCCACTGCATGCATCCGATGAAGTGAGCTGTAGCTCACGAAAGCTTATGCTCAAATAAATTGGTTAGTCTCTAAGGTGCCACAAGTACTCCTTTTCTTTTTACATTTTGTGTACATTGCAAATCTCCCCTTTCTTGGGGGGGGGGGTGTGTGTGGTGGGGTAAGGGATGAAATATGTCAGGGCTCTTCATAAATGAACATTGTGGTGTTTGTTAATATTATAATCTGTTAAATATCTTAATGTTCTTGTATGAAATGCTGGATCTGCTTTGTGTAAAGTGCACAGAGTTTAGGATGCTTGTAAAAAAAAAGGGGGGGGGAGGGGAACACATACGTAAACTGTAAGCTCAAACAGATAGTATAGCTCTAGTTTTCCAGCCAGTAACAAAAAGAGCAGCTCTACTCACACCAGTGAAAAAGAAATTAACTGAGACACCTTATTGTTTTCTGAGAACCCCTGAAGATTATTAAAATAACAACAAACATCTGACTGCATTGGGCTTAATTGTACCGGGATCGTGACTACCCCTGCCATCTTTACAGCCACATACAATTTTTTGTTCCCTGAGTCTCATACTGTTTTTTTGAAGCAGGGCCTGCAGCAGAGCCAGTCTCCAGGCAAACTAATGAGCACAGCTGGCCTGCAGTAGACTGCCTGATTGGCTATACTACCTGGCAGGTGGGGAGAGCTAGCAGACTCTTCAGCCCAGCAGCAGTTCTGCAGCTGCTCAGAGTTAAAGCATTTGCTCATGTCTGTGATAGCTCCTGTGCTTACTTCTCACAGCATTGTTCCCGCCATGGCCCCAAACTTGCCTCACTCCAGGTAACCCTGCTCTGACCCTTGGCTCTGGCTTCTGACTCCAGTTCTGACCCACGTTTCCAATTCCTGATTTCTGACTCCAGCTCAGGCACTGGGCTGCTGTTCCTGGCTTCTGATTCCTGCTCTAACCACAGGCCTGGCTCTTGCTCGAATCAGAGCATGATTATGCCCATGTCCCACTGTCGGACACACACCTGAAAAAAGGATGGTCTCAATGACCTAACATTTAGGCAAAATGTTTTCTGAAGGATACAGGCCCCACAAGCCAAAAAATGGAAGCGGAGAGTATGTTCAGAAAGGGACTCTAAAATTGGGCTTGGAATAGAAAGTAAGTTTCAGTCTCATCTATTGAGTGGCCGTAATCAAGCAAAGGCTACATCTACACAACATGTCACTGGCAGCAGCGTGCAGTGTATGTGTAGTTACATGTTGTGGTGAAAAGCCTGCTGTGTCTGCGCTGTGGTGTGTAGCTACCTGTGTCAGGCTCTGGCAGTGGGGAGACAGCAGGCAAAAATTTCAGTAGCTCCCTACTGCTCAAGTTTTTCCCTACAGCAAGGAAAGGCTGTGGGAGCCTTTCTCTGCCCTCTCTCTCAACAGAGGGGAAGGGTTCCAACCACTCGGAGCTGGCAGAGCTTTTCACATGCAGGGAAGGGCTCCAGCAGTGGGGAGCTGCCCAAACCTTTCCCTGCTGCTTCCCTCCTGCCAGAACCCTTCTCTGCTAGGGGGGTCTTTTTCTGTGGAGGGGAAAGGCTCTAGCAATGGGGCACCGCATTGCTAAACATAGCAGTGTGGAAAGGAGGCACAGCTTGGGCGAATAGAGTGTGCGTTGGGTATGCACTTGTGTATATAACACAACACTCAGCATGGGTGGCGGGTGAACCAGCCACTGGGGGAGGTTAGGCCCTGTCCCCTCCCCTTCTACTCCTCCCCTCCACCGCAGAGCACAGAGCACCCACATGGCAGCTGCCAGCCCCCCAGTCCTGGGCTGCTTCAGCACCCCCAGCTTTGGAGCCCTGGAGTGCCAGGCAAGGGGTGCGGCCCCAGAGTGCCCTGGTAACATGCTCTCCTGCCACAGAAGAGCAGTGGGAACTGCAGGAGTGGGTCTGGGAGTGGAGCTTGGTGGGGGCCATGCCAGTCTTTTTGGGGAGGCTCAGTCTCCGCCGGCCTATGAGATCCACTGTCCATGACCTTCAGGCATGTCTTTACTCTCCTAAGCTGTGCCTCCCTGGCCATATTGCTATCTGTAGCCATGCTAGTGGGGCTGCATAGGTTTGTACTCTACCAAAAGAGTACAAAAGAAATGTGCTATGTAGACATACCCTACGTGTGGCTTGAATCTAAGCATTTTAAAATTAGTATCTTTTTGTAGTCATGAATATCTTAATTTTACTGTGCTTTGTCTGCTTTGTTGCAGGGATCCATGTGTTACCATTTTGTTACAGTAATCAGAGCTGCTTTGTTGTTGAATGTCCTCGCTTATCCTCCCCTTAGTTTTCTGTTTGAAAAATGTGTGTATAGGCAAGTAGATGCCTTGTTTTGTTAAATATTCTTCTAAATTTGTGTGTGTGTGTGTGAGAGAGATTCTGAACCCAGGTTCTGCTTACAGATTCTTGTCCAGAAGAGAGAATAGTTTACTATTGGATTTATGCAGTGCTGTGTACTGTGCTTACTATAAAAATGCATAGTAAGTTAGAAATTAATAGCAAACTCATCTATTAATACCTACCAAATTTTAATAAGCTTTTTTCAGTGACTATAATGTTTTTCATTCTCTGACAAACTGAGAAGATGCCAGGATTATGAGAGGGCGGGTTGGAAGACATGAAATAGAAACCTGTTGATGGCAATAATCCACCTAATATTTAAGCTCCCTCACATTTTTGTGCAAAATCAAGGTGACTGTTAATTGCAACACAGAGGGACTTTTCCAGCTAGAAGATTTTCCCAGAAAAGGGGTTGCAAATGTTCTTAAAGTGTTATCTTCAACCTCAAATTTATAAAAAGGGAAGGTTGTAGCAACAGACTATTTGCTCTTTATTGCTGGAAACCCTACCTTCAACGGGGAGATCCATATTATGGCCCAATCCTGAAAACCAGTGCATGCTTATCTTTACATATGTGGGCATAAAGTTAACTACATGCTTTGTGTCTACATAATTAAGACCTATGTCAGCAGCAAGGGAAAGAGACAATGCCAGCAGATGCTACCTGAATTCAGGCTCTGGCTAGTGCTTTTAATGATTCTGTCTTGGAACAGCTTTTCTAAAAAACAAAATTAAAAACCTAGTATTTCATCACATTTTCTTGTTACTTTGCATGCATGTAGGTCTTGATAAGAACAAAACCTTTTATTCTGTTGTCTTTGGCCCTTTTACAATTTGTCTTGCTTATATTAAAATAGTTTATAGTGAAGTAGATTGAAAGTCCCAGATTGCGGCGATCAGTATAGATACTTACAGAGAACAACTGATTGTTTTAGTTAAACCACTCTGAGTTAGGTTTCAATGTATCATATAGTGTGAAAATTGCAATTCTGGCTCTGTTGAACGTTCATTAATATTTAAAGTGTCGGGGGGAGGAAATTCCTAAGAGTTTCATTCTATTTAAGTATTTTATTGTTTACTTGAAAATTTCCATATTTCTCTAATGCAATCATGGGACAACAAGGGAGTCCTTTGATCAGATTTACCACATGCAATTTTTCCATAGATGTTATCTAAAGACTGAATAGCTTGGTGGATAAATGTTTCTGCTTCATATTTATTAGTTGAATTTAAATCCTCTGGCTCACAAATCATGGAAGCTTTGAATTGTTAAGTCAGGACTCCAATTTTGTCTTATTTAACCTGACCATTTAACTCCTAACATTTTTCTAATAGGCTATTTTGAATACTATCCTATCTTCCTGTGGCTGAGTTATTCTTTCTGACTTTGCTTTTGTTATAGGTGAAATGCAATCAATCAGATAAAGAAATAAAGCTTGGCACACTATTGGAAAAGGGGAAAGGTAAGTTTGAGATGACTCTATATTGTGAATTTCCCCATTGTGTTAGAACTGAGGAAAAACCTGTGGTAAATAACTTTGTGGCGATCTACCGAGAAAATAGTTGCATTTAACTAAGTGCTAAATGTTTCATATTCTCACGGGAATATACTGACAAAGTGGTTTCCAGGGTGCCTAGTGTGTTTGGAGGAGGCAATTTCTGTATAAAATGCAGAGGCCAGATTCATAACATGAATAATGGATTTATGTCCACGAATAAATGACAATGCTAAGGGTTATTTAACAAGAATTTCTGGGACTACCTACTAATTGTTTTTCATATACTAAATGGTGGAAAACTGGATCTAATGATAATATTTTATTTAAAATCTGTTTGTGCCACTTCATGACACCCAGGTGCCTAGAATGCTACATAAACTATTTTATGTGTACCAATATACAGTGCCTTATATCTCAAGTGCTTTGAGATCCTTTTACAAACTCCACAGTCTTAAACACAAATGATCCACAGTAGTCATTTTTTCCACCACGTCATTTCTTGCCGCTTCTTGTGTGAAATGTGGCAATCATTTTACAGCGCAATGGATTAGATACTGTGGTGACCAATACTCTCGAAATACCTTGGATCAATGCTGCCAAACTCATTCTATGGAAGGGGCTGAATTCCACTTTTAATTATTGTCCATGGCTGAGGTATAAATTTAAGACCACATTCTCCCCTCACTCGACAGTTGATTTACCTCTGTCTGTAGGAGGTTTGATCAGAGGTAGAACCTGGCCTTTGTGTAGTAGTTAGACTTTGATTTGTATGCCTTATTTAGAAGTATGCATTAACCCCTAAGTTTTATTAAAGGGGGTAAGTCTTTGGAGTGTTACTAAATGTGGAATTAAAAAAAACAACAACCTTACAAAGGAAGACCTGAGCCTGAAATGGCAGCACAATATTTCAGTAATGCAACTGTTTTGTTACACTCTGAGCAGAATGCCAATAGTATTTAAATAAATCTATAAAAGAGAGATTTACCTCTGTGTCACAGGCAACCCACAAAGGGCTATATTAAACTCGTAATATTCACAGTGGTGACACTAGGGAAATCCAAATTTATGCATAATGCTTGTGGTAAACTAATAATAAATTAATCAACAGACCAAATAATACTTCCAATAACAGACATTTAAATTCCTAAGGGTGCATATATCTGTTTCTTTGGAGTTATATTAAAAGTGATATTGGTCTTCAATGAATATTAACATTTATTCATGAGACATTAATGTTTTTCTATCTAATATGTTTGCTGCTATTTTTTCTTTACTACGTATTGCTCCTGGAATGATTCCATAACACAATAAGAGAAAAGAGCAAGTAATTGGTAGACTGAGACAAGTATATAAAATGTTTTTAAGGAAAAAAGGGATAACGCTACTCTGAAATTATTTTGTCACTTTGTCTGTGGCTGTGACAGTCATTTCCGAATGCTTCATTTTAGATGGAATGTTAGGTGATATGGATTTAATAGGGAGAAATGTGTTGTTGTAGTGGATAATGGAAACTGCAGATAATTTCTTTAAAACATTAGCCTTATAAGTAGGGCCCTGCCAAATTCACGGCCATGAAAAATGCATCACAGACTGTGAACTCTGGTCTCCCCCTACCCCTGAAATCTGGTCTTTTGTGTACTTTTATCCTATACTATACAGATTTCAGGGGGGAGACCAGAGTTCACAGTCCCAAGACATCCAAAAGGGTGTCAAAGCTATTGTAGGGGGAAGGGGAGGTCATGGTATTGCTACCTTTACTTCTGAGCTGCCTTCAGAGCTGAGCAGCTGGAGAGTGGTGGATGCTGGCCAGCCACCCATCTCTGAAGGCAGTGCTGCAGCCAGCAGCAGCACAGAAGTAAAAATGGCAATACCATACAATGACACCCTTATTTCTGCACTGCTGCTGGAAGTGGCACTGCTTCAGAGCTGAGGTCCCAGCCAGCAGCCACAGAGCTTCCTGCAGCCAGGGGGGCATTCCAGGAGGTGGGTCTAACCCAGCAGGGGAAGAGGAAGTCCCTTCTCTCACCAACCCAGCCAGGACCAGTAGCTGGAGCCTGGTGTATGGTAGGAGCGCTCAGCCAGGGTGCCCCAGCCCTGCTTCTCCCCAACTCCAGGCTGGGGGCTTGGAGGTTAAAGGGTCTTGGGATTGCTGGGGGTGGGGAGGGAGAGGCGGAGGGGAGTGTGTGACCATGGAAACACCCTCCCCATCCCCCAACTATGGTGTCCTGGGTGGTCATCTATCTGTAAGGCTGGCCCTGCCTTCCCCCCTCCCCCCCCCAAAAAATGAGGACCTTCCCATACCATTCCACCTCTCTTCTGTGCTGATGATGATGACAGTGCTGCCTTCAGAGCTGGGCACCCGGCCAACAGCCTCTGTTCTCCAGCCACCCAGCTCTGAAGACAGTGAGGCCACCAGTAACAGCTCAGAAGTACAACAATCCCCCTAGAATGGCCTTGTGAACCCCACTTCCGGACCTCTTTTTGGCCTGGGACCCCATGGTTACAACACCATGAAATTTCAAATTTAAGTATCTGAAACTGTGAAATTTATTATTTTTAAAATTCTATGACTGTGAAATTGACTAAATATGACCGTGAATTTGGTAGAGTCCTACTTATAAGATGCAATTCCTCTTTTTATTGAAGGAGGATAAGGGACTCCTATGTAGTTTGAGTACTTCTGCTTTGGGGTGCAAAATTAGTTCATGACTGCAATCTTATTCTTTTCTGTATTTTAAACCTATATTTCCCTCACCCCCCCATTCGGTAAGTCAGTTTATTTTTTATTCTAGGTAAAGGCAGTCTTCCCCACCAGCCAGGCTGGCTCATAACAAGTATACTTTCTATTTTTCTTCAGAGGATCATTTTCCACCATCTGCTACATTTTACCCCATTTTTTCTCTCCCTCTTGGCATTTAAATATGAAGGCATAGCTGCATAGATATCCAGGTGAAAGGTACCTTATAAATAAACATTTTTGTCATAGTGACTAATGAAGCAGAACAGAAACCCAATAATGTTTAAATTGAACTATCCAAACTCACTGTTCTCAAATAAGTTCAAAACTCGGGTGAAACCAGTTTTCCTGTCTGTAGGACTGAGTCCTACCTTATCTAATTCAACTTCCACATTGTGATTATTTTCGTGCTTCCACATATACAGCATGATTGTGCAAGGTTTTGTGTCAACTGTTTTCAACAGTTTTTTAGCCACATGATTCATCGGCGCTCTTCACAAAAATGTTCAAAAGGTGCACATCAATTAGTGCAGATTCCATAAAGTTTTCCCCCCCTCCTTAGTTCAAGGGGACAAGCCCAGAAAATGAATAGTTGGCCAGAGTTCCCTGGAAATCTTGATCCGCATATCTGTGGATCCCTGGACAAATGCAAAGTGCTACTCTTTTTCTGCACTCATCTCCAACCCATTCATCCTTACCCCTGGCAATATAGCCAAGCTAGTAGTCTTAGCTCCTGTTGCCTGTGAAGCTCTATTTGCATTCTGTGATTCCTACATAGTGAAACAGGCAGAATACATTGGGAGTTAGGACTAATATCAATATTAATGTCTTCAAGTATGTATCAGCCTGGAGAATCCCACTATAGGTGCGTGTGCCCTGCATGCACACAAGATTGAAGTCTTTTGAATAGCAGCATCATTCAGGGCCATGTATGTGCCCTGTGTATACTTATTCTTCCATACAAAGGCATTAAAGTCACAAGAATCATGAGCTCTTACTGCTCATTGGCAGTAAGGTAGAACCTAGCGAGTGTCTGACTTGCTAGTCTTTAGCTTTAGCTAAACATTTCCAGAGTACTTCAAAACTCTTCTTCTTCACCTTTGGGAAATCTGCAGTGATTGACCTTGACCTTTCTGGACTGATTTCTGATGATGCATCTGTATATCACCCCAGTACAGGTAGTTTATCATGGAAGACTATGGAGTAATCCCTTAATGACAGGCATCAGAGATGCCTCTTTTGCTTAGGGAAATGTACCAGATAGATGCTCTGTATGCCCTGTATGCCCATCATTCTCTTTGTGGACTTGGAAGTTGTGGGACTCCTGACTGAAGCTTCACTTGCTAGAAAAATCAATGAAGATCTCTTCAGACCTAAATGAGACAGGCACCAGTGCCCAGAAGGTACCAGGCACAAGAATATAAGTGCTCCATCCAATAGACAAGCAATGATCAACATCAGTGTGGAAAAGACTCCAGTACTGAACAAAGGCCCGGTGCCAAAGCAGACACCATTGGCACTGCAGCCAGCATCTCCAGTACCAAAGTCTGGCACCAACAGATGCTGTCTAGAGGATAAAGAAAGAGGCTTACAACAGAGCTTAGTGTCTACCCATCAGAAAAGACATACAAGGCCTCTAAGGAGAGAGCCACTGAGGTCCAAATGGAATTGAGGGCTAATGACATGAAGCTGCTTCCTGTGAGAGACTTCTCCACCCGTACCCATATTTATTACCATCATCTGATTGATGCTTTCAGTGGAGTGTCTGATACCACAGGATGTGTCCCTAGAGGAATTTAGACAGTTTGGTACTAAAACAGTTATGGTACCCTTGTTACCCTTAGAGCAGTGGTTCTCACTAGGGCCGCCGCTTGTGCAGGGAAAGCCCCTGGCGGGCCGGGCCGGTTTGTTTACCTGCCACGTCTGCAGGTTCGGCCGATCGCAGCTCCTACTGGCTGCGGTTCGCCATTCCAGGCCAATGGGGGCTGCGGGAAGCAGCGAGGGTCAAGGGATGTGCTGGCCGCCCTTCCTGCAGCCCCCATTGGCCTGAAGCCGCGAACCGCAGCCAGTGAGAGCAGCGATCGGCTGAACCTGCAGACGTGGCAGGTAAACAAACCGGCCCGGCCCGCCAGGGGCTTTCCCTGCACAAGCGGAAGCCCTAGTGTGAGAACCAGTGCCTTAGAGGATATTTACTGATCTTGTCCGTCACCTCATTACACATTCTTGTCTCCTTTGAGCAGAGAACCCTCTCCCCTGAGATATATGGGTGAGACTAGAAAGAGCAGGGGCTATCCATAAAAGGCTCAGTCACAACAGCACCAGGAAATGATATTGAACAGGCCAATATCAGACAAGCTGGCTGTATCGTTATCGTATGCCAGTTGGGTTATCTGGGGTCTGTCTTCACACAGTTCCAGGAGCTGATCTCCAGCCCATTCCAGGGAGCAGAAGAGGTTGCACTCCCCCATGGTATCCCTGTCCAGCCCACCAACACCAGACGGGGAAAATGCCTAGAACTGCCAGATATGGGTTCAGAAGAGCAACAAGACTGTCCTACCTTGCCACCTTTTCATCTTGGTTACCTGATGAAATGGTGACACTGGTGTGACACGCTATGGACACATGGAATATTCAAATAATATTGTACCAACTTTATAGATGTTATATGCATCTTTATGGGATAATACTCCTGACTCAGTGGGATATTTAAATGGTTTCCTGCAGGAACTATAATTTCTAGGGCTTAATTAATGCAAATCCCTAAGGCAAGTAATAAGTCTGAAGAAGTTTTAATCACTGGGAAAATTGCAAGCACTGGTTTGACCTGCTTTAAAAAGCCTGGCAAACACAGAAATGAAAACTGTATAAAATGACCACCCAGACACAGGAAGAATGGTCACTTTCACACTCAATCCAAGAAATGATAAATAAACCGTGGCCAAGAGACATTGCTTATGGAAAGGTCCTGAAATGCTTTATTCTGATCACAGTCTCTGTGAAATGGGTGATACCTGGTAAGCTAGTCATGCAAATCATCCATTTGCTGTTTTCAAATGATCTCTGCTTTAGTTCTGAGTAAATAGTACTTTGCTTTGAAAGGGTGGCTAGTCACTGGTTAATTCTATCATTGGCCCTGAGAAAATGGAACTGCAAGTGCTGAACTAAAGTCAGATCTGCTGACGTCATCGCAGTAGATTGCAGAAGTCTGCAGCCTAAATTCCGATTCTGGAGGGAGAGGATCTTGGGATCCTGCCCTGAAAATGTTGACGGCTAAAGGCCTGACACCTAAGTAGGCTGCCCTCATGGAGTCAATGAAAGATCAGAGGTACAGTTACCTCAGAAACTTTGACAACCAGTGCTGGCACTAGATGTCTTGAAGTCATTTTGAGAACTATTTGTGAGAATTGCAGACTAGAAACAGAGAGAGAGGTCTCTCATGCAAGAAGAATCTCGTAAGTTGTTCAACATATTGACAACTTCAAGCCTAGCCAGAATCATCCTTCCAGTAAATGGACTACCTGACTTTGCTAAGACCCTGTTGCAAGCACCTGCTATGGTATTCTCCATTGGTAAAATAGCAGAGAAATGGTACCAAAACCCTTATTTAAAAAAAAAATAATTCTAGTAATTCTGTACCCATCCCAACTTGTGTTTCTTGGTCATCTCAGTGGAGAAGGAGAAATCCAAGTCCAAAAGGAGCAGTCCAACAGATAAGGATCAAAAGCAACTTCACCTGTTTGGTATTGGTAGTTGTGAATGCAACAGCTATCGAGTGTGTCCTTTCCCAACTAGGATTCCTTGTAAACTAAGTTGTCACCTTACCTCATCACAAGTGATAGAGCTGACAGGAGCCAAATAATGACAGTATGTACTTGTTTGGGGCTACTTGGTCACATTTACATATGTGATGCCACTTACCAGACTTCACCCATAGCCCCTGTATCTATGGATAAGGTCTGTGTACTCTTCACCCTAGCATCACAAGAGCAGGAATAACAGCCCAGCTCCAAATCCTGTCAACTCAGGTGGCAACTGGATCCAGAGAATGTGCAAAAAAGAGTTTCTGTTCTTCGCCTCCTCCCTGACAATGACATTGGATCATGGATGCCTAAGGGGCAGGCCAGCCCATGTGAACCACCTGTAGATGCAGAGGACCTGGGCCAAGGATGACTTAATACCTATATTGATGTGCTGGAGCTCATGCAGGCCCATCTGATGCCCTAGCATTCCTACCTGATCTGTGAAATTCCACTGTGCAGATCTTGAAAGACAACACATCCACAATGAGTTACATAAACAATCCTCTTTGCCAGGAACCCATTAGGATATGGACTCATCTACATGGGGTAACTCCTCTGGCTCTGAACCTCCCAGGAGCCAGCATCAACCTGGCAGTCTTCTTAAGTAGACATGCAGTAACCAACTGTGAGTGGTTGAACTGTGCCAGTCCATCATCGACCCAATATTCCATCAACTAGGAACTACCTCTATAGATCTGCTCAGCACAGAGGACAACACTAAATGCCCAAACTTCAGACAGACAAGATCATGCTTATCCTGATAGTTCCTTATTGGCTGAGGCAATTCTGGCCATTGGACTTTATTGCAAATATCCAGTCAACCTCAGATCCATCTCCAGGTCTTCCTATACATAACTCAGAACCATGGTCAGATGTTGCACCCACACTTAAAGTTATGGATATTGCCTGGATGAGCATTACTGGCAGAAGAAACTGTTCCCAAGAAATTCAAGACATTCTCATATGGAGCAGAAAGCCATCTGCTATGAAGACATACTCCACAAAATGTAAAAAGTTCCCCATATGGGTAGTTCAGTAAAATCTGGAATAAGTAGAGGTCCCAATACCAACAGACCCACATGCTGCACTTGAAACATGTTGGACTGGCATTTAGTTCTCTCAAGATCCACCTAGTAGTAGTATTAGCTGGCAGGCAGCATAGGTGACCTGGGTCTTTTCACACCAGGTGGTGTCAGAGTTCCTCAACAGCCTCCTGCATACTTGTTCACCTGCTAAAGACATCACTCAAGTTTGGGACCTACATATTGTTTTTCTAAAGCTCATGGAGCTTCCTTTTCAGCCACTGTCATTTTCTCAGTAAATCATCTTAACCTCAAGATATGTGGGCTTTTTTCTTCTTTGGAATTTATTAGTTTAGTGTGGGTGGTCAGTGAGCTCCAAGTCCTCATTGACTGACCTCCACAACCTTTCACAGGGATAAGGTTGTGCTGAGGCAAGATCCTAAGGTCATCTCTAAGGTGGTGTTGAAATTTAACCTAAATTGATTGATCTACCAGTCTTGTGCCCGAAGCCACCCTCAGAAGAGAAGAAGCTTTGAATGTTGGACATTTTCAGAGCCTTGCTCTATTAGTTTAACAGGATAAAGCCTTTTGGAGTATGTCTACAGTCCCCATAGTGTCCTGGAGCCCAGAAGTCTACACAGCAAAGAAACAGTCCCACAGCCTGAACCCAAGTCACCTGGCACAGGCCACCCATGGGTTTTTCTTTGCTGTGCAGAAATACCCAGAGACTGTCTCCTTGATGCTGGTACCGTATCCAGCCTATAAAAAGGCCAAGCCATTTTTTGTCACAGAGAATCTCTTAAACAGATTACAGTATATTTCCACCTGTTGTCATAGAGAAGGCGAGCCTCTCCCTCAGAATGGCAAGGCATATTCCAACAGGGCACAGATAGCATAGCCATCCTGCTTCAAAAACATGCCAATATCTGATATCTACCAGGCAGCAATGTGGTGCAATCCACTCATCTTTGACAAACATCACGCCCTTGATATGTCAGCCAGGTATGATGCCAATTTCAAGAGAGCAATGCTTAGTTATTTGACTAACACAGCTGATGAAACTCTTCATTCCCACCCTCCAGAGAGGGTACTGCTTCCCAGCCACCTAGAGTGGAATCCACGCTGAGACATACTCAAAGAAGAACGAATGGTTACTCACCCTACAGTAACTGTAGTTGTTCCAGATCTTCTAGTCAGTGGCTATCCCATGACCTGCTCTCCATTCCCTGCATTTGGAGTCCTCAACAACACAGGCTTTAAAGAGTGAGTGAACTGAGGGAGGGTCACACCCATTCCACCCTTTTATGTGTGAGCATGACAAGGCACAGGTTGGTTGTGCTGCACCAATAGATACTGCTAGTTTAAAAAAAAAAAGGGGGAGGGGTTGTTCATATGCATGAGGCACCTGCACACCTACAGTGGGACCCATAGCGAATATAATATCTTCAAGAATCTCAGTTACCATAGGATAAGTAACTGTTCTTTTCCACATACTTCACTGTGAATCGTTTTCTCAGGGGAACATGCTGCTTACAGTTACTCCTTCATCCTACTCTGCCTGTTCCACACACATGGATTGTTTTTTGTTTGTTTGTTTGTTTGTTTTTTAAATGGTGAAAAGTAGTAGGCAGATATGGAGATTCCAGAACTGGTAGTTGCCATGATGTGAATTGTGTATAACCCTTATTATGATTGATAGACCAAGTAGCAAAATATTTGTCATTTTCTTGAGGTTACCCCTGTTTTGTTTCTCAAGACTATTGGAATCTAACACATCCATATTTCAAGCATTGTGTTCAGTGAGGGCCTTCTACTTTTATTTCAAATGGGATTTGCTTTTACTCTTGCATAAATATCAATTATGCAAATACACAATCTATTCTGTCTGAGCTCTTCCGCTTTCTTCTGGGATATGTTGTTTCTAGGTAGAAGGAATGCTGAACTGACATAGTATTTTAACCATTACAGAATTAGTCAAATCAAATTGATCCCTTAAGAATATATCATCACATGAAACACTTTATCCTGAGTTGTCTTGTTAAATGCAAGTTTTGCACTTCATCAGCTGTGGCGGTTCAGTGATGAGACAGAACACAGCTTTATGCAAGCAAACAGGCTGGTCAGCGGAGATGGGCTGTTCTGCCCCCCCGCCTTCCACCTTCTCCTTTTATTATATTTCTCCCCCTAAGCATTACACACTGCTACACAAAGGAATGTATGACGTTGATTCATATGCTTAGTTACCATCCTCTATCTACTACAATCCTGGTTCTCAGGCCTTGAGCCCAGGCTAAAAAAACCTCCCACAGTTGCTGTCCAAACAATCAAGTTCTCAGGGTTCATATCTAGCCCTTGTCCTTGGATAGAGCAATGTGTGCATTGCTTCTAGGAAACAGTCAGGGTGTGCCCCGCCTGCTTCCAGGTGGAATAGCTAGACATTAACCCTTCAATCAGCTGCTGTCAAACTCTCACCATTAGCATTATGATGTCAATCGTGTGTTCAGATGCCTCCTACCCACTTTATGACTATCTCTATTCTAGCTGGTCATGTGTTTGCTTTAGGAAGTATGTACTAGTTATCTATACTGGGGAATTTATTTATAACTTGTGACTTGGGTGTCCCCTCACCTAAACGTAGTATGGTAACTTAAAAGTAACATTCACAGCTATTTAAGATCCTGCCTGGCTGCATTCAAGTTCCTCTACTGGTCTGAGGGAAGCCCCAACTGAAATAGTGCTAAAAGGTTAACAGCACCGCAGTCCTTTTCAAACACACATTACCAGTATCAATTGTGTTAAACTGATGGGATTGCACACCTTGCACAGTACCTTTAATCTGATAAATGCCTCTAGTTTGAGGAATTTGCTCCTGCCGCATTTTGAACCTTGCTCTCTTGGTTTCAAATGCAGCTTCTCTCCACTCAACATCAATCTTGTATCCTTTATAAAAGTATATGTCCAGTATCTTCCTTCTTATTTCAGGAATAAAAATTACATAGTTTATTATTTTCTTTTTGCCTGTTACTTTATTAGTTGGTCATGTTTTCCCCCAAACTTGGGACTCATTTTCCACTGACACCAGTTTTACAGGGTTGTAGCTGCCTGTACTTTAATAGAGTGGCTCCTGATTCACACTAGTATTAATGAGATCAGAATCAGGACACCAGTGTTAGATTTGGTGGAATAACACCCGATCGTTTTTAAACCTTGACCCATTCTTACATGGTCAGAGAAGCCAGGCTGTCAAATTTATTTCTATTTTTTACAATGCATTTAGAAAATATGTGCAATACTTTTAGTTTATATCTTGTTTATGGCTTATATTCTTTTATGTATTATTTCTATTTGAAGACATTCTAATAAAAAATACTACTTTAAAATAGCCCAGGAAGTCTTTATGACCTAAGAGACAATATATAAAAAACTAACTCATTCAGTACATCTCCATCTTCTAGCTCATCTCCCATCAGCCACAAACTGTAAGGCTGAGACACCTTAAATCATTCAAATGTATACATAAATAGCATTTAGTAAGGGCTTTCATAGTTAACCTAGCTTCTCTGAATGAGTTCTGAACTTCAGCTCTCCTTCTTCCAGACTTTAATTTTCCATGTCAAAAATTAACATAATTCAGTTACTGATTAGTAGCAAACTGCTCTCTGAAACCTCCCTGTCCCATGTGCAAATATAGAATTTACCTACTATGCTTTTGATGTCAATAGTGCACCTCCTCATAACTCTGAATGAAGTGCCATGACTGTGGCTAGCACAGGAAGTAATCATGCAACTTTGAGTGAGAAAAATCAGAAGCAGTTTTGTGTATTTGAAGAACAGCACATAAGTATGCGTTAAAGTGCCCTCTAATTATACTTTAATAATTAATGCCAGAATAATTTAAATTAAAATATAGAATAAGAAATGTAGATGCACTTAGTCACAAACAAAAGCGTAGGCCCCAATTATGCAGTTGTTCCAGCCAGGTAGACCCTTGAGTCTGGTGGGGCTCTGCCTGGACAGCTTCCCACATACAATTCCAGGATGGGGCCTCAGTTGAAGAGGTTGATGTTCTAGTTATTTTAATGGAGGCCAGCTGTCACTTTCCAAGCACTTACATTGTCTTTACAAAATGTATATCTTTTCAAAACAAAACCCACAATTGTCAGTCTGAAAATGAACAATTCAAGCAGCGGTTTGCAAACTTTTTGAGCTGAGGCCCTGCATTGAGTTACTATTTTTGGTTGCACCCACCCCAACCCAGACTAATATAGACACATGCAAAAGTATGCTTGATAGCCTACTCATAAACCTAACAGAGATCATAACACAACTTGAATTAAATTACCTACACCTGCAAGTTTCAAATACACAGATACTTGCCAATGACACAGCCAAGCTTTCCTCATCAGTGTGCTGCCTCTACCTTGCAGCCATGCTGCACTGCTAGGGCGCAGAGCCAATACCTGCCCTTCTGTCCCGCCCACTTCAGGTTTTCAGGGTGGGGGAAGGTGTGTGCAATGGTCTCTGGGGACGGAGCTAGCACTGGGCATGGAGGCAGCCAAAAATGGGAATCGGCACAGCCGCACTGGATGGTGACCCTGACCCACAGGTCGGTTGGCCCACTGAGGTGATTCAGGGTGGAGGTGGCATTTCCTCCCTGACCTCAGTGCAGGCTGGCAAAAGCTGCCTGATATAATAATTCTTGTCTTCCCTCCACCGCAAAAAATATTCCTTAGTGCACCCCTAAGATGGAAGATGGATCTCCCTTTCCTAATCTGAAAACCTCTGAAATAAAAGATCCAGCCAGCAACCAACTGGCATACTTCACCACTCACTATCTCCCTACCCAGTTTATAGTGCCCACAACATGTGAAGTTTCAGAGAAGTTAGTATTCTTTGGGAGAAATGTGGTGATGGGGTTTGAAAATGCCACTTCATTGTTAAGACTTCATTGTTGTTGCAATAGTTATATAAGAATATTTGTGTACCGTACAGCAAATATGAAAAGTAATAAAACAATCTCAAGTAAGGTCCATTTAAGTAGCATTCAGTACCTTTTATGTCATTCATGGCATATGTATTATTGTTTCAGTAAATTCTGTTTTGAATAAAGCTTGTCTATAGAAAGAACACTTGCTGATCATAGCTAGTGGCAGTGACTACTGTAATTAAATTTTTGAAAGGTTTCAGAGTAGCAGCCATGTTAGTCTGTGTTCGCAAATAGAAAAGGAGTACTAGTGGCTCCTTAGAGACTAACCAATTTGATGAAGTGAGCTGTAGCTCACGAAAGCTTATGCTCAAATAAACTGGTTAGTCTCTAAGGTGTCACTAGTACTCCTTTTCTTTTTGTAAATTTTTGAAGGAAGTGATTCCATTCCAACCTTTTGTTTTTAGTCACTTTCTGAAATATTCAGTTTCATGTTGAATTTTTTCTAACTTGATGTCTGCACCAAGGTGAAAGTGTCTTTAAAAGAGTAACAGAAATGGTTTGACCTTTTTTGAGTAGTAAGGATGTATGGATGTGGGGAGGGGAATGCACTTTCTGCTCCTATTTATTTAACAGCCTGGGACAATCGCTTTCCCTCAGCTTGGACTCATTAGTCAGAGTGACCAATCATTGGCTTCATTTGAACCGAGCTATTTTCTTTCATTTATTCTTCCTAAACTTCTGGTAGCTCACAAAAGTTGATCTATAGTCTCTCATTGTAGAAAGGGAAATTACATATTTCAGACAGAAGTCCCGTAATAAAATGTTTTATTGGTTCTGATTACTAGTTACAAGAAAAACATGCATAACCTGGAAAAACTAACTAAGGGTCTGATTTTTGCAAACATTTAATGTAAAGTCACTCATGTGAGTAAGCTGTAGTCCCACTGAAGTTAATGGAACTACTCATGTACCTCTTTAAGAAGCTCAGGTAACCTGGCTGGTACCTGACCAAAAGGACCAATAAGGGGACAAAATACTTTCAAATCTGGGGGGAGAGGAAGGGGGAAGGCTTTGGTCTGTCTGTTCTGTGTGCTTGCCAGACACAGATCAAGGAAGCAAGCAATCCATCTCCATTAGAATCAGTAAGTACTAGCAAGGGAATGCATTAGCTTATTTTTGTTTTGGCTTGTGATTTTCTCTGTGCTGAGAGGAAGGTGTATTCCTGGTTTTCTTTTTGTAACTTTAAAGTTTAGCCCAGAGGGAAATCATCTGTGTCTTTGAATCTGATTGCCCTGTAAGGGTATGTCTACACTACGGAATAAGGTCGAATTTATAGAAGTTGTTTTTTTAGAAATCGGTTTTATATATTCAAGTGTGTGTGTCCCCACAGAAAATGCTCTAAGTGCATTAAGTGCATTAACTCTGCAGAGTGCTTCCACAGTACCGAGGCTAGAGTCGACTTCCGGAGCGTTGCACTGTGGGTAGCTATCCCACAGTTCCCGCAGTCTCCGCTGCCCATCAGAATTCTGGGTTGAGATCCCAATGCCTGATGGGGCTAAAACATTGTCGCGGGGGGTTCTGGGTAAATATCGTCAGGCCCCTGTTCCTTCCCTCCATCCGTGAAAGCAAGGGCAGACAATTGTTTTGCGCCTTTTTTCCTGAGTTACCTGTGCAGACGCCATACCACGGCAAGCATAGAGCCCGCTCAGGTAACCGTCACCGTATGTCTCCTGGGCGCTGGCAGATGCGGTACGGCTTTGCTACACAGTAGCAGCAACCCATTGCCTTCTGGCAGCAGACGGTGCAATATGACTGGTAGCCATCATCGTCATGTCCGAGGTGCTCCTGGCCACGTCGGCTGGGAGCGCCTGGGCAGACATGGGTGCAGGGACTAAATTTGGAGTGACTTGACCAGGTCATTCTCTTCAGTCCTACTGAACCGTCTTATGGTGAGCAGGCAGGTGATATGGATTGCTAGCAGTCGTATTGTACCACCTTCTGCCGAGCAGCCATGAGATGTGGATGGCATGCAGTCCTTCTGCACCGTCTGCTGCCAGCCAAAGATGTAAAAGATAGATGGAGTGGATCAAAACAAGAAATAGACCAGATTTGTTTTGTACTCATTTGCTTACACCCCTCCCCTGTCTAGGGGACTCATTCCTCTAGGTCACACTGCAGTCACTCACAGAGAAGGTGCAGCGAGGTAAATCTAGCCATGTATCAATCAGAGGCCAGGCTAATCTCCTTGTTCCAATAAGAAAAATAACTTAGGTGCACCATTTCTTATTGGAACCCTCCGTGAAGTCCTGCCTGAAATACTCCTTGATGTAAAGCCACCCCCTTTGTTGATTTTAGCTCCCTGAAGCCAACCTTGTAAGCCATGTTGTCAGTCGCCCCTCCCTCTGTCAGAGCAACGGCAGACAATCATTCTGCGCCTTTTTTCTGTGCAGACGCCATACCAAGGCAAGCATGGAGGCCACTCAGCTCACTTTGGCAATTAGGAGCACATTCAACACCACACGCATTATCCGGCAGTATATGCAGCACCAGAACCTGGCAAAGCGATACCGGGTGAGGAGGCGACGTCAGCGCGGTCACGTGAGTGATCAGGACATGGACACAGATTTCTCTGAAAGCATGGGCCCTGCCAATGCATGCATCATGGTGCTAATGGGGCAGGTTCATGCTGTGGAACACTGATTCTGGGCTCGGGAAACAAGCACAGACTGGTGGGACTGCGTAGTGTTGCAGGTCTGGGACGATTCCCAGTGGTTGCGAAACTTTCGCATGCGTAGGGGCACTTTGTGACTTGCTTTCCCCTGCCCTGAAGCGCATGAATACCAAGATGAGAGCAACCCTCACAGTTGAGAAGTGAGTGGCGATAGCCCTGTGGAAGCTTGCAAAGCCAGACAGCTACCGGTCAGTTGGGAATCAATTTGGAGTGGGCAAATCTACTGTTGGGGCTGCTGTGATGCAAGTAGCCCACGCAATCAAAGATCTGCTGATATCAAGGGTAGTGACCCTGGGAAATGTGCAGGTCATAGTGGATGGCTTTGCTGCAATGGGATTCCCTAACTGTGGTGGGGCCATAGACGGAACCCATATCCCTATCTTGGCACCGGAGCACCATGCCGCCGAGTACATAAACTGCAAGGGGTACTTTTCAATAGTGCTGCAAGCTCTGGTGGATCACAAGGGACATTTCACCAACTTCAACGTGGGATGGCTGGGAAAGGTACATGACGCTCACATCTTCAGGAACTCTGGTCTGTTTCAAAAGCTGCAGGAAGGGACTTTATTCCCAGACCAGAAAATAACTGTTGGGGATGTTGAAATACCTATATGTATCCTTGGGGACCCAGCCTACCCCTTGATGCCATGGCTCATGAAGCCGTGCACAGACAGCCTGGACAGTAGTCAGGAGCTGTTCAACTACAGGCTGAGCAAGTGCAGAATGGTGGTAGAATGTGCATTTGGACATTTAAAGGCACGCTGGCGCAGTTTACTGACTCGCTTAGACCTCAGCGAAACCAATATTCCCACTGTTATTACTGCTTGCTGTGTGCTCCACAATATCTGTGAGAGTAAGGGGGAGGCGTTTATGGCGGGGTGGGAGGTTGAGGCAAATCGTCTGGCTGCTGGTTACGCGCAGCCAGACACCAGGGCGGTTAGAAGAGTACAGGAGGGCGCGGTACGCATCAGAGAAGCTTTGAAAATTAGTTTTATGACTGGACAGGCTACGGTATGAAAGTTCTGTTTGTTTCTCCTTGATGGAAACCCCCGCCCCTTGCTTCACTCTACTTCCCTGTAAGCTAACAACCCTCCCCTCCTCCCTTCGATCACCGCTTTCAGAGGCAATAAATTCATTGTTGCTTCACATTCATGCATTCTTTATTCATTCATCACACAAATAGGGGGAGACTACCAAGGTAGCCCAGGAGGGGTGGTGGAGGAGGGAAGGAAAATGCCACACAGCACTTTAAAAGTTTACAACTTTAAAATTTATTGAATGCCAGCCTTCTTTTTTTGGGGCAATCCTCTGTGGCGGAGTGGCTGGTTGGCCGGTGCCCCCCCCCCACCGTGTTCTTGGGCGTCTGGGTATGGAGGCTATGGAACTTGGGGAGGAGGGCGGTTGGTTACACAGGGGCTGTAGTGGCAGTCTGTGCTCCAGCTGCCTTTGCTGCAGCTCAACCATACACTGGAGCATACTGGTTTGGTCCTGCAGCAGCCTCAGCATTGAATCCTGCCTCCTCTCATCACGCTGCCGCCACATTTGAGCTTCAGCCCTGTCTTCAGCCCGCCACTTACTCTCTTCAGCCCGCCACCTCTCTTCCCTGTCATTTTGTGCTTTCCTGCACTCTGACATTATTTGCCTCCATGCATTCGTCTGTGCTCTGTCAGTGCGGGAGGACAGCATGAGCTTGGAGAACATTTCATCTCGAGTGCGTTTTTTTTTTCTTTCTAATCTTCAGTAGCCTCTGGGAAGGAGAAGATCCTGTGATCATTGAAACACATGCAGCTGGTGGAGAAAAAAAAAGGGACAGCGGTATTTAAAAAGACACATTTTATAAAACAGTGGCTACACTCTTTCAGGGTAAACCTTGCTGTTAACATTACATACATAGCACATGTGCTTTCGTTACAAGGTCGCATTTTGCCTCCCCCCACCGCGTGGCTACCCCCTCAACCCTCCCCGTGGATAACAGCGGGAAACATTTCTGTTTAGCCACAGGCAAACAGCCCAGCAGGAATGGGCTCCTCTGAGTGTCCCCTGAAGAAAAGCACTCTATTTCAACCAGGTGACCATGAATTATATCTCACTCTCCTGAGGATAACACAGAGAGATAAAGAACGGATGTTGTTTGAGCGCCAGCAAACATACACTGCAATGCTTTGTTGTACAATGATTCCCGAGTACGTGTTACTGGCCTGGAGTGGTAAAGTGTCCTACCATGAAGGACGCAATAAGGCTGCCCTCCCCAGAAACCTTTTGCAAAGGCTTTGGGAGTACATCCAGGAGAACCATGAATGCCAGGGCAAAGTAATCCTTTCACATGCTTGCTTTTAAACCATGTATAGTATTTTAAAAGGTACACTCACCGGAGGTCCCTTCTCTGCCTGTCGGGTCCAGGAAGCAGCCTTGGGTGGGTTCAGGGGGTACTGGAACCAGGTCCAGGGTGAGAAACAGTTCCTGGCTGTCGGGAAAACCGGTTTCTCCGCTTGATTGCTGTGAGCTATCTACAACCTCATAATCTTCTTCTTCCTCGTCCCCAAAACCTGCATCCGTGTTGCCTCCATCTCCATTGAAGGAGTCAAACAACATGGCTGGGGTAGTGGTGGGTGAACCCCCTAAAATTGCATGCAGCTCATCATAGAAGCGGCATGTTTGGGGCTCTGACCTGGAGCGGCCGTTCGCCTCTCTGGTTTTCTGATAGGCTTGCCTCAGCTCCTTCAGTTTCACGCGGCACTGCTTCGGGTCCCTGTTATGGCCTTTGTCCTTCATGCCCTGGGATATTTTGACAAAGGTTTTGGCATTTCGAAAACTGGAACGGAGTTCTGATAGCACGGATTCCTCTCCCCAAACAGCGATCAGATCCCGTACCTCCCGTTCGGTCCATGCTGGAGCTCTTTTGCGATTCTGGGACTCCATCATGGTCACCTCTGTTGATGAGCTCTGCATGGTCACCTGCAGCTTGCCATGCTGGCCAAACAGGAAATGAGATTAAAAAGTTCGCTGTTCTTTTCCTGTCTACCTGGCCAGTGCATCTGAGTTGAGAGTGCTGTCCAGAGTGGTCACAATGGAGCACTCTGGGATAGCTCCCGGAGGCCAATACCGTCGAATTGTGTCCACAGTACCCCAAATTCGAGCCGGCAAGGCCGATTTAAGCGCTAATCCACTTGTCAGGGGTGGAGTAAGGAAATCGATTTTAAGAGCCCTTTAAGTCGAAATAAAGGACTTCATCGTGTGGACGGGTGCAGGTTTACATTGATTTAACGCTGCTAAATTCGACCTTAAGTCCTAGTGTAGACCAGGGCTCAGATTATCTTCCATTCTAATTTTACAGAGGTGGTTCTTTTACCTTTTTTCTTTCTAATAAAGTTGTGTTTTCTTTTAGAATCCAATTGGGGTTTTTTTAGTGTCCTAAAAACCCCCAAGGTTGCTCTGTGCTCATCTTGTTTATTCTCAAGCCTCCCCCGGAAAGGGGGTGTGGGGGCTTGTGGGGATATTAGGGGGGAGTGGGAACTCCAAGTGGTCCTTTCCCTGAGTTTGTCTAAATCACTTGGTGGTGGCAACATTACCTAATCCAAGGTACAAGGGAGGATTTGTGCCTTGGAGAATTTTTTAACCTAAGCTGGTAGAAATAAGCTTAGGGGTCTCTCATACAGATCCCCACATCTGTACCCTAGAGTTCAGGGTCCGGGAGGGAACCCTCACAATAATAAAAAAATATTTTAAAGATATTTTATACTATTTCATATTGTAAGCCCAATGTCAAATTCTATTTGGTAAAAATGACAAATAAAGCTCTGGAAATAGTACTATTGAGTCAGCATTGATAATTATAGATCCAAAACAAAAGCATTGTGTACAATCCCTGAATAATGTGTCGTGGGTCTAGTAGTGAATTTGAAGATTTAGCTTAAATGGATTTTTTTAAAAAATGTTAGCTTGAATGCTTCACATTGACTGCACCAAATGCATCAGAAATTATTTTCCTGATATCATAGCACAGAAAGTATAGTACTTCATATGATATGAATACTAAGAATTAAATTACAGAGCATTCATAAAGACTCTTCAAAAGCCTGAATTCCACAGAGAGCTCTTAAAGGCTTTAAACTAATTGCATTTGTCTCTTAGTTAGAAACTACTATTTAAAGCAAGAATTCTAGAAACTATATTAATTGAAATATACTTTCACTGTACTGATAAAAGCTTTAAGATATCTATGGATGAAACCTGCTAGTAATCTATTGCATTGCTTTTTGTAATGATATACTGATTTTTATGCTAATATACACAGCACTCGGAAATAGTTAAATGTTGACAATGAATGAATTTTTGTTCAAAGGCTAGCAGTATACTATCAATTCTGAAGAAAATAATCTTAAAACACTGAAATCTATAATATAGTACATATACTGATCGTAGTATGTTCATATATCTTGTTCTAAAGATTAACAGGACAATCAATTTCTCATGTAGTAGATGGTGCATGGTCTGGCATTATATAATTTTTAAAGTTTGGAAGTAATCATTCTATCTAGGTTGACAATTTCAGAATGAGAATACCTAATGATTCATGATCACATTACTTTTTTCTGAAGAACCACATAAATACCATCCCATTCCCATTACAGCTGGGCAATATTTTGCTCTCTGTATTGGTGTTCAGGTATCATTTTGATAATGGACAACTGTTCAGGTTTTATTTTTGCCAGTTAGCTGCTCTGTTGCACCTAAGAGAGCCATCGTGCAGCATCCTTCCTTTCCATAGTTAGAATTATTGTACATATTACTTTGAATTTCTGAGCGAGAGCTACTGATTTTTTTTTGTTTAGTTACATCTTCAGAAGAATACATCCTGAAAAAAATATCTAATTTAGGGCTGTAAAAAGCAAGTAGAGCTACTGTGGCTTACCAGGAGATTTTTGTTTTCTGTCTACTAACCTAGTGGAAATTTCATGAGAAATGTTCCAGCTGACTCCATTACGCAAACAGATTTTGGAATTTAAAAACTGGATCTATTGAATTATAGTTCTCCATTTGAAATAAACAGAAAACCATAGTAACCAGAGACCAATTGAAGGATCCTGTTCTGGACTTGCAGCACAGCAATTCCCTTTCTGTCCCACTGGATGGCATTAGGAGAGGACAGAGGGAGAAAACTGGGATAGTGGCAACGGCTCCAACTGTGAGTGGGGATGAAAGAGGAAAAACTCACTAAAGTAATGGAGTAGGGTCAGCAGCTAGGCAGGAGTCTTGAGGGAGAAGAGTCACCAGCAAGGAGAATGGGGAGGTCAGCCAGGTCACAAAAGGGAGGGGTTGGGGCCAAGAGGCTCTAAAGAGGGAATCATAGATAGTCTTTTCCAAACCCCATCTGTCAAGTGCTGTATACACGTTTACTATTTTCATTTATTTGTACTGCTGGACCATATAATGGCCCCACAAAAGATCATTTTGCTAGGCATCATACAAACATAGAATATGGAGAGTCCCTATGCTGAACATCTTACAATCTAAATAATATTTTCTCAGTTTAAGTTAGCTTTAGACCTCTTTGTGCAGCTGGAGTAGTGCAAAAGGGACCTAGTGTAGGATGGGCCAGGATCGTTTAATATTGGTGACAAAATGCCAGTATGAAGCATATTTTTCTTAACTATATTGTCATATAGAGTAAAGTTGTATTACTCCAAAACACCCCAATTATGAGTTAACTACAAAAATGAGAGAGGGGGAAATAGACCATCTATACTGGGTTATCTGGTTTGTTCCTCTCTCAATGCAGGACTTACTGCTTGTAGCATGTTCTCCATTTATTTAAGCCAGTTTTATATAAAGAGAGGTTGTGCTGTAGTCCATTCTGTGAGGAAAAAGGCTAACCTTCAAAATAAAAGATGGTGATTGCTTTCAACAGGTCTTTTGCATAATCCACATCAGAAGTAAAGTTATTAGGTTGGTTAAACCAGTAAGTAAAACCCTTTTATTCATGTTTGAATATTGACAAAATAGCAGAATTTTGAGATACCTACACAATCCGTCACTAAATTTCATCACTCAGTAGGTGACCTTCTAGTGATCTGCAACACACCATCCATCCATCCATCTACTCACTGGTCATCCCCCTTCTACAATGACTCTCCACATTCCTTCCATAATGACTTTCTGAAGGTTATTTCCATCTCCCTGCCTAATATGACTGTGACTGAAACCACCTCTGTATTCATACCCTACACATTACTGTAATAATCTTTGTGCAAACTATGCCTTGTGAGTATCATTTAAAAATGAACACACTGATAATTAATACTTTGTGTAATGTATATACAAAATTCATATTAAGAGTTATGAATATAAGATGAAATTATGAGTAAAATATGTTTACCAAACCTGTTTCTCAAAGACCAAGGGCAAGCTGATACCTCTAGCCAGAGGTCATCAAAGCTGATTGGGAGTCACCTGTCAAGTGGCCATTCTTTGGGCAGGAACAGATGGATCTGCATTTTAGCTAATAACCACATGGAACCTATTTCAACACAAGACTTCATGTCTCCTTCCTCACAGCTGGAATGAATTTTATCTACAGGTATACTTCATGAAAATGCATTTCAAAGAATGACTTGACTATAAAAGAGGGGCAAAACCACCCGACGTTCGTTCTCTCTCTCTCTCTCACACACACATATAAATAAATAAGCTTAATGAGCAACATGCTAAGTTGTTGACTAACAGAGGAGAAATGGTTTATTTTGTTGTTTGTTTTAGAGTGTTCTGGTTCAAACGTGTTCAACCAGAAATTTTCTTGGTACACACACTTTTAAAATGAGCTATATATATTTCACTTTTGGAGCTTGGACCACTTTTTTCTCTCTCGCATATTACAGTGCCTACACTTATTCCTATTAGACCAAACTCATTTCCAACACTTTCAGAAATAATCACACTGATTATGCTTTTTGCAGGGCTGTCTTCCTTATAGTACCTATTGCCAGAAAGTATCAATGAAAAGGACAAGTTAAAAAGGAAGAAGCACCTAAACCTTATTTTGTGTGTGATCGGGCTTTTAATGCAAGTTGTATCTATTTTTGCAGTTTCTTGAGACTGTTCTCAGGGAGTCAGCTACTACTCTTTTAATCCTAATTCACCTTGCAAAAGTAAGTTAGGTAATTCTGCTTCCTTACCCTCATCTCAAAGATTTGAGCAGGGTAATTTAGGATTAATAATTACAGCTCTAGAGAATGTTTTGTAATGCTGCTGATAGTTAAACTAGTGTGCTGGTGATCAAAGTGTTAAACACTAGAGCTCTGTGGAGAAAGGTAATTCCATGTTGTGAAGCTTTTCAATATTTCAAAATTTGTTTTATTTTCAGCTTTCAAATGGAAACCAAAAATTTTGAATTTCTCTATGAAAGGGAACAGAGCTGTGGCCCCTGGAAGCTTAGGCTGCTGAGGAGCCATTATCCTGGAGCTTGAGAGAGAGAGGGCTTCCAGGTCCTTGGCTCCCTTATATCTTGCCTGGTGGGCTGAAGGGAGCTGCAAACCTTTCAGTTTAGGAGCCATGGCTCCCAGCTCCCCACTAATCATAGAATATCAGGGTTGGAAGGGACCTCAGGAAGACATCTAGTCCAACCCCCTGCTCAAAGCAGGACCAATCCCCAACTAAATCATCCCAGCCAGGGCTTTGCCAAGCCTGATCTTAAAAACTTCTGAGGAAGGAGATTCCACCACCTCCCTGGTAACCCATTCCTGTTTCACCACCCTCCTAGTGAAAAAGTTTTTCCTAATATCCAACCTAAACCTCCCCCACTGCAACTTGAGACCATTACTCCTCGTTCTGTCATCTGCTACCACTGAGAACAGTCTGATCCATCCTCTTTGGAACTCCCTTTCATGTAGTTGAAAGCAGCTATCAAATCCTCCCTCATTCTTCTCTTCTGCAGACTAAACAATCCCAGTTCCCTCAGCTGCTCCTCGTAAGTCATGTGTTTCAGTCCCCTAATCATTTTTGTTGCCCTCCGCTGGACTCTTTCCAATTTTTCCACATCCTTCTTGTAGTGTGGGGCCCAAAACTGGACACAGTACTCCAGATGAGGCCTCACCAGTGTCGAATAGAGGGGAACGATCATGTCCCTCGATCTGCTGGCAATGCCCCTACTTATACATCCCAAAATGCCATTGGCCTTCTTGGCAACAATGACACACTGTTGACTCATATCCAGCTTCTCGTCCACTGTAACCCCTAGGTCCTTTTCTGCAGAACTTCTGCCTAGCCATGCGGTCCCTAGTCTCTAGCAGTGCATGGGATTCTTCTGTCCTAAGTGCAGGACTCTGCACTTGTCCTTGTTGAACCTCATCAGATTTCTTTTGGCCCAATCCTCTAATTTGTCTAGAGCCCTCTGTATCCTATCCCTACCCTCCAGCATATCTACCTCACCTCCCAGTTTAGTGTCATCTGAAAACTTGCTGAGGGTGCAATCCACACCATCCTCCAGATCATTAATGAAGATATTGAATAAAACCGGCCCCAGGACCGACCCTTGGGGAACTCCACTTGATACCGGCTGCCAACTAGACATGGAGCCATTGATCACTACCTGTTGAACCCGACAATCTAGTCAGCTTTCTATCCACCTTATCATCCATACATCCAGCCCATACTACTTTAACTTACTGGCAAGAATACTGTGGGAGACTGTGTCAAAAGCTTTGCTAAAGTCAAGGAACACATCCACTGCTTTCCCCTAGGTGAACTGCCTAACGGGTATGTCTACACTACAAAATTAGGTCAATTTTATAGAAGTCGATTTTAGAAATCGATTTTATACAGTCCATTGTGTATGTCCCCATTAAGTGCATTAAGTTGGCAGAATGCATCCTCACTACCATGGCTAGCATCATTCATGGAGTGGTGCACTGTGGGAAGCTATCCCACAATTCTTTCAGACTCCCAGTGCCTGATGGGGCAAAAACATTGTCGCAGGTTGTTTTGGGTACATGTCGTCAGTCTCTCATCCCTCCCTCCGTGAAAGCAACTGCAGACAATCATTTCGGCCTTTTTTCCTGAGTTACCTGTGCAGATGCCATAGCATGGCAAGCATGGAGCCCGCTCAGCTCACCGCTGCTGTTGCGAGCATTCTAAACACCTCACACATTATACTGCAATATGTGCAGAACCTGGCTAAGAGATGGCAGCATGTGGACGATTGTGACAAGGACATGGGCACAGATGTTCCTGAAAGCACAGGATGTGGCAATTGGGACATCATGGCGGCAGTGGGGCTGGTTGATACAGTGGAATGCCGATTCTGGGCCCGGCAAACAAGCACAGACTGATGGGACCACAGAGTCTTGCAGGTATGGGATGATTCCCAGTGACTGCAAAACTTTCGCATGCGTAAGACCACTTTCCTGGAACTTTCTGTGTTGCTTGCTCTGAAGCGCAGGAATACCAAGATGAGAGCTGTCCTGACAGTTGAGAAGCAAGTGGCGATAGCCCTGTGGAAGCTTGCGACACCTGACTGCTACCGGTCTGTCGGGAATCAATTTGGAGTGGACAAATCTACTGTGGGGACTGCTGTGATTTCAAGTAGCCAATGCAATCACTGATGTTCTCCAATCAAGGGTAGTGACTCTGGGAAATGTGCAGGTGATAGTGGATGGCTTTGCTGCAATGGGATTCCCTAACTGTGGTGGGGTGATAGATGTAACGCATATTTGGCACAGGACCACCTTGCCAACCAATACATAAACCTCAAGGGGTACTTCTCAAAGGTGCTGCAAGTACTGGTGTATCACAAGTGACGTTTCACCAACATCAACGTGGGATGGCTGGGAAAGGTGCATGACACTCGCATCTTTAGGAACTCCGGGCTATTTGAGCAGCTGCAAAAAGGGACTTACTTCCCAGACCAGAAAGTTACTGTTGGGGATGTTCAAATGCCGGGTGGGATGGGGGAGGAGGGAAGGACAAGAGCACATTGCTTATTGTAGCCACACTACAAATCAAAACTGTGTGAATGACAGTTCTGTTGCTTGGCCCATCCTCTGGAGTGGAGTGGCTGGGTGCCTGGAGCCTCTCTTCACCTGCTCCCCCCCCCGCCACGTTCTTGGGTGAGAAGGATATGGAACTTGGGGAGGAGGGCAGGCAGTTGTACAGTGGATGCAGCGGTGGTCTGTGCTCTTGTTGGCTTTCCTGTAGCTCCACCAGACCCCTGAGCATGTCTGTTTACTCCCCCATTGGCCTCAGGATTGCATCCTGCCTCTTCTCATCATGCTCAGTTAATGTTTTCCTGGATTCTGCCACTGAATGCCTCCATGCATTCAGCTGTGCCCTCTCAGTGCGGGAGGACTGCATGAGCTTGGGAAACGTGTCATTGCGAGTGCGTTTTTTTTTTGCCTTCTAATCTGAGATAACCTCAGGGATGGAGATGATAGGGGGAGCGTAAAACCATTTGAACCTTCGGGGGATAAAAAGGGAGAGTAAAATTTAAGATTATACATTTCTGAGAACAAAAGGGAGTCTCTTTCACAGTGAATCAAGCAATTGACAGCAGACAGCACATCTGCTTTAGGTTGAGCACCTGCCAGTATGGTGACACGGTTGGGCAACAGAATTCAGTTTCCAGGCAGCCATGGTAAGCCAAAGGGTATGCGGGTTTGGCTTCAATGCCTTCATAACATGTGGGAATGTTTTCACACTGCAGCATCCTCCTTTCCCATAGCAAGCAAGGCCAGTTGGTTTGCCATTTTAAAAGAGGGGCTGCGGATTTTGGGTGGATGTGTAACACACACCTCCCTCCACCCCGCCGCATGGCTATGGGATGATCCTTTTTAGCTAAACGCAAACAGCCCAGCATGAACAGGGTCCTTTTATTGTTCTCTTACAAAAATTCCTCTATTTCAACCAGGTGACCATTAATGGTATCACTCTCCTGAGGCTAACACAGAAAGATAAAGACTGAATGTTGCTTGAATGCAACCAAAACCCAGGACCATTCGCTGCCATGCTTTGTGCTGCAATGATTCCAGACTACGTGCTACTGACTTGGCATGGTAAAGTGTCCTACCGTGGAGGACGAAATAAGGCAGCCCTTCCCAGAAACCTTCTGCAAAGGCTTTCAGAGTACCTTCAGGAGAGCTTCATGGAGATGTCCCTGGAGGATTCCTGTTCCATCCCCAGACACATAAACGGACTTTTTCAGTAGCTGTACTGGCCACAAATGCATCCCAAGTCTTCAGGGCAAATCAAACATTAAACACTATTGCTTTTAAAACCCGTACTGTAGTTACAAATGTGCATTCACCAGAGGTGCCTTCTCTGCCTTCAGGGTTGGGGATCCCGTCTTGGGAGGGTATTGGCTCCAGGGTGATGAAAAGGTCCTGGCTGCCTGGGAGAACAGATTCACTGCTTGACTGCTGCACATTCTTCTTCTCCTCCTCATCCACAAAATCCTCTTCCATTTTGTGTGAGACTCCCCCCTTGCTGGTGTCCATGGTCAGTGGTGGGGTAGTGGTAGGGTCCCCCCCTAGAATGCCATGCAGCTGATCATAGAAGCAACATGTCTGGGGCTCTGACACAGAGTGACCGTTTGCCTCCTTTGTCTTTTGGTAGGCTTGCCTGAGCTCCTTGACTTTCACGCGGAACTGCTGTGTGTCCCTGTTGTAGCTTCTGTCCATCATGCCCTGTGCGCTTTTGGGGTGTGTGTGTGTTTTGATCAGAGTTCTGCCTGCACAGATTCTTCTCCCCATACAGCAATCAGATCCAGTGTCTCCTGTTCGCTCCATGCTGGAGCTCATTTGTGATTCTCGGGGGACTGCATGCTCACCTGTCCTGCTGAGCTCACCACGCTGACCAAACATGAAATAAAATTCAGAAGTTCTGGGGCTTTTCTTGTGTACCTGGCTAGTGCATCAGAATTGAAAGTGCTCTCCACGGCAGTCACATTGGAGCACTCTGGTACAGATCCCGGAGGCCAATACCATCGAATTGCACAGCCAATAATGTCAATTTGAGACCGTACTACAAGGTCGATTTTAGCGCTACTCCCCTCACCGGGGAGGAGTACAGAAGTCGATTTTAAGAGCCCTTTAGGTTGACGGAATGGGATTGTTTGTGTAGACACATTCACTTTAAAATCGACCTAAATCGGCTAAATTTGTCCTAACCCTGTAGTGTAGACCAGGGCTAAGAGACAGGATCTGGGAAGTCCAGTCCCCCCAGCTGCAAGCTGGGTGGGTGAGCTGGCAGGAAACCAGGCAGGTTTCTGTCAAAACCCTGCCTGGGTTCTGTTGCAACTTTGTCAAAACTGGTCTCCGCGAAAGGTTTTGATTTTGCCAAATTGGCATTCTCAGACACCTTCTGTCAGGCATTTTCCAGCCAGTCTATCTAACATACCATGTGAAAGTTCACTTGAAAACAGAGACATGCTGGATCTCTGTCATAGGCTGTCTGGCTGGTGCTTTAAGAGGCATCGGACCCAGCCCCTGACTGTGAACTAAGTTATCCCTCAGCTGATCTTCATCTGGTGACCTAATTACGACTAGTGATCCCAGCACTGAAAGAGTCTGAGAACTTCATAGCCAGTGAGAACTCAATCAGAGGTAGGAGGCTCCTGTTGGACCCTACAGAAAACAAGTTAGGGTCCTGTGGGAGGCCCTGAGATATGTCCTGTGAGAAGCTGCTGGAGTGTCTTGGGAGGGGAGTCACTGGGAAACCTGTCGGGAGGAAAAGAGTCTCCAGAGCATAGGCTGGGGGACTCAGTGCTCAGTTAAAAGGAGCAAAGAAGAATTCTGCAGGCTCATTGGAATATGGGCAAAGAATAGGGAACTTCAGTGAATCATAGCCTATGAGAGGGTCTCCGGGGAAGCCAGTCTGAGAGTTAACTTTCTGCAACAGAGTCAGAAGGACTTAAAGGTATTGCAGAAGGGGCCAAGAGCTGAGCCCAGAAGGCAGGCTGAAGAATAGCCTAAGAGGGGAAGAAGCAAGGTTTGTTCATTTTTTGGGCAATTTAATTGGATTTTGTTACCTTGGAAGGGGATTGAACTGAAAGATGAGCTGGCCATGGAAGATATAGGCAAAGATGGGCCATCACAGGGACAATGAAGTGGTCAAGGTTGGGGTGCTGGAGATGAAGACCCCTGCAGTGCCACAGTGTGATGATAAAGAGTGGTGAATTAAACATCTTATAGTCTAGTTCTGCTCTTCCTTGTATCTTGCTTTCCATTCCGATTTGGTGGTGGTTTATATTCACCTCACACTCACTATGTATAAATGCAAATGTATAAACAAAGTGCGAGTCAGTGGAGAATGAGGGCCCCAGTATTTTTTACGTAATTTACATATGGTGCTGAATTATTTAAATTAATTTTTATCCTTAGATGTGTGGCATGACCATTTCATGCCTACTTTTGTCATCTGTAATAGCTGTGTTCTTCTTCAAGTAATGGTCCCTATATGGATTTCACATGTGGGCACGCATGCGTGCCATGCCCCGGAGCCAGAACAATTCTGTAGCAGTATCCATTGACCCCCCACATGTGTGTCGTGCAACATCTTTGTGTCCGCAGCCAAGGCTATAAGAGAATGTGAGGATCGATGCCACTTCAGTTCCCCCTGACTGCCACAGCTGGAACCCCAGTTCTTCCGTTCTCTTAGCCTAGCTAAGAGAGTTGATTGTCTGTCCTTTGTTCTTGTATAAAGTTGTAGATTGTATTTTTTTTATTGTTGTAATGATTAGTTTGTAGTCAGTGAAGTTTGCTTTTTGGACTTCTGGGAATTATGCCCTGGTAAGTCTGCTTGAAAAACTGTGCTTAGTGCCTGTGCTCCTTCTCTGTGAGCGACATGCACCAATGATGCCTTTACTGCCTCTGTGAAACCCCATGTTGTCACTTGATGCACCATTTGCCATTTCTCTGCCCCCGCCCCCAATGTGGGAAACCAGGGAACTTCATCTCTCTAAGTTCCTAAGTCTGCAAACTTTCTCCTGTCCCTTTCCTGGTGCCCCATGTCATCTTTGCTGGCCATCTTGCCTGTTCGCCCACAACTGGGACAAGATCACCATGGACTGTTGGGTACTGGACATTATCCATCAGGAGTATTCCATAGAATTTCTCTTGTTCTCTCCTCGTCATCCACCCCACCGTGGCCCTGGGGATTCCTCCCATCAAGATCTCTTCTGACAGGAAGCAGACACCTTTCTCTGAAAGGGCACCATAAAGCCAATCCTGCTCCATTACAAGGGTTGCAGTGTTATTCCCCATATTTCCTCATTCTGAAGAAGAGAGGGGGCCTCTGCCCTATTTTGGATCTGCGGGTACTCCTCACGTCTATTGTTGCCACCTTGCACCACTACCCATGCACCTCCATTCTCCCATGTCTTTCCCTCCTTGGCCACATGGTGACCTTTATCTCCATAACAACACGTGCCCTCCTGCACATGCACTGTCTTCAGATGTTGTTCCTGTCTATCTACAAACCGCAGACAGACTGCTTGGACAAACCCTTCCCTGGATCATCCTGGCCTCCCTCACATGGTGTACCAACCCACTCAAGGTCCTGATCATTACCCCCTTTACACCTTACACCCCCTATGCTGCTTTCACTAAGGATGCCTCCCTCACCAGTTGGGGTGAACACCTGAGTGGTCACACAGCCAGGGTCTCTGGACACCACAAGAAGCCAGGATGCATATCAGTATCCTGGAACTGAGCCACATATCTTGTGGGTCAGGCATTCCTCCACCTCATATGATCCCATCACATTCTATTGCTCTCTAACAACATGGCAGCAGTAGTCTATATCAAGAAGCAGGTGGCGCCAAGTCTCCCTCTCTCTGTGCAGAGGCTGTCCACCTATGGAACTGGTGCGTCAAGCACTGTGTCACGCTCCAGGCCCATACCTCCCGGGTGGCCACAACTCCCTTGTGGACACGTTCAGCCAGTCCTTCTCTGTGACCCAGGAGTGGGAACTGCATGACCCTATCTTACACTCCATTTTCTGGGACTTCTGCCCAGAGATGGGGCATCCCATGATGGTACCTCTTCTTCGCAACCAGTGAGAGAAACAGTCTCTCCCTTTAATGCTCCGGGGGGGTTGTGGGAGCGGATTGATGGAGTAATCTGCTTCTCCTCCCCTGGACCAGCGACCTTCGCTATGCCTTTCCACCCATTCCCCTATTCCTGCAAGTACTGAGCAAGATTCGCCGGGACAAACTGGTGGTCATAAGAGTAGCCCACTTTTTGGCTCACCAATATTGGTTCACAGAACTCCTCGGCCTCTCCACTCACCCCCTGATCCTCCTCCCCGCGCACCCAGATCTCCTCACTCAGGTGCAGGGTTGACTCCGGCACCCCAACCCGAGCCCACTCCACCTCACGACTTGGTGTTTGGATGGAGCTTTGAGTAGACCAGGCATGCTCCATCCCGGTGCATGAGGTCATCATGCATAGCAGAAGGCCATTTGCCAGAGCTTACTATGAAGTGAAATGGAAACAATTCACCACCATTACCTGCTCTGCTCTGTATCCATTCCTATTCTCCTTGACTACTTTCTCCAACTCAGACTGTCGGGTCTTGCCCACAACTCCATATGGATCCACGTAGCGGTGGATTCCTCCCTCTGGTGGATGGTTCCTCTGTGTTCACTCACCCGACCACCGTTCATTTCCTCAATGCCTTTCCATCAGTGCACAAATCTACCCCTTGCTGGGACCTTAATATTGCTCTCTCTCTCTCCTCACTAAGCCACCCTATGAACTCCTCATGACATGCTCTCTCTCCCTCCTCTCAATCATGGTAACCTTTCTTGGTGGCCATCACATCGGTGTGACATGTTAGCAAATTGGCAGCCATAGTGGCTGACTCCCCATCTTCCACAAGAACCAGATCTCCTTATGCTTGCACCTCGAATTCATCCTGAAGGTGGTGTCCATGCTTCACCTCAACCAGTGCATCCATCTCCTGGCCTTCTATTCCAAACCCTACGCCTCCCACACAACCAGAACATTGCATTCTCTCTACATCTGCCATGCACTGGCCTACCTCCAATGCACCCAGGCTCTTCATTGCCATTGATGAACATTACAAAGGACAAGCCCTCTCCTTACAGCACAGCTCTAAAATGGATCTCTTTACAAATACTACAATCTCTCCAAGGTACCTCCACCTCCTGGAGTCACAGATCGTTCTATGCAGGCACGCACCGACACATTGGCCTACCTTGTGGACTTGCTATGGCAGGACATTTGCCAAACAACCACATGGAGCTGTGTCCATATCTTTACCTCTCACTACATCATCATCCCAGCACTGGTGGCCGATGCGATCAGTGGCTGCACTGTCTTCTCACGAGTCATCACACCCACCTCCATGTTGATTACTTCTCACTACTTACCCACATTCGGAATCCATATAGGGACCATCACTCAAAGAAGATGAGGAGGTTTACATGTAACTGGAGGGTCTTCTAGATGTGTGGTCCCTATTTGGATTCCAATACTCATCCTCCATTCCCTCTGCTATGGACTATGTTGCTTTAGAAGTAAGAGGGATACTGAAGCAGCATTTAAGCCTCACAGTCTCTTATACCTCAGCTGCAGACATGAGGATGATACATATGCAGGTCAACGGACACTGCTAAAGTATTGTTCTTACTCCAGCAAATGGCGTGCATCTGCATCCATATTTGGAATCCAAATTGGGAATCACGCATCTGAAATAATCTCAAGTTACAGATAAGTAACCTCTTTTTATTACTATAAATTTACTTGGGTGCAGCTGAGCAAATAATTTTACTTTAAGAGCTAAGAGCCCAATCCTGTCCAGGCCAGTGGCAAATCTCCCATCAGTTTTAAAATAGGATAAGATCCGATTAATCCTGGTCTTGTTAAAGTCAATGGAAAAATCCCTAATAATTTAAATGAGATAAGGCTTTGGCATAAAGTGTGTCATATCTTCTTACTTATGCAAGTGAGTATAAGTGCCTATATATACTGCCTTTGGCAGAAGAATCAATAGCTTTGTTGTTGTTGTTTTATTTAAAGTATCCAGAATGACAGGAAAATCCAGAGTGGTTCTGAACTCTTGGATCCACTCGTGATGATGAAAGGTGGTGTTGGTATGGAAACTACGTTGGAGTACTAGTGCAAGGAAAGATGTGGGTGAATTTCAAACTAACAACATTTGAATGGCCTTTACAGATAGAAACTATCTGGCCATTTCCCATCACTCTGGTATTTCCGACCAATCTTTTTTAATGTGTAGTTGAGCCAAAGGACGACTTGCAGCCACATTTTATTATAGCCATTGGCGATGTTGTTACCTGTCTTTGGCCTGCAATAAGAATCTGATTTTTCCCCCCTGTGGAGCTTCTAAGCTGACAGCCCTAGCTAGCACTCTTTCCCCCTGCCCCGGCCCTGAATTGTGAGTACTTTTGTATGGACTTCCATTACTCTTCAGTTTTGGAGACAGGGTTGTGTTACATTCTTGTTTCTCAACCTAAAGATATTACAGAAAGCTGGCCCATCACTCCTGGACACACTTGATGTTAGAGCCTAATGAGGCCATTCCTGAATCTGCCAGACATTATAATCAAAGAGGCTGATAAAGGAGGTGGTGGTGTCATCATGAACAGGTCTCACTACCAAAAGGAGGCTGCCAGACAACTCTCCAATACCAAATTCTACAGGCCACTTTCCTCAGATCCCACTGAGGAATACACTAAGAGACTGAACCATCGACTCAGGGCACTCCCTACACTAACACAGGAACAAATCAACATACCCTTAGAATAATCCCAGTCGGGGCTCTATCTACTACCCAAGATTTACAAACCCGGAAATCCTGGATGCCTCATCATCTTGGGCAATGGCACTCTCACTGAAGGACTGTCCAGATATGTGGACTGTCTACTCAGACCCTATGCCACCAGCACTCCCAGCTATCTCCGTGGCACAACTGATTTCCCGAGAAAATTACAATGCATTGGTGATCTTCCAGAAAACACCATCCTAGCCACCATGGATGTAGAGGCTCTCTACACAAACATCCCACACACAGATGGAATACAACTTGTCAGGAACAGTACCCCTGATTATGCCACAGCACAACTGGTTGCTGAACTCTGTGACTTTATCCTCATGCACAATTATTTCAAATTTGGTGACAATATATACCTCCAGACCAGTGGCACCACTATGGGCACCCGCATGGCCCCTCAATATGTCAACATTTTTATGGCTGACCTGGAACAACGCTTCCTCAGCTCTCGTCCACTCACCCCCCTTCTCTACCTACGCTACATTGATGACCTCTTCATCATCTGGACCCATGGGAAGGAAACCCTAGAAGAATTCCACCACGATTTCAATAGCTTCCACCCCACCATCAACCTCAGCCCGGATGAATCTACACGGGAGGTCCACTTCCTAGACACCTCGGTGCAAATAAGTGACAGTCACATTAACACCACCCTATACCGAAAACCCACCGACCGCTATGTCTACCTTCATGCCTCCAGCTTTCATCCCAGACACGCCACACCATCCATTGTCTACAGCCAAGCGCTGAGGTACAACCGCATTTGCTCCAACCCCTCAGGCAGAGACCAACACCTACAAGATCTTCACCAAACATTCTGAAAACTACGATACCCACACAAGGAAATAAGGAAACAGATCAATACAGCCAGATGTGTACCCAGAAGCCTCCTGCTGCCAGACAAGCCCAAGAAAAAAACCAACAGAACTCCACTGGCCATCACATACAGTCCTCAGCTAAAACCTCTCCAATGCATCATCTGTGATCTACAACCCATCCTGGACAACAATCCCTCACTTTCACAAGCCTTGGGAGGCAGGCCAGTCCTTGCCCACAGACAGCCTGCCAATCTGAAGCATATTCTCACCAGCAACTATACACCGCACCATAGTAACTCTAACTCAGGAACCAATCCATGCAACAAACCTTGATGCTAACTCTGCCCACATATCTACACCAGCGACACCATCACAGGACCTAATCAGATCAGCCACAGCATCACCGGTTCATTCACCTGCACGTCCACCAATGTAATATACGCCATGATGTGCCAGCAATGCCCCTCTGCTACATACATATCAGCCAAACTGGACAGCTCCTACATAAAAGGATAAATGGACACAAATCAGATATTAGGAATGGCAATATACAAAAACCTGTAGGAGAACACTTCAGTCTCTCGGGACTCACAATAGCAGATTTAACGGTAGCCATCCTGCAGCAAAAAAAACTTCAGGACCAGACTTCAAAGAGAAACTGCTGAGCTTCAGTTCATTTGCAAATTTGACACCATCAGCTCAGGATTAAAGAAAGACTGTGAACAGCTAGCCAACTACAAAAGCTGTTTCTCCTCCCTTGGTGTTCACACCTCAACTGCTAGAAGAGGGCCTCATCCTCCCTGATTGAACTAACCTCGTTATCTCTAGCCTGATTCTGGCTTGCATATTTATACTTGCCTCTGGAAATTTCCACTACATGCATCTGACAAAGTGGGTATTCACCCACGCAAGCTTATGCTCCAATACTATAAGTTAGTCTATAAGGTGCCACAGGACTCTTTGCCTCCTTTGCCAGAGGAGGTAACTGAAGAAGTATGAACCATTTCCTCCCCCAGTGAGTTGTCTGCTTCCTTTGCAGTGATCCTCCTTGTCTCTATCACCCTTCAAACCCATCTATATTGATGGTCATGAGACAGTCCCCAATCAGAGTTCTATTATTATTTACTTATTATTTGTATTACCATATTGTCTAGGAGTTCCAGACATAGACGAGGGCCCCATTGTGCTAGGTGCTCTGCGCAACAAAAAGATTGTCCATGCCTCAAATTTTTCTCATGTTTGTTTTTCCCTTTTTGGCTAATGATTTTGATTCACCTGTATTTGATTATTAGGACTGTGTGCTGTTGGATTGCTTCATTTGTCCAGTGTTGTTCACCTCTATCAAACTAAGGTGTACACTCAAGTTGTATTGCATCTATTTAAAATGCTATATGAATTAATCATAACAGTTACACAAAACTAGACATTTAACCAGTCTATTTCAATGTTAATTTGAAATGACTATTCCCAGGGTTGGGTGACACCATATAAAAGTATGCATAATTTATCACACAATAAAGGTTAAATGAGGACAAAGTCCAGATTATTTTGTGGTGGTAAAACTTAAAATAAATCTAGGTAGCCGTTTCCTAAATGTAGTCAAGCACCTTCTCAAGATTGAAAATTGGCTTTCTAATTTGATGTATTAAAATCCTAATGCTGAATTTCATTGATATTTTGAATAATTTGTGGGGGGGGGGAAGGGACGACTTGGAGACTTGTCAGTACATGTGTGATGCTGAAAAGAGAGAATAGCCATGGTTCTAAAATATAATACTGAGGGCAAGACCTTTTCATGTTAATATATCACAGCAACATTTTAAAAAAAGATGGTGTCTGAACATTAGGATCCTGCAAGATTGGCTCACTTTGCAGAAAAAAAGGGGGGACACGTTAAATGCTTCTGAAATTAAAAGTTCTAAAATGATGCTGTTTTCAACAAAGTTGGGGTTCTAAGTTTTAACTAAGAGCGTTGTAAATTTACAATGCCTATTTGCACATTTCAGTTGGTGTTAGTAGGATTCTGGAGGAGATCAGTTATACTTTGAACATTTTAAATGGAGCACTAGTTTGCATTAAAAGCACCTGTGCTCATTAATTGTGGGTACTTTTGAAAGTGCCTCTCAGTCCTGTGTTGCAATTACTAGGCTCTTCTAGTATTCCTGCTACTGTTTGCTGCTAGCCGCGTAATGGAAAGTGCTTCATAGACTTTGGGGAACAGCTAGTTTTTTGTGGCCCCTTCATTTATAAGAATATGTCTCTTGTAAGTGGCACATAGGGATGCAGTTAAGTTCATTTTACTCATTTCATGTTCCAGTTCTTAGTGAAGCAGCACTTCTAGTATTCTAGTGACTGGGCAGCACTCATGCAGTGAAAGCTATCATTGCTCTTTGACTTTCCTCTTTGATTTACTGCTCTTGACCAGCAAAGCTGTACTCTTTTGAGATCCAGAGCAGTGGTTTGAGGATTTAATCATATAAGAGAACAGGCATTTTTACTCCTCCTTGCAGTATGTCCTTGTAGGGGTTGAAATTTTCCTGCAGTGCTTAGCATACAATTTATATGGGTTGAGAGAACGTCCACTAAGAGGCTATTCCAGATCTTCTTTTCTAAATGTGTATTTATAAACAGAATGTCAAAATGATTAATAGATTACAAGGCCAGAAGGGACCATTGTGATCATCTAGTCTGACTTTCTATATAGCACAGACCATAAAACTTCCCTAAAATTATTCCTGAAGTATAGCTTTTAGGGGAAAAAAAATCCTATCTTTTTGTGATTAATTTTATTTGTTAATTTTCATAAGGAAAAAATAATAAAAATACAATAAGATGACTTACAGCTTGTATATACTATACATTTCACAGGCTATCCAATAAAATTATGCAATTACACAACTTTACAACTTGTCAAAGCTGTAAGACCAGACAATACAAAACCAGACAATATTACACAGTCGTAACACATTAGGGTGTGGGTAACAATTAAAATAAACACATTAAAAACATACACATGTAAGCCCCCGTTCCTTCCTGGGTTACTCAATAGCAAGCAATGCTCACCTGTGTTCCTATGCACTTGATGATGTTGACAGTAAAGGAGATCTGAGTATCCCAAGTGCTGCTGTTGGATAGGTTTCAGAGTAACAGCTGTGTTAGTCTGTCTTTGCAAAAAGAAAAGGAGTACTTGTGGCACCTTAGAGACTAACCAATTTATTTGAGCATGAGCTTTCGTGAGCTACAGTGATGAAGTGAGCTGTAGCTCACGAAAGCTCATGCTCAAATAAATTGGTTAGTCTCTAAGGTGCCACAAGTACTCCTTTTCTTGTTGGATAGGTGGGAATCCTCTATACACCACTCTGCTGAAGTCTTTTTACTTATAAGGAAATTAATCTTGGTGGTGCTGTGACCTGGCCAAGCCTTGTACACACTCACTGGTGTGCCTTGGGAGCCTCCAGGAATAAACCTGAGCTAATCTATGAAAAGGTACCAAAAGTACCAATCATAAATGAGATATGCTTAGATTAAATTTAGCACATTTTTACTTAGCAATTTAGAAAAGCATGATGAAACAAATGTGATTAAAATGTTACAACTGCTTTAAATCAGTAGGGGGCCCTTCAATAAATTAATAAATGCAGTTTACAGTAGTAAATAAAACTTAACCAACTTATGTTTACACTAGCAGCATTTACCGCATCCCTGAGCATGCACTCCTCCTAATTTCAGAATTCTAGATGCTTTCATGGGCATACTTGAAGATCTTGAAGGTACGGACAGCACTCTGTAGTCCAACCAAGGCAACAAGGGGCAGAATGATGGGTGGTGGGTACTCTCACTGCCTTTACTGCAGACCAACCACAGTCAATTCTGGTCACAGCCTTAGCAATTGCTTCCTTGGCTCCCTGCTTGGTCGAAGCCCCGGCAGTTTATCAGCTGCTGTGTCTAGCTGTCTAGCAGCGGCATAGCAGAAGTTCCAGGCTTGGACAGAGCTCCATAATAGCAGTCTCCTATCTCCTGACCAGGGTATCAAAAACAGAATCTCAGCTGCCCAGAAAAAATAGTGCCAACCCCATGCTGCCTGTGCATCTCAAAGGAGGCTTCCCTCACTCCTGGAAGTGGAAGTCTCTCTCTTCTCCAAGGCACTATGGGAATTATAGTCTCTAAGGCTCAATTGCAACACTCAGGATCTTCCCAAACAGAACATGCCCAATTAAATTCAGAGGCTCCTCTAAAAGAGAGGGACTACACACAAATGCACACAAAAAAGAAGGAAGGAAGGTGCTAGGGGAGTGTGAAGAGGGAAGGAGGAAGCAGAGAGGGCAGGTAGAATGGAAGTCTGACATTACTTGAGGTATCACAGCATCCTTTAGCCAGATAAATGAAGAAATGGGTTCCCAAATTTCTTCAAATTCATATAATTGCTCTGTCAGTTGATAAGCTATTCTTTCTTTCACTGCTAACTCAGACAGGTCTGAATACCACTGCTCTATTCTATCCATAAGCCTACTCCTCCATTTTTTGTAAAATAATTTGTTTGGTAATCATTTCAGCCCTCAAGAATCGAAATCTTTGTGGTGGAGTTGGACCCAGCATAGTAGGTACATAACCTAGGGTATAATTTTCAGCTGAGGTTTGGTTGCTGAAGCCAAACCCTATTTTCACTCTTCTGTCCACCTCTGTCGACACCTGCCTGAGTATTGGCAGAGTCCCATAGTATATGGGTTTTCTCTTTATTGAAGAGCTAACACAAATATCAGAGGACAAAGCCCGCATTTTGCCCAACCTAGGTGACATCCAATATGTTTTGAGTAGAATCTTTTCCTATATCAGGCATAGTCTGAGATCCACAGAAGCATTTTTATCATACTGTAATATGGTTTGCCACTGGGGTTCTTTTAGGGCTGTGATAACTTCCCCTCCATTGTTTGTACAAAGAACTGTAGACCAATGGAATTCCTCTTCATTAGTAAAGCATACATAGTAGGCACGGGCTTGAGCAATGTATGAAACATTTCCAAGGTTCTCAGTAGCTCTGGGTCCTCTGGAAGGCCTAGGGAATCCAGACCAAATTGGCATGTTAGCAAGTGTTTTAGAATCATAGAATCATAGAATATCAGGGTTGGAAGGGACCTCAACCCCCTGCTCAAAGCAGGACCGATCCCCGACTAAATCATTCCAGCCAGGGCTTTGTCAAGCCTGACCTTGAAAACTTCTGAGGAAGGAGATTCCACCACTTCCCTAGGTAACGCATTCCAGTGTTTCACCACCCTCCTAGTGAAAAAGTTTTTTCCTAATATCCAACCTAAATCTCTCCCACTGCAACTTGAGACCATTACTCCTTGTTCTGTCATCTGCTACCACTGAGAACAGTCTAGAGCCATCCTCTTTGGAACCTCCTTTCAGGTAGTTGAAAGCAGCTATCAAATCCCCCCTCACTCTTCTCTTCTGAAGACTAAACATACCCATTTCCCTCAGCCTCTCCTCATAAGTCATGTGTTCCAGTCCCCTAATAATTTTTGTTGCCCTCCGCTGGACTCTTTCCAATTTTTCCACATACTTCTTGTAGTGTGGGGCCCAAAACTGGACACAGTACTCCAGATGAGGCCTCACCAGTGTCGAATAGAGGGGAACGATCACATCCCTCGATCTGCTGGCAGTGCCCCTACTTATACATCCCAAAATGCCATTGGCTTTCTTGGCAACAAGGGCACACTGTTGACTCATATCCAACTTCTCGTGCACTGTAACCCCTAGGTCCTTTTCTGCAGAACTGCTGCCGAGCCATTTGGTCCCTAGTTTGGAGCGGTGCATGGGATTCTTCCATCCTAAGTGCAGGACTCTGCACTTTGTCCTTGTTGAACCTCATCAGATTTCTTTTGGCCCAATCCTCCAATTTGTCTAGGTCCCTCTGTAACCTATCCCTACACTCCAGCGTATCTACCACTCCTCCCAGTTTAGTGTCACCTGCAAACTTGCTGAGGGTGCAATCCACACCATCCTCCAGATCATTTATGAAGATATTGAACAAAACCGGCCCCAGGACCGACCCCTGGGGCACTCCACTTGATACCGGCTGCCAACTAGACATGGAGCCATTGGTCACTACCTGTTGAGCCTGACAATCTAGCCAGCTTTCTGTCCACCTTATCATCCATTCATCCAGCCCATACTTCTTTAACTTGCTGACAAGAATACCGTAGGAGACCATGTCAAAAGCTTTGCTAAAGTCAAGGAACAAGACGTCCACTGCTTTCCCTTCATCCACAGAGCCAGTTATCTCGTCACAGAAGGCAATTAGATTAGTCAGGCATGACTTGCCCTTGTTGAATCCATGCTCACTGTTCCTCATCACTTACCTCTCCTCTAAGTGCTTCAGAATTGATTCCTTGAGGACCTGCTCCACGATTTTTCTGGGGTCTGAGGTGAGGCTGACTGGCCTGTAGTTCCCAGGATCCTCCTTCTTTCTTTTTTTAAAGATGGGCACTACATTAGCCTTTTTCCAGTCGTCTGGGACCTCCCCTGGTCGCCATGAGTTTTCAAAGATAATGGCCAATGGCTCTGCAATCACATCCGCCAATCCTTTAGCACTCTCAGATTCAACGCATCCGGCCCCATGGACTTGTGCTCGTCCATCATTTCTAAATAGTCCTGAACCACTTCTTTCTCCACAGAGGGCTGGTCACTTTCTCCCCATGCTGTACTGCCCAGTGCAGTAGTCTGGGAGCTGACCTTGTTCGTGAAGACAGAGGCAAAAAATTCATTGAGTACATTAGCTTTTTCCACATCCTCTGTCACTAGGTTGCCTCCCTCATTCAGTAAGGGGCCCACACTTTCCTTGACTTTCTTCTTCTTGCTAACCTGAAGAAACCCTTCTTGTTACTCTTAACATCTCTTGCTAGCTGCAACTCCAGGTGTGATTTGGCCTTCCTGATTTCTCTCCTGCAAGCCCGAGCAATATTTTTATACTCTTCCCTGGTCATTTGTCCAATCTTCCACTTCTTGTAAGCTTCCTTTTTGTATTTAAGAGCAGCAAGGATTTCACTGTTAAGCCAAGCTGGTCGCCTGCCATATTTACTATTCTTTCTACACATCGGGATGGTTTGTCCCTGTAACCTCAATAAGGATTCTTTAAAATACAGCCAGCTCTCCTGGACTCCTTTCCCTCTCATGTTATTCTCCCAGGGGATCCTGCCCATCAGTTCCCTGAGGTTGTCAAAGTCTGCTTTTCTGAAGTCCAGGGTCTGTATTCTGCTGCTCTCCTTTCTTCCCTATGTCAGAATCCTGAACTTGACCATTTCATGGTCACTGACTCCCAGGTTCCCATCCACTTTTGCTTCCCCTACTAATTCTTCCCGGTTTGTGAGCAGCAGGTCAAGAAGAGCTCTTCCCCTAGTTGGTTCCTCCAGCACTTGCACCAGGAAATTGTCCCCTACATTTTCCAAAAACTTCCTGGATTGCCTGTGCACCGCTGTATTGCTCTCCCAGCAGATATCAGGGTGATTGAAGTCCCCCATGAGAACCAGGGCCTGCAATCTAGTAACTTCTGCGAGTTGCCAGAAGAAAGCCTCGTCCACCTCATCCCCCTGGTCTGGTGGTCTATAGTAGACTCCCACCACGACATCACCCTTGTTGCTCACACTTCTAAACTTAATCCAGAGACTCTCAGGTTTTTCTGCAGTTTCATACTTGAGCTCTGAGCAGTCATACTGCTCTCTTACATACAGTGCAACTCCCCCACCTTTTCTGCCCTTCCTGTCCTTCCTGAACAGCTTATATCCATCCATGACAGTACTCCAGTCATGTGAGTTATCCCACCAAGTCTCTGTTATTCCAATCACATCATAGTTTCTTGACTGTGCCAGGACTTCCAGTTCTCCCTGCTTGTTTCCCAGGCTTCGTGCATTTGTATATAGGCACTTAAGGTAACCTGCTGATCGCCCTCTTTCTCAGTATGAGGCAGGAGCCCTCCTGTCTCACGTGCTCCTGCTCGTGCCTCCTCCCGGTATCCCACTTCCCCACTTACCTCAGGGCTTTGGTCTCCTTCCCCCAGTGAACCTATTTTAAAGCCCTCCTCACTAGGTTAGCCAGCCTGCTTGCGAAGGAGATGTAAGTACTCCTACTCCGCTGAGGGTGGTAGGTAATATTGTTGCTTTAGTATTAGAAATGGGACACAGCCCTCATCCCTAACCATTTGGGAAAAGCACATGATACCATTGTTTAGCCATTTCATAGATTTTTCCCTCCCCCCAATTTGATTATCACAGGTAGGTAGATAGATAGGTAGATGCTTTTACGTGACAGTAAGAGTGAAATTTGTATCTCTTAGCTAGGATAGCCCGGACCCTTTACACTCCTACTGCTGTAGGCAACTTGTATTTCTTCATTGGAGCATTGGACCAAAAAAATATAAAAAAAGGGAACTGAGGAGACCCACGGGGCAATTGGATGCATAAATACCTGTTCAGTTTCTACCCATGTGGGTATAAGTGTGTTTATCATGCTGGAACCAATTTGACATCTGTGACATACTAAAAGCATAATAGCAATTTTGTAAAGTAGGGAGCCTGACTCTCCCACACCCTTGGACATGGGGAGTTGGAGTTTTTAAGTGATAGTTGTTAGAGTTGACCAGGGCTCCTCAGAAAGGCTCTAATAATCTTGTTAATTTTTTTAAAGTAAGATGGAGGTAGGGTGTTTAGAATATAGAGAGGCTTAGGCAGAATATTCATTTTTATTGGATTAACCCATTCCCACATGCTCAGCCAGAGAGGATGCCACCTTTTTGTATCCCTAGTTATTTGAGAAAGTACAGGATCTAAATTTATCTCCACTAATTTGTTAATGTTTCTTGATACTTTTATACCTAGGAACTTGTTTGCATTAATTAACCTATGGAAATTGCACTGAGGAAAAAATCCCCACTGCATGACAGCCAGGAGATTTCCGAATTTTCCATTTTATTTTGTAACCAGGTATTGCACCAAATTTTTGAATTAGCTGTAGGAAGGCAAGAGTAGTGCTTTCTGGTTTGGAGATATACAAAAGGGCATCGTCTGCATATAACATCAATTAATACTTCATGGAACCAAGATGTGTGGCTTGGATACCTGGATATGCACCTATAGCTATTGTTCAAAGATAATGGACTCTGTGGGCACCCTTGTGTAGTACCCTGGAAAAGACTGAAGGTATCTGAGGTCACATTGTAGGTTTTGATGTGAGAGGTTGAAATAGAATATAACAGATGGATGCAGGAAATAAATATGGGTCCAAATCCCTTGTGGTTTGGGGTCATCTTATTTCAGTTCTGTAATATCAATATTGTGATGGCATCTGACAAACCCAGCTTGGTTTGGGTCCATGATAGAATCGAAAGCCTTCTCCAACCTCATTGCCAGAACTTTAATATTTTGACATCACTATCAATAAATTAAATTGGCCTATAATTGGAATGTACTGTGGCATCTCTTTCTGGTTTAGGAATAACTGATATTAGGGCTTCCCTTAATATAAGGGGAAAGGTTCCCTCTAGGAGTGACTCATTAAACAGTTTTAAGCATCTTGTCAGGCATAAGGTCAAGGAAGTGCCTATAGAATTTACCTGGAAAATCACCTGGCTTCAGGGGCTTTCCCCACATTCATATTCTTAGTTGCCTCTATTAACTCATCCTTCATTAGGCTTATGTCAGGGTTTCTATGCTAAGCTGTAGTAATCTGTAGTGATGTAATATTTTTTTGAAAAATTGATCTAAAAATTGAAGGGTTTCGGTCCAATTTGTACAGATCTTTATATAAATTAAAGAACTCTTTATTAATATCTTTAGATGACATAGATAATTTACCATGTTTATGGCCGTGATTCTACATGCAGAGATCTTTTGGTCTTACTGAATATTCCATCAACTTGCCAGCTTTTTCACTAGATTCCGGCAGTCCTGCTTGAGTCAAAATAGGGCAAACTCAGTCTGTGTCAAGTGATTCAGTTCATCTCTAAAATTAATTAGGGATCACAACATACCTGGAGATAGGACTGCGGCATAAGACAAATCAAACTTTTACTTTTTTCTTAAGGGCTATCATTTTCCACATGTTCCCTCTTTTTGGCATACACATAGGTTATAATTCTACCCCTCAAATAAACCTTGAATATCTCCCACAATAGCCTGTTAGAAGATGTTTAGGGTATGTTTGTTTCTAGGAACAGGCCAATTTCATTTTCAATAAAGATTTTGAAATGGGGATCTAATAAAAGTGAAGGATTAAATCTCCATCTACATGGCTGCTATTTGAGGAGTTATAGGAGCATGCTCAGAGACAACAGTTTTATTAGTGGAAGAGTCAATTACAGAATTAACCAAGTCCCTGGAGACCAAAAAAAAATCTCTATGGAAATATGACCCATGTACTGGAGAAAAGTAGGAATAATCCCTGCTCACTGGATATATAAGCTGCCAGATAGCACATAGTCCCAGATCTTGAATGTGCAACTTCAGAGCCATTCTAGTTTTGGTTGGTTTATGACACTGAGGCTGAGATTTGTCCACAAAAGCATTAAGCACCTCAATAAAATCCCAAGCAATCACAGTACAGATATGAGTTTCTTCATATAATTTAGTGTATTTCTTAAAAAAAAGGGGGGGGGGGCTATGAAAGGTTTCTGGATCATCAACTGTAGGCCCATACATATTAGTAATGATTAGTTCAGGTCCATTTATGTTGACTTTAAGGATTAAAAATCCGCCTTGATTGTCTGAAATTGACTCTGAGACTGTAAACTACCAATGCTTTGTGGAAGAGAACAGCTTTTCCTCTGGATCTGTATGAGAAGCAGCAAGATACTGCTTTTCTTCTCAGTCACACTCTAATTTGCAGCCTCATCTGCAGTCAAGTGTCTCTCTTGCAAAAGTACTACAGCTGTCTTTCCTTTCTTTAATAACGAGTATCCTTTTTCCTTTTAATTGGATTATTAAGATCCTTTATGTTTCAGGAAATAAAGTTTAGAACCCTTTGGCTGTATTAAAAATATTTTGTATGTTTAGTCTTATAAATGAAGCTGATGGATTGTTTGTGCCATTTTGCCTTATTGCATCCCTTCCTACTCCTCTATGAACAAAATGTCTGACGCTTATTCCAAAGATTTTCAGTTATCTTGCCAGGTGCTTGCCACATGCCAGACTTCCAGGGAATAAGAAGGAGAGGGCTCTGGAGAGGGTGAGAGAAGAGCACAAAAGACAAGTTAAAGCTAAAACATAAAAACATACATATAGCATCTTAACTTAATACCAAGCATAGTAGATCACAATAAAACGGCAACAGTTATATGAAAACATTTTACAATAGCAACAAAACTAAATCATAAGTTGCAGAGGGGTCGTGCCAAGGAAAGATATTATCCAGTCTGGGAGCTCCCCTCATATCCATTATTTTAACATTCATTCTATTTTTCCATACCTCAAAGTAGTAGTTATATTGTAAGGAGATAAAAAGGGAGCACACGCTCCACAAAAGTATTTTGTAACCTGTTATGTCAAGGATATACCCGTGTATTAGCTCCTACTTTGTAATTGTTTCCCAAACTAAACACCAGAATGTTGGTAATACAGCTTGGTCACGGAGTAAGACATTTGTTGTGGGGATTACTTTTCCAGGATCCTTTTAGTTTACAACCAAACATTCGGGTTTCATTCAGCACATTAAATAAACATATAGCTAAAAAGGGAGGGATTTAACTGCTCCCCCAAATTGTAAATTACTGCACTGAAGAACACAGCAAACAATTCAATTGAACAACTGACTCTTCCATATTAACTTCATACTTCATGTTCGTGTACTGCGGGATCTGAGTGTAGGGTTAGAATCATAGACTTTAAGGTCAGACCATAGACCATTATGATTGTCTAGTCTATCCTCCTGTACAGCACAGGCCAGACCATAGACCATTATGATTGTCTAGTCTATTCTCCTGTACAGCACAGGCCACAGAATCTCACCCACCCACCCACCCACCCACTCCTGTAATAAACCCCAACCTATGGCCGAGCTATTGAAGTCCTCAAATCGTGGTTTAAAGACTTCAAGGTGCAGAGAATCCTCCAGCAAGTGACCCGTGCCCCACGCTGTGGAGGAAGGCAAAACCCCCCAGGGCCTCTGCCAATCTGCCCTGGAAGAAAATTCCTTCCCGACCCCAAAAAGGGCGATCAGCTAAATCCTGAGCATGTGGGCAAGGCTCACCAGCCAGACACCCAGGAAAAAATTCTCTGTAGTAACTCAGATCCCACCCCATCTAACATCCCATCACAGGCCATTGGACATATTTACCGCTAAAAGTTGAAGATCAATTAATTGCCAAAATTAGGCTATCCTATCATACCATCCCCTCCATAAACTTATCAAGTTTAGTCTTGAAGCCAGATATGTCTTTTGCCCCACTCCTTCCCTTGTAAGGCTGTTCCAGAACTTCACTCCTCTGATGGTTAGAAACCTTTATCTAATTTCAAGTCTAAACTTCCTGATGGCCAGTTTATATCCATTTGTTCTTGTGTCCACATTGGTACTGGAGCTTAAATAATTCTTCTCCCTCCGTGGTATTTATCCCTAATATATTTATAGAGAGCAACCGTATCTCCCCTCAGCCTTCTTTTGGTTAGGCTAAACAAGCCAAGCTCTTTGAGTCTCCTATCATAAGACAGATTTCAGAGTAGCAGCCGTGTTAGTCTGTATTCGTAAAAAGAAAAGGAGTACTTGTGGCACCTTAGAGACTAACCAATTTATTTGAGCTTATGCCACAAGTACTCCTTTTCTTTCATAAGACAGGTTTTCCATTCCTCGGATCATCCTAGTAGCCCTTCTCTGTACCTGTTCCAGTTTGAATTCATCCTTCTTAAACATGGGAGACCAGAACTGCACACAGTATACCAGGTGAGGTCTCACCAGTGCCTTGTATAACGGTACTAACACCTCCTTATCTCTACTGGAAATACCTCGCCTGACCGCATTAGCTTTTTTCACGGCCATATCACATTGGCAGCTTATAGTCATACTGTGATCAACCAGTGCTCTGAGGTCCTTCTCCTCCTTTGTTACTTCCAAGTGATGTGTCCCCAGTTTATAACAAAAATTCTTGTTGCATGAATGCATGACCTTGCACTTTTCACAATTAAATTTCATCCTATTACTCCAGTTTACAAGGTCATCCAGATCTTCCTGTGTGTTACTCCGGTCCTTCTCTGTATTGGCAATACCTCCCAGCTTTGTGTCATCTGCAAACTTTATTAGCACATTCCCACTTTTTGTGCCATGGTCAGTAATAAAAAGATTAAACAAGATTGGTCCCAAAACTGATCCCTGAGGAACTCTACTAATAACCTCCTTCCAGCCTGACAGTTCACCTTTCATTGTGACCTGTTGTAGTCTCCCCTTTAACCAGTTCCTTATCCACCTTTCAATTTTCATGTTGATCCCCATCTTTTCCAATTTAGCTAATAATTCCCCATGTGGAACCGTATCAGATGCCTAACAGAAATTGAGATAAATTAGATCCACTGTATTTCCTTTGCGTATAAAATCTGTTACCTTCTCAAATAAGATCAGGTTGGTTTGACACGATCCACCTTTTGTAAAACCATGTTGCATTTTGTCCCATTTACCATTGACCTCAATGCCCTTAACTATTTCTAGGGGGTTGCCTTTCTCTGCACCCTCAGGTACTCCAAAAATTCTCAGATTATTATAGCAAGGCCATGCCTTCAGGTCTGCCACTTTAGTTTTTAGAGAAGGTAAGTCTGTGAGTCTTCTCTGCATCACAGAAAAGATCCCCTGTACTTGATCTTCCAACCATGATAATCTCCCTTCTGCTACATTCACCCATCCTGTCAGCACTGTGGAGAGGAGTTAATCAATGTAACAGTTGCATTGTGGCCTTAATATCTACTGTTTCTGCAGCAACTTTCTCTAGCAGAGCCATCATGCACAAAATGCCCTCACTAGCACCATCATCTTCTCAGTTCTCCTTGTTTTTTGGCTACTTGTAGAGTGCTCAGTAGACAGATCTTTGGCTGCTGACATTCCAGAGATTTTGTGGATCCTGTTTGTTTATTCAGGGGGAAGGGGCAAAAATTGGTCGAGGCCCTGGACTCTGGATGGAAGTGAATATTAGAAGTTGGCTCTGGAGCTCAAGGGATCTGCTCCTCTAGCCCCTAGAGTCAAAAACATCAGATCTTGATTTAAAAACTGCCAGTGATGGTGAATCCACCATGACCCTTGCTCCCCCCAGAACTTATCAGGGTCAGGTACTGAGGCTTAAGAAATACCTGATGGAGAAGGAAATGAGAACCCTGTCAGATCTGGACCAGAGACATCTCCCATACATCACTCTCATCAAGCAGGCAGTGCCCCTCCAAGCATGATCTCAAGAATAGAGGCTAAGTCTTCTAAGCCTGAAGAGAAAGCTTCCCATGAGAGTAAGGGGCACAGGGACAAGTGGTCTTTGTCAAAGACTGCCCTGAAGTGAGAGGATTCCTCCTCAACCCTGGCAAAGTCTGGAAAGCTTGCACACATGGGCACTGAGGACTTAAGCCTAAGTAAATGTTCTCAGCAAGAGAAAGTGGCACACAAGGATTTGGATCCACCAGTTCTAGTACCATTTGCAACAAGGACAAAAGACAAAGCTGAAGACAAAGATCTTCTGTTGTTCCCTTCACCATCTACACCCCCCGCCCAAAATGTATCCCTTATGTAGTTTCTAAGTGTCATGTGAGTCAAACCATCCACTTATCAGTATTTTTTTCCTAAACCACATGCCTCAGATGGAGAACAGAGGCTGCATTCTCTGGATGTCTGAAGAGCACTGACCTTTTATCTACAGAGAACCAAAGACATTAGAAAGACACCTAAACTGTTTGTTTCTGTAGCTTGATCTCTTTGCTATCTCTGCCCAGAAACTTTCAAAATGGATCTCTGGTTGTATTATCCTTTACCAACTAGCTCATATTGCCCACCCCTGGAGGGGTGAGGGCTTATTCCACCAGAATGCAAGCAACCTCTGCTGCATCTCTGAAACACATAACATATTAGAAATATGTCTGGCATGTATCTGGAAGTCTTTGCATACCTTCACAAGACATTACGCTTTGGTCCGATCTTCTAGAGCTGATACAGCTGTGGGGACAGCAGTATTACAGTCAGCTATTACTTTTGCATCCTCACACCCATCTCCTCTTTGACTACTGATAGTTAATCTCCCACATGTGAAATACACACCGGGACCATAATTTAAGTAACGCCAATGTTTTCTTTACCTGTAATTGGAGGTTCTTCAAGATGTGCGGTCCCTATCTGTATTCCGCTACCTGCCCTCTGTCTCCTCTGCTGCAGATTATCTGGATCTGTGGTAAGAGTAGGACCTAGAGAGATGACTGCCTTGCGCCCTTGGTGAGGAGCATGAGGAGAACTATGTTACATGGCCAGACCAAAGGACACTGCTTGTAAAAATATATATATATATATATGGACTAAGGTGCATGTTTTGAGTACAAATTACACATGTGGAATACAGATAGACACCCATACATCTTGACAAACCTGCAGTTACAGGTAAACAACCTCCATTTATTTATTTATTTATTTATTCCTTTTCTTTGTCTTGCCTATAACCCGGGACACGCTTACTCAGAGGTACTTAGAGCAAGGATTAAATTTATTGATAAATGATTATAAATATAAACTGAACCTTCAACTCACTCTTTTCTAGTAAAATGTGAACCCTTACAGTTTCCAAAATGAATAAAGACCTCTCCTCCTCCTCCTCTCCACCCTCCCCTCATAGACTTTCTAAAGGCTACAGGAAGTTATGAGTAACCTTCCTCTCCACCTGGAAAAAAATTCAACCAAGTGGATTTTTTTTCCAGCCACTCTCGTCTCTCCCTCCCCCATTTTGAAACTAGATCCCTTGCATGAGAAATGGGATATAGACTTTTAGTAATTTGTTGTTTTCTCTTAGCATATAATTTTACAAATGTTAAGAGGAAAATTTAGGGTTGAGTGGGCAGTATAAATCACGGAGGGTGCTAGTGGATTATAAGGCAGTTAGCACCTGGCTTTAACTGTTCATATTAAAACATGTTAATTTTGGACTGTGGGTGGAAGGTGCTAAAAAAGTGTAAAGTGTTACATTTCTTTTGGTCTTGACTGGACTCCACTAAAATTCTCTTCCGACAATATTTTTTTATGAAGGGGTGTGTGTGTGTTTAACATAAAAGAAAAAGTTTGTCAGTTTTGTTCTTAAATTCTTCATGTGCTGTGCTATCTAAAGAATGTTTGAAACAACGATGACTTAAATTGCTGTGTTAGAAATGTTTTATAGGCACACTGTTTCCTTTTTTTAAAACAAATCCATTTATATTTGTGTGGAAATTGGAGCTGGGAACTGAATATGGTGTTAGGAAAGAGGGAAGCTTATGGTTTCGACTGGTCTCAAGAGATTGTAGCCAGGGTCTGGCTAGCCCTCACATAGGAACCTAAAACTACAAGAATTAGCAGTGTGTTTCATATCTCCGTGTACCAGGCAAAGGAAGCGTTTTCCCTTAGGTGTGTGAGAGGGGCAGTTGAGCAACATTTTGCTAATAAGCCGATTTCAAGCTGGCACTGATCATTCATTGCCCTAAATAACCTGGAAGCAGCATTTCACCACTTTTCCCCAGTCTCTCTGTGGATTCCCTTTGTACTATCAAAAGAAATAAAGGTCTATGTCAAAATAAAAAGCAAACAAACCCCTACATCAGAGTCAACAGTGTGCCCTTGTTGCCAAGAAGGCCAATGGGATTTTGGGATGTATACGTAGGGGCATTGCCAGCAGATCAAGGGATGTGATCGTTCCCCTCTATTCAACATTGGTGAGGCCTCATCTGGAGTACTGTGTACAGTTTTGGGCCCCACACTACAAGAAGGATGTGGAAAAATTGGAAAACGTCCGCGGAGGGCAACAAAAATGATTAGGGGACTGGAACACATGACTTATGAGGAGAGGCTGAGGAAACTGGGATTGTTTAGTCTGCAGAAGAGAAGAATGAGGGGGGATTTGATAGCTGCTTTCAACTCGGGTTTCAAAGGGGGTTCCAAAGACGATGGATCTAGACTGTTCTCAGTGGAGCTGATGACAGAACAAGGAGTAATGGTCTCAAGTTGCAGTGGGGGAGGTTTAGGTTGGATATAAGGAAAAACTTTTTCACTAGGAGCGTGGTGAAACACTGGAATGGGTTACCAAGGGAGGTGGTGGAATCTCCTTCCTGAGAGGTTTTTAAGGTCAGGCTTGACAAAGCCCTGGCTGGGATGATTTAGTTGGGGATTGGTCCTGCTTTGAGCAGGGGGTTGGACTAGATGACCTCCTGAGGTCCCTTCCAACCCTGATATTCTATGATTCTGTACATTTTGGTCTCATTGAAAAAGTATGCATTAAAAAATGTGAAGTACACAAGAGACAATGAATAATGGTGAACTATAGAAACATTAGAGCAACTGGCATCAGTAACATGGAGTCTGTTTTGAACTTCATTTGTGAATATCTATCCAGTCAGTCAAGAGTGCTTCCTAGTGTTACTGAAGTGCAGTCACAAATCTGTAAGAGGGTGAATGCCTCTACTCCAACCCAAACCTTATTACTGAACAGATTTTAAAATGATTGAAAACTGATCTACAAATCACGAAACTCATTGTCTAGCGCTTGTTCCGTGTTCATTGTTGACTGTATGATACCTATGTCAGCGCTATCATTACTACACCAAAGAAGGGCATTAAATTCACCAGAGTGAAACATGGTGTTGTTCAATTTGTTGGCATTGATTTTGCTATGATTAACAATTAAATAGTGTTCTCCTTTCTTTCTACCTGACATAAAATAATTTGAAACATTTTATATGCACTAATATTAAACTTGCTAAAGCAAGTTCTGCAAACCTTGATGTCTTTGTGAGGCCTTGATGTTAAAATGTTCTTCAGGCTTGAAATAAGTAATTTTTATATTTTATTTTTTCGATTTTTAATTTTCAGAAATAAAATAAGACATTTGAAGAAGAAGTAGGAAAAATGGTGGAATGAGTATGTTAAAAATGAATTAATAGAGCAAACAAAGTAGATGTGTTTAAACGTATAAATGAAGTGTACTCATGCTATAATTTCAATGAAATATTAAATGTGAGAAATTAAACTGCCGAAAGTGGTTGAACTACCAATCATAGCTCTGTTTCTTTTTGTGTTTATGCACTTAAAAGTTAAAGCTCATTAGTTTATTGAAACTCAGCCAATCAAATCACAATTTGTAGGCATTTCAGGATCTTACATATATCCAAAAGTCAATCACTGTAAAGATACTTTGAAAGAAATGTCAGAAATTAAGAAAATAATTTGGGGGATTAGGCATTGGAGACGGAGAATAGAAATCAGGAAACATGGATTCTTCTGTTGATGATATTGTCATTGGCTTAGGACTAAATTTTCAGAAGTGTCCACTCAAGGTAAAAAGGGACTCATTTTAAGACATGAAGAGCACCCATTAACCCACTTGACTCCAGTGGAGGATGCAGGTGCTCAAAACCTGAGAGAAATCAACCTCTTTGTGTTTCAAACTGATAACACAAAATTAGTCAACATGTGAAAATTTGGGCCCTACAATGTGATCTCTCTACTTCTTTCTCCACCTGAGGTATTCGGCAATCTCTGGAAGAGCATTCTGGTGCCTATTTTGGCCTCACTACAAGGTAAATGCCAGTGCAACTATAGGGACTGGCAGACTTAAACCACCATTCAGCAGCAACAAGACGATTTTAAGCAGGAAGTCCACGCTCTGGAGAATGCTGTCTAGTGATTGGGAAAAATAGCATTAGTTTGCTGGCATCCAAAAAGGCAGTAAATGGTTGCTACCAAGTATGCCACTACATGAAAATCCAGGATGAGGGAGGGTCCAGGTGGTAGATACTCAAAGATGTCAGGAATAGTAGTCCCCACCAGGCGACAAAAGTAAAGGAAGGTGTTGGTTATTCTAGACTTGCAGATATGTGGGGAGAAAGTGATGCCACGAGGAAGATAGAAATGGATTGAGGTTTGTTTATGAAAAATGGTAGGCCAGAGTATAAAGGCCAGCTGCTTCAAAGCCGCCTTCTAGGTCTGGAGCCCAACATTTGTGCTGGGGAGGAGCTGTTACCCTTCAAAGAGTAAGCAATCCATTGCAAACATTCTGAAGGCATTTTGGCCTGGCAGTTTAATTTGGGAGTGTGGGAGTTCTCCGGCATCTACTCTGTAGGAGCAATGGGCTGTGCAGTCACAGGAGGTCTTTGTTGTCACAGCTACCATTGAATTGATGCCTACAGGCTCAGGACAGATGATATGAGAAGAAGAAACTGAAAATTTGAATGTTAAAAGTCCTCATGGATGGAGGACTTCATACTTCACTAGAAAGTGTTCCCATCATTGGGAAGCGGGCAGTGTGACATGCCTGCAGAAATGCAGAGTTCTTTGTCTGTAAATGGAGAGTTTCATAGAATCATAGAATATCAGGATTGGAAGGGACCCCAGAAGCTCATCTAGTCCAAGCCCCTGCTCGAAGCAGGACCAATTCCCAGTTAGATCATCCCAGCCAGGGCTTTGTCAAGCCTGACCTTAAAAACCTCTAAGGAAAGAGATCCTACCACCTCCTTAGGTAATGCATTCCAGTGTTTCACCACCCTCTTAGTGAAAAAGTTTTTCCTAATATCCAATCTAAACCTCCCCCACTGCAACTTGAGACCATTACTCCTCGTTCTGTCATCTGCTTCCATTGAGAACAGTCTAGAGCCATCCTCTTTGGAACCCCCTTTCAGGTAGTTGAAAGCAGCTATCAAATCCCCCCTCATTCTTCTCTTCTGCAGGCTAAACAATCCCAGCTCCCTCAGCCTCTCCTCATAAGTCATGTGTTCTAGACCACTAATCATTTTTGTTGCCCTTCGCTGGACTCTCTCCAATTTATCCACATCCTTCTTGTAGTGTGGGGCCCAAAACTGGACACAGTACTCCAGATGAGGCCTCACCAATGTCGAATAGAGGGGAATGATCACGTCCCTCGATCTGCTCGCTATGCCCCTACTTATACATCCCAAAATGTCATTGGCCTTCTTGGCAACAAGGGCACACTGCTGACTCATATCCAGCTTCTCGTCCACTGTCACCCCTAGGTCCTTTTCTGCAGAACTGCTGCCTAGCCATTCGGTCCCTAGTCTGTAGCGGTGCATTGGATTCTTCCATCCTAAGTGCAGGACCCTGCACTTATCCTTATTGAACCTCATCAGATTTCTTTTGGCCCAACCCTCCAATTTGTCTAGGTCCTTCTGTATCCTATCCCTCCCCTCCAGCATATCTACCACTCCTCCCAGTTTAGTATCATCCGCAAATTTGCTGAGAGTGCAATACACACCATCCTCCAGATCATTTATGAAGATATTGAACAAAACCGGCCCCAGGACCGACCCTTGGGGCACTCCACTTGATACCGGCTGCCAACTAGACATGGAGCCATTGATCACTACCTGTTGAGCCTGACAATCTAGCCAGCTTTCTACCCACCTTATAGTGCATTCATCCAGCCCATACTTCCTTAACTTGCTGACAAGAATACTGTGGGAGACCGTGTCAAAAGCTTTGCTAAAGTCAAGAAACAATACATCCACTGCTTTCCCTTCATCCACAGAACCAGTAATCTCATCATAAAAGGCGATTAGATTAGTCAGGCATGACCTTCCCTTGGTGAATCCATGCTGGCTGTTCCTGATCACTTTCCTCTCATGTAAGTGCTTCAGGATTGATTCTTTGAGGACCTGCTCCATGATTTTTCCAGGGACTGAGGTGAGGCTGACTGGCCTGTAGTTCCCAGGATCCTCCTTCTTCCCTTTTTTTAAAGATTGGCACTACATTAGCCTTTTTCCAGTCATCCGGGACTTCCCCGGTTCGCCACGAGTTTTCAAAGATAATGGCCAATGGCTCTGCAATCACAGCCGCCAATTCCTTCAGCACTCTCAGATGCAACTCGTCCGGCCCCATGGACTTGTGCACGTCCAGTTTTTCTAAATAGTCCCTAACCACCTCTATCTCCACAGAGGGCTGACCATCTCTTCCCCATTTTGTGATGCCCAGCGCAGCAGTCTGGGAGCTGACCTTGTTAGTGAAAACAGAGGCAAAAAAAGCATTGAGTACATTAGCTTTTTCCACATCCTCTGTCACTAGGTTGCCTCCCTCATTCAGTAAGGGGCCCACACTTTCCTTGGCTTTCTTCTTGTTGCCAACATACCTGAAGAAACCCTTCTTGTTACTCTTCACATCTCTTGCTAGCTGCAGCTCCAGGTGCGATTTGGCCCTCCTGATATCATTCCTACATGCCCGAGCAATATTTTTATACTCTTCCCTGGTCATATGTCCAACCTTCCACTTCTTGTAAGCTTCTTTTTTATGTTTAAGATCCGCTAGGATTTCACCATTAAGCCAAGCTGGTCGCCTGCCATATTTACTATTCTTTCGACTCATTGGGATGGTTTGTCCCTGTAACCTCAACAGGGATTCCTTGAAATACAGCCAGCTCTTCTGGACTCCTTTCCCCTTCAAGTTAGTCCCCCAGGGGATCCTGGCCATCCGTTCCCTGAGGGAGTCGAAGTCTGCTTTCCTGAAGTCCAGGGTCCGTATCCTGCTGCTTACCTTTCTTCCCTGCGTCAGGATCCTGAACTCAACCAACTCATGGTCACTGCCTCCCAGATTCCCATCCACTTTTGCTTCCCCCACTAATTCTACCCGGTTTGTGAGCAGCAGGTCAAGAAAAGCGCCCCCCCCCCCAGTTGGCTCCTCTAGCACTTGCGCCAGGAAATTGTCCCCTACACTTTCCAAAAACTTCCTGGATTGTCTATGCACCGCTGTATTGCTCTCCCAGCAGATATCAGGGAAATTAAAGTCACCCATGAGAATCAGGGCATGCGATCTAGTAGCTTCCGTGAGCTGCCGGAAGAAAGCCTCATCTACCTCATCCCCCTGGTCTGGTGGTCTATAGCAGACTCCCACCACTACATCACTCTTGTTGCACACACTTCTAAACTTAATCCAGAGACACTCAGATTTTTCTACAGTTTCATACTGGAGCTCTGAGCAGTCATACTGCTCCCTTACATACAGTGCTACTCCCCCACCTTTTCTCCCCCACCTTTTTATTGTGCCTGTCCTTTCTGAACAGTTTATAACCATCCATGACAGTACTCCAGTCATGTGAGTTATTCCACCAAGTCTCTGTTATTCCAATCACGTCATAGTTCCTTGACATCACCAGGACCTCCAGTTCTCCCTGCTTGTTTTCAAGGCTTTGTGCATTTGTATATAAGCACTTGAGATAACCTGTTGATCGCCCCTCATTCCCAGTATGAGGCAGGAGCCCTCCCCTCACAGACATTCCTGCCTGTGCTTCCTCCCAGTATCCCGCTTTCCCACTTACCTCAGGGCTTTGGTCTCCTTCCCCCCGTGAACCTAGTTTAAAGCCCTCCTCACTGGGTTAGCCAGCCTGCTGGCAAAGATGCTCTTCCCTCTCTTCATAAGATGGAGCCCGTCTCTACCCAGAACTCCTCCTTCATGGAACACCATCCCATGGTTAAAGAATCCAAAGCCTTCTCTCCGACACCACCTGCGTAGCCATTCGTTGACTTCCATGATTCGACGGTCCCTACCCAGGCCTTTTCCTTCCACGGGGAGGATGGACGAGAACACCACTTGCGCCTCCAACTCCTTTATCCTTCTTCCCAGAGCCACGTAGTCCGCAGTGATCCGCTCAAGGTCATTCTTGGCAGTATCATTGGTGCCCACATGGAGAAGCAGGAAGGGGTAGCGATCCGAGGGCTTGATGAGTCTCGGCAGTCTCTCCGTCACATCGCGAATCTTAGCCCCTGGCAAGCAGCAGACTTCTCGGTTTTCCTGTCAGGGCGGCAGATAGATGACTCAGTCCCCCGGAGGAGAGAGTCCCCGACCACCACCACCCGCCTTCTCCTCTTGGGAGTGGTGGTCGTGGAACCCCCAACCTCAGGACATCGCATCTCATGCCTTCCAACCAGCGGAGTCTCCTTCTGCTTTCTCGCCCCAGACATATCATCTGGTCCACTCTCCGCAATGGTACCTGTGGAGAGAACAGGTGGACAAACTGTGGAGTTTGTCTTACTGTGGTTCTGAATGGTGGTACAGAGGGTCCAGTGATCACTGTCTTGTGGAAGAAAAACAGTGTCTGCCTTTCAAAGTCCAGGTAAGGCTTTCCATGGCAGATCTTTTATTTGAGAAGCAGCCAAATGTTGTCTGAATCAGAGATTATGAACGGTTCAAAACCAGGCCATTTCATACCTAAGAAGTCATAGGATTTTTTTTTCCTTGTTCCTATAATTGTTTTTTAAACATGTATTGAGTGCTAGCAAAAGGTGCTGGTTTGACAGTTCTGGAGACCAAAATATCAGTCCCCAGAAAGGGTGTGCTGTGTACATCCTGGTTCTCCAAACATCTTCTCGTTGATTTGCTTCATTGTGCCTCAACACTTCTAGAAGTGAAAGAGCCACTGTACTGAAATAAAGCTGGTCTGTAACTTGATGCCAATCTAAAATAATTTTTTTCCCACTGTTGCTTCTGTTCCTTGCTATGCTCAATTTATTCTACTATAAACATTCCAGACACTACAGTATATTTCTCTCCCATTTTGTTTTAAAAATATTAATGGGTGATGGGGGGGGGGGATAATCCAGTAAAATCCTCCCTGCCAGCAACCTTTGTCCTGCAGTGTAATTTATGCCAAAACTATATACTGAGGCCATGACCGTACTCAGTATTCAAAGAGAACTATATGATTATGTTGAAAATTAACACTTTACAAAGCTGAGTTAATTGAATACCATTTATTATTTGTCATTACAACCTTTTTCCCCGAAAGAGTGAGGTAACACAGAATGATAATGCATGATTATTCTGTGAAACATGATAATGTGATGTAAATGTTTGACCTTTTCAGCATTTAAGCAATAAGACGCTCCAGGGTGTTCTGTTGAAGCATAATATTAACACACCTCACTTGCACCGAGCTTAGTATGAATGCTGATATTGTACAGTAATGGGCACCCCCTGGAGTGTTTATGGGAATATAAAATGTCAAATTAAATGTTCGAAAGGATTTCTTAAGTCTGTGCTCTTCTGTTTTTCAACAGTCTTTATATACGAGAGAAATCAGATATGAAAATAATTTGCAATTTAAATAATTGCAGACTTGTAATATTGCTTTAATTGTTTTGCTGATGTTTTTGTGTTGTTCATAGTCTATATTGTGTTAAGTGTCTCGGTAATACTTGAGCTATTGTTTTCTTGTGGTCCTACGCATGGGACCAGACAGACGCATTCTTTGCATTTCCCGGGGTTTTACAATGTCAAATTAAATGTTCGAAAGGATTTCTTAAGTCTGTGCTCTTCTGTTTTTCAACAGTCTTTATATACGAGAGAAATCAGATATGAAAATAATTTGCAATTTAAATAATTGCAGACTTGTAATATTGCTTTAATTGTTTTGCTGATGTTTTTGTGTTGTTCAGAGTCTATATTGTGTTAAGTGTCTCGGTAATACTTGAGCTATTGTTTTCTTGTGGTCCTACGCATGGGACCGGACAGACACATTCTTTGCATTTCCCGGGGTTTTACAATGTCACAACTGCCATGCACTAGTTTTTGAATCTAAGTCAATCGTTTTTCTCAGGTATGTGAACCAATGTAGGTGGCTTGTTAATATGGCAATGTAATGTGCAAGGAAGCTCATCCAGATTCTTGTTGCATATGTTGGCATTTGAAACATAACACAGAATGTTATGTGCAATAGCGTCCGAGTCACTGCTTTGTTCTCAAGGAGTACAGATGATGATTCAGTTTAAGGAATTGTTCAAATATAGAAAAAAACAAACAACTAAAGTAATGGAGAGAAATGTTAGGAACCCATTTGCGCAGGGCCAGCTCTAGGCACCAGCAAAACAAGCTGGTGCTTGGGGCGGCACATTTCTAGGGGTGGCCTTCCGGTGCCGGCCATACTGCCCCTAGAAATGTGTCCCCACCGCCCCAGCTCACCTCTGCTCCCCCTCCACCTGCTCCTATGAGTGCTCCGCTGCCGCTCTGCTTCTTCCCCCTCCCCCCCTCGCATGAAACAGCTGTTTTGCGCTGGGAAGCCTGGAAGGGAGGGAAGGAGGAGAAGCCGAGTGGCGGCGCGCTCGGGGGAGGCGGCAGTGGTGGAGTGGAGGTGAACTGGGGCAGGGAGCGGTTCCTCTACCCCCCCCCCCGTTATTTCCTGTGCTTCCCCCCACCCTCACTCCCCTCTGCTCCGCCTGCTCCCCTGAACGTGCTGCCTCTCCCTTGCCTGAGAGGGAGGGGGGAGAAGTGGAGCGGCAGCACGTTCAGGGGAGCAGGCGGAGCAGAGGTGAGCTGTTGCGGGGGGGCGCATAGGAAGCAATGGGGGGGAAATGCAGCACGCCCGGGGCAGGAGGCGGGGAGGGGATATAGGGAAGGGGCGGAGCTGGGGGGCACAAAAAAAAACAGGGGTAGCCAAAATTTGTTTTTGCTTGAGGCAGCAAAAATCCTAGAGCCGGCCCTGCATTTGCTCAGTACAAATGCGGCATTGTGATAGTGGTTATTCTGCAACACATTTTGTCTACAGTTTTAAAAATGAGGTTAACCAGCAGCTTAGCAATATTGGTTGATCTTGTTGTCAAGGTTCCTTCCCACTCTGAACTCTAGGGTACAGATGTGGGGACCTGCATGAAAACCTCCTAAGCTTATTTTTTACCAGCTTAGGTTAAAACTTCCCCAGGGTACAAATTAATTTTACCCTTTGCCCTTGGATTTCCACTGCCACCACCAAACTTTATCTGGTTTCCTGAAAAAACAGAGTTTGGACACGTCTTTCCCCCCAAAATCCTCCCAACCCTTGCACCCCACTTCCTGGGGAAGGTTTGGTAAAAATCCTCACCAATTTGCATAGGTGACCACAGACCCAAACCCTTGGATCTTAGAACAATGAAAAAGCATTCACTTTCTTTACACGAAGACTTTTAATAGAAGTACAAAGAACAGAATCACCTCTGTAAAATCAGGATGGTGAATACCTTACGGGGTAATTAGATTCAAAACATAGAGAATCCCTCTAGGCAAAACCTTAAGTTACAAAAAAGACACACAGACAGGAATATTCATTCTATTCAGTACAGCTATTTTCTCAGCCATTTAAAAATATCATAATCTAACACATACCTAGCTAGATTACTTACTAAATTCTAAGTCTCCATTCCTGTTCTGTCTCTGGCAAAAGCATCACACAGACAGACAGAGACCCTTTGTTTTCCTCCCTCCTCCCAGCTTTTGAAAATATCTTGTCTCCTCATTGGTCATTTTGGTCAGGTGCCAGCAAGGTTACGTTTAGCTTCTTAACCCTTTACAGGTGAGAGGATTTTTCCTCTGGCCAGGAGGAATTTTAAAGGGGTTTTACCCTTTCCTTTATTCTTATGACACTTGTCGTCTAGGAAAGTTGGGCAATAAAGATTCACGAGATTCACATTTCAAAAATGTGATGGCAGTGTATGACCCATAAATAAATGTTGTTCACTTATCAGCATCTGTGGTGCTACTAGAAAAGGCTATAACAGCACACATCTACTGTTCCCAACTAGGTACAGTTTAGTATATAGTAGGGCAGTTTTTGAGTAGGAACAGGATGAATGGAATAACCGATATAAAGATGTACAATAAATCACAAAGTTGACTTCCTGATGAGCAAGACCAGTTGTTTAAACTCTAAGCTGCTTCTTCCTGTTGACTGTTACTATATGACACCACAGGAGTACAGTAGAAGAAAATATTTTTATTTAGGTATAACATAGAACTATTATGACCCCCAAGAATGTAAGAGCTTACAGATGCTCTGAGTAGTTCAGCACATTGTAGGAGATATTAGTCTATTGGAAATCAGGCTGACAAAAAAAAATCTGTTTCATGAAAAAATTGGGGGGTTAATTTTGTTTTGTTCCTCATCAGGATGAAAATGCAATCCTTTGAAATTGTTCATGAAAAAATTAGATACACTCATTCCAGATTAGACAACAGTCAAATGATTAGGGCATTCTGCCTAATTCGGACCAGGGATTTGAATCTGTCTCCCACATCACAGATGGATGCCCTAATCTCTCTTTCACTTGTTTTGACCAGAAATTCCATTCTGGACCTGACCAAACTTCCTGACTTTTTTTTTTTTTTTTTTTTGTCGAAACCAATATGTTTCTATGAAAGGTTTTCATTTCATAGACTTTAAGGTGAGAAGGAACCATTGTGATCATCTAGTTTGACCACCTGTACATCATAGGCCACAGAACCTCACCCACTCACTCCTTTAATAGACCCATAACCTCTGGCTGAGTTACTGAAGTCCTCAAATAATGATTTTAAAGACTTCAAGTTATAGAGAATCCACCACTTACCCTAGTTCATACCAGCAAGTGACCTGTGCCCTATGCTGGTATGAGGAAGGCAAAAACAAAAAAAAAAAACAACAGGGTCTCAGCCAATCTGACCTGGGGGAAAACTCCCTCCTGACCCCAACTATGGTGATCAGTTAGACTCTAAGCATGTGGGCAAAACCTACCAGCCAGACACCTGGAAAATAATTCTGTGTAGTCACTCAGAGCCCTCCCTCTCTAGTGTTGCATCTCCAGCTGTTGAAAATATTTGCTATTAACAGATGGGCCAAATGCCATTGTAGGCAATCTCATTATATCGTCCCTCCATAAATTACAAGAAATGTTTCCTCAAAAAATTTGTAACCAGCTCCACTTGGAACCCAAATTAAGGTATTAATGACTTTGAATTGTTTTATCAGATGTGATTTTTTTTCTATAGAACAAGCCCAAATTAACTAGCATTCAGTACTGTCCAAGACAGAAGACTCAAGACTCCACCTATGTAGTAAATTAAACTGTATTTTATTGCTATCCATTAAATTGCACAGTTCATAATTGCACTATATACCAACCAAAATGCAAATTATGGATCATTTCACATTCCCATAAGTTAGGAACATTCATTGTCAATTACAGAAACAACAGAGTTAATTTACACAAGGTTTCTTATTATATTACTCAAGTAAGATGTTAAAATGTATAGTACTAAGCAATTAATGTAGGCAGGGCTGGTAAAACCACCTATTAAGGTAGCCCATCACTTCCAATTATGAGGCCTTGTTTTCAGTTGCTCATAACTTTGTCAAACCTAAATTGTTTGGTCTGAAAATCTTCATTCTAGGTGCTTGCCTCTGGCTGAATTATTTTAGAAAATTTCAGCTAAAATAGCTCAGCCATTCCTAAGAACAAGGTTAGGAAATATGCATTGCTTTTCAGTGCTAAAAAAAATTAATGCTATCTGGTGGTCTTTGGTTTGGAAAGACCTAGTTCACCCATGCTCTGGAGCAGGGGCTTTAAATTTGGCAGAGGGGTGACTTGACTTCACCATGAAAATCTGGCCAAATTATAATCCTTTGACAAATTAGTTTAAACATGCTCAGTTGAGACTTGCTAGTTTAACAGTAAAATCTTTGAAAAATCCATCCTCACTGAGCACGAGCCACCTCCGCAGAGTGCCTATGTATTTTCCATCCTCTTACTTTCCTACACATGACAGGACTGCATAAGTGCCACCTCCACATAGCAATTGCATAGGCAACCTTCATTCTAGGCATTCCTAATGATTGAGGGCTTGAGTGTGCATCCTTAATGCTCTTTTAGTGAAGTTTTTGGGTGTAATTATATTCTGTATTCTTATACCAGACTCATCACTCTATTCTGCGATTGCCCTGCAGCTGTGTATTAAGTGATGTGACTAAGGTGTCACATGGTCTGTTGCTTCTCTCATCCTCTGCCCAGGGGTAGACTTGTGTGCAGTGTTGTGTTTGCTTTGGTTGTTTTTAATTTATTCATTGCTGTGTGTTTGTATTAGAGAAGACAGGTCAAAGAAGTACACCTGGTACTTAGAGCAGAAGTTGATGGTCAAAATTCTTAGTTCCTGTGGCAGGTCATTCCCCAGTCTTGGACTGACCACCATGGAACCGCCATCTTCTGCGTAGATTAGCTTATTGTTATGGGTAGGAAATTCTGAGGGGCAGACTTGTTAACCACGGTCCTCATTCCAGAGCTTTAGATGATCTTGTAGCTGTCCTGGGCCAAGGCCTTAAGAGGTCCTTATCTTTGTTACAAGCGTTATGGTGCACAGCATGGTATTTTCTGATTTCTGCGAAGTGAAAAAGTCTGTGTTTCTCTGTTTTTTACATTCCTTGTCCCCAAATACTTGTCTTCTCAATTCGTTCCTCCTCTTGTCACCTCTCCCAAAGCCCAGCGTGAAGAGAAGAATGTCTATGCCTCCTCAGGTTAGAGGCATCAGGGAGTATCAAGCAGCCCGTCTTAGCAGTAACGTCCTCCCTATTGTCTCTTCTTCTATCTCCCTGCTTTAGTTTACTGCGTTGAAACACTTGTGCAAATCAGGCCCCATGATCTCAAGTTGGATATACAGAAAACAAGGAACACAAAATTAGTGACCACCTTTGACATATATGGTTTTAATGACTTGCTTAGTATCTCTCAGGATTTCTGTGGCTGAGGCAGGGATAGAATCCAATTCTCCAGGGAAGCATTCAACAGCTCTTAATCATGAGAACTTTCTCTTTCTGCAGTATCCTGCCTCATTCACTGTGCACCTTCTAACTTCTACAACAAAAGAAAACAAGCAATAGGCCTAAAGACAGCAATCTCCTTCACTACACAGCCTTGATTCATCCACAGAGCTGGTCGGTCCTGTATACTGAATGAGGCAGAGTTCCTGTGGAAAAAATATGACATGGTCATCATGTAATTTGAGACTGTATCATAATGCATACACACAAGGGGGTCCAATTAAATTTGCATAGGCAACCTTAATTTTGACATTTCCTAACTTTTAAGTGCTTGAGTTGCAATCTTAATATTTTAACAGTTTGTGTGAGACAGAAAATCTGTGTTTTTTTTTGTTTGTTTTTTTAAAAAGCCCTGAAAAAAACAATTTCCATCATGTGGCATCCGATTGACATCTACATGTATCATCAGCAGAGTACATCCATCATACAGACCATCTGCCACTTGAGCTACTAAAATAACCAATAGCAATAGGTTGTCATTCCCTATGTAGACTGGAATGAGAGACACACTTTGACAGTGACTTTCAGATATTTGCTGATAGCAGAGGAATGGTGAGATTCTGGAATCTTGGGTTCCATTCCAGGCTTTGGAGGTGAGTGTGCTCTAATAGTCACAGACTCTTCTGCCCATTTCCCCCAAGCTTTTGACCACTTCAGTCCAATCCACTCCAACATATCCCTGTCCGAGTCCTGTCTTTTCCCCACCTCTGGCTCCTTGTCCCAGTCTCTTTGTCCAGCCAATCCTGGTTTCCTCTTCCCCTCATCCAATCTCACTGATTTTTCCCCAGCTAACTGACTCCCAGAGCTCCCCATTTCCTTCACTGACTCTCAGTACCAGTCAGTCTTCCCAAGGCTCCCAGTCTCTCCTCTCCAACTCTCTTTCTCGCCTCTCTCCAATCCCAGTCTAAGCAGTATCCTGGTTCCAATCTACTCCTTTCCCTCACCCTGGTCCAGCATTTGTCCCCTCTACATTCAAATCAGACAGCTTCTTCCTCCGTGCTGTGTGGGTGCCAGCAGGGGGGCTTTGAGAACACAAGAGAGACAGTCTGGAGCAAACATTGCTTCAGAGAATTTAAGAGACAGGCTGACACTGCCTGCCAGAATTTTTTTTAACATGAACAAAGCAATGTACTTTCTCCTAGCCTCATTCTCAGAAACAGCAGAACTGTTTTGTCTGAAATTTTCCAGAACAAATCAGTCTGAGGTAGATAACCAGCATGGAAAATGTCAGTCCAAATGATTACGAGTTTGGCAAAGTTATAAGCAATTGAAAACAGTGTCTTATAATGGGAATTGTCAGGCAACCTTAATAGGCAGTGTTACCAGCCCTGCCTAGAAAAATTGTTTATAATTTAGACATTGCAAGTAGCAACTTCCACCACAATTTCCTTGAAGCTTCAAGTTGCCATCTCTCATCTTAACATTATAAGTACTTCCTGGAGGATTTTGATCAACCTGTTGGTTCTCTGCTGTAATCAGGGCTCTTCCTCATTATAACAGAGAGTGTCTGAAGGATCCAGGAGGTTAATTCTTTTTCAGGACCTCATATTTTTATCCAAGATCTCTGGCTTTTTTAAGTGGGAAAAGGGTGGTGAATTATGTGGTGAATCAGCAGGTCCTTTATTTATGTGTGTGTGTGTGTGTGTATGAAAACAAACACCTGCTATGTTCAGTGTAGTGAAGGAATGCTGTCATAAATATAAAGGGAAGGGTAAACCCCTTTGAAATCCCTCCTGGCCAGGGGAAAGCTCCTCTCACCTGTAAAGGGTTAAGAAGCTAAAGGTAACCTCGCTGGCACCTGACCAAAATGACCAATGAGGAGACAAGATACTTTCAAAAGCTGGGAGGAGGGAGAGAAACAAAGGTTTTGTGTGTCTGTCTGTAGTCCTCTTGGCCGGGGACAGAACAGGAATGGAGTCTTAGAACTTTTAGTAAGTAATCTAGCTAGGTATGTGTTAGATTATGATTTCTTTAAATGGCTGAGAAAAGAATTGTGCTGAATAGAATAACTATTTCTGTCTGTGTATCTTTTTTGTAACTTAAGGTTTTGCCTAGAGGGGTTCTCTATGTTTTTGAATCTAATTACCCTGTAAGATATATACCATCCTGATTTTACAGGGGGGATTTCTTTATTTCTATTTACTTCTATTTTTTTATTAAAAGTCTTCTTGTAAAACACTGAATGCTTTTTCATTGTTCTCAGATCCAAGGGTTTGGGTTTGTGGTCACCTATGCAAATTGGTGAGGCTTTTTATCCAACATTTCCCAGGAAAGGGGGGGTGCAAGTGTTGGGAGGATTGTTCATTGTTCTTAAGATCCAAGGGTCTGGGTCTGTAGTCACCTAGACAAATTGGTGAGGCTTTTTACCAAACCTTGTCCAGGAAGTGGGGTGCAAGGTTTTGGGAAGTATTTTGGGGGGAAGGACGCGTCCAAACAGCTCTTCCCCAGTAACCAGTATTAGTTTGGTGGTGGTAGCGGCCATTCCAAGGATAACGGGGGTAATATTTTGTACCTTGGGGAAGTTTTGACCTAAGCTGGTAAAGATAAGCTTAGGAGGTTTTTCATGCAGGTCCCCACATCTGTACCCTAGAGTTCAGAGTGGGGGGGGAACCTTGACAAATGCCATTAAAAGAATCTGAAGGGGGAGAATGAGCAAAAATAAATAGGATGTTTGCCCTTATCTATCACTATGTTAACATAATTTTACCTTCAATCTATGTGCATGTGTCTATTTTTATGTACTCGCATGCATACGGATAAGGTATTAAACTAAAATCATGTACCTATGGAAAATGTATATATTTGGGCTGTCAGTAGACAATGCAAAAATATAATGAAGTATGCCAAATTTTGCTCCAATTTACTCACCTATAACCCCACTCCAGTGGGGCTGCATGTATGCAACTGAGACCAGAATTTGAATCATTCCGCTGACAGAGATTCTGGTTTCATTTCGACCCATGCAAGCCCTCTGGCTTCAAAAAGGCTTTCAGAAGTGGAACTGAAGTCACATTTTGGCCAGTACTATTGTTATAATATTATGGAATTCCAGTAAGAATATATTACATTGTGTCATATCAGTGACAGAAAATGGGGCATTCATTTCATAAAAATATAAATTTTAGTGCAGAACATAGTCTTATCTAGGCCATGGGTAACCAGAAAAAAAGTTAATTGCCTGGAAAAAGAAGGAAGGTCAAATTCAAAGCTAATAGTTACAGGGACAAGACCTCTTTAAATGATAATGAGAGTAAAAATAAACATGAAATTTCATTACTAAGTGATAAATGTCTTAAGATTGATTTAGTTTTCACCATAGTTACACATTTCAAAATGTCATATTTACACTCAAATAACCTTTCTAGGGAAACAAGGATCTGTATGGATATATAAATATTTTGCTAAATGGTCTCATGCTTCACTGACTTCTCTCCATTTGCAATTCATTATTTTGTTAATTTAAATGACAAGTGATGTAGTATCTTGGGAAAAGTGTGTGTGGGGGGGGAGAATTTCTTTTAAAATATGAGAATCACTTCCTAACTGTTGAGATACAGTGCAAGATATCATTAAACCTAAATGAAACCCATAAAATCTGGACTCAAGGATGGGCTACTTCTAAAGAAATTTATAACAGTTATTTAGACCTCATAACATCGGATTCTTAAAAGAAGCAGGTATCATGGAAGTCCACGGAGAGAATAGGAGAAAATAAACATTCATATGTTTAGAAGAAATTAATTGAATTAATTAAAAAACCCTTTTGACCTCTGTGCAAATTGCTGAGCCACTCAGGGTGACATACTATGGGCAGGTCATGGAGTAATTTAGTTTTAATTTCCAAGACAATTGTTCTAAAGATTCAATGCTGATATTTTCCTGCATCACTTTGCACTATAGGACACAGCAATAATCATAAAAAAAACATTAGTGTACAATAGAAAAAAACAAACACAGTGGAAAGAAATACGTAGTAATTTCCTCTTCTGTTAGTATGCTCTTCAGTTGCCCATTAAACTTCAAGCCTGTCACTGTATCCACTTTCATCTGAGACTCTGAAAACTGGTATTATTCAGGGTACAGCAGTGCAGACGCTCTAAGCCAAGGGGAGAGAGTTCTCCTGTTGCCCTAATTACTCCAGCTCCTGCAAGCGGTGGTACCTGTGCTAGCTCTAGGGGAAATACTCCCAGAGAGTTTGAGATCTAGCCTTTTTTAATTAGTTTTTGATCCCTTATGCTTGGGTCTTTCATGTTGTACAAAGGCAAGTGGAAATAGAAACGTGTCAGGTTATGAAATTGGGATTTTCTCCCTCGTGAGCATCTGGTGCTCCATGATCCATTGCAACTGGATTATGTCTCCTCCTCTTCCGAATGTGGCAACTCCTCTTTATATAAAACAAAGAAACAAATCTCTCTGCCTTCCGAAAAGTTTGCGGGTGGAGCAGTATAGAGAACTGGAAGCTTCACTAATGCCCCTGTGTTTTCCCTCTGCTCAGAGAAGCAGGAGGTTCCTCTCAGGCTCTTTTCCCTGTATTTCCAGGCAGGATATTTTTTTAGTGGTCTCCCTTTCCCCTTTTTTCCTCAGTGTCGATGGTAGGGAGAGGATTTTTGAGAACCGGAGTCTGCAGGAAAACAATGTTTGATAAGAAAACTCAGCTCGCTAACTGTGCCGGCCAAGGTGATAAGTTCTCCTCTTATACACCTATAATCGTGCATCACCTTCGCCACGCCACAGCAATGTGGCAGGCAATCCTTGATCTGTTTGGAACAGAAATTCAGCAGCAGGAGCTGGCTTTTTAGAAGCCTGGTTACTCTGTGCTCCAGCCAAAGTGAAGCATTGAGATATTTTTCAAACTGAAATGTAATACAAATTAGGTGACACCATCCTAATCATTAGGTGATTCTCCTAATTGTGGAAGGGTTTAGAATACAAGGAAGACAAATAGAGAGGTTCAAATGACAGAAAATTCTGGCTTAGGCCTGAGAATGACCTTCTGTGGGAGGAGAAATGCACAGAAGGAATCCAGACAGCTGGAGGCACTCAAAGTAGTGACTCTCCTGGGCAATGTAACCGTTAAGAGGGGAAAAAAATAATAGTAAGTTTGGAGAAAATTCCTCCATACATTTTAAAAATAGTAATCATAAAAAAAAATAATCTGAGATTACCTGAAGGATCAAATCATTCTCCTAGTCTCCTGGTGGCATCTCTGCAAAGGCACAGCTTTAAAGAATTGGAAAATTGAGGGTGTTGTAAAACAGGGCTAAAAGTGCAAGGAATATGCTGCAAGTCTCCTAACACTAAAACCTGGATGTTCAAGAAGCTTAGAACAGATGCAGTTAAGAACCTATTGAGAGGGAACTCCAGTATAACCCTGTTTGTGAGACAAATGGGATTCTTGTCCTTTTGAAGAGCAACATAAGCATACAGTTCTCAAAAAACCCTTGAAATACTCAGATGTGTACAGTTTGTACATTTGATCAGGAAGTCACAACTAAAAATTGCATTTATCAAATATCTACCTATCTTTCCATTCAGTTAGCTAGTTCAGAAGACTACCTGTAATAGTGCCATCTGGTGATTCGCAGTAATATCACACTTGGAAAAGAGTATCTCAAGAGAAATAATAGAAGTTCTTATAGTAAGGCTGTGATTTAATCATGGGTATTTTTAGTAAGTCATGGACAGGTCACAGACAATAAACAAAAATTCACAGCACGTGACCTGTCCACGACCTTTACTATAAATATCCCTGGCTAAATTTTAACTGGGAGATCCCCAGGATGCTGCTTTTTGGGGGGACCCCTGGGGCCAGTCGCACTGGCTGCTGCTCAGGTAGTCCCTGGGGCCAGCTGCTGGGGGCTGCTGAGCAGCAGTTGTCCCTGGGGCCGCTGCTCTGGCTGACCCCCAGGGCCACCCTCCTGCCACTGCTCTGGCCAACCCTGGGACCGCTGCTCAGGCAGTCCCTGGGGTCAGCCACAACGGCTGCTGCTCGGGTGGTCCCCGGGGCCAGCTGCTTGGGGCCCTGGGGTCAGCCACACTGGCTGCTGCAGAAGTCTGAGGTCATGGACATGCAGTCTTACTTATAGTACATTTGCAAGGAAATGGATTGGATTCTCTATATAGCTATTTTCAAATTCTAACTTTGTGATTTGCCCAGTTACAGTCTGATCAGTGCAGATAGACACTGATTTAAATATTGACTGGATTTAATATTTTCATAATATAAAAAACCCAACCACAATGAGAAACATATTTAGTGCAATCCTCAGTTTAAATAATTTAATTTTCTGAATAAGATTTTCAAAAATGCATGTGTGTAATTGTGTCCCTTATTCTTTGTACAGTTACCACAACTGTGCATATAATCTTGAGTTGCATGCACAATTTACCAGCTAGACACAAAACTGAACATCTGTGTGCACAATTACAGTCTGGCCATTGTTGATACAAGTTAGGGGCACAAATATATGTATCTCTGCACTTGAGCAATTCTGAACAAGTTTGAATGGACGTTCAAGAAACAGAACAAATAGACTATTGCTGTGCTGAGACCACTCTGGAATCATACGGACCAGTATTGTCTCATAGTTGCCTTGTACTCCCCTATTTGTCTGTCTGTAGTCTCTTGTTTTATACTTAGAATGTAATCTCTTTGGGACCAGGACTGTCTTTTTGTTCTGTGTAGCCTCTAACACAATGAGGTATGGTCCATGATTAAGACTCTTAGGTGCTTCTGTAATGTAAATAAATAAATAAGCTCAGTTTTTAAAAACACACCTCTATTTATTTGGATTTCCTTGTTCTCTCCAATACTTAACTAAATAAATGAGATTCATTGACAGAGACATAAGGTGAGTAAGGTAATATCTTTTGTTAGACCAACTTCTGTTGGTGACAGAGACAAACTTTATGTCACACAGAGCTCTTCTTCAGGACTGGGAAAAGTACTCCAGGCATCATAGCTAAATGCAAGGTGGAACAGATTGTTTAGCATGAGTAGTTAGCACATATTCTAAGGGATCATTCAAGCTAGAGTTGCCTATTACTACCTCTAAAGTCATAGAACAAAAACAGGGAGTTAGTGCACTACAGATTGTTGTAATAAGCCATAAATCTGTTGTCTCTGTTCAGTCCATTATTTTTAGTGTCTAGCAGTTATGAAGTTAAGATCCCAGTCTCATCTTTTGAAAGTGTTTTGCAGGTTTCCTTTGAGGATTAGGACTGATAAGGCAGATATAGAGTTATCACTTTGTGAAAAGTGTTCACCCACAGGTGATAGGGTGTTTTGTTGTTTATCATTTTCCTGTGTGAGCTCATCTTAGAGTGTAGTGATTGTCTGGTTTCACCCATATAGTTATTGGGACGTTTAGTGCACTGGATGAGGTATACCACATGAATAGATATAGATATTTTCATGGATATATCCTATATATGGCTTCTCAAAAAGGTTTCTCTTTGTATTCAGATCTATAAGATTTACCAAGAAACTATTGATTCGGATCCTACAGTAAAAAATCATGGTTTTTCTTTCAATTTAAAAATATAAATTGATGAGTTGGCTTTATTGGAAAACCAGCTTTATCCGTGAAATCCCAGTTTGGAGTTAGTCTCAATGTAGTCTCCCTTTTTGCAGGCAAAAATTATAGCACACAGACATTTCTTACTGCCTAGTTTGTGCCCACAAAAATGGCAATAATTTTAAAAAATCAGGCCCATAGAATTTTTTCCAAGCTTATCGAGTTCTCTCTGGTAACAAGAAATTGCTGGTGCCACGATGGAAAATAAATGTATACAAAGACATTTTTTGTAAAGTTTTATACATGTGTCTTGAAAAAAAACCTCATGAACCAAAATGTTCAGATTTTCTAGCTAGTTTATATAAAACAAAGTGCAAAAGGATCAACATTTCTAAATTGTTGTTTAGCAAAATTCAAAAGCTATTATACTGCAGATGCCTCATTTAATATGTTGATCTAAATTGTTTTTGGTAGTAAAATTGCTGTACGTGTAGGTCATGGCTTTACTAATCAGACTCAGTATATTCTGTAAAAAGAAATCTATCATCTTCACAACCCAGTCAAAGGTCAATTTTGGAACATAATTTAATCCAGATATGTCTTTAAAAAATGCTGCATGTTTTTTGGGTGTGGGTTTATCCAAATGACAAAGTTTTTTTTTGTTTTTTTTTTATTCACCCTTGCTATTACCTTTTTTTAAACAATAAAAGATTTACTTAAATTTCCAGTCTAGTGTATGGACTGGTTACAGATCCTCTTAATAATACTTGAACAAGTGTGTAAATACATAGCAATATATAAATTCCAATATTTAGTTCTCTGTGTATGTGCAATATATAAAACTGCTTTAGGGGAATACTAAAGTTGCAAAGTCAAGCATATAAAAGAAAGGAAATTCTGATATTAAAGTTTAATGTGCAGGATTTATTTTGCCCCTACTGTGATTATGCACTGTAATAAACTATATGCTTTAAGTCACAGGCTTGGATTAAGAGTGGTCCATGGACACATTTCTCTAGCCAGAGGTCTGAATGCTATTGCATTCAGTACTTACATATTGCCTTTTTATCTATGGATTTCAAAGTGCTTGATACAAGTGGCACAAATTAGTAATCCCATTTTATTGACAGCATATCTATAGAATAAGCACATAGGTTCAAACATTTTTTTCTAACAAGTATTATGGCATATTCCTAGCTTTGTGAGCCAGTTTCTCCATCTGTAAAACTATGATAATATTTAGCTATGCTGGTGTGCAGTCTTACTAAATAAAGGTTGTGAAGTACAAAGTAGTATCAAGGTTAACAAAAAGAATAGAATTTAGAATATCCTGACTCCCAGTGCTGAACATGTTCCCTTAAATCATGGAAGCAATTTGATGAGTAATACAGGAGGAAAATACTTTTTACCAGATCCTGGGGCTCACACAATGTTTAAGACTTGTGTCCTGGAGAGTTTGGAGCCATTTTCCTGCAGTCACAGACAGCTCCTGATGCTCATTCTCTCTGTCCCATAGAGGCTGGGGAGGGGAGTTGAAAGGTCTTTCCTCCAGAGAGGCATAAGAGAAAATCATTAATGTATGGTTTGTCACAAATGAGTGCAGATAAAATACTCATGTCACTCTGTCATGTGTTCTGCATATTCCACGTTACAAAAAAACTATTTTAGAAAATGAGATTTATTTTTCAAATGCCCAGAATTGAGTAGAGAAAAAAAAGAAACATTACTTGGAATATTGTGTTAAAAAACCAAAATAGCTGTTTGAAGCTACTCACGTGTTAGAATACATTCCAGGAAGATAAATTGGTTGATATGGGGCAGATAAGGCAGTCACGTGTGGATTTAAAATTAATTCTGCAGTTTTTCACGTGGATATCATCATGACATATGTACATGGACACACACATTTATAGAGTATTAGTGTAATAATTGATACAGATATAAAATACATAGAGGTGATAAAACTAATATCTACAGGTAGTAGTAGATATTAGGTATTCTGCTGTCTCAGATCTTTATAATCAATTGAATTTTAGTTATATTCCAGCATTCCTAGCCATCATCTTTACAGGCAATATCTGGTGTGCAGGGGAAAAAAAATGCAATTTAGGATAAGATCCAGCAGCCAGAATTCACTGTGAAATCAGGAAGAGTTTTGCTTGAGTGAGGACTAGTAGATAGGATCTGTCTGGTAGTAGTTGGCATCTGACTTACTGTATGTCTGTAAAGGGGAGAGGGTGGGAATGAAGGTCTGAAAAGCTGTCTGAATTAGAAACAAGTTTTCAAAATATAGGGCCTAATCAAGCAGTATTAATGCAAAGAAAACTTCTGTCGCCATCCCCGTAAGCTTTACCTTCATAAGAACTACTGAACTAAATCTACAATGAGGTTCATTTTATGGATCTACTCATGATTTTTTTTTTTAATTCTATGGTTGGAATCATTCTATATTACATTAAACCATAATATTGGGACCGGAAATGTTTTTCATGCATTTCCACAACACTAGCTTTTTTTTATCCATTTAATGACCCCATATATTCTTGAAGTTCAATCCAAAACTGTTCATTTCCTAAGGGTTTGTCTTCCCCTGTCATCTAAAACCTCTCATATTTGAATTTCATTACAATAGCAGTACCCTTAACTTGTCATTTCATCAACCATGCCTGAGATTTGTGGCACTGGACTGGTTATATAATCAGTGATGGAAATTCTCTGAATCTGCACGATGTCAATGTAAATGTAACCTATGCTGGGATGGGAGGGATACATCTTCCAGCCTGTGGATTAGCCACTCCAGAGCCACTGACAACAATGGCCCAAAGACGTTAATAGCTGCATCCCATTAAATTAAGTTACTCTTTGAGTGACGGTCCCTTTGTGTACCCCATTACGTCCGACAGGAGGATAGTGGAATTTCAGGCTTTGGTGGCTGATCCACCTCATAAGACTTATAAGGATAAAGTTAGTATCCAAATCCCAAATTTCTCACTAAGATGGTGTCGGATTTTCAAATACATCAGCCTGTATACTTCCCAAACTTTTTTTGAAACCTCGGTCTCACAAAGACGAGAAAAAACTCCATATTTTGGACAGTCATAGGGTGTTAGCTTTAAACAGTTTAGAATATTTACACAATTATTCATCACCTTTGCTGACAGGATGAAGTGGCAACCTGTCACTTCACAGGAGACTTCTTCCTGGATCTCTTCTTGTAGTCATCTGTGCTGTGATATTACCAAGGTTCCACTACCTCAACGAGTTTTAGCACATTCTATGAGAGCGCAAACAGCACCAGCTGGTTTCTGTGGTCATTTTCCAACAAGTGATACTTGCAAAGCTATTAGTTGGTCATCTGTTCATACATTCACAGCTCATTATGCTCTCTCCAAGGCCTCAAGAGACCATGCGGGAATCGGAAGAGTGTTGTTGCAGGTCTTGTTTAATAGATGCTGATACCTACCTCCATCTGGAGCTGCTTGTATGTCAGCTGAAATGGAATGGGCATGTGCAAGCATTTGAAGAAGAAAAAATGGTTTCATACCTGTTGTTCTTCAAGATGTGTTGCCCATGCCCATTCCAGGACCTACCTTCCATCCCCTGTACAGTGAACTGACAACATATATTGGCTTCAGGTGTGAAGAAACTGAGTGGGGTCAAGATGGCTTCACACCTTTATGCCCTTGACTAACAGCATGAGCAGAAGAAGAGGGCATGCACCACCCTGATCAGTACTAGTATGGGAAAAAAGTTCTCTGGCTTTGGTGCACGCACACCTGAAATGTAGTGGATATGAGCAAAGAACAACAGTTACCAAACAGCTATGTAACTTTTTTCCCTTGTTGCTGCTGTTAAAGTCCAATCCCTTTTTGTAGAAGACAAAACAAGATAAATGGATAGAAGAGGGGAGAGTAAAGAACAACAAAAACAGAAAATACAACTTCACTTAATCTTGTTGCTGCAAAACACAGGTACAGTACATACTTTTATCAGCCACTTTGAGACCTAGCAAACTTGTACCAGGGTTGACCTTGTGACAGTTCCCTCTGGGGTGCCACCTGGAACTGGGGTACCACTGAGTCCTCCAACCCACCAGCCTGCACTCCCTCTCACACTGGGCTGCTGTGACAAGCTGCAAAGCCCTCCAGCCTGCATCTCCACTAGCATATAAATAGGTAGGGACACACCCAACTGCAGTTAAGTGCAGGCTCTCTAACCACCAGCTTACTGGCCTAAGACCCCAGGGCAGATCATCCTGCCCTAGTCAAATCTGACCATTATATGGGTTTAATACCTGGTCCACCTCTCCCTCAATGTGAAGAGAACAATGCACACTTGTGGTAACCAAGCAGAGATTTTCCCCCAGAACTCCAGTCAATTCTAACCATTTTGGATTAAAACCATAAAATAAGTTAATTAACTACAAAAGATAGATTTTAAGTGATTATAAGTGATGGGTTACCTAGAAAATAAACAAAACACAAACTAAGTCTAAGATACTACAAAGATGGGATATGAGGTAGCAAATTCTCACCTTGGCTGATGAGACAGGTGGGCTTTGTTTCTTATGGGACAAGCTGCACTTGCTTTACAGTTTGGAATCCCCAGGTCTTTCATACAAATGCTAGCAATTCCTTTAGCCTGGCTCCAGCACTTCCCCCAGTTCAGTCTTTGTTCCTCAGGTGTTTTCAGGTGTCTTCATGGGGGGGGGAGTGAAAATCCCCGCAGAGGATGTCACTCCCTGCCATATATAGCTTTTGCAGATGGCAGGAACTCTTTGTTTCAAAACTTGGTTCCCAAACCACTTTATGGAAAAATACTGACATCCCTAGATGGAATCCAGAGACATCGTCTGGTCACATGTCCTGGCTCAGTCATAGCAGCCATTACCTTCAGGCCGGCTTGAGCATTTACAGGAGGACTAAGCTCTTTCTCAGTCCATTGTCTTTGCGGATGGGCTATCCATATTGTCTGGCTTCTTCATTGTTGTACCTGAAAGGCTGACGCTGTTTGTTTTTCAGAGTAAGCCCATTTGATATAAAGACCCTAATCAATATTCATAACTTCAGATACAATAATGATACATGCATACAAATAGGCTAATCATATTCAGCAAATCATAACTTTTCCAAAGACACCTCTTGGGCAAAATGCATCATAATTAGGCAGTAATCATATCATCCTATCCCGGTGAAGAATATGGGCTGTAGTGTCACAGGGCCGTTTTGGGCATTGCTTTTAGCTGCTTCATGGGTCACTGGATCACAGTAGTGTTGCAAAATATAGTCTTGGCCAGCTAAGCCAGATTTTAATACACAGGAGGAAAAAAAAAAGAAATGTGAAAGAGAAGCAGCAAGGTGGAGAATGAAAAGGACACATGGGTGGGGAAGAGAATGACAAAGTCTCGTAATTCAGATGGTGTTCAGAATTTACCCAGAGCCAGTGGAGGTGACAATGTCATCTAGATCCCCCTCTCTCTGGCCTGGTCTGATCAGGATATTTCTCAGCATTAGGGTGACAAAGACCCAATGGTGTCACAATGGATCCAAAGAGATTGTGGCATGCCAATTGTGATTGACACTTGCTCCTTCTTTTTTAGTAAGCGATTGTTGAATTTGCTTCCGATCCCCACCCCAGGTTACTTTTACAGATCACAAAAAGCAGATGATTGGCATCCTCTCATTATTTTGTTCACCAATTAGGCCTAATTTCTAACAGACCAATTTTAGTTCTTTGTTTTCTGGTCCCATACTTGCCTTGTTAACAAGAATTCTTTCTTGTAGCACTCCTTGAATTATATCAGTAGGCCTTTTCGTTTTCACTTACTGTGTCCACGTCTACACTAGCAAGCTGACAGTGCAGCTGAAAGATCACTTGTGTGGCTGCTCTATGCCTATGGGAGAGAGCTCCCTGCAAACATAATAAAACCCCCTCCACAAGTGGCAGTAGCTATGTTGGCGGGAAAAGGCCCTGAAGCCCTCCTCATGGCAGGGAGAAAGGTTCATCTCCCCTATTTGGGGGTGAGCAACATAGGACCCTGGGCCAGGACCTGAGGGAGAAGGGGAGATCAGGTCCCCCTTCAGCTTCCCCAACCAACAATCTAGGCACCGAAGGCTATATTACAAACCTATTTTTGATAGTTTCTAGATCGTTAGAATGATTAAGCATTTTTAGGGCTCTGGGGGAACCCCCCGCCAACAGCTCCCTGTATGGGTGTGGCTAATATGACCAAGATCCCAGGATTCAAGATCTGCATGGCTTTTCCAGTCATCGGCAACCATGACACTTGACTCTACAGTCTTGGGGAAGCTAATGCCCCCCCCTCCAAGTGCAATATCTGCCAATCTTTTCATTGCTGTAGCTGTCAGTCCCACTAATTCAGACTTAAAAGTTTCCTAGTGGTCCACTTAGTGAGACCCCAGTCTGACCCAGCCCATCAGGCTGAGATACTGAGATGCACCCTCTGAGCATGGTGGTCTCTGGGACTGGGGTTACTCAGAACAAGGCTAAGGACTCTTCCAAATATTGCAGACATGAGGAGGGTAAAGTCAAATATTCTCAGAAGAACTGAGATAAATCTTCCTCCAAAGTCCTCATACGAAAAAAGAGGACCTCCTATCTGCCATCCTGTAAGTTATGTGAGACTGCACTCTGGTACTCTGTCAGGAGCTCACAAGGAGCATGCTACTAATTCCTTGGTACCGAAAAACAAACAAGCCCTGAAACCATTGATAGCCAAAAAGTGGGGACCATCTTTGGTATTGTCAAGGAAAAGAAGGAAGCAGACACCTCCTACACTAATGATGATAACATGCTGAGAAAGAGTCATTGGTACCAAAAAACGCTCCCCATCTTAAGCTGGAACTACAAGAGACAGAAGCTCAGTCCGCTCTCTAGCCTCAGGCTAGACACATGGTCCCAGAGGAACTTATATATTCAGAACCAGAATTGCCAGTACTGTTGGACCTGGTCCTAACCAGGGAGGTCCCTACACTGTCAGTTTTCTGCTCTTCGATATCATTGACCAGTTGAATTTTATAAGACTACCAGTAGTGACAGCACTTCCTCCTAATGTAGAGACCAGTTTCTCCTCTGATGAATCCAGAATCAGTGGGAGAGCTTCACCATTTTTATCAAGGTCATCCCCAACAAAGGCTCCAAGATCTCTTGGGCACCCTCCCTCTCATAGGAGCGCTATCCGTATCAGGTATTCCTAATATGTAAGTTCACACTCAGAATTGAGAGGGGCTTCCCGCATAGATAAGAACCTCAACCTATTAAGGAACACTCTGAGGAAGAGGAGCAACCTGACCAGGCAGAATCACTCACTCCTGAGTGGTTATCATCAACGGAGGAGGTGGTGACAGCTGTTTCACCATCACCACCTGATGACTACAGGCAATTTTAGGACTTCATTAGGAGAATTGCAGACACATTTCAGGTCTTCCTGAAGGAAATACAGGACACCCTTCATAAGCTATTGGATAGCCTTCAGGGTGCTAGTCCCAGTAAGGTGGCATCACCAATTAAGAAGGCCATCTTAGAACCAGCCAAAGCAGTGTGGCATGCTCCATCCACTTTTGCTCCCACCCATAAAAAATAGAGAAAAAATATTTCTTATCTAAGGGGCCAGAATTTTTATTTTCCTTCCCTGTTTCAAACACTTTATTGGTGGAGGCTGTCACTGAAAGGAACATATAACTACCCTGGATCCACATCCACAGAGGAGGAGTCCAAATGCATTAGCATTCTTTGGGAGAAAGAACTTCATTTTGGCAAGCTTTTAGTTCTGCAAAGCAAATTACCAAGATTTAATGTTGAAATATGATTTTATTAATTACAATAAGTTCTCTGAATTCACTAACAGACTCTCTCAAGTAGATAGACTTCAGTTCCAAGCAATTATCAATGAAGGATAATTGCTAACTATGTTGGCCCTTCAGACTTCAGCGGATTCAGCAGATGCAACATCCACAGTCATGAGAAATGGGGCTCATGGCTCCAATCCTCTGGTTTCCCAAAGAAGTCCAATCCACCAAGGAGGATCGGCCTATTCAGTTAGAAGACAGATGAATCATTAGATTTCATGCAAAACTCAAAAGCAACTCTTCACTCGCTAGGTACCCAGCACAACAGAGGAAATACACTAAGACTCAGTCCCACAGACAATAACCAGGCCCTCAACTATTCTACCACAAAAGGCCTTGTGAGCCACTTACGAAACTCCAGAGAATGGAACATAGTAAATCATATGTTCCCCCTTCATTCACTTCATCCCACTAAGAAATCCTTTTGACAAAACTTTTGAGAGATGAAAATCGGTCTCAGTGCTACAGTAACCAACTCAGGATTTGTACACCCTATTCAGTGTCCACCTAACTCATTTTTTCCCAGGCATGGAACCCTATAACATCAGGCAAATGAGTTCCGGAGATAATTAGCACTGGTTAAACATTTAGAGTTCCTCTTTCTTTCCTGTCCCCACAAAAGAAGAAAACCCTTCTCCATCCCTTTTCAGGGACCCCTCTCATGAGAAGATGCTAGATTCCCTGCCATAAAAGCAGTACCTCTTCAGCTCCGGGGAAAAAGATTTTACTCAAGATATTTCCTGATCCCCAAGAAGAAACAAGGCCAGAGGCCCATACACCCATGCATTGGTGATGCCACCTTCAGATAGCTGAACGTCTTTACATCAGATTGATCAGATAGCTGATCAATGTGGCCTCTTTATTTCCCTCCTGAAACAAAGGCAACGGGTTCACAGCTCTCAATTTAAAGGATGCTTATTTCCAGCTAGCTGTCCGCCCTGCAAAAAGAGATTGCTATGATTTATCGTAGGCCTAGACTATTACCAGTACAAAGTGCTCCCCTTTGACTTCTCAGTGTTACTAGGGGTATTCACAAAGGTGTTAACAGTAGTGGCTGCTCACCTGCATCAGGGTTCATCAGTTTCCCTTTTCTGAATGACTGGCTGTTCACAGGGAAGTCATATCAAGAAGTATGGACAACAACCAACATTCATTAGCAATGTCCATTTTAGCTCCAACATAGACCATAGACTTTATTGGAACAATCCTAGTTTCCATCTGGCTCAAAGCTTACTTAGCTCAGGATAGATTCCAGGAAATGAAGGACCTCATTACTTGGCTTTGGCTGAACACTCAGATGATAGTTAGAACCTGTGCCATCCTTCTAAATTACATGGTCTTGTGTACTTATATGACATCTTTCATGAGGCTTTATCTTCACCTGTGAGTACAGACTTGGTCACAGACTATCTATGTATCAAGGAAGCTCAGTCTGCACATATTGATCTTGCCCCTCCACAAAGTTCTGACTTCACTTCCCTAGTATAGGGGTGAAGGTATAGGGAGACTGGGGGGGGTGGGGAGGGAGAGAGGGAGAGAGAGCTTTCATCCTTCCCCTACCCACAAAAAAAGATTGATTATAGATGTCTGCCTGCTAGAGTAGGAAGGCCACCTGGACAAACATGCAACTGGTCCCACCAAGAATCCAAGCTACATGTAAACCTTCTGTACTGCATACAGGATATGAAGACTACAAACGTCTCCTACCATTTATTAGGACCTTGCATGTCCGATTAACATTAAACAACATGACAACAGCTTTTAATCAATAATCAAGGGAGACCATGTTCCACCCTTTTTTGCATAGAAGCTGTCAATATCTGGAACTAGTGCATTCACCACTAGATCACCACCTTGGCAGTACACAATTCAGGTGTATACGACACATTAGCAAGCAGCCTCAGCAGAGGTTTCTCCAGAGATCACGAGTGGGAACTACATGACTCAGTGGTATGGGCCATCTTTCAGCAGTGGGGATTCCCATCTTGGGGTCTCTTTGCATCTCAAGAGAATGAGAAATACCCAACCTGCTGCTCCAGAGCAGGTCAAAGCCATGAATCTAGAGGGGGACACATTTCTAGTTCAGTGGTCAGAACAGCTGAGGTATACATTTCTGCCCGTTCCTCTCCTGCCTCACATTACCCCTCCACAAAGTTCTAACTTCACTCCCCTGGTGGGATAATAGGGAGACTGTGGGGGGGAGGAGGGGGCTTTCATCCTTCCCCTACCCACAAAAAAAGATTGATTATAGATGAGAGGAGAAGCTATCTCAAGCTAACTGTGACTGTCCAAATGGATTTCAGGCTACATACTGCTGTGTTATGAGCTGATGGAAACCCCTCCCCCTCAAGGTGACTCGGTTGGAGCCCAAGATATACTTGCTCTGATATGTCCCTCTCCTAGAGATTTACAGAGTGGTAACATGGGGCTCCATCCATGCCTTGTGAGAGATTATGCCCTGTTTCAGACCTCAACAGTGGGTACATCTTTTGGCAGAGCAGTCCTCCAATCAGTGGTACAGGAGGGTTCCTCGCATTCTCCTTCTCAATGAATACTGCTCATGAGTCATCTCATGTAGAATACACATAGGGACTACCTCTTGGAGAATAAAGTAAGATTACTTTCCTTATACAGTAACTAGAGTTCTCTGAGAGATGTGGTTGCTCTCTATAGTACACTACCTGCCCTCCTCCTTCTCTACTCAGAGCCTTCCTAAAGTCATTTATGGTAGAAAGGGAACTGGAGAGATGTTCCATCCTAACCACCCTTGTTTCAGAGCATGAGGCAGAGAAGGGCATAGTCCAAGACCAACAAACATAGCTAGCAAAAAATCTTCCTGTCTCAGGTCCCTGGAGCACATGCTCACCTTGAGTGGAATATAAATAAGGACTGCATATATTGAAGAACTCTGGTTACTGTACAAGGTAAAAAACCTTACTTTTTTTGGCCAGTGGACCTGAGAAATTTGCCAACCCACTTACACAGTTACAGTAGTAGAACAAAAATATCTAGGGAATGTTAATCTTCATGCTTTAGAATATAAACCAACTGTGAACTTCGTGGCCTTAGGAAAAGAATTTCAAAATAGATATATTATTACTTAATTGTGTATGAGAGATTTATAACTGTATCTACAGAATTAGATATTGGCCCATTTTGAGTTCAGAAACATCAAATCAGATTTCCCTGAACAGTAGTACATCATAAAAAGAACTTTAGTCTAGTCACAACGGTGACCTGGCCAAAAGCCTACCAGTTAGAGATGGTTTCTGTTGCTGTTCAATTGTTCATGTTGCTATGCATATCACTGAGCATCTACTCAAGGATGAAAGACAGTTGGAGGATTATATTTCTATGCTATTGTATATGAACAAGAGGGATCCTCATTTTATCTCTCGAGAGCAATGTAGTTGTACAAAAGGTCACTTTTTTTTTTCTCCTGGACAAAACAATGTTGTAACTAAAAAGAGAATTTTACCAGGAGAACAGGTGCTAGTGTAAATTATATACTACAGCCAAGGGATTTGAAATGGAATTATGGCCTCTCTGTGATACAATTAATGAGAAGCTTTGAGGACACGAGGGAGAGTGTTAGCAATATTCTGCCACAGCCATGCGTCTTCCATCTATTAAAGCAGATGGCAGTTGGAACTTTTATATGTACAAACATACAAAATAGGTATGGGGAGAAAAGTTACTTTCTTGAAAAGAAGGGTAAGTAGAGTGAAATGCACAGAGGCAATAATTATCTATCTCAGATTGCACTGTGCCTATATGAGACAAGTAGTCACTTTTTTGGAAGTGGAACTGTGTAGTATCAGAATAGTATTACTTGGTTTCTTTATCAGTTTAACATACTTTCTTAATAAAAAAATACCTTGGCTGCAAGAAGGGCCTTGTGATTGTGTAGTAACCAGCACATGTGCTGCTGCTGCTTCTGCTTCTCCTGCTGTCATAATCACTCTTTTGGATTCCTAAGTATGCATAGCAAGACGTATCTCAGACTCTACGTCCTTGTCTTTCACAGTGTGTATGTTCACCCTTTTGGATGCCAGCCTGGTTCTCCCAGAGCCTTGGGAAGGACATGGACTGGAACTAGACAAGAGCGGATGAGGATTAATTAATTGGTCTTTAACTATTCATGGTAAATAGGCGCAATGGCCTGTGATGGGATGTTAGATGGGGTGGGATCTAAGTTACTACAGAGAATTCTTTCCTGGGTGTCTGGCTGGTGAATCTTGCCCACATGCTCAGGGTTCAGCTGATCGCCATATTTGGGGTCGCGAAGGAATTTTCCTCCAGGGCAGATTGGAAGAGGCCCTGGGGTTTTTTCACCTTCCTCTGTTGCTTGGGGCACGGGTCACTTGCTGGAGGATTCTCTGCTTCTCGATGTCTTTAAACCATGATTTGAGGACTTCAATAGCTCAGACATAGGTGAGAGGTTTATTGCGGGAGTGGGTGGGTGAGATTCTGTGGCCTGCGTTGTGCAGGAGGTCAGACTAGATGATCATAATGGTCCCTTCTGACCTTAATATCTATAAGTCTAACCAATATCCTCATATACAGTAAGTCCTCGTACTGTCAAGATGTCACATATGGCAAGAAATCAGTTCTAATCAATGATGTCCATACATACAGAGAGATTGCTTGTATATGTTTTTCATCTGTGCAGAAGAGAAAGCTGACGAAGCTATGTGGTAACATAAGAGAATTTGATCGACTTTTTAAAGTTAACTGATTAAATATATCATATTATAGTTCAGTACTCCGAAGTCTGCTCTATGGGTTTTTTTTGTGGAACTGTTTTAGTGTTTTTAATTTTTCTAACTGTGGTAGATTATGGAGGATGTTTTGGGAGTAGTTCAGGGTGAACTTGTCTTCAGTGTGATGTGATTTATTTTAGTAGCATTAAAGTAAACAGTATACTTGAATCAAAGTAACAAAAATTAAGTGGGAGTGGTGCTGAATATAACCTGCTGCAGTGCAACCATTTTGAAAACAGGTAAAATCCTGATTTATTTATTTGGGGGAGGGGGGAATCTCCTTACAGCTTGAGCTCTTACAAATGCCTGCATTATGAATTTCTCTTTGGCTTGTCAACCCACTAAGCTTTCTTGTGTATGCAGATCCAGGCCTACAATCTAGATGCTGCAGTTTAGTCTCCAGCATCATCTTCCGATTGTTAGTTACCATTATTTCATCTTTTGACTTAACCAGTGTGAGTAGTCAGGGAGATGGAAGCATGTCCTTTATTGGAGATAAAACTGCTGGCACTGGAACATAGCAATAAAATACAGACATGCCGCCCCTTCGCCCCCCCCCCCCCCAAAAAAAAAAAAAAAGACAGACAGTCACACTTCCTGATGCATTTCTGCACCTATCTCTGTCTGTTCCCTTTTCTGATAGTAACTATGCATTAGGACCCCATAGTATTTCCTTTGGGCTCTTTTCCAATTTACCAGTGCAATTCAAGTTCCTTGGAAATTATGGCCCTGTGTTACACTATGTGCACTCTGAAACCACAGAATGCCCCTGAAATAGAAGAGGTAGATAAAAGCAGGGCATAGTGGAGGGCACTCTACTGCAACCAACATGAGGAGGAGAAGATGACACCTTGGAAAAAGTGACAGATTATCAAAACCAACAAGATTGGGCCTATTAGAGATCTGGGGGAGGGCAGGGGAGGTGTAGGGAGCCTCAGACAGTATACACTTATTCGAAATAAACTGTTGAAGCTTTACTATTTCAAACAGCACTGTTACAATTCTCCATAGTTCCATTTATCTCTACATAACAGCACCATTATGTTCTGTGTTTTGATTCTCATACATAAGTTTTCCTTCTCTAAATAAGTATTCAACTGTTGGAGCCATGTTTATTAGCACTTGATGCCATGCTGTTTCTATGTGTGCTTTTTAAAAAGGAAGGGATGGAAGTTGGTTAATCAGGGGATAAAACCTATTAAGACATTTTAGGTGTAATTATCCAAATCAGAGATCTGGTTCTCCTTTAGTTGATTGACTCTGTCAAACAGAAGCATAGTATAATTTTTACTTTCAATATACACAAAATTAAATATATGATAGTATAGTGTGACATAATTTATATCAGCACAATTTTATGATCATGTTACCCACAAGTGAGTTATTCAGGTAATCTGAAACAAGTTCCAATACAATCTTTATACCACTTCACAATAGCATGTATCCTGTACATATTACAGAAAAAAAATAGTTTAGGAATATTTCGGAGAGGTTTCACAATTTATATTGGATATTTTTTTATTCTATATCCTTCTGACCATAAAGCCTGGTTCCTAAGTTACCATGAGGGCTTAGAGAGAGAAATGAAAACCTATAAATGTGTCCTAAAATAGCTTTAATACTCTGGGGGGTGGTGATGGGCGATAGATCCAGTATATCAGGCTGTTCCAAGGCTGGAAAAAAGTGCTATATGTCATTTCTCTTAACAGGTGTATAAAGCTCCTGTTTCTTGCTCTGCAGGATTGTGAGATATCAGACTTTAAATCTGTCACTGGTGCAGGACTGAAACTTGCCCATTCTAGCCTATGGGCCAATGTAATTATTGAGAAGAATTCCTCATTTGGGGTGAAAGAAGGAACTCATTCTCTGAATGGTTGATTTTTTTTTTTTAATAAAAGGTCAATGTTTGAAGCTGCTTGACAGTTTAAAGTTAAAAATAAGTCCTGGGGAGAAGGATTTGTGACTAGATAACAGGTGAGGCAGTCAAAATTGCATGATAAAATAATTGTATCATATGTCTATCACCACCACATACATGATGTGTGTGATTATGCACATACATAAAAGTATGCAGAGGGAAAGCTGTCCTGAGTGGCTACTTAAGGGACCCATAAAATTGGTGGTCTTTATATAAATGTATGCACACCACATATGTGGAGGTGATGGCCAAGCATTAAAGACTGCTGTGAGAAAAGGTAGGGAAGACAGATGACATTCAATGTATCTAGTCACAGATACAGGAGCACCTTTATGGGTGCTACTGAAGATATAGGCTCATGCATCTTTCCACCAGTGGTCTCTTTTTTTTTTTCTCTTTGACCTTCTGCAAAATCTGGTGTCCCTCAAGGGAAATTAACTGCTCAGATTGAGAAACACAGGGTCAAGATTATTTCCAATACAAGGTATCCATTGAAGAATTTTAAAATGTATCACTTTCTTTTGGAGGGCCATTGAATTATGTATATTTGAGTGTACAGTTCCTGTTTGTAGCAGAGATGTGTTCCTTAAATAGCTTCATGAGTTTATATTGGGTACCTAGGAGTTGTTCAAAAATGTGTATTTGAAGACCATGTTGGAAATTCAGTTAGAATGGAGTTTGTTTTTCACTTATGGTGGATGGTTAGGCTTGTGAGTTTTTTGGGGTTCTGTTATTTTTTCCTCACATATCAGCCCAAGTTCATAAACAGTTCAGGAATATGAGTTGGTGGTGTTTGCATCTCTCGCATAGGTCACTTCTCCTCAGTTCCTCAGCTGCCTACACACACTCCAGACCCTGGGACTTCTGCATCTTTATTTCTTGGTGTCTTCAGGGAATGTGTACCTGTCACAGCTGGGCTCCTTGAATTAGCTAGGTTGTTCCCTTCTCCTGTACTCTGGGTGACTGCTCACCTCAGAAGGATCTTTGGGGTGGACAGCCTACTTTGGGCAGTTGCTTCCCTTAGTCTTTACAATAACCTTCTGGGGGCAACTTATCCCTGTACTCTCCAAAGAGAGAAAACACACTCCCACTCTTGTTGAAGTGTCAATATGATTAAGTACAGGGGCAGAACACCCATAGTCCTTACAGTAGTAGCTAGGAAAACCTCATAATCCCCAATGCATGGTTGTTAGGAAACCTTTGAGGGTCTCCAGCAACTATAATAGAAATTATGTGGCATATCTCAGCCTGGGAGCTGTAACAGAGATTGTTTCCCAGAGGTTCTATACAGGATGAGGTAAGGGTGGACACATCTTCTCCCCATCAGCAAAGTCCCTTATACAGGACAGAGGGGGCAATGGTCCATACTGGGAAGTTCCCCAATGACTACTCAGGAAGATAGCCTTTTGTTACTTCGGAAAACTTGAGGGGAGATATATAAGCCATTGAGCTCCTAGAACCTAGTGTTGGGGGACACTGTCTCTACCCTCCAAAGACAAGTAGAGGTAAGGAGGATTCCTTGAGAATGAGGGTTCTCTTTGGCAGTTTTTTTTTCCCAAGTACCTGAACCTTTGAGTTAAACCCACTGGGACCACTTGAATGGGAACAAGACAATATAGTGGAGTACATTATAAGCACATGTACTGTATTAGATGATTATGGCAAAAGAAGATGCTGAACATTTTTGATTCAAAATATCTCCTTTGCTGAAAAACAAAATATAGTGTATAAAATGAGGCAAATCCAGATCTTTCTTGAACTCCATTTTGTAGCGAAAATCTACATATCCACTCTCAAAAAAATGTTAGCAATAGAACAGAGTACATAGATGCTGATCTTCTAGACTCTTCCTTTGAGACAGATGGTTCCTTGGAGTTATGGGGCTCTTTTTAGTTGAACAGGCACTAATGCTTTCAAAGAACTAACTTTCTCCTTTTGCAGCTATTTCTTCAGCATCAATACCGAAATTGTATTACTTTATATTTTTAGCATAATCCACCCTAGACTTGCAAATAAGTGAAAGACTGGTTCTGATACACTGTGAAACCTATGCCTACAAGTGCTCCCCAGAGTGGAGGGACAGGTACTTCAACTGTGATTTCCCATATATTCACTACTTGCAATAATTTGCTGTGTAGAACACACAGAGGAGGCAAGAATTAACTGTGTATTGCTTCTGGGGTAAGATTGGAGTAAGGATTCTCCTGCTAACTGTCCTCCACTTATCTGGCTCTCTGGGCTTAGAGAAGGGAGTGCCTCTCCTATTTGGCAGCTGTGCTTGGGTGCTGACCCTAGCTGTTGAGTTTGAAAGGCATATTATCGGGCTTGGCTGGGGACGGAGGTACTATGAGTCTGCCACCAGTTTGGAAATGGATCCAAGGGTGTAGTATTTGTCTTTTCTGGTAGTGAAGCTGTCATAAATATAAAGGGAAGGGTAAACCCCTTTGAAATCCCTCCTGGCCAGGGGAAAGCTCCTCTCACCTGTAAAGGGTTAAGAAGCTAAAGGTAACCTCGCTGGCACCTGACCAAAATGACCAATGAGGAGACAAGATACTTTCAAAAGCTGGGAGGAGGGAGAGAAACGAAGGGTCTGTGTGTCTGTCTATAGTCTGTCTTTGTCGGGGATAGACCAGGAATGGAGTCTTAGAACTTTTAGTAAGTAATCTAGCTAAGTATGTGTTAGATTATGATTTCTTTAAATGGCTGAGAAAAGAATTGTGCTGAATAGAATAACTATTTATGTCTGTGTATCTTTTTTGTAACTTAAGGTTTTGCCTAGAGGGGTTCTCTGTTTTTGAATCTAATTACCCTGTAAGATATCTACCATCCTGATTTTACAAGGGGGATTTCTTCATTTCTATTTACTTTTATTTTTATTAAAAGTCTTCTTGTAAGAAACTGAATGCTTTTTCATTGTTCTCAGATCCAAGGGTTTGGGTCTGTGGTCACCTATGCAAATTGGTGAGGCTTTTATTCCAACATTTCCCAGGAAAGGGCGGGGGGTGCAAGTGTTGGGAGGATTGTTCATTGTTCTTAAGATCCAAGGGTCTGGGTCTGTAGTCACCTAGGCAAATTGGTGAGGCTTTTTACCAAACCTTTTCCAGGAAGTGGGGTGCAAGGTTTTGGGAAGTATTCTGGGGGGAAGGACGCATCCAAACAGCTCTTCCTCAGTAACCAGTATTAGTTTGGTGGTGGTAGCGGCCAGTCCAAGGACAACGGGTGGAATATTTTGTACCTTGGGGAAGTTTTGACCTAAGCTGGTAAAGATAAGCTTAGGAGGTTTTTCATGCAGGTCCCCACATCTGTACCCTAGAGTTCAGAGTGGGGGAGGAACCTTGACAGAAGCCTGTTAGGCCAGCTGCCAGGACAGAGAGCTGTAGAAGCCTTAACTCAGGCTAAGGGATTCATTCCCTGTTGCCTCAGTGCTGGTATGGAGGGTTGGCGTTCACCTTTTCTCAATGAAAAATATCAAGGACTTTTCCTTAGCAATCCATAAGCCTGGATAATTACATAGTTGGGTACTATGGTATATGGAGTATCAGCTTTCACTTCAATTTCTCTGTAGTTTTTACAAGTGTCACAAATAAGTAGACTATTAGAGAAAGAATGTTCTACAATATATATAGTTTGCTGTGTGCACTTCAGTACTTAAGCACAACTATCTGTAATGTCAGCTTTATCTTTAAATACATGCTTCATGTAGATTGTTATATTATACTGTTATTTTTAATATATAAATGTCCTTCACATTTATGTCCTATATAAAACAGTAGTAGTAAAGCTCAGTACATTGGTTTTCCAAAAAGAGCTGCAAATCGTTCATGTGACCAGCAGATGGTGCTCTTTGCATTTCTTCTGAATTTAGTACTGTATAGCAGCAATTTATATCCTATTCAACCTTTGAGTTGTAAATTATTGAGGATACCTTTGCAATAGGAGCTGTTAATGCATCCTTGCTCCTAAGGCTTTTGCATTTGCAAATAATTTGCATAACATTTCCACATGAGAGATTAGAAAATGTACTACTTCACCAGTAATCTCACATTAATGTAACTTGATATATTGAAGCCCAGTTATCTTCTGCCATGAAAACACTTGAATGTGAAAATATATTAGATTAAAAAGCTGTTTAACTTTGTTAGTGTATTAAAATAAAAATGCACTGTGCAATGTATCAAAATCAGAAACATATCATTTACTTATTTAAGAGAAAAATTGGTCCCCTATATTGAACTGTTTAGCAAGGGCATTTGCAAATTTTTTGGTATGTTAATTGTACACTTTATGAAGTATGGATATATTTGTGTATATATTGGTATAGAAAGGTGCACACAGAAAGTATGCATAAATGAAGCTTGGCTAATATAATAGATAAATTGAAGTGTCCAACTCATCGTGTGAAAAATAAATCTTGTTTGCACTATTGTTGTAGCCATGTCAATCCCAGGATGTGAAAGAGACCAAGTGGGTGAGGTGATCTCTTATTGGACCAAATTCTGTTGGTGAAAAAGACAAGTTTGAGATACGCAGAACTCTTCTTGCCCAGACCTGAAGAACTACTCTCTCTAGCTCAGAAGCTTGTCTCTTTCACCAAGTTGGCAAAATAATACCTGGGTAGAACCTCACATCTGAGTATTATAAACCACATATCACATTCTGTTTGTGCCTGCTTACATAATATTTTGCATTTGTATATTTTCTTCCATTTTAGAATTTCCACACGAGATGATAGTACTGAGTGCAAACCTCAGGTATTATCTGAATTTTATAGATGGGGAAACTGAAGGACGTGAAAGGTAAGTGACTTTTGTGCAAAGTCACATAGCGAGTCAGAGACAGAACCAAAAATAAATCTCACAACTCACAATTTCCTTCTAAAAATCACTAGATGCAATTCCTAGCTAGCAGTTCAGGCCCAGCCCCTCAGGTATCAGTTTACATCCAACCACTCTCATGGCACTGTGGATATAATTAGTTGACAGGTTTCAGAGTAGCAGCCATGTTAGTCTGTATTCACAAAAAGAAAAGGAGTACTTGTGGCACCTTAGAGACTAACCAATTTATTTGAGCATAAACTTTCGTGAGCTACAGCTCACTTCATTGGATGCATTGGATGAAGTGAGCTGTAGCTCACAAAAGCTTATGCTCAAATAAATTGGTTAGTCTAAGGTGCCATAATTAGTTGAGTTGCTCTGTGTGTGTGGTTTGAAGATGGGATTAACAACATTGGAAAGAAATACTAGGAGGGATTGGCGGAAAACGGGATAGAAAGTGAGAGGAATTGGATTCTTGTAGTATCTGAAAGTAAAGACAAATTTTGAATTATGGAGATATAATGTGGTGAATAGAAGCAGCTTAGATGTGAACAAAGATAACTAATAGGGGTGTTTTCAGACTCTGCTTGGAGGAAGTTGAATTGGTGAGTGGTACATTTGGTCCGTCTGTGGGTTCTTTGGCTGTTCTGTTTGCATTCTGTTTATTGGCTGCACAGGTGGGCTATGTGCCCCGGAATAAACCACTAAGACTGGTCTATTCCTTGGTAAAGGGCATGAGGCTCTGACTTTTGGAGCTTTGATCAACCCTGCTGTTTGAAGTCTGAGTGGCTAATTGCTCCCTGGTAGTGAGGGGCATAGCTGAGATGAGCTAAGCAGGGAGATTTGGTATAAAAAGTCACTTCTAGACAAGCTCAAGAGCTGTAAACAGAGGCAGCTAACAGAAAGCTTCTGAGGGAGTTGAGAGAGGGAGTGTGAAAGGCTTTCCTTCTAGGTCTAGCTCTATATAATAAAAAGTATAATATCAAGATGGCCACTAATGGAACAGTGGACTGCAGTGGATGTGCTGTGTTTTCTTTCCTGTCTGAAGCCAAAAGGGACTTCCTGTATATGAAGTGCAAGTTAGTTGCTGTGCTGAAGGAAAAGATTATTGGATTGGTGGGGCAAGTGAAGATGCTACTAAGAATCAGAGGAGTTGAACATTTCCTAGACAATCAGGATTGGGAAACAGGGCAGTACCCCAGGTTCAAGGAAGAAAGGGGCTGGCCATCAAGGACTCAGGGGGAGAGGGGAAGTCAGAGCAGAGGAATGGTAGTTTGTAACCACCAGAGGCAAGAGGTCATGGCAGCATTCTGCACAGCTGGAGACAGATGAGGATGGGCAGGTTATGCCCACCAGAAAGAGGAGGATCAGGAGGAATTACATACAGCTAGAAGTTTCCAGTAGATACCACCTGGTTAATGTGAAAAATGTGGAGGATACCCCTCCAGATCTAGTAAGTCCAAGGGAACAGAGATGTTTACAGGATGCACTTGTGGATGGCAGTTTGGCTCAACCTGTAATAAAATCAAGTTTTCCCACAGACAGGTCTCCAGCTTTCCCAGGAAGACAGACAATCCTTGTTGGGAATTCGGTAGTCAGAATAATAATAATAAATCTGCAAGGGGCCAGCGAACAACATGATGGTGTGCTACCTTCTCAGAGCCAAGACATAAGACATCACTGTAAGATTGGATAGGCTTCTAAAGTCTATGGGAAAAGATCCATTAGTAATGGTTCCTATCGGCACTAATGACGCTATCTTGTGGGATGTCTCTCAGACAGCAGATGACTTCAGTGAACTCTGAAGTGTTCTGAAGAAAAAAAAATAAACCAAACACACACATGCTTTCCAAGCAATCTTCTCTGAGATCCTTCCTTTCCCAGGAGTGAAGGAAGAGAGAAGGCAGAAGATTCTGGAAGTGACCCGCTGGCTAAGTAAATGGTGTAGGGTTGAGGGGGTTTGGTTTTGTGAACTATTGGCCCTCTTTCCATGGTGTGAGGGAGATGTATAATTTGGATGGCCTCCACCTCAGAGGGGGGAAGAATGATCCTTGGAGACAAGCTGGCTAGAGTAGTCAGGGGGACATTAAGTTAATAACAAAAGGGGAGGGTTGATGAGGGAAGATGAGCACTTTGTACAAAATCAAGATCTTGAGAACAAAATCAAGGAACCAAAAGACATGAGGATAAGAAATCCTTTTATTGCCTATATTCACCAATGCTAGGAGCCTGGGTAACAAACAAGAGGAGTTGGAAATGATTATGATCATAAATTTGATCTCATTGGTATTACTGAAACCTGGTGGGATGATTGACATGATTGGAATATTAGAATCAATAGGAAGGATCAAATGGGCAAAAAGGGAGGGGGAGAAATACTCTGTCAAAAATGGCATTACCTGTTTATGAGTCACTGATAACTTGAAGAAAATTATCTTGAATGTTTATGGATCAATGTGTCAATGGACAAAGCACAAGATGGAGTATTAGTTGGTGTCGGCTACAGACCACCAGATCACACTACTGAACAGGACGACCAGCTCCTTATGAACTTTCGTGACTGGAGGTAAAGAACAAAAAAAAGAAAAGCTGTGTGATCATGGGGGACCTCAATTGGTGTGATATATGAGGGAGGTCTTACGCTGTCACTGGTAAAACATGCTTGGAAATTCTAAATATTATATATAATGTCCTAACTCAATGTATAAAACCAGTAGGATTATGAAAACCTGTGTAGCATGGGTTACACTGACAATCTTACTAACAGCCTTGTTAAAAATTTAAGTATTTCAAGTGCTGCTTTTAAAATGCTTTGTCCGCGTGTCCTCATTAAATGTGAATACTTCCACACTAAATAATGATGTGGTATTTCTCTTTGATAGTACTTTAAGCTATTAAGACTTAAAATCAGAGTTTAAATAGTGTCCTAAATTTGGCTAAAAAACTACTACTTATTGTCCTTAACTCTGCTGCCCATAGATATCCCTTTGTCGTGCTATTCTTACTTTATCAATTATCTACAATTCCTAGCTTCTGATTTATATTCATTACTATCAACTACACCTTTCTTCCATTTGTTAGACATGCATGCGTGCACGCACACTCACACATTGCTTTACTTCCTCACTATACCAAGTCAATTTTTTAGCCAATGTTCCTCAATTGTAGTTTTTGGGCTTCTAGTATAGTATTCTTAAACACTTGTACTACTGCACCATTATTTTTTAGTTCCATGATTATTTCCTCTCTAGATGTCAAGAGAAGGTCTAATATAGAACTCCCTTGTGCTGGATGCAACACTTCTTGAGTTAGGACATTATATATAATATTTAGAATTTCCAAGCAAATCCTATTGGTTTGTAACATCTGCATCACATTTGTATAATTTTAAGCAGGACATTTGCACCTTTTTGTTTAGCAAGCAGACATATAAAGATATATGTACACACACTCTGATCTTCTCCAGAGATGATCTCCCAAGTCTATACTGTGCCCTAAAGTGTAATGCATATCTCTTGTGTCTTCAGAAACTGAAATGGAATTGCAGCATGTCTCAAGCCACAGCCAAATACTGCTTGCTGATAGCCAAATTGTAAACTGCTTTTGAAAATGTCTCAACAGCAGCCATGTTTTTTCTGGCCTTCAATCAATCATCTGTCCAGTTATTCAACACTCATCCCACAGCTTCTGTGGGATGTCTTTCCAGGGGGCAGTGTTCACCCTCCACTTGGGGCATCTTGAGTGACTCGTCCCCTCTGTGTCCCTAGAGATGCCACCAGACAGCCCTTAGTCATCAAAACAAAGGTAACAAAAAACATGTCAGCAGCTCCATCCACGATATGGGCCTCTTACTTCAGAGAGGCCCTGGGAGTATCTGTGTCCTCTTCAGAGTTCAGTGGGTTCCAGGGCAAACCTCAGTTCTGTTCCCCTTCAACTCAGGGGTTCTGCAACCTCCTTCTGTGAGGACAGGGGCGCTGTAGGCTGTAAAGCCTCTGTCCTGGGTTGGAGAAGCTCAACTGTCTGTTCCTTCCCCAGGGTTTCCCTGTCTGAATGTAGTTCCCTCTTTTTAACTCCACTTCCTCTGGCACGATTTTCAGATGCAGCAGGACAGGGCCATTCTAGTGCCATAACATGCAGCTTTTGAGCTTGTTCAATAACTATTAACACTCTCCTTGGGATTTTTCCTCTTATGTCTGTTTCTCTTTTCTACACATATGCAGAAAAAAACACATTTGAGTCCAACAAACCCCATCTTTCCCTCTGCTGCTGTCACTTTTCTTGACCTTAAAAAAAAAAACTGAACAGTATAAATGTGTGTTACTCTTACTCAAGCAGGCCTCCTCTTGTGGGCCTCCAAAGTATTTAAAAATAGAAATGTAAAGAAGTGTTTCTGTAGGAAAAATAGCCTGATCAGTTTGAGATTTTGTTTATGTGATGGGTATGTAGTTGGTGTGTGGACCTTCAGGTGGACTTTATATGAAGTGACTAATCAGAGGTATAAAGTAGATAGACCGGGGGTTCTCAAACTTCATTGTACCGCGACTCCCGCATAACAAAAATTACTACATGACCCCAGGATGGAGGGGCTGAAGTGTGAGCCTGCCTGAGCCTTTTTGCCCCAGGCATGGAGGCCAAAGCCTGAGCCCCACTGCCCTGGGTGAGTGGGCCAAAACCGAAGCCCAAGGGCTTCAGCCCCAGGCAGGGGGATCAGTAACCTGTGCCCCACCACCCAGGGCGGAAGCCCTCAGGCTTTGGCTTCAGCCGTGGGCCCAAGCAAGTCTAACGCCAGCCCTGGCGACCCCATTAAAACAAGGTCATGAGGTCACACAGTTTGAGAACTGCTGACAACTTCTTTTTTGAGGTTCCCTTTCTTTCTCTGTTGCTTGTCCTCCCAAAAATCATGTACTGCCACCTACAGTTAAGACTGTCTAGTATTTTACATTATACAAGCCTGTTTTCAGTTGCTTATAACATTGCCAAATTGTAAGTATTTGGAGTAAAATTTTCCATGATGCCTGTCTACATTCGGTTGAAATTTTTTAAAGAGTTTCAGCTGTTTCTCAGAAGTAGGTTAGGGAAAATGTCTTCTCCGAGTTAAACTCCTACAGTTGGTGTTTATTGATAAGTTTCTAATGCATCCGTGCTTTGGAACAGAGTGTCTTCAAATTTGACAGGGGGTTTGCCCTGGTGTCAAGGATGTGTCTTTTTTCAGTCCCTATAAAAATGGTTCTAATTTGGCCAATTTATAAGCCTCCAAAAAATCTCAATTTGCATATGCTTAGTAAATACTTGTTAGAATTGGGCAGCTAAAGTCTCAAGATTCTGTCTGTACTGAGCATGCTTAAGCTCTTTACCATTCCTGCCGGTGACTAGACAGTGTCTACACCATCCTCAAAGAGCAATTGTGCATGCTCCAGCTCATGAATAGTTTCTGAGTAAAACTTTACCTGCAAGTGTTTTTGCCAGCTGTCAGGTGCCGCTGTGGCAACAGGCCCAGGAACTAAAAGTAAGGAAACTCTTTCTCCTGTGCTCTCGATGCTCCCTCTCCTTCCACCCAGACATAGGTATGGGTGCCTCATTTTCTGGATGCACAACATGAGACATCTGGGCTCGATTTATAAACGTCCTGAGCACTCAGCTGTAACTGGAGACAATTGAAGGAGTTTGAACATAAAAGTACTATAAAAATGCTAAGCACTCTGAAAAAATCAGGTCCTAGGTGTCTCAAGTTAGCCACCCAAAGTTAGCGGACACCTTACAATTTTGGCTGTAAACTCTGTGGCTCAATTCCCCATCTGTAAAATTGGGATAACACCAAACAATCTCACAAGGGTATTGTAAAGATAAATTATTTAATGTTTGTGAACTAATTAGATACTGTGGTGATGGGACCATGCAAATGGCCATGAGGAAATTAATAATTTTGTATTCAGTTCAGGGGTACATTAAATAAGACCTGGGCCCCACACTGAATATGGAGGATAAAAAGAAACATTCCTACCCATCCATTGAAAAGCAGGCATCTTTAGAAAAATTACTATGTGATCATAAAATTAAAAACTATATCATACTGCATATACACAAGAGAGCTGAATTAAGGCCACTCAAGCAATCTTAATTCTGGCATTTTTTTAGTTTTTGAGCGCTGGACTTTGGAAACGCAACATTCTTTTAATGTACATTTCTTTGACAAAACTTTATAGGTTAGCATACTAACCCACTGTAAATGGTTGTATTTGAATTTTAAAAAATGCCCTATACTGTAAATACTAAAGTTGTCATTCATGATTCAGCCATACTTTTTTGCCATTATTATAGGTTCTAATTTCAGCATGGTGAATCAGCCAATTAACTTGGAACAGGAAATAAAATGAAGAGGAAGGTAATATATCTCACAACTGGAGAATAAGATAAATCACTGGGATGTTAACAATGAAAATATTCTAAAAATAGATCCAAAAATCAATAGTGTCTTTAAAGATTTTTAAATGAAGGTGTTCCAATAGGCTAACTGATTTTAAAAAATTGCATTCTGCAAACACTTGATTTATAAGTACTTGTTTATTTGAATGTGATATCTTCTGACCAGATTTTTTTTTTAATCTGAGAAAGGGGATAGCATTTCTTTAGCTCTAAATTGATGTAATATGCAATGAGATGTTCTGTCCTAGCATGCTTTAACACAGTGCAGTACAATTTCCGGTGCCTGATTTGACATTTGAGTTAACCACAAAGTATGGTAAATATCAATGTTTACTTCTATCTTATTAATTTTCAGTATCTTGGAGTGATGTTTTTGATCTCTTTACACTTTGCATCAGATCATGAGATTTATTTTTTAAGCAGAATTCCCTGATAATTTCAGTAGGAAGTTCTGCTTAAAAATTGATAGCCCAATATGGCTCATCATTATTTTACCTATTGTTATTGAATTTAACGTGAAGTGACAATTTAATATGATTAAGTATAATTTGCTAGACCTCATTAAACAAACAGCAATAGAGATTAGTTTGCATCGAAGGAAGCTTGGAAGAGTTACTGCAGCTCAGCATCTGCTTTCATTTATTTATTTTTCTTGCCTTTTGCTGCATTTTCATTGGACTTTGAGGTTTGCTTGAAATATAAAGAGATCTCTGTCAAGTTGTAGACTACAAAGTAACAAACTTTGAATATATCTGGGGCCAAATTATCTCCACTAAAAATAATTAGATCTTATAGCTAGGTTTTCATCACTGGATCTCAAAGCCACCTTCCCAAGAAGTTAAGCACTCTACCCATCTACAAGTGGAAAAACTGGGGAAGAGAGAGGAAATGATTTTCCCCATGTCACAAAGCAGATTGGCAGCAGTGCTGGGAATGAAACCTAGGTCTTCTGACTCCTAGTCAAGTTCCCTATCCACTGATCCACACTGCCTCCCTGTGATAAAATGTGTACCCCTCTCACACAGTGAAAGAGTTAATGTGGGCCTGAGCAGCCAATTATGCTACTTGGCTGCACCTGGAGGATGAAACCAGCTTGGGAGGGAACTGGGTTGTGACTATAAAGAAGGGAAGCACAGATTAAAAGGGGGCTAAAGGGAAGGAAATCTGCAGTCTCTCTTTTGGTTGTAGAGGGCAGAGAAAAAGGAAAGCTCTGCAGGAGCTGGCCCAGCAAAGGTTATGATGGAACTAGCTAGACCTGGGATACCCTGCTGGGAAGAAGGCTTATGCAGGGCCCTGAGGTAATGAGAGAGAGGCCTAACTCAAAAAGCAGGAATGCTCAGCTGGAGTAGGACTTGTAGGTGGAGAGACCAGATGAGTGGAACACTTCTGGGAGCTGGACATGAGGATTGTGATGGAACACAGCCTGGGGCAGAAACCAGACCTCTGAGGAGGTGTTGCTCATTACAAGATCCTGGAAAGGGGCTGGGGAGAAGCCCTAATAAAAAAGGATAGGCTAGAAAGAAGTCCAGGGAGGCAGCACCAAGGAGTCAGACAGAGCAGATCTTGGCCACTGGTTACAGGGTCCCTGGATTGGAATGCAGTGTAGTAGGAGATCCTGGGTTCCCTTTACAGCTGCTGGACTGTAGGGTCGTTGAGGAGTGAAGGGATGTGAGGACCCTGAGACCCAGAGTTGAGGGCCAAAGACCAGACATAAGGATTGTGACTATTATTTCTTAGTCCGTTTGTTACCCTGGAGGGGTGGGACAAAAACATGACCTGACCAGAGGGCTGAGTCACAAGAAGAGGCAGACTACCACAGGGTCAGAGCAGTGCCAGAGGGTACTAGAGAAAGAGTTTGCTATGCCACATGCAGCCATGAGAGTAAGTCCACTCTTTTATATGTCCATGATCCAGCCTTTGAGGAGGCCCTTCACAGATTGATCTCTTCCCAGAGGTCCTAGGGATGGGCACTAGATCCAGTACACAAGGATGTAGCCTGAGGATATCCTAAGTCTCCTGTGGTTCTTTGGCGGTCTGTCAGGTTAAGGAGCAGGCTCCAACTTTGTAAAACTGATGATAGATTTCAAAACCAGTACTCTTGCACTAAACATTGCTAATATTCTGTTGACTTTTGTGTCTATACACTATATAGTATGCCCCTCACCCACCCTCAAAAAGTTGGATTTAAGGTTTCAAGCATATATTCGTGTGGGGGCATGGTGAGGGAACATGGAAATATCAGAGGGAAACTGAGTTTAGCACTGAAGGAGGAGGTGGGGGGAAAACACTAGTGCTCCCTTGGCCTCTGCAAAAGACTGATCTGTGGTTAGTCACATGGGAGTACCACTACTGCAAACCAGCAGAAATCTGTGAGGTGGAGCAGGGTGGGTACCACTAGTCATTTCCCCACCCCTTTCTTCTACTTCACCTTTTGAACCTCTCAAAATCATTGAGCAGCTGGAGAGGGTGGGCAGGAAGGGTTTGGAGGAATGGTGAAATTTACCAATGGTCATAGTGGATTCTCTATTAATTACCATTTTTAACTTAAGATTTTTCTAAAAGATATGCTCTAGGAATTTTGGGGAATTCTATGGGCCTGGCCTGCATTATGGAGGTCAGACTAGATCACCACAACAGTCCCCTCTAGCATTGGAATTTATGAAATGGTGTGGGGAAGAATGAATTGGGACTTGAGGCGGATGTGTCTGGGAGACTGCCAAGAGCAGAAAGGTTCTGATGGGACACGCAATGCTCAGGAGCAAGCTCCTGAGTGAAGAAAGGAAAGGTGAGGGAAAGTGCCACAGTACTTCTGTACCTTTTCTTCCTGATTTGACTTTGTGTGGCTCACCAGGGATGAAGGACTAGGTATGGGGAGAGGAAATCAGGGCAGCATCCCCCACGCTTAATACCTTCTCAGTTATGTAGGAAGGAATACTTGAGAGGCTCTCTGACCATCCATAGTTACGGGGGAAAAAATTCCATTGACAAGCCTACATTGTGATTGGGTTATACTTTGAGCTCTTATCTCTGAAAAGGAAAAGTTTAGACTTCTGAGAGGGGAAAAAAATTAAAAAACCTTCAATCTCCAACAATGACTGGGGTTCCTAGTGCTACAATAATAAAAATGATAAAATAATGTACTAGTTACCTTGTGCTTTTTGTTTAGTATTGTTATTCTACACTATTAATGTTACCATACTCCTCCTGACTCGGCCTTCTAGAGTTATGTTAGTAATGTAATACCGCATCTTCACTGCACATGGACGAGCGGGGTGAGGGGGGAGTCAAACATCACATCAGTTAGGTAGGATCAGGGTAGCACAGCAGCAATCACTGACATGGTTCTGAGGGACCCAGGACTGTTAGGACATTTGGAGTAGTTACACCGACATCAGCCAGGCACATAACATAGTGAATAGGTAATATCAGGATTCTGATTGCACAGTTTTGTGGTGTCATGTGGTATAAGACAAACAATCAGCACCAGCTCTGATTTGTTAATAAATGCAGGATGTGAGATTGTTTCTTGGACAATCTATGTTCAATTACTATCATGCGGTCATATTCAAATTCTAAGTGCATCCAAAGCTTAGACTAAGCAACCTAAATCATTTGCACCTGTTTTAAATGTTTCTCAGTACCTGGGGATCATCAGATAAAAATGTGCATCTCTTTGTTTGACTTGAATACTAGAAGATGGTATGTCTGCTATTATTGGCTTAGGCACAGACAGACTCACTTTTTAACTTGTCTAATAGAGCTGATGCTGATTTATTAGGAGGGTCTCTAATGTGGAAGATGTGCACACGACAGACAAAATTCTATTCTCATGTACAGTAGTGAAAATAGAATAACTCCACTGAAATCAATAGAATTAATCCACACTTACACAGATGCCTCATAGAGCAGATTTTTTTGCCTGCGTGACTCAAATTACATTTTGGGTGAATGTGATAATTGGATGAGTCTTTTCCAGTGAGCTGGGATTCCTAGGATGGGAGATGTTGCAGAGAAGCACCTGCTTATGTGTGCTTTTTGGTAAAAGGAGTTAATCGAAACCTACCAGAAAATTTACAGAGTTGCCAGTGCAAAATGTTAACTGCACCATGGGTGCATTGTTCTGCAGTCTGAAATTCCAGAAGTAGATTTCTATTCTAATTATAGAAGTTTCCAGTGGACTTCCAAGTCAGTGGCCCATTGTTTGTTCTATATTGCTTTCAAAAGTCAGTTAAAATATGAGAGCAGTGGCTCAGAAATTGACACCAAAAGGAACCACAGCCTGCTGTCTCAGTGAATGTTGCTATAATATAGGGCTAGAGATTGGTGAAATGTTTACTGTGAAACCTGAATTCAAAAGTAACATGGATATCTTCAAATATTATCAACATTAAACCTGGTCCATATTGGTTCACAAAGTTTCACAACCCTTGTGAAAGAACTTAGACTTACTTTTATTTTAAGCAAACCTTGATCCCTGGTTTCACATCAGACTCAGGAAATACCTCAGGATTGTGACGTGGTGTGTTGGGGCTTTTTTAAACTGCCAATTCAAAGCTAAATTCAGGGTATATGAATAAAGCCTTGAACAAACCCCTGTGAACTGAAACCATTAGGACTGACACAGGTACAAGCAGTGTCCGAGAGAGGGAAGGAATGTATTTCCATTTATATGAAGCTGTGCCAGCTTTCATGGGAGTAAAATACTGGCTGCCCTCTCAGCTTCTACAGAGAATTTCATGCATGCACTGGGAACCTCTTTGGTAGATGTTCTGAGGTTACTGGCATGCCCAACTCAATCCTGATTTTTCCACCTCCCATGTAGAGTGGAGTCCTTGAACTGCCTTCCCCAAGAGAATGTTCCTGTGGATGGAAGTGGGCACTTCACCTTCCAATTTAATATTTCTTTGGGTTGGGAAGCCCACCTAAACAAACCAGTGTTTGAGATGTAGTGGTAAGTACTTTATCCCTAATGGACTCTACCTGCAGCAGGATAAATCAGAGAGGGTCAGAAAGTCTTCACACATAAAAGGGCTACAAAGAATTATGCAGGAGTGTGTTAGTCATGAGAGCAGCCTTTGTACTGCTTCCATCTGTGTTCTCTGTTTGTTTGTAAAATCCCATCCTAGCAGCTGGATTCCCTAGTAGGGGATTCCTGTACAGAGAGTTGCTTCTTCTGATATATTCTTGGGTGATATTATGCCTGTCATCCATCTATAAGCAGATATTTGTAAACCAGCTCCCAAATCTTAATTAGGAGACAACCTAAAGCCTATTATAAATTTCAGTCTCTTGTGTTACAAAGGAGTAGTAATTTGTAAGCTTCTTTGAAAATAGAACCATAGCCATATTTGTCTTCAATGCATTATTTGGGTAATAGTTTTTATCACTTTATTCTCTGAGTTGATTAAAACAACATTTTAAAAGGGTATTTCTTTTGTGGTTTCCAGGATGTGTGGGGGGTGTGTCTGTTTTGTAACATATTGTAAGTTACATTTTTCTAAAGATTTTATTTTAAGTGTTAGTATTTTGAATTATACATGAACAGTAGTGGTGGATGTTACTATATATGCAATCTGGATGAAAGATCTGGCAGTTAGAGAGGCTATAAAGATAAATCACTAGGAAAACCTTTCTGCCTGAAAAATCTCAAGAGGGAAATAACTCAAAATTGAAGTTATGGCACATAATCAGGAAAATATTAAAAGGACTTTTTAAAGTCATAGACTAATAAATTTCCTATTATAAATTCACTACTTGGAAAATAGGAAAATGTTAAATTTCTCTGTTTCTCTCGTGAGCACTCTTTGTCTCTTCATTTGATAATATGTTTGTGTTGTGTATTGAAGCATTTGGTCTCATTTAACAGAGGATCAGGCTAGTATCTTTCATTGTGTTCCTTTGTGGGCCTGGTTCAAATCCATTGAAGTCAGTGGAAAAATTCATTGACTTCAGTGTGCTTTGGTTCAGGCCCCGTAACATCTTCTCCAAAGAGAGCAGCAGTTCTTTTTCTTCAGAGAATAGCAGTAGGTTGTCTCCTTTGGATATGGTATTTTTCTGTCTGCATGTAGATGTACGTTATGCCATTCCATGAATGGGGAAGAGTTATGATCATTCCAGTTTCACAGTAAACTTTAATAATAATAATCCAAAAAACCCACACCTATAAAGTAAAAGTTGAATGCACTTTTTAAAAGTATGGAGTAGTGCTTCTCCAAGCAAAGGAGACAAAGCTGTGCAAGAGTTAAATAGATCAGGTCATAATAGGGGGAAAAAAATACAGAAATGGAAGAAGCCAAAATTCAAGGTACCTATTTACAGCAATTTTTTCCAGCACTACAGGATGGTGTCATTTAGCAATTCTGCAGCCTGGAGACATGTGGGTTGTCTATTTGAGAGAGATGTTTCTGGTGCATTTAAAAATAAAACTGATATTTAAGTGGGTTGGGATGACAGAATGTTAAGAACTGTCATTTGCAGTTAAAAAAGTTGTCCTTTTCATTCAGATGCTGACCTCATCTTGGCTATTCAAGTCTTCAGTGTGTGTCACATGGAGGTGTTTGTTAAAACAGTTTGGAAATGGAAAGTAATACAGATTAGGGCTACTGGTGTAGGACTCTGTTCTCTAACACATGTGTCATAGCGTATGTCATTGCTGCACTAAAACACCCAGGGCTGGCCTCTGTCAGTTGACTTGCAGGGCTTGGAACGTGGGGATATACAATTGCAGTGTAGATGTCTGGGCTCAGGCTGGAGCCCAGGCTTTGCAGAAAATGGAAGGCAGGAGCTTGAAGACAGCTTACCAATGACCTTTGTGTTGCATGGGTGTCCAGCACTTATCCTCAAAGGGGTGCCTGATCCAGTCCAGGTATGCAGCAGATAACTTTGTCCTGGTCTTGGTGGTGTTTAGCATATGCAACATTTCACTCATTCTCTTCCTTAGAGAGTAGTCTAGCTATTGCAGGGTCTTTGTAAATTCCTGAAGCAGTGATGCACTGAAATGATAGTGTAGACCACGCTGTGGCTATAAGAGCCCAGAAACTTGGAGAGGGGAAAGTATTTATTTAAATCTGTTTTGTTGAGAGATTTAGGCATCAGCTTGTTTTAGAATAAAAAGTCTTCTCTTCAGAGGGGGTGCAGAGCCAGGAGTAATTGCTTAAACAGGAGTTTGGTTTGTTAGATGTTTGATGTATCAGAGATGGCTGTTACTTCAGTCAGCTTTTCCTGCTTCTCCATTGCAGAACCATTGTCTAACCACTGGGAAACCAAGTCAGAACTGAATATTAAGTAGACAGCTCTCTCAGAAACCAACTGCATCCCATCAAGGAATTGAGAGATATTTTTATGAGCCCAAGGGTTTCATATCTCAGGGGTCTCTGTTTTAGCAGTATACAGTGAAGGGCAAATTCCCTGAGCCCAATGCCCTCTTCAGTTTGCTGACAGAATCTTACCAATGGAGTCCTAGGACACTCTGTATTGCCCCTCCAGCAAATTAGCCTTGGAGGAGGTGGTGTCAGGACCATGGTATTTAACCCAGGCCTGTCAGGTTGCTAGACAACATCCTTCACCACTGTGCCATGGTGGCACACTGAATTGCTACCCCTGACCAATAGTTTTAGTGCTAAAGTCCTATGGACTCCCAGCATCCATGCCCCTAGCACTGATTTGCTGGACAGACAGCATTCTCATTGGATATCTGGACTATATAAAGACCCCAACAGGAAGATGAAGCTGTCTGAACAGGCGGCACCTGCAGATTGCTGCCTGGACTGCCTTGCCGCCTCACCACCTCATCTGTCTAAATTTGGACTAGATCTTCTGGCTACTGACCCCCTACAGGAACTCTGACCATGGCCTCTGATACCAATTGACTCCCCTCATCTCTTCCCCAGCTACCTAACCACCCTTGCACACTCATTGTTGAATTGTCAGAATATGAGGGATGCTGTACCACACTGACAAGTAGTGGATCCACTGATAAGGAGGGTGTAGCTCTTTCCCTGCATATGTCTTCCCACTGCCAAAGACAATGCTGGTGTCCTCATCACACACCTTCCACATCCATGGCCTCCCAGACCACATCAACTCAGACTGGGAGTCTCAGTTTATGTATCTGTTTTGGAGAGGGGTGTTCTGACTATTACCCACGTCTCCCAATGCATCTTCTGCCTATCATCCACAAACCAATGGCTAATCAGAAAAAGTAAACCAGGTCTCAGAACAATACATACAATGCTTCACAAATTACCATCAAAATGACACTGATTCCATATGTGGAATTTGCGTACTACAATGCAGACCATGTCTTGGTCAAGATAAGCTCCCCCCCCCCCAAATTGGGAGTTTCACCTCTGTTTCCACCTGAGGTTCCCATAGCCTCAGACATGGTTTGTCAAATCCATCAAATACAGAACTGAAACAAAACTGAGATGAGGCCAGGATGGCATACAAACATCATGCTGACCATCACTGGCAGGAGGGTCCTACCTTTATGAAAAAAAAGTATGCCTATCAGCCAAACACCTCAAGTAAGGCAGACACATACATAAACTGGACCACAAGTATGGAGGACCCTACCAGATGCACAGGCAAATCAACCCAGTAACTTTCAAATTTCAGCTTTCCCTCTAACTTCAGGTATGCCCTGTATTCAATGTCTTCCTCTTTAAACTCTTCTCTAACAATCCCTTTCCTGACTTAAAAAGCCCCTCCACTCTGCCAGGCTAAGGCTAAGAGTACCTTGTCCATGAGATCCTAGATTCCAATGTATAGAGAGAAAATATGATCCCTCATCCTGAGAGCTTGCCCATTATGTGCATACTCCTGAAAAGGTCAGAGCCTTCCAGAGATCCCATCCAGACAAGCCCAGTCCTTTGGCACCTTGAGGTTGCCCCAAGGGAGAATGTGTTGTCAGAACTCCAATATTTAACCCAGGCTTTCCAAGTCCCTAGACAACCACCTTACCTGCTGTGTCACAGCAGCATGGGGAACCACTGCCCTGTCCAACAGCCTATGTGCTAATGGTCCCTGGCACCCAATCGACTGGACAGGTAGCATGTTCATTGTTTGTCTGGACTATATAAAGACCCCAACAAAAAAGGTACCATATCACCCTCGTACACTTTACTACTGATATGAACCGTCCCCTAGCCTGCCTCAGCCACTGGGCATTAGAGGGGACATAGCTGAGGGGACTGTATCTGAAGGGGAGGAGCAATTGTTCCTTATGAAAAGTGTCATTTAGTGTCAGGTAAAAAAAACTGGTGACCCACTGATGTAAGTCCTTTCTATAAGGGAAGAAACAATGAACTTTTAGGCCTTACCCAAAAACAAAACAACTGATGGGAGAGAGACTGATGGAAAGCCATTTATCACAGGTTCTGTGCACGGCTGAAGCCTCTCTACAAGTTCCCCAGAGCATCTAGAAATATTTACCTGGCACTCAAAGTTGCTCATCCTATGGCAGTTGTGTCTTTTTGCATAAGTAGTCTGTCTCATGTGAAATATAGTCACCTCATGTAAGGAAAACCTTTGTAATGCATGCAAATGGCTTTTTTTTAAAAGAGGCCAAGTGACAGTTATTTAAGATTGATTTGTTGGTGAAATAATTTAGCAAGCAGTGATCTAATAAAAAAATTAAAGGACAGAACATAAGTGTATTTAGTTTGGTGGCCTAGCAAGCCTAATTGTAAATGGGGAGAAAATAGCTTCAAGAGTTTATGAACATTCTAGGACAGCAAAAATATTTTGGGTAAGTGTGTATAAATCAATTCAGTCACACTCCAGGACACTTTTATAGTTTGTTGCTTTATAATAGAAAAGTTAGTGTTCAGCAGGAAGGGCAGGGGAGAACTAACTTTAGAAATGTAAAGTCTGTAAAAAGGGAATTCAGGTTTACATTGACTGACAGACTCAAACTTAAGGGTCAGACTCATTAAGACAGTTGGTAATTTATAGAATTTTTTATGAAATATTAAGCATTTTTTAAACATTAAATCTCTTTTCTGTCTGTATTAGTTATTTCTTATACTCTTGGGACAAATTACTCTGTCATACTAATTTAATGACACTGAAGCTAGTTGAGTTACACTTGATTTTTCATTGCTGTGTTTAAAATTTGACTCTTCAGAAATGCAGTCATGTTTTATGTGCTTGCATGCAGAAATATTTGTTATAAATATCACTGACTATTTAACACCTTTTTTCAGTGTCACCTGCATGGAGAGCAATTAAAAACTTTTTTTAATTTCCAGTAAACCCCCCTGATATATATATATCTACACCCACCAAATTTCCTAGTCCCATTTGTTTTTTAAAGCACGTAAACTGGAAGAATTTTCCCCTCTAACCATTTTCTTCCTTTAGAAATTGGCCTGAAGTACACAAGGTTTTGGATAGAATATGTAAAGTTCCTGGAACATACAGAGAAGTAAAATCAGTTTATGTAAATATGGAACTATGTATACAAAAAACTGAGCAAAAATGTGGTCATTGTAAAAAAAAATATGTTAGTAGAGGTTTGTTGCTGGAGGAAAAAACAAACTCCGCATGGAAATAGACTTTCACAGAATGCAACTTAAGCCCTGATTCTGCAACAGGCTCTGTGTGGCATGGACTTGGTGCCTGTGCAGAAACAGTTGCAGGATTGTGATCCTGTATTGTATTTTCCCATTTCTTGTCTCTTTTCAATGCTTTTGGTAGTAGAAAACTGACTCCTGGAGTTTGTTAAGAGAAATCTCTGCAAATTCAATACCAAAGCAGTGTTACAGGCTCTTGCATTTTGTCTTATGGCATTTATTTTATATTATATATATACACACACACATATATTCTTATGTGGATAAAATAGTTTGACCTGGAATTTATAGTAAGCACCACACTTATTTAGGTGTACTACTGAAAAATACTTGACTATTTTGCTTCAGCATAAATGCCTTGATATAAATCACTGGCTGCTACTGTGAAAATAGACATTTAAAAAAGGCATAACTTCTAAACTGAACTGAGACAGTTAATGCTGTAATTTTCTTGTGCATGATAGTAAAACTCTTAACTCCCACTCCTGTACTACAGGTCACTAAAAATTGAGACTCCCTACATTTGGGCTGCAGGATCAGCCTCTATATGAAGTGAGCCTCCTCCACTGAAATACAGTCTATGAGTCATCTCTTGCCCTGTAGATCCTCATATTTTAGTTAAATATTATAATGTCTAAGGAGGTGTGTGAAACATTAAGATGCTCTGTGGCCCTGTGAAGCTCATCCGCAAACTTGGTGGATCCATCAACTATCTGTACCTCAATACTGGTTCTGGCCCTTTTATGCCTTTGTGCTCCTCCCAGCCCCCTACCTCCTTTGGAGACCTGCTGGCAGAGGTTTTTTTTTTTTTTTTCCTTGGGAGAAGGAATTCTGTGGAAAATATAAAAGGAGTACTTGTGGCACCTTAGAGACTAACCAATTTATTAGAGCATAAGCTTTCGTGAGCTACAGCTGAGGAAGTGAGCTGTAGCTCACGAAAGCTTATGCTCTAATAAATTGGTTAGTCTCTAAGGTGCCACAAGTACTCCTTTTCTTTTTGCGAATACAGACTAACACGGCTGTTACTCTGAAACCTGTGGAAAATATGGCTCCAGGCTGTTTTTTTTCTTCCCAACTCCATGGGACTAGGAGGGATGATGTACATGGTCTCTGCGTAGTATCTACCTTCTTTTCTTGCACATATCCCAAACCCACAGAACAAAGTTTGAGAAGCTGGAGGAGTAATGAGACAGTGCAACAGAAGGCCATGTCACCTTGCATGTGATGAAATCCTGTGTGTGAAGGTTGATATGGGCCATTACTATTTAGATTGTGGCAGTGCCCAAAGACCCTATTGTGCAAAGTACTAAACATTCCTATAGGAATACATAATCTCTGTCCTGAAGATCATACAACCATAAAAGAAAAAAATAAAACAAAACCCACAACACCAACAATGTAAGGTGATGAAAAGTGATGCAACATAAAAGGAACGAGGGTGAAGATGAATTTCTGAGCTCTTTAACATACTTTCATATTAGCTTTATCTATATTACAAAGTAGTTTCAGATTGTAGGGTGCCACTAAGGATTGATGAGAAGAAGGAAAAGATAATTGAATGAGGGGCATTGGCCACTTTTGGAAGATTGGATACTGGGCTGGATGGACAACTGTTTTGACCTGTATGCCTGTTCTGATGTTCTTATGTTATGTTCACATGGGGAAAAGGCTCTTTAAAAATGGCTCTTTAAAAATGGAGATCATGTCCATCATGGATATTTAATACGTTGATGTTGGAAACCGTGCCAGTCAGTATGATATTATATAGCATTCATAGCACTAACAATTCTGAATTGCATTAATCACCAGTACATCGTTACAGGTAAATAATCTGTTAAGGACTCCACAGCAGTACCAATATCTGCTGTAGTCAAACAACATTTCCCTTTTTGCAGGTGCGGTTTCATATATTTCAAAACCTCTCGATATAATTCTTAAAGCTACTGAAAACAGTAACTGATTATGGCTCAATTTCTGGCTATATGATAAATAATGTGAAAGTACAAACTATAAGTCTAGGCAGCAGGAACCTAGAAGATAATCACATTTTAGGTAAAATTAAGTGGAAAGGGGACTGAATATCTAAGAGTACAAAATCTCAGACACTGGATTTCATTATAACAATATGTAACCAGTGATGAGCTGCCACAATCTTAACCAGTTCCCTCCTCACCCCACGAGGGGGTCGTTGCCTGCCCCCCCAGGACCCTGCCCCATCCAGCCCCCTCCCCTGACTGCCCCGAGAACCAGGCAGAGGGACCAGTCAGAGGGACCTGCTGGGGGGCAAGGTGGGGAGTCCTGGCTGTGCTTAGTTGGGGCAGCTCCCAGGAAGCATCCAGCAGGTCCCTCTGGCTCCTAGGGGTGGGGGAGTGTAGCTGGCGGGGAGCAGGGGTAGTGGCTGTTCCCCCCACTGATCACATCAAAAGTGGCACCTTAGTCGCCGAGTTCCGGGGTGCTCTGGGACTTGAGCACCCATGGGGAAAATTTGGTGGGTGCAGAGCACCCACCAGCAGCTCCCCACCCAGCCCCAGCTCACCTCCTCTCCTGAACGCACCGTCCCGCTTCTCCACCCCCCACCCAAATCAGCTGTTTGGCGGGAAGCCGGGAAGGGCTGAGAAGCAGGCTGCAGCTTCCCGCTCAGGTAGAGGGTGGCGGAGGTGAGCTGGGGCAGGGAGCGGTTCCCCTGCCCCCCCCCCGCCCCCCGGGTTCCCTGTTGTGGCGTGGGCAGCCCTCCTTGTGCCCCCGCCCAAGCTCACCTCCGCTCTGCCTCCCTGGGCCTGAGCGGGAAGCTGCCGCTTGCTTCTCAGCCTGTCCCGGCTTCCTGCGTGAACAGCTGATTTGTGGGAAGCTGAGCTGGGGGTGGGGAGGAGCAGAGAAGCAGAGCAGGGCTGTGCATTCAGGGGAGGAGAGGGAGGCGGAGCGGTGGTGAGCTGGGGTTGGGGGTGGGGCAGGGAGCTGCCGGTGGGTGCTCTGCACCCACCAAATTTTCCCCTTGGGTGCTCCAGGGCTGGAGCACCCGTGAAGTCAGCACTTAAGGCCCCACTTTTGGCCGGTTAAATTTAGAAGCCCTTTTGGAACCGGTTGTCCCTCGTGAAACAACTGGTTCTAAAAGGGCTTCTAAATTTAACAACTGGTTCTAGCAAACTGGTGTGAACTGGCTCCAGTTCACCACTGTGTGTAACACACTAACCCTCCTTTTTCCTATGTCTGAAAGAGTGTTCACTCCCACTTCACCTTGAATGGTCTCTTGCAACATATATTCACTCCTTATAGTTAATCTGTTCCACCTTGAATTTATTTGTCACACTGAGTAAATTTCCTAGACTTGAAGAAAAACTCTGTAAGCTCAAAAGCTTGTCTTTCACCAACAGAAGTTGGTCCAATAAAACATAACTTCACCCACCTTGTCTCTAAGTTCAGAAACAGTAATTTAAATACAAATTACAGCAAATTGTTCAGCAAATATGATGACTTAAAGAGATGGAATGTTCTGTCCTTATTTTTTAGTACTTAGAGTAGATCAATTGATATGAATGTGTTCCCAAGAGTACTAATTTTATACAGTTCCTTCCACTGCAATCCTCAAGAGTCAGGTAGAATTGATTGAAAAGCAAATATCAAGATTCAGATGGAATGGGGGAGCAGGGGGCATAAACTTAGAGTAAAGTATTAATCATTACAGCTTTTGGTGGAGTGCAGGAGGAAGCATATAGTGCTGCTCACAGTAGAGCTAGCACAAGTTCCCTCTAATGGAGGAAATGCCTGTGGAAAAGCATTGTCTATATTTTGCCCACCATAATGAAATACACATAACATTTACAGTGACATGCTGGAGGGAATGCCATGGTATTTGGCACCCAAGAAAACAAAGATTATTCCAAATTAACTGGCTTCTAATATGATTTATTGGTCAATGCAAAAGTTATTTCAGAGGTCTATTGTTAAGGTTCCTATTATCACCACATTAGGGAAATGTGTCTTTCTTCAGTTTCAGAAAATGTATGACATGTGCAGAATTCTTGTTACTGCAGCCAATAAATATTTAATCCATATGGGCTGACTGAGCATTTGCTTCTAGCTCTACATTAAGGGGCAGTGTGCAGTTGTACAACTCAAGGGGGTGTCCTGGGAAAGAAGTGTTCTCAGGGGAGCATAGATTCAGTGGTGCATCAGTATACCAAGACTTCACCCGCTCCCTGTCCATCTGCAAGTGGGTCCTTACTGGGTCTTTGATCTTTATTCTCCAAACATGCAACCATGATTTAGTAGTCATGGGGTGGCTCTTACTTCCCCTCTGTACAGCTGCATGTGGCTGGGCAATAAACGGACCCTGTGGTTGTGCAATTCCCTCTTTCTCCCACCCCCAAACCAAAGTACTATAAATATGTGAATGACAAAGGATTTAGAGAACTGGAATGATTTCCTGCCTAAATTATATTGCTAATGGAACTACATGAGGATAAGTCTACCACCATCAGTCTAGGCTAGATTCTTATACTGGTCTCCAACTTCATATAGTATATGAGCACTTCTCAAGAATAAGAATGACAAGCATATCATCTCTTTCTTCCTTCTCTACTGACAGGAAAATGAATACTGCCTCAGCTCTGTGATGTATTTCTGCATTTTCTTATATCAACCTCTTTTAAAATTATTTAAGAATTCTTGTATTTTTAAACTATTGTTTATCCCTAAAAAACATTTACTTTAAAAAATCTGCATCAGTCTCATATGCAGAGGGTAAAATCGACAGGTTACATCTTCCTTGAGAATGTTCGTTCTTGTGTCCTGTTTCATGCTGTTTATGGTACAAATCGATTTGGCACTGACTGCACCTCCTTCATTGAGCACCATGACCAGTATTTCTGCAGCTTACCCTCCTTCCTTAAATCACCACCCTTTACTCACAGGGATCATAAAACAGCATGTGGTTTGTTGTATCATATGGTCTCTATTTACTTGCCAGGAAAGACATTCTAAAAATGAAATATCCTCCAGTCAAGTAGGAAAATGTACCATGGGTAGACCTAATTATGTCTTTAGCATGATACATAAATAATCATCATCCAGTCCAGAGCTCTGGAGATGCACAAATCACAATATTTGTCAAGCAGGTCACAAAAACATGGATCCTTTAGTTTTCCATTTAAACAAATGGAAAAATGTATCCAAGTGTTGCACAGAAAATGACAAAACCACAGACTGATATAAGCATTGTTTGGTACCAAAGTGAAAAATTATCAAGCCATTGTACTAACAGAATTACTCTGGTCTGGAAGCAGGTACGTGAAAGAAACAAATATGAGAAGGCTGGAGGTAGTAGAGATGAGAGTTCTTTGAAAAAATGGCAGGTGTAAAGTAGAATGATTTTAAAACAAAGTTAGGAAGTAAGGTGTGAAATCAGGGTTCAGAACTGGTGAGAATTGAAAGGATTATGAAGGAGGCAGCATTGCAGAAAACAGATGATAGGATGCCATAGCATGTAGTGCAAACACAACTGAGGTCAGCCACCAACTAGATGGTCGGACTTTGTATGCAGGCACATGGCCAGCCTGGACTTACTGGAGAAACAAGCCATGGATAAGGATGGATGGAGTGCCACTCCGCATGTCTGTACAATTGCTCTGGGATGAAAGAGAAACCCAAGAATATAAAATTGCTTTAAAAAAATGTTACTGTTCAGAAGATGTTTGCCTAAACAGTAGTAGAATATGTTCAGGTGTTACAGAAGATTTATTAATTCTCAGAAGGCAGAGTGAAGTGAAAGGGAAAAGATTTAGGGCCTGATTAACTAGTGAACTATGGCTCCTTAATGCTGACTCCACTTGATTTGTCCATTTATTTGCTGTAATTGTCATGCAAAAATGAATGATCATTTTGTGTGCAGGTTTTTGCTTCTACCACTAAAATGCTCATTCATGGGGTTAATTTTTGACTTAAAATTAAATTTTAATTGAATTGACTTGACATTCTTTCCCATAGGAACAGACACTATCATGCCAGCTAAGGTAAATGGCCCATCTAATCGGAGATCCTGTATTCAATATTGGTCTCCTTTCCAGGGTCAAAGGAAGGTGTAAAAAACCCTATAATAGACAATTGTGCAACAACTTCCCTATGGGAAATTTTCTTTCTAATCTCAGTAGTAAATGGTGGTGGTTGTTTTTTCTTGAAGCATGAAGGTATATTCCTTATACATTTTAATTTAGCTAGTGGAATTGTGGATGATACTGTGGGTTTTATGGGTATTCTTATTCATTTAATTATTCCAATTTCTAATTTTGAATCCTTTAAAAATATAATAAAACTGTTTACATCAATGGTATCTTGTGGCAGTAAGAGCCTCCAGTAAATAAAAATATGACTAGATTGTCTACTTCTCATTTTAATGCAAATACATTTTTAACAATATGGTGTCTCCTGACTGAATGTAGCAACAGTACTACTTGATGCTGTTAAAGAGAGGTCAAAACGAGACCCCTGAATCTGAACTTGTTTATTTTTTGAGCTTGGACTCAAATCCCTGAATCAAACTCCTTCCTTGCAGGTCTGATTCAGGGCTTACTCCAAAACTGAGGAACTACTTGCTAGTCAAGATGTGGTGGAAGTTTTCCAATAATATCTTGAGACTACAGTGCAGTTGACACCAAAGTCAAACCCTAGTCCTTATTAGGCCTTAAGCCTGAACCCCCAGGTTCTAACATTTCCCTCAAGATTAGGGATAGTCCACACATTTTATATTTAGATTTAGACTCTGTGACAAAGCTCTGTCTTGTCTCCATGGGTCCCATGTTTCCTGGCACATTTCACTAGCCTCAGAAGCTCACTGTGACCCTCCGCATAACCCTTCTCTCTCCAGAGAAGGGAGACAGTCTACTAAGCCATTTTCATCATAAGCCAGCAAGGGAGGTGAGGAGAAGCTGTCCTCCCTTGCATAGTCTCTGTTTCCCAATCTCAGTGATTAATCAGGGGAGCAAAGGGGGGAGCCCAGGCCCACCCTCTACTCCAGCCCAGGGACCCTAATAGTATCAGCTATAGTAGCTGACTTTTTAGACACATGACACATACAATTCCCTGGGCTACTTCCCCACAGCAGCCCCTACTTCTTCAGGCTCCATTTCACCCTTACCTCAGGGCCTCCTTCCTTGTGCCTGACATGGTGTGTACTGCTCAATATCTCCCACAGCTCCTCACATCCCCCCTAATTAACTGGGAGGCTTTTAACTAGTTTCAGCCAGCCCCTGATTGGCTGCAGGTGTCCCAATCAACCTAGCAGTCTCCCTGCCTTCTGGAAAGTTCTTAATTGGCTCCAGGTGTCCTAATTGACCTGGAGCAGCTGCCGATTAACTTATCCTGGTACCAGGGATTTGTTTAGCCTGGAGCTAATATATCTATCTCCTACTACTTTTCTATAGGCATCTAGCCTTGCCCCGTCACAATTCAGATATTACCTTCCGCAGAGATTAGGAATGTTTATATCTGAGATTTTGGTTTAGATCATAATAGTGGTAGGTACAAAATCCTGATACAGTACAACTTTCCACAAAGTTAAGGAGAGGTGTTAAGATCTTGGGGTTTGTTTTGCTTTCATTTCCACTCAAGGTTTTAATCAATGGTACAGAGAAGTTTATCTGGTCACAATGTATATTGCCAAAAGAGGGATAAATATGAACGTGAAGAGATTTGACTTAAAATATTTGTATTATACTGTGTAAGATTAGATTATACAAAGTTATAGGTAGGGAGAAGCTTTCATGGAAATGAGTGCATAGAATAGAAAAGGAAAGCCTGTTAAAGCCACCAACATTTGAAGATTTGTGGGAGTAGGGAAACTGGACTATTATTCCTTTTACATACATCCATAACTGAAATAGTGTGTTTCTCATTAAGACTGATGTTGCAACTCTTATAAACCTTGAAAAAAACAAAGGGGACATGCAAGCATGTAAAAACTACTGGGACCTTTTAATAATCAGAACTGAAAGCAGACTTACTGAGAGTAGATATGTGGCCAAGGAAGTGAGGGGGAAATTTTCGGTTATTGTAAGTCAAATAAATACATCTGGACCGTCAAGACAACAGTCCATCAGCTGTATTATCAATTATTTTTTTAATGGCATTTCACCTTTTTTTCAGTACTTTACCTTCCTATATTATGTTGCCTATTACAAATCATTGAGTCTTTTTTATTATTCGTTCATTACTGAAGATTTGTGAAAAAATACCCATCATTATTCATTATTGTTCATTTCTACCTAATGTCTGTCTATATTTTTGAGGTAATATTTTCAGCTTATCTCAATATATGTTTTCTGGAATGTCTTTGAATCAATTCCAAGTAGGGAAATAAATTGAAGCTTTAATAATGTTAAATCTCTCACAACGCTAGGCCAAACAGAGAAATCTGGAAATTAACAACAAGCTAGTGTACGCTTTCATTTTCAGATTTTGTAGGATAGAAGTGTTTAACCTTTCATCTCTCAGTGTAGGAATGTGTATTTTGAAAATATAATATAATAGACAATATAATTCAACAGTCCCCCAAAACACCAAGTGTGCATACTTTCATTACCTAGCAGTTTTCCATTTTAAAGATAGTTTTAATAATTATTTTTACTGTTGAATGCTGCTGCTTTAATATGGTAAAGCATATTAGAAGAAAATTAAAAGAAACTAAAAGAAAATAAAAGTGCATACCGTATAATACAATTTTTTTATCGTCAGCCCACATCGGATGGAGGACACTTTTAAGACTATAATTAAAGGTAGCGAAGAGTGGTTCAGAAATAATGAGTGCCTCCAAGATAATGGAAAGCCATGGGAATAAACTGTTTGACAACTACCACCTAGAAATGTTTAGTGAATAGCACTTCAGTCATATCAATATCTATATTCACATGCCAATATGAATGTGTTCCAAAAATAGTGTTACTTATAAATAAATATTATGAATATTATAAAGCCACAAGGGAACCAGTGATCAAAAAAAAAACTTAGCAAAGAAAAATGGTTAAAAGTAAAGGAAAACGGTGCTTCTAAACTGAATAGTGAAGTAGTAGAATAAATGAAAAGTAGTGGAACAATCCAAGCAAGGGATTTAAGAGTCCAAAAGTGAGCGTGTAGCCCAAGATGATAGCAGTCTTTTTGTTGTTTGTTTTGTTTTGTTTTTGTTTTATATTGTCAAAGCCTGATTGGTTCTCAAACTTCATGTATACACGTAAGACCTCCATCTACAAGGAATATTACTATAATATCCAATGATGTGTATTTGAGTATAGCAACATCCAGTGATTGGGCAGGCAAATCAATCCACTTCAAAGATAATCTGATACTCTCATGTGTAGAGGCTTGTAGGGGCTTGTGCTGGGAGAGAAGCTGAGCCCTGATTAGGGGGCGGGGCTTCTCTGACTGGGGTCGTAAAAGGCAGCCACCCGGTCAGGCAGTGGCACAGACAGGTGCAGCAGCACAGGAGCCAGCAAACAGAGCTGTAAACAGGCGAGTTTTAGTAGGAGCTTGAAAGGGGAATTTGTCTTGTGGTGTTTGTTTGGTGGTGTGGTTTTTTTTTTTTTTTTTTTTGCTGTGGGTGATGGTGTTTTGGGTCTGGTTTGTTTTTCCCAGATTAACAGGATTTAGGTGGCAAGGCTCTGACAGATACAGAGGCAGCAGTGGGAGTGACCCATGTAGCGGAAGACACAATGAAGATGACTGGATGTGGAAGCTGTGGTATGTACATGATCCTGGAGGGGGCACCTCATAAGAGTTTTGTCTGTATGAAATGCCATCTGATAGAGGAAAAGATCTGAGGTTTGGAGATGCAGGTGGAAAGTCTAGTAGAGTTTAGGAAGGGGTTTGAGCAGATTATGGAGCAAAGACATGATGTATCTGAAGGGAAAAGCTCAGACTTGTAGGTAGAACCAGGGCTAGGGAATTCTGAGGGGAGACTGGGTGAGGAAAGTGGTCAGTGGAACCATGTGACTAAAAGAACCAGGCAGAGGAAAAGGTGGGCTAGTGAAGGAGAAATAGACCTCAAGAATAGGTTTGCAGAATTGGAAAATGAAGAAGGGGCTCAGCAGGTAGTCACTGAAGGTGGAAGGGCAAGGAAGAAGAGAAGAGTGGCTAGTCCTATAGGAAAAGGGGAAGAGTCAGTGGAGATACAGGATGGGTTAAAGAGGATTACAAGGGAGAATAGGAATGGAAAGAATTTGCAGCCAGAGGGAACAGAGGATAGACTGGAGAATAGCACTGTCACTAGGAAAAGGCATGTCTATGTGATTGAGGACTTCTTTACTGAGAAGAATAGATAGGCCTGTAACCAGAGCTGATCCAGAGAATAGGAGGGTGTGCTGTCTTCCAGGTGCTAAGATACGGGGTGTAGACCTGAGGTTGAAAAGGATTCTAAAGGGAGCAGGAAAGAATCCCCTAATTATCCTTCATGTGGGAACAAATGATACGGCTAGATTCTCGCTAGAAAGTATTAAGGGAGACTGTGCTAGGCTGGGGAAGACGCTTAAGGAAATCGAGGCTCAGGTGATCTTTAGTGGGATTCTGCCTGTTCCTAGAGAAGGGCAACAAAGGTGTGACAAGATTATGAATATCAACAGATGGCTTAGGCAGTGGTGCTATAAGGAGGACTTTGGGATGAATGGTCACTGGGAGGCATTCATGGACAGAGGACAGTTCTCTCGGGATGGACTTCATCTGAGTAGGGAAGGAAATAGACTTCTAGGATGGAGGCTGGCACAACTGATTAAGAGAGCTTTAAACTAGGAATTTGGGGGAGATGGTTGGGAGATGTCCAGGTAATCTCCACGCTGAATTTTAGCATTGAGAGAAAAGAAAATGAAGTAAGAAAGGATACAGCCGTGGGTAGGAGGAAGGGTGGTATAGATACAGTCTAATAGGCTATACTGGCTGTAGAATGACCGTGCCCAATAGGGTACAGAATGTGAGTGAGGCCAAACAGCAAAAATTAAGATGTTTGTACACCAATGCGAGGAGCCTAGGTAACAAAATGGAGGAACTAGAGCTACTGGTGCAGGAAGTGAAACCAGATATTATAGGGATAACAGAAACATGGTGGAATAGTAGTCGTGACTGGACTACAGGTATTGAAGGGTATGTGCTGTTTAGGAAAGACCGAAATAAAGGTAAAAGTGGTGGAGTTGCATTGTATATTAATGATGAGGTAGAATGTAAAGAAATAAGAAGCAATTAAATGGATATGACTGAGTCCGTCTGGGCAAAAATTACATTGGGGAAGAAAACTACTAGAGCCTCCCCTGGGATAGTGCTTGGGGGTGTGCTATAGACCACCGGGATCTAATTTGGATATGGATAGAACCCTCTTTAATGCTTTTAATGAAGTAAATACTAATGGAAACTGTGTGATCATGGGAGACTTTAACTTCCCAGCTATAGACTGGAGGATGAGTGCTAGTAATAATAATAGGGGTCAGATTTTCCTAGATGCGATAGCTGATGGATTCCTTCAGCAAGTAGTTGCTGAACTGACTAGAGAGGAAGCCATTTTAGGTTTGGTTTTGGTGAGTAGTGAGAAGAAGAAGAAATGGTTGTAGGGGATAGTCTTGGCTCAAGTGATCATGAGCTAATTCCATTCAAACGGAATGGAAGGATTAACAAAAATAAATCTGCAATGAGGGTTTTTGATTTCAAAAGGGCTGACTTTCAAAAATTAAGGAAATTAGTTAGGGAAGTGGATTGGACTGAAGAATATATAGATCTAAAGTCAGAGGAGGCCTGGGATTACTTTAAATCAAAGCTGTAGAAGCTATCGGAAGCCTGCATCCCAAGAAAGGGGAAAAAATTCATGGGCAGGAGTTGTAGACCAAGCTGGATGAGCATGCATCTCAGAGAGGTGATTAAGAAAAAACAGAAAGCATACAGGGAGTGGAAGAAGTGAGGGTTCAGCAAGGAAAGTTACCTTATTGAGGTCAGAACATGTAGGGATAAAGTGAGATAGGCTAAAAGTCAAGTAGAGTTGGACCTTGCAAAGGGAATTAAAACCAATAGTAAAAGGTTCTATAGCCATATAAAAAAGAAGAAAACAAAGAAAGAAGTGAGACCACTTAACACTGAGGATGGAGTGGAGGTTAAGGATAATCTAGACATGGCCCAATATCTAAACAAATATTTTGCCTCAGTCTTTAATAAGACTAAAGAGGATCTTAGGGATAATGGTAGCATGACAAATGGGAATGAGGATATGGAGGTAGACATTACCATATTTGAGGTAGAAGTAAAACTCAAACAGCTTAATGGGGCTAAATCGGGGCGCCCAGATAATCTTCATCCAAGAACTTTAAAGGAATTGGCACATGAAATTTCAAGCCCATTAGCAAAAATGTTTAATGAATCTGTAAACTCAGGGGTTGTGCCGTATGATTGGAGAATTGCTAACACAGTTCCTATTTTTAAGAAAGGGAAAAAAAGTGATCCGGGCAATTATAGGCCTGTTAGTTTGATATATGTAGTATGCAAGGTCTTGGAAAAAATTTTGAAGGAAAAGGTAGTTAAGGACATTGAAGTCAATGGTAAATAGGACAAAATACAACGTGGTTTTACAAAAGGTAGATCATGTCAAACCAACCTGATCTCCTTCTTTGAGAAAGTAACAGATTTTTTAGACAAAGGAAACGCAGTGGATCTAATTTACCTAGATTTTAGTTAAGCATTTGATACTGTGCCATATGGGGAATTATTAGTTAAATTGGATAAGATGGGGATCAATAGGAAAATTGAAAGATGGATAAGGAATTGGTTAAAGGGGAGACTACAACGGGTCCTACTCAAAGGTAAACTATCAGGCTGGAGGGAGATTACCGGTGGAGTTCCTCAAGGATCGGTTTTGGGACCAATCTTATTTAATCTTTTTATTACTGACCTTGGCACAAAAAGTGGGAGTGTGCTAATAAAGTTTGCGGATGATACAAAGCTGGTAGGTATTGCCAATTTAGAGAAGGACAGGGATATCCTACAGGAGGATCTGTATGACCTTGTAAACTGGAGTGATAGTAATAGGATGAAATTTAATAGTAAGAAGTGTAAGGTCATGCATTTAGGGATTAATAACAAGAATTTTAGTTATAAGCTAGGGACGCATCAATTAGAAGTAACGGAGGAGGAAAAGGACCTTGGAGTATTGGTTGATCATAGGGTGACTATGAGCTGCCAATGTGATATGGCCGTGAAAAAAGCTAATGCGGTCTTGGGATGCAGCAGGAGAGGTATTTCCAGTAGGGATAAGGAGTTTTTAGTACCGTTATACAAGGCACTGGTGAGACCTCACCTGGAATACTGTGTGCGTTCTGGTCTCCCTTGTTTAAGAAGGATGAATTCAAACTGGAACAGGTACAGAGAAGGGCTACTAGGATGATCCGAGAAATGGAAAACTTGTCTTATGAAAGGAGACTCAAGGAGCTTGGCTTGTTTAGCTTAACTAAAAGAAAGTTGAGGGGAGATATGATTGCTCTCTATAAATATATCAGAGGGATAAATACCGGAGAGGGAGAGGCATTATTTAAGCTCAGTACCAATGTGGACACAAGAACAAATGGATATAAACTGGCCACCAGGAAATTTAGACGAGAAATTAGACGAAGGTTTCTAACCATCAGAGGAGTGAAGTTTTGGAATAGCCTTCCAAGGGAAGCAGTGAGGGCAAAAGATCTATCTGGCTTTAAGATTAAACTCGATAAGTTTATGGAGGAGATGGTATGATGGGATAACATGGTTTTGGTAATTAAATATTCATGGTAAATAGGCCCAATGGCCTGTGATGGGATATTAGATGGAGTGGGATCTGAGTTACCCAGGAGAGAATTTTCTGTAGTATCTGGCTGATGAATCTTGCCCATATGATCAGGGTTTAGCTGATCACCATATTTGGGGTTGGGAAGGAATTTTCCTCCAGGGCAGATTGGAAGAGGCCCTGGAGGTTTTTCGCCTTCCTCTGTAGCATGGGGCACGGGTCACTTGCTGGAGGAATCTCTGCTTCTTGAAGTCTTTAAACTACAATTTGAGGACTTCAATAGCATAGATATAGGTGTGAGGTTTTTTGCAGGAGTGATGGGTGAAATTCTGTGGCCTGCGTTGTGCAGGAGTTCAGACTAGATGATCATAATGGTCCCTTCAGACCTAAATATCTATGAATCTATATGAAACATTGCATTGCATTGTTTTGCTGCTGTCTTATACTGCAAATTCATGTCCAATTTGTTGTCCACTATCACCCCATAGTTTCTTCATAGTTACTGCTTTCTGAGTTTTTCTGCTTTCTCCCAGCTTGATCCATTGGCATTTACTGTTACCAAGCCAGTGACATTTATCATTTACAGTCCTTCAGCAAGTTTGCAAAAAACACGATAGTGTTCCAATCCAAGTCAATTTGACTAATTAATATAAGACTCCCTCTTGATTTGGTTTCCTTCCAACTTATATCAGTGGTAGTGAATGCCGCTAGTAATATTTTATTTAAAATAAAATAATATTCAAGTAATGCTTGGCTAAGGGGATTTGCTTTCCTGAACTGTTGCAGTTAATCTTACAGCTAATAGCATGATGGTTGTGTCATTAATTCTGAGATGTTGTCCTCATTGCATTTCCCTGATATATGAGAGACATCAAGGGATTTGTTTATGCAGGCTGTGTTCCTAGTTACACTGGTGATGCTGGTGATTCTTTGAATTAGGTGTATGAGTTTTGTTTTGGGATTTGTAATGTGGGGTTTGTCTTATTATACATCCATAAATCAAGCATGGTAAGGACTCAAGACTGTCATGTCAGGAACATATCTCAAAATAGTTAGAAAAAATATGGCTATTGCCATCTTGGCTTCAGTTTAACAAGCAAAACAAAAAAATCAAAACCTGAGCCTAGCTCTTAGAATTCTTCCAGTGTTTCATGTTTGTTACTCTTACATTTTTCATTGCCATTTAACAAAGTACTGTATCTCACATTAGAAATATTTGTTTCTTGTTATATTTTCCTCACCCCTAGCCTCTTGTTTTCTGCAGTCAAAGAATTAGCATGTTTAATTATTTAAGAGTGTAGTATATTCCCCAAGGCTTTCAAACCACATTTAAGATGGAAGTGTATGTTCTTGAGAATATACACAAGTGTAGGGTCAAATTCTGCTCTCAGTTAAGTTGGGGTGGTTTTGGAGTGAATTATACTGGGGAGCAGCTGTGGGAATGGGTATAGCTTTCAGTGTATAGTATTCAACAAAATAGATAACACTATGTATTATGGCGAGATACCCATACATATAAGTTGGATTTTAGACCTCTCACATGCTATCTACAAACTTCATCAAAATCAAAACAAACCACCTGAAATTTCAGACATGATTTCCTGCCAGAGAAGGGTATGTGTGTATATGTTTAAAGTTAGTGCAAATGGAACAAGCCATTTAGGAGACGTGAGGACTGAAAAAATGAGACAATCTTATTTCTTGGTACTTTAATCATTTATTTTGATTTAATAGAAATCAAATATGCTTCAGCCAAGAAAAAACATATTTGTTTTAGTACATTGGTCTTAGTGGAAACTGATCCCTCTGACTAGTTTTGAGTGATTTGTTATGGAATTACTGAGTTATTAAAGGTTTCAGAGTAGCAGCCGTGTTAGTCTGTATTCACAAAAAGAAAAGGAGTACTTCTGGCACCTTAGACTAACAAATGTATTTGAGTATAAGCTTTTGTGAGCTACAGCTCACTTCATTGGATGCATTCAGTGGAAAATACAGTGAGGAGATTTATATACATAGAGAACATGAAACAATGGGTGTTACCATACACACAATAACCAGAGTGATCACTTAAGGTGAGCTATTACCAGCAGGAGAGCGGGGGTGTGGGGGAACCTTTTGTAGTGATAATCAAGGTGGGCCATTTCCAGCAGTTGACAAGAATGTCTGAGGAACAGTGGGGAGTGAGGGGAAGATAAACATGGGGAAATAGTTTTACTTTGTGTAATGACCCATCCACTCGCAGTCTCTATTCAAGCCTAAATTGATTGTATCCAGTTTTCAAATTAATTCTAATTCAGCAGTCTCTCGTTGGAGTCTGTTTTTTAAGTTTTTTGTTGTTGTTGTTGAAGTATTGCCACTTTTAGGTCTGTAATCGAGTGACCAGAGAGACTTAAGTGTTCTCCAAGATTGAAGTGTTCTCCAACTGGTGGCTGAACTTTGTGACTTTGTCCTCACCCATAACTATTTCACATTTGAGGACAATGTATACCTTCAAATCAGCAGCACTGCTATGGGTACCTGCATGGCCCTACAGTATGCCAACATTTTTATGGCTGACTTAGAACAACGCTTCCTCAGCTCTCATCCCCCTAATGCCCCTACTGTACTTGTGCTACACTGATGACATCTTCATCATCTGGACCCATGGAAAAGAAGCCCTTGAGAAATTCCACCATGATTTCAACAATTTCCATCCCACCATCAACCTCAGCCTGGACCAGTCCACACAAGAGATCCACTTCCTGGACACTACGGTGCTAATAAGCGATGGTCACATAAACACCACCCTATACCGGAAACCTACTGACCACTATTCCTACCTACATGCCTCCAGCTTTCATCCAGACCACACCACACAATCCATTGTCTACAGCCAAGCTCTACGATACAACTGCATTTGCTCCAACCTCTCAGACAGAGACAAACACCTACAAGATCTCGATCAAGCATTCTTACAACTACAATACCCACCTGCTGAAGTGAAGAAACAGATTGACAGAGCCAGAAGAGTACCCAGAAGTCACCTATTACAGGACGGGACTAACAAAGAAAGTAACAGAACGCCACTAGCCATCCCCTTCAGCCCCCAACTAAAACCTCTCCAACGCATCATCAAGGATCTACATCCTATCCTGAAGGACAACCCATCACTCTCACAGATCTTGGGAGACAGACCAATCCTTGCTTACAGATAGCCCCCCAACCTGAAGCAAATACTCACCAGCAACTACACACCGCACAACAGGATCACTAACCCAGGAACCTATCCTTGCAACAAAGCCTGATGCCAACTGTGTCCACATATCTCTTCAAAGGACGCCATCATAGGACCTAATCACATCAGCCATACTATCAGAAGCTCGTTCACCTGCACATCTACCAATGTGATATATGCCATCATGTGCCAGCAATGCCCCTCTGCCATGTACATTGGTCAAACTGGACAGTCTCTACGTAAAAGAATAAATGGACACAAATCAGATGTCAAGAATGATAACGTTCAAAAACCAGTTGGAGAACACTTCAGTCTCTGGTCACTCAATTACAGACCTAAAAGTTGCAATACTTCAACAAAAAAACTTCAAAAACAAACTTGAATGAGAGACTGCTGAATTGGAATTAATTTGCAAACTGGATACAATTAACTTAGGCTTGAATAGAAACTGGGAGTGGATGGGTCATTACACAAAGTAAAACTATTTCCCCATGTTTATCTTCCCCTCACCCCCCACTGTTCCTCAGACATTCTTGTCAACTGCTGGAAATGGCCCACTTTGATTATCACTACAAAAGGTTTCCCTCCCCCACCACTCTCCTGCTGATAATAGCTCACCTTCAGTGATCACTCTGGTTACAGTGTGTATGGTAACACCCATTGTTTCATGTTCTCTATGTATATAAATCTCCACACTGTATTTTCCACTGAATGCATCCGATGAAGTGAGCTGTAGCTCATGAAAGCTTATGCTCAAATATGTTTGTTCGCCTCTAAGGTGCCAAAAGTACTTCTTTTCTTTTTGAGTTATTAAATTGAGTTTCTATGTGCATTGTGGTCTCAGCTGAGTATAGGTAAGTGTCCATTATAAATTACACTACTTTGAATGATCATAGTGAGAGAGCCTCTCCAGTTATCTAAATAAAAGATGTATTGAGGCCCCAGTTCAGCAAAACTTAGGCCCATGTTTAAGTCAACCCCTATAACTTAAGTTATATATTCACTGAGGTACTTTGGTGAATCCCAAACTTAAAGTGTAGTTTCTTCATATTATGTGAGTTCCTTTAAAATAAAACAATCCCAGATAGGGAGTGAGCTGCTTCTTTCTTCAAGCAGTCTTGACTTTGAAAGGAAACTGGATCTCGTTTCTGCTAATGGACCCTGGATCAACACACTCTTTCCTTCCAACCATCGCCTAATCAATCTTTTCAAGATTCTTTTATCTTTAAGAGTTAGTGCTAAGATTAATTTAAAGAAATTTTAATAATCTGTTATTTTTTAAATGGATAGTAGTGAGATATGCCTTTCCCAATGAAATAAAGCCACTCACTGTTACTAGAAATATTGGGGAGCAGAGGTCTTCTTGAGGCAACGGAAAACCACTGCTACTCATGAAATATTACAGTCATTCTAGTTTACAAGCAATATCTATCTTCCTATAACTAGGCTGCAGTTATCACAGGGCATTTTCCTAAATCTTCTCAAGGTTGAGAATGAGGGGAAATTAAATGTTAGTGAACTTTGCTTTATTTCTCCAACATGAGAGAACCTTTAGCTATTTAAATGTTATTTGCTACACTCTTGCTGTGATCCCTTAATGTTTTGTGAGTACAAATAACAGCTGAGCTTTTTTATGTATTTTGATTCCATTACTTAGCCATGGTGTGATGTGACCAGTATGAAATAGCCTTCTTAAAGGAATGTTATCACCTCCAACACCTGGCATTGCATCAACATATTGAGTTTTCTGTCGTTTATATTTAGCAAAATACACTAATTACTGTAATCCATTTTACACTTATGTGGTCATCTTTATTTCATTTTTTTTCTCTCTCTCCTGCCTTAGTAGTTTCTGTCTCTATAGCACATAATATGTTCAGAGCACTGTACATAAAATGATTTAATCTAAACATAAGTGCACACAAAAATGTATTGTCAGATGAGTGAAAATGACCCTTCCATCCCATTTGATTAGAGTTTAGATATTTATAAGTGAAAGAAACTCTACATTGTAACGTAAGAGGTTGGAGTAGCTTCACTTTGCTCACAAATGTTCTGAAGACACTCCCCTGGTTATTAATCTAAACAGATCCTGGAGGACTTTGATCTAGTCCTGAGAGATATGCAGCAGCTGTATCTCCCACCTCTCATAATCAGAACTTTAGTTCAAGTGACACTTTAGTGCCATATATTTAAAAATAATAATAATAAAAAACCCAGTCTCAAAAATTGACTAAGCAGCTCCTCCTCAAACTAATATTTCTGGCTCTTGCAGAAGGAACAAATAGGACAGGAAAGTCACTCAGAGCCTTTCTTAGGCTGCTTTCTCTGCCACTTTTCTGCAACCTTTTGTAACCACTTATATTTTGTTTTTTAATATGCTCTTATACAGGACTTTTAATCTTATGGTACCAAAGTGCTCAACAGACTATAATTAATGATGTTTCAACACACACTCCTGTGCTGTTAGATACAGTAGGTAAATTGTACTGTACACATTTTACACCTGAGTAAACGGAAGTACAGAGTATTTTAAAGCCAAAGTTTTAAAAAAAAAAAGTTTACCTAAAATCATATTTAGTGTCCCAAACATACGGGCTTATTTTCAGAGATGCTGAGGATTCACAACTTTCATTGACTTTTACTGGAGTTGTATGTGCTCATCACTTCAGATTATGAGTCCTATTCATTGTGTCTAACTTTAGACAACTAAATATGTAAATATTGCCCAAAAGGACTTTCCCAAATGTACTCAATAGTCTCATGGCAAACTAAATAATAGCACTAAGGAGTCCTGAGCCCTCCAATGACAGCTAGATCATACAGTTAAAGTGATTTTTCTTTTTAGCATAAAAGACAATAGGAAGAAATACTTAACTGTCATTATTCTGGTGAAAGTCCCAGTGAAATCAATGGGGCTTCTGCCAATGTAAGTCATCATCTTCTTTGATTCCCATCTATCAGGTCAACAACAATGACTGTCCACCAGAAAATGTAGTTTGTCCACCATTTTCGATCTTGTACCAGCTTCACATCTTTGTTCATCTTTAAACATTTTTATTCAAAGTCATTTTTCATTGTGTCTATCCAATGTGTTGAATTGACATTGGTGCCTGAGTGAATGCAGAGTAGTAATTTTAGTATTTGACTATTTAGGGATAGATACATTGTATAAGATATGCAGGATTACATCCATCACATGTAGAAACATGATGCCACAACAGCTATTGGATCAGAAAGAAAAGGAAATACCTGAAGTGATAAGCAGAGAGTACCTGGAAGAGTTGATTCTAGGCAGCAAAGTGGCTAAATACTTTTAAAGGAAAACATGGTTGAAGAACATCAGGGTGACTAGAAAGAGTCTTTATGTGAGTTCATTCAATATGTTATCCCACTGTGGTACCGTATCTCTTTGGAAGATGACCTCAGAGCAAAGACAATAAGTCTATGAAGTCTACTTTCTCCATTGATTTGTAATGTATTTTTATGCACAATTGTTATCAGTGGAAATTAAGCCAAAAATGAAATGGGGGAATTAGTTAAGACCTTCCCAGAGTTAATCTAAATACTTTCTTATTATTTCTACTTTTTGTATTTCCTTTGTGCATTTTTAAAAACATTTTTAATATTCTTGGGGGAGTAATTCAGTGAATTTGGCCAGGAGGAGTTCAAGTAATTGTAACACCTCTTTCTGGATATTTTAAATTTGTCTCTGAACACACTTCATGGTATAGTCATGTTTTGGGTCATTTAGTTTAAAGTAAGAAAGAAGGCTGATACCTTTACATGTGATACATGACTGAGGGAGCAGATCCAACTTCAATGTAAGTCAGCAGAAAGATTCCAATTGACTTAATTGGGAGCTGGATCAGGACTATGGGGAGAGCTGCACATACAAAGTCTTTTTAAACTGTAGCTTTTAAATCAAAGTTAAAGTACTACAAATAGGGGGTCTGACATGTTCCTAGGAGATGGTTCCCTTTAGTGTACTCTTGTTGAGTGACCCCAGGTATACTTGATACATCTGTAGTTAGTGATTTTGAGGAAATATCCCCAAAATTCTCACAGTTTTTTGAATTGATTAAGTTAAACCACCTTTAAAATTGTTTGAAACTGTAGTGTTGTAGACCCTGTCTGGACCATGTCTGAATAATTTTACTCAACAAGTTACAAGACCATCTTAACATGGTCTTTTTTAGCTGAACTGGTTTTAAAACTATACAACTGAACACGCTGCACCTTAAACCGAGGGGGAGGGGGTGATATTTGACTGGCTGACCAAATTAAGGGAATAGTGCTTTGTGGCTGGAGGAGGGGTGGGGGGGAGATGAAAATTGATCAAAAGAGGAAAAAAGATCAGCCTGGTCGCTGACTCATCCCCTAGGAATGCAGGATTTAAAAGGGGCAGCCTCCCTTTTACACAAGTGAGCTGGGAGAATGGTGTTCCCCTGTAGAGCTTTGGAGCACTTTTGTTTTGGCCAGCATAAAGGGGGTGCAGTAAAAGATGTCTGGGAACCTGATTGGGTTGGGGTTGTAGGCAGACAAGCTAATTGCCACCGCCTCCCTGTGGCATAAGTCCAGTGCAGGTACTCCATAGGGAAGTTTTACGGTGACTGGATAAATGGCTTGGAAAATAACTTTAAAAGAGGTGTTCATTAAAGGAATGAATGGGGGGCAGTTGGGGACTCCTATGATTGGTACAACAGAAAGCCAACCTCCTATTCTCATATCCCACCTTAACTCTTCCACAAGGTGGAGGGGATGGTAAGTTCCCGGCAATGGATTTGCTGGGGGGACCTGGATGGAAAAAGAGGGAGAGCTGGTAAAGTCCCCTGGATAACTACAGAATAAACATGCAGTTACCTGCACTGTACACTGTTATCTTCCAGGTAGTCCCAGACATCTAATAATAAAGTTGCGGCCTGATTAAACCCATGTTAAATGTTTCCTGCTCTTCTTCCAGTAAAGTCAGACAATTTAAGAGAAGCTTCCCCAATGTACAGAGGCATACTGCATTTTATATGAAATGCTGCAAACTTGCCTGAAATTTTGTATGTCGTCTTATTCATACAGAACATTGTGAAACAGCAGCTAAATAAGATGAAGATTGTGTTCAGCTTGATCTAGAAATTGGTATTGAATTTCAGACTTGAAATAGTTAAAACTATTAGCCATAATGTATCTGTTTGAGACAAGACGTCTACCTGGAGTATGGATGTATGTAATCCTGTCATTGATTTATGGACCCAAATTTCCCCAGAGGTGTGGATTTGTGCAGTTGATTACTTTTTAGATATCTAGTATGCATCTGACGTTCCACATTTTAGAAGTGCTGCTCTACTTTGGCTCAAAGGCTGCTGTAAATTTATCTCACATGGATTTAGCTTTTTTTATTATTATCCAAGTAGTACAAATCTGATCATTCTCTATCCATCCATGCTTCTACAAAATATAAATAGAAAAATAAAATTACTTCTCTTCCAGCTGAGCTGACAAAAGAAAATTTAAAGCTAAGGTTAGTGGTAGTAAAAGTGTGAGGATGACTGTTCAGAGGATGCCTTGGTCAGAAATGTGAGGTTTTGTATTTACTTTTCAATATAGCTAGGTTAGTGGCCATTCTTCTTTTTTTCTGGCAGCGAGTTGTGGCCTCTTTGTCCAGCTCCTCTGAACGTTCTTTCTCCTGCAGGAAAGATTATTCCCATTTTCCTACAGATGTGGTTTTTCCAGTGGAGCAAAGCTTTGTATGAGGAAGGAGAGGTTATCTCTCTAGTAGATAGGGCCAATACCATTCAGGATTTTGAAATAGTACAGCAACTTTGACTTGACCTTTGTGTTTGGGGAGAGAGTGTAGAGAGCAGCAAATCAAGAATGATGTATTTTGCACCTAATGTAGCTTCTAAAGGACGTTGGACTTCAATCCTACTGATAGGGAATTAAAACCTCAAGGCTGAAATGTTTCAGAGTGGTAGTCATGTTAGTCTGTATCAGCAAAAAGAATGAGGAGTACTTCTGGCACCTTAGAGACTAACACGTTTATTTGGGCTTTCATGGGCTAAAACCCACTTCATCAGATGCATGCAGTGGAAAATACAGTAGGAAGATATATATATATATATATATATATGCACACATATGTATGTATACACAGAGAACATGAAAAAATGGGTGTTTCCATTCCAACTCTGAGACTAGTCAATTAAGGTGGGCTATTATCAGCAGGAGGAAAAAAACCCTTTGTATTGATAATCAGGATGGCCCATTTCAAACAGTTGACAAGAAGGTGTGAGTAACGGTAGGGGGAAAATTAGCATGGGGAAATAGTTTTTAGTTTGTTTAATGACTCATCCACTCCCAGTCTTTATTCAAGCCAAATTTAATGGTATCCAGTTTGCAAATTAATTCCAGTTCTGCAGCTTCTCATTGAAGTCTGGTTTTGAAGGTTTGTTTGTTGAATTGTGACTTTTAGGTCTGTAATTGAGTATTCAGGGAGGTTGAAGTGTTCTCCGACTGGTTTGTGAACGTTATAATTCTTGATGTCTGATTTGTGTCCATTTATTCTTTTCCATAGAGACTGTCCGGTTTGGCCAATGTACATGGCAGAGGGGCTTTGCTGGCACATGATGGCATATATCACATTGGTAGATATGCAGGTGAACAAGCCCCTGATGATGTGGTTGATGTGATTAAGTCCTATGATGGAGTCCCTTGAATAGATATGTGGACACAGTTGGCAACGGGCTTTGTTGCAAGGATAGGTTCCTGGGTTAGTGTTTTTGTTTGGTGTGTGGTTGCTGGTGAGTATTTGCTTCAGGTTGGGGGGCCGCAACAGACACAGTAAAGATTTAATAATTAATTATTCAATCAGTTTATACACAGCAAAGATTTTATCATTTTACAGATATTCTTACTACTGCTGTCTAACACTCTTCAAAATAAAATTTTGCTTAGTACCTGAGAATTATAGATAATTGACAACAGACTGAAAAAGGACCACAGTGCATCACAACTTATTCATTTAAAAATATATATCTTAATGTGGAACTCCGCATATGTATTCAAAATATTGAAATAATGTCTAAATATTGCCAGGAAACCCATTAGATAATTTTCTATGTAAGACTGATTTTTCTGTCTTTAAAAAGATCAAAGTTCTCTTCTGGTTGTGAATAGAGCTGGTCACAAATTTTTCAATGGGATACTTTTTTCCTTTGGAAAATACAGTTTTGTGAGAATCAAAATATTTCCTAGTAATGTATCAATTTCAATGAAAGTTTCAACAGGAAAAAGTTGAAACAAATTGTTCAGTTTTCTTGCTTAATTTCAATGTCAATATTTTGTTTCAACATTTTTTATTTGTTTTGACTTTCATATTATAGTATTACATTTAATATTTTATTTTATAATATACATTTAATATTTTATATAACAGTATTTTGACATTATCAACCTGAAACATTTCAGTGGCTCCAAATTGAATTTTGGGGAATTTTTTGTTCCAAGAGAAATGCTGAAATTTCAGTCTTTTCATCAGTCAGAATGAAAACATTTTTTACTAGTTGTGAATGATTGTGAATTTCAGGAACCTCATAGTAAAGGTGCACACTCCATTGTTAACTCACATTATTCATTGTTTTCTCCTTTCACAGAGGCAGGTGTCAGATGCCATTGAATGCCAGCCCTAATTTGTAATATTCAGATATGTAGTAGTTTTGGTATCTTACTTTGCTTTTTTGTAGTAATCGTTAGTTTGCTTAGAGTTTCAGTATTGTATATATCTTTACTGTCATTTGAGTTATAAATTCTCATTTATAAAAACTGTATTGTTTTTCATTCTCTCTGAAGAATATTTTTCACTAAGTAATTAAATTAGATGGATTACGTAAATACGAGCATTTTATTTTTGTTTTAAAAGATGTATGAATTATTTTGAAAATAACACAAGCAAAACTTCAACAAAATGCTGAAAGAGGTGATTAAAATAACAATACAATAAAAGGTTCAGCAACATTGGAAGCAAGTGTTTGTTTCTACAAAATGAAAATGACTTTTTTTAAAAAATAGCTTAGATTGAGATCGGCAGCTTGACATTCACAAATATTTTAAATTATTGTGCTTAATACCATTAATATCCTTCAAATTTGTAAGTCATGAAAACATGACACATTCAGAGATCAATATGATATTTTGTAGCATCCTTCCAGGGTTAAACAGTTAATGTAAGGGCTGAGGTTAACAGAATGTCAATTAATTGCTTGGTAGAAATATCAATAGAATCACTTATGCATAATGACTTTGGCACAAATTCTGGCCCATAAGTTACTGGGAAATGTGCCAAACCTTCAGTACCTTAAAAATGGGTCATTGTGAGGACGACCACCCAACTTATGGGAAACACTGCCTGGAATATACATCTTTAGTTGTACTGGTGGAAAGAGAGAGGGAAGAAATGACCATGTTTCCAGAATAGCAAATTCCTGTAAGATTTATTCCACTTCCAAGATGGAATAAAGTCTGCACTCAGAGCATGTACTCAGGCACCAGGTTAACCCTGTTGGCCAGCCTTCCAGCAGATATACCAGACAAAGCTGGGAGCCAATTAGGGAAAGCAAGAACTCCCCTTCTCACATATTTCTGCATGGCAGTGTTTCCCAAACTTGGGATGCTGCTTGTTCAGGGAAAGCCCCTGGCAGGTAAACAAACTGGCCTGGCCCACCAGCGGCTTTCCCTGAACAAGCGGTGTCCCAAGTTTGGAAAACACTGCTGTATGGGATAATTGTAAGGATTTGCTCTGCTGGCTCATACTCCTACTGCAGAAGCTGCAGCTCCTTTTATCTACCAGGAAGTGGAAAGGAGTGAGGGAAGCTGATGTCCTTGTCTGGCTTACCAAGTATCTGGAAATGTTATCTGCTACTAGCAGAGCAGAATGCAGACACAGTAAAGTGTCTTTTATAGGGTGATGCTAGTATCTCATTTATAATGCATACTAATGAGACTTTGACCCTTAAAGATTATTAAATGTAGGGAATTTTACTTAAATTGTCCAGTTTCAAAATATAAGGTCGTTTATAAAATGATAAAATGGTAATTTTGCTCATGATGAGATTATAATACATCCAATAAAGTTTGATTGGAGAGACTAAAATGTAACTCCAAAGTTGCACACACAAAGTAGGGAGAGAATAAGTAGCTTATCTCAGCCTATTTTTTTTTTCTAGATTTTATGAGTAAAGGCCTGATGCAAAGCCTACTGGAGTCCATTAAAATACTCCCATTAATATCATTGAGGCTTTGGAATGATAGTTTCATAGATTCCAAGGTCAGATGGGACCATTGTGTGGATCTAGTCTGTCCTCCTGTATGCCACATGCAATTGAAATTCCCCAAAACAGTTCCTAGAGTATGTTTTTTAGATTAACATCCAATCTTGATTTGAAAATTGCCGGTGACAGAGAATCCACCATGATACTTGGTAATTTGCTCCAACAGTTAATTCCTCTCACTCTTAAAAATTTACACCTAGGGTGACCAGACAGCAAATGTGAAAAATCGGGATGGGGGTGGGGGTAATAGGAGCCTATTAAAGAAAAAGACCCAAAAATTGGGTCTATCCCTATAAAATCGGGACATCTGGTCAACCTATTTACACCTCGTTCCCAGTCTGAATGTGTCTAACTTCAACTTCCACCCACTGGATTGTGTTATTCCTTTGTCTGCTAGATTAAACAGCTCATTATCAAATATTTCTTTCCCATGTAGGTACTTACAGACAGTGGTGAGCTGGAGCCGATTTGCACCAGTTCACTAGAACCGGTTGTTAAATTCAGAAGCTCTTTTAGAACTGGTTGTTCTGCGAGGGACAACTGGTTCTAAAAGGGCTTCTAAATGTAACCAGCCAAAAGTGGCTCCTTAGGCACCAACTCCATGGGTGCTCCAGCCCTGGAGCATCCAAGGGGAAAATTTTGGTGGGTGCAGAGCACCTACCAGCAGCTCCCCTCCCCACCCCCGGCCTGGCCCTGGCCCTGGCCCCAGCTAACTTCCGCTCCGCTTCTGCCTTCTTCCCTGAATGTGCTGCCCTGCTCTGCTTTTCTGCCCCCCACCCCAGAATTTCCACGAATCAACTGTTCACGCGGGAAGCTGGGGCAGGCTGAGAAGCAGGCTGCAGCTTCCCGCTCAGGCCCAGGGAGGCGGAGGTGAGCTGGGGCAGGGGGTGCGAGGAGGGCCACCCACACCACGGCAAGTAACCCTGGGTGGGGGGGCACAGGGTAACTGCTCCCTGCCCCACCTCACCTCCGCCACCCTCAGCCTGAGCAGGAAGCCACCGCTTGCTTCTCAGCCCTCCCAGGCTTCCCACCAAACAGCTGATTCACGGGAAGCCTGGGCGGAGGGCGCAAAGAAGCAGAGTGGGGCGGTGCGTTCAGGGGAGGAGGTGGAGCGTAGGTGAGCTGAAGCCATGTGCGGGGCAGGGAGCTGCCGGTGGGGGCTCTGCACCCACCAAATTTTCCCTGTGGGTGCTCCAGCCCTGGAGCACCCAGGGAGTTGGCGCCTAAGACACCACTTTTGATGTGATCAGTGGGGGAGCGGCCTCTTCCCTTGCTCCCCCCACAGCTATGCTCCCCTGCCCCTAGGAGCCAGAGGGACCTGCTGGATGCTTCCTGGGAGCTGCCCCAGCAAAGCACCTCTGGGACTCCCCACCTTGCCCGCCAGCAGGTGCCTCTGGCTCTTAGGGGTGGGGTGGGCACCCACTATGGTGGCTCACAAGACCCTCCTGCCCGGTTCTGGAGGCAGACATGGGAGGGGGGTGGATTGGGCTGGGGGGGTGTCAAAGAACATGGGTGGGGGGTTGGATGGGGCAGGAGTCCTGGGGGGCAGGGGTGGGCAATGACCCCCTCGTGGGGCGAGGAGGAAACCCGTTGTTAAGATTTTGTCAGCTCATCACTGCTTACAGACCATAATCAAGTCCCCCCCTTCTCTTTGTTAGACTCAAGGAGCTCAATCTATTTAGCTTATCACTATACATTGGACCTTAATATAGTGTGTTTTGGATGTTCTTGCACATGGTGTAAAATTATTACCTTTTTGTCTTTAGTATCCATTGTTAGATTTTAGTTTTGTGTGTCCTGTACATTAGGATTTCGTTGCGTGTCAGAGAAAGATACAGATGCTTTGATGTGTGCACCTGTTATGCATAAAAATAAGAGGACTTTATAAATAAAATGTTTTCTAAAAATCACTCTTACGTGACGAGGCTCACCTAGACAATTATGAAAGATCCTGGAGGCTTGAACATGTTAGAAAGAAATAACTGAAAGAAATGCCATTGGAGTCTATAATTTATATTTGCTTACATCCTGTCCTACTTTTAAATCACCTATAATCAGTTACTTTATGTGCCTATTCACTGGTTTCTGAATACTGACAAGATAGAAACCTTGTATTAAAATGGATTAGTAGATGAATGCAAATTCTCTTGCCCTTGCAGCTGTTATCATGTGGTGAGGGCAGTGAAGCAAAAAAAGACAGAATATAGTTGGTCATGTTATCTTATCATTAATGGATTTAGCTATTTCTGTACTTAAAGTATTATCATGATGTCAAATGTGCTTAATTACAAACCAGTAGTGACATTTCTTCTGAATTTTTAATGGACAATAAAATTAAGATTAAATAAGCTACTTATGTCTTATTTAAGAGAAATAAAAACATTAAGAGAGAACAACTATGGAGATTTTCTGTAGAAAAGACAGATAAAGGCAAGGAAAGATGATGAGAGTGGAAAATGTAGGTGCCAGGTAATAATTAAAAAGGTCAGTTTGCATGCAGAAGAAACAAAATAGGATCAAAAGGTAGGAAAGCCAATTAGAGAATCAAAGGGTAAGGAGCGAAGATCTGAAATAAAGAAGTGATAATCGTAGACAGCAAAAGAGCTGATTAGCATGAAGAGGGGATAATAACAGTTTGTCATTGAAAAAAGAGACTGTAAAAATCAAATTGAAAAGTAGAACAGCAAAGAGAGGGAAAGCAGAAAAGTGAAAATAATTAAATTTTAGCAAAAATGCAAAAAGAGAATCTGATGGATAAGGTGGTTGTCCTTTTCCCTTGAGACACCAGACATGGGATAACTGGTTTGTTTTTAGCTGTTCCTGGGTGCATGTCTTAAAATATTTATTACAGGTAGACAAATAAGAGGATGAAACTCACCCAAATGCAGAGAGCCGCAGGCAGGGCTTTCTGTGCTATGAAATACTCACACTAGGAGGGCAAGCGCAGAAAGAGCAACTGCGGGACTTCTTATCCTTTTCCATCAGGGAAAGGGCACTGAATAGTCCCACAGGGAACATTGGGAATAGGCCAGGGGAAGGACTCAGTGATGGCACATGGAGTAGCAGTGGTGGTTGTTCCAACCATTTCCTTGAATATCAGTTCCCCTTGGAGATCCTCTGGAGCCTTCTGACTTGCCCTGTTGCAAGTGGAATCTGTCTCCCCAAATTCAGTTGGTTTCCAACACAAAGCTTGTCTTCTCAGGCTTTTTGAGGTGGGGTGCATTTCACTCCCAAAATAAACTTACATAAAAACAGTATAGGAAACAATAGAGTTACTCCAAATGCCTGTTTTTTTTTTTAAATTTACTGTTGCAGATTTAGATAAATCTATTTTTTAAGTGTAACCTACCTACCATCACCACCAAAGCAGAGAGTGTGCAAGCAAAATTCTGTGTGTGTGTTTGTTCTAGGGTTTGAGTGGTGAAAGGAAGAGAATTAAACAAGTCAATGAGATTCAGTAATAGTCAGAAGTCAGAGGACAAAGGACATTTTTGTATATAGGACAAAGGAAATATATAATCTTTGGTAGATAAATCTATACCTCAAAATGGTGGATAGCAATGTGCCTAGAACAAAATCTTGCATCCACACATCTTTAATTATGACATGTTCATAATCAACTGGAATCAAAATCTGAATTTCACAATTCATTTCTATCCTTATGTGCTGAGCCATTATCTGGATTGAAAAACACTCAACCTTCTGGGTGTTCAAATTTTGCTTTTGAATTTTGAATCTCAGATGCATAATTAAGGGTGTTGACATGTAATTTTTATTGGGGGGAAAAAAAGAGAAAATAATTGTTATTTGAAAGTTTAGCTTTTAGACTTGCCATGTCTGTGGGAGGCATAGAAATGCTGTGTAATAATCTAGAAATGCTGGTCTGTAATAATAATTTTATATTTACTTTGTGACCTGTATAGTGAGAGAGTCTCTCTGTAACTATATTAGGTTTACTCTATGAATATATTGATTTAGTTTAATTAGGAGGCTGCCGGACAAATAAGCAGGAAGACAGCAGAATAGCCTAGATAAGCAGCCCCCCTGCAAACATTTGAGGGTGAGTACAAAATAATTGTGTGATGTTATATGGAACATGAGTAACCATTTATTATAATATGGATATCAATATTACAAAATTGTAATGAATCATACAAGATATACTATGTAAGGTATCAGTGGAAAAGTTATAATTTTCTAAAAATGATAAACATTTATATGTATGTATCATCTTTGTACCGTGAATTATAAATATGATATATTGATATCTCAAACTTGTGCTGTATATCTGGGTGACACCCCCGGACAGAGTGGCATCAGCACTATCCAGCCTTCTTAATGGCCCATCACGTGCAATCAGCTGTACAATGAACCCTTTGAGAGACGCTGGGGTCTATACCTATGAGTCAGCAGGACATGTAGGGACATGACTGTGGAGAGGGGACTCCAAGTGCTTTTCCATGCCCATGTGCTGTGAGCTTGTGTTTGGGAGAGAGGATGTATAAGCCACATGGCAAAGCTTATAAAAGGCAGCTGCATCTTCTCCATTTTGTCTTTAGTCCTGCTTCTCACCTTTGGAGTAACTTCTCTACAAACTGAAGCTTTGAGCAAAGGACTGTAGACCCATCCGAGCTCTGGATGTGTTTCAGAGGGACTGTACAAGCCAGCAAACTCACCGATGCTACTAAGAACCTCTCATGTGAACTCTAAAATCAAATATTTGTATCTGACTGCTTTGATCATTTAAGAACTCTTTTACTTGTCTTTTATAACAAAACCTTTAGTTTTTACACACTAAAGGATTGGCTGGCAGTGGTATTTTGGGTAAGATCCAAACTAGTATTGATCTGATAATGTGACTGTCCCTTCGGAGATCAGAAGATCATTTTGTGTAGTGAGTAGAGTTTTAAATAACTTCTCACTTTACTGCACCTATTTGTTGATTGGGAGTCAGAGACTAGAATGCAGTAAAGGGGGCTGTGTGAAATCTTTTTTTACCCCCAGCTTTTTGATAACCAGTGTTGGTGCACAGTTTGTGACTGCTTGGTGAATCCAACTACAGTTGTATCCTACAGTTTTGGAAGAATCTGCTCTCCTTTTTGCAGCCTGCTCTGACATTTGGCATTTTCATTGTGGGCTACCCTAGGCACCTCGGTTCACAAATGGTTGAGCTATTAGCAGTGAAGATGGTACTTCCCTCTGCAAAGGTTGGGAGCCCTTGTTCCCTCAGTGTGATACCTCAATTAGTAGACAGGGCAGAAGCCTTTGGCTATGTCTACATTACAGAGTTAAGTTGACACAAGTTATTCTGATTATCATAAACCACTATAATAACATCGCTTGTGCATGTTCACACAATGCTACTTGTATTGACAGAGCACATCCATAGCTGGTGCTCTAGTGCAGAGAGAGAGAGCAGTGCCCCGTCGGTAGTTGTCCCACTGTGTGGGAATAGGGAATAGATCACCATGCATCAGGGTTGCAGGCTCCATGATGCAGTTTTTTTTTCTGTTCTGTTATTCCATGGCCTCTGTAAACTGTGTAGCTGCCATCTCTGCCTGAAAGCATGGATCCTGCAATGCACTTTAGTCTTGTGATAAGTGGTATGAATACAACACAGCTCATCATGCAGTATTTCATGAGCTGCAAATCTGAACAAGAATCCATGTGTGCCATGTAAAGAAACAATTGCAGATTACTTCTGGCATTCACAGAGCAGCTGCACACGGTGGACTGTCATTAATGGGCTCAGGAAACAAGCAGTGACTGAATTATAGAATCATAGAAGATCAGGGTTGGAAGGGACCTCAGGAGGTCATCTAGACCACCCCCTGCTCAAAGCAGGACCAATCCCCCACTAAATCATCCCAGCAAGGGCTTTGTCAAGCCTGACCTTAAAAACTTCTAAGGAAGGAGATTCCACCACCTCCCTAGGCAACACATTCCAGTGTTTCACCACCCTCCTCATGGAAAAAGATTTTCCTAATAGCAAACCTAAACCTCCCGCACTGCAACTCGAGACCATTACTCCTCGTTCTGTCATCTGCTACCACTGAGAACAGTCTAGATCCATCCTCTTTGGAACCCCCTTTCAGGTAGTTGAAAGCAGCTACCAAATCCCCCCTCACTCTTCTCTCCTGAAGACTAAACAATCCCAGTTCCCTCAGCCTCTCCTCATAAGTCATGTGTTCCAGTCCCCTAATCATTATATTGTCCTCCGCTGGACATTTTTTTTCCACATCCTTCTTGTAGTGTGGGGCCCAAAACTGGACACAGTACTCCAGATGAGGCCTCACCAATGTCAAATAGAGGGGAACGATTACGTCCCTCGATCTGCAGGCAATGCCCCTACTTATACATCCCAAAATGCCATTGGCCTTCTTGGCAACAAGGACACACTGTTGACTCATATCCAGCTTCTCGTCCACTGTAACCCTTAGGTCCTTTTCTGCAGAACTGCTGCCTAGCCATTCGGTCCCCAGTCTGTAACTGTGCATGGGATTCTTCCGTCCTAAGCGCAGGACTCTGCACTTGTCCTTGTTGAAACTCATCAGATTTCTTTTGGGCCAATTCTCTAATTTGTCTAGGGCCCTCTGTATCCTATCCCTACCCTCCAGCGTATCTACCTCTCCTCCCAGTTTAGTGTCATCTGCAAACTTGCTGATGGTGCAATCCACGCCATCCTCCAGATCATTAAAGAAGATATTGAACAAAACCGGCCTCAGGACCAAACCCTGGGGCACTCCACTTGATACCGGCTGCCAACTAGACGTGGAGCCATTGATCACTACCCGTTGAGCCCAACAATCTAGCCAGCTTTCTATCCACCTTATAGTCCGTTCATCCAGCCCATACTTTGTTAACTTACTGGCAAGAATACTGTAGGAGACCATGTCAAAAGCTTTGCTAAAGTCAAGGAACAACACATCCACTGCTTTCCCCTCATCCACAGAGCCAGTTATCTCATTATAGAAGGCAATTAGATTAGTCAGGCATGACTTGCCATTGGTGAATCCATGCTGACTGTTCCTGATCACTTTCCTCTCATGTAAATGCTTCAGAATTGATTCCTTGAGGACCTGCTCCATGATTTTTCCAGGGACTGAGGTGATGCTGACTTGCCTGTAGTTTCCAAGATCCTCCTCCTTCCCTTTTTTTAAAGATGGGCACTACATTAGCCTTTTTCCAGTCGTCCGGGACCTCCCCCGATCTCCATGAGTTTTCAAAGATAATGGCCAATGGCTCTGCAATGACATCCGCCAACTCCTTTAGCACTCTTGGATGCAGTGCATCCGGCCCCATGGACTTGTGCTCGTCCAGCTTTTCTAAATAGTCCCGAACCACTTCTTTCGTCACAGAGGGCTGGTCACCTCCTCCCCATGCTGTGCTGCCCAGTGCAGCAGTCTGGGAGCTGACCTTGTTCGTGAAGACAGAGGCAAAAAATGTATTGAGTACATTAGCTTTTTCCACATCCTCTGTTACTAGGTTGCCTCCCTCTTTCTTTAAGGGGCCCACACTTTCCTTGACTTTCTTCTTCTTGCTAACATACCTGAAGAAACCCTTCTTGTTACTCTTAACATCTTTTGCTAGCTGCAACTCCAGGTGTGATTTGGCCTTCCTGATTTCACCCCTGCATGCCCGAGCAAGATCTTTATACTCTTCCCTGGTCATTTGTCCAATCTTCCACTTCTTGTAAGCTTCTTTTTTTGTGTTTAAGATCAGCAAGGATTCAACTGTTAAGCCAAGCTGGTCGCCTGCCATATTTACTGTTCTTTCTACACATCGGGATGGTTTGTCCCTGTAACCTCAATAAGGATTCTTTAAAATACAGCCAGCTCTCCTGAACTCCTTTCCCTCTCATGTTATTCTCCCAGGGGATCCTGCCCATCAGTTCCCTGAGATTGTCAAAGTCTGCTTTTCTGAAGTCCAGGTCTGTATTCTGCTGCTCTCCTTTCTTCCCTGTGTCAGAATCCTGAACTCGACTATCTCATGGTCACTGCCTCCCAGGTTCCCATCCACTTTTGCTTCCCCTACTAATTCTTCCCGGTTTGTGAACAGCAGGTCAAGAAGAGCTCTGCCCCTAGTTGGTTCCTCCAGCACTTGCACCAGGAAATTGTCCCCTACACTTTCCAAAAACTTCCTGGATTGCCTGTGCACTGCTGTATTGCTCTCCCAGCAGATATCAGAGTAATTGAAGTCTCCCATAAGAACCAGGGCCTGCGATCTAGTGACTTCTGTTAGTTGCCGTAAGAAAGCCTCGTCCACCTCATCCCCCTGGTCTGGTGGTCTATAGCAGACTCCCACCACAACATCACCCTTGTTGCTTAGTCCTCTAAACTTAATCCAGAGACACTCAGGTTTTTCTGCAGTTTCATACTGGAGCTCTGAGCAGTCATACTGCTCTCCTACATACAGTGCAACTCCCCCACCTTTTCTGCCCTGCCTGCCCTTCCTGAACAATTTATATCCATCCATGACAGTACTCCAGTCATGTGAGTTATCCCACCAAGTCTCTGTTATTCCAATCACATCATAATTCCTTGACTATACCAGGACTTCCAGTTCTCCCTGCTTGTTTCCCAGGCTTCTTGTGTTTGTATATAGGCACTTGAGATAACTTGCTGTTTATCCTGCTTTCTTAGTATGAATCAGGAACCCTCTCCTTTCGTGCTCTCCTGCTTGTGCTTCCTCACGGTATCCCATGTCCCCACTTACCTTTGGTCTCCTTCCCCCAGTGAACCTAGTTTAAAGCCCTCCTCACTAGGTTAGCCAGCCTGCTTGCGAAGATGCTTTTCCCTCTCTTCATTAAGTGGAGCCCGTCTCTGCCTAGCACTCATCCTTCTTGGAACAGCATCCCATGGTCAAAGAATCCAAAGCCTTCTCTCCGACACCACCTGCGTAGCCATTCATTGACTTCCACGATTCAACAGTCTCTATCCAGGCCTTTTCCTTCCATGGGGAGGATGGACGAGAACACCACTTGTGCCTCAAGCTCCTTTATCCTTCTTCCCAGAGCCATGTAGGCCGCAGTGATCTGCTCAAGGTCATTCTTGGCAGTATCATTGGTGCCCATGTGGAGAAGCAGGAAAGGGTAGCAATCCAAGGGTTTGATGAGTCTCGGCAGTCTCTCCGTCACATTGTGAATCCTAGCTCCTGGCAAGCAGCAGACTTCTCGGTTTTCCCAATCGGGGCAGCAGATAGATGACTCAGTCCCCCCGAGGAGAGAGTCCCCGACCATCGCCACCCTCCTCATCCTTTTAGGAGCAGCGGTCATGGAACCCCCATAGGACAGTGCATCTCATGCCTTCCAGTCGGCAGAGTCTCCTTCTGTTCCCTTCCCTCAGATGTATCATCTAGTCCACTCTCCACATTAATACCTGTGGAGAGAACATGGAAATGGTTGCTTACCTTTATCTACACTGCTGGTACATGGACTCTCCCCTTTCTTCTAGAGGTCACATGCTGCCAAATTTCTTCACCGTTCTCCTGTCCCTGGTGCACAGCCTGCTCTGAATCTTCAGAACATTGTGTCCGTAGAAGCATATCCTGACGTTTGTCCAGGAAATCTTCAGTTTCTCTTATGCAATGCAGGGTCCATACTTGTTTCTCCAGACCTTGTGTCATAAATATAAAGGGAAGGGTAAACCCCTTTGAAATCCCTCCTGGCCAGGGGAAAGCTCCTCTCACCTGTAAAGGGTTAAGAAGCTAAAGGTAACCTCGCTGGCACCTGACCAAAATGACCAATGAGGAGACAAGATACTTTCAAAAGCTGGGAGGAGGGAGAGAAACAAAGGGTCTGTGTCTGTCTGTAGTCGTCTTGGCCGGGGACAGAACAGGAATGGAGTCTTAGAACTTTTAGTAAGTAATCTAGCTAGGTATGTGTTAGATTATGATTTCTTTAAATGGCTGAGAAAAGAATTGTGCTGAATAGAATAACTATTTCTGTCTGTGTATCTTTTTTGTAACGTAAGGTTTTGCCTAGAGGGGTTCTCTATGTTTTTGAATCTAATTACCCTGTAAGATATATACCATCCTGATTTTACAGGGGGAATTTCTTTATTTCTATTTACTTCTATTTTTTATTAAAAGTCTTCTTGTAAAACACTGAATGCTTTTTCATTGTTCTCAGATCCAAGGGTTTGGGTTTGTGGTCACCTATGCAAATTGGTGAGGCTTTTTATCCAACATTTCCCAGGAAAGGGGGGGTGCAAGTGTTGGGAGGATTGTTCATTGTTCTTAAGATCCAAGGGTCTGGGTCTTTAGTCACCTAGACAAATTGGTGAGGCTTTTTACCAAACCTTGTCCAGGAAGTGGGGTGCAAGGTTTTGGGAAGTATTTTGGGGGGAAGGACGCGTCCAAACAGCTCTTCCCCAGTAACCAGTATTAGTTTGGTGGTGGTAGCGGCCATTCCAAGGATAACGGGGGTAATATTTTGTACCTTGGGGAAGTTTTGACCTAAGCTGGTAAAGATAAGCTTAGGAGGTTTTTCATGCAGGTCCCCACATCTGTACCCTAGAGTTCAGAGCGGGGGAGGAACCTTGACACCTTGAACCTTCTCTTCCAATATGGAGACCAGCTTGCACTTTATACAGACAAAGTCGCTTCTGTCCTGTAGAAGAAAGACAAACGTGGCACATCCAGTGCAGGTCACAACACCTGAACGCTCCCCATCCATATTACCTTCCTTCTACGAGCTTCCTCAGGAGTTGTAGTAACTACTCAGAGAAGACGGCAAGTTGTAAGCCTCAGTGGGCTCTCCCCGGGTGAACTCCCAGGCAGACTCCCTCTGTTAGCCTCTCTGCTGTTCACCGCTCAGCTGGTTCACAGCTAACTGGCTTTTTATAACAGTCAGGCCCACTCAAGGCTCACCTGGAACAAAGCACTCCCAATTCACACTTTTCATACAACCAATCAAGCACATGGTCAAACTGTCAAACTCTCCACACAACAGACACTCAGATTACTCACCAACACAGCCTTCCTAATGCAGCCCTGAGCGTACCTCCTCTCAGACAGATTCCGGGCAAACTGGTGGAATTGCATCATTATGCAGGTCTCGGATGATGAACAGTGGCTGCAGAACTTTCAGATATGCAAAACCACCTTCATGGAACTATGTGCAGAGCTCGCCCCTGCTCTGCAGTGCAAAATGAGAGCTGCCTTCTCAGTGGAGAAATGCGTGGCGATCTATGTGGAAGCTGGCAACTCCAGACTGCTACTGGTCAGCTGCAAATCAGTTTGGAGTTGGGAAGACCACTGTAGGGATTTTGTTCACACAAGGATTGAGGGAATTAATTGCATCCTGCTATGAAGGACTCTGACTTTTGAATATGAGTGTGAAATAGTGGATGGCTTTGCAGAAATGGGATTCTTGAACTGTGGAAGGGTGATAGATAGCATGCATATCCCAATTTTGGCTCTGGACCATCTTGTGATGGAGTACATCAATAGAAAGGGCTACTTCTCTATCATATTGCAGGCACTTGTGGATCACCAAGGGTCGTTTCACTGATATCAACGTGGGGTGGTCAGGGAAGGTTCATGATGCACACATCTTCAGGAACACTGGCCTATACAGAAAGCTGCAAGCGGGGAATTTCTTTCCAAACCAGAACATTCCAATGGGGGATGTTGAAATGTCTCTAGTGATTCTGGGAGACCCAGCCTACCCCTTACTCCCATGGCTCATAAGCCTTACACCAGAAACCTTAACAGCAGCAAAGAGCGCTTCAACAATAGGCTTAGCAGGTGCAGAATGACCATTGAATGTATGTTTGGCAGATTAAAGGCTCGTTGGCACTGCCTTTATGGCAGGTTAAACCTCAGTGAGGAAAATATTCCCATGGTAATAGGATCCTGCTGTGCTCTGCATAACATTTGTGAAGCTAAAGGGGGAAAATTTCCCCAGGGGTGGAGCATTGAGGATGGTCATCTGGTGGCTGATTTTAAGCAGCCAGATATCAGGGCTACTAGAGGGGCTCAGTGGGGGTTATTCAAATCAGGGAGGCTTTGAAACATCATTTTGACAATGATCCCCAGTAATGTCTTTCTGTAATGCATTCAGCCAGGCTTTGTTTACTTGCCACCTGGAATGACCCTGGTAATGATTGCTTCCTGAGTATGATTTGTAATATGCAGATGTGCCAGTTGCTATCATGTGAGAATTCCAGCAGCAACCACTGTGTGCAGGAGAAAATATTTGTTTTATGTGGGTACATTTTTTTATTAAACAGCAATGACCCATACATAGAATTTGATTTCTTGCAAGGAACATGACACTGAGGAGCACTCTTTTACTGGAGGCTCTCCTTGCAAGAAATTTGTTCAGCTGTCATTTGGGAACCTGTCTGAAGGGATAGAGTGAAAGGGGTACCGTGACAGGCTGGGAACATGCAAGGATTGTCTCTGTAGAGTTTGTGGAGGACATGGCATGCAGTTCTGCATTGGCTGCAGTGGGAGGTAAGCATTCATGTGTCCTGACTGCTGCACAGTCAGGGACTTCAGCATCTCTGTTTGGTCCTCCATCAGTTTTAGAATCCACTCCAGGCCCTCTAAAATACGCTCTTGTCCCTGCTTCCTCTCCTGGCTCTCTCTGTTCAGTTTTTCATTAATTGCCTCTCTCCATACCCTATGATCTTGATCTGTGGTGTCAGATGATATGAGGACCTCCCTAAACATGTCCTCCTTACTCCTCCTGGTTCATCTGCTTATCTGAAAAAGGTGGCCTGCTTGTGTTTAGGGGGTTCCCCGAAAGGCACATCTGCAGAAGCACAAACACAAATGGGCAATGTTGTGAGTTCACTCACAGCATTGCATCATAAAAGTTAAATACACCTCTTTCTCACTCTCCCTTGGCAAACACACAGCTCGGTGAGCCCCCTAAATGTGGTGAGTTGGGCCAGGGTTGGGAAGGGGAAAAGGGTCTATGTAGTTTTTTTAAGGGAATCACTGCAAGCAGCTGGGGACACTATTGTAAATTCTGCCACCATTTTCCACAGATGTGGATAATTGAAGCCAATATCTTACTCCTGAGGGTAAACCAGGATGCAAGGGTGCATCTCCTGCATGGGTGTGGTTTCAGACTGGGTCACTATGCTGCCCGCCTGTGTGCTGCTTTGGTTCCTGCAGAAGTGGTTGTCAATTGCTGATTGGCATGGCAAAGTTTCGTACAATGGGGGAAGAAAAAAAGTAGCTCTGCCAAAGAGCCTTTGGCAAAGGATTGGCGAGTACCTCCTAGAAAGTTTCATAGAGATGTCTCTGGAGGATTCCCATGAAGTCTTGGTGTGCATTAACAAACTTTCCACAGGAGCCCCAGTGCATAGCTGCATAGGAGAAAGGACAGCAGACGCAAACACAGCTAGTCTTGGACATTTCTAACTCTTAACACACTTCTAACATATAACTAAACAAAGGACAGTTCTACCTCATGAAACCACGCAGTATCAAATCAAAATGAGCATTGACCAGAGCTCCCCTCTCCTGCATCATCCATGCCAGAGCCAAAGTGATGGGACTGGCTTGAACCTTCCGGAGTAAAGTAGAGATCCTGGCTCGCCACACTACCCTATCACCTGTCCCACCTCATCCTCCAACTCCATTTCCTACCACTTCATCCTTGGGATTGAGTCCATTGGACATTGTCTCCAGCCCTCTTCCCTCTTCCCCAAGTATATATGGGGATTTTGGCAGTGGAGTTGGGGTCGACACAGAGCATGATGTCCAGCTCCTTGTAGACGTGGCAGCTCTTTGGTGCAGCACCAGATTGATGGTTTGCCTCCCTTGCCTTCTGGTATGCCTGCCTCAGCTCCTTACTCTTCGCACAGCACTGATGCATGGACCATTTGGGGCCCTTCTCCAACATGCCATGATAAATCTGCTCGTAGGTATCGAGGTTCCTATGGCTGGAATGGAGCTGTGACTGCACAGCCTCCTCTACCCACAGACCCAGCAGATCCAACAACTCTAGTGTACTCCAAGCCGGAGAGCATTTGATGCATGGAGCGGCATGGTCAACTGAGAAGATGTGATGTGAGGTCTCCATTCGGAGCAAACAGAAAGTGGAATTTCAAAAATTCCTGGGCCTTTAAGGGGTGGGTGGATGCCTGTATACCTGGCTGCAGGGCAGCAGAGTTCAAACTGCCCACCAGAGCAGTCAGGATGGGTATTGTGGGACATCTCCTGGAAACCATTTACAGTGACATAAGCAAGCCCAGTGATGACACTGACACTGTGTCAATATAACTTTGTTGCGAAAAACTCTGCACCTCTCATTTTATTTTGTCTGAGTAGAAGAAGGGTTAATCTGCGGGAGGAGCAGAGTGGTTGCCAAAAGCTGACTTTTGGCAACCAAACCGTGCAGTGTAGACAAGGCCTAAGAATTTCGTCATTTCCTGAAACACACTGCAGCCTCTCCTGAGCACCTGCAGCCAGGAATGACTACACTGGTAATGTGCATGTCTGCACTCCACCATGTATGCAACATGTCTGCTCCCCCATCCTTGCCAATGTGAAGAGTATCTCTCAACCTTCAGAGTGCCACTGTATAACACCTGTAGCTTATATTGTGACAAATGTGGAACACCTGTATTTTGGTGATTAATACCATAATTTATTGATAATCATCATTTTCAAGTACAAAACCTTTTTAAAAATGTCTTTGACTGTGTGAATCATATGGAAACATACAATCTCCCATGTATACCAGCAGCAGAGTTTGCACCCTGGACCTTCACATCTGTTAGGGGCTTATTCCTTCACCCGCTTACTTCCCTGGTCCTTCTCGCATGAACAGAAAGCAACAATACCTGAAGTCTAAAGGTGCAAACAATTCAATGTTTATTGGGGTGAACTTCCAGCAAGCTTGATTCCAGTTTCCTTATTTAGTGCCCCCCTTCCCAGCTCTGACACCACAGAGCTTTACTTGTGTCCCTGTTCCCATTCCCCCCTTAGCAAAACATGATTCCAATTCCCCACCCCCATTCCCTGTCCCCATTTAGCCCCCCTTAATTCCTGATTGACTGCGGACTATATAGTAAAACTTGAGTTCTGCTTAGCTATACCTTAACCAATCATTTTACGAAATTTAACTAACCAGTCCTAACATATTGTAACATGATTATTTAACCAATTATATCCCACCTCCTTAATTAGTTTACACCCAGCAAAATTAATTATACAGCAGACAGAAACAATCACAGAACCAGACAGAGACCATACAAATAAACAATAGCAAAGTGGGAACTATAATGACAAAACAATACAGAAGTGAGGATTTCACATCCCAGCTATTGATAAGTGAGTTCTTGTCAGACAGGATGCTATCAAACTAAGTTTCCTTTTACATTTTCTAGGCACTTCCCTTTCTCTGGAGGCGATAGGCATCATCAGGACAGGATTGTATTCCTAACAGCCCAATAGCACCTTCTTTCAATGTGACTAGTTTGGAATGTGAGGATGTGACCGGTCACTTCCCAGCTTATGGCTGCCTCTGTTGCTTAGCCAAAGGCCTTATACAGTCAGACAGTGATTTTGATTCTCTCTTTTATACCTCTATAACTAGCTAAGTGATAAGAATACACCTAAATCAGAGTACAGGCCTTTACAGACAGGCCTGAATATCTATATCCTAACAACATCTACAGTTTAGACTCCTCTCACTTCAGCTACAGAAGTAATTGTTAGCCTTTTTGTGGATCAGACATTAAAGGACATCTTTACACGCACTTGCTCCTTGAGTTATATAAATATTTAATTTTCTAGCCAACAGTAGAATTTTTTTCTAAACATGCTTCATAATCAACCAGTACATTCAGATAATTGGTTTTGTCTGAATCAGCACCCAAAGGAGGAAAAGGTGGAGCAAGGCACAGAGCTCCAGAATGTGAGATTTTTTTTACAAAAGAAGTCCAAAAAACGTGGCATCCGTAATTCAACCACAACTGTGGTGCTGCTACTGCTGCACTGATTTGTACTTACTCTTCACCCACTAATTCTGAGGATTTAATGCTAATAACAATTTTAAAATAATAAGATTATCACCAATAAGAAGTTAGTAAGTTGGCAACAGTCACCACATGGCAGGTTCTGAGGTTTATCCCTATGTATCTAGCACAGGAAATAACTATGTGGAAACCACAGACAACGGATTACTTTTTAATGACAGCTGTTGTTCCTTGTATTTAATCAATGTGGATCTCGAACACTGGGCACATCCTGTTAGTTAAATGTTATTTTCTTGGTTTTACAGACTGGGACACTGAGACAGGAAGAAATTCAGGAACTTGTTCAAAGTTATGCAACATGTCAGTGACCAACAGAGAATATACCCTCGGATACCCTCGCTGTTAATACTGTAAGTGTAATAATATCCTACACAATGTCCTACGTAACCATCCTTTAATGGCACAGTCCCAACTGATTGCTTGGTCCAGTAAGGGTCCACCCCATCTTAAAAAGCACCTTCCATTCAACCCTCTGCTTCCAATCAACAGGCAAATCTTTAATTCCTAAGTCATTCAAAAATTCTGATCTCTTAGGTGATCGTATAAAATCGAAAACTTGGACTGAACAGACTCTGGTGAATCAACTGCTGAATTCTGAAGATTAAGATTTGAAACTTTGAAGTATAAATTGGTCTCTATTCACTTAGGTTGTATTACAGAGGAATTGTGTGGGGTGCCCTTCAGATGGCAGTGAGATGAAGCAACAGCAAAGCTTGTCTAATGTTAATGAAAATGTTAATAGTTTTATGGGAACAAAATACCATTTCAACAACATTATCAATATATCATTCAGAGCTCAGCATGTGAAAACGAACAAACTGTTTGCCTTTCAGATGAAATTGGCAAACTTTGCCTTTTCCCCTGCATTTCACAATGGTGAGAGTGCTCTTTTTTCAGATTTCACCATGAGTAAATTAACTTGCCTTTTATAAATATAATTTTAATTATTCAAAATACCCGGTATGCAAGCAGAGGTCAGGAAATTGCATGACACTATGGCCTGTGCTAGACTGGCTTTTCTAAAAATTCTCACATTTCAGAGTTTACCAAAAACTGGATCTTCTGATGCAATTTCTAGGAGTCAATGGTAACTCTAGAAAGGACAAAAACAAAAGAAACACTGTCATTCTGTAAAGTGAGAGCTTGCTCTCCTTGTTATTGTAAGATCACTACTGTATCGTATTCTGCAAGCAGAGAAATGCTCATAAAGTTTAAATAGGTCGGTTTTGGTGGGCTAGTGCAAACAAGCACAAACGCTGGAAAAATGGCTGCAGGCTCAAGTTCATTAAACAAAAGGACCATATCTGTCCTGAGAGAGACACCTGTGTCTTTCTCTCTGAATTACTTCTTGAGCCAGTGAAGTTGCTGTTCTTGTCTTATTAAAGGAGCAGTGAACAATGTTCCAGGAGAGCTCTGGGAACTGCAGGGAGATGTCTCTGGGGAAGTCGGGAATTGGGATTCACTGTTTGTTATCTGCAAGGTATGGTTTGGAATGTCAGAGTCCTGGCAAGGCAGACAAGCTGATGTGCCAGAGAGTTGTCACAAAGCTTGGCAGCATAACTCTCACTTGCTGAGACTGAGTGTGGTAACACAATAACTAACAATTCTAGGAACCTCAGCAGGTTATTATAGGGAGATAGTTTGGGGGATATTTGGAACCGGGGGGGGAGGGTGTTGGGATCATTCTGAAAAATGTAACTGGACAATGTGACCTGCATGCTTGTAGGCTGGCTGCTGGTGTCAGGGATCTGAGCCAGAGCATAGCATTTAAGTCATCCAGAGTTGAAGGACATGTGGTGACACAACCCCTTGCTGGCCTGGTTTCAGCTGCACAGTCTCGCAAAGGACTAATGTGAAGTTACTTGAGTTCATATGGTACATTTCACTTTATCTGCATGTATATTCTGTTGCTGTGTTTTTTTCCAAGTTTATAGCTCTGTCCTGTTTCACCTTGTTTGTACACATGCTTTGAGTACTTCTAAGCAGGGAATTTCTGCCTATTAAGGGCACCCAGGGAGGATGCATTTGGTTTTCCAGGTTTCTGGGTGGGAGCTTGATATAGTTTAATTATTTATCAAGAGGAACCTTACATAAATCTGGCCCTTTTTGCTATCATTAATCACATAGCAGGAGAGTTACATATATATAAAATATGCATGACATGACAGTATGGTATGATATTTACTAGCATTAGAGAATTCCCGACTTGATTGTTTATTCTGGCTTTGGGGCTGCTGAAATAGTGCAGAACAGCCATAACGAGGGCAAAGACTGGTCCTGTATTGTAATGTATGCATATAATTTGCAGAGATGTGGTTGTGAAAGAAATCTTAACTTTAGCATTTCCTGGCTTAAGTGATTCACTTTGGAAGCTTAACCTTTTCTTAACAATTTTTAATAGTTTCCTATTAGTGTTTTTAAAGGGAAAAAAAAGAGAAGAAAGAAATTCCATATCGTGAAACTAACATCTTGGCGGCATGAAATGACAAAGTGTATACTAATTGCAGCACAGATCCCTTATAGAGACTGTTCAAAAAGTTGCAGTTAGTTTTGTTATAATGTCTACATGTTGTGGCAGAGTGCTGTAGAGGGGTGTGATCTGTAGAGCACTATAGCACATTGCACTCTAACAGCCCCATGTAGACTCTGCTGGTGTGCTGTAAAAGGTATCTAGTTTGCTTTAGCAAACCTTTCTACGTACACATTAGGTACCTTTTAGAGCATGGCAGCAGTGTCTACAGGGGGCAGTTAGAGTGTAACATGTTATAGTGCTCTACAAGTCACACACCTCTAGAGCACTTTGCCATGCTGTGTAGACAAGCTGATACTCATTTTTGCTCAAACTTTTCATAAAATTCACTCTTGTGCAAAGACCAAGCCAAGAAACCATGAACCCGAAAGCTGAAAAATTGACAAAAGTTATAAACAATTGGAAAAGATCCAACCTCTATCTAAATTTACTGAGGGGTTAGAATCCCCTGCCCAACCCTTTGGGAAGTTTAGTCCATGACTATCCTCTGCAGAATTTCTTTTACCTTTCTCTGAAGTGTCTGATACTAGCCATGTCAAAAAGAAAAGGAGTACTTGTGTCAAGGTACTGAACTAGAAAGGCCACAGGTCTAATTCCGTATAATCCTTCTTCTGGCCTTTTTTAATGGAAGTGTTTGGGCAACCTAATTGCTAGGCCTTTTTCCATAATTTAGTAGAAAAGTGCTTGGCCTACGGCTAAGAAAAATTAAATATTGTATTAAACACTCAGTTCCCAATGCAATTCAGTCTGTGTTGGAGTATAATAATGATTATCACACTTCTACTTGACTAAATAATGTTTAGTTGTATTTGAATTGATTTTCATTAATTTGAATGAAATTATCTAAATTAAAGTCGGATTAAATTTAGCATTTGAATTTATGTTGTATAAATTAATAGCTTTTTCTTGCAGTATGAAATGTCCAGCAGTTCCTGCCAGTTGTGTGAAATGAGTATTTGTTAATAAACAGTTTTTGGACTGTACTCATTATATCACCATGATTAGTTAGCCAATTGGGGAGTGGCCCTGCAGGACACCGAGTTCCTCCTACAATGTGCTGAATGCAGCCCATGATGTCATTAGACTTTGAGAGTATTCAGGACCTTCCAGACGGCATTCAGCAATCTGCAGGATTACATTTATTGTGAATGTGGTGTTAGTATTCATTTGGGGCTAGTTGTTCTTTTAGATCAAAATGACACCTAGCCTAAGATGAACTCCCAGTAGTAAATGCTGCATGAGAAAGTAGTTATTAATGATTTTTATTACATATAATGCTATAACTATTTCACACTCATTATTTTGTCACAACGGAGACAACAAACAAGTTATTTCATTTCAATATCTCTTCTGAGTTAATCTTGGGGTTCACAATATCTCTTCAATTATTCTATGTGTACCAGACCACAGTCATACCTGCTGTAATTCCGTTTAAGATGGCACTTACTGGAATTGATTAACCATCAAATAATTTGCTGTTTCTTGATTCTTCTATTAGTGGGACCTCTTCTATTGTGACCCTGAAAGGAAACTATACTTTCCTGTGTATTTAATGTTGCAGGAATGTACTGTGGGTGCCCTTAATGTAACATTTATGTCATTCATTCAAAATATACCCAGCATAATGGTGTTTTTTATTCACAATACTATTACAGCCATTTATTTGTGACATATAACTCTGTGCGTGCAATTGAGTGGTTTACCAGAGGGGGCAGGAGGCAATTTATTTGCTTCTTGGACAAATCTAATCCCCCTCTCCATGGCTGCAGGGGACTCTTTTCCAGCAAAAGAGGGGCCTGGATGTGGGGGGACCCATACACCCATATTTGGTGTGACCTTTCTCAGTAGCAACTTATAAGGTTGGCAAAAGTTAAGGCATGAGCACACTGAGGAGACAAGAGCCAGGAATCTTCTCTTTTCCTCCTTGTGCCCTGCATAAATCTACCTTGAAGCTTGTGTTCCTTTACATTTCCATTGGACTGGAGTAGTCTCTGCAGACCTGCATTATAGCCTGGGGCAGGGAAAAGTTATTAATCTCTTCTTGAACATCCATCCAGTGTCTAGTCAGGCTACTTGGGCCAGGTGCAGGACTCTACAGCTGAACCTGTGAAACTACTGTGCAACTCCTCCAATGACAATGAGGATGTACTAGATTATCTGAGGGCAGAATTTCACCTATACATATATCTCTCCCCACTGATGAACGGTATAGCTACCTCTGGGATGTGATTTAGGTTCCACTACCATATGATAAACAGCAGTGCACTACAGTTTAGAATAATAAGTGAAGAATGCTTTATTCATTAGAAGTGTTGAGGAAATTTAGGAGGGCACGTTGCAATTACCTTAACTGGAATTTTCGTATCACATTATGGTTAACGCCCCCAATCTTAGGAACGGTAGTAGGGGATCTTCATTGAGCAGAGCAGTCAAGGCCTTAATTTTATGTCTCATTCCATGTTGTCAAGAAGAATTAGCTTCATACCACAACTTACAAATAATTCTGCAGAGAACTGATAACAGAGCTGAGGTTTTCCTCTGGTTAGCGTTTTGAAATGCTGAGAAAAGGGACTAGTCAATGAGCTGTAGCTTTTTTGTTGTTTTATAAATCTACATGTTCCCATCATGTTTGGCATAATAATCAAAATAATAGAGTTTCTAGCTCTGAAAACTATTCTGGTTCATTGCTCTGGAATGGCTGAACCCGTAAGCTAACCACTAAAACTGAATCATTAAGTAGCAACTAAAATGAAATACGTTTATAAAGCTTTTTTTTTAATGTATTATCTAATAGATGCATACCATCATACCACATCATTTTATTTTCTCAGGAAATTGTTTGGGGGGGAGTTATGTGCCTCACAGTATTTATGAAATGTAATGTGTTTCAAAGTAATGAAGAAATTTGCATTTGAAGCACAGTCACTTAAAAATGTTATGGGACAAGCTACATTCTATTACACCACATTTCAAATGTTTCTGAGCAGCAGCTGAGGAGATTTCCTGATGTGGCTCTATTACTGGAGAACATTTTCTCTTCATCTGTAACTACTTTTTAAAAATAGAATCAGCAAAATGGAAACTTCAGTTATCAGAGAATACAAAGAACCTCAATTCATCTTTTGATAGCAGTAATGAGCAGAAGGCAGCAGTTAGTCATCCACTGCAGCTTTCCAGTGGAAAGACTCTGATAATTTGTTGCTCATTTTGAAATAGAAGTTCTCCCTGCCCCAGGAAGGTTTTTCTTTTTCTTCTTGGCAGTTCTGATAGATGGTTTGTTTCACAAGAAGGTAATGGATAATAGTTCACAAAATTTTCCTTGTTAGACTTTCCCCTCTCTCACCTTCCCTTTCTTGTTTCTTCCATATTATTTTGGGAAAGGAGCCAAATCCTCATTCCTTCACCTAGCCTGAGTAGTCTAATTCAATGGAACCTCATACAAACTGTCCCGCAGGCCACAAGGTGACAGTAGAGCTTCTCCATGGCCAGGATTGTAGATGCAAGGCTGCAGTAGCCTCCTTGGCATTGTGTACATTTGCGCACACATTCTCCCAGCACATGACAAAGGGCTCCTGACACTACCTATTATTGTGTACCCCAAATTCCTTTTGTGCATTGGGGCACAGCTCAGACTCTGCACATGGTCACAGAGTCCATCACACTCTGTCTGTACCACAGTTAGAGACTTATTTTGCTAGTGGGGCAGGATCTCATTCATCATTTTCTGTATTAGATTCCCATAGTTCTTAAAACCCAAGAAGTAGCCAACTTTGTTACACTCCTAGCATTATTTGTGGCCTAGAATGAACCCACTTTCTGTGTGGATCAGAAAGGCAGATTGAAGTGCCTTCCAACTTAGAAGTGAGGAAAGTGGTTAGGATTATACGACTATCAGATGGGACTGCAAATGGGGAATCAGAAATGCAGTTTTGCAAACCCCAGGAGTTCAAAATTTATGAGATTTACAAAGAAAAGAAATTCATGTTTTTGAACTCCCCCTGCTACCCTTTATATGTGATAAATACTGGATCTGGCTCCCCTATGCTCCTCCCCAGCTCCTCCTCTTCACTGCCCAAAGGCCTCCTCCTTCCCCCTGCCACTCTCATAGACTTTAAGGCCAGAAGAAACCATCATTATCATCTAGTTTGACCTCTTGCACATTGCAGACCACAGAACTTCACACACCCAATCCCGTGATAAACCAATAACCTCTGGCTGAGTTATTTAAATACTCAAATCATGATTTAGGGACTTCTAGGGACAAAGACTCCACCATTTGCACTAGTTTAAATCTGCAAGTGACCTGTACCCCATGCTGCAGAGGAAGGCAAAACATGCCAAGAGTCTCTTCCAATCTGACCTTCCTTCCTGATCCCAAATATGGTGATCAGTTTGACCCTGAGTATGTGGGCAAGAACCATCTGCCAGACACTTGGGAGAGAATTCTCTGTAGTAACTCAGAGCCACCTTCTAGTGTCCCATCACCAGCCATTTGAGACATTTTCTGCTACCACTCACAGATCAGCTACCCACCTTTGTAGGCAGACTTGTGATATCATCCCCACTATAAATGTATCAAGCTCAGGGTATGTCTACACTACGAAATTAGGTTGATTTTATAGAAGTCGATCTTTAGCAACCAATTTTATACAGTCGATTGTGTTTGTCCTCACTAAGCGCATTAAGTTATCGGAGTGAATCTTCAATACCATGGCTAGCATTGACTCACAGAGAAATGCACTGTGGGTAGCTATCCCCCAGTCCCCACAGTCTCTGCTGCCTATTGGAATTCTGGACTATGCTCCCAATGCCTGATGGGGCAACAACATTGTTGCGGGTGGTTTTGGGTACATGTCATCAGTCTCCCCTCCCTCCCTCCATGAAAACAACAGCAGGCAATGGTTTTGCCCCTTTTTTCCTGGGTTACCCATGCAGACGCCATAGCACGGCAAGCATGGAGCCCGCTCAGCTCAGCGCTGCTCTTATGAGCATTGTAAACACCTCGCGCATTATCCTGCAGATGTGCAGAACCTAGCTAGGAGCCTCCAGCAAGAGGACGATTGTGAGGAGGACATGGACACAGACGTTCCTGAAACCACGGGACGTGGCAATTGGGACATCATGGTGGCAGCGGGGCAGGTTGATACAGTGGAATGCCAATTCTGGGCCCGGCAAAAAAGCACAGACTGGTGGGCCACATAATGTTGCAGGTATGGGATGATTCACAGTGGCTGCGAAACTTTCGCATGCATAAGGCCACTCTCCTGCAACTTTGTGAATTGCTTTCCCCCACCCTGAAGCACAGGAATACCAAGATGAGAGCTGCCCTGACAGTTGAGAAGCAAGTGGTGGTAGCCCTGTGGAAGCTTGCAATGCCTGACTGCTACTGGTCAGTCAGAAATCAATTTGGAGTGGACAAATCTACTGTGGGAGCTGCTGTGATCCAAGTAGCCAATGCAATCACTGATCTTCTGCTAGCAATGGTAGTGACTCTGGGAAATGTGCAGGTGATAGTGGATGGCTTTGCTGCAATGGGGTTCCCTAGCTGTGGTGGGGCGATAGACGGAACACCTATCCCTATCTTGGCACCGGACTACCTTGCCAACCCATACGTAAACCGCAAGGAGTATTTTTCAATGGTGTTGCAATCACTAGTTTATCACGAGGGACATTTCACCGACATCAACGTGAGATGGCCAACAAATGTGCACGACGCTTGAATCTTTAGGAACTCTGTGCTGCTTGAGCAGCTGCAAGAAGGGACTTACTTCCCAGACCAGAAAATTACCATTGGGGATGTTGAAATGCAAATAGTTATCCTTGGGGACCCAGCCTACCCCTTGCCCCCATGGCTCATGAAGCTGCACACAGGCAGCCTGCACAGTAGTAAGGATCAGTTCAACTATAGGCTGAGCAATTGCAGAATGGTGGTAGAATGTGCCTTTGGATGTTTAAAAGCTCGCTGGTGCTGTTTGCTGACTAGGTTAGACCTCAGCACAACCAACATTCCCATTGTTATTGCTGCTTGTTGTGTGCTCCATAATATCTGTGAGAGTAAGGGGGAGACATTTATGGCAGGGTGGGAGGTTGAGGCAAATCGCCTGGCATCCAATTTTGAGCAGCCAGACATCAGGGCAATTAAAAGAGCACAGCTAGGCACGTTGTGCATCAGAGAGGCTTTGAAAACCAGTTTCATGACTGGCCAGGCTACGGTGTGACAGTTGTGTGTGTTTCTCCTTGCTGCAAACCTGCCCCCTTTGTTGATTTTAATTCCTTATCAGCCAACCACCTCCCCCCTTCAATCACAGCTGGCAAAGGAAATAAAGTCACTATTGTTTTGAAACCATGCATTCATTCTTTATTAATTAAAAAAAAAGTGAGAACTGACAAGGTAGCCTGGGTGGGGTGGGGGAGGAGGGAAGGACGAGGCCACATTGCTTATTGTAGCCACACTACAAATCAAAATGGTGTGAATGACAGCCTTCTGTTGCTTGGGCCATCCTCTGGAGTGGAGTGGCTGGGTGCCTGGAGCCTCCTCCCATCCCCCCACTTTCCTGGGCCTCTGGGTGAGGAGGATATGGAACTTGAGGAGGAGGGCAGGCAGTTGTACACTGGATGCAGTGGCAGTCTGTGCTCTTGTTGCCTTTCCTGCAGCTCCACCAGATGCCTGATCGTGTCCATTTGCTCCCCCATTAGCTTCAGCATCGCCTCCTGCCTTGTTCTTCACGCTCACTTAATGCTTTCCTGGCCTCTGTCACTGAATGCCTCCATGCATTCAGCTGTGCCCTATCAGTGCAGGAGGACTGTATGAGCTTGGAAAACATGTCATTGCAAGTGCGTTTTTTTCACCTTCTAATATGCTGGCAAGGTTCCTCCCCCATTCTGAACTCTAGGGTACAGATGTGGGGACCTGCATGAAAAACCTCCTAAGCTTATCTTTACCAGCTTAGGTCAAAACTTCCCCAAGGTACAAAATATTACACCCTTTGTCCTTGGATTGGCCGCTACCACCACCAAACTAATACTGGTTACTGGGGAAGAGCTGTTTGGACGCATCTTTCCCCCCAAAATACTTCCCAAAACCTTGCACCCCACTTCCTGGACAAGGTTTGGTAAAAAGCCTCACCAATTTGCCTAGGTGACTACAGACCCAGACCCTTGGATCTTAAGAACAATGAACAATCTTCCCAACACTTGCACCCCCCCTTTCCTGGGAAATGTTGGATAAAAAGCCTCACCAATTTGCATAGGTGACCACAGACCCAAACCCTTGGATTTGAGAACAATGAAAAAGCATTCAGTTTTCTTACAAGAAGACTTTTAATAAAAATAGAAGTAAATAGAAATAAAGAAATCCCCCCTGTAAAATCAGGATGGTAGATACCTTACAGGGTAATTAGATTCAAAAACATAGAGAACCCGTCTAGGCAAAACCTTAAGTTACAAAAAAGATACACAGACAGAAATAGTTATTCTATTCAGCACAATTCTTTTCTCAGCCATTTAAAGAAATCATAATCTAACACATACCTAGCTAGATTACTTACTAAAAGTTCTAAGACTCCATTCCTGGTCTATCCCCGACAAAGACAGACTATAGACAGACACAGAGACCCTTGGTTTCTCTCCCTCCTCCCAGCTTTTGAAAGTATCTTGTCTCCTCATTGGTCATTTTGGTCAGGTGCCAGCGAGGTTACCTTTAGCTTCTTAACCCTTTACAGGTGAGAGGAGCTTTCCCCTGGCGAGGAGGGATTTCAAAGGGGTTTCCCTTCCCTTTATATTTATGACATATGCGATAACCTCAGGGACGGAGATGATAGGGGGAGCATAGACGGAGATGATCGGGGAAGGATAAAAAGGGAGAGTAAAGTTTAAGATGATACATTTCTGAGAACAAAAGGGAGATTCTTTTACAGTGAATCAAGCAATTCATAGCAGACAGCACTTTAGGTACAAGTGCTTTAGGTACAAGGTGGCATTTTGCCTTTTATATTGCACGCCTGCTGGTATGGTGACACATTACACATGGCTGGTCAACAGAATTCAGTTTCCAGGCAGCCATGGTAAGCAAATGCTATGCGGGGTTGGCTTCTTCTGCCTTCATAACATGTGGGAATGGTTTCAAACTGCAGCGCCCTCCTTTCCCAAAGCAAGCAATGCTGATTGGGTTTGCCATTTAAAAGGAGGGGCTGCTGTTTTGGGGTGGATGTGCAGCATACCCCTCCCCACACCCCACCACCTAGCTATTCTCTGGAATGATCCCTTCACCCCTCCCCCCACCATGTGACTATTCTTAGGGATAATCCCTTTTAGCCAAGCGCAAACAGCCCAGCATGAATGGGGTCCTTTTACTATTCCCTTACAAAAATTCCCCTATTTCAACCAGGTGACCATGAATGATTTCACTCTCCTGAGGCTAACACAGAAAGATAAAGACTGAATGTTGCTTGAATGCATCCAGAACCCAGGACCATTCACTACCATGCTTTGTGCTCCAATGATTCCAGACTACTTGCAACTGGCTTGGCGTGGCAAAGTGACCTACCATGGAGAACAAAATAAGGCAGCCCTTCCCAGAAACCTTCTGCAAAGGCTTTCAGAGTACATCCAGGAGAGTTTCATGGAGATGTCCCTGGAGGATTCCCACTCCATCCCCAGATATGTTAACAGACTTTTCCATTAGCTGTACTGGCCTCGAATGCATCCCAATTCTTCAGGGCAAATCAAACATTAAACACAATTGCTTTTAAACCCTGTAGTGTAGTTACAAATGTGCACTCACCAGAGATACCTTCTCCAGCTTCAGGATCCGGGAGGGTATTGGCTCCAGGGTAATGAAAAGGTCCTGGCTGCAGGGGAGAACGGATTCTCCACTTGCCTGCTGCACATTCTCCTCCTCCTCTTCCTCAGCCACAAAATCCTCCTCCGTGTTGTGTGAGACTCCCCCCTTGCAGGTGTCCACGGACAGTGGTGGGGTAGTGGTAGAGTTCCCCCCCCCCCCCGAATGCCATGCAGCTGATCATAGAAGCAGCATGTATGGGGCTCTAACCCAGAGTGACCGTTTGCCTCCTTTGTCTTTTGGTAGGCTTGCCTGAGCTCCTTAACTTTCACAAAGCACTGCTGTATGTCCCTGTTGTAGCTTCTCTCAACCATGCCCTGTGCAATTTTGGCATATATATTAGCATTTCTTCTTTTTGATTGGAGTTTGGCCTGCACAGATTCTTCTCCCCATACAGCAATCAGATCCAGGGTCTCCTGTTCAGTCCATGCTGGAGCTCGTTTGCGATTCTTGGAGTGCATGGTCACCTGTGCTGCTGAGCTCACCACACTGACCAAACAGGAAATGAAATTCAGAAGTTCCTGGGGCTTTTCCTGTCTACCTGGCTAGTGCATCAGAGTTGAAAGTGCTGTCCAGAGTGGTCACATTGGAACACTCTGGGATAGCTCCTGGAGGCCAATTCTGTTTGACCCAGCAAGGTTGATTTTAGCGCTACTTCCCTCACCGGGGAGGAGTACAGCAGTTGATTTTAAGAGCCTTTTTTTAGGTCGACGAAATGGTGTTGGTTGTGTAAATGCATTGCTTATAAAATCGACCTAATGCGACTAAATTCAACCTAACCTCGTAGTGTAGACCAGGGCTCAGTCTTGAAACAGGTTAAGGTTTTTGCCCACACTGCTCCCCTTGGAAGACTGTTCCCAAACATCATTCTTCTGATTATTAGAAACCTTCATATAATTTCAAGCCTCAACCTGATGATCAGTTTATATCCATTTCCTTTTGTGTCCACATTGGCACTTAATTTGAATAACTCCTCTCACTCCCTGGTATTTATCCCTCTGATGTATTTATAGAAATCAATCATATCTCCCCTCAGCCTTCTTTTGGTTAGGCTAAACAAGCCAAGCTCTTTGTCTCTTCTCTCATAAAGTAGATTTTCTATTCCTTGGATCGTCCTACTAATCCTCTTCTGCACCTGTTCCAATTTGAATTAATCTTTCTTAAACATGGGAAACCAGATTTCCACACACTATTCCAGATGAGGTCTCACCAGTGTTTTGTATAATGGTACTAACACTTCCCTGTCTGTACTGGAAATACCTCAGCTGATGCATACTAGTACTGCATTAGCCATTTTCATGGCCACATCACATTGGTGGCTCATAGTTAAGGGTATGATTTTGTCACAGAAGTTATGGAATCCATGACTTCAGCCCCGGTGACTGGGCCCCGCTGCTTCCTGCAGTGGCAGGGAGCTGTGAGGTATGCCTGCCACCTGAGGCAGCTGGCCTCCAAGCCCCCCTGAGCAATGGGGATACCCTGTAGCTCTCAGCCATCATGGGCAGAGGGTTACCCCCACAGCTCCTGGCCACTGGCAGGGGGACCACCCCCTGTAGCTCCCCAGCCACTGTGAGCAAGGAGACCACCCCCCGCAGCTCCCTGGCTGCTGCTGCGGGGCAGGGGGACCACCCCTGGTATCTCCCCATCCGCCGTGGGGGGATCAGGGGTACCTTGGAGCTCTGAGCCCCCACGGGTGGTGGCGAAGAGCTCCTAGCCACCCTGCAGCTGCCCAACCCCTTCCCATTTTATCATGGATATTTTTAGTAAAAGTCAGGGACAGGTCAAGGGCTTCCATGAATTTTTCTTTATTGCCATGAACTGTCTATGAATTTTTTTCTAAAAATATCCATGACAAAATGTTAGCCTTACTTAAAGTCCTCCTGTGATTGATCGATACACCCAGGTCTTTCTCCTTCCCTGTCATTTCCAAATGATATATTCCTAGTTTACAGGAAAAATTTGAATTAAAAAAATTGACATGATCACATGACCTGCAGTGTCAAAGCAGCATCCCAGGAAGCTTCTCAGGAAGGTGGGAGATTAGCATCTTCAAAGTCCTGTTGTTCTCCCTAGTGGCCCATTGATTAACCAACCAGACTGATGGCATTTTGTCTGGTGGGTGTTCCCCAGGTGCAAACACTTTTGTAATTGATACATAATCCGTCTTCCTAACTTCAGGTGCAGAAATGATATATGCATAAAAATAGGGTAATCATATTCCATAAATCATAACCTTTCCAATGATACCTCACATTACCCATCTTGGATAGAACACATCTTAATTATGCCATATTCATATCATAACAATATCTTTATGAAGAATATGGGGTTTAGGGTCACACATCCCATTTCTATTACTCCAGTTTTCAAGGTCGTCCAGATCTTTTATATGACATTCTGGTCCTCCGTCATATTGGCAATACCTCCCATCTTTGTGGCATCCGCAGATTTCATTAGCACACTCCCACTTTTTGTGGAAAGGTCATTAACAAAAAAAATTAAATAACATTGGTTCCAGGACGAATCCCTGAGGAACCCCACAAGTAACTTTCCTCCAGCTTGACAGTTCACCTTTCAGTATGACTTCTTGTAGTCTCCCTTTCAACCAGTTCCTTCTCCACCTTTCAATTCTCATATTAATCCCCATCTTCTTCAGTTTATCTAATAAACTTTGGAACTGTATCAAATGCCTTACTGAAATCTAGATAGATTAGATCCACTGCATTTTCCTTGACTAAAAAATCTGTTACCTCCTCAAAGGAGGAAATAGATTGTGCCAGACCACCTTATCTTCTGTAAAACCATGTTGTATTTTATCCCAATTACCTTCATTCCCCCTCTCCCTCCAGCACACTTTGGCAGTTTCCCAAAGCTGTCCTCCGTTTCTAGCCTGCAGGGAAGGGGGATTTCTGTGGGCTCCTACAATACCCTCTTCCTGCACTGTGGTGGTGGTATGCCTGCTGGGCTACTGTGGCATAACATCCTCTAGCAGCTGAATGTGCATGTGGCTCGGAGAGAATTCCAGAGCGGCCTTCATTTTCTCAGAGGTGGCTAAACAAAAAATGCCTTAGCTCATGACACTCATGATAATATTGCTAGTGTTAGCAACAGTGGAAATGATGTTCAATCTGTGTGCATGTAGAACAGGTGGGGGTGGGAGCTTCATTGCTATTGCATAAATGGCATAACCTAGATGAGTTCCAAAGGAACCAGGAAAAGCTGAGGCACATTAAAATATGGAAAAAAAAATTAATTCATCCCTTGAAAGCCTCCGAACAGCTTTAGCTCAGATTTCATTTGGGCAAAGGTTCAGATTTTCCTTTGTCTGAACTGGTTTCCATCAAGATGTTCCACCCTCTTGATTCTACTATATATAACATTAATCATATACAAGAGAAAAGGGGACATTATCAAGGAAAAGCCAAGAGACTGTAAGAGTGGCTAATGATAGATTGGAAAAAAATCTCCTATTAGGCTAATTAGTAAAAGGAATGTATTTTAATTATGACACTAATTTATAAGAAGCAACAAATGAGTAAGAAACATACAATTGGTGGTTCAGCTTCCACCAATTGACCTTGAATGTTTTGATTTTCATTTAATTTACAAGCTTGGCATCTTATAAAAAAAAAGAATCTGATCAGACATGGCATGATAGATAATAATAATTATTTATTATACTGATTAAAAATGAAATGGGTTATTTACCAGTATATAGTATACATGCAAAACAAAATTATCATTTGAAGAATGCACCCTATCCTTTTACTTCACCATTGGTACTTAAAACAATTTTGAATAATTACTTTAAAAGTAATTAAGTTAAGCAAACTACAATCCCCAGCAATGAGCATTACCTGCTATTCCCCAAACCTAATTGTTTACAGGCTGGAAAGCAGAATGACTTCCAGGTTTCCTGTTACAGTCTGAATATGAGCCAGGGACATTTTCATTGTAAAATACTCTTAGTAATGTCAGATGCTCAATGTATTCATCTTAAATTGTTTTCTTTATTTATTCATGGTAAGACACACCTATGCTTCTTTTAGATAATTGAAGGTATTTTTTAACTACTTGCTTTAGAGAAGATGAGTGAAGATATTCAGCTGGAAATATAGGAAGGATGAAAAACTAGAGAAGAGAGTATATGATGGGTGGACAAGGGACTAAGGAGAGGGGATGTGCAATTTTTACCAGTTGTATATGGACTGAGCCTTGTATGGTGTATAGAATTAGTGTGGCAAGTGTATAAATACAACCTACGCACAGTATGTGTCCTAGTCCATGTGAAAAAGCATGAAAAGATTAACTGCAATAGTTACTGAACAGGGGAATTAACCTTATATATTAGCATCATGTGAAACTGCTCTTGCACAATGGTTACCATTAAAAATGAGCATTTGCTAACAATTTAAGACACTGTTGAATTTGTACTTACTTTATTTCCCTCCAGAGTTTAGAATCGGAGATTATCCATGGTAATGGTTGGCAAATGCTGTCTTCTTGAATGACTGGTTCTTGAGTCATGTGAAAAGTCAGCATTGGTGAGGTTAGCAAAACACACTGTTTCTAAAAATGGGCAAAAAACTGATTCAAGTCGTTGAGTCAGATTAATTAATGGCCAGTCAGTGGCAGCAACCCAAGCAGCTCCTATTATGTAAATTTATGCATAGAACACATGTGGAATAATGTGTTCTATGCATAAATTTACATTATAGGAGCTGCTTGTGGTTGCTGCCACTGACTGGCCATTAATTAATCTGACTCAACGACTTGAGTCAGTTTTTTGTGACCTAATGTGGCCTAATTTGTGGCCTAATGTGGTTAGGCCAAGAAATGCGCTCAGTGAGAGACAATGGGTAAAGGCAACACTATTGTGTGGATTAGGTGAGTGAGTTCTTAGGGGCTTTAAAACAAAGAAAAGCAGAGAAACCTAATACAATATCTTTAAAAGCAGGTTTTGCACAATTTAGATCAACTAGAAAGAAGTATTGTTTAATCATAGAATAAAGGCAAACATGAAGTGATAGATACAGGCACTTAGTTGCCAGAAGAACCACCACGAGTCAAGGCCCTAGTCTACACTGCCACTTTACAGTGCTGAAACATTCTTGCTCTGGGGTGTGAAAAAATACACCCCTGAGTGACGCAAGTTTCAGCACTGTAAAGTGGCAGTGTAGACAGTGCAGAGCCATGTTAAAGTGCTGCCACTTTACAGTCACACCACTTACACCAGGGTTTGGCAGTAAAGCTAGATTAATAATTTTGGTTACAGGGAGCAAAATTATACAGGCTGCCACCTGAACATCAGTGTGACTGGGATTAATTTCACCCAATTTATCTGTATTTTGGGAGCTGATCCTACAAGATGTTGAGCCAGCCTCAATTACCCCTTGAAGTCAATGGTAGTTTGAGGAAGTTGAGGATATTCAGTCGGTCCCAGGATTTAGTTACTAGGCAGGATATGTAAAGATTGCTCCAAATTGGTTTGGTCCTTTTGAATCTGATCTTTATCACCAGTAGATCATAAATCACATGAGCTCAGCCTTTATTGTGCCTTATGGAAAGCTACAGACTCCACAGCAGTATGCTTCATCAGCTCATTTGGCATTCCTACTTTAGGTGGAGTGACATTACATAATTTGTGATGACTTTGTTCTGATTTCTAGCCATCATGAAGGATTGATGGTCCAGAGTCACAGAAGTGTCATCAGTGATAAATTCCAGTTAGACTTTAATCTTTTTTCACTTGATGTAACATCAAAGAATAATATCACAGGCTGCAAGATATTTTAGACAAATTATTGGAGAAAAAAGATCCACAACTGACAGATTGAATGGAAATTGTATTGATATTTTAAGGTGCATCTTCTTTTTGAGCTTCTATGAAGAGACTCTCAGGTAAAATTCAAAATTAGACAGAATCTCAGGAAAGATCGAAAGCTCCATAGTTCATCATTTAGTATTTATCGTATGTTTACAGCCAGTTTGAAATTGTATTAGTTGTTCTGGGGAGTTGGAAAGGTGGCCTGATCAGTACTTGGATTAGGGATGAACAGTGAAAACAGGTGTTATTGAAAGCAGATGATTCAGTATGGGATTCCTCTCTCTGAAATCAGTAATTAATATGGTGTGAGGCAAGATGCTTTGTTGTTCACCACTTGTCCATGTTAAAAATTTCCCTCCAACAAGAGGAATGTTAACCTTTTGTATTCTGGGCAAATTCATATTTGGCCAATTCTGTCTACTTATATCCTCCTTGCAGTTTCACTTATATGTGATATTGGTCATCTCTTGAATTCAACTGGTACATACTGCTACTGTGATTTAGTAGTTTCAGTAGCAGTTTTTAGTGGGCATAGGTCTGAATGACAGTTGGTAAATGACTAACAGTCTGGTTCTCAACATTATTAGAGAGAAGCCAATGAATGGATGGTGGAGGATGGGGTTAAGAGCTGAACTATCCTTTCAGCTCCATAGAAACATAACTTCTGTTACCTTTTGCAAAAGGAGAAGTGGTCCCTCTAAAGCGAAGAAGAAATTCAGTTCAATTAAGAGACCACTGAATGTGAAAGAATAATCCAGTGTCTATGCCAATTCAGTCCTTGGTCTTTCTGTGTTTGAAGATGGCAATATGTGTGTAAACTGTGACAGTGTAGGGACGACATTGACAGTCCAACAAAATATCCAGGCCACTTCCAGTAACTGGAATATCGATTATGATGCTTATTGCCAAAAGCAGTTATAAGGCCTTTGTAGCAACTTTAGCATAACTAGGAAAGCTGGTGGAATGGGGCAAAGAGGAGGGGGAGACCACAAGAATTGACTTCCATGACCTCCGTGACATAAACGTAGCCTTACCAATGATGTATTTCCTGACACTGCTTCACAAACAGTAAATTTATCAAGAGCTTTGGGTTCAGACAGTCCCAGGTAACAATGGTAATTATTATCATATGCTCATTCACTAGAAACTGAATTGATATAGATATCTCCCTTCACAAAATACCTTTAGTTGCTAATAGCTTTGGTCAATAATAAATAGGGCAGGTTTGAACCAGTGACCTCTCATAAAAGCCTTCATATCGCATTACCAATCCTCTGATCTATGCAATTCCCTTCAAATACATTTTCCCCCATTTGCCTGTGTGCTCGTATTAATCCCATCTAAATTTCAATGCACGGAAAAAAGCATGCCCAAGTTTTACTATGTGCAGACCATCTCCTATTTCTCCAAACTACTAGTAATTTCCCTCTGTTTCACATGATGTAGATTCAAAAAGGATTATATTTCATTGTCTTCTTTCTAATGTCAGAAATGTCAGCTGTTTGAAACTCAAACTGTAAGATGTCTTGTAAGATAAGATAAAGGAAAAGGCATTATGGAACCTTCAATAGTTCTCTGAATTGCTCTTCAGTTAAATGGTAACACTTTTGAATGGAGTAGGATAAAAGGACACAGAACACCACACTGTATCTTTTAACTTTTTACACCTTATTTTCCAAATGCCTTGTAATAAAGGGGGATGATTTGTCAGGTATAATTTAAGTGACTGTTTCTTGAAAAGCAATTTCATATATATATATATATATATATATATATAAACTATTTATTTATATTTTTTAAAAGGCCTAAAAATGTATTGACATTTCATCAGAAGAAATGGATTGCAAGTTGCTGCCCAGTAAAGTGTAGCTTGAAAAAAAATTCTATATATTTCACCAAAAACAATGGATAATATATTTCACCAATAACAATGACCTTGGGGCAATGGATAAAAACCTGTCATTATAATTTGACAGAACAACTGGTTGTCTTCTAATGCTTAGCATTCAGTTGTGTAGTGTTCTTTCAGTAATATAGTCTTTTAATGCTTAAGAAATGCATTGTCTCTGTACCGAAGTAAAAAAAAAAATAGCGAGCAAATAAACAGAATGCAAAAAAAAAAAAATTGTTCTGTCAATTCAGAATGTCAGCTTCTTATCCATTGCCCCACAGTCATACACTCTTGTCTTCAATGAAATGATGGATTTTTTTCCAAGCAGCATTTTAATACTGGGACACTGGCGAAGATTTTTCTGGTAAATCAGAAATTGGATATTTTTACTGTTTATTTTCTGTTTTAGCAGCTTTACTTAAAACAGGTATTTTCTGATAAGGGCAAGAGATTAAAAACTTCTTGGGATACAAATTTAAAGATGGGACAGTATCATCTCTTAAAAGTGAAGGAAGGTTCCCTCCTCCATTATACTATTGGTATTTGTGAAAAGAAAAGGAGTATTTGTGGCACCTTAGAGACTAACCAATTTATTTGAGCATAAGCTTTCGTGAGCTACAGCTCACTTCATTGGATGCATACTGGAGTGAAGTGAGCTGTAGCTCACAAAAGCTTATGCTCAAATAAATTGGTTAGTCTCTAAGGTGCCACAAGTACTCCTTTTCTTTTTGCAAATACAGACTAACATGGCTGTTACTCTGAAACCTGGTATTTGTGAAGTTTTCTGAATGATTTAAAGGAACTGTGCATCTCACAATTTCAATTCAGTTGGTTTAGGAGAGTGTCACGTTCTAGAATGTAATCCAGACTGGTAAAGAGTTGTGTCTCCTCTTACCCTATAACCCAGAGTGCTTCACAATGCCTTGCTGTCATTGCTCTCAGCCTGGGATACCCACAGTCAGCAACAAGCATGCACTCTGTGTCTATGTGTTGGGCAGCCCAGGGCCAACATTTTGGATCCTGGTGCCTACTTGCAATAACACAGACTTCCAATGGTCTCTACCAGCCTTGGTTAACAACTGGTTAACAACTCCACACTCTTCCCAGTCTCAAATTTTCCCAGTAACTTGTGTTCTCCAGCATCCAGCCCTGTCCTGGAACAATCAGAGGAATGTTAAGATTTGTTGTTTTTTTAAAGAATCAGTATCCAGCAGTTTTCTATATTAACTGGAGTTACCAAACAGTTCAGTTCAAATATGACCCTGGCTTGGTGGAGATGAAAAATAAAGCAAGTTTATTTCATTGCAAAGAGAGAATTTTTTAAGTGAGTTCAAGTGCAAGGATTAAATTCAGAACTGGTTAAAAGAGAAATAAAGATAAAGTGCTTTCTAGTAACTAATATTTAATAAGCTAGACTTGGGTTCAAAGTAAATCCTAAGCATGAGTTTTCATCAAGATGGCTGACCAAACCTCTGGGTCAGCATCTCTCCTCTGAAGTCAAAGGGCTGGTACCTTTGTCTTCTTAGGTGAAACTTGGGGTTTCTTTTACAGTCCAGTGAATCTTTGAAATTGATTCTTCTGAAGAATACCTCCATATAAAAGTCTATTTCCAAGCAATGGGGTAGGCAATATGGAGTCTCTCTTAAAGGAAGTTTCCTGCTGCTTCTTCCCATGCTGGAGTTGTCTGTTAAAATGTTAATTATCTCGTTCCTGCCCCCTCTGGTGCAACTGAATGAACATTAGACATGTGATTTGTCAATCTCCTCCCCCACTGTAATAGTTTGCCTCCACCCCTTGATGCTTGATGGGTCTGTTTATGCAATATGTAAATACATTTTAATTGTGTTTCGAAGTACTTTGAAAGTAACTCCCCAGGTGGGAAAACTATATTCATAGAATCATAGAAGATTAGGATTGGAAGAGACCTCAGGGGGTCATCTAGTCCAATCCCCTGCTCAAAGCGGGACCAACACCAACTAAATCATCCCAACCAGGGTTTTGTCAAGCAGGGCCTTAAAAACCTCTAAGGATGGAGATTCCACCATCTCCCTAGGTAACCCATTCCAGTGCTTCACCACCCTCCTAGTGAAATAGTTTTTCCTAATATCCAACCTAGACCTCCCCCACTGCAACTTGAGACCATTGCTTCATGTTCTGTCATCTGCTACCACTGAGAACAGCCGAGCTCCATCCTCTTTGAAACCCCACTTCAGGTAGTTGAAGGCTGCTATCAAATCCCCCCTCACTCTTCTCTTCTGCAGACTAAATAGGCCCAGATCCCTCAGCCTCTCCTCGTAAATCAGGTGCCCCAGCCCCTGATCATTTTTGTTGCCCTCCGCTGGACTCTCTCCAATTTGTCCACATCCCTTCTGTAGTGGGGAGACCAAAACTGGACGCAATACTCCAGGTGTGGCCTCACTAGTGCCGAATAGAGGGGAATAATCACTTCCCTTGATCTGCTGGCAATGCTCCTACTAATACAGCCCAATATGCCATCGGCCTTCTTGGCAACGAGGGCACACTACTGACTCATATCTAGCTTTTCATCCACTGTAATCCCCAAGTCCTTTTCTGTAGAACTGCCGCTTAGCCAGTCGGTCCCCAGCCTGTAGCGGTGCATGGGATTCTTCTGTCCTAAGTGCAGCACTCTGCACTTGTCCTTTTCGAACCTCATCAGATTTCTTTTGGCCCAATCCTCCAATTTATCTAGGTCACTCTGGACCCTATCCCTACCTTACAGCATATCTACCTCTTCCCCTCAGTTTACTGTCATCTGTGAACTTGCTGAGGGTGCAATTAATCCCATCATTCAGATCATTGATCAAGATGTCGAACAAAACCGGCCCCAGGAATGACGCCTGGAGCACTCCACTTGATACCGGCTGCCAACTAGACATTGAGACATTGATCCTGACAATCTAGCCAGCTTTCTATCCACCTTATAGTCCATTCATCCAATCCATACTTTTTTAACTTGCTGGCAAGAATACTATGGGAGACCATATCAAAAACTTTGCTAAAGTAAAGATATATCACATCCACAATGTTCCCCATATCCACAGAGCCAGTTATCTCATCATAGACAGTAATCAGGTTGGTGAGTCATGACTTGCCCTTGGTGAATTCTTGTTGACTGTCCCTGATTACCTTCCTTTCCTTCAAGTGCTTTAAAATGGATTCCTTGAGGACCTGCTCCATGATTTTGCCAGGGACTGAAGTGAGGCTTAACAGTCTGTATTCCCCAGGTTCTCCTTTCTTCCCTTTTTAAAATATGGGCAATATATTTGCCTCTTTCCAATCGTTCGGGGATCTCTCCCGATCACCACGAATTTTCAAGGATAATGGCCAATGACTCTGCATTCAATCAGCCAAATCCCTCAGCACCTTTGGATGCATTGGATCTGGACCCATGGACTTGTACACATCCAACTTTTCTAAATAGTCCTTAACCTGTTCTTTCATTACTGGGTGCTGCTCACCTCCTCCCCAAACCATGTGTTGCCTAGTGCAGCAGTCTGGGAGGCAAAAAAAGCATTAAGTACATCAGCTTTTTCCCACATCATCTATCACTATGTTGCCTCCTCCATTCAGTAAGGGTCCCACACTTTTCCTGACCACCTTGTTGCTAACATACCTGTAGAAACCCTTCTTGTTACCCTTATTCCTCTTTCACGGGGAAGGGTAATTCCTGCTTGGCTGGCAAAATGAAATTAGAATTCTTAAAACATGGTTATGTCCATAACTTTGTATCTGTTGCTTACACCTGAGTTATCAGCTTTTCATTGACACCTTACAAGAAATATTTTGCACAAGGACTTTTACAGTAGTGTGTAAAGTGTGAATACAGGCATGCTTAAGGCCACAGGGTGTCTTATGTAAGTGAAGCCAAATTTTCTCAGTTGGGACAAAGTGATAGCCATATTAAAATTTATTAACTTAAGCAACATAGGTGAATCTACAAGGCTAAATATTTGTATAATACAAAGAGAATTTCCAGCTTCTTTTAAAAAAAGAAAAGGAGTACTTGTGGTACCTTAGAGATTAACCAATTTATTTGAGCATGAGCTTTCGTGAGCTACAGCTCACTTCATCAGATGCATGCCGTGGAAACTGCAGCAGACTTTATATATACACAGAGAATATGAAAAAATACCTCCTCCCACCCCATTGTCCAGCTGGTAATAGCTTATCTAAAGTGATCATCAGGTGGGCCATTTCCAGCACAAATCCAGGTTTTCTCACCCTCCACAACCCCCACACAAATTCACTCTCCTGCTGGTGATAGCCCATCCAAAGTGACAACTCTTTACACAATGTGCATGATAATAAAGTTGGGCCATTTCCTGCACAAATCCAGGTTCTCTCACCCCCTCACCCCCCTCCCAAAAACCACACACACAAACTCACTATCCTGCTGGTAATAGCTCATCCAAAGTGACCATTCTCCCTACAATGTGCATAATTAAGGTGGGCCATTTCCAGCACAAATCAAGGTTTTCTCACTTCCCCCCCACCCCCATACACACACAAACTCACTCTCCTGCTGGTAATAGCTCATCCAAACTGACCACTCTCCAAGTTTAAATCCAAGTTAAACCAGAACATCTGGGGGGGGCGGGAATAGGAAAAAACAAGAGGAAATAGGCTACCTTGCATAATGACTTAGCCACTCCCAGTCTCTATTTAAGCCTAAATTAATAGTATCCAATTTGCAAATGAATTCCAATTCAGCAGTTTCTTGCTGGAGTCTGGATTTGAATTTTTTTTGTTTTAAGATAGCGACCTTCATGTCTGTGATTGCGTGACCAGAGAGATTGAAGTGTTCTCCGACTGGTTTATGAATGTTATAATTATTGACATCTGATTTGTGTCCATTTATTCTTTTACGTAGAGACTGTCCAGTTTGACCAATGTACATGGCAGAGGGGCATTGCTGGCACATGATGGCATATATCACATTGGTGGATGTGCAGGTGAACGAGCCTCTGATAGTGTGGCTGATGTTATTAGGCCCTGTGATGGTGTCCCCTGAATAGATATGTGGGCACAGTTGGCAACGGGCTTTGTTGCAAGGATAAGTTCCTGGGTTAGTGGTTCTGTTGTGTGGTATGTGGTTGTTGGTGAGACAACAGACATACAGACAGCCCCGCAACCTGAAGCAAATACTCACTTGGCCCACTCACTTGGCTCACTCAAATGGCCCAACTTTATTATCATGCACATTGTGTAAAGAGTTGTCACTTTGGATGGGCTATCACCAGCAGGAGAGTGAATTTGTGTGGGGGGGTGGAGGGTGAGAAAACCTGGATTTGTGCTGGAAATGGCCCACCTGATGATCACTTTAGATAAGCTATTACCAGCTGGACAATGGGGTGGGAGGAGGTATTTTTTCATATTCTCTGTGTATATATAAAGTCTGCTGCAGTTTCCACGGCATGCATCTGATGAAGTGAGCTGTAGCTCACGAAAGCTCATGCTCAAATAAATTGGTTAGTCTCTGAGGTGCCACAAGTACTCCTTTTCTTTTTGCTAATACAGACTAACACGGCTGTTACTCTGAAACCAGCTTCTTTTAAAGAGTGTTGTTAGCACCTCATTAAGTTGATTTACATAATAATACATTGGAATTTGGAAGACTTACCCTGTCAATGAGAGAGCCAAGTATTTCTCTAAAAAGAAAAGGAGTACTTGTGGCACCTTAGAGACTAACCTATTTATTTGAGCATGAGCTTTCATGAGCTACAGCTCACTGTAGCTCACGAAAGCTCATGCTCAAATAAATTGGTTAGTCTCTAAGGTGCCACAAGTACTCCTTTTCTTTTTGCGAATACTGACTAACACGGCTGTTACTCTGAAACCAAGTATTTCTCTGTTGTAAAAAGTTGCACTGCCCCATGCTATGGTTTTAAGCAATTTCTGGCCTTTTGGAAGGAATTGATTGCTCATAAATTGTTATTGGATGCAGGAAGGTTAGTAAACAAATCGGACTTTCACTTTTGGTTTCAAACTCGGGTCATATGTTTAGTCACACACAATTCGGCATGTTTGGTAGTGTCTAAGGCTGTGTCTACACTTGCAGATGTAGAGCACTGGGAGTTAAATCAGCCCTCAGAGACAGCAGCAGGGAAAGCATTGCTGTGTGTTCACACTGTGCTCCTTGTGACTGTGGAGCATGTCCACGTTAGCAGCTCTTGCAACACCACAGAGAGCAGTGCATTGTGGTAGCTCTCCCACTGTTCAAGTCGCTGCAGCATCCTTTGGAAAGGGTTTGCAATGCCTAATGGGGCAGGCACAGTGTCACATGATGCAGGTTTCCCAATCCCATTGTTCCATGGGCATCCTACTAGATTGCCAGCTGATTTTCAAATGAGGGGGTGAGGAGTGTGACGGGGAGTGTGTTGTGTGTATGTGGAAGGAGAGACAGTATTTTGGGGGACAGTGTGTGTCAGCATACTGTCTTGTAAATTCAGACAGTGGCAGGGGTAAGGAGGAAATCAGACATCAGCCCCCACCCCCTGCCTCTCTCTCTCACACACACACACACACACACACACCCCTGCCTCTGCAGCAGGAGCATTCCACAGTAATGGTTTGCTTTGTGTCCCGGAGCAGATAAGCAGCCAGCTGTCAGAAACAGAGCTTTGAAAGGGGATATCCTCATGCCTGCAGCTGAGTTCAAAACAATGACCAGAGTGGCCACTTGATTTCAGGGGATTATGGATGTTTTCGGAGGCCAATCACAGCGCAGTAATGCAACACGTCGTGCACACTGAGAACCCGGCATTTCAGCCCGGGTGCAGCAAGCTCTATGCTTCTCGTGAAGGTGGATTACCAGGGGTGCTCCAACCGCGGGGTCCAAGTGCTCTAAATGCCTTGCCAGTGTGGACACCTCAGGGGTTATGGTGCCTGGGGCTGATTTAATGTGCTCTAACTTGCAAGTGTAGAGAGGGCCTAACGAATGCCCTGAAATAGAATAGCAAGGAGGGTGACAGGAGCTGTTAAAGCTCTGGAATAGGCATGCATTAATGCAGTTGTTTTTTTGGAAATTGCATCAGCAGTTACCCATAATATGTTTGACTCAGATTAGTAGTACTCACTTATTCATATTTAAAAAAAAGAAAAAGAAACAAAAGAGTCTGCCCAGATGGTGGTCAATAAAGATATGGCGGGTACATGTCAGGAGTTACTAGTTTGTCCAGGTCAATGAAGTTTAAATTGCCTTGCTGACAGTTGATGCAGAAAAGGCCTAAGGTCATTCAATATAGGAGTTGTGGATGAGGTGCACTTTTACCTTAACTCTGAAAAATAGGTAGACAGGTTTTATAGCTCTCCTGAGGCAGAGTGAAGAGTGTTTCAACCTGAGGAGGAACAACCAGATATAGTTATTTACCAGCTATCTCTGGTTTTCTCTCAAAACAGATGTCCAAAGAAAATAGACATTCTGGAAATCTAGTTCAGAAATTGTCTTTGGTAGAGTATGTGCTCCTGATGTTATTGAACCTAATGGTATCTTTAACAAAAATTTTGAATGCAGTGGCTTTACTTACTGCATTTTTTATATGTGCATTTGAATTGGATGAGGAGGTTAGGGTGCTTGCACCTGTCACTAGCTAATAACAGGTGCTAATTTCTCAAGTAAAAAGAATATCTGGACCTTTTCCCTTTTGAAAATGTCTCCCTTAATGCAGTCGAGCAAAATTTTCAAGAAAAATTACTAATATAGATAAAATATATCAGCTGATCCTTACCATAAACTTCAATAATGTGCACACAACCCAGCATACAACCATAAACATCAGCTGCCTAATCAACCTATCAGATTTACACAGGCATCAATTACCTCAAGTAAGTCTTCATACTACCCTCCCACCTGTCACATATTTTACACTCCATTTATCACCCACTCACACAATGCAGGTTATATGTGTTCATCTGAACCACTAGCCAACCACACCATCCTAACATTTCCTCTCTACCTAATCTCCTGACCCAGTCTTATGTTGTACCCTACTTCATTCCTGTTCAACCTCACCCACAAAACTGTCATTCATCCCTCAAGTCAGTCACCGGTCCATTCACACACCACTCCCCCTCATCAGTGAATTCTGTCCTTCGCTAATTAATTGTTTTTTCTTCTGCCCCATTTCTCCACAATTGGGGGAGAATGGTTGCTCCCATACTTGCCTCATTGGTTGCATTTGCTTTATGGTTTTTAAAGGTTTCCTTCAAACAATAGGGGATAGAAACTTAATTGATTAAAAGAAGAGAGAGAGAGAGAGAGAACGAGAGAGAGAGATTTTGCAAACATTAAAATGGCATTGGTCCTACTTATCTGGGAAAGCTTCCTATTTGCCTCAATTGAAAGGGATTTTGCCAGGCTGCCTTAAGGCACCAGAAAAGGTATGTCTGCACTACAGTGTAAGGCCGGGTCTGTGGGAGGAAAGCCTGCAGGCTTGGCATTTGTAAACCTGTGTTTCAGCGTCTACACTGACCCTAGATTTAAAACTTCCAAACCTGGGTCTCATATAGTGCTCACCCATCCATGCTGCACTACTCAGACCTGAGTCAAACTAACCTATACCAGGCTTCCTGCCGGCCTCCCCAGCTGTAGTGTCTGTAGCCATTTGTTCATGGTGTATTGTGCGAAAACTTAACTGCCCATCCTGCAGCAATTTACAGGAGGTTGTTGCAGCCTGCCAACACATCCTGCCGAGCTATCTTTGGGGTCTGTATGATCTCAGTGATTTCACTCTCTGACGCTCTGTACCTCAGGGAAACACCTCCATGTTCATTTCTATAAAATGATTGTGTGGTATCCAATGCAAAGTTTGTTATGTTGGATGTCTTCGGAAGGCTCATAATGCACTGAGCATGGTTGTTATAGTAATGTTATAGTAATTGTTACAGTAATGCTATAGTAAGGTTATAGGTTATAATTTCATGTATATGGTTATGAGGCTGAAAATGTGTCCTTATGGCTTAAAGCAAACCCATGCAAAAACTCTCCAAGAACAGAGAGGCAGTACACACCTCGTCAGGGCATGGATGGGACAAACCCAGCCCAGCCTCCCAGGAACAACGGACACTGGCTTAGGCAGCAACAAAAGAATCTGTTAGACCCTCCAGGGAGTCACCCCCTTCCTTTGGGCAGTTTGGGACTGCGATGAGGTAATGTTCATCTGACTCTGAAGGAAGCCAAGAGGAAAGAAAGGACGTGATAAAAGGGAGAGACATTTTGCCATGCTCTCTCTTTTCCACCTACATCTACGGACACCACCACTACCAAGCGACTGAAACTCTGATCAAAGGGGAGAGCCTGACTGAATAGTAACCAGACAGCCTGTGGTGAGAAGCATCTAAGTTTTTAAGCACATTGAAAGTGTTAAGATCAGCTTAGAATGCATTTTGCTTTTATTTCATTTGACCAAATCTGACTTGTTATGCTTTGATGTATAATTACTTAAAATCTATCTTTTTAGTTAATACATGTGTTTGTTTATTCTACCTGAAGCAGTGTGTTTGGTTTGCAGTATATCAGAGGCTCCCCTTGGGAGAACAAGCCTGGTACATATCAATTTCTTTGTTAAATTGATGAACTTATATAAGCTTGCAGCGTCCAGTGGTCATAATTGGACATTGCAAGACGGAGGTTCTGAGGGTTGTTTCTGGGACCGGAGATATTGGCTAGTGTCATTTGCTTGCAAGTAGCTGGGAGCAGCTTACATACCAGAGGCTGTGTGTGAATAGCCCAGAAATGGGAGTTCTCACAGCAGGGTAGGTTAAGGCTGGCTCTTAGAGTCAAGGATTGGAGTGGCCTAGCAGATCACCAGTCCAGACAACAGCAGAGGGGAATGTCACACACTCCTGTGTCGGAAAATAGGCAAAGCATCTATGAGACACTGGTAGACACTTTGGTGGCATTTTCTGACGTACCAAAGACATGTCAGAATAGGGGGAGGACAAAAGTACAGATGTGGCAGTGTTGGGGAGCCAGGTGCAGCAGGGTAAGTCTCCTAGCAACACACTGGGCCTAACTGTCCCTGGCAGGGATGATTGACTGCACTTTCTGGTTGGTGGAGGAGCAAATGCTAAGCTATTATTTGACTCTGCAGCAACCAGAGCTCACTAGCTGCTCAATGAGTTCCATGTTGCAGCTGCTTTTGATCTTGTCTGCACCTGTTCTTGCTCCTGTCCAACCCATGCCTGCTCCAGGTTCTGCCCTTCCCCATTATTGGCATCCTGGCTCTGACCGCTGGCTCCATTTCTAAATCACACCTCTAGCTCCCTCATTGACTCTGGCATTCGGCTTCCGGTCCCTGGCACTGACCCCCAGCTCTGCTCTCGACCTACTCCCAGGTCTCCTGTGGCCCTGATTCTTGAGTCCAGCTCAACTCTGCTACTCTCTAATCTCCAGGGTTGGCCACCCATGGCTCTGACCATTAGGCCCAACCACTGGTGTTTTGTTCATGATCCTGACTGTGGTACTCTAACTGGCTGCTGCTGCTCACAGCTCTCAGTACAGCTGCTGATGTCCTATGTAGACCGGTGCATCTGGATCATGGCAGTGGGTCCAGAAATTTTGCCTGAAGGAACTTATATTTCTGGACCTTTGTGAGCAGCTTTCCCCGACCCTTCAGCATAAGCATACATGCATGAAGGTGGCCATGCCAGTCCAGAAGCAGGTTGCCATAACTATCTGGGAACAGGCTACTCCCGACAGCTATAGGTCCATTGCTAACCAATTTGGAATTGGCAAATTGACTGTAGGGACTTGGGGGGTGGGAGGGGAAGAGGGGGGCATGCAGAGATTTCTGAAGCGACCAGGCATGTGATTTATCCAAAGGTGACGGGCATGTCCCTTTAGTAACTGCTGGTTTTCAGAGAATCAGGTTTCCTAACTGCTCAGGGGCCACTGATGAGATTCATATGCCTGTAGTTTGCCATTCTAAAAGAGCACAGGAGTATATAAACCACAAAGTGAACCACTCTTTTGTTATGCAGTCCCTCATGGACCACGATTTATGGATGCCAGTGTGAGCTGCACTGGAAAAGTTCATGATGCCAGGGTTTTCCACCAATTGGGAGTCTACCTTCACGAACAGTCAGAGACATTATTCCCACTAAATGACATAGTCAAAAATAGAATAACTGTCCCCACTGCTATTTTAAGGGACTCCATATACACCCTTTTGTCTTGGTGTATGAAACCATATTCTGATCTCAGAGGCCCAAACAGAGGAAGGTTTAATTACTCTCTCAATAGATGCAGAACAGTGGCTGAATGTGCATTTGGAAGACTGAAATCCCACTGGTGCAGTTTATAGAACCATTTGGATTTCATGGGCGTTGATGCTGTCTGCATTATTGTGGCTTTCCAAGCTCTTCACAACCTGTCTAATCCAAAGGTGAGCCATTTTCTCCTGAGTAGATCTCTGACAGTGGTGGATTGCTGAACCAGTACACTCTGCCAGAAAGTGCACCTATCACACCTGGAGCAGGATGCACGTAGACAACAGAAATCAAGCATGCTTTGTGCACCCATGTTATGGACTTGCATTGACCAATGGAAGAGGGAGAGCATTTGTACAGCAATGTTAACAGTAAATGAAGTACTGTTGGTATACACTACAAATGAGGGGAGGGGAGGTGATTATTGTTACTGTTTAATTGTGGATCACATGATTGCTTGTACAAAGTGTGGGAAGGGTGTTTTGTGTGATCCGAACTGTGGATTTTTATTGTGGATTGATCTGAAAAGATGCACTGAGAAATTGTGCTTGGACACAACTTCGCAGTTGCCCCTTATCATGCCTTTATTTTTATTCTTTGAAATACACACGCCCTGTATTGTGACACAGTTATGGTTATATTATTTCTTAATGAAATAAAAGCCTTTGTTTGTTAGCATTGCTGTATTACAAAATAATAATAATAATTAATAATAATAACAATAATAATTAATAAAGGCCTGTTAGGCAGGCCAGCTGCCATTAAATCCCCAAAACTAGTAATAGCAAATAAAATAAAGTGCATAACACATTGAACATTACTGTGAAACCAGTGGAAACAAATAAATACCCTACTTCTCTGTGTCTCCTGGACCCCCGCTCTTCTTTCCCTTTGTACCACATTTAGCACAGGGTTGGCGCTGCTGCCCAGGAATGGAGGAATTATGGCGAGCAGAGTGCTGCAGGGGGTATATGTGCCCAGGCCAACTAGTATTGAATCCCAGTTGCATGGGCAACTTAACCATGCTATTGTCCAGTGTGTTTCTGGTCTCTCGGGATATGGCTCTGTGGAAGCAACTTCAGAGATGGTTCGGGTAGAGCAGGAGCCTGACCCCTCATAGCCATTAGTCCAAGCTGCCTCTCAAGTCTTTCTGCTGCACTCTATTGTCTTCCCTCAAGTGATGTTTCTGCTTCAGAGACTGTGCTGCATATCTCTTCTCCTGCTCTGCATTTCTCTCCACTAGCTCTGCAGCCTGTCTGTGCCTTTCAACTTGTCATGAATCCTTTTCCTTGCTTATTATCCCTGGCCAGGTTGTCCACCATATGTTCGTCATGGGTACAGTTCCTCTTTGACTGCTCCATGATAGTACAACTTTCCAGGCTCTTTGTGGACTGTGACTGGGCTGCAGAAGTGGAAGGGCCTGTAAACAGAAACAAGAGAGTTCTTTATTGGCTCAGTTCTTCATATAAGGTTCAATACATCCTCAGAATAATGTGCCTTTGGGATCACAAAGTCAAAAAATGATACTTTGTAAAATTCAGCTTCAGTATTTCTCAGAACAACCCTTAAATTCCCAGATGCTTCATGGGCACAAGCTGAGAGTTAAATGAAGAATGAAAAACCTGCAAAGGGACGTTCTATTCCAAGCTACCATGACAAGCCAGTCATGTATCCCATAGAAGTTTTTAAGCTTATGGTGACCGAGCAACACATGTACAAGTGGTGTGAGCTGTACTAAAAAATAGGTCCTGGAAAAATATGCCCTTCCCCAAAACGTGTCTACCTATGTGGAATTTCTACTACAGGAAAAGTTTGCAGCTATAGGCAACCATAGTTGGGTCAAAATTCATGAGGCATCAACAGTATGCTTTACTAGCAGCCACATTGATTATTGCCTCCCTGTAATCTGCTAAAAACTCTGCATTCCTGCAGTCACCCAAGTGCAGCTATGATACAGCCTGCTCTGATTACTATGGACCATATGCAAACACACATGACAATACCGACCCTCAGAGAACTGTACAGCTAGTCCTCCTTTTCCTGGCAACTTTCCAGACTGTACACAACCCCCTTGCTGTATTTCACACAGTGATTTCATCACCCATTAGCTATGTTTCCCCCTTCCCTCCCTGTACAGTTTTCTGTTTACAGGCGGCTTGTTACACTGGAATGTGGCTGACTTGTTGGTGCAGCGTACTACCAGGAAAGGGAATTGAAGGTTCTTACTTTTAACATCCCAGCATGTCTTTGTAAGAATGCACACATACTTAGTAAAAGATTAATGTTAAATGCTGGTTTAACTGTTGTTTCTGCTTTCCAGTCTCCATTTTGAATTCTACGTTGTGGTATTGGGGGTGACACAGTGCTTAATTAGTGCCAGGGCTGAGCCCCGGCACCCGTAGGCTTGGCAGTTTATAGCCCTGGCACCACTGGTCTTGCTGAATCACTTATGAATGTAAAAAAATTGCTTGATCCCTGGCCCGTCTTTCATTACAAACACTGGTGTAACGCCAAGGTGCTAGTGTGCATTCTGCTACTAGCAGATCCATGCTGCTACCTGCAGCTTGCAATAATCATTGCTTTGGATCATTAAGTGGAATCCCTCCCATTTGTATATTCATAACAACAGACATGGAGCCAAACACTTACCAGGCTCTGGGGCTACATCTGCCTCTTCTGTTTCTGCTGCCAATTCAGTGGCAGGCTGTTCTTCTGGGGGAGGGAAGGGGCCATCAAACAGCTCCTCTGAATATGTACCCAGGATGTGCTACAGCTGCTCTGGCAGTAAAGCCTCTTTGAGGATCAGCATGAGCACCAGAGTCACTTTCCTAGCGTGATCCAATGATTGCTGGCTCCCCTCCAGTGTTATACTAGTTTTAGGGGTTAGAAGGCTGTCATCCAGAAGGCTACTGTGAACCACTCAGTGCTCTGTACAGCACCCAGTCAAAGTCTTCCTAAAAGATGGAGAGTGACGGGGAGCTCCCAGAGGTATGGTTCTCATTCCTAGCTTTCTGGTAGTCATTCTTGAGCCACTTAATCCAATTCTAGTCACCAGTCTATTGAATCCACAATGCTGCCAGCTTGTTCACTGTTTCTTGGTACAGCTGGAGTCAACCATCTTTCTTGCTTCACAACAGAGATTTACCAGAATCTAGCTTTGATCCCATGACCAGGTAGCAGCGCGCTTGACAAAAGATGTCTTCTTGTTGGTGGCCATAGCTAGTGCAGGCAATGATTCACTCTGCAGCTCAGTGGTCAGAATAAAATGGAAGGGTAAAATGTTGAACAGCTATACTTGTAACCATCCAGAGTCTTCCATGTCCTGTGAGTTGATTGGCTACTCTTGGGCTAGAGAGGTCAAGAACACTGGCCTTTGGGATTGTGGGCAGGGCAGAGCTGTCCTATCCATAGGATGGACCAGGGCAAATGCCCCAGGCCCCGCACTTTGCGGGGCCCCAGCGCTTCGGGATGTGGGGTCCAGGGCAGCCTGAGGGACTAACGGGGGGCCTGGCACTGGCAGCAGCAAGCAACCCGGCCCTGGCCTTCCTGGCTCCTGGCATTGCTCAAGGGAGAGGTCGGAAGCCAGAAAGAGGCGGGGACTTAGGGGAAGGGTTGGAATGAGGGCGGGGACGGGGCCTGGGCCAGAGACAGGGATTGTCCCAGGCCCCAAACTCCCTAGGGACGGCCCTCATTGTGTTATAATGCTGGTGGACTCTCAGGACGTGAGTCTGGGGACCTGGGCCTGAATTGTGTCTGAACTGCAAAATTATGCAGTTTGAACCTGAGTCCCAGTGGGACTTGGGCTATGACCCACCTCCCCTGCCAAATCCCATGGCCGGGGTCCTGAGTACTTACTAACCGGGTCAGATAGATTTGTGTGAGGACAGAAGAGGGGTGTTTGGCTTTAACACTGAGCCTGGGACTACATTGCCCAAAGAAGGATATTCATTCAGTAGAGTTTTTTTGAGTTCTGTGGGTGAAGGATACAAATACAGTATCTACACATCTACATAACTTTTAATTTAAGAAATTGATCATTCCTGGCCTCCCTTATCCCCACCTTTAAGAAATTTAGATAAATCTTTAACAGACTGGGAATGGTAAATGGCAGTTTATTTCTGATACTTTTTAAATTATTAGCACATCTTGGGTATATCTGTATCTACAGCCCCACTTATCCATCTGCATGCTGAACCATGGCATATGTAAGTATATATCTTAACCTGGCATCAAATCCCATTTGCCTTATTCACATGAGTAACCTATTGAATATAATTGGAATTTTGTGGATGATTAAAATGAACACATTTTGGTTCCTACGACCTGATTCAAAGCACATCGAAAATAATGGGAGTCTTTTTATATTGATTTCAATGAGTTTTGGATCAGGTCCTTAGTTTTTAAGTTCCTTGGGGAAAACACATTGTTTTTCATTGCCCTGAAGGCTTATGATGCTTAAAGTTATAAGCGTATTAATAATAACATTTATTATGTTTGCATTCTTACTACTGATGATGTTGCTTGAAGTGCAGTAATTGCAAAGGAGAGTCAATTGTATGTAAAATGGACTTCAAAAACATTTTTCCCTGCTCACTGCCTTGCATCCTTTTCTTTTATTCCACATCATGCTATGCACTGTACTTGAGCATGCTGATAGATAGTCATGCATTGGTAGTAAATTCCAGCAACAAGAAATAATTTTTCACTGACTAGTACCGTGCAGCCATCTGTGCCATCTCCGACCAATTCTCACTGAAAGAGCATTAGGTAGCAGACTATAAAAGACAGGTGCACACAGAGAATTATTGCTGTGTATGCACTTATTTCAGTTTAGCCTGTTACCTATTTTCCAAAGAAAACATAATGTAAAAAGAAAAAGGTAAAAGTGCATGTTCCATTTCACCTAAATATAATGATCTAGGTGAAAAATCTATTGCAGTCACAGAATTGTCTTTTTGTTTCTATTCCATTTTAAAATATATATATAATACACTTGTAGGTATGGGGCAATTGATTTTGTGGAAAGATAGAAGCTATCGAGTGAGCTGGCAAGACAAATTCAATAGTGTAAAACTGGAAATACAGCAAAATATAAAAGATTAAATGTTTTAAACTAACTTTGGAGTAGCTGGAAACTTTATAATAATTTATAACACATCTTTGGCTCAGTTTCAGAACTCTCACAGGAGAAAATAATTTTAATTTCCTTGTGATCTTGTTTCTTTTAAAGCACAGAACAAAACCAATACGTAAAGGGGTTTGGTTTTGTTGTTTTCATAGTGACATTTCAGGGCTTTTCTGTATCTTGCTTTCTTGGCACTTGTCCATTGTCTGTTATCGAGAGACGTTTTTTGTTTTAAAAAAGGTTAAAGGGAACTTGATAAATATAATGAGAATCATGTGGCTAAATTCCACATGCATCACATCATGAATGTAAGTATAGGGAAGGATGTGGGAATCATATTCTCTCTTCCTCCTTGCCCTCCAGCAAAGCCATCTTTCTTCCTTTCCCCTACTTTGGCTGGCTTTGAAAGGGACGGAGGAAGCTGTAAGAGGGAACAGAGAAGAGAGTCTGAGGCTGGGTTGTGCAACAGCACTTAGTTGTTATAATAGCAGTTTCTTCTCCTCCCAGGGATAGCTCAGTGGTTTGAGCGTTGGCCTGCTAAACCCATGGCTGTGAGTTCAATCCTTGAGTGGGCCATTTAGGAATCTGGGGCAAAAATTGGGGATTGGTCCTGCTTTGACAAAGCAGGGGATTGGACTAGATGACCGCCTGAGGTCCTTTCCAACCCTGATATTCTATGATTCTTGCTGGTAGGTGCAAAAGATAGAAGGAAGCTGTAGTATCAGTCTCCTGCCAGCAGGGGCAGCAATGTCACCCTTCTGAGCAGGAGGCAAGAGCTTGCAGCTCGCTCAGCTCCGTTCTTGCTGGGACCATGTCCTGCCAGCTGAAAAGGTCTGCTAAGTATAGGGTGACCAGATGTCCCAATAATATCGGGACAGTCCCTATTTTAAGTTATCTGTCCTGCATCTCAACCGTACATCAGTAGGGACTTCATTTGTCCCGATATTTTGGTTTGCACTGCATGTACGTGGGGTCCTGGGCTGCGGGTGCTTACATGGGGCAGCTCCTACCTCCAACCAGGCAAGCAGCTGGCAGAAGCCTGCAGCTCCTAGGCACAGAGGTGGCGAGGGGGTCTCCGCATGCTACACCCACCATGAGTGCTCCATCCTGCCCAATCAGAGCTGCAGGGGGCGGGGCTTGCAGGTGCCGGCAGCACGCAGAGAGCTGCTGTCTCTCTGATGCTACCCTAGGAGCCAGAGGGACCTGCCAGATGCTTCCCAGCAGCCGCCCCAGGTAAGCACCGCCGGGACCCCCCCACCTCCACCCCCAGCAGGTCCCTCTGGCTCTTAGGGTCTGGGGGGGGGGTAGGGGGCTCTGTGCTCTGCTCCCACCTGCAAGCCCCACTCTGTGGCTCCAGCAGCTCTCATTGGCACTTTCCCCAGCCAATGGGAGCCCTGGAGCTCACACTTGTGGAGGGCACAGCAAGTGGAGAGTCTGGAGACCCCCTACTGCTCTGACCCTAGGAGCCAGAGACCTCCCAATAGGGCCAGTGAGTGCGGCCAGGGAAGGGGGAAGGGTATGATGGAGTGAGTGTCTAGGAGGTCTGTGGTGGGGTGCTGGGCTCTGAGGGTGTGGAGGGCACTGGTCAGTGGGGAGGTTTGTGTGTTTTGGGTGCTAGGCAGTGGGGGCTTGTTGGGGGGTGCTGGGAAGTGGGGGAGATCTGTGTGTGTCGGGGCAGTGGGGTCTGTGTGGGGCATTGTGTAGTTGTGGTGGTGAGACTGTGGGGATGGGCACTGGGAGGGAGGGAAAATCTGTGTGTATTCGGAAACTAGCAAGTGGGGGGTTCGGTGTGGGGCGCTGTGGGCAGGGGGGGGGTGCTGGGTAGGGGTGGTGGTGTGCACAACACTGTGCATTTGTGGTGGAAGGGTTGTGGGGGCTTCAGGGGTGCAGGGCATAGTGGATCCAGGGGGTGCTGCATAGGGGAGCTGTGTGGCGTGTGATGGGCCCAACCCTAACAGGAAGGGGCATGCTGGTAGCACAGGACCAGGTGGACCAGTGTGATATGCATACCCCATTGCCCCTGGCTGGCCCCGCCCTGCCCACTGCTCACCTCCTCAACTGAGGGCTGGGGCGGGGGGAGGGGGTGCAGCGGTGGGTCCCAGCAGAACTTGCCTGGGGCAACTCCCGGGAAATGCCTGTATCCTCCCCACAGCAGGGTGTGTGCAGACTGGTCCACCTAGCTCCTGGCAGAGCCAAGGAAAGGAGGCACCTGCCTCTGCACATGCTGATTCCCCACAGGGCAGGCCGGGGCTGCGCACTGCTAAGCTGCTGCCCAGCTCACTTACCCACACTGGCAAGCCGGGATTCCACCTGGCGGCGGACATCTGCCTCGATGTACAATCGGGCGCCATGTGTCCCGAAAGTCAGGTAAAATTTAAAATTTGGTAGTGAAATAGAAAATTAGTCAATTGGGAATGTCCCATTAAACCCGATTGTGCTCTATGTTATCTATTGGCAATTTTGGTTTTTCAAGTTTTTTTCAGGTATAACCCAATTTACAGTAGGGATATGTAGTTTACAGTTCTGAACCACAGTGCATACCGTGGGACAAACCACAGTGGGCAAGTAATAATACGTAAGAAGCACAGAGACTGTGCGGTTCTTTTCAGTGGCTAGCTAACTAGTGAATGGTTTTCAGCTGGAAACCCTACCCAAAATGGCAACGGCAAGGGAGGAGCCAACTACCAAAAAACAAAAAACACAGTGCAGATACAGGACAGAATGGCAAACCACTTACACCTAGATTTGGAAATCCTACGAGTGTGATTCAAAAGCCTTTTGTAAAGCACGCAGGAAGGAATTTAGCATTTGCCATGGCAGTGAGTCTGATGTTAAGCATAATGCTGATTCAAAAAATCATGAACAAAACACCAAGACTCACAAAAGCAATAGCTGGTCTCAATTTTTTTCACCTGGCCAAATGAATCCTTCAACAACAGGGTTATTGCTGCTGAGCTAACTCAAGTTTACCACACAGTAGTCCATCAACACTCCTATTGCTCTTGTGACTGTGAACTTAAACTGGCGCCTACCTTGTAGCCAGATTCAATGATTGCGAAGCACGTCAGCTGTGGCCGGACTAAAGTGGAGGCATTGATCAAAAATGTGCTGTCACTGCTCTCAACAGAATTTTTAAAAGCCCTCAGCAAGCCAGGTGGTCCCTATTTCTCAGTTGCCACAGATGCATGTAACAAGGGCAATGTGAAAACTTTCCCCTTATCGCTGAGATACTGGACACCCGGACATGGGGTCCAAGATAAACTTTTAGACTTCTATGAGCAAAGCCAAGAGACTGCAGAGGCAATAAGCAACATATTACTTGAAAAACTTGCAACAGACAAATTAGACCCGAACAAAGTGTCTTCCTATTGTGCTGATAATGCAAACGTGAATTATAGAAAATGACAATCAGTGTACCAGAATTTAAAAAAACAAAATGAAAATATCTTGCTTGCAAACTTTCCTGCCCATGTTGTGCACAATGCCATGAAACATGCTAGAATACCCTACAAGTTGACATTGAGACTCTGGTGATTAAGACATTCAATCATTTCAGCAGTTCTGCTAAGAGAGTAGCAGCATTGAAGGATATGTGTGACTTCGTGAATATGGAGTATGCCACTTTACTGTGCCATGTTCTAACACACTGGTTGAGTCTTTTCCAAGCTGTAAACAGGCTTGTAAATATGTGGCAGACTGTTAAGTGCTACTTTGTTTCTCTGGGAAGTGACAAGTGCCCAGAATCTTTGGATGCTCTTCTCGGGCATGGAAAATGGTGAACAAACTGAGGGGCCTAGCAAAGTTGAGGTTCATCTGTTTTTCCTCCAGAATGTCCTGAAAATCTTCAACAATACTGTGCTCTGTTTGGAAAATGAGTATGACACCGTGTGAAGTGTATGCCATAATGAATGCTCTGAGAATCAACCTTCAGCAACAGAAGAATGACTAATTCTTTGGCTCCAAAGTTGAAAATGCATTAACTGAGATGCTGCCTGTCACTGCTGCATGACTCCAGAAAGACTTCATGAAATTTTACGTTGTGTTGATCCTATGTTTGGAGAAATGGTTTGATTTTTCAGCAACTGGCTACTCGTTCAATACCCAATGCTTGATGTCATACATGCTCAATATACCAGTAAGCCACGCATACACAGAGCGTGTATTTTCAATCATGAAAGGTGCATGGACTGATATCCGGAATCAAAGCAGCATAGACTTGGTGCGGTGTGAAACCCTTGTCAAAGTGAATTTCCTGATGAGTTGCAAAGACTTCTACAGCTTTGTGATTGCCCAGAAGCAAGTCATGACAATGGCAAAGTCATCCAAGTACTAGACTTCCGGCACATTTGAGAGGTATGCAAATTGTGACGTTGATTTATTGACTGAATAAAAACCCCTGCCCTTTACCCCTGTTGTGTGTTTAGTATACAAATAAATCTGTATGTTTAAATATGGATTACAACTAGGTTTATAATTTAGTCTGGGGGCCATGACACTCACTGATTCCAAATCTCTGAGTTTGCTTCAGTTGTCAGTGGCTGAAGCTTGGGCTGAAGGCAGGACTGTGGGCCTCCCCTCTGTGACTGGGACTGGAGCCAGGGCTAGAACTAGGACCCTTCGCTCCCCTGCCCTGCAACTGGGTCTGACTTTGCAACCAGGATCCTGTGCCCCGTCCTGTGGCTTCAGACGGGGACTGGAGCCAGAGCTCTGTGCCCCTGACACCGTAGCTTCTGCTGGATATAAAGGGGAAGCACTGGCTGGGGCAGCAGCATTCCTTTCCTCTTCTAGGGGACAGACACAAGAGAGGCTGATATGGAAAGGGGTCCAGACTCTATCACAAGTGACACCGCTGTGAGTGCAGTAGGCACCAGAGAGAGAATGGAGAGGGACAAAAGATGGAAGGATTTGTGAGGAGGGAAAAAAGACTAAGACGAGGGTCATTTGGTGGATAAAAAATTGGGGGAGGTTGGAGACGAGTAGGGAGAGAATGAGATGAGTCCTGAAAGGGAGATGAGAGGTTCCAGGTTCTTAGGCCATGTCTACACTACCAATTTATGTTAACAAAAGTGATGTCAACACCCAAAAGTCGACATAATAAAAATTGCAATTTCATGTTCACACTTGTTCTCTCTGTCCACAGATCACATCCACAGTGGGGGCACCATCATTGACAGTGTGAGCAATGCACTGTGGGTACCTATCCCATAGTCCTTCTGTCACTAGGTGTTGTGGGATGATGGAGCAAACCGGAGTGCATCTCCTAACTGAAGATTTGCAGGTGCCCGACATTCTATGTGATATGGATAGGAGCAACTTTAGGTTGCTTTTGGCATTCACAGGGCACGTGTATGAAGTAGACCGTTGCTTTTGGGCTTGTGAAACAAGCACTGAATGGTGGGATCGTATCATCATGCAGCTGTGGGATGATGACCAGTGGCTACAGAACTTTTGGATGTGGAAAGCTACCTTCCTGGAACTGTGCGCCGAGCTTACCCCAGACCTGCAGTGCAAGGACACCAGAATGAGACCTGCCCTCTCGGTAGAGAAACGTGTGGCAATCGCTGTGTGGAAGCTGGCAACTCCGGACTGCTACCAGTCCATCACAAATCAATTTGTAGTGGGAACTGTTGGGGCTGTGTTAATGCAAGTGTGCAGGGCAATAAATTGCATCCTGCTACGAAGGACTGTGACTCTGGGAAATGTGCTTGAAATAAGGGACGGCTCTGCAGAAATGGGTTTCCCTAACTGTGGAGGGGCAAGAGATGGTGCATACATTCCAATTTTGGCACCAGACCATCTTGAGACAGAGTACACTAATAGGAAGGGATACTTCTTCATGGTGGTGCAGGCACTTGTGGATCACTATGGGCATTTCTCTGACATCAACACAAGGTGGTCTGCAAAGGTGCATGATGCATGCATCTTCCGGAACACCGGCCTGTACAGAAAGCTGCAAGCGGAGACTTTCTTTCCTAACCAGAAGATTACAGTGTGGGGTGTTGAAATGCCCACGGTGATCCTGGGAGACCCTACATACTCCTTACAACCATGGCTCATGAAACTTTACACGGGACACCTGGACAGCACTAAGGAGTGGTTCAACAACAGGCTTAGTAGGTGCCGGAAAACAGTTGAATGTGCCTTTGGCAGATTAAAAGCATGCTGGAAATGCCTTTATGGAAGGTTGAACCTCATCGAGGATAATATTCCTGTGGTCAGAGCTGCATGCGGAATGCTACCTAATCTCTGTGAAGTTAAGGGTGAAAGGTTTGCTCAGGGTGGAGTGCTGAGGCAGACTGCGTGGCCGCTGATTTGGAGCAGCCAGATACCAGGGCTGTCAGAGGAGCCCAGAGGGGATCTATTCGAATCAGGGAGGCTTGAGGCAGCACTTTGACAATGACCACCTGTAACATATATATCTCTGTTGAGTTGCTTCAATGTTACATCACATGTCGTTTTCCTAAGAGGCCATGACGACATTTGGGGCCTTATAGTCCTATAATAAAGTGATTAAAATGTCTGTGCATGTTTTGGCAGTGTCCGCAATCTCACCTTGTAGAAAAAAAAATAAAGATGATTTACCACGATAAAAGTTTGCTTTTATTGCACAAGAAACAGCACACACAAATACCTAGATGCTTGGAAAGGACGAACCAGGGAAGGGTAGACTTTCAGAGTTGTGTGTAGGTCCAGCTATCATTGTGAACATGGTTCGAGGGGTGGAGTGAAGGGGAAACCGAGAAGTCCCAGAAGGTGGAAAGGAATGGGTGGGCGGAGTTTCGGTGCGGGAGGGGGCATGGAAAAGCGTTCTGAGTGTGCTGCAGTGGAGGTCGAGCACTGATCTGCTCACTCTGCAGCATTATTAAGGAATTCGGCATCTGCGTGTGCTCTTCCATTACTTTAATCATCTGCTTAGTAGCATCCTTTACAAACGTGTGATTCTCTTTTCTGTCCTGCTGTTTGGCTTCCCAGCACGCCTTTCTTTCTTTTTTTTCTGCATAGGAGCACTGCAGGACCTCAAGGAACATGTCTTCTTTGCTGTGTCTTAGGTGCTTTCTTATCTGGCGGAGACGCTCGGCGGGGGTGCATGGGATGTTCCTGAAGGCCACGTCTGGTGAAGCACAGGGGACAATGCACAGAAGCGGGATTGTGAAATTAATTCACAGCATTGACATATTTCAGTTAAATACACCTTTTGTAACATTGCCATCACTTTCTCACTGACCCTAGCTAGGCACACATCTCTGTGAACAAATTCTGAAATTCTCCTACTATTTTCCACAGGTGGGGGAAATTTTAGCAGACATCTCACTGCTAAGGGTAAGCAGGGAAATGACGGTACATCTACTCAATGCTTGTGGCTTCTGCCCTGATCCCTATGCTGCTCGCCTACGTGCCACATTGGTCCCTGCACAAGTGATTGCCGAATGGAGTGGGCAAGTTTCCTACAAGGGGGGGAGAAACAAAGCTGCTCTGCCATGCAACCTGGGGCAGAGGATTACCGAGTACCTCCAGCAAACTTTCCTGGAGATCTTTTTGGAGGATTCCCGTGAGAGCTCGCTGTGAATCAACACCCTGTTCTGCAGTATTGATTAGCTACACAGGGAAATGTTCAGCTCACAGAAACACAGACAGCCTCCCAAATTTCTATGCCCTGAACCCACCTCCGCACTACACAAACCACAGCCACTTACAAGGAGTTTCATCTCCTGCTTCTTGCTCAGCGGAGAGCAACTGCTGAGACTGGCTGGGCACCTCAGGAGTGGAGAAAAGTTCCTGGCTGCCTGCCCGCCCCACCGGGTGACCCCATTGGGAGCTCCACATCCTCATCTAACTCCACCTCTTCATCAGTAACTTTATCCTCTGGGTTAGGTCCTCTTTCTTCTGCCTCTGTGCCCTCCGAAGTATCCATGGGGCTCTTGGCGATGGAGGTGGGGTCACCACCGAGGATCACATCCAGCTCTTTATAGAACTGGCAGGTTTTAGGTGAAGCACCTGAGTGACGGTTTGCCTCCCTCACCGTATGATACTCCTGCCTCGGCTCCTTTATCTTTGCTCTGCACTGCAGAGTGTCCCGTTCATAGCTCTTCTCGCACAAGCCTCGAGAAATCTGCCCATGGGTATCCCAATTCCTACAGCTCAAGCACAGCAGGGACTGCACAGCCTCCTCTCCCCCAACACTGATCAGATCCAGCAGCTCCACAGTGGTCCAAGCGGTAGAGTGTTTGCTGCGATAACCCACCATGGTCACCTGGGAAGATGCGATGAGAGCTCTCCATGCCGAGCAAACAGGAAATGGAAGTTCAAAAATTCCTGGGTCTTTTAAGGGGGAGGGACATTATAGTATGTTCTGTGTGCGCTAGAAGAGATTGCAACAACTGGGCAAGTTAAGGACTGAATTGAAGTACTGTACCAGGTAGCTGGCCCTTTAACATGAAATTGGGTCCATCTCTCCTGTTCCAGTCTAGGTGGGCGCTGGTTTAATAGAATGAAGAGGTTCAGTCTGCCTCTGGGAGTTATAAATAGAAGTTCAGAATCCTAAATGAGACCTCAGAACCAAGAGTTTAGAAAAGAAAGAGAGTCCAAAGTCCTGAGAGTAAAGAAAGCGTAGCGGAAGAGGAAAGTTGGTTTGAGAGCTTCTGGATGAGGATGCCTCTGAAGGAGGGAGCAATGAAGCCAGATCTGACTGGTAAAAAGAGAAGGCAGGCTGGCAGTTGGGGGTAGGCGGGCACCTACAAACTTCCCCAGGCCACAAAGCAACAGCCACAGCGGGCTGGAGAGGGATGAAGGCTGAGAGCAGCACAGGGAGATGCCTGCTGGCCCGCTGAGCTGCAGAGCTGTAGCCATAGGGCTGAAGTCTGGGGGATGGTGGATGGGGGAGGCTGCTGATGTCTCCAGGAAAGTGCTGGAACCCTATCTGGGAAGGAAACAGGGCTAGAGGAGATGGGTTGAGGTGTGGTGAGAGATGCTGGAGCTGAGCTAGGGTGTAGTGAGAGACGACATAACCATACTTGGTGTGGGCTATTGGGATGAATGTACTGTTTGGACTGCACCGGAGGATTCTGGTATATAGTAGTGGAAATTTCAGCAATAAATTAACCCCTCAAAAAGAGCTATTGATATATTCCAAAAACTGTACTGAGCTTGAGAAATCAAGAGGGGAACTGAGGCAATGGATGACTTGCAGGACTGCCATGAGGCCACATGTTTACAAGCACTAATATAAAATATCTTTGCTATTGTAATTTTAAAAGGCAAAGACTTAACACAGTTTTAATGCAATGCTTAAACTTTTTTTTTGTTTCCTTTGTTTATAAAATGGAAAGAAAGAAGCACCAATAGATCTTAGTACAGTTGCACATGACAGTCCTATACACAGCCATTAATGATTTAGTGCATCACTGTGTAGCTAAAGCCCTAACTGCATTTCCCAATAACTACAATAGTGTTTTCAGAACTGTTAGGAACTCTTGTATCAATACATATTTATGGAGTAGCTCAGCTGATGCCGTCATTTTAATTTTAACTGACTTTGTATTGTGCATTATACTTAGGGCTCTTTGTTTTCCATTTTTATTTTAATTTCCCCTAGGAACTTATCAGTGTTTATTGCCACAACAAAAAAAGGTGAAAATCAGTGTAAAAACTATTATTATTTTTTTCTGGGTAAATATCAGGGTTTATTTTGGTGGACGGAAAGATGGGGGGAAAGTATTCAGTAGATAAATGCTTTGAATTCTGTTCATCAGTGTGGTTTGCTGCCTAAATAAAACAGAACTCAAAACACAATGCCACCTCTGAGTTTAAGAGAAAAATATATCTTAATCCCCAAGTAAAACTTTCCATTTGAATAAACAGTTTACTGTTGTAGACTTAGAACTATTAGCCTATAAATATTTGCATTTAATAATTGGGCCACACCATTTGCAGTGCATACACTCAACTTCATCCTTTTCTCCTGTTTTTGTTTTTGTTTTAAACTTTCAAATACTTCGTTGTGTTCTGAAACGCATTGTGATACAGATTTTCATTTTCTTCCCATTTTAATGTGTCAAACCTTAAACTGTTATCTGCTAACAGCTTGAAATGTGTAAGTGGTGGGCATGCGATTCATCAGTATGATCAGATGTGCATGCACTTCAGAGCTTGCATGCATGCCTGTTCACTTATTGTATGTATCTTCTCTAGAGTAATACACAGCCTTACTTCAACAGGCAGCTTTGCATATACACACAGACTAATGTATTTTCATAAACATATATCTCATGCAATGTATTGTATTTTCCTAATAAAATAAATTATTTGTGTATATTTGAATAATACAAAAGTAGGGTGAAAATCAGAAAAAAACAGAATAATACTTTTCGTAAAATCCGAGGATTTTTTTGTAAAAATTGGTTTGAACTGAAAATAAAGGGGCTTAACTTTACCGTATATGTATTAAGTAGGCATGCTAAAATTATGATAAAAGTGTTTATATTAAAATGAATAATCAAGTTTTAAAATATTTATATTGCTTGCTAACATGCTGCTTACTGTGGTCATTCAGCAATCTACTATGACAGATCCGCCTCCTCCAAAAGTACAGGCCTTTATCAAGGACTTGTCTAAACCCAAACGTTTTGCCACTTTAATTATACTGGGGTTAAAGCAATAAAACATCCCTAGTGTGAATGCAGTTATATCAATCTAATGATGCTGTATACTTGTATAGCTATTCCCATATGGGAAAAAGGTGGTGCCAGTATAACCATTTCAATAAAATATCACACTACTAACTGAAATAGTTAAATCAATACAAAAAAAAAACCTATGTGTAGACAAGTCCTAAGTGAAATAAAGGAGAATGTCCATCAGGGCTGGATTATGACATTCTGCGGCCCTAAACTATGTCAAGTGTAAGACATAGAAACATTATTTTCACAGAAAGGACATTGAAACACGAAAGCTTTATATTTGTATATATACAAAGGCGAAGATGTAAAAATAGAATAATAATCCAACTAAAACACATCTTACAATGTGCCTGTTTGCATTCTAAAATAGTTTCCAATTAATATATTTCCATCTGATTTCTTACTTAGTAGATATGAAAACTTTACATTTTCAGCAACATTTACATTTTACAACTTTACATTTTCAGTTACACAAACCAGCTTACTCAATGGAAGCAGTACAATCTACAGTATGTCTGTTTGCACATCACGTTAATTTTAACACTGACATTTAAAACATTTTCTTTTATGACTTTTGGAGAGCAAAGTCATTGGTGATGTCTTCAAATGATAAGCTATAGGGTTTGTCACTTTCGATGCACAGAATGGTTAGGGCAGATAGCTTTTCTTGCAGCTTTTTCTGGGCAGAGATCACTTTTCTATCCTCTGTCTCCCCCAGGACCACTAATTAATCTCGGTAAACACCTCAGGCACACAGAGTGACAATAAGCTATATGCGTAAATGAGAAAGAAAGAAAAAGAATTGACCAGAAAAAAGACTGGTAATCTCTAGACAGGCATAGAGAAAGACTAGCCTATATTCAACACAAATGTATCCTCCTCAAGATCCACTCGACCCAAGTCCATAAGACGATCACCTGCAAACTCAATCACGTGAAGGATGGATAGTGCATGAAGCAGAAATTGGTATGCACACTGAAATACACAGTTGTACGTATGTGCAGCTCAAAAGAAGAAAGAACACAGTAACACTTAATAAAACAAATCAAAACAGGAGAAAGGGCACTATATGACTGAGAGTGCTGGACCATAAACAAAAGATGTCAGCCTTCCAGCTATTACCAGCCAATGGGGACACTATACATGACATCACTTCTTGGAGGAGTCCCATACAAGTAAGAGCTCAGCAGGATTGCTTCATGACCCTGCCATCTCTGACCTCACATTTTTCCTGATTTTATCAACAGTGAGATTATTTATTTAAATAAATTATTAAATCACGGTCAGAATTTTACCAGTAGCAGCTGACCAACAAAACACTATCTTAGGAGACTGGTAGCAGACTTACTCGATGAAATATTAATTTTACAAATGTAATTATCATTTTTTTCTGAGCCCTGGCCTCCCGCCTGTCAATAATGACAATTAGTGAAGGGTAAGGGTAGGGTAAGGGTATTTGTGTAGCCAGGGGTGTATATTTTTGTCATATTTGAACAAAAATGTCTATATTTAGAGAGAATCTTTTTTCCCATATCTCCTTTATTTATCAACCAATTTTGATAAAATTTGAAATGGAGTCAGTTTTTTTCTCTTTTAGAGGCCTCTCATATTGCGAGGCCCTAAACTGTAGTTTAGTTAGTTTATGCCTTAATCCAGCCGTGATGTCCATTAGCTGCTAGGGTCTATGGCAGTTAGCTGGAACAGGGGCAAAATAAAAGTATATAAAGTAACACAACACTTAATGAAATGTACAGTTCATGTAATGGAAGTACAGTACTTACTGGAATGAAAATATAAAAGATGTAAGACACAGTCAAGTGCAAATTTTTCATAAGATTTTAATTAGAGGAAGTAATTCAAGACAAGGAGACAGGGATTAAAATGTGTTTTTAGGATATTTAGGGATTTAGAAACAAATTATTTCAAGAATTAGTTGGACACATTTATTTTCCCCTCTAGGAAGCCATTCTTTCTGATACTAAATCATATGTGTAGTGTGTGTTTACTTGCATAATCCTGTTTAAAACAATGAGACTATATGCTGGAGTGTTTGCAGGATCAGGTCCTACAAAGAAGAAAGATAGACACATGCATATACACTCTCAAAAGCTTACATTGACAGCACAAAAACCACAGCAGGTACATGTTTAGTAGTATTGTGTGGGCTAAATGTAATATCTACAATTTTGTAAAGTACTAGTCTACTGGGGTTCAAACTTGCACCCAAAGCTTTCACTGAAGCCAGTTGGAATTTTGAATGTGCAAAGAATCCAGGATCAGACCCCTTCTGCATAGAGAAAACATTACAAATTAACAGTTGTGACTGGAGGTGTACCTGCTTTACAAAGGTCTAAGGTATTGGTACTGATGATTTTAATTGTTATTTTCATGAAGGTCAAAACTTTCTGTCTGAAGCAAGTAAGTCCAAGCATCTGATGCAAAAGCATTAACAATCATTTGCCATCAATTGATACTTAGAGATGGAAAACTCCACATGAATGGGACTTTGCATTTTAATTTCTGTGCATTCCTTGTGTACATCAGAATAGATTGTTAATTTCTTGTTCATAAACTGGTAGGCACAGTATTGTTTACTAAAAACGATGATAAAACGCCAATAGGTCATGCATTCATATATCTTGTTATGGTAACAGGGAAGAATTGCCTGCTTCCCAGACAATGGCTAGAAAAATATGTTTTTAAATTATCTTGCTCAAAAGCAAATTCAAGACTATTTTGAATAAAATGAAACAGACAATAGCTTGTGCTCTGGAAGATTACTATATAAAGGTGTTCTCAAAAATTCTGTAACCTTATTACTAAACAAAGGAAAAGGGTAAATTCAGAAAAGCAAATAGAATAAGATCCTAAACTACACTATTTGGGACATTTTTATAATAATAATAAAAAAAAAAAAAACTAAAGCAAAACCGGAGTCACTGAAATGAGTAAAAAAGGTGTTTTTTTTTTACCATGTCAAAAGATGAAATATTACAATACTGCAAAATTGGAAGGGTTTAGAATAAAAAATAATCAAATTATAAATCTTAACTATAACACAGGTATATATCAATAAAAAACAGGTAACATGCTCAAAAAGTTTCAAAATTACTGTTAAGAAGTATATACCTAATTCTTTATTAATAAAAGCTCATACACGTTAACTATAAAAAGAAGATAATATCCAGAGCAGTTCAAAATAGCCCTGTGAAATCCAAATCAGAATACTCGCTTCCAGAATTACCCTAGCTCAAAGCATGTTTTTTTTGTTAATTTAATTCAGACAATCCAAATTTTCTATGCAGTGTGGCCTGAACCAGTAAATACCTGATTGGAAAAGGATATTATTGTCAATAATATGTATTTCTTGGGCAATAAGGGCCTAATTCTGCCATCTTTTCTCAATCTTTACTGAGTAATTCTTAGTCACACAAACAGCCTTTTTGAAATCAGGTAAGGATTACTCTCAGTCTAGCTAGTAAGATTTGCAGGATCATGTCCCAAATTCAGTGTTTTATTTCTGAAATGGTTTGATGACGTGACTGATTGCTCTGGGTGGTATACATGTTGAGTGCTTTGTTTTGGCAATTGATTGCTTCATTTAAAAATGTGTGTGTTTTCACATAGTGATTGTGTTTGGAGGGAGGTGTGAGAAGGCAAGTTAGAGCCAGTCATAAATATAAAGGGAAGGGTAAACCCCTTTGAAATCCCTCCTGGCCAGGGGAAAGCTCCTCTCACCTGTAAAGGGTTAAGAAGCTAAAGGTAACCTCGCTGGCACCTGACCAAAATGACCAATGAGGAGACAAGATACTTTCAAAAGCTGGGAGGAGGGAGAGAAACAAAGGGTCTGTGTCTGTCTGTAGTCGTCTTGGCCGGGGACAGAACAGGAATGGAGTCTTAGAACTTTTAGTAAGTAATCTAGCTAGGTATGTGTTAGATTATGATTTCTTTAAATGGCTGAGAAAAGAATTGTGCTGAATAGAATAACTATTTCTGTCTGTGTATCTTTTTTGTAACTTAAGGTTTTGCCTAGAGGGGTTCTCTATGTTTTTTTAATCTAATTACCCTGTAAGATATCTACCACCCTGATTTTACAGGGGGGATTTCTTTATTTCTATTTACTTCTATTTTTTATTAAAAGTCTTCTTGTAAAACACTGAATGCTTTTTCATTGTTTTCAGATCCAAGGGTTTGGGTCTGTAGTCACCTATGCAAATTGGTGAGACTTTTTACCAAACCTTGTCCAGGAAGTGGGGTGCAAGGTTTTAGGAAGTATGTGGGGGGAAGGACGCGTCCAAACAGCTCTTCCCCAGTAACCAGTATTAGTGTGGTGGTGGTAGCGGCCAGTCCAAGGATAACGGGGGTAATATTTTGTACCTTAGGGAAGTTTTGACCTAAGCTGGTAAAGATAAGCTTAGGAGGTTTTTCATGCAGGTCCCCACATCTGTACCCTAGAGTTCAGAGTGGGGGAGGAACCGTGACATGGTGGCACAGTGGTGGGATTAACCTGAAATCATTTTGAGATCCAGTTGAGATTTTTTGAACTAGAAATACAGATTTTAAAAAGGAATTTTTAGGAAGTCCAGAAAGCAGCTTTGAAACTGAAAGCAGCTTGGTTTCTCTCTGCTTTGTGGACAAGCAGAGACAAAAGGGGATTATCTTGTGAATTGCAGGTTTTCTTTGCCTGGAGGCAGGGTACTTAACTCCTGCAGGGAAATTCACAGTCTTCTAACCCAGAGGTTTTTTTTTCTTTTTTTCCTAAAAGTAAATAGGGGGTGTGTGCTCTACCCATTTGCCTGGAGACAAAAGTGGCAGGGTTTTTTTTAGGATTTTGATTTTTTTTTTGTTTTACAAGGAGCACAGGTTTGAAAAGATTTTTTTTTTTTCTTTGGGCTGGGTAAGCAGGTTTCCAAGTAGTTGGAGGTTTTTTGCTTTAATTTGGGCCCAGAGCAGAGACAAGGGAATTGTCTTTTTCTGTAGGCTGACAATCACTATCAGAGAATAGGTATTCTATTCCAGCACAGCAAAATTTTACAGCCAAGTTTTGTTTGTTTATTTCTAAACCTCGGGTGTAAAGTTAGTTAAAAACAGAGAGGTTAGAATGGCCAAATCCTCGGCTCGACTACAGCTGGAATTAGCCAAATTTCAGGCTGAGGAAAAACAAAGGGAACATGAAAGACAGATAGAACTCATGCGGCTGGAGAAGGAGGTGCAGGAGGCTGCCCACAAGAGGGAAATGGAGGCAAGGAAGCATGTGGAGGAGATGGAGAGGATAAAGGCCCAGCAGAATATACCAACAAACCCTAGCAATCCTTCTCCAGGTACCACTTCCCATCCCAGAAAGTTCCCCACCTACAAGGCAGGTGATGATACTGAGGCCTTCTTAGAAAACTTCGAAAGGGCCTGCCTTGGGTACAACATCTCTACTGACCAATACATGGTAGAGCTGAGGCCGCAGCTCAGTGGACCCTTAGCTGAGGTGGCAGCTGAAATGCCTAAAGAACATATGAACAAGTATGAACTGTTTAAATCCAAGGCGAGAGTCAGAATGGGGATAACACCCGAGCAGTCTCGTCGGAGGTTCCGAGCCCTAAGGTGGAAACCAGACATGTCATTTACCCGACATGCCTACCACATTGTGAAACATTGGGATGCCTGGATATCAGGAGCAAGTGTTGAATCTCCAGTAAATTTGCCCTTCCTAATGCAAATGGAACAATTCTTAGAGGGTGTTCCTGAGGAAATAGAAAGATACATCCTAGATGGGAAACCCAAAACTGTAATCGAGGCAGGAGAGATTGGAGCCAGATGGGTGGAGGTGGCAGAGAAGAAGAAAACTGATCGCAGTTGGAGCGGAGACCTGAAGGGACCACCCCAGACCACACCCTATTACCGGGGGCCGCCCAAAGCCCCACCTACCTCCCAAAGAACCCTCCAGACCCCTTATCGTCCCACCACCCCGTTCTCCAGCAACCCACCTCGCCCCGGTGACCCGTCAGCTGGACGATGTTTTCAATGTAACGAGCTGGGGCATGTAAAGGCCAACTGCCCCAAGAACCCCAACAGATTACAGTTCATTGCACCGGAATCACACCAGAGGTCCACAGGCCCAGATACCTCCCAGATACCCTTGGAGCGGAGGGAAACTGTGAGTGTGGGCGGGAAGAAGGTCACCGCGTGGAGGGACACCGGAGCACAAGTGTCAGCTATCCATGCTTCCTTAGTGGACCCCAATTTAATCAACCCAGAGATCCAAGTGACGATTCAACCCTTCAAGTCCAACTCTTTCAATTTGCCTACAGCCAAGTTGCCTGTCCAGTACAAGGGCTGGTCAGGAATGTGGACTTTTGCAGTCTATGATGATTATCCCATCCCCATGCTGTTGGGGGAAGACTTGGCCAATCACGTGAAGCAGGCCAAGAGGGTGGGAACGGTCACCCGCAGCCAGGCTAAACAAGCCGTGGTGCCTAGCTCTGTTCCGGAAACTTCTATCAGGGCCCAGTCAGAGGTGATGGACCCGGACCCCAAGCCAATGTCTGCAACAGCAGTAGTGGATCCAGTCCCAGAGACCCAGATGGAACCAGTCCCAGAACCGGAACCAGCCAAACAACCAACACCAGACCCCGTGCCAGCACTGAATCCAGTACTTGCAACCTCAACACCAGAGGGCCCCACCGAACCTGAACTGGCAGCAGCCGATAACCCTACACAAGAGGCTCAGCTGGAGCCTGAATCCCAACATAGTGCACCAGCGGAGAGCGGTTCACAGTCAACAGAAACAGCTCCATCCCCTATATCGCTTCCAGAGGGACCAAGCCTATGTCCCCAATCCAATGAGGAACTGATGTCTCCAGCATCAAGGGAACAGTTCCAGACCGAACAGGAAGCAGACGAAAGCCTCCAGAGAGCGTGGACGGTGGCACGGAACAACCCACCGCCTCTCAGCTCTTCTAATTGATCCAGGTTTGTTGTAGAAAGAGGACTTTTATACAAGGAAACTCTTTCTGGGGGACACCAGGAAGACTGGCATCCTCAGAGACAGTTGGTAGTTCCAACTAAATACCGGGCCAAGCTCTTGAGCTTAGCCCATGATCACCCTAGTGGCCATGCTGGGGTGAACAGGACCAAAGACCGTTTGGGGGGGGTCATCCCACTGGGAGGGAATGGGCAAGGATGTTTCTACCTATGTCCAGTCTTGTGAGGTGTGCCAAAGAGTGGGAAAACCCCAAGACCAGGTCAAAGCTCCTCTCCAGCCACTCCCCATCATTGAAGTTCCATTTCAGCGAGTAGCTGTGGATATTCTGGGTCCTTTTCCGAAAAGACACCCAGAGGAAAGCAGTACATACTGACTTTCATGGATTTTGCCACCCGATGGCCGGAAGCAGTAGCTCTAAGCAACACCAGGGCTAAAAGTGTGTGCCAGGCACTAGCAGACATTTTTGCCAGGGTAGGTTGGCCCTCCGACATCCTCACAGATGCAGGGACTAATTTCCTGGCAGGAACTATGAAAAACCTTTGGGAAGCTCATGGGGTAAATCACTTGGTTGCCACTCCTTACCATCATCAAACAAATGGCATGGTGGAGAAGTTTAATGGAACTTTGGGGGCCATGATACGTAAATTCGTAAATGAGCACTCCAATGATTGGGACCTAGTATTGCAGCAGTTGCTCTTTGCCTACAGAGCTGTACCACATCCCAGTTTAGGGTTTTCCCCATTTGAACTTGTATATGGCCGTGAGGTTAAGGGGCCATTGCAGTTGGTGAAGCAGCAATGGGAGGGATTTACACCTTCTCCAGGAACTAACATTCTGGACTTTGTAACCAACCTACAAAACACCCTCCGAACCTCTTTAGCCCTTGCTAGAGAAAACTTACAGGATGCTCAAAAAGAGCAAAAAGCCTGGTATGATAAACATGCCAGAGAGCGTTCCTTCAAAGTAGGAGACCAGGTCATGGTCTTAAAGGTGCTCCAGGCCCATAAAATGGAAGCATCGTGGGAAGGGCCATTCATGGTCCAGGAGCGCCTGGGAGCTGTTAATTATCTCATAGCATTCCCCACCTCCAACCGAAAGCCTAAGGTGTATCATATTAATTCTCTAAAGCCCTTTTATTCCAGAGAATTAAAGGTTTGTCAGTTTACAGCCCAGGGAGGAGACGACGCTGAGTGGCCTGAAGGTGTCTATTACGAAGGGAAATGTGCTGGTGGTGTGGAAGAGGTGAACCTCTCCATGACCCTTGGGCGTATGCAGCGACAGCAGATCCAGGAGCTGTGCACTAGCTACGCGCCAACGTTCTCAGCCACCCCAGGACTGACTGAACGGGCATACCACTCCATTGACACAGGTAATGCTCACCCAATTAGGGTCCACCCTTACCGGGTGTCTCCTCAAGCTAAAACTGCTATAGAACGGGAGATCCAGGATATGTTACAGATGGGTGTAATCCGCCCCTCTGAAAGTGCATGGGCATCTCCAGTAGTTCTAGTTCCCAAACCAGATGGGGAACTACGTTTTTGCGTGGACTACCGTAAGCTAAATGCTGTAACTCGCCCAGACAATTATCCAATGCCACGCACTGATGAACTATTAGAGAAACTGGGACGGGCCCAGTTCATCTCTACCTTGGACTTAACCAAGGGGTACTGGCAGGTACCGCTAGATGAATCTGCCAAGGAAAGGTCAGCCTTCATCACACATCTCGGGCTGTATGAATTTAATGTACTCCCTTTCGGGCTGCGAAATGCACCCGCCACTTTCCAAAGACTTGTAGATGGTCTCCTAGCGGGATTAGGAGAATATGCAGTCGCCTACCTTGACGATGTGGCCATATTTTCGGATTCCTGGGCAGACCACCTGGAACATCTACAAAAAGTCCTTGAGCGCATAAGGGAGGCAGGACTAACTGTTAAGGCTAAGAAGTGTCAAATAGGCCTAAACAGAGTGACTTACCTTGGACACCAGGTGGGTCAAGGAACTATCAGCCCCCTACAGGCCAAAGTGGAGGCTATCCAAAAGTGGCCTGTCCCAAAGTCAAAGAAACAGGTTCAATCCTTTTTAGGCTTGGCCGGTTATTACAGATGATTTGTACCGCACTACAGCCAAATCGCTGCCCCACTGACAGACCTAACCAAAAAGAAACAGCCAAATGCTGTTCAGTGGACCGGAAAGTGTCAGAAGGCCTTTAACAAGCTTAAAGCGACACTCCTGTCTGACCCTGTACTAAGGGCCCCAGACTTTGACAAACCGTTCCTAGTAACCACACATGCATCCGAGCGTGGTGTGGTAGCAGTTTTAATGCAGAAAGGACCTGATCAAGAATTCCACCCTGGAGTGTTTCTCAGCAAAAAACTGTATGAGAGGGAAAGCAACTGGTCAGTCACTGAAAAAGAATGTTATGCCATTGTCTACGCTCTGGAAAAGCTACGCCCATATGTTTGGGGACGGCGTTGCCACCTGCAAACCGACCATGCTGCACTAAAGTGGCTTCACACCCTCAAAGAAACTAACAAAAAACTTCTTCGGTGGAGTTTAGCCCTCCAAGATTTTGATTTCGACATCCAACACATCTCAGGAGCTTCTAACAAAGTGGCTGATGCACTCTCCCGTGAAAGTTTCCCAGAATCAACTGGTTAAAATCGTCCTTGAGATGTGGAAAATATTGTTAGTCTTTATGTACTTGGTAGTATATTTAGAGATGCATGTGTCTTATTAACTCTGTTTTCCTAGAGCTCCAGGAAGAAATCCCAGCCAGTGTTTCACCCTAGCTGAGATTTGGGGGGCGTATCATAAATATAAAGGGAAGGGTAAACCCCTTTGAAATCCCTCCTGGCCAGGGGAAAGCTCCTCTCACCTGTAAAGGGTTAAGAAGCTAAAGGTAACCTCGCTGGCACCTGACCAAAATGACCAATGAGGAGACAAGATACTTTCAAAAGCTGGGAGGAGGGAGAGAAACAAAGGGTCTGTGTCTGTCTGTCGTCCTCTTGGCCGGGGACAGAACAGGAATGGAGTCTTAGAACTTTTAGTAAGTAATCTAGCTAGGTATGTGTTAGATTATGATTTCTTTAAATGGCTGAGAAAAGAATTGTGCTGAATAGAATAACTATTTCTGTCTGTGTATCTTTTTTGTAACTTAAGGTTTTGCCTAGAGGGGTTCTCTATGTTTTTTTTAATCTAATTACCCTGTAAGATATCTACCATCCTGATTTTACAGGGGGGATTTCTTTATTTCTATTTACTTCTATTTTTTATTAAAAGTCTTCTTGTAAAACACTGAATGCTTTTTCATTGTTTTCAGATCCAAGGGTTTGGGTCTGTAGTCACTTATGCAAATTGGTGAGGCTTTTTACCAAACCTTGTCCAGGAAGTGGGGTGCAAGGTTTTGGGAAGTATTTGGGGGGAAGGACGCGTCCAAACAGCTCTTCCCCAGTAACCAGTATTAGTTTGGTGGTGGTAGCGGCCAGTCCAAGGATAATGGGGGTAATATCTTGTACCTTGGGGAAGTTTTGACCTAAGCTGGTAAAGATAAGCTTAGGAGGTTTTTCATGCAGGTCCCCACATCTGTACCCTAGAGTTCAGAGTGGGGGAGGAACCGTGACACAGCTGTTATCCTGTTGTGCTTCATATTTCACCATTAGTTTTGTTTCATTTTTTGTTTCATTTTAATTTTTATATATACCTTTCCTTCATTTTGTTTCTCTTGTGTTTTGTATTGTTTAATACTGTTTATACTAACTGACTATTAAGGGATTTGCTAGTGCCTTTATGGAACAGAGGAGAATTATTGTTTGTTGTTAAAATATTCATTGTACTGTATAATGTAAGACTGTACTCTCTTTATATTGTTATAGAACGTCCCCTACAATGGTTGCCTTTAAAATATTTACAATTTTGCCTTTTTAGGTATATAGTTATGCTGTAGTATTCCTTCCCTATGCCTACTATAGGAAAATCTGTGGTAGGTAATATTACAGTGAAATTACTGTGATAATAATTCCTTGCATAGTTATTTGTAAAGATTTAAATGGAGACCACTGTTTTTGAGAGGAATAGCCCAAGTGAGAATTTTGGGTTAGTATAAACTTTTTTTTATATATTAAATGGAATTATAGTGATAATATATAAAACCAGCTCTTTGTTTTTAGGTCAAAAGTTACTGTATATAAATTGTGTACCTGTACCTATTTGAGAAGCCATAAGTTACTTCCCGAATTGTCTTGCTTATTGCAAGAAAGTGACAGCCTGTAATAGGCTATTTAAATTTATTTCCAGAATGCTTAAAGCATGTGTATGAGAGAGAACATGAGTGTGACTAGGTGTAATAATGCACGCTCACCACCAGAGCACTCCCTTGTGTCAGGGTGCCATGTTGCAGGGATTTTCATCTCCAGTGTCCCCTGTAGGGTTTCAATCTTTGCACACGACCCAGCTGAGAATTATCTAGCCCAAACCCTTTCCAGGGTAAGAAACAAAATTTCCAGGTGCAGTTCAAAGTACAAAAAGAATCAACCTGTCCTCTGGGCCCTTTGGACAGCCATTTCCTGGGGTGTCATTGCCTTTCCCTGCCTCTGGTATCAAGCACTGTCCTGAAGAACCTATGTTATCCTGAGGCCTCTAGCCTCCAACGGTCTCTGGTGTTGTCAGTCCTTCACAGGGGCCCACCCTCATGTCTGCTCCCCATGGTTTCTCCCTTGACTAAAATCTCTCTGGCTATTTGTAGGGCCCAGGTTTCTGTTCAGTTATTACCTGATCGTTCTTTAGTCCCACCTTCCCTGGATGATAAGTAACTACGTACTTACTGTCCAGGTGAAGTGACTTGATTAATGGAACTTTAAGTCTTTCTTGCCCATGATGTGGGTTTCACCCCATCACACCAGGTTGTTAGTTTTTTTTTAAAGAAATGACTTATGCCCTGTGGTCCCCAGCCATTTACACCAGATGGAAGGCTGGAGGTAGCTTCATATAAAATAGGCCCCTCACAACTCCTAGTTTTGTGTTGTGAGGGACCATATGGCATATGGTTGCAGTAGCAGATATTTTTCCAGACAACAATTATGCTGAATGTGGCTTTCTGCCATGGCATTATACTGAAGTCTGCCCACTTTGACGAGGACTGTGCCATGTTGACTGTATCCAGAATATATGGATGACCTAATTGGCCCCAAAGATACAAAGGTGGTGTCTAAGGTGGTCTCCCTCTATAAAGGTCAAGGCCATCCAGAAGGCCAATGTGCTCTTTTCTTTCACCAACAACATCTAAAAAGTGCCCGTAACTTCCCTGGGCAGGCCACCTGGGGAAGAAGAGAAGACTTTGGTCATCAGCTATGATAGCCTGACTGGTTTGCTGCTGCCCAAGAGACCCATGCTCGCATCAAACACTCTCGCGGAGCAACTTCATTGCTTGTTTCCAGTAACTGCAGTCACAGTCCTGCAGTGTGAGAGAGAAAGATCACCAATCCATGAAACAAAAGATGTTCAAACACATTTTTTTCCTCTTAAGTACCTCATTTTTTTTTCCATTTTCTCTGTGTTCTCTTCTTATTTTTGCGGGGAGAGACATCTCCTTGTTCTATTGGTGCGAACACTGTATGTGTGTGCACATATGTGCTACATTTCTTTTTGGGAAACAGCTGCACCATATTGATCTCTTAATCTAAATTCTGCCCTTGAATCTCTAAAATGTTTTCACGGTTAAGGAAGAGTTTTATCCAGAGCTGCTATCGCATAAGCTGTAAGCATTGCTCAGTGAAACTTCCTCTATTCTGAAATAACATGGTAAGCATGAAAGTTCTGTGGGTGGGAGAATAAGAGAAGAGTATTAGTTAGCATAACAAGAAGATTTAAGGAGGAAGTATGGAGTAGCATTGAGGGGTAACTTAAGAAACCACTTTGGTCTCTTTAGATTAGTTAAATTGATTTTACTCCTTGATGTGATATCTCTTGGTTGGAGTCTAAAACCAAAATGGACATCTACATCCTACGAGAGCTAGGTCAACACCACTGTCATGGATAGGATTTTTAGGGTATTTTTGTTTGGGTTTTTTTGTGGGAGGAGGAGTTAGATAACAGCAAAACAGATGCCTCATTCAGTCTCCTGAAGATAATTAATAAAAAAGTGATTCATTGTTATATTTAGAGGTGGTCAGAATTGGGGCAAAATTGGCTGAGGCCTGGTTGGTGTTTTGTTTGTTTGGGTGGGTGGGTGGGTGTTTGTTTTTGTCATTTCTCCGAGCATCATGGTGACAAAGTTAGGTTAAATAGAAATAGGATTTAGAATTTTTATTATTTGGAATTGTTTGAATATTTAGTTCATTGCCATTTGTGGCTGGTGTCCATGGCGAATAAGGGGCCCAAAGGGCTAGAAATAAGAGACCTAGGATTTTGCTGGTGGATCTTAGGGAGATCTGAAATTTTTGCAGACCAAGGCCCCTCTTTGTTACCTCTTGTCCCCTTCACAGGGGACAGCGTGAGAGGATTCAGCAGAGCATGCTGAATCCTAGAGGTATGCAGTGGAGAGTCTTCCCTGATTTTTGAGCTGTATGATAGATGGCCTGTAAATGCACACTAGACCCACTTGAAAGCCTCCATTGTTAAGTTTATTAAAGTAGTAACCTGCTATTTAAAACTCATCCCTGTGTCTGTCTGTCTCCTTCACTTGTGGGTCCTGATCAATTAGTTTAGTGAAATTGGTAATAGTTTTAGCCTTTAGCAATATGTTTGTTTAGTGTTTGATTATTCTTTTTAATAAAACTCATAAAGGTATGCAGGACTGGTTTATTCTTTCAAATACCAACATAGGGTAAAGGTAAATAAGGAATAAGGTAAATAAGTTGAGTTACCTGAGGAGTGGTTGGCCCTCTCCATAAATTAAAACCTTTATCCCTCACAAGTGTATTGCTTAAATGATGCATTTTATGTACATAATTACAGTTGCTCTAAACTTTTAGCTTCTCCCAGACTGTTGTTTGACTAAGGTTAGGAGAGAAGGATAGAACCTATTTATAGAGCTTAGTCTACCAGTTAGTGAGGAGAAGAAATGCTTTTGAGGGAAGAAGCATGGTTTTGTCATATGTTTAAAGCACAGGTCTGGGATTTAGAAGAACTCTAAACCCCACTGTATCATAGGCTTTCTATGAGACCTTGTGCAAGTCTTTTATAGATAGCGTTGTAGAAATGCAAAATACAATTTTAATCAATGTATAATTCATCTGTGATATAATTTCTATGGCATATTATTAATGCAGTGAGAAAAAAAAAACTTATTAGATATGTATCTAAATAAGAATTGGAGTTGCAGTTTCACCTGTGATTTAGAAGACTGTTTCTATGGGTATGTCTACACTACGGAATAAGGTCAAATTTATAGAAGTTGTTTTTTTAGAAATCGGTTTTATATATTCGAGTGTGTGTTTCCCCACAGAAAATGCTCTAAATGCATTAAGTACATTAACTCGGCAGAGTGCTTCCACAGTACCGAGGCTAGAGTCGACTTCCGGAGCGTTGCACTGTGGGTAGCTATCCCACAGTTCCCGCAGTCTCCGTTGCCCATTGGAATTCTGGGGTGAGATCCCAATGCCTGATGGGGCTAAAACATTGTTGCGGGTGGTTCTGGGTACATATCATCAGGCCTCCCTCCCTCCCTCCCTCCATGTAAACAAGGGCAGACAATCGTTTTGTGCCTTTTTTCCTGAGTTACCTGTGCAGACACCATACCACGGCAAGCATGGAGCCCGCTCAGGTAACCGTCACCATATGTCTCCTGGGTGCTGGCAGACGCAGTACAGCATTGCTACACAGTAGCAGCAACCCATTGCCTTCTGGCAGCAGACGGTGCAGTACAACTGGTAGCCGTTCTCGTCGTGTCCGAGGTGCTCCTGGCCACGTCGGCTGGGAGCACCTGGGCAGACATGGGCGCAGGGACTAAATTTGGAGTGACTTGACCAGGTCATTCTCTTTAGTCCTGCAGTCAGTCTTATTGAACTGTCTTATGGTGAGCAGACAGATGATACGGATTGCTAGCAGTCCTATTGCATCATCTTCTGCCGGGCAGACAAGAGATGAGGATGGCTAGCAGTCCTACTGCACCATCTTCTGCTGAGCAGCCATGAGATGTGGATGGCATGCAGTCCTTCTGCACTGTCTGCTGCCAGCCAAAGATGTAAAAGATAGATGGAGTGGATCAAAACAAGAAATAGACCAGATTTGTTTTGTACTCATTTGCCTCCTCCCCCGTCTAGGGGACTCATTCCTCTAGGTCACACTGCAGTCACTCACAGAGAAGGTGCAGCGAGGTAAATCTAGCCATGTATCAATCAGAGGCCAGGCTAATCTCCTTGTTCCAATAAGAAAAATAACTTAGGTGCACCATTTCTTATTGGAACCCTCCGTGAAGTCCTGCCTGAAATACTCCTTGATGTAAAGCCACCCCCTTTGTTGATTTTAGCTCCCTGAAGCCAACCCTGTAAGCCGTGTCGTCAGTCGCCCCTCCCTCCGTCACAGCAACGGCAGACAATCGTTCCGCACCTTTTTTCTGTGCGGATGCCATACCAAGGCAAGCATGGAGGCCGCTCAGCTCACTTTGGCAATTAGGAGCACATTAAACACCACACGCATTATCCAGCAGTATATGCAGCACCAGAACCTGGCAAAGCGATACCGGGTGAGGAGGTGATGTCAGCGCGGTCACGTGAGTGATCAGGACATGGACACAGATTTCTCTGAAAGCATGGGCCCTGCCCATGCATGCATCATGGTGCTAATGGGGCAGGTTCATGCTGTGGAACGCCAATTCTGGGCTCGGGAAACAAGCACAGACTGGTGAGACCGCATAGTGTTGCAGGTCTGGGACGATTCCCAGTGGCTGCGAAACTTTCGCATGCGTAAGGGCACTTTCATGGAACTTTGTGACTTGCTTTCCCCTGCCCTGAAGCGCATGAATACCAAGATGAGAGCAGCCCTCACAGTTGAGAAGCGAGTGGCGATAGCCCTGTGGAAGCTTGCAACGCCAGACAGCTACCGGTCAGTTGGGAATCAATTTGGAGTGGGCAAATCTACTGTGGGGGCTGCTGTGATGCAAGTAGCCCACGCAATCAAAGATCTGCTGATATCAAGGGTAGTGACCCTGGGAAATGTGCAGGTCATAGTGGATGGCTTTGCTGCAATGGGATTCCCTAACTGTGGTGGGTCCACAGACGGAACCCATATCCCTATCTTGGCACCGGAGCACCAAGCCGCCGAGTACATAAACTGCAAGGGGTACTTTTCAATAGTGCTGCAAGCTCTGGTGGGTCACAAGGGACATTTCACCAACATCAACGTGGGATGGCCGGGAAAGGTACATGACGCTCGCATCTTCAGGAACTCTGGTCTGTTTCAAAAGCTGCAGGAAGGGACTTTATTCCCAGACCAGAAAATAACTGTTGGGGATGTTGAAATGCCTATATATATCCTTGGGGACCCAGCCTACCCCTTAATGCCATGGCTCATGAATCCATACACAGGCAGCCTGGACAGTAGTCAGGAGCTGTTCAACTACAGGCTGAGCAAGTGCAGAATGGTGGTAGAATGTGCATTTGAATGTTTAAAGGCGCGCTGGCGCAGTTTACTGACTCGCTTAGACCTCAGCAAAACCAATATTCCCACTGTTATTACTGTTTGCTGTGTGCTCCACAATATCTGTGAGAGTAAGGGGGAGACGTTTATGGCGGGGTGGGAGGTTGAGGCAACTCGCCTGGCTGCTGGTTACGCGCAGCCAGACACCAGGGCGGTTAGAAGAGCACAGGAGGGCACGATACGCATCAGAGAAGCTTTAAAAACCAGTTTCATGACTCTCCAGGCTACAGTGTGAAAGTTCTGTTTGTTTCTCCTTGATGAACCCCCCCCGCACCCCTTGGTTCACTCTACTTCCCTGTAAGCTAACCATCCTCCCCTCCTCCCTTCAATCACCGCTTGCAGAGGCAATAAAGTAATTGTTGTTTCACATTCATGCATTCTTTATTCATTCATCACACAAATAGGGGGATGACTACCAAGGTAGCCCAGGAGGGGTGGTGGAGGAGGGAAGGAAAATGCCACACAGCACTTTAAAAGTTTACAACTTTAAAATTTATTGAATACCAGCCTTCTTTTTTGGGGGGGCAATCCTCTGTGGCAGAGTGGCTGGTTGGCCGGTGCCCCCCCCCCACTGCGTTCTTGGGCGTCTGGGTGTGGAGGCTATGGAACTTGGGGAGGAGGGTGGTTGGTTACACAGGGGCTGTAGTGGCAGTCTGTGCTCCAGCTGCCTTTGCTGCAGCTCAACCATACACTGGAGCATACTGGTTTGGTCCTCCAGCAGCCTCAGCATTGAATCTTGCCTCCTCTGATCACACTGCAGCCACATTTGAGCTTCAGCCCTGTCTTCAGCCCCCCACTTACGCTCTTCAGCCCGCCACCTCTCCTCCCGGTCATTTTGTGCTTTCCTGCACTCTGACGTTATTTGCTTCCACGCATTCGTCTGTGCTCTGTCAGTGTGGGAGGACAGCATGAGCTCGGAGAACATTTCATCTCGAGTGCAATTTTTTTCTTTCTAAGCTTCAGTAGCCTCTGGGAAGGAGAAGATCCTGTGATCATTGAAACACATGCAGCTGGTGGAGAAAAAAAAAGGACAGCGGTATTTAAAAAGACACATTTTATAAAACAGTGGCTACACTCTTTCAGGGTAAACCTTGCCGTTAACATTACATACATAGCACATGTGCTTTCGTTACAAGGTCGCATTTTGCCTCCCCCCACTGCGTGGCTCCCCCTCAACCCTCCCCCCTCCCTGTGGCCAACAGCGGGGAACATTTCTGTTTAACCACAGGCAAACAGCCCAGCAGGAATGGGCTCCTCTGAGTGTCCCCTGAAGAAAAGCACTCTATTTCAACCAGGTGACCATGAATTATATCTCACTCTCCTGAGGAGAACACAGAGAGATAAAGAACGGATGTTGTTTGAACGCCACCAAACATACAGTGCAATGCTTTGTTGTACAATGATTCCCGAGTACGTGTTACTGGCCTGGAGTGGTAAAGTGTCCTACCATGAAGGACGCAATAAGGCTGCCCTCCCCAGAAACCTTTTGCAAAGGCTTTGGGAGTACATCCAGGAGAGCCGCAAATGCCAGGGCAAAGTAATCCTTTCACATGCTTGCTTTTAAACCATGTATAGTATTTTAAAAGGTACACTCACCGGAGGTCCCTTCTCTGCCTGCCAGGTCCAGGAGGCAGCCTTGGGTGGGTTCGGGGGGTACTGGCTCCAGGTCCAGGGTGAGAAACAGTTCCTGGCTGTCGGGAAAACCGGTTTCTCCGCTTGCTTGCTGTGAGCTATCTGCAACCTCATCATCATCATCATCATCATCTTCTTCGTCCCCAAAACCTGCTTCCGTATTGTCTCCATCTCCATTGAAGGAGTCAAACAACACGGCTGGGGTAGTGGTGGCTGAACCCCCTAAAATGGCATGCAGCTCATCATAGAAGCGGCTTGTTTGGGGCTCTGACCCGGAGCGGCCGTTCGCCTCTCTGGTTTTCTGGTAGGCTTGCCTCAGCTCCTTCAGTTTCACGCGGCACTACTTCGGGTCCCTGTTATGGCCTCTGTCCTTCATGCCCTGGGAGATTTTGACAAAGGTTTTGGCATTTCGAAAACTGGAACGGAGTTCTGATAGCACGGATTCCTCTCCCCAAACAGCGATCAGATCCCGTACCTCCCGTTCGGTCCATGCTGGAGCTCTTTTGCGATTCTGGGACTCCATCATGCTCACCTCTGCTGATGAGCTCTGCATGGTCACCTGCAGCTTGCCACACTGGCCAAACAGGAAATGAGATTCAAAAGTTTGCGGTTCTTTTCCTGTCTACCTAGCCAGTGCATCTGAGTTGAGAGTGCTGTCCAGAGCGGTCACAATGGAGCACTCTGGGATAGCTCCCGGAGGCCAATACTGTCGAATTGTGTCCACAGTACCCCAAATTCGAGCCAGCAAGGCCGATTTAAGCGCTAATTCACTTGTCAGGTGTGGAGTAAGGAAATCGATTTTAAGAGCCCTTTAAGTCGAAATAAAGGGCTTCATCGTGTGGACGGGGGCAGGTTTACATCGGTTTAATGCTGCTAAATTCGACCTAAAGTCCTAGTGTAGACCAGGGCTATGGGATGCAGCAGAGGACTAGGAGTTAGGATTCCTTGGTTCTAGTCCCAGTTCTTTCTAACTCTCATCTAAGCAAGTCCATTAATTTCTCTGTGCCTCTTCTTATTCATCTGGAAAATGGGTATAGTAATACCCATATAGTGAAGTTTGCTTAATTGACATTTAAGTCCCTTGATATGCCTGATGAAAGTTAGAAGTATTACTGTTCGTAGGAGGACCCCACTAAATTGTTTATTTTCACTCCCTAAATATGCAGTAACTTTCCAAACAGTGACGGTATGTGTCCTCTCCTCTCCATATTCCAGGTAGTCCCTGCTTCAGTATATAAGCACTGATATGGATGGAAAGGTTTTGCCTAGCATGCCTGTCATGCAGTAACAGTTTCTGTATCATATGTGTTTTCCTCTCCGGCTGAAGTACCAAGCACAGTCCACTGTCAGAGTGTAGATGTCTAGCTACTGTAGATAGTGCATCGGTCTGTTCAGCATGTATTCCCTATGTTTCTAAACAAATCTGTTGTTTACCAATGACAGGTCAGAGAAACTTTTGCCTTTACAAAGCTACCTCTAGATTGAGAATGGCTACAAGAATGCAAAACAATGTACTATACTATCAAACAAGATGATATGCCTGGCAATGTAGTATTTAGCTATTAATAAGGAAGGTACTTTGAACGAGCTAAGGGGTCAAATACTTTGAGTCAACCACTTGCAAGAATTTAGAGTGTAGAATTTTCTCCAATATATAAGATAGAATAGGTCAGGATTTCTGTCTTGTACGGCATGTTACTCAACTCCAGTTATACAACATTGTTTCAGTTAATAAAGAAGATAAAATGGCTAAAGTAATAATTTTGTGAAGAAAATTGCATGTTTGTCTTTGGAAGCCTACATGACAGTTTAATTTTTTTGTCTACTCTGATTCATTGACCTGAGTTTGATTAGAACAGCTTTCTTTTCAGGAAAAGTTAACAATGCTATTGATTGAGACTCAGAAGATGACCACTAGATAGTCGTCTAATACTATATCTGGAAGTCTCCCCATTTGAGATTAATAGAAATTTTTAAATTTATCACAGTCATAGCTTACACACTGCCAGTTATAATCTAAAAAGGGATAGGGTTGGGAGAATGTTTGTAATGCAGTTGATTTCCAACACACTGAATTTCCCCAGAGAGCTGTCATTCTTCATCTTGCTACGGTCCACAGATCTGTTACAGTGGGTATTTCAGCCTGCCTTCCAGTTGGGGACAGAACCAGTCCTGTCAGTCATTAGCAGCAAGGGATGCTCTGTCTCTTGAAGTTCCTTTCAGTTCTTTTCTGTCTCCCAAGCGGCCTTCGCCTCAGCCAGGCCTCCCTGCTGCAAAGCATTATTAAAGAAAACACCATACTTTATTTCAAATTCTTAGACTAACAATTCAGCTCAATAACATGTCTGTCTAATTCCCAGCCATATCCCAGGGCTGCATCTGACTTAGGGGAGAATGTCCCTTCAACTCTGCTTCCCCTTAAGAGGCATTTGCAACACCTGGTGCCCCTGCAGGTTTCAGAGAACAAGCAAGGCCAAGAAAAGTCAGAGGTAAAAAAGGCACTGTCTCCCCCGCATCACCTTCTTAAATGTCTCACTGTGGTGCTCAGCGAGATCTGCAGGCAAGATGGTGTCCCTCACAGCCCAATCTGGTTGGAGTAGCTTTGGGGGTAGGAAGGGTGCCAGACAGGATTGGAGTAGCCAGCTCTGCTGCGCAAGAGGTATGCCATGCTCCCTCCTCTGCCAGGAAAGGAAGCAGGCAGGATTGGAAATGAACTGGCTCCAGGACAAGCAGACCACATCCCCATGAGGAAATGAGCCCAGAAAGGCAAAGTGTCAGATGCAGCTGAATCCCAATAGCCTGCACAGATGAGCCACCACCTTTCCCTCCCCCTTGCCTGCAACTTGTGGGGGCACTGGACACAGCATGGACACTGCCAATGCCAGAGAGCTGGTAAGGGGCCATTGGGCACTGCCCCCCTTCCTACCTCCAGGGGATCCCTACTAATATCCCAGGTTGAGGTCTCCAGGAGAAGCATAGACCCGTCTGTACCATGTGAATCCTGAATAACAGAGATGGGTAGAGCTTCTGGGGAACCTATCCTTGAGCCCCAGGCAAGATCGTTCCTTGAGAGATCCAGAAGGGGTCCATGTTGGTAAGGGAAAACAAGAAGCCCAGCCTTTCTGAGATTAGGGAGATTGCTAGACACTTGAAATATTTTCATAGCAATCTCTAAGGACAGTTTCACTTCCCCCACTAGAGCAGGATTATGAGGACAAACTCTCATTGGGGAAACAAATGAATAATAAAACCATTGCTCAATTCTTTGCTCACCTTCACAGAGTGCTCCATGGCAGGTGAGTGCAGAAAAGACTAGGGCGTAGATATGTGCTGGTTCCTCTAGGCATGCATAAATACCCTGCCTCCCACCCCCAAACAGAATTCTTCCTCCGTATGGAATGAAGGCCAGAAAACCAATATCAGAGTTAGAGAATCAAATAGGAAAATATGTGTATATATATTTTAAAAGCCCAAGAAAACAAACAAACAAAAATAAACCCACCAGAGGATACACTCTATCAGGAAAGAGGATACGGAAACTGCAGCTTCCCTAGACAGGGTATAGTTATATATTCCTCCATGTGTGAAGGCAAAGGTGTAATAGGGGGATAGGGATTTCTTGCCACATGTAAAAGATTGGGGCAATATTTATCTGTCATCCCCAGCTGTTGGTGGGTCACTACAACCTAATCTCCAGGTATTGTTCCCAGCTTCTGCTGCAGGGTGCCAAAACCTTATCCTCGACTGCCCCTCCCTCACCCTTCCCAGCAGATATCTACGGAGAGACAAGAGGGACAGCAGTCCAGGTATAGAAGAACCTGCAAACAATAAGGGGCCCTCAAAACTTAAAAATTGTATGTGCTAAGGGCTTCTCCCAGTGGGATTCAAATCTGTTTCATGTAGGTATATGGGGCTTTGGTCCTTGAGATCAGGTATTCAGACAAATCAGTTCCCAGCTATCTTAGTGGTTCACTGGAAAACTTTGTGGAATGACTTTCAAAGTCATGACAAAATTCATCTTACACACCTGACTCAAGACAGACTTTATAGAAAGGAATACAGGTCATATGGCAAACTGAAGCAATCTGTGAAGTACAAAAAGAGAAAATGCCTCTGTGCAAGTGTTAGCTAGGACAAGTGCAGAGTCAACAGCTGCCTTCTATGGCCTCAGAGTGATCTGCAGTTTTCCCAACTGTTCCCATTTAGAATTAGGCCCCTGACTTGTGCCAGACTCTCTCAGTTTGGGAGCAGAAGGGTTACCTAAAATTAGGCCACTGGACATTTTGCAGAGGGGGTAACCTGTGAAGCTGTGCAAGAATTTCAGAAATAGATTTGTTTCATTCCCAGTCTCAGTAACACATGGGAGGCCACGACATGAATGGAATAATTCATCATCTACTTCAGATTGGAGCCTGAGGGAACTGGGGACAAGCAGAGCAAGGGCCTGTCTGAAATATCTAAAAAAGTTCCTAATGCAGGCTTGTCCTCAAAGCATTCCCATTTTTACCATCCTCAGACAATTCTTATGTTTTGTAGATGGATGGAAGCCTTTTTTCTTTTTCAGCTTTGATTACTACCATTTGATCTTACATGTGCTTCCCCGCGTCTCTCTCTAGGATCATGGTAGCAATAATATTGGCTTTAGGGGAAAAAAAGAACAATTTCTCTGATCGGGGTTCTAGACAGAGAGTAAGGTAAAGCAAACATTAGAATTGCATGCCATCTAAAGTATATTTGATTCAGGACAAACACAGAGACATGTTGCCAGGGAAGTCGATCATATGCCTGGCTGAGGAAAGCTATAAGGTGCGAGGTCTCAGCTCAGAAAAAAAAAATGAACAAAAGATGAAGATGGCCCTTATGGAAAACAAGTGGGATCACAGAAACAAAAATGCAACTCTTACAAGAGCCTACTGGAAATGCTGATCTCATACACAGGCAAGCATCAATGATCCAGATTTCATATACCTATTCAGTACTTTTGGGTACCCCCTCTGCATCGCACCCTACAATCAGATTGTTTCTTAAGGGGGTCTTACTGACTGAGTTCAGGGAATAGTATCAGAAAGAGAGAGCATAGCAACCACCACCTGGAACATAATGATTCAACTGAGGTCTCAGAGTACAGCTCCTTCCACAGATAATAGCTCAGATCTGGTCATGACGGTCAATATGTCTGATAGGGTTTTCATAACAACTGGGAAAAAACGTTCTTCTGTCTTGGGCAGAACAAAGTTTCCTGTCGCTATCTGTAATGCCCACCAAGGAGGAGATAAACACTGTAAAAAGATAGGCTATAAAACAAGATTTAGTTAAGCAAGCTTCTTAACAGATTACACATATCAGCTTTCTCAGGGTACTTTGGATTTTTATTGCTTAACTAAAGAAAAGGACTTAAGTCTAATTTAATTTTTTAATGTTTATTAACTGTCCATAACAATGGAAATTAATAGTATATGATAAGACAAGGCAAAAATAGTATTGGGCTATGGTTTTGCTCTCATGAATTAGAAAATTAGTTAATCCAATAACTATTCCTGTTTTCAGAATCAAATAACACAACCATAATAGAAAACAACATGTGTACTCAGTCATTACCTTTGGAGGGTGACTGTTTTGATTTTTGCCTAAGAGTACCTCGGAACAGGGCATCATTTGTGCCAAGTGGTTATCAATTCCGGTGCTGCTAATAGAACAGAAGAAAAAAAAATCCAAAGCTAAAGCATAAGACAATTTGCTCAATTACGTACATGACAATTCATCAAGGTCTTCTTCCCAATGGATCTATTGTAGTGAACTCTTTTAATCTACTTCCCCATGAATTATGTTAGCCATGAGCTAACACTCCTATCTAATATAGACTTCTACATTTATGACAAAATGTAGACTGAGTGCAGTTCAAGGGGCTTGCACACTTGGTCTCATTTTATGTCTGTCTACACCTAGAACTTTAAAGGTAATATGAAACTATTAAGCTTAGTAGACACATATACAGTGTTTCACAATCTTAGTTAACAAAAGTAATTTCAAAGAGACAAGGTAGATAAGGTAGGTAATATATTTCATTGGACTATCTTCGGTTGGTGGAAGGTACAAGTTTTCAAACTACAGTGAGCTCTTCTTCCTTACAGGTCCAGGGAAAGAAACCAGAGTGCCTGAGTGTGATGCAGAGGCCCACTGGTGCTTCACTACTCTGTGTCAGCAGCTCTTTTTAGGCCTGACATACTCACTACACCTAAAACACTGTTGTCATAATCTGCATCTAAAAGGTGTAATGTAAGGTATCATATACAAACTGGTAATATGCTGGTACTGAAAATCATTGCATAGTTTAAAGGAATCATACAAATAGTTATAAATATGTGCTAGAATTGTTCTTACAATATGTTTGGCAGGCAATGCATAAGTCCAGTCTGCCTTAGACAATTAGGAGTACTTTGCTTGTATGGCTAGCCTGATTGCCAGGCAGAAACAATGAAGGTACATTTATCTGTAAGGTAAAAAGTCTATCAAGTTAACAAGCAGAGGAGAAGACAACATGGCATTTACACCCCAGAACGAGAGATAAACTTTATCTGGGGATACACTTAAGAAGAATTTATAGCCTAAAAGGTTTACTAGGCTATAAACACAGGGTGTTTGAACCTCAAATGAAAAGTAATTGAATTGACTGTGTATAATATTATTGCAAAATAAAAGTATATTGAGTATGTTTACCTGTTTCCATTTTAAATTAAGTATTCTGGAATGAAAACAATAGACATCCTGTTTACATGAGAGTCAGCAAGGGGATGGGAAATCAACAGGAAGGGAAAAACACCACGGAGCTTCCCTGCCTCTTGTAAAAGGGTCAATGAAGTTTGGGAGACATAAATGGAAACAGAACGTCTTTTTGGTATCCATCATTTGGAAATTACAGAACATTGGAGTCTTCAACCAAGGGTATTGAAGTCTGTGGAACTAAGTTTAGGAGAGAAACCAGCTTAGTCAAAGAGTGTAACTTCCTGATATTAAGGTTTAGTCTTGGAAGTGTACTTTTACTTTTGTTTGCTTATGACCATCTCTATCTTTATTCCTTTCACTTGATATCACTTAATTCTATGTCCTTTTGTTGAATAAACTTGTTTTACTTTACTTATAAACCAAATCAGTGCTGTGATTGAAATAAGAGTTCCAGAGTAACAGCCATGTTAGTCTGTATTCGCAAAAAGAAAAGGAGTGCTTGTGGCACCTTAGAGACTAACCAATTTATTTGAGCATAAGCTTTTGTGAGCTACAGCTTACTTCATCGGATGCATACTGTGGAAAGTGTAGAAGATCTTTTATACACACAAAGCATGAAAAAATACCTCCCCCCACCCCACTCTCCTGCTGGCAATAGCTTATCTAAAGTGATCACTCTCCTTACAATGTGAATGATAATCAAGTTGGGACATTTCCAGCCCAAATCCAGGTTTTCTTACCCCCGCACCAACACACACACAAACCCACTCTCCTGCTGGTAATAGCTTATCTAAAGTGACCACTCTCCTTACAATGTGTATGATAATCAAGGTGGGCCATTTCCAGCACAAATCCAGGGTTTAACAAGAACATCGGGGGGGGGGGGGAGGAAAAAACAAGGGGAAATAGGTTACCTTGCATAATGATTTAGCCACTCCCAGTCTCTATTCAAGCCTTAGTTAATTGTATCCAATTTGCAAATGAATTCCAATTCAACAGTTTCTCGCTGGAGTCTGGATTTGAAGTTTTTTTGTTGAAGAATTGCAACTTTCATGTCTGTAATCGCATGACCAGAAAGATTGAAGTGTTCTCTGACTGGTTTATGAATGTTATAATTCTTGACATCTGATTTGTGTCCATTTATTCTTTTATGTAGAGACTGTCCAGTTTGACCAATGTACATGGCAGAGGGGCATTGCTGGCACATGATGGCATATATTACATTGGTGGATGTGCAGGTGAACGAGCCTCTGATAGCGTGGCTGATGTTATTAGGCCCTGTGATGGTGTCCCCTGAATAGATATGTGGGCACAGTTGGTAACGGGCTTTGTTTCAAGGATAGGTTCCTGGGTTAGTGGTTCTGTTGTGTGGTATGTGGTTGCTGGTGAGTATTTGCTTCAGGTTGGGGGGCTGTCTGTAGGCAAGGACTGGCCTGTCTCCCAGGATTTGTGAGAATGTTGGGTCATCCTTCAGGATAGGTTGTAGATCCTTAATAATGCGTTGGAGGGGTTTTAGTTGGGGGCTGAAGGTGACGGCTAGTGGCGTTCTGTTATTTTCTTTGTTAGGCCTGTCCTGTAGTAGGTGACTTCTGGGAACTCTTCTGGCTCTATCAATCTGTACAGACTAACACGGCTGTTACTCTGAAACCTGTCATTATGCAAGGCACTGCATTTAGCCGTATGGAGTGGAAATGTATCAACTGCATGAAAAAAAACTTGTACAGATACAGACAGACATCATCTTCCTTTCCAAATGCAAACAGATGGACATCGTACCAAAAGGACTGAAGGTAAAAAATCCATTACAATCTACATACCACACAGACTATGCTGTCAGCTTGTGCCACACACTCTCAAAGAAACTGCGGAATCACCTGATCAACATCCTCTGCAGCAAACAGGGAAAGATTAAGAATGAGCTCTCAAAAATGGATACTCTCATAAAAAAAACAACCTTCCACACAAAGTTCCTCGTGGCTGGAATTTACTAAAACTAGACAAGCCATTTACAAGACACACTTTGCTTCTCTACAAAAGAAAAAGGACACTAAACTTTCTAAACTACTACATGCCACAAGGGGCCACAGCAACGGTTCCCTCAACCCACCCAGCAATATTGTTAACCTATCCAACTATACTCTCAGCCCAGCAGAAGCAGCTGTCCTATCTCGGGGCCTCTCCTTCTGCCCTCCACCCCCACGAACATGATACAGTTCTGTGGTGACCTAGAATCCTATTTTCGATGTCTCCGACTCAAGGAATATTTCCAACATACCTCTGAACAACATATTAATCCACAGAGATCTCCCTACCAACACTACAAAAAGAATGATTCTAGGTGGACTCCTCCTGAAGGTCAAAACAGCAGACTGGACTTCTACATAGAGTACTTCCACCGACATGCACGGGCTGAAATTGTGGAAAAGCAGCATCACTTGCCCCATAACCTCTGCCCTGTGGAACAAAATGCCATCCACAGCCTCAGAAACAACTCTGACATCATAATCAAAAAGGCTGACAAAGGAGGTGCTGTTGTCATCATGAACAGGTTGGAATATGAAAAAGAGGCTGCTCGGCAGTTCTCCAACAGCACTTTCTACAAGCCATTACCCTCTGATCCCACTGAGAGTTACCAAAAGAAACTACAGCATTTGCTCAAGAAACTCCCTGAAAAAGCACAAGATCAAATCCGCACAGATACACCCCTGGAATCCCGACCTGGGGTATCCTATCTGCTACCCAAGATCCATAAACCTGGAAATCCTGGGCGCCCCCTCATCTCAGGCATTGGCACCCTGACAGCAGGATAGTCTGGCTATGTAGACTCCCTCCTCAGGCCCTACGCTCCCAGCGCTCCCAGCTATCTTCGAGACACCACTGACTTCCTGAGGAAACTACAGTTCATCGGTGATCTTCCTGATAACACCATTCTGACCACTATGGATGTAGAAGCCCTCTACACCAACATTCCACACAAAGATGTACTACAAGCCATCAAGAACACTATCCCCAATAATGTCACGGCTAACCTGGTGGCTGAACTTTGTTACTTTGTCCTTACCCATAACGATTTTACATTTGGGGACAATGTATACCTTCAGATCAGCGGCACTGCTATGGGTACCTGCATGGCCCCACAGTATGCCAACATTTTTATGGCTGACTTAGAACAAAGCTTCCTCAGCTCTCGTCCCCTAACGCCCCTACTCTACTTGTGCTATATTGATGACATCTTCATCATCTGGACCCACGGAAAAGAAGCCCTTTAGGAATTCCACCATGATTTCAACAATTTCCATCCCACCATCAACCTCAGCCTGGACCAGTCCACACAAGAGATCCACTTCCTGGACACTACAGTGCTAATAAACGGTGGTCACATAAACACCACCCTATACCGGAAACCTACTGACCGCTATTCCTACCTACATGCCTCCAGCTTTCACCCGACCACACCACACGATTCATCGTCTACAGCCAAGCTCTGCGATACAACCGCATTTGCTCCAACTCCTGAGACAGAGACAAACACCTACAAGATCTCTATCAAGCATTCTTACAACTACAATACCCACCTGCAGAAGTGAAGAAACAGATCGATAGAGCCAGAAGAGTACCCAGAAGTCACCTACTACAGGACAGGCCTAACAAAGAAAATAACAGAATGCCACTAGCCGTCACCTTCAGCCCCCAACTAAAACCCCTCCAACGCATTATTAAGGATCTACAACCTATCCTGAAGGATGACCCAACACTCTCACAAATCCTGGGAGACAGGCCAGTCCTTGCCTATAGACAGCCCCCCAACCTGAAGCAAATACTCACCAGCAACCACATACCACACAACAGAACCACTAACCCAGGAACCTATCCTTGAAACAAAGCACGTTGCCAACTGTGCCCACATATCTATTCAGGGGACACCATCACAGAGCCTAATAACATCAGCCACACTATCAGAGGCTCGTTCACCTGCACATCCACCAATGTGATATATGCCATCATGTGCCAGCAATGCCCCTCTGCCATGTACATTGGTCAAACTGGACAGTCTCTACGTAAAAGAATAAATGGACACAAATCAGATGTCAAGAATTATAACATTCATAAACCAATCGGAGAACACTTCAATCTCTCTGGTCATGCGATTACAGACATGAAAGTTGCAATTCTTCAACAAAAAAACTTCAAATCCAGACTCCAGCGAGAAACTGTTGAATTGGAATTCATTTGCAAATTGGATACAATTAACTTAGGCTTGAATAGAGACTGGGAGTGGCTAAGTCATTATGCAAAGTAACCTATTTCCCCTTGTTTTTTTCCTACCCCCCCCCCCCCAGACGTTCTTGTTAAACCCTGGATTTGTGCTGGAAATGGCCCACCTTGATTATCATACACATTGTAAGGAGAGTGGTCACTTTAGATAAGCTATTACCAGCAGGAGAGTGGGTTTGTGGGGGGGAGGGGGAGAAAACCTGGATTTGGGCTGGAAATGTCCCAACTTGATTATCATTCACATTGTAAGGAGAGTGATCACTTTAGATAAGCTATTGCCACCAGGAGAATGGGGTGGGGGAGGTATTTTTTCATGCTTTGTGTGTATAAAAGATCTTCTACACTTTCCACAGTATGCATCCAATGAAGTAAGCTGTAGCTCACAAAAGCTTAAGCTCAAATAAATTGGTTAGTCTCTAAGGTGCCACAAGTACTCATTTTCTTTTTGAAATAAGAGTGCTTGTCAAACCCCAGATAAATTAGTGAGAAATATCTAAATTAACATGGATTTATAGAATGTATGTCTTATAATGTTTTTATACTGAAGTTGGACTTGATCCATACCTATATTTGTGATAAATAAGTTTGTGTGTCAATTTGCCTGTTTTAGGGGTGTCATTTCATACAATGTATACACATTTCTGTTTCTTTTCACAGATCTCTTTGTGTGCATTTGGCTAAGGCAGGCCAATTCTTAGCTCATATGAATGCTCAGCTGTAGGTTTCTTATTATTATATTTTGTTTATCATTTGACTTGGTCTGGCGATTGGCTCCGGTTCAAGTTTTCTACCCATTTCTTTTCTTGTGTTACTTAAAAATATATTTTTTGAATAAATGTGTTCTAATTTTATATCCAGTATTACATTGTTGTAAATGCAATGCAGTCATATATCACATGCAATATTTTATACTTGACCAATATACAGTGCAATGTTTTTCAGTTAATTTAGAGCATTTAATGACATTTAACAGTTAAATGTTGGATATATAAGAAGCTGTTGTTGGGGTGGGGGGTTGCTATGACATGGTGCTTAGATTTTGCTGTGCCTTGGTCAACAAGTCAGAGATGGTGACACCTTCAATTTCACTGAGATGTGTGCCATATGTCATAAACTGCTGGATTCCTTTTCTCATTTTATATAAACAATTTGCATTAATTTATGTTGTCTGAAATAATTACAAGAAATAAAATATATTTACACGGTATTGTGCTAGCTTATGTTATCTTTTATTTGGCATAATTATTAAATAATGATGATTATTCATACTGTGTGTGCCACAGATTTTCCACCTCCAGCCCTGGCTCCTTCTATCAACTACCTTGCATATTATCAGTCCTGCTAATGACATTAAGGGAATTCGGCCCTCTTTCTGATAATGGACTAAGGTTAAACCATTTTGCCTGGTTTGTTAGATGTCAGCAACCTTTGATACAGTTGGTAACTTACTGATGTAGTTCTCTGACAGACAATATTCCATGGGTCTTTTCCTTCCCTTGGAAAGCTTCCAGCTGACAGTAATGAGAACTTGCTGTTCTTTCCCAAGGGCACTTGCTTGTGGGACTAAACCACAGGGTTTAGTCTTGTCACTGATCTTGTTCAATGTATGTGTGCAGCCATTATGGGTGATAGGAAGATGATATGGTATGGAATCCTTCCAGTATTAGGATGATAATTAGAGCTTCATTTTCTTTATATCATACCTGGATAATGCAGTTTCTGTACTTTCCCAGTGTCTCATGTTGGTGAAGATATGGATGGGAATAAGCTGGCACAGATGCATGTAATTCAGATGAAATGGGAGCCATGTCTTTTGCATCTGTAGTTAGAATCTATGTAAACTTTACATGGTCCAAGACACAGTTATCTCAGATAGTGCCTCTTCCTTTGTCTGTATTGGAAATTGATCTATATTGAGTTTCTCTTGCTACTTGTCCCTGCAGCTAAATTCCTCAGAGCCGGTAATAGAATTTTCTCAGCAGTGAAATTTTTGGATCTCTGGAGTACACTCTCTCCTTCCCTCCAGGGTCCAAGTTGTATGTAATGTAAGATTTAACTATTTAATTTAGCCTCTGAAGGATATTTTGTTTTGTTAAATAGTGAGGATTTAGGACTGGTTTTATAGCAGAGCAATGTAAAGAGAGTGTTCACTAGTGGCCTCTGAATTCAAAAGTTGTTTTTATTATTTTATGATCTTTTGTTTTTATAAGTGGAAGATGCCAGGTAGGTGCTAATGTAAAATTCAAAATAAATAAAAAAAGATGAGTCTGTTCATTCACTTTTAATCTGTTCATTGATTTTAAGACAAAAAGGTCTCCAGAGAGTCTCACAAACCCACATAGTTCCCCTGAGTGATGAAATTTGCATTGTGTCTCCAATTTAGGTGACAGCTACAGTATATTTAGTCACATGTAGGCAGATAACTCCCTATTGACTACATATATTAGGAAGCTTATATGTGTTTTTTTTTTATTCTAGCAAATCTAAAACTCTTTTTTGTTCCTGAACTTTCCTGATCTTATGCTAGTTTCTGAGCTGTAGTATATAGATAATTACTGTGTAGGAGTAGAAACTGCCATTTTTGGTCACATTATGCCCCTTAGTCTTTATCTTGAAGCACAGGCTGAATTCAGTATCTTGGCAATGTTTCTTAGAAAGCTGTTGAATTTCAAGTTGTTTAGGCAAAAACTCAAGACTTCTTACAATTTGATGTATTTTTACTCAAAGTAGAATCTATATTTAAATAAAATATTACAGAATGTAAAATAAATATGCTTGCACAGTTAAATGAATGAACTGTTCTTTTATTTAGTTTTGATGGACTGCTGATTGATTTGGTTCACGCTTCTAAAAGCTAATGCAGACCAATCTACATTCAATTCTTTGTTCATATGAAATACTGAGGTGGCCAATCAGAATATGAATTGTACGTCATGTGCCTTTTCATAGACTAATGAGAAAACAGAGCATGTTTCTTTAGAATGTTGTATTTGCAGTTGCCTACCATTGCTGTGGATTTTGTTTCAAGACCCCAAGTTCTGTGGATCTTTACATGCAAAAGTCTTGGAATGCCCAGATGCACTTTTAGAATTTCAGAAGTTTAAGAAACTAATCAACATATTCTTGGAACATCTTTTTTTTTTTCCCTAGGGTATCCTGTTTTGCTTTATACAATTCTATGGCTTTGGCAAAACTTCCAGGAGGTCAATTGCTTATTATAAGTATCCTCCTTTGCTAACTTTGAACCCTCTTTGTTTCTCCTGATACTACAGTGTTCTGTCTCTGCAAAGACCATTTTGAATATGTCTGGTCTTCATGGAAAGTACTTCCACATTTTGTATTTTTTTAAATATACTTATGTACTTAGTGTATTATACATAAATATGAAAATTACTTGAGCCAGCTGTTCTCCAACAAGCTTGCTTGAATGCTAGCAAGATGAAATAACTATGTAAATCTTTAATCTTTGTATCAGATTATTTTTATTCCTTCTTCACTTTGAGCTTTACAGTATTTAAATATCACATTTCACCTAGTCTTTCATACAATATACATTCCTTACATATATTTTCTCATTATCTCTTAAGTATTTTCATTAACCAACATTCCTTATTTAAAATTAAAGCATGCTTTATCATGACATTTCGTGATTACAGTTTCCTAGCAACTGCACATCTTCTTAAACTGCCTTTTGTCAATTCAAAGTGTCTGTATAAAGTTCACACCACCTTTCCATGGACTTAAGCTAGAATGCTTAATTATATCCTTTTTTAACCTTGAGGTTGGCACCAGGAAACAGAGCTATGAGTAGTATTAGGGCTGATATTCTTTATTTGGCTGTCAAAAACAGCTAACACAGTTTAATAAAAGCCAGGCCACACTTAATGAATCTGATTAACTTCTTTGAAGAGGTAACAATGAGAGATGACTGCATCGAGACAGACACATAATCTACTTAGATTTCTAGAAACCTTTAAAAACAGTACAGTATAAAAGCCTAGAGTATTAGGTATGATATTAGTAATTCTAAATTGGTAAAATATTATCTTAGGAACTGGTGTCAGAGAGTAGTATTATATCAAACATAGATTATGTAGGAAAGAATGGCAAATGGAGTGCTACGTTTATCAGTGGTAAATCCAATGATCTTATACTATGACTCGGAGGAAGAAAAAACTAACAAGGAATTTGCAGAAAACACTAAATTGGTTGGAGTAATCAATACTGAAGGGGATAGAGATTGATTTCCAAGAGACTGAAAAATAGGACACAGACTAAGTAGGAGTTCCTGAAGATTAACATGAAAAAAAGTAAAGTACGTGTGCCTTAAATGTCCAAACTCTACAAAACACTGATCAGAAAAATAAGAGGGAATAGGATAAATATAAAGCTTTTAGTCCACTGTCTGGCATCAGTTAAAACAAATATGCTGCCCAATAGAAGGGAAATTTAGGTGCACAGCCAGTTAAACGTCTCCATAAATACAGTTTTATAAGAAGAGCAAAACCAGGCAACAGCCCATGCATGCTAAGAGCTCTTGCATTGAGCTTCACTCACATCAGGGCTGGAGTTCCCAGATTACAATAGTATGCTACTCTTAGTGGAACACACCATCACAGACAGATTAAACACAAGGTTTGTTCAGAGAGGCTGGTGAGACAAAACCCAAAGTTATTGTGAACACTTTGAATGTCAATGGAAAGATAAAAGGGTATTGGAATATGTGTGAAGATGGCAAAACTTGCATGAGTAAAAGAATTAGAGTATGACAACAAAAAGAGATTAGGAAATCTTGGGTTATGTTAGGGACGTGATGATTCTTCAATTTGATACATATACAAATTCTGGTATTTTACTGTTATGGGGTAAGGGGAGAAAATGGATATGGATCAGTGGAGAAATGCCTGCCATCAAATCACACCTATCATTTCAGCTTTGCTTCCAAGAGCTGGCTAGGGCTCCCTCCAGTTCATCCTGAAATATTTCTTTCATACTTACCAAGTTTTGGAGACCTGGATTCATCCACTATCATGAATCCCTTCTACCACTGTTCAGATTCATACTAGTCTATAGCCAGTTCTCTGCCCCCAAACAGAAAACTTAGCTCTATTGCATTCTGAGTTTGTATTAACTCAAAAGATAATTAAGAAGGGACATTATTTTTCTGTATTGAGATCTGAGAGATGTAAATGATGGATGTCACAAAACTATTTGAGAGGATAAGAGGCTCAGAAATAAAAGGACGTGAACTAAAAAATTACGAACTGATGTACTTCATAGGACTTTAGAAAAAGTTCCTTTATAAAGAAGAATAAGAAGAATACAAGGTGCATACAAAAACATACTAGCTAAATATTGTCAGTGGGTAGCCTTAAAGGAACATATGACCTTCCATCATGAATTTTTTTGCTGGCAGTTAAATAGTAATAGAAGTTTTACATTTCATGTCAGCTCCCACTTTAGAGCTGCCATTGTTTTCTCTCTGGAAAGAGTTTCGTGCCAGGCTGGTTTAACAAGGTAACAATATATTTAAAAGTCAACCTTGTCAAAACAAAATTTGAAAGAACTAAAACAATTTTAATAACATCTATTTTTTGTAGAAAATAACTAGAACTTGCATAACAATCCTAAAAATGGTAACTTTCCACTGGTGCTACTAATGCACAGTAAGTAACAAAGTGATGAAAATGTTTTTCTTCTATTTAATAAAACAGAAAATTTGGTGGCCTTTAAGCCTGAAAACTATTTTGATGGATGAATGTTAAGACATTTTAATTATCTGTTTCTGGGACAGTGTCTCTTTGGTCTTTTCATCTTAATTCAATGTGATTCAATGTTTGCCACCATTCATGCATTTTTTTGATCTGTGTGCCATGTTTATCCAGTCTGTACATGCTGTCACTGTTAGTGTTATCATTCCTGAAAGATGTGGTTTTATCTTGTTTTCTTCTCCAGATTGAAATGTAAATGAACCCTCTACTTGTCTTCAATTTCAAGTTCACCAGTGAACTTCTATTTACACTTGCTGTATTTCACTCTGTGCATACTTTATGCGCTAAAGACTTATCAGACTTATTTGCAAATTGGTAGCCCTCAGTGCCCAACTTGGATTTCATCTCAGGATTTGTTCTGTTGGCTAGGTCACTGATAGTTTAAGCATGACAGACTTGGGGACTGAATTTAAAAGAGAATCAAAGAGGTGAGAAGATGGGGTTTGGTTAAATAATATTATATAAATATTCATTTCCTTTTATTTTATCCCAGGTGGATATAACTGAGACCAGTTTAATGGTTTTACGTTGTCATCGTCGTCTTCTTCAATGCTTAGCTGAATGGCTGGCTGTAGTGATTGTTCGCCATTTGGTCTGTTCCTGTGTGACCACAAGGGTTTGATAAGCTGAAAGTCAAACCTTGGAACAGACTTGATTCATCCATGCAATAAGGGACCTGCTTTTGGGTTGCCTCTGTTCCTCGGGTGGTGGAATTTTATCCCCGGAGAACGGCGCTCGCTGGAACACCTTGTGGCGTTCTGGCAACATGTCCGAAAAATAATAAGACTCCAGGTGCGGACAATGGCCCCAGTAGACTCTAAACGTCTGTGTTATGAATGAAGTTGTTCCACTTTATGCCCAATATATGACGCTGGCATGTTGTGTGAAAAGCCTCTGACTTTGCCCAGTCTGAGCAGCACAGTGTCCATGTTTTGCAACTGTAACACAGTATGGAGAGGATATAGCTTGAATAGATACTGAACTCAGATGTCACATCAAGATTATGTTGATTCCAGATTTTTCATAAATAACCCATGGCAGACCCTGTGATACCAATCTGGTGAAGAATCTCCATAGGAGAGTTGGAGGGCCTGGTGAGTATAGAACCCAAATTTCAAAAGCTGGAGACTGCTTTGACAGTTTAATTATTCAAAGAGATTGGAGTCGTGGGTGGACCTGATCCTAAGTTTTGTAGCTTTGTCTGTAACCACAAAACACGGAAGCCGACGTTGTCTAACATAATTAAAGTAAAATGAGGGATTGAACAATGCAGTAAAGTCTTTAATATTTATTCTATATGACTTGGAGAGGGTTGTTTGTTTGTTTTTGAAAATTTGGGACACTAGAAGATACTTGTGTTCTATTTATTTAAAGAGATCTCCTAAAGTATTAGTATGATGCTGTAATTCATGGCCTGATTCTGACATGTGCTGAAAAACAGCATGTAGTGTTCTTAAAGTAATACAATCTCAGGTTGCAGTGAAATGTCTTTCCTTAACTATTATATGAGCAACATAATGGATGAAACCTAATTTGGGGTCTGACTCAGAAAATCTCAAAACTCTATGTCTTCATGTCTCTCTAGGGAGCAATTCACACTGATATCAGTTGACTAAAGTCTTTTACCTTTGGGATATGTGTTCTAGTTAATGACAGGTGGATGTCAAATATTCTGGCAGTTCAGTTTGGATAAGTCACTGAAAATTTGGATAATTACTGAAAATGGATCACACTTTAGCTGAACATTTTAAGGACATCTCTCTTTCCTCCCTTCATGGCATTCCATCTCTCTCCCTTTTTTTCCTTCATTTTAATCCATTCAGGTCCTCTTTTCCTCTTTTTGCCATCCCATGTTTCCTTTCCTTTAATCATTAATGTATTTCCATTTCTCAGAGTGCAATCAGCTCTTCATCTAATTCCCATTTAGTCTTGGTTTACTGGGCCAACTTAACCTGAATACAGCATGAAGTGAGTAAGTGCATCTCCCTCAAAATCTCTGGGTAATATTCAGAACTCATTCATAAAGAGTGGTGTTATTTTGAAAAGAGTATATCTTGCACTGATAAATTATTCAGGAAGTGTGCAAAATAAGTGTAACACACATAATGAGCATGTGGAAGAGGGTGTATCAGAAAAAGCAGCCGCAGCCAGCAGGAGGATGTAAGATAAAACAGGCTCTACCAATTTTAACTTGTATTGCTCCATCCCCCACGTTTGCAGGAACCAATTCATTCCTGGGGTGAGTGGATGCCACTTCCATTGACTTTAACAGGAGTTGTGCACACTTATTTTGAATGCTTTGTTTGGTCCTTAAAGAGTACAAAACTCCCTCATTTAGAACCTTGAGAAAATCTTTTTTTTTTTAAATCCACAGCAGTGTCATATGTAAAGTTGTGATTTTAATGACATATGCATGGAATTCAGTTAGTAAAAGTTCATTGATGCATTCCTTTGCATAAAACCATCTTCTGAGTCTTTCCCACTGCCCGATAAAAAACAAACAAAAAACCCTGCTGGGATTTACTCTGGCAGCTGCAGACTTTCTCCTTCGTCTCTTTCTTTCTCCCACTCAGTGCCCTCCTGCCCACCATACTGACTCACCTGCTGCAGACCTGGTGGCCAGTTTTATGCAAGGCAGCACCACCATTGTCACTTGAGACACAAGTAGCCTACATGGTCTCTGTGTGGAGGTGGAAGTACCTGCCACTGAGTCTCCCCCGAACTGCTGCAATTTTTCCAACAGCAGGGAGGTGGACGTGGCATGCCCCAGCCTTGTACTCTGTGTGGCTCAAATAAGTGCAGCAGTGTCATGTTGGGGTGGCAGTTTGGGGAAGACTAGGTGGCCAAAGAGTGCTTCCATTTCCTTGCTCCAAGTGCACAGCAGGTGAGCCAGCTTGGAGGACTGGTGGGCACCAGGAGGGAGGGAAAAGGCTGCAGGTGCTAGAGTAAATCACAGCAGTTCCCAAGGGAACTTGGTGGCCAGTTACTCCAACATGACCCGACTGTGAGCTACAAGTCACACTGAGCATGAGATTGGCAGGCGCAGATGTGCACTTCCAGCTCCCTGCTGTTGGAAAAAAACATGGTATTGAGCTAATTTTGTGATATACATGCACACCCACCATGAAATTGTGATTTTTCGCAGTGCCCTACTCACAGAATGCAAAACCTGTACTGTTGACGCTGTTTTACCGCTTAATCCCTTTTTCTGATTCATTTATACCAGACATGTAACTCATAGCACTATTTAAATAGCTGTTGTAGTTGGCCCTCTGAGCCCTGTTCCTTCATCAATATGTGCTTTAGTTTTAAGAGAAAACAATAAATTACATGAAAATAGAATCATGCCAATTTTTGAGTGATATTGTGAACATAGTTTAAGAAAAAAACCTGCAGTTCATATTACATTAAATTAGAACAAAAAGGAACCATGATTTAATTTGTAACTTCTTCTTCTGATTTGTCTTGCTGAAATATTATTAAACTGTTTTATTAGAACTACTACAAATCAAAAATTGCTTTTATATTCACTGCTGTAATCCCATTGAACTCACTAGTATAGTGAAATCAGAACATGATCTGTTATGTGACAATCTGGTGATAAAGATTAAACTTTATTCATCCCCAAAGTTTGTTTGATTCTACCATAAAAACAAACAAAAAAAATGCCCCTGATAAAAAATCCCTACTGATTTGTTTCCTTTCATTAAACGACATTCACGCCGAACTTCTTCATTTTATACATTTTGCATCAATAATTTTCCTGTGCTATTATGTCTGATATTTTTTTGGATCTTTCCCATACACCATTCTGTAATTAATTTAAAAAACTACTTGAAATGTATTATGCAAAACTGTTTTACAAAACAGGCCTAGTCTTCCTGACAATCACAAAAACATTTTCTAGAGGTCTTCAGATTGTATCCTACAAGGCTGACCTGTTCTTGGCTGACCTTCCTTGCCACATTCCTATTTGGTTGAGAGCCAGCCAATATACAGATTGTAAAGGAACCTATCCACAGATTGAAATCTAAGTAGATGTCAGGTGCTTTCCCATTTCCAGTGATTAGTTATTACTTAAATACCACTTCAGACATACGGGGATGATCATTTTGTATTCAGTTTTTTGATGAGCCACTCTATAGCAGCGCTGGCTGCTATATAGGCTAGCTAATATAACATGAAGAAGGTAATACTTGTATATTGCAAATAAGCAACCTTTTTGTAAACATGAATTAACAGCTTTCTTTTAGGATTACCATCCTCAAGCCAAAGTCCTTTTATCTTTATTTTATGATATTTTTGTTGTTCCCCACCAAAGTCATTCTGAAGCAGCATCATTTTTTTCCCCCTTAGCAGTGATTCTTTTAGTTTCCTTCTGACTTTTGGAACCTGTAAAATCAAAGTTGTCCTTCTGGGAGAGGGGAGAAGGGTAATTAGCCTTACTCATACATTCTGCTGATAGATAGATCCATCCCTAAGCTACTACTTCTGTTGCCAGTAAAAAAAAAAAAATCGTCTTTGAAGCAGAAGTTGGCATGTTAGATCAAACCTCCGTGTGACTTTAGGAGGAGTCTGTAGCATCTTTTAATGTTGTTTTATAAAATCATCTATGTTCTGGTCTAGGCCCGGGGGACCTGGCAGGGGCGCTTTGAAAAAGCGAGGCTCAAACGCTGCAAAGCGGCAAATTATTGGCTTTATTGAAGGTAAGTGACACACCCGCAACGGGGACTCCAAGCGTTGCTGTCACGGAGGAGGAGAGCCCAGCGCACCGGAGCAATGCCTGGGACGGAGTCCAATGAAGGGGCGGGTAACAGGCATTAATATACACTTAACGTTATTAGCTTATGTATAATTACTATGGGGTTGTGCTCCTTTACTGGCAAGGGGCCATATGAGGCAGTCAAGGCCGGTTGAGGACCGGCTTCAACCGGTTCCTCATGTCCGACACTGACCGATAGTAACCGTCTGCACGAGAAAGTGTTCTTCCCTAGCTAGGTCATCACAGAGTCTGTCGCAGTCCCTTACAATCTATCAGTTAATAACAATAATCTACAACCACCTTTCTCCGTGCCTTGAAAACTCCTTTGACCTTTTGGTGTTGTAGGTATTCATACTGGAGGAGGGAAAAGCAAAACACACCACCTTTACACCCCACACAAGTTTTTATCTGTGAATGGTTCATGTTTTGGAACAATTGACCATTTTTTACCTTGAGCAGATCTAGTCAGAGCACTGAACTCTTTAAAAAATTGTCAAAATTGTTAGGCCATAAAACTGACCTAACAGTGGCACTGTTTCTAAATCTGTGCTTTCAGGAGTGTATCCTGGTTTTGTTATCTTTGTTGTTTAATTTAAATCACCTTTATTTCAAGGCACTCAGTCTGCTGTAATCATGGAAGGCTGTTAATTCACAACTCTATATTGCCTTTTACTGTGTAACAGTTATATAAAGTACCTCCTTCGAGGAATTTTAAATAAGGTTTGCAACTAAAGAGATAATAAAGTAAAGAGAAAATATTCAATATAGTGAGGAGCCAATGATGGTAAATGATTTATTGACCATTATGTCTTTCTCAGCATAACTGAAAAATGGGAGCCATGTGCCCAAATATTTGTATTTAAGTCATTCTTGAAGTTTGTTGTTTTTCTCAATTAGTAACAATGTAAACACACAAAGATAAAATATATTCAGTCCTCCCTTTTTCACAGAGAGAGAACAATGATGAGTGTTTGGAACGATTGATTTTGGGGGAAATAATAAGAAAGTTCTTCTGAAGATACAAGGGGACAAATTTAACAAAGGGACCACTGACAATGTAATTAGATATTTTGTATTAACCACAATGCCATCTGACTTAAGAGTCAGTTCCAGAATTAGAATGTCTTTGGACATACCATTTAGTCATTTAATATTACATATTCCGGAAGTAGTGTTCACTTAAAAAGTCACAAGGATATATGTAAAATTTGAAAAGGAGATTTAGCCAATACTAAAGTGACACATTTCAAAGTAGTAGCCGTGTTAGTCTATATCAGCAGAAAGAATGAGGAGTACTTGTGGCACCTTAGAGACTAACACATTTATTTGAGCATAAGCTTTCACGGGCTAAAGTTCACTTCATCAGCTGCATGCAGTGGAAAATACAGTAGGAATACCCACACACACACGCACACACACACAGAAAAAATGAAAAAAATGAGGGTTGCCATACCAACTCTTAACAAGACCAATTAAGGTGGGCTATTATCAGCAGGAGGAAAAAAAAAAACTTTTGTAGTGATAATCAGGATGGCCCGTTTAAAGTGACACAGACGCTGTTGACCATGACATACAAGCTTATCCTTGGATACTCTTCTCCAGAGTAAGTTGTTCTCCCTTCATTTTCCATGAGGATGGGCATAATTATTCAATAACAAGAAGACAAGTAATTCTGTGCTGGATGCATTTGGAGATATTTCATGTTGTTGTGACTAGAAGTAATGTTGAAACGGAGAAGGTTATGGTCTTTGTGGAAGAGCTATCTCTGTTGTAGCCATTCAAACATATTGTTTCACAGGGGATGTATATTCAGATAGGACAGATGGCAACATTTCTCTAAACATCTGTTGCTCATCATTCTTCTGCACAGCAAGCCAGATGCTGTTGACAACTTGTATGTAAATCATGCTGACAATTTGTTCAATGTCTTTCCTGCTGAGACTGAGGTTGTCCTGGTCATATCATTTATCAGATATAGGAGATGTTATAGTCCCGCAAGAATGGTTCCAACTGTTTTGCTGGCCAATGAACAATAGCAGTCATTAAATCAATGAAACAATTTATCTACCTTGAATTTATCTCTGTTTTACAGCAGGGATTATTACCCCTTCTCTCCCTGGTGCTGTTTGAAGATGAACATTGATATTAAATGTTTTCCAGAGTAGAAAAATGCTAAATTGCTTCCTGTGATTGTTCTTAGCCTTTCCCTTGTATTATTTATTTATTCATTTATTTATTTATTTTAGTGACATTGACAGATATTTCTGTGACCTTGTGTTTTAAAATTACTTTCGTCTCAAGAATATGACATATGAGAGGGAAATTATGCATGTGTTACTATATAAATGCCAGGCTTTTTAGTTTGCAAATGCCTTCTATAAAATATTTACGTTACAAGAGGTTGATTTACAACCCATTTCAGACTAGGATCTATCTCAGTCTAATTTTGTACCTTAGATGCAGCAATTTCTTGATACTGTTGTGGGGGGGAATCTTATTTTTTCTTTAATTAACCTAGCAACCCAATTACTAAACTAAAATCATTGGCATTTAATAGATTATTATAGCATTGCTAAACAGCCTTAATTGGACAGTATGGGGTTGTAAAGACCAACAAAAATTGTATTTACACACAATGACATCCATAGTATAAAAGTATTAAGAGCTCGATAAGTGCTACCCTTACTAAGGGTATGTCTACACTATGGAAAAAGGTCGAATTTATAGAAGTCGTTATTTTAGAAATCGGTTTTATAAATTCAAGTGTGTGTGTCCCCACAGAAAATGCTCTAAGTGCATTAACTCGGTGGAGTGCTTCCACAGTACCAAGGCTAGAGTCAACTTCTGGAGTGTTGCACTGTGGGTAGCTATCCCACAGTTCCCGCAGTCTCCGCTGCCCATTGGAATTCTGGGTAGAGATCCCAATGCCTGATGGGGCTAAAACATTGTCGCGGATGGTTCTGGGTACATATCGTCAGGCCCCCGTTCCCTCCCTCCCTCCGTCAGAGCAACAGCAGACAATTGTTCCGCTCCTTTTTTCTGTGCAGACGCCATACCAAGGCAAGCATGGAGGCCACTCAGCTCACTTTGGCAATTAGGAGCACATTAAACACCACACGCATTATCCAGCAGTATATGCAGCACCAGAACCTGGCAAAGCGATAACGGGCGAGGAGGTGACATCAGCGCGGCCACATGAGTGATCAGGACATGGACACAGATTTCTCTGAAAGCACGGGCCCTGCCAATGCATGCATCATGGTGCTAATGGGGCAGGTTCATGCTGTGGAACGCCGATTCTGGGCTCGGGAAACAAGCACAGACTGGTGGGACCGCATAGTGTTGCAGGTCTGGGACGATTCCCAGTGTCTGCGAAACTTTCGCATGCGTAGGGGCACTTTCATGGAACTTTGTGACTTGCTTTCCCCTGCCCTGAAGCACATGAATACCAAGATGAGAGCAGTCCTCACAGTTGAGAAGCGAGTGGCGATAGCCCTGTGGAAGCTTGCAACACCAGACAGCTACCGGTCAGTTGGGAATCAATTTGGAGTGGGCAAATCTACTGTTGGGGCTGCTGTGATGCAAGTAGCCCACACAATCAAAGATCTGCTGATATCAAGGGTAGTGACCCTGGGAAATGTGCAGGTCATAGTGGATGGCTTTGCTGCAATGGGGTTCCCTAACTCTGGTGGGGCCATAGACGGAACCCATATCCCTATCTTGGCACCAGAGCACCAAGCCGCCGAGTACATAAACCGCAAGGGGTACTTTTCAATAGTGCTGCAAGCTCTGGTGGATCACAAGGGACATTTCACCAACATCAACGTGGGATGGCCGGGAAAGGTACATGACACTCACATCTTCAGGAACTCTGGTCTGTTTCAAAAGCTGCAGGAAGGGACTTTATTCCCAGACCAGAAAATAACTGTTGGTGATGTTGAAATGCCTATATGTATCCTTGGGGACCCAGCCTACCCCTTAATGCCATGGCTCATGAATCCGTACACAGGCAGCCTGGATAGTAGTCAGGAGCTGTTCAACTACAGGCTGAGCAAGTGCAGAATGGTGGTAGAATGTGCATTTGGACGTTTAAAGGCACGCTGGCGCAGTTTACTGACTCGCTTAGACCTAAGCAAAACCAATATTCCCACTGTTATTACTGCTTGCTGTGTGTGCCACAATATCTGTGAGAGTAAGGGGGAGACGTTTATGGCGGGGTGGGAGGTTGAGGCAAATCGTCTGGCTGCTGGTTACGCGCAGCCAGACACCAGGGCAGTTAGAAGAGCACAGGAGGGCACGATACGCATCAGAGAAGCTTTGAAAACCAGTTTCATGACTGGCCAGGCTACGGTGTGAAAGTTCTGTTTGTTTCTCCTTGATGAAAACCCCCGCCACTTGCTTCACTCTACTTCCCTGTAAGCTAACCACCCTCCCCTCCTCCCTTTGATCACCACTTGCAGAGGCAATAAAGTCATTGTTGCTTCACATTCATGCATTCTTTATTCATTCATCACACAAATAGGGGAATGACTACAAAGGTAGCCCAGGAGGGGTGGTGGAGGAGGGAAGGAAAATGCCACACAGCACTTTAAAAGTTTACAACTTTAAAATTTATTGAATGCCAGCCTTCTTTTTTGGGGGCAATTCTCTGTGGCGGAGTGGCTGGTTGGCCGGTTGCCCCCCCCCCCACCGCGTTCTTGGGCATCTGGGTGTGGAGGCTATGGAACTTGGGGAGGAGGGCGGTTTGGTTACACAGGGGCTGTAGTGGCAGTCTGTGCTCCAGCTGCCTTTGCTGCAGCTCAACCATGCTCCAGTGTATGGTTGAGCTGCAGCAAAGGCAGCTGGAGCACAGACTGGTTTGGTCTTCCAGCAGCCTCAGCATTGAATCCTGCCTCCTCTCATCACGCTGCCGCCACATTTGAGCTTCAGCCCTGTCTTCAGGCCACCACTTACTCTCTTCAGCCCGCCACTTACTCTCTTCAGCCCGCCACCTCTCCTCCCGGTCATTTTGTGCTTTCCTGCAGTCTGACATTATTTGCCTCCACACATTCGTCTGTGCTCTGTCAGTGCGGGAGGACAGCATGAGCTCGGAGAACATTTCATCTCGAGTGCGTTTTTTTTTCTTTCTAATCTTCACTAGGATCTGGCAAGGAGAAGATCCTGTGATCATTGAAACACATGCAGCTGGTGGAGAAAATAAAAGGGACAGCGGTATTTAAAAAGACACATTTTATAAAACAGTGGCTACACTCTTTCAGGGTAAACCTTGCTGTTAACATTATATACATAGCACATGTGCTTTCGTTACAAGGTTGCATTTTGCCTCCCCACACCGCGTGGCTACCCTCTCAACCCTCCCCCCTCCCCGTGGCTAACAGCGGGGAACATTTCTGTTTAGCCACAGGCAAACAGCCCAGCAGGAACGGGCTCCTCTGAGTGTCCCCTGAAGAAAAGCACTCTATTTCAACCAGGTGACCATGAATTATATCTCACTCTCCTGAGGATAACACAGAGAGATAAAGAACGGATGTTGTTTGAACGCCAGCAAACATACAGTGTGATGCTCTGTTGTACAATGATTCCCGAGTACATGTTACTGGCCTGGAGTGGTAAAGTGTCCTACCATGAAGGACGCAATAAGGCTGCCCTCCCCAGAAACCTTTTGCAAAGGCTTTGGGAGTACATCCAGGAGAGCCGCGAATTCCGGGGCAAAGTAATCCTTTCACATGCTTGCTTTTAAACCATGTATAGTATTTTAAAAGGTACACTCACCGGAGGTCCCTTCTCTGCCTGCCGGGTCCAGGAAGCAGCCTTGGGTGGGTTCAGGGGGTACTGGCTCCAGGTCCAGGGTGAGAAACAGTTCCTGGCTGTCAGGAAAACTGGTTTCTCCGCTTGCTTGCTGTGAGCTATCTACAACCTCATCATCCTCATCCTCATCATCATCATTATCATCATCATCATCTTCGTCCCCAAAACCTGCTTCGGTGTTGCCTCCATCTTCATTGAAGGAGTCAAACAACACGGCTGGGGTAGTGGTGGCTGAACCCCCTAAAATGGCATGCAGCTCATCATAGAAGCGGCATGTTTGGGACTCTGACCCGGAGCGGCCGTTCACCTCTCTGGTTTTCTGGTAGGCTTGCCTCAGCTCCTTAAGTTTCACGTGGCACTGCTTCGGGTCCCTGTTATGGCCTCTGTCCTTCATGCCCTGGGAGATTTTGACAAAGGATTTGGCATTTTGAAAACTGGAACGGAGTTCTGATAGCACAGATTCCTCTCCCCAAACAGCGATCAGATCCCGTACCTCCCGTTCGGTCCATGCTGGAGCTCTTTTGCGATTCTGGGACTCCATCATGGTCACCTCTGCTGATGAGCTCTGCATGGTCACCTGCAGCTTGCCACACTGGCCAAAGAGGAAATGAGATTCAAAAGTTTGTGGTTCTTTTCCTGTCTACCTGGCCAGTGCATCTGAGTTGAGAGTGCTGTCCAGAGTGGTCACAATGGAGCACTCTGGGATAGCTCCCAGAGGCCAATACCATCAAATTGTGTCCACAGTACCCCAAATTCGAGCTGGCAAGGCCGATTTAAGCACTAATCCACTTGTCAGGGGTGGAGTAAGGAAATCGATTTTAAGAGCCCTTTAAGTCGAAATAAAGGGCTTCATCGTGTGGACGGGTGCAGGTTTACATCGATTTAACGCTGCTAAATTCGACCTAAAGTCCTAGTGTAGACCCGGGCTAATAGAAATTGTGTGAGCAAGTGCCACTAACCCGAGTAAATATTGCACCATAGAGCCCCAAGATTCAGATCTGGGAAGGACTTTACTGTATTAAAGTCAAATCCTGCGAGATGCTGAGCCCGTCCTGGTAGGTGCTGAGAATTCTCAACTTGAATGAACTTCAATGAGAGAGAGAGAGAGAAACTCTGATTATCTTGCATGAGGGGCCTATTACTTCATAAGTTTGGGTTCTTCTGTTGTATATGTTGTGCACAGAAAATTCCAAATCTTTTGTTTCATTTAACTTTTTAAAATAATCAATATTTAATTTCTTCAAACTAAAAAAAACATACAAATCCAAACAAAGCCAAGAAATGCAATGTGCACATAGATGGTACATCCAATAGGCCAGCTTTTACTCTTTTTGCCCCCGTGAATGGACACGCTGACTTCAGTGGGACTACTTTTGTGATTAAGGTCAGCAGTTTTTTGGTCCACATTCTAAAACAGTTCCATACACAGAACATGGTCATACTTGGGATGCTTTGGGAATATTTGTGGCTCCCTATGCTGACAGGAGGCACGGTGAAATGAACATATGATCTTATTGAGAACAATGGGAGAAGACAGCCATTTTGAAATAGAGCAGTTCTTCATGGAATTCTCTAAAGAACATTAAACTTCCAGTTATGAAGAATAACAGAAGAAAATTGCCATTAACCCTAAAAAAAATTGGAAATGTTACCTATGCGTACTATTTCGGTGAGTTTAAATTACGTGGGAAGTCTGAAGCTTCTGTGTTAGTCTTATTAAGATCATTCAGGACAAAAAAGGGTCTGATGCTGGGTGATGAATTTCTTAAGGAACCAATTTTAAACTTAATTGTAACTCCTAAACTAATTAACAGATTTTCTTGTAGATTCTGGGAAAATCCATTTTTACTCAAAGGCTGAAGCACTGCTTTAAGTGCAAAACTGAACTCGACCTTTATGGAGCTGAAACTTGTGCCTCCAGTCTTTCCCCATTTCTATCTAATCTAAAGCAACAATGTATGTCTCCATAATTTTTTTTATGTGACTGATTGCCATTTTTAAAGTAATTTCCTTGCATTTTATGAAAAAGAAATATAGGAATAAAACTAAAATATTCTAATTTTCTTCTTAAAATCTAATGTGTTAAAATCCAGTTATGATTCAGTAATCCCTGAATGTGCAAAACTACCATGTAGAGTCTTTTGAAATAAATTTTGGGTGCATAAATAAAGCTGGGTCATGCAAACTTAAAAAGGATTATCTTGCTGATAAATAGGATAAAGTACTGTCAGTTTCTCTCTCTTTCCACTCTCCTCCCTCATGTCCGTGTGTGTTTTTCTAATATTTTTTAAAGGAGGTTAGTTTGCTGAGGGAGTACTTACCAAGATGATACCCACTCAATGAAAATTAATTATGTTTTCTCCTGGGGTGGAAAGGTTGAATGGAGGAAGCTTAACTGAATACTAAACCTGGCACAAGCGGAAGTGTCCATAGGCTTCCATAAATACAAGATTAACTTTAGAAGTTCAGCAGGACAGAGTAGTTCAAACCAATCATTTGGGGGCATACAGTAAATTTTATCAAAAGGTGGAACATATTTTAATTCATTCTGGCTCAACAAGGATTAACAATCAGAAAGTACAAGGCAAATGGTACCTCAGCCTTTGTTAGTACAATAAATACTGCTGGCATGGCTTTAAAAATAGCCCATGTTAGGGCTTATCAAGGCCCACAATGAAAGTCCAAGATCTTTCTTCATTTTTGTGTTTAAATTATTATACCATATAACTAATTTTGCCTTACATTTGAAGTGTTATGGCTGCTTAATGGAGGTGTTTTATATTTAAATAAAATAATATTTTCTTCTGTTCTATGAAAAGCTCGATGCTTACCAGAGATAATGCACTATTACTGTAGATTTATGATATTTTAAACCCAGGAATCAGTTCTTAGAACACATGATTAGAAATAAAATAGCAGTCATATGGATCACAAGTTAGATCCTGCAAACATGCACGTAAGTAACTATACACATGTAAGTAGTCTCTCTGAAATTCAGTGAAGCTACTGGTGTGTAAATGCTTGCAGATATGTCAACATATGTCCTTTTTCACCAAAGATGTTTCTTCTGCCATCATTGTGTGCATAGATTTTATTCAACGTAATAGGAGCTATACACATGCATCAATAAGAAATTAACCACCTCAAGTGCATTTTGTCCACATGCGTATTTGTGCAATCCCATGGAACTGAGAGGTCACACAGGTGTAACTAATGCTAGAAATGTCTAATGAAGTTTAAAATATTCCTTTGGTCTCCTCACTAAAATACAACACCTATGTTTAAATGAAGAATAAGCTCAATAAACCTCACTCAGTTATTCATTGTGTAGGCTATGGTACAAAAGTAATCTTTTGATAAAACAGACACTGAATATTTTTTATAATCCAGTAATTGAATTCATTCATTCTCTCCGCCATCTCATCTTGCTTATATTCATTAGGCTTAGTCTCATTCTGCCCATTCCATAACTTTTTAAAAGTTTGCTGTTTTTCCCACTGTTGTTTAAGATTTTATATTTGAAGAGGGTCTAAAATATTGATTTATCTATCTAACATTTTTGAAAAGTTGTTTAGTTCTTCTTTGAATAGTGGTTGCTATGTATATTCTATTGTGGGTATGCGTGTGCTCCAGGTTCCTGAGATTGGTTCATGCCTGCGCCCCTGCTCTCTTCATACTCTGCACCAAGAATATAAAGGGTGAGGTGGACCAATCATATCTTCAGTTCCTTCTTATTGCCACATGGCCTGAATTGGAACCTCCAGTGTGCAGAGTTTCTCCTTTTTCTCCAGCCTTGGGTTCAAACCTGTAAATATTTCAAAGTTTGTCAGTTTTATCTTTAGTTTTAGTGTAAATATTTTTTTAAAATAATATAATTAGTGATTAGTTAGTTTCCCCACCTGGGGAACCCTGCTGGTTCCCAATGTGGGAATTAGATAATGGCCAGAAAACCAGGCTTTAAAAACTCTGTCCCCTGTCCTCACTCCTTCTCTGTCAATGATGACTCCCAGTGCTTCCTATACTTCCTCATATATATCTGCCAGATGCAGTATCTGTTCCCCCCTTCCCTAGCTGTGAGGCACAGAAATCTGGCTTAAAAATACCTCACAGAAAAAGCTGTGAGGCCCAGTCAGAAGTCTGCTATGGAACCTTGCCCCATATATCAGCCAGAGTCAGTGAGGAACGCGTCTCCTAGAACAAGGCCTGACTCAGGAGTAAGGGAGTTCACGCTTGGAGAACCTCTATCAGGGTTTCATCTAGAGAGTAAAGAATGCTCTCATAAGCAAAAGAGGAAATCCTCCCCTAATTCCACTCTGAAGAGGATAGATCCAACCCTGTCCAAGTCAGCCAAGTCTTTGGGCTCTATCACCAAAGACTTTAAAACTTCCTATGTCCCAGGGCAATGACATCCGATGAAGTGAGCTGTAGCTCACGAAAGCTTATGCTCAAATAAATTGGTTAGTCTCTAAGGTGCCACAAGTACTCCTTTTCTTTTTAGGGCAATGACAAAAAGCCTCATAAGATCATGACTGCATTGGTAGCAGACTCTGCACTGGTAATGATGCCACTGGTACCATCTAAGGCAAAAGACCATGAACTAGAGAAATGAGGGAAACTCAGCCACCAGCGCTAGCAGCGTAACCCTTATGGACCCACCAACCCAGGTGGAGCCTGACACATGTAAAACTAAGCTAGCTAAAATATGTACCATAGGAAGCAACCTGTTTGAGCAATGAAATGACCAGCTAGCTGGAGTTTTTTGTTTGGTTGGTTTTTTGGTCTCTAACATCGTGATTTTCTCATGGTTTGCACTATTGCTTGAAACTAAATTCCACACTCGGATTTTCTACTTCAGGTCAATTTTTGCTGTCTTCACATTGCTCAGTTTCTCTTTCAGGCTTTATATATTTATTGAATCCCGTATTCTGTACTTACGTTCATTTAAACTTGTTTCCCACTTTAACAACACTCAGAAAAAAAATTGGTCTTGCACCTTATTGGGCTTATTTAATTTATCTTATCTTGATAAATGACTACAACGTATACTTGATTAATGACTACAACTTATTCATGATTGGTTTTTGCTATGATGACTCATGTCTATAAATCTGCTTCACGTGTTAATCATTTGTAATACCCATGGATGTTAGTCTTTCCTGTTCTGCCATGAAATGATTCTTGGAAATGACCCTCATTTCTTATAACAATTTATCTGGACATCTTTTACAGTAATGCTGTTTGTTCATCTTTGCAGTGAATATTTCTCTAGGTAAACATTTCAGATCACCCCCTTTACTTTTTTCCACAGAAGTATTGAAAAGAGTTGGAAAGCCATCACAAGGAATTTAATTGAGTCTAAGTAGCATCGGTTCCTCTCCTAGATCTTGCAGAAGGGTGTTGTGGGGCCAAGGTTATTGCTGGCCAGGTAGAGACATAACTTTGGGAGAGCTGTTCAATGAATTATCATCCCCCAACACAGTTACGGAATTTGTTAAGTCAAAGAATTTAGCAAGGTTTAAAGAGGGGATTGGACTTTTATATTGATAAAAATATCCAGAGTTATAATAGTTAATGCTTACAAAGAAGGAAGATAAAAGGGCTTACGCCAGTCTTTAATAGGGGTTAGGCTAAAACCTTCATGGGAGTAGAATATTCCACATCTGCTTCCTAGGAAGGTTTTGTTCCTTCCTCTGAAGCATCTGATGCTGACCATAGTTGGAGACAGGATACTGAATTAGATGATTTACAGGTCTCACCTAGACTGGCAGTTCCTATATACTGGGAAATACAGATAGGAAATAGTGGAATTGCCAGCATGAAATCTTACAGGTTTTTTGTTCTAGAAATCTTGAGGACTGGTGGGGGTAGGGAGGCAGGTTGGAATTTGTGGGCGAGATTAGGTAGGAATGCAGGGGCAACATGGTTTCTAATGAGATCATATTGCCAGGGGGCTGGAGTGCAAAGAGTGCTGCAGATGTCCCAGCAATCCCAACCCTGTTGTGATGGAGCATTAATACCACAGAGTCCTTCCATTTTTTTGAATTGATTTCAATACTGTCCAGGCCCTGTGACCAACTTTAGACACCTTAAAGGGGCCTAATTTTCAGAAAGTACAGAGAACTTACCCTTTGAAATAACAATAGATTAAAAAAAAATAAATGTAAAGGGTTTTGCAGGTGAGATTTGTGCCCTTTTCATATCTTTATCACAGGGATCCTTAAAGAATCAAATATTGCCAAATAAGCCGCCTTCTGATGTTAGGTTTGTTCTAGGATTGGTTTGTCTCCTAATTAGGATCCTTCTGTTGTTGGATTATTGGTAGTTGAGATTTCTTCATACTATGGTTATTTTTAGTGGGGCGTTTGTAGTCTTAAATTGTTTACCAGTTGAAATTGTAGCAGTTTCTGGTTGTTTACGCTTAATAGAAATAGCCAATAGCTGAATAGTTACCACCTGGCATCATTCCAACTCCTTGTGCTTTTAAACGGAAGAATTCCCCAATGGTAATTATTACAACTTGGGAATTTTCTAAGGAGTACAAGAAACCTTCATATCTTGGAAATTACCCAAGACTCAATGAAGTCCAATGGAGATGATCATCCATGTCAAAATTACTGAAATTATTAAACGCAGTACGACTCATGATGGTTGGCAACACTCTTGTCCTTGGTCATAAAAGGCTTGGGGCTCATGTTTATTGCTTGTGTTACAGTGCAGTAAGAGGGGAGAGCAGACATACTGAGGGATATAATCCTTTCAGTAAGTCATAATGCTCAGAGTCCATCTTGAGCACCTAACTTTCTAGGTGAAAGTTAAGGATCTCGTGGTACTTCGAACAAGTCCTGTAGGAACTTCGAACAGCCTGTCTCAGTAAAAATAAATCTCATGTATAACCTGTTACAAAGCTCCTAAAGGCTAATGTGATTATCTGCATAACAGTTGGACTATAGTTTGTTTGTTTATTATGGGTAACCCTGCACTGGAAGTTAAGCAGATTCTTATTGCCCCAGGGTAGCACTAAAGTTATTCTAAATGCATGCAAAAACAGCTGCATACATTCTCTTTTGAGCATTCCTGTGCAAGCAAGTGAGAGATATTAACACCTGCGTGGGAGATTTTAGAATGTGTGCATATCCACTTGTCCAGATGTGTTTTGTGCCTGCAAATTCAGAACCTGTGCTCGTATGTATTACTGCTTGAAAAAAGTGCACAAAGGTTCATGCACACAAAATGAGTTAATAGTTTGGAAATTTGCCCAAGAATTAATTTTACCTATCTGTTCTTTTGCTTTTTGAGCAATCTTCCCAGTGAACTTGTTTGCTAGAATATGCACAGAAAGCAAATGCAAAAGTAGAATGAACACAGGTAGAACAATTCAACTTCATTTTGAGCTAGTTTCCATGGGGAATTGTTTGAGGTATTTGTCCTGCCTGATTATAAATATGCAATAATTTTGAAGTAGCATCATGTTTTAATACAGCTGCTAGATACTTTAAAATGTATGTGGATTCAAAGAGAAGTTTCTTTGGGGAAATTTTAACATATTCAGCCGCTTTGGCATGGCTCTTTGACTAGGCAGCTGAGGATTCACCTACTCTGAGGGAAAAATATATATGTATATATATGCACAATTCTCAGGGTATTTCAGGATACTGGTTTTCAATCAAATGAGGGAACTGACAGCAGATTCCCTTCCAGAAACAGGACTATTTACACAAGAGCTTTTTGACATGTCTTTCCTAAGTTTATTATACCTGAACAAAAGTTTGTATATTCTATGTTAAAATGATTTCAAATAGTTTCCTCTAGAAATTTAACTGCAACTGAATGATCTTATTTTGAACTATTTAAAAAACACCATTATTCAAGTTTAAATAATCTCATTCCTTACAAGGACAAATAATTATAAGTAACAGAAGATGTGTGTTTGCTTTATAGGGTAAATCCAGAAATTGGATTATGCTAACTAACAGAAATTGGTTATATATAGTTAGTATGGAATATTATTAAAGTCATGGCAGCTGATGGCAGCTGGAAGTGCTCAGAACACTAAGAATGGCAGCTGGAAGTGCTCAGTACACCTCTGTAGACAGCATTAACCTAATATGAAACAGAAATAGGAACAGTTTGAAAACAAACATGTGCAAGGATCTTCTCATTACTGTTGCTGAGATATTGAACAAATTGTGTTATAACAATTTGTCAGAATATTTTTTTTGTTTTCCGTGCATGAATGATTTGCTTCAGTTATTGCAGGTTTTAAATTTCCCTGCTATGTCAAAATCAAGCATTCTAAATTAAACTTTATTACTACAATGATCAAAATTTTTCATGCACTATGTGAAAAATTAGCATACTAAAAAGAATATGTGCAGTACTTTCTTTATGCAAAGACTTTGAACAGTTTATGTGAAACCACAGTACTTCTAATTAAACTTAAAATGTTGATTTTTAAAAATGCATGTAAACCAACAGATTCATAACTACGCTACAATGCAAATAAGTAGTAATTGTGATGGGTTGTCACCCCTGGGGTTCAGTCTGGGAGCAGTGGGAACTGCTGTCCCCCACAGCTGGACAGGCCTCTCTCACACTGCTTTGATGGTGATTCAGCCACCCTGTCCAGGCCCTGTTATCACCCAGCATGACAGCAGGTGGCACCACACACCCAACTGAACTACCTGAATGCTTTACCTAAGCCGCTCAACGACAGACAGGATACAACAGCCAATTCCCCAGCTCCACAGCCTTGCCCCCTTGCTGGAGTATAAACCCAGAATTATACTGTCTTGCACTGCACAGGGATATGTACAATGTAAGATCATTAATATATTCATTTCCGTCTTGATGTGGGAAAGATATCCAACAGCCTTTGTCCACAGAGCTAAGATTTTCCCAGATACTTCACCCAAAACACGTTGGTTAAGATAAAGTATAAAACAAGTTTATTAACTACAGAAAGATAGATTTAAGTGATTATAAGTGATAGCAAACAGATCAAAGCAGATTGCGTAGTAAATGAACAAAACTGCAAACTAAACCTAAAATACCAGATAGGATTTGAATCGGTAATCTCTCATCCTGACTGATGATACAAGCAGGCTTGCAGATTCTTAACACACAAACTGCATTTGCTTTGCAGCTTGGGTTCCCTTCCCCCGTTCCAAGTGCTTTGTCTTTCAGAGCTTCTTTCAGGTGTTGAGTTGTGGGGGACTAAAGACAAATCATGATGTCACTCCCCACTTTATATAGTCCCTCCCTATGTTTTAAAACACTTTGTTTTAAGCCAAGTTCTCTGCCCAGTTTGTGGAAAAATACAGGTACCAAAATGGAGTTCAGTGTCATGTGGTTTGGTCACATGCCCTTGCGTGCTTTGTTAGGTCATAGCAGCCATTACTCAGAGGCAGGCTGAAACATTCACAGAAAGGCTAAGCTCTTCCATGGTCCACTGTCTTTGTTGATAAGCGAGTAGCACTGACTAGCTTCTTCACTATTGTACCTGAAAGGCTTGTTGTGGGTGTTACCGAGAATAAGCACATTTGAAATACAGATACATAGTCACTATCCATAACCCTAGAAACAAAAATGATACATGCATACAAATAGGATAATCATATTCAGCAAATCATAACTTTTCCACAGGTACCTCACAAGACATATCTTGTACAAGATGCAGCATAATTATGTCATAATCATTTCATCATACCACTATGATGAATATGGGGGAGGGCAGTGTCACAGTAATCTCTCTCAAATGTCCCTCATGGAGTAGGAATTCCCACATTTAGGCCATTTTTCTGGCCTCATCGTGCCCAACTATCCGATAGCATGATGGAAGTCCAAGCAGACTGGAGACAGCAGACCAAATTCAAACCTTGGCATAAGAAGTGAATTGCGTGAGATTAATGACCTCTTACACCAGGGCTAAACTTGACCTAACACTTAACAGCACTCTGAACCATCCAAGCTTTATCTACACACTGCACATGTGCTGCCTCAATACATGAATAAAATGTATTTAGGGATCCACTTTCTGCAAAATGAACTAAGGGCCAGCTTTTTAAAGTTATTTGCACGTAGGCATTTTAAAAATCCACTTAGGCACTTATATCTTTGTGAAACACTTGAGTGCAGACTGAAAGAATGCTGCCCAATGCTCTGCTAGTCTACTAGGAATTCAAGATCTTTCAAAAGAGCAAGATAAAGGAGTATCTAAAGAGTAGTAAAATATCTTAGAAAACTTTTTCTTCCAAGAAGACATTGAGGTGTAAAAATTTCACCAGTTCCAACTTGAAAATCTAGTCAGGTGTTAATATTTGACATATTTTTCCTTTGGCCAATCAAACTAGTGAAATTTCAATGAATATGAGAAAACATTGTGACAATTTTACTGTTAATATGTGATCAAGAAATGAAAGAAAAATTGAGGGGCCAATCCTAAACTGGGTTTGAATTGTCATAGCTCCACAATGGAACTGTGATAATTCAGAGATCAGCTGATGACTTGCCACTGAGAGTTTTATACCTTGTTTTCCTCTATATTCCTCATGTTTCCTTTTCCTCTCTTTCTCTCTGCTCCTTCCCTTCCTCTGGAAGAGCTGAAAATCTGTTGTCAGAGTTTTTATATTTGTAGTTCCCTCTGTGGAGGAAAGACTACATTAGTGATATCTGGCTATAACCGACTGAGCTACTCTATTTCAGCGAGCATTGAAGGAAGCAGTTTGAGTGTCACTGGGAATGAAACTAAAGATTAGAAGAGAAAGAGAAATAGACTTACCATGTTTGTGGGCTATTAATTTTAGATTCAGATGATGATATGTGGTCTGGCACAATTCTGTGACAAGCACGTTTCTTCACATGGAGCCAATTCTGTCCTGCATAACTCTGGATTAAATCCATAATAATCATATTGAAGTCAGTAGCGTTACTCCAGATTTACACAAGTAAAAAGGCATTGCCTTGTAAGAGACTTTACTGGAACCCAAGCTCTCTGGGTTTTATTCCCAGCTCTATCACAGGCTTCCTGTGTGTTCTTGGGAAAGTCACTACTGTTTGGATTTGTAAAGGTATTTAGGCACCTAAAGAGGCAGATAGGTGCCTAAGTCCACCACTGGTTCTTTTAAAACTTCCACCTGGCTGGTGCCTAAGTCCCTGTAGGCACCTACTTTCCGGCCCATTAATGCCAAATGTCTAAACCTCAGCATCCCAAGCTCTGCTGCTACCCCAGGTCCATAGCCTTGAGAAATGGGGCTCATAACTACAGTCAGTCATAGACTTATCTAGCAGTACTTCTACACAATTACCTATGCCACCTCCTCGCCCTCTTGTTGATATGGAGGTGCCTAACCAACTAGGTGGCATTTTTAAACCAGGTGGAGGCATCCCCTAACATGCTGTCCGGGGCCATCACATAGACCTGCTCACACCAAGCTTAATACATGGGATTTGGTCGAGCCCTGCAGAGGGATTGGGATCATGTGGGTCCAACAGGACTCACTACCACAATAGTGGGTATGGGTAAAAAGTACTTTGTTGTGGGTGGGATTGTGTGGGCAAAAAAAAAAAAAAAACAGACTGTGGTAATTTGTGGGAAAATACTTTAAAAATAATAATAAAGATTTTAATACTTAAATTTAGGTGAAGGGTAGAAAGAGATTTGATGTCTATGTCAACAGGAGTTAAAGTATTTTTTGCAAGGTTTAAGCATGTATTCTTTTAGTGGTAAAAATTAAGTTAAAATTCCATTCATATAATATACTAACCAACCTTCTTTCTTTCTTTCTTTCTTTCTTTCTTTCTTTCTTTCTTTCTTTCTTTCTTTCTTTCTTTCTTTCTTTCTTTCTTTCTTTTCTTTTTTTTTTAAGCAACATGAGGGAAATCTGTTTCTCTTGTGGGATCTAAGGTTGTAGTGGGTGGGAGTGGAGTAAAAATTCAAGAAACAATGTGGAAGGGGGTAGGAGTGGGTATTGTGGAGCAGGATGGAAGTGGGATTAAAAACAGTCCCACAGTCTCTAGCAGCTGGCATAGACCACATCTGATAAGTAACAGCAAAACAGACGTGCTAAAAAGGCAAAAGGTGGCAGTGGAAATAAATGTCAGGTGAGCATGAAATAGCGATTGAGCATAAGCCAGCCAGCCAGAAACGTGAGTTGGTAGAAAAATTTAAGTTAGACAGAGATAGGTTGTAGGATAGCTGAGCAGGAATGGGTATTGGGGAATAAAACCTTGTTCTCTCATCCAGCATTGCAGTAAGTAGTGGAAATGTCCCTATAAAATGTAATGGCTGCAAAAGTTAAAGCTCTTTATGGTATGTGGAGCTGTTGTTTCAGAGAGAGAGCTGTTTGTAGGCGCTGGCCAGGTTGCTGTGTGCAAGTTGCTGTGCCTGGGTAAAATGTCCATTTAGGCACAGTGGCACTCATCCTGGCTTTTAAAAATCCCACATATAGACACTTACACAGTCCCCATGAGTGAATGCGGAAGTTGCTACTTAACTGGCACTTGCTCCAGCTTTAAAGTTCTGCTAAGCAATGGGTCACTGAAGGAGTTCAGCCTTGTGGCGCTGACTGGGACAGTGCCTAAATACCTTTACAAATCTAGGCCTTGATCTTTCTATACCTCCCTTTTCATTTGTTAAATGGGGATAATGTAATATTATACCCTTTTTCTGCTTGTCTGTTTAGAGTGTAAGCCTTTGGGACACTGGCTATTTTAGACAGACAAGTAATTCTGAGATAAACATGCAAAATTAAGAACAAGCATTTATAGAAACCATGTTTTGTGTTAAGATATGAATCTTACATAATTTCTACATTATCTGTTTGCATTCACCTCTTGTGTCTCATCTTACATTATAAGCATTAGTGCAGGAACTATGTGCCTGGGGCCTCTTAGCACTGCCACAATACAAGTAATACATAACAATAATAGCTTTCTCTGTAGTTCTGTTGTGTACTGCACTTAAAATCTTTGTCACACATTTCAGTCATGACGAGTTGGGAGCTGAAAGTTCTGCCACACTATTCAAGTTATACACTTTAGATGACTGAGAGCATGAATTTCAAAATAGATCCCTTTACTTCAGTAGCTTGACTGTATACTAGACTTCAGCTGGTTTTTATGTTGTTGATTTGTTTTCTTTTATTTCCCCATTCATAATTTCCGAATGGTATCTTTGGGGGATTTCTGGGTTCCTTTTATGCTCAAGGCATATTGCACCCTAGTAGTGAGGCTTGATTTCAAGGAATTTTATTGCTTAGCTAAATTATACTTAAAAATAGTGGTTCCCTAAATGAAATATTTTAAAAATAGTGTTCATAGTACATATATAACGTCAGCATTTGTGAAATAACTGTAGTACTCTGCTTTATACATCTCACTATTGTGTCTTACAGTGTGCGTTCTAACAGCTTGTTCTGTGATCAAGTTAAGTATTTAATACTCTTACATCTAATACAAATGTTCTATCTATCTTATTAAAATAACAATAACCATTAAAAAGTGCTGTATATATCTTATTAATATTGCAGTAACCATTAGAAAGATTGTCTATATATCTTATTAATATAGCTATAACCATTAAACTATTTGAATATTAATAAAAGTGGGTAAAAATGAACATCAGCCTTATATACAGCAGTAATGGCTTTTGTGTATACAGTACATCTACTTTAATGTTATAATAAAAAAGGAAATATTGTTTAATAAATATAGCAAAAAGGACATTTTTATACAGTGTGAAAGTAGTTAAAAAAGCCAACAAAAATCCAACCAGAAAAAAACAATTGTGTGTGCAGAGGAATACTGTAGTTATTATAAATATCTACATACCACAGTTATGCTAGTGACTTCAGTGTGATAAATTGAAAACTCGTGTTGAATTGCATTTATCATGCAAAACTAACTCTCTCACCTGCACTCTGTCCACTAATCCATCGCCACTGGAATTTACACTAACACTGAAAAATCTCTCATCAGCTTCAAATATCCACCATTTAAAAACTGGGAGTGGGGAAAGGAGGAGTACGGCCAAAAAAGTTTCCTTTTTTCACTCCCATGTATGGAACTTCACCCCCCAAATTATGATAGCTTTGGCCCATGGCCATGGAGTTCCAGTGTGCAGTTCTGCACCACTGAAGGGCATGAATTCTGATGTCTCGCAAGTCCCAGCTTTCCAACAAGACAAGCACTTGCTTCTTCTAGCCTTGGAAAATTCAAAATATCAGACTCTGAAATGGTAGCATTGTTAGAGATGGAAAAGCTATTCAAAATGTTTTTAGAAGTTTATAAATTGTATTAGTTATGTTTTTTCCCATTCTACATAGATCTATACAGTTGGACTGGTGTTATGAAGTGGACAGATACAGAAAATAAAGTACAAATACAAAAAAATCTAAAATTAATCCTGAAATATTTTTGTTAGTTAATGCACACCCTATGATTATGTAGGCTCTTACCCTGCAAACTCTTGCATGCTTAATTGTACTTCTGTAAACTTCTCATTGTAGTAAACTTCAGCATATGTGCACATATCTGGAGGGTCAGAGATGATCATCTGCCTAGAAATTGTATGGAGCTTTTTTGCTGGATGATTTGCAGCACTCACTCATAGATTTACTGATTAATAGACATATGTCTGTTAAATATTTACCTATATACCAAGAAATAATATTCTTAAAGAAAATTAAAAATCTGAAAATAAAATTTTACAGGGAGTTAAATATTAAAATATCCTCAGAGTTCATAAGATTTCTTAAATATGTGTACATGTGTAAAATATCCCATTGCCTTTTCCAAAAAGGACCATACTTTTCAGCAAGATTATCTGTGCCTGTAGGGAATCTCCCCAAAATGTGACCTTGGGGAAAACTGCAGAAAGGAATCAGCCAGAGAACACAGCCCGTAGTAGCAGCAGCAGAAGCTGCTTCGGACATTCAGAGAACTTTCTACAGTTTTGACTGGACTTATCGTTGCTCTGTGCTCATTGGTTGTTTACTCCAACCCTCTTCCTCCTGCACAGCCTCTTCTTTAGGACTTGTGTATACAAAGAGTTGGTGCACGGTAAATTGGGGTGTCAATGTACACTGCTCTAGCCTGCTGCACACTAGGTCGCCCTGTGGATCCTGCTAGCATGTACTAAAAGTTCCTTAGTGCGCTTTGAACTACTGTTGTTTGAAACCTCTTTGGAACAGGGACTGTCAGCAACTCTGTGTTTGTGCAGTGCCAAGCACAACAGGGCCCCATTCTTGGTTGGTCCTTAGGTACTACCATAACAAACATAATTAATTATAATAATAATATTTGCACATCTCCAATCTCCCATTGAGTATATTAGAGTTCTGGGTGCTCTAGAAATGCAGGGTTGAGCCTAAAGTGAGCTTATGTGTTTGAATGTTGAAGTGATTTGCTGATTAACCTTTTCTTTTGCTTTTCCTCTTTATTTTGCTATTAATATTAACAGTAATTTCCCATCTATTTTTTTTTAGTTTTTTGTCTCTAAGAAGTATCTAATATATCATTTAGTCAGCATATGACCCTTTGGCCTTTGTTTGTTTAATTGATTATTATTTATTATTTTTGGTGTGTTACTTCCAGTATCACGTTAATGAAATCATTTTGAGCAATGGGCCAACAATTTACTTTATATCAGAGGAGTAGCCATGTTAGTCTGTATCCACAGAAAGAACGAGAAGTCTGGTGGCTCCTTAAAGACTAACAGATTTATTTGGGCATAAGCTTTTGTGGGTAAAAAAACCCACTTCTTTAGATGCACAGAGTGACTCCAATTTACTTTATGTGCACTGTAACTGAGCTTAGATTTGAATATAAATTATTTTTACTCAAGGAAATATATACAGTATAAAACTTACCTTATTGTGTCTTTACCACATTCCTCAGACTCAGTTTAAGTGGGGTAGGGGACAGAGGAACAGACTTCAACAGTGTTCATGCCTGACTTCAGAAAAAACAGAAGACAATCACATTTTAATTTAAAATTAATCACTGCCTCTAGAGCTGAAATTTTTTACAGTTAATGAAGGGAAAGAATGGTCATAGGAATTGTGTGTAACTTTCTGTGCAATACAATGAATAAACAAGTAAATATATGCTATAGAATGGGATAAATATTTCAATAAATTAATACTTTTTTGATAAATGAAATAGTTTCATCGGAAATAGAGAAACTGATGCTGAGAATTTTATACTGCAATCTGAAAAAGCAGTTGTAATTCTCTGTGTCATGGAATTTTGGAATCCAATTCACAGTGACAAAAGGGTTAAAAATGGTGTAATGGTATGTGCTGGTTCAGTTTCACTATCATACATGGAAATGAAAAAAGAAGAAAGGTGGACTTATGCAGATGTGTATTTATTTATAGTAGAATAATGTACGTTAATGTAAACTGCCCTAATATGGGGTTAGAAGTATACTTGTCTATGTTTAAGAAGAAAAGCACGTGAAACTTTAATAATATGCCAAACAACAGATAACTACCCTAACATTTAGTTGAATGAGATCTCAATTAATATTTTGGCAAAGCCTAGCAACATATCACTCAGTTGTACTTGTCATAGGTGTGAATGATGTTTAATTAAACCAGCTTGACGAGGATGGAAATGCTAAAATCCCATCAGAATAATGATTTATGCACTCTGTATATAACAGTTTTGTCTGTTTTGACAAGGTTTCAGTCCACACTTCAATATAAGGAGGAAAAAGGAGTTTGAGAGATGAAAGCAACTTTAAATGTGCAAAGTGCCAAATGGCATATCAAACTAGTCAAGGGGTATTGCTGTATATTACTAAAGAACACCAGTTTGTCACATAGCAATTACAGCCTCTTTCAAGAGCATGTTCACAATGGAAATATATCATTTATATCATAATATTTCATGAGAAAATGGGGAAACGGCAACTGTAGCCATGGCCAGACCATTGATCTTGAGTTTATGGATTTAAAAAGAAATGTAACCCATTAGCTTCTCACTCAAGAGCTAGGGCTGGATTGTGATGGCTCTTGTGGGAGAGCAGGTGAGAAGCTTCTCCTCCCTGCCCATCTTGTGTGGCTGCACAAGAGCCACTCACAGTAGCAATCCCTATGTGTTCAGGCACTGCTTATTGCTGCCCTTTCTTTAGTGGGAACTGAATGCCAAATAGCAGAGGGAGGAGGAGGAGGTAGGGCCATGACTCTCACCTAACTTCTCCACTGGCTAGGGGAGCAGGGCCAACTCGTTGGGGGACATGTGCATGGAGCGGCTCCAGGAGATGTCATGCCTGCCCAAGGCAATATCTTTCTATTACTTATGCTGTGACAGAGCAGTTCTGCATCACCCCATAGTCAGGCTTGTGGCATAAATGCTATATTCTAGCACCTAATATTTACCTGTATTTCATGGCAGCTGAATGGTTGCCATCACTTAGTTGCTTAGATAGCACCTTGCACTGTTTAAGTGAAATAAAGTATGGATAAATGGATAAAGTGAGTTAACATGGTATCTCAGGATCAGGATAATTTCAGCACGTTTTTTCAAGAGAGATTCCAGGTTCGCTGCCCTCCTGTATAGTCCTTTTTGACAATTGCGTCTCAGGATTCACTCTAGTGGCCATCCCGCTCTGCCATAAATAGAATATATGTGGTTCACAACTTTTATGCTTTGAGTACTTTAGAATTGGCAGTATGCACAATAAATTGAATAGTAATCTGCTATAGTATATCCTTAAAGTGAAACAACTCCATTGTCGCAGTCTTCCAATTGCTATCAGTTGGCTTATGACTAATTGAAAGTTCCTTTTGGTTGCTGTTTCAGTTTCAATGAACTTGCAGACACTTCAAAACACCATTTGAACTGGCATTTCTGATCAAAGACTAATGTCTCTTTGTTTCTCACTGTGTTAGTGTTTTGGGGTTTTCTCCCTCTATTCTCCACTGGGCACTTTTTTAATAGAATTTACAGCATTTCATTTCTTATAATAGATGACACTGCATTCCTTCTCTTAAATGATAATCCATCACATTCAGTAAACTCCTCTTTGAAAACATTGTACTCTAACCATGTATGTTACTTTCTTTTTAGCTGTCCCTAATTCATGTTGTTACCTTTACAAAGTCAGGTCTTTTGTCAACTGCATCTTACATGTAAACAGCATTTTTGGGTACTGCATTTTCAGGCCATTGAAAATATTTTCTCACAAAATACATCCACTATATCAATGTACTGTTCTTTTGTTTACCAATTTTCATCTTATAGTTTTAAGCAAGTATCCAGAATTGTTTCACTAAAGTCCTAGGTTTAACTTTATGTACAGTAAAGTTTCCAATAAATACCAATATATTGTTACTTGTTTGTAACAAGGTTGCATCAAACACCTGTTTAAATTTGTATGTGGAAAAATCCTGTATCGTGGGTTTTTTTTTGGTTTGTTTGTGTGTGTGTGTGTCCGTGCCTCTAGTGTGTGCATGTTGTTTATAATAATCTCAAACCAAAAATCCCATGGCCAAAATTTCCAAAGCAGCCTACAGCTGAGTAAATATGATCTTAGGTTTCTAGATATATGCATGCTGCAGTCACACTTTATAAAAAGTGTATATTTTAAAAAGCTCATAAATAAGTTAATAAATGATTAATATATGGTTTAATGAATGGATGATGAATTGTTATAGAGTCTAACAGATCATTATGCTGCTTTTAACCATGGCCTGAAACCAGGCCTGTAACCAGGCCTGAAACCATGGCCTGTAACAGCTTCTACTGATATGCTTATAAATATATGTAACATCTATATACTACTCATGTCTTAATTATCCTTAAGGCAGTTATTAATCACTTATTAATGCTTTGTAAACATAATCTTTATATAATATGTGATCCATGCTACTTTAAGTAGATATCTGCCCATGTTACATGTGTATTTTCCTGTGTAATATACCTGTAAATAACTCTATAAAAGAGTGAAAAAAGCAAAACTCTTTTTGCTGAGTACCTACTAATTTCATTGTTTAGATGTGATTTTTTTATGGCCAAGAAGCAATGAGCAATTCAAGATCATTTGAAATAACTGTTGGAATAGAAAGTTCTGGAAAGAAAAAAAAAATCAGGGGAAAAGTACATGTGATAAATAGTCTATTAACGAAAAGCTCAAAGGGTGTGACTTTTCTGTCACACCAGTTTTACACCAGCATTTCTTAATTTCAGTGGAGTTAATCCTGTTTTACACTAGCATATGAAGGAGCAGAATCACATCCTGTGTCTTTAGATATGGTTTCAAAGAATAGCTTGATATAATTACACTCCAGTACACTTAGCTTCAAGCAGTTAAGGATTTGGAAAACTAAACTAGAATCTCAAATGGCAAAAAAAAGATTGGATGCATTTAAAAAGGAAATTAAAATGAATTTTCACTAATCTAATGTGCATCAGTCAGAAGCAGGGAATCCTTTTGGCTGCATTAATTCAGGATATTTTTTTCATAGTGAGGTGAACATTTTAGAAAATCCTCAGAAGATGCTAATCTTTAGGGTTTGGGGTCTAACTGAGGAACTGAAGGTACTTATCCATAAAATAATCTTTTGGCTATTCTTAAATCTTCATTGGCTATAAAGGGCGAGATTGTGGCTTTAAGACATGGCCTGCACCTAAGAGATGAGTGGTGGTACTGTGCTGTAATTGGAACCTCAGAAGGAATTATGCTATTCACACAGATGGAATGACTCTATTCGCTGAAATTGTAAAAAACTATGTGTGGACAGGGCTTAAAGGATATTTTAAAGATCTGTGACTAGATTTAACTTCTGCTACTTTTTCTTGTATGTGGAAATGAGATTTTTCACTGCCAAACTAGAAGGGACTGTCTTTTGGGGCTTATTTCTTTTATGTACAGATTAATGATCCCCAAAATGTGTCCTGTCTCACATGATTGAGGCTATGATTTTGGCACAGAAATTGTTAGTAAATTTCAAGGCAGAGATTCAGGAAAAGAATGATGAGTCATGGAAAGGCCAGGAGGTGCTAAGAAAGGTGAGGCCCTGAGTAGGAGAGAGGAGTAGGAGAGCAAGTCCACCTCATACCCACCCCACACTCACTGTGGAGCAGCGGCTCCAGTCCCATGGGACTGGGTCTGCCTCCCATTCCCTCCTGTCCCATAGGACATTGTGGGCTGGTGCACATGGTTGCAGTGCCACTCAGGTTTGGCCTGTCTGCCCCTCCATAGATGGAGATAGAGGGGTGGACAAGCCAAACTTGAGTGGCACTGTAACCCCCTACGCCAGATCACAGCACCGCTTGGTTTCATGGACCACATTCAAATTCACAATTTCTGTGACAGAATTGTAGCACAGTTCATCCAGTCTAGTTCATATACTTTTTTGGTCTTACATATTTCTTACTGGAAGTGTGTGTCCTATCAGTAGTCTGAGACTCATTGTTTTTATATTTCACTGTATGCTACTCTAGGTTGTTCTTTTACTCAGATGTTTTTGCATTTAAATTTTAATTATTGTAACGGCTTAACATTCATGTTGCTCAACCAAGTATCTTAAAATCTATCTTGGATGTCATCTGATTATCACAGAGAAATTCTGACTTTGGTAAGTGATTTCTATGTAATTCTCTGTCTGTCCACATGTCTGCATCAACAATCTTATTTCCTTGCATGCTGGTCTGTAATTTCAGTACTCCTGTGTGAATGGGTTGTAACTTTTGATTTTGAATTGTTATATCTATTTTTGAGACTTGCCATACTGCTCAGATGTCATAGCATATATACAGTTTATCCTTTACTTCATCTGTAAGTGGGAAGGTGTTAAAAGCAGCTGAAGTCTCCTTGATCAGACACATGAACGATTAATTCAGCACTTTCTGACTGCCTCTATTAGTAACACTAGAGAGATTTTAAATCTGATCTCTTTCGCCTCAGTTGATTGTCATGAACATTCCCCTTAAAGTTTAAAGTTCCTGCAGGTTCAAATGGATTTATTTTTTAGCACAAAAAATAAGGTACACTGTCTACTGTGGAATACTGATGAAGTGAGCTGTAGCTCACGAAAGCTTATGCTCAAATAAATTGGTAAGTCTCTAAGGTGCCACAAGTACTCCTTTTCTTTTTGCGAATACAGACTAACACGGCTGTTACTCTGAAACCTGTGGAATAATATTGTACCAGGAAGTACTTAAAGTCATAAAGTCTGAGGTTTAGTAAAGCTCCGTTTTAAAATTTTTCCTAACTATTCTTTATTTCTGTGAGACTCTAAACTACCTGGTTCTGCCTGAGACCACAGGCAGAAGACGTGCCAAAATAACGGGTAGGGATAATGATTCCCCTGTTGTTTCTGATCCAAGTGGCAGCAGAAAGTGCCAGAAAACTCATGAGAAAACCTAGTCTCATAAAGATTATAGTCCAATTTTTTTAGCTTTGGATTGGGATAAGGATTAAATACAAACCCCCAGCCAGATTTTCAAAGGTATTCAGTGGCCTAAAGATGCAGTTGGATGCCAAGTGGGATTTACAAATGCACCCAAGCAGGTTAGGTGCCTTACCCCTATTGATTTCAATGAGAATGAAGTGCCTAAGTTGATGAGGAACTTGTGAAAATCCTGCTAGGTAACTATCTGCATTTTCAGGCACCTAAATTCCTTTGAACATCTGGCCCTCAGTAATTTGAGTGTGTATGCAAACTACACTATACTGCCAAACTTTGTTGTGAAAGAACTATGAAAATTCTGTGTTGGTTTACACTGTCTAAGTTTGAGCATATGTAATCAGTCCATCTTCAGATTTGTAGCTACTAGAAGCCATTGAAAGACTGTTAGGTTATAAATATACTTTGACTCCACTGGGAAACCCATTTGAAAATTATTGTTCTGCTGACCTTTGATACAGCAAGTCCAGTTTTTATGACTGAAGAGCTCCTCTGTCGGAAATCAGCTACCTTGTCTCACTTCCAGAGCGTTAAATTTTCTCTGAATGCACTGGAGGGCTAATCGCTTAAAGAAAGGGGGAGGTATCAGCAGCTTCTCCCCAAAGCTATCTGAATTTGTTTAAATGAGCTATGTGCTGCATCTGTTTCCTCCACAAATATTGTACCTCAATCAGGGCAACTGTTTGCTGTACCAATAGTGGATGAAATTTTGGAAGGGGGAGGAAAGAGAGAGAGTGTCCTGGCCTGATTTTCATTCCTTTCTACTGCCTCACAGCTTCTAAATGTCCCTAGTTGGTTGAATTGTAGCTGGTTCTCAGATTCTGTCTATATATATATCTCTTGCTTATAATTAGAGAGAAGGAGGGCAGGTAACAGGCTGTAGATATAAAACACAGCAGCATTTCCATCCACGGGGCTGCTATTTGTCACAGGAGCCAAAAATGCTATCTCCTGAAGTAAGTTTCCTTTGTTTCTCAGGGCTTGTCTACACTTACCAGGGAATGGATGAGAGGTGATTCATGCTTTGGCAGTTGATTTAGCAGGTCTAGTGAAGAACCACTAAATTGACCGCAGATCGCTTTCCCACCAACTCCTGTACTCCACTGGATCGAGAAGAGTAGGGGGAGTCGATAGGAGAGTGTCTCCCATCGACTTCCCCTAGTGTGGACCCTGCAGTAAGTAGATCTAAGATATGTCAATTTCAGTTCCGCTATTCATGTAACTCAAAATGTGTAGCGTAGATCAAATTTTCCCCGTAGTGTAGACAAGGCATCAGAAGCAGGCTCTGCTAATCTCCAACTGAGGTTATTGCTTAATAAATTGAGTATCAGATGTCCCTCTGTTTTGTTGTCTCACCACACTATTACTAGCGGTTTCTTGTTACTGGTAACTATCTTACTCTCTCTTTTGTTCGTTCCATTTATTCAATTATGTCACTGTAAGGTTTTCTTTCTTACCACATTTGAGTGTGTCCATCCCTTGCTTAGAGGGAAAACTTTAATTAAATGTAGTGTCCCATTGTCATCCCTATCATTTTTCTTTATGGGAGACACTAGTATTATGGGTGGCCAGGGCTAAGGCCAGGTACAACTAAGGTAGGAGGCTTAGGTTGTATTTCTGACCTTGCAGTTAACCTGATTCTGATATTACATATTTTTCATATGTGCACATGGAAGTTGACTGTTATTCAACTTAAAAAAAATGGAAAGAAAGGCAATTTTTTTTTCAGGGAACTCATACCACTATACAAAAGTGTGTGTGGAATGTAGAGACTCCCACAGGTCTATCCCCAACACACACTCAATTTACAGTACTTGGCTACAGTATTTGTTGTTTTTGTATGTTAGAATTTGAATCCAGTCTGGAATTGGATAACCAGTGCCACATGCATTATCAATGATATTTGGAATCAGTAGACAGCTTGACACTTCTGATTGGGAATATGGCTCTGAAGAAAACTGTAACAGAGGTGCACATGTGGCCTCTTAGTCACTTGAGTTCTTGCCCATCTGTGTGGATGTAATTATGCTCACTCACAAGTTAGTCAGACTTGCACTAGGGTCCAGCAAAATATTTTTGAAACTGGCAGTTTGCATTATACAAGTGCCAGTTCTGCAGGTAATCCTCCTTACGTTTGATCACATCAGTTCAGTTATGAGCCAAAACATCATTAATGAACAGTAGAAAAAAGCAATACAGTTTACAGGTACTCAAAGCTTGCTCAAGACAGTTTGCATAGCAGCTGGTATAAGTCAGAGCCCACACACTTCCTTGTTTGTCATGAAAAGCAAGGAAGCAATTCAAGGGACATTACATCTGCTGGTCAACAACTTGGTGCTAAATGACCTTTCATGTGGGACAAAGGGCTTGTATTTAGAGAGAACTCTTATTATAGGTGTGGTGCACTGAAAAGTCTATTAACATTGTAAGCTATTACTTTAGATGCTCAGGGTTTTTCCTGGTGCTTCTTGCTCTGTAGGGAAGCATGTCATCTGGCTTTAACTGGCAGCACTCACTCTGCAAAGATTCAGCCTAGGTCAAGGTGTAGTGAGTTGTATCTCTTCTGCCTTAGAGAGCAGCCTGTTTTTTCTCTCTTGGTTTTTTATTCCTGTGTGTCAGAGTTCTGGATTTTAAGACATACAATAGTGTTACATTGCAATCTTTCTGAAAAAGCATTTTATGTTTTTATCTAACTTCTCCGTTTTTATGCCATGAACATAACAATATGTAGACCATTTTAATCTGTCTCTTACTCAGTTACAGTACAAAAAGTATACCACGAAGGGCAAGTTCTACTCTCAGCTATGTACCTGCCATGCCCACTGAAATCAGAGGACCAGATCTAGATTTCAGTTGCACCTATGCAAATCCAGGGCAATTGCACAGAAACCAATAAAATTACTTTAAATTTACCCAGGTGAAAATTAGATCAAATTCTGGCCCAATGAGAGTTGCATACATGTAACTGAAGGTAAAGTTGATCTTGAAATGTTTAGCAAATTATGTCATTTTTCCTTAAAATCTCCTCTTCTCCCAATAACCCCACCATAGTTCATAAGTGGTTCCAAGGGCTTTGCATAAGCCCTCCACAATTGGATGAATGTAGTGACCTTCTGTTATGACAATATATAGTCTTCTTTCTTTCCATAGATGCAACTCCCTTTAATGTCAGTGGAAGCTCCTAGATGCTTGCCCAATAAGTATATGGCATATATTTGCACCGTTGAGGTTGCCTTGTCCACTGGTTTTTATGCTAACACCTCAAATATCCAATGATTAATATTCATTATTTGTATGTTTTGATTTTATATATATATATATATATATATATATATTAAGATTAGAAAAACAAAAACTGCTAATCACCCCACTTACAATAATAATTTTACCTATTTGGATGGTGTATAATGACATTGAGTGTGACACATTGCCCTAGGAAGCTCATAATTACAGTAATAATCTTCAACTCCTTCATCCTACTTTGGGAAAAATACCTAATAATCTTTTATCTACCTTGAGGACTTTTAAGAACTTTTTTCCAACTAGAAGCTTCTTAATCTGAGTTTTATATAACAAATCATCCTTTTTTAATTGTCTTGATCTTTATTCTGCCCGGTGAGAGCAGACATGTCGATCAGTCATTATATCAATTTATAAAATAGACATTATGAAAGGAGAAACTTAATTGACTTAATCAGGTATTCATCCCCATATTTTTCAAAGGCACTTTATAAAGGTTAGAATGACACCAGATAGCATCTTTCTGTCATAGGAAACCTATATTTCGCAGCCTTCTGCAGCAATTTATCTAGTTTCCCTGAACAGCAGCCATGAGGTCTGAGAGCATCCATTAGACACTTGGGACATTCCAAGGCCTGCAGTCAGTGGAAAGCCAGAACAAAAGGTTTATTTTGTGTTGCTATAAAAGTGACTAGGTTTCAGCAAGGTCAAACATACTTACTGTAGTCTTTCATAGCTACAATATGGTCAGCAACATTTTGCACTAACTGATTCTTCTGAGTGGTATTCTAGGTAGTCCATGGTACAGAATTCATTGTCTCAAAGTAACAAAGGTGGAGAACAACTGTGATAAGGTTTGCCTGTAAAATGAATGTAGGCAGTTCTGGGACACTTGTAATTGGAGCATGTCTCAATCTTTTAAACCTGGCAGAGTTATTAGAGAGAGCTGCGTACAGTGCGCCCTGGAGGTGGGAAAGGAAACAGGCAGTTTGCCCTGAGTCCCCCATTTGAGAGCCTCCCCCGCACCCGAGACTGAGTGGATTTATGACCTAGTGCATGGGATTGCAATGCCACTGAGGTTTGTCCCAGCTGGTCCTCCATCAGGATGGAGGGGTGGTCAGACCAAATTTGAGTGAGTGGTGTTGCGACCCTGTGCACCAGGTCTCAATGCCACTCATTCAAATTTGACCTGTCTGTCCCTCTCTTATGATGGAGAGGCAATCAGGTCAAACATAAGTGGTGCTATGACCCCATGCACCAGATTTCAATGTCCAGAGCAAGGGCCACCCCGTGGGATAGAAACCACCACTGTAGGGTTAGTGCATGATAGGCCTACTCTCTAACCTCAGCCCTTCCAGTACCTTCCCTCATCAGGAATTTTTTTGGAAGGATGGCAGGGTCTCAGTTTCAGATCTTGCCCAGGCCCAGTGTGGACCTGGCAGAATATTGTCACCATCATTATTTATAATAGTCTTGGAGCCTCTTGTAGAATTGTGGGAGTTACAATGTAAGGAGTGGAACATTAGGCATTTTAGTGCTAACTAACTCAGAAAAATCAACAGATTATTTGATGTAACTTTTTAATTAAGTTTTATTGAAACATACATTTACCAAAAAAAAAAAAAAAAAAGAAGCACTCCCCTTGTCCCAATTCTTCCCTAATACCTTACTACATAAATAAAATTTCTTATATCTACCAGAGGGCATGAAGTGCTTAGGTATATTATTAAACAAAGGACTAAAAATATAGTTAAAGACAATATCATTCTAGTAGTCCAACCACTCATGTGGAGCAGATTTGTGCTCTCATTGTGGGGTTGAACCCAAACTGTCAAAGTGATAGCAGTTCTGCAGCTGAATTACTTAGTATGCTTCACTTTAAATTTCACTGACTGATTTTAAAATAATTCAGCACATGATCAAACCTTTTTATAGGAAAGGAAAAGTTAAAATAGAAAGATCAGATGCTCATAAAACAAAAGGTGGCTCTAGGCTTCTAAATATAGCAATGTAATGTATTGCAAATTTCCTCTCTGTCTTGTACCTGTGAGTCACTCCTTACCTAAATACATTTAAAAGGTCTAGACATTTTACATTTTAATCCAGTCCTGGATAGTTGCCCTAGAGAAAAAAAAATACTAAGCTCAATGTTAAAGTATAGATAGGGTGCTTGGGTGAGTGCATATATGGTGATACACATTTTGCCCAGAGCTAACCTATTGTTCCTTCTGAAACATCGTTAAAATAAAATTGCAGGATAAATTCCTTAATTGGGATTAATTGGTTGGAATTACTCCCGGGTTTATATCTGGAGGATTTAACAGGTGTCATATCTGTAGAATGATTTTAGCTAGGGAAGCAATCAACAATCTAAATTTAGCATGATTTCAAGTTGTGTTGCTTGTCAAAAGCATTGGAGCCATCTTCTAGGGCTCTTTCAATTCCAATTTTTATCTTTCTCTCAGGTAGCCACAAAATTGTATGCAATGTTTCTTGGGCTACTTCTACTCGTGAATCTCATTCTCTTAAACAGAGGTGGAAATGTGAATTTACTGTGCTTTAATGAGAGATCAAAATTTTGGAAAATGTTACAAGATCTGCTTGAGAATCTAAAATCAATGTATTCTACTCTGGCCACAAATGTGGTGTATTGAAATACACAAATGTGGTCTATTGAAATATGATGTTACTAGAAGTGTGGGAAGCAAGGTGGTAATTGTATCACAGATTATTGGCAATACCCTAATAAAAAAGTGATCACATATTATAGAAATGGCACGGCATTATCATTTGCTAGTAGCCAGCACAATTTTTCTTCAGTGAACTGGACTACCAAGAATTAAAAAAAAAAAACCACAAGAACCAAATTAAAAAACCAAACCCTGCAGTTGCCTAGGACTGTGTAAGGAGATCGATCCTGAGGGGATCAAAAAAGGAAAAGCACTTTTCTTCCACGATTTAAAAAGTGGCATGTTGACATGGTGGAGATAAATATAGCTGAGCTGCGTGGTGATAACCAGAATGTAATTAAATTTAACATTCTTGTAGGGGTGGGGGAAATATCAAAGAAGCCTGCCACAGTAGCATTTAAGTTCAAAAGGGGCAACTATGCAAAGATGAGGAGGCTAGCTAAATGGAATTAAAAGGAACAGTCACAAGAAAGAAATGTCTGCAAGCTGCATGGAAATTATTTAAGAACACCATAACAGAGACTTAAATTATAGGTATATCCCAAAGAAAAACAAACTAAAACAATTAAGAGGACCAAATTCCCCAATAGCTAAATAACAGAGTAAAAGAGGCAGATAGAGACAAAAAAGACATCCTTTAAAAACTGGAAGTCAAATCCTACTGAGGAAAATAGAACAGAACATAAACTCTGGTAAGTAAAGTGTAAAAGCATAATTAGGCAGGCTAAAACAGAATTTCAAGAGCAACTAGCAAAATACACAAAAACTAACAGCATCTTTTTAAGTACATCAGAAGCAGGCAGGGCCGGTGCAAAGATGTTTTGCGACCTAGGCAGAACTTCCACCTTGAGCCACCCCTCCCCCCAGCCCTGCAGCAGCTCCCCACCCCCCTCGCCTTGAGGCGCCCCCCCTTTGGCAGCTCCCCGCTGCCCCCTCTCTTTCTCCCTCTCCTCGGCCCAGGAAGCCGTGCGGCAGCTCCCTGCTGCCCCCTCCCTCGGCCCGGGGAGCCGCGTGCAGCAACTCCCCGCCCCAGCTCACCTCTGTTCTTCCTCCTCCCCGAGCACGCCGCCGCTTCTCCCACCTCCCAGGCTTGCGGCACCAATCAGCTGTTTGGCACGCAAGCCTGGGAGGGAGAGAAGCAGAGCGAGGCTGCATGCTCAGGGGAGAAGGTGGAACAGAGGTGAGCTGGGGCGGGGAGCGGCTCTCCTGTGCACTGCACCTCCTCCCCCGTTACTTGTTGCAGGTGGCCCTCCACACATCCCCCTGCTCCAGCTCACCTTTGCTGCACCGCCTCCCCAGAGTGCTCTTTTGGCTGCCCCCAAACACTTGGCACCCTAGGCGACTGCCTAGTTCGCCTAGTGGTTGCATCAGCGCTGGAAGCAGGAAGCCTGCCAAAACAATCAGTGGGGACACTGAACGATCGAGGTGCTAAAGGAACACCGAAGGAAGACAAGGCTGTTGCAGAGAAGCCAAATTCATAGAATCATAGAATATCAGGGTTGGAAGGGACCGCAGGAGGTCGTCTAGTCCAACCCCCTGCTCAAAGCAGGATCAATCCCCAATTAAATCATCCAAGCCAGGGCTTTGTCAAGCCTGACCTTAAAAACTTCTAAGGAAGGAGATTCTACCACCTCCCTAGGTAACTCATTCTTTTCATTGCTCTTCAATGCAGAGGATGTGAGAGAGAGTCGCACACCTGGGTCAGTCTTTTTAGGTAACAAATCTGAGGAACTCTCTCAGATTGAGGTGTTAATGGAGGAGGCTTTGTAACTAATTGATAATTTAAATAGTAATAAGTCCCCAGGTCCAGATGGTATTCACCCACGTGTCTGAAGGAACTTAAATATGAAATTGCTGAACTACTAACTGTGGCATGTAACCTATTGCTGAAATTAGCCTCTGTACCAGATGATGGGAGATAGCTAATTTAATGCTGCTTTTCAAAACCTGTTCCAGAGGTAATTCTGGCAATTACAGGACTGTAAGCCTAACTTCAGTACTGGGCAAATTGGTTGAAACTGTAATAAGGAATAAAATCATCAGACACATAGATGAACATGATATGTTGGTGAGGAGTCAATACAGCTTTTATAAAGGGAAATCATGCTTCAGCAATTCTTTGAGGGTGCCGGGTAGGGGGTCAATAAATTTGTAGAAGAGGGTGATCCAGTCAACATATTGTACTTAGACTTCCAGAAAGCCTCACCAAAGGCTCTTAAGCAAAGTAAGGAGATATGTGGTAAGAGGGACGGTCCTCTCATGGATTAGTAAGTGGTGAGAAGATGGCAAACAAAGGGTAGGAATATGGGGTCACAGTGGAGAGAGGTAAATAGGGGGTTCCCTAAAGATTTGTGCTGGGACCATTGCTGTTTAACATATTCATAAATGATCTGGATAAAGGAGTAATCAGTGAGCTGGTAAAATATGCAGATGATACAATATTACTCAAGATAGTTAAGTCCAAAGCAGACCACGAAGAGTTACAAAGGGATCTCACGAAACTGGGTAATTGAGCAAGAAAATGACAGATACATTTCAATGTTAATAAATACAAAGCAATGCACATTGGAAAACATATACCAACTATACATGCAAAAGAAAGAAAACTTGAAGTTAGTTTGGGTAGTTTTTTTTAAAACATTGCTCAATGTGCAGCAGCAGTCAAAAAAAGCTAACAGAATGTTCGAAACCCTTAGGAAAGGGATAGATAATGAGACCAAAAAATCATAATGCCACTATATAAATCCATGGGACTCCCACACCTTCAGTACTGTGTGCAGTTCTGGTTTCCCCATCTCAGAAAAGATACATTAGAATTAGTGCTATTTAATCCTTCTCATAACACAAGAACTAGGGGTCACCAAATAAAATTAATAGACAGCAGGTTTAAAACAAACAAAATGAAGTATATTTTTTTCATGCAACGCACAGTCAACCTGTGGAACTCCTTGCCAGAGGATGTTGTGAAGGCCAAGACTATAGCAGGGTTCGAAAAAGAACTAGATAAGTTCATGGGAGATAAGTCCATCAATGGTTATTAGAGAGGATGGACAGGGATGGTGTCCCCTAGCCTCTATTTGCCAGAAGCTGGGAATGGGTGACAGAGGATGGATTACTTGATGATTACCTGTTCTGTTTGTTCCCTCTGGGGCACCTGGCATTGGCCACTGTCAGAAGACAGGACACTGGGCTAGATGGACCTTTGGTCTGACCAATTGTGGCCACTTTTATGTTCTAAAAATACAGAGAAGGGCAATAAAAGCGATTAGGGCTATGGATCAGCTTCTGTATGAGGAGAGGTTAAAAAGACTTGGACTGTTCAGTTTGGAAAAGAGAAGACTAAAGGGGATATGATAGAGGTCTGTAAAGTCATGAATGGTGTGGAGAAAGTGAATAGGGATGTGTTATTTATCCCTTCACCTAACACATGAATCAGGGGTCCCCCAATTAAATTAATAGGCAGCAGGTTTAAAACAAACAAAAGGAAGTACTTCTTTACATAACCTATGGACCTAATTGCCAGGGGATGTTGTGAAGGCCAAAATATTTTTTTTAAAAAGAATTGTATAAGTTCATGGAGGATATGTGCATCAATGGCCATTAGCCAAGATGGTCAGGGATGCAAGCCCATGTTCTGGGTGTCCCTAGACCTCTGACTGCTAAAAGCTAGGACTGAATGGCAGCAGATGGATCACTAGATAAATTGCTCTGTTCTGTTCACTCCCTCGGAAGCATCTGGCACTAGCCACTGTTGGAAGATAGGATACTGGGCTAGATGGACCGTTGGTCTTGCCCAGTATGGCCATTCTTACGTTCTTATAAAGACATAAAATACAATTCCTAATCACATTATTATAATTGCAAACTTCCCATGCTACAACCTGAAGGAGGCAGGAAGGAAATTCTACATGCTCCTCCCATCCTCCTTTGGTTTCTGGCCTAAAGGAGAGAGCAAGTGTCATGACCTTCCAAAGACCCTCTGGGACAGATTAGCTGTAAGGAAAGCAAGCTCTGAGGCCATGGATATTAGGGAATCTTCGCAAAGGGTCGGCCACTCTGTGCTGCTGCTGCCTGCAGTATGGCAGTATGATTCCTTGGGAAGTTTAAGTTAGGATCTCTTCCTCATTCCTGTGCCGTTCCTGTTCTGCGTGGGGGCGGGGAGATGCCACTAAGGTAAATTAATGCTGTTTCCAATGTTGTTTACTACCCCACAGAGATCCTTTTGGAATTTCACTGGGATTTGATGATAGCATACCCCACAGAGCAACTGCTTCCAGTTCTGTCCTCCTCCTGCCCTGACATACTCTCTCTCTTCCCCCAGAGCTGCAGATCTGCACCTATGTGATGTAAGCTCAGGAAGAGATTGAACAGTCAACAGATCATCTGGTCTTTTGTTTTGTTGCTAAGATGTTTCCACCACTTGGTGTTCTCCTCCACTCACCTCCAGGCTGTGAAGCAAAATAGGGAACATCTGACTCTCAGGATGGGTGAACTCATTAAGGATAAAAGTAAGAACTAACTCAAGTCTTCACCCCAAACCTGGACATTATTGAGGTATGAAACCAAAATTAGAACCTAATAAAATGTTTGTTTATTTTTATGTTTGCCTGCCTCTGTACTTCCTGGATTTGCGTGAGACCAAAAGCTTAAGGCTTGTGAGTGAAATGCTAAACTGAGATATCTATCACAAGAGAGCTAGTTCTGTTGGCGTTTCTGACCCAACTAAAAACAGGAACTATGGGAAATCACCTGAAAGTCAGATCTCTTGATATTTCCAATCTGCTTTCCAGACTTAGGGCCCTACTTTCTTTGATTTATGCAGCGGAATGTCAAAGCACAGAGAAACTGAAGGATTAGGACCTAAAGAGGTTCAGATAAGCTGCAAATTTAATCATTCACACTTTTCTATGCTTATCAAAACTTAACTGAACATTTGAACTGTTTGAGGTTCACTCTTCACTAACGTGAAAGAAATTAAATCAGCCTGGCAATGAAAGAAGCCATCTGCCATCTCAGTCAGTAATGCAACATGACCTTCCATTGTTATATTATTCTCCATGCAGATTTATATTTTAATATTTCATATGGCAACAGCACTGCACAAAGAGTCAGTGGAATTCATTAGTAAGTTTATATAATTTTGTAAAAAGAATAATTTTAAACTTAAACTCCACTTGCAGCTTGAATTCCTGCTCATTCATTTCACCGGGTTTAAGCAGTAGGAGAAAACTACAGTGCTTCATGCTCCTGCCTGGCAAGTACTGTATGTCATATTCTTTCTAAATAAAGAATAGTTTTTCATTTAATAAATGGCATAGGTCAGTGTTTTGTGCATTAAATGGGGTAGCGGGGTGGCTACCTTACTCCTAAAATAGAAAGGGTTAAAAGCAGCACTGGAGAAAGCTGTGGCTGGGGATGGCTGACTGGGGAAGCAGCCGCAGCTGGGCCACGCCCCAATCACGCCCCAGCTGGCCTGTATAAAAAATCTGTGAGCCAGAGATGCAAGAAGTCACTCCCCAGGCTGGGAGAGAGCAGAGCCTGTCTGCCTCCCTCACAGGGTACTGAGGGTGGTGCAGTGCTGGGGAAGGAGCAGACTGAGCAGGGGTGCTCCAGGCTGGCAACTCCCCAGGCTATAGGGCCTGGTCCAAGGCCCATATAGGTACTGGGAGGCAGAGGAAGGCAACAGGGTTGAACCCCTTTGCCTATGATGAGTGGCCTTTACACTGCAGTCTGCCCCAGGGAGCGGGGGCTTGGTGATGACTGGCAGTAGCCCAGACTGAGGCAAGGTAGGGATAGTGGGTTGGGGGTTCCCCAGAAAGGGGAGACCCAGAGGAAGAGTGTGGGGGTACTGACAGGGGCAGAACCCCAGTGAAAGGGGCACAGGGGCCAGAGCTGTGCGGATCACCGGCCTTCAGAGGGTGCTCCACATTGGAAAGAGCTAATTCCCCAATGACCAGCAGGATGCGCCGCAGGGGCGAGTCTGCTCCTTTAAAAATGGCTTAAAATGTAAGAATAGCTGATAGTGATTTAAGAAGACTAGTAATTTCAGTGTACGTCAACAGCATGAAATTATTTTGAAATTATTCTATTTGAATTTTTGGAAGCTATTTTATACATTCCGTCTTCTGCGTCCCCACTAAAGCGTGTGATTTCGGCGGAGTACATCCACAGTACCAAGGCTAGCATCGAATGTCGGAGCAGTGCACTGTGGGTAGCTATCCCAGAGTTACCGCAGTCCCTGCCACCCATTGGAATTCTGGGTTAAGCTCCCAGTGCATGATGGGGCAAAAACATTATTGTGGGTGTTTCTGGGTGTGTTGTCAGTCACTCCTCCCTTCGTGAAAGCTATGGCAGACAATCGTTTCACATTTTTTGGCGTGCAGATGCCATACTGCTTTCAGCAGACGGTGCACCGCTGCTCTCCTGCTACTATGAATCCATCCCTCATTTCCTCTCATCTTCCTATGTAATCTCTACTACTCTTTCCTTTCTCATCGAACACTTCTGCTGCCAACTCTGCTCGGCTATCGTGAACCGAGCAGCACAGCTTCTGCCGCCAACTCTGCTCTCCTGCTATTGCCACGCTTCCGAACTTCTCCATGTTGTCTGTCCTGGGCTCCCACCTCCATGACAGCTACAGAAGGCAACCATTTCCTGCCTTTTTTCGGCTACCGTGAACCGAGCAGCACAGCTTCCACCGCCAACTTTGCTCTATTGCATTTCGTGCCCCTTTTTCAGGATTACCTGTGCAGGTGCCATAGCCATGGAGCCCGCTCAGATCTCCGCTGCAGTTCTGATCATTGTAAATACCTTGCTCATTATCCAACAGTATGTGCAGTACCTGCAAAACCAGGCAAAGAAGCAACCACAGCGCGATTACGATAATGATGAGGACATGGACACAGATGTTCCTAGAAGCATGGCATGTGGTGATTGGGAGATCATGGTGGTGTTGGGCCAGGTTCATGCCATGGAATGCTGATTCTGGGTCTGGGAAACAAGCACAGACTGGTAGGACCACATAGTGTTGCAGGTATGGGATGATTCCCAGTGGCTGAAAAACTTTCGTATGTGTAGGGCCACTTTCATGGAACTTTGTGACTTGCTGTTCCCTGCCCTGAAGTGCAAAGACACCAACATGAGAGCAGCCCTCACAGTTAAGAAGCGAGTGGCCATAGCCCTGTGGAAGCTTGCAACGCCTGACAGCCCGGTCAGTCGGGAATCAGTTTGGAGTGGGCAAATCTACTGTGGGGGCTACTGTGCTTCATGTAGCCAATGTAGTCATTGACCAGCTGCTTTCAAGGGTAGTGACTTTGGGAAATGTGCAGACCATTGTGGATGGCTTTAATACGCTGGGGTTCCCTAACTGCGGCAGGGTGATAGACAGAATGCATATCCCTATCTTGGCCCCAGAACACCGGGGCAGCCAGTACATAAACCACAAGGGGTACTTTTCCATGGTGCTGCAAGCACTGGTGAATCACAAGAGACATTTCACTGACATCAACGTTGGATGGCCAGGAAAAGTGCATGATGCTCACATCTTCAGGAACTCTGGTCTGTTTGAACAGCTGCAGGAAGGAACTTACTTCCCAGACCAGAAAATTACTGTTGGAGATGTTGAAATGCCTATAGTTGTCCTCAGGGACCCAGCTTACCCCTTAATTGCATGGCTCATGAAGCCATTCACAGGCACCCTGGAAAGTAGTGAGAAGCAGTTCAACTATAGGCTGAGCAAGTGCAGAATGGTGGTAGAATGTGCATTTGGACGTTTGAAAGCACGCTGGGGCAGTTTACTGACTCGGTTGGATCTCAGCACAACCCATATTCCGATTGTAATTGCTGCTTGTTGTGTGCCCCACAATATCTGTGAGAGTAAGGGGGAGACATTTATGGCGGGGTGGGAGATTGAGGCAACTCTCCTGGTGGCCAGTTTTGCACAGCCAGACAACAAGGCAATTAGAAGAGTGCAGCAGGGCGCGCTGCACATCAGAGAAGCTTTGAAAGCCAGCTTCATGACTGGCCAGGGTACGGTGTGATAGTTGTGTTTGTTTCTCTTAAAGTTACCTGCCACCTATATGTGTGTGTGTGTGTGTGTGTGTGTGTATGTATGTATGTATGTATGTATAATATGAAAGGAAATAAAGTCATTTGTTTAAAAATGTTCTTTATTATTTGTTGCACAAAACATTGAGAGAAATCAGAAGCTAGATGGGGGAGAGGGGTATTGGGTTGGGGGGTGGAGGAGGAGGAGGAGGGAAGGACAAGTCCAGAAACCAAAAAAAAAAATTAGGATATGCCATCTTTCTGCTGCTTGTGCAATCCTCTGGGGTTGACTGTATGGGTCCCCTTAGCTTCTCGCCCTCCCCCCATGTTCTTGGGTGTCTGGATGAGGAGTCTATGGAACTTGGGAAGGAGGGAGGGTGGTTATACAGGGGCTTCAGCAACAGTCTGTGGTCTTGCTGCCTTTCCCGCATTAGATCCACCATACAGCGCAGCATGTCAGTTTGCTCCCCCATGAGCTTGACCATAGCATCCTGCCTGCTCTCATTGCGCACATCCCTCCTCTCTTCGTATTCATGTAATGCTTTATGCAACTCCACAATTGTTTGCCTTCATGCATTCAACTGGTCCCTATCAGTGCAGGAGGACTGCATGAGCTCGGCAAACATGTTGTCCCGAGTTTGTTTTTTCTGCCTTCTAATTTGGACCAGCCTCTGGGATGGAGTAGACAGGGGCCGCGTTGAAACATTTGCACCTGCTGCAGGAGGAGAAAAAGGGAGGGTAGTATTTTAAAAGATACATTTTAGAGAACAAAGGGGACACTCTTTCTCAGTGAAACAGGCAATTCATAGTACACCGCACATGTTCTTTCTATACAAGGTCTCATTTTGCCTCTTATACTGAAGTACCTGCCACTTTGGTGTGAGTAAGCCACCACATGCAGCCAGGCAACAGAATTCAGCTTGGAGGCAACCATGGTAAGCCCTAGGGGCACACAAGGTTTTGTTTCTTCTGCATTCATTTCAATGCTTTCAAACTGCCGGGCCCCCTCTCCCATAGCAAGCAATGCCTAGTGGGTTTGCCATATAAAAGGAGTGCCTGCGGGCTCTCTGGGATGATCGCTTCACACAACACCCTCCATCCCGCCCCCCATACACATACACACTGCATGGCTCCAATGAGGCTCTGAGCAGGGATGAGCCCTTTAAACTAAACGCAAACAGCCCAGCATGGCTTGGTTTCCCCACACCGTGTGGCTCCGATCAAGCTCTCACTCACCAGAAGTGACTTCTCCAGGGTCATGGTCAGGAAGCATGCCTTGAAAGTTGGCTCCGCATTAAGAATAGTTCCTGGCTAGGAGGGGAAACAGATTCCCCACTTGCCCCCTGTGCACTCTCCTCCTCCTTCAAAAACTCATCCTCCTCACTCCGTGCTACTCCCCCCTTGCAGCTGTCCACAGACAGTGGTGGGGTAGTGGTGGCGTCACCCCCCATAATTGCATGCAGCTCACAGTAGAAGCGGCATGTATGGGGCTGTGACCCAGAGCGCCCGTTCACCTCCCTGGCGTTTTGGTACGCTTGCCTGAGCTCCTTGATTTGTACGACACTGCTCTCTGTCCCTGGAGTAGCCTCTTTCCGTCATGGCCCTGGAGACTTTAGCGTATGTATTTGCATTTCTTTTTTTGGAACGTAGTTATGCCATAACAGATTCATCTCCCTAACATGCAATGAGATCCAGTACCTCCTGTCTGGACCATGCTGGAGCTCGTCTGCAAATCCGGGACTATGTGATCTCTTGTGTTGGTGGACTCTGCATGGTCTCCTGTGATGGTGGACTGTTTTGATGGTCACCTGTGCTAATGGCGACCAAACAGGAAATTCAAAAGTTCCCAGGGCTTTCACTGCCTACCTTGCTAGTGCATCGGAGTTGAGAGTGTTGTCCAGAGCGATCACAAAGAAGCATTCTGTGATAGCTCCCAGCCAATAACATCAAATTGGGTCCACAGTACCTGTAACCCGGAATTGCGATCTCGATTTTAGCGCTGCTCCACTTGCCGACATGGAGTACAGAAATTGGATTAAAGAGCCCTTTAAATTGAAAAAACTGGTTTGGTCGTGTGGATGGACACAATTTTACTTACAAGTAACTCGGCTAATTCCAAAATAACCGCGTACTGTAGACCAGGCCTCAGTTGATTATAGGGCAGCATCAGGTCCCCTCTAGTTAAAGTTGAGAAACCCTTTCTTTTTAAAGGATGGCTCTTCTAGGTGTTCTAAAATTAGCAGGGCTACTCATAATGCCATGAAACTTGATGTGTTCAAGAAGGTGTAGGGTAGTGCTAGTAATCCAAATTTGAGGTCATTGGGGTTTCTGAGATACAGTCCCCAAGCAAAGAAAAATAATAATAATTCATAATCCACCTTCTGTTAAGTTTGAGAGTTTCTACCAATGTGTTTTATACACACCTGGGCAGTGGTGCTGGAACAATTTGTATAGTGGGGGTGCTGAGAGCCGTTGAACCAAACTGTAAACCCTACATATGATAGAAACCACTTCAAGCCAGGGGCTACAGCAGCACCTGTAGTTCCAGCACCTATTCACCTGGGGCTTAAACGATAGCTCTTATTGGACCCAAAGCTAGTGCATGGCATTCACTACCCCTTTCAGAAAGCAATATTGAAAATGTTGTTTAACAAAGAATAAAGCTGTACAAATAGGCTTGAGCCTAATGCCCAGGCACCAAGTGGATTACACTGTGCACGTGCAGCAGAGTACCCAAGAGGATTGCTAGCCAAGTAGTTTTTACATGAACTGGATGGTGTAAAAGTTATGTAAGTGGGTTTCTCATTTGCATAAATCTGAGACTAGATGAATGGAATAATATGCATTAGCTGGGGAAGCGATGATCTTTATTTTGTCTGATACCAGTGTTCTTTGTTTTGACATCCCTGTTCCAGTCCTGTCACCCTAATTACTGAAAAAAAAATATCCTGTGAGGTTAACGGGCTTCTCCCACTTAGTCCAAATTGCCTGTTATATAAGAGTAAATAAAAATGTTGCATTGTGTCACTGTATTGAATATGTCTGCAGTAACAAATCTAAAAGCATTTTGCAAATTCAAAGTATAATGCCAAGTCCCTTGCCCACACAATATTCCTTTTTATTCTTTTAAATTGTTTTGTGACTTTTGTGTTTATATAATGTGGCAGATTGTACTCCTGGGGAAATTCTGCTTGGAACTGAGGGGCAGGGCCCCAGGGTGTTTCTGGGACAGTCCTGGTCCTCGTACTGTATCAGTCAGGTGCAACTTTACCACCAAGTCCATGTCCAGGGGAGGGGGGCTCAGGGTGATCTTCTACCTCTGTGCAGTCAGTGGCCTGGGCTTCCTACTGGAACCTCCACATGTATTTATTGACAAATAAAATTTGTAGAATTTTTAAATGTTATGCAGAATTTTAATTTTTTTGGCGCAGAATACCCTCAGGAGTAAGATTGTCAGCACTGGAGTCTGATGTCCTCTGTTTATCCACAGAGAAATTGCAGCCACAGCAGCAAGAAGTTACCTGCCCTGCCCAACCAAGATACCTCAATACTAAATTAAAGGAATCACGCCTGGAGGTAAATGCAGTCAATCACCATGCCCATTCAGTCTTTCTCTTATGTGCTGACAAGGTTGTCAATTATTGTGTTTGCGGTTTGTCATATCAACACTTGTCTACTGGAAACTGGACTGAAACTACTAAACTCATTTTACATAGTCATTGAACAGCCTTATGATGATAACTTTCACTTCTGTTCTACAGTAAAATCTATTTTAGTGTATTTTTTCCTTTCTAAATGTGTGTGTGTGTGTGTGTGTGTGTGTGTGTACATATATATAGTGACAGGGTCGGGCCAGATGGCTACAGGAGAGTAATAGAAGGCAGATATATTAGCCCCAGGTTAAGTAGGTCCCTTTCCCCTGGGTAAGGTAACAGGGAAGGTTCCAGAACAATCAGGAACCTTCTGGAGACAATTAAGACAGACAGGCTGATTAGAACACCTGCAGCCAATCAAGAAGCTGTTAGACTCAATTAAGGCAGGCTAATCAGGGCACCTGAGTTTAAAAAGAAGCTCACTTCAGTTTGTGGTGCTCGTGTAAGGAGCTGGGAGCAAGGGGCGCTAGGAGCTGAGAGTGAGAGGGCATACTGTTGGAGGACTGAGGAGTACAAGCATTATCAGAGATCAGGAGGAAGGTCCAATGGTGAGGCTAAAGAAGGTGTTGGGAGGAGGCCATGGGGAAGTAGCCCAGGGAGTTGTAGCTGTCGCACAGCTGTTCCAGGAGGCACTCTAGACAGCTGCATTCCACAGGGCCCTGGGCCGGAACCCGGAGTAGAGGGCGGGCCTGGGTTCTCCCCAAACCTCTCAACTCCTGATCAGACACAGGAGGAGTTGACCTGGACTGTGGGTTCACGAAAACGGCCAAACTGAGGGTCGCCGTGAAGCTCCAAGGCGAGCAAATCCACCAATAAGCCCAAGACCCACCAAGATTGAGGAGGAACTTTGTCACTATATATATATATAAATAAAATCTCCTTTCACACAAGTTTCACTCCTGAGAGTAATGTATTTCTTGAAAGGTTATAATGAATAGTGAGTCGATCCTATGAAGTGCTTTGAAAGTGCTTGAATTCCATGGGGACCCAGTGAAGAAAGCAGGACATTGAGTAATGTGCTATTGGCACCCTCTGTTGTATACTGGATAGTTTGCTTTGTTCTGAACCAACTGTAGCTTTTTTACAGTCATCAGCTTCTTTCCTAAGTAGAGTATATTACAATAATCAGATCTAGTGGTTATGAATATATAAATCCCCTTGACTAAGTCCAAATCTAACATGAAGTTGTGCAGTCTCCTTGCCACTTGTAGATGTAAATGTGTATTTCATGACTGTAGCTGTTTTGGTACCCAGGCACAGGAGAAAACAGGAGCCTAAGAGAACACTGAGAGTGCAGGGAGTCCTAACAATCTGAGGGTGGACATTTTCAGTGGAGGATTGATGTTATGGAGGGTAGTGAGTTTTAACTGCTCCCCTTACCTCACCATCCTCTTTCATGTGCTCCAGGAGGTGAGGGCAGCCTTGACACCTGATTCTCTTGCTTTTCTTGAGAGAGTGTTGCAGGAGGGTGGTTCCCATGCATCTCTCACTGCTGGCCCTCAAGAACTTGACATCAGGCCACTGCCCTGCATGCCTCCACAGCCACTCCTAAATGCCACCTGAGTTGCCTGAACAACACCCAGCTGGTTTACCTCTGAATTGTACCCAGGGAACATATGTACACACTCGTGCTTTATACCATCCTCTTCCTCACACTCGTGTCCCACCCATGTGGGATCTGCTGTCTCCTGAGGAGGTCAGGGAACCCGATGAGCCAGTCTGTACTCCATTCTGGTTCAATGGTCTCCCAACAATATTATTTGGTGGTCCCTCCACTGAACTGTGAGCATGGGCATGTACCTGGTGCAGTTCATCAACTCCTCCAACGCTCGGCCCTTCTGTGGTGAGAGGGAGACCCTGGCATACATCAGCTTGCAGCCTTTCTTTCAGCTCCTCCAAAACATAATAATGGCTATATTGGGTCAGATCAATGGTCCATCTAGCCCCGTATCCTGTCATCTGGCAGTTGCCAATGTCAGATGTTCCAGAGAGAATAAGCAGAACAGGGCAATTATTGTGTGATCCATCCCCTGTCATCCAATCCCAGCATCTGGCAGTCAGAGTCTGAGACACCAAGAGCATGGGGTTGCATCCCTGACCATCTTGGCTAATACCCATTGGTAGGCCTATGCTCCATGAACTTATCTAATTATTTTTATTTATTTATTGAACACTATTATAGTTTTGGCCTTCATGCTAGCCCTAGCAACGAGTTCCACATGGGTTCTTGTGTGAAGAAGTACTTCCTATTGTTTGTTTAAAACCTGCTGCCTATTAATTTCATTGGGTGACCTTACTGAGGTACTGGGTGCACTTCTCTCTGCCCTTCCTCATTGAAGAACACCCCATTTGTGGCCCCACAAAGTCAGAGGAACTCTTTTTCAACCTCCTCCTTTTTGCTGGCCAAGATAGCCATCCATCATATCTGGAGGAGGAAGGTGGATGGAGTGGGCGGGTGCTCTGAGACTGTTTATGATCTCTTATCCAGTCCTGCTTCTCGGCAGAGTTCCTCTGGGCAATGTCCACTGACTCCTTAGATGCCTTTAAGGAGCAGTGAGCACTGTTGGGGGTTCTCTCCTAGTTGTCCTTATCTGGATCCCTGATTTTCAACCTTTGACCTCACTCGTGTCCCTTTTTCTTTCATTTGTGGTCCTCCGTATTCAATTGTGGCCTGGGTCCAATGGCAGCTCCCCCTCATTTGAGGGGGTGGGCCTGTAGCTTTGGGTGGGACTAGACCCACCTGTCCTAATACCCACAAACAGTACACACCTTCAAACCACTGCAGAGTCCCAAAGACAACAGCCTCCAGATTACACCACCCTGATTCATCCATAGAGCAGGTGCATCCTATATACTGAGAGAAACAAGGGTCCTGTGGAAAATGGAATATCTGATTATATAATGAAAAACTATATCATAGTGTGTACACACAAGGGAGCTGAATTAAGTGTTGCATGGACAGCTGTAATTATGGCATTTTCATAACTTTTGGATGGTTGACTTTGCAACCCTAATGTTCTTTTAGTATAGATTATTTTTTTTACATGTAATGTAGTTGTTGTAGAGGATGGATCCTCATGGGACTCCACGGATAGGGAATGTTGAGATAGAAAAGCACATGCCCATCATAACTCACAGGGTCTGGTCTGACTTTCAGAAGAGAAGTGCTGCCAAAGCTCCATCTGAAGTCAAAGGAAGCTGCAACCTCTTAGTCCTTTTGGTTTTTCAGTTAGTGTAGGGTGAAAACTTTGCTTCCCTTCAGGGAACTACCTCAACTTTTAAATGATTACCTGAGACAGGAACAAGGACTACATGAGCACTGTGGGAGAATGTCTGCTACATCTCCTTGCTGAGGGTGCAGTACAAACTAAGTTCAGGTAGCTGGTGCAGAGAGGGTGGAGCCCAAGGCTTTCCCCCTTCCTTTTGTTCTTTGGAGAGGTGAGTGCCAGCAGTGACATTAGCCTGGAGCAGTCCTTGGCTATGTAAGGACTGCCATTGTACTCAGCCCATGCACAGATGTGCAAATAGGGGGAAGACTTTTGCTTTCTCTCCTCGGATTTGCCGTGCACACACATGAAGTGGGGCACAAATGAGTCCTCTGAATCAGATGACTGCTTTTATAAGAACTATTCCTCAGATGCTGTAATTAAGGGTAACAACAACAAAAAAAACAACATTTTTTTTTCCTGTCTTGCAGGCTCATTTACACAGAGGCTGCTCAGGTCACTGCTCTGAGAAGCTGATGTTCAGAAGGTTTTCATATATCTTTGACATAATTGTGCATAGTTCTTGTCAAGAGTTCTTCTGCTGGAATTGCCATCTTAAAAGGTTACTGTGACATTTCCAAAATTTTCCATTGCAAGCATGAATGAAACATGTTTTCTCCATATTTTTGGTATGGAACTTGATATTTTACACAGCTAAAATTTCTATTTATTATTTTTATTATATTGCTAAAATTGATTTTCTCACATTAGTCTGAAGTTGAACTAAAAATAAAGCAAACAACAAAAAAACAAACAATCCAGACATTTAGATTTAACCACAACAATTTATTTTTTCAAGCTGACCTTCCAAACTGTTGAGGAAAACTTAGAAGTAACTTTGGCTTTTTGCTTTATTGCTATTGTCAGTGCATCAAATATACTATGTAGAAGAAAAAAAAACCATGCTCCAACATGCATAATGTGGAGGGGAGGAGTTGGTAAACATTTGTGTATAAATATGTCCCCTACCAACATGTAGCACTCACTAGCTTCTTTGCGCCAAAGTTGCATTAACTTCTGCTACTAAATGAGGTGCTGCTCTTAGCAGATTGTGCACAACTTCATGATATGAGACTTTGTCGTCTTATGTGCTTTCATCAGCAGTGAAATAGTGAACAAGGTTGACATAAATTATCATTAGGCTTCAGGGTCAACACTCCATTTGAAATATCGCTTGTTAGGATATAGATATTCAGGCCTGTCTGCAAAGGCCTAGGTGTATTCTTATCACTTAGCTAGTTATAGAGGTATAAAAGAGAGAATCAAAATCACTGTCTGACTGTATAAGGCCTTTGGCTAAGCTTCAGAGGCAGCCATAAGCTGGGAAGTGACCAGTCACATCCTCACATTCCAAACTAGTCACATTGAAAGAAGGTGCTATTGGGCTGTTAGGCATTATCAGGACAGGACTGTATTCCTATCACCTCCAGAGAAAGGGAAGTGCTTAGAAAATGTAAAAGGAAACTTAGTTTGATAGCATCCTGTCTGGGAAGAACTCACTTATCAATAGCTGGGATGTGAAATCCTCACTTCTGTATTGTTTTGTCATTATAGTTCCCACTTTGCTATTATTTATTTGCATGGTCTCTGTCTGGTTCTGTGATTGTTTCTGTCTGCTGTATAATTAATTTTGCTGGGTGTAAACTAATTAAAGAGGTGGGATATAATTGGTTAAATAATCATGTTACAATATGTTAGGATTGGTTAGTTACATTTCAGTAAAATGATTGGTTAAGGTAAAGCTAAGCAGAACTCAAGTTTTACTATATAGTCTGCAGTCAATCAGGAAGTGTCTGGGTGAGGGGCGAAATTGGAATCATGTTTTGCTAAGGGTGGAATGGGAACAGGGACACAGGTAAGGCTCTGTGGCGTCAGAGCTGGGAAGGGGGACACTAAGGAAGGAAACTGGAATCATGCTTGGTGGAAGTACACCCCAATAAATATTGAATTGTTTGCTCCTTTGGACTTTGGGTATTGTTGCTCTCTGTTCATGCGAGAAGGACCAGGGAAGTAAGTGGTTGAAGGAATAAGCCCCCTAACATTGCTGAATTGCTGATAATAGCTCATCTTAACGAATTAGCCTCTTACACTTTGTATGGCAACTTCCACCTTCTCTGTGTGTGTGTGTGTGTGTGTGTACACATATATAAAATATCTTCTTAATGTATGTTCCATTCTATCCATCCGATGAAGTGAGCTGTAGCTCACGAAAGCTTATGCTCTTAAATTTTTTAGTCTCTAAGGTGCCACAAGTCCTCCTGTTCTTTTTATGATCAAATATGTCAGTGTTCCTGAGGTAACTGAAAGCTCTGAACATAATCAGCACTTCCAAAACTGTGCTAGGGCTATTGATGGAGCTCTCCCCGGCTCTTGGCTTTAATAAACAGCCCAGTGTTCTACTGCTGTAAATAACACTACTTTGTGGTTATGCAGCTTTGTGCATCACAGAGGATGTTTCATATATTTAAGCATTGGTTTGCCAGACCAGGTTCATGATACAAGAAAGTTAAAGTTTATATGGGAAGAGAGACTATTCCACCCTACCCCAGCACAGCAGGGTTATTAGTTGAGATTGTTGAAATTTAAAATAATAAATAAAACACAACTAATCAAAATTTGCTGCTTTTTTTTAAATGTGAGTTTTCATTAAACCATTTCATTTGTAGTCAGGATAATTATGGTGTATTTTTAATGTCCACGAAAATGTTCAATGAAAAAAAAATTAGACTGTCCTTCAAATGTTTTGTTTTGTTTTGTTTTGTTTTCATTTAATTTTGTATTTTTCGGGGGGAGGGTGGGTTAATTGCTACTTCTGAGGGGCCACCTTGTAACATGGTAAGATTGGGGTTTTTTAAAGTTTTGACATTGCAATAAATTCCTTTTTTTAAAAAATGCAAATTTTGAAAACCCAAATAATTTTTAAATTCAGTAGAAAATTGTTTGAATAAAAATAGGACCATTTTTAAAAAGTGGGGTGAAAATAACTTTGAAATTTCTGTTTGTTTGATTTGGTAGGTTTTAGATATCCTTGCTGGTTTTGTGCAATGATCCTTTGCTTCCCAAGTTATGAGGATGTTGATGAAAGTACTTTGACTCTCTCTCCACCACCCAGGTATGCCTTTGAGGAACTGGAGAGGTGATTGTGTTGGCTACGTGGAGCAAAATGACACTCACCAAAGTACATCCCTATGGTCACAGTTGCTTGCTGTGTGCTCTATAACAACTGAGAATCGAATGAAGAGTGTTACACAGACATATGGGATACTGGAGCTGCAAACGGCCTATTTGTTTAGCCCAGTGTGAGCTCTGGGCCTATTATGCTGATCAGGTGAGCATGATTAAGGGTTGCCCTGTATCTATTGAATTCAGCACCATAGTTTGTTCACTCTGACACTCATGGAAGAAGGAAAAGGAGCATAATCTCCAGCTGATATGTTGTTGTCATACACCCTTTATTAGTTTGCCTTTTAAAACTGATTGATTTGATGTCAGGCAGTCAGCAGTGTATATAAAATGAAGTATTTCATTAACAGTGTGTCCATACCTTTGCTATACTCAGAGAAATGTTATTAAAGAACATGCCTTTTACTAGAAAGACAAGCCAATTTTCAAGCTAAAAGCTGGGGCAAAAAGTGCATCCATGTTTCTTGCTTTTATGGTGCCCCACCTTTCTATGTAGTACAGTTTGTAATTAGTGCAATAATCACAGGACTCAGTACAGGAACTGTATAGCCACTGCAAAAAAAAAATTCCAGGCATCATTGTAGAAGTGAGTTTTAAGAAGAGCCATGTAGCAGCTTTGGAAGTTTTTGTTGGGCCTTTCCATGAGGGGTGGCATGAGAGAAAGCATGAAGGTCTTTGTGGCAGTAGAGACTGACATTATTGGTGAGGGTCAGTAACTCAATAACATATAGGAAATGATAGGTGTGGGGAGGAGGGCAGTGATGACAGGTAGTGTGTGTTTGAACTCTACTGCTGAAGAGTCTGTAATCTGAGACAACAATCTTTTCATGCAAAGGGAAGATTCTCTGTACTGTGGGGGAGATAGGTAGTCAGGGCTGTGATAAATGAAGGGCGGGGAGTTCCCTTTTATGGACACCCAGTCAGCCAGTAGTTATAAAATCCCTATTAGTAGCTGTTCTCTAATTGCTCTACGTGTAAAGGGTTAAAAAGTCTCTCTGCTATACATAGGTAAAAGGAAATGAGTGGGCACCTGACCAAAAGAGCCAATGGGAAGGCTAGAATCTTTTAAAATTGAAAAAAGACTCCCCTTTTGTCTGTGTGTCTGTTGTTCTCCCGGGAAGAGGCGGACAGGGCAGCAGCTATGCTGTAAGACGCTTTGGGCCAGGTATGAAAAAATCGTTAGTCTCATACCTAGAAACTACTCATTTAAAACCCCAGATATGTAAGTAGATCAGGAAATGTCTAGGAAGACGTGATTAGGTTTATCCCTTTTATTTCATTATGGCTTTTGGATTCCTCTGTGCTAACCCCAGGTGCTTTTGTTTTGCTTGTAACCTTTAAGCTGGACCTCAAGAAAGCTATTCTCCCTGTTTAATCTGTGTAGTTGTTCTTTTAAAATCTATCAATAGCCTGAATTTCCAGATGTATTTTCTTTCTTTTTTTATTAATAAAATTTACATTTTTTAAGAACAGAATTGAATTTTTGTGTCATCAGAGATTTGTGCACATGTGCTTTAATTAGCTGGTGGAAACAGCTGATTTTCTTATTTTCTTTCTCATCTCTTCCCCAAAGGTGGGGGTGAAAGGGCTTGAGGAAGGAATTCCCTAGTGCGCCTTCCTGGGCTCTCAAAGGGGTTCTGCACTTGTGTGGTGGAAGCATCTATCTATCCAAGGTCAGAGTAAAGCTATAAGCTTGGGAGTTTAATACAAGCCAGGAGTGGCCAATATTAATTTTTCAAAGCCTTGCAGGCCCCCACCTTCTGCACTCGAAGTGACAGAGTGGGGAATTAGCCTTGACATGCTGGCAGAGCAGTGGGATCATTTTGAACCAGGGGCCCAGACCGCAGGATTTTAAAAGAAAACATTTTTCCTTTTGGCAGCCTGCAAAGCCAGGGAACTTTTTTTTCTTTTCTTTTCTTCGCTGCCTGAGGGGGAACAGGCATGCAAACGGTTTAGCCTATAAAGCCAGGGAGCCCGACAAGCAGTTTTTTTTTTCTCTAGCTTCGTGGCAATAAATAGCTAGGCTTGAATAAGGAAGCCCTGTGCATGAGGTTGCAGTCGGGCACCGAACCCTAGAGCAATCAGTCTTCCCAAACAGCACGCCACAGAGAAGACAGACCCAGCACAATCCCAGACATCCAGCTCCATGACAGAAATGCAGGGAGGGGATGGGGGACCAGAGATTTCCCCAGAGAGCCCTCCTCAACCCAAGATCCAGATGTGAAGATGGAGGAATGTCCTTAACCCAGACCAAGTTCTAACTGCAGAAGCCAGGAATTTCTTCTAATGATGAAGTGCTTGGAGTCAGAGAAGAAGAGAGAGGCAAAGCGCTTGGAGGTGGAAATGGAAGTGAAGCACTTAAAAGCAGAGACAGAGCTGGAAAGGGCTAAGAGCTGGAAAGGGCTAAGCTGGGTCAGCCATGTAGCCCTAACAGTCCTCCTCCAGGTACCGTTCCCCATTCCAAGCAATTCCCCACATACAAGGTATGTGATGATACAGAGGGCTTCTTAGAAAATTTTGAAGGGCCTGCCTTGGGTACATCATCCCTATAGACCAGTATATGGTGGAGATGAGGCCACAACTCAGTGGACTCTTAGAGAGGTGGCAGCTGAAATGCCTAAAGAACACATGAATGAGTACGAACTTTTTAAACAAAAGGCCAGAATTAGGATGAGGCTAACACCTGAGCATGCCCGTCAGCAGTTCAGAGCCCTAAGGTGGAAACCAGACATGGCATTTTCCCGACCCGCCTACCACATTTTAAAAAATTGGGATGCCTGGATCTCAGGAGCAAGTGTTAAATCTCTGGAAGATCTGTCTCTCTTCATACAGATGGAGCAGTTCTTAGAGGATGTTCCTGAGGAAGTAGAAAGGTACATCCTAGATGGGAAGCCCAAAACTGTAATCAAAGTGGGGGAGATTGGAGCCAAATGAGTGGAGGTGGCGGAGAGGAAGAAAGCTAGTAGCAGTTGGTGGGGATACCAGAAGGGGCAACCCGAGATGACACCCCACCATCAGAGCCAGCCCAAGGCCCCACCTTACAAGGAGGAGCCCTCCACACAGCCAGGGAGACCCCAGATGCCCTCTTGTCCCACCAAACTACTCTCCAACCACCCCCTTCACCCCAGCCCACAGTCAGCTGGGTGATGCTATAAATGTAATGAGCTGGAGAATGTGAAGGCCAACTGCCCCAAGAGCACAAGCCAACTGCAACTCATCACTCCAGGATCCAAATGAGAGCCTTCTGGCCCAGATGCCTCGCAGATACCCTCAGAGCGAAGGAAAACTGTGAGTGTGGGTGGGAGGAAGATTACTGTGTGGAGAAACACTGCAGTGCAGGTGTCAGCTATCCACCAATCCCTGATGGACCCCAAATTCATCAACCCAGAGGCCCAAGTGATGGTGAAACCCTTTAAGGCCAACTCATTTAACTTTCCTACAGCCAAGTTGCCTGTCCAGTACAAGGGCTGGTCAGGAATATGGACTTCTGCAGTCTATGAAGATTATCCCATTCCCATGCTGCTGGGAGAAGAATTAGCCAACCACGTGAGGCTAAAAAAATGGGTGGGGATGGTCACCTGCAGCAAGGCTAAACAGGCCTCCACACCTAACTCCATTCCTGATTCTCCTACAAGGATCCAGTCTGTGTCTCCTGGTACCACAGGCCCGGGACCCAGCCAGAGGTGGTGGAACCAGACCCCAGACCAGAGTCTATGGCAGCAGTTGTAGATCCAGTTCCTGGGACCCAGCCAGAACCAGCTCAAGCATCAGAACTGGTGGAACACTCAGCACCAGAGCCCGTGCTTGCAACCCCACCAGAGTAAGGGGAGCCAGCACCAAAGGGCACCAGAGAGCCTGCACCTTTAGCAGCAGCTAAACCGGTAAGAAGCTCAACTGGAGCCTGAAATACAACCTAGTGCACCAGCAGAGAGTGGTTCACAGTCAACAGAGACACCCCCATCACCTGCATTGCTTCCAGTGGGATCAAGCCCAAGTCCATAACCCAGCAAGGAACTAATGTCTCTAGTATCAAGGGAGCAGTTCCAGGCAGAGCAGGAAGTGTATGAAAGCCTCAAGGGAGCTTGGACAGCAGCACTGAATGGCCCACTGTCTCTCAGCTCTTCTAATAGGTCCAGGTTTGTTGTAGAAGGAGGACTCTTATACAGGGAAACCCTTTCTGGTGGGCACAAGGAGGACTGGCATCCTCAGAGACAGTTGAAAGTTCCAGTGAAGTATAGGGAAATGCTCTTGAGCTTAGCCCACGATCACCCTAGTGGCCATGCTGGGGTGAACAGGACCAAAAACCATGTGGGAAAGTCATTCCACTGGGAGGGAATGGGCAAGAATATTTCTACCTATGTCCAGTCTTGTGAGGTGTGCAAGAGGGTGTGAAAGCCCCAAGACCAGGTCAAGGCCCCACTCCAGCCACTCCCCATAATTGAAGTTCCATTTCAGCACATAGCTACGGATATTCTGGGTCATTTCCCTAAGAAGACACCCAGAGGAAAGCTGTACATACTGACCTTCATGGATTTTGCCACCCAATGGCTGGAAGCAGTAGCTCTAAGCAACACCAGGGCTAAAAGCATGAGCCAGGCATTGGAAGACATTTTTGCCAGGGTAGGTTGGCCCTCCGACATTCTTATGGATTCGGGAACTAACTTCCTGGCAGGGATCATAGAACGTCTTTGAGAAGCTCATGGGATGAACCACTTGGTTGCCACCCCTTACCACCATCAAACGAATGGCATAGTGGAGAAGTTTCATGGAACTTTGGGGGCCATGATATGTAAATTCATGAATAAGCACTTCAGTGATTGGGACTTAGTGTTGCAACAGTTGCTCTTTGCCTACAGGGCTGTACCACATCCCAGTTTGGGGTTTTCACCCTTTGAACTTGTTTATGGCCATAAAGTTAAGGGGCCATTACAGTTGGTGAAGCAGCTATGGGAGAGGGTTACATCTTCTCCAGGAACTAACATTTTGGACTTTGTAACCAACCTGCAAAACACCCTAAAAGACTTTCTAGCCCTTGCTCGACAAAACCTACAGGATGCTCAACAAGAGCAAAAGGCCTGGTATGATAAACATGCCAGAGAGCGTTCCCTCAGAGGAGGTAACCAAATCATGGTCCTGAAAGCGGTCCAGGCCAATAAGATGGAAGCTTTGTGGGAGGAGCCATTTATGGTCTGAGAGTGCCTGGAAGCTGTTAATTACCTCATTGTGTTCCCAGACCCTACCCTAAAACCTAAAGTATACCATGTTAATTCTCAAAACCCCTTTTATTCCCGAGAAATCAAGGTTCTTCACTTTACAGCCCAGGAGAGAAACAAGTCGTTGAGTGGCCTGAAGGAGTCTACTGTGAAGGGAAAAGCAATGGTGTAGAAGAGGTGAGCCTTTCCATAACCCTTGGGCGTAAGCAGCGACAGCAAATCCAGGAGCTGTGCACCAGCTTCACGCCAATGTTTTCAGTGTACCGCTCCATTGACACAGGTGATGCTCACCCAATTAGAGCCCAACAGTACCGGATGCCATCCAAAATTGGTCTGTCCCTAAGTCAAAGAAGCAGGTCCAATCCTTTTTGGGCTTGGCCGGGTATTACGGATGATTTGTACCACACTACAGCCAAATTGCCACCCCAATGACCAACCTAACCAGGAAAAAACAGCCAAATGCAGTTCAGTGGACTGAAGTGTCAGAAAACCTTTAACCAGCTTAAGGCGGCCCTCATGTCTGACCCTGTACTAAGGGCCCCAGACTTTGATCAACCTTTTGTCATAACCACAGATGCGTCTAAGCATAGCATAGGAGCAGTTTTAATGCAGGAAGAACCAGATCAACAATTCCATCCTGTTGTGTTTCTCAGCAAAAATCTTTCTGAGAGGGAAAGCCATTGGTCAGTCTCAGAAAAAGAATGTTATGCCATTCTGTATGCTCTGGAGAGCTACGCCCATGCATTTGGGGATGGTGTTTCCAACTGCAGACTGATCATGCTGCACTGAAGTGGCTTCACACAGTCAGAGAGTAACAAAAATCTTCTTTGGTGGAGTTTACCTCTTTAAGACTTTGAAATACAACACATTTCAGGAGCCTCTAACAAAGTGGCTGATGCACTCTCCTGGGAAGGTTTCTCAGACTCAGCGGGGTAAAAATGTCCCTGTATTCCAAGTCATTGTAGTCCTTAAACTGTTTAGTTCTTCATATAAGTAGTAGTAAAATTAGAGGTGCATGTATCTTTTTTACTGTTTTCCTAAAACTCTAGGAAGAAATCCCAGCCATTGTGGACACGACCTGATCCACGCTGACCAACACGGTCTCTGATTTGGGGGGCATGTGATAAATGAAGGTGGGGCAGCGGGAGGTAGCTCCCTTTTATGGACACCCAGCCAGCCAATAGCTATAAAATCTCTCTTAGTAGCTGTTCTCTAATTGCTCTATGTGTAAAGGGTTCAAAAGTCTCACTGCTATGCATAGGTAAAAGGAAATGAGTGGGCACCTGACCAAAAGAGTCAATGGGAAGGCTAGAACTTTTTAAAATTGAAAAAAGACTCCCCTTTTGTCTGTCTGTCGTTCTCCCAGGGAGAGGCGGACAGGGCAGCAGCTATGCTGTAAGAAGCTTGGGCCAGGTATGAAAAAATCATCAGTATCATACCTAGAAACGACTCATTTAAAACCCCAGATATGTAAGTAGATCAGGAAACGTCTAGGAAGATACGATTAGGTTTATCCCTTTTATTTCATTATGGCTTTTGGATTCCTCTGTGCGAACCCCAGGTGCTTTTGTTTTGCTTGTAACCTTTAAGCTGGACCTGAAGAAAGCTATTCTTGGTGTTTAATCCATGTAGTTGCTCTTTTAAAATCTATAAATAGCCTGAGATCCCAGTTGTAGTTTCTTTTTTTCTATTAATAAATTTTACCTTTTTTAGGAACAGATTTGGATCTTTGTGTCTTAAGAGATTTGTGCACATGTGCTTTAATTAGCTGGTGGCAACAGCTGATTTCCTTATTTTTTTTTTTTGCTCTTCCCCAGTTGGGGGGGGGGGGGTGAAAGGGCTTGAGGGTACCCCACAGGAAGGAATTCTCTAGTGCGCCTTCCTGGGCTATAAGAGGGGTTCCACACTTGGGTGGTGGCAGCATCTACCAATTCATGGTCAGAGAAAAGCTGTAACCTTGAGAGTTAATACAATTCTGGAGTGGTCAGTATTAATTTTTAGAATCCTTGTGGGCCTCCAACTTCTGCGCTCGAAGTGGCAGAGTGCGGAATTAGCTTATAGGGGGATATAGAAATGAATTGACTGGCAAGATGCTGATTCACTTTGTAGTAGGTGGGTGGATGGATTGATATCTGCATGGAGCTGGTAATGGCTAGATTGGGAAAAAATTGATGGATGTAGGTGGAACTGTGCAGTGAAGCGCACTCATTTGGGTATTTTATGTGCATTTTATTCCCTTCCCCTGGCTTGTTATCATCCCTTTCTCCTGAAGACACCATGAGATAGGCACGATGAATCAGTGTTGTCATTCTGTAAACACTGAGGAAAGGAGGTAGGTCCATGAGAAGATCTTATTTTACAAACACCCTATTTCCTGTGATAGGGGTTGGTGGGAGATTAGGTTAGGGACAGAAGCTTAGTGGTTGGGGGCCGTAGGTTGATTGAATTCTTGGATACTTAGCTGAACTAAGCTGTAAACCTTTTGAAGTTCCATCTTCACTACAATTTGTAAGTATTTTTGCTGTGTTGGGACTGGTTTCCTCTATGATCATTTATGTCATACGAGCACACAGACAACTGCCTCAACAACAAAATGTATTTTTATTAAATCTGGGCTCTGTCTTACATTCTGCTATATGAATTTTGACAAATTTGACTGAGTCTATTTGACATGTAATCATGGATCCAGATTATTGGTTCCCTGCACACTTCTGTGTGTATTTTGGTTAGGTATACTTCTTTATTTTAATAACTATTTTCTAAGGCTACTAACAGAAAGATTGCAGCTAACATGGTCCCAAACAGGTAACAGCTATATTTTTAGTTTCACTCCCCTCTCAAATTTTAGTACTCAAGAATTTTGCTGCGTTTTTCATCAGGGAAAGAGTTCTCAATGTCTTTGCAGTGATGAAGAAATATTTCCTCTGTTAATTTTCATAAATATTATAATGTAAATCAAAATATTGCACGTGTTTAAAGAGTAATTTTTCCTGCTTGCTAAAAATGCTGGAACTCTTTTTGAATGAGCAATATACAGAAGCATTGACTGGATTTATACTAGCATAGGTTTGACTTTGATCCAAATGTGCAGTTATATATTTCTTCTATGCAGTCTCGTATATACAATATACACATACATCCTCACTTCTTCTGTGTGTTGCACATGCAATTCCTCTTTACATTAAATGGAGACTTACTAATATCAATTCTTCTGTAAATGGAGGACAGTATTGGAACTTGATCTTTGGGTAGTGTGTCCACTTGTAATTAAATTAATGTTGTTGTTGTTTTTAATACTGGGAAATTTGGGAAATCTGGATGTGAAAATAAAAGTTTTGTCAAAGAAACTTTAATCTTCTGCATTTGGAATTTACTCAGTTCTGCAGATGACCTATTGGTAAGTCAGATTCACTTAGCATTTATAAACCAAAAATGGGATGGGAGACTAATAGCAAAATTCTTCTTTCAGTTACACCATTGAAACTACAGTAACATCATTAAAGTCAATAATTTTTTACATCACTGTAACTGAATAGACTTTTGTTATAAAACTAGAAGGCAGATCAACTTTTGTGTGTTGTGTCAAAATAACCATGGAAAAGGGTAGCTGTTTAAATGATCTAAATAGTTGTGAAATAGCTTTGAACTGATGATTTTTGACATATTTTGTATCAGATAAAATGGAAAATGCTATATATCACTCTGAATTCTTCATGAGCTAAAATCAATTTAAATAAAGGGAATCAAGGGTGGAATCAATCTGCATGTTTTTTTACAATTCAAAGATTTAACTCATTAAAAGTTTGACCTTTCTATGCTGAAGGAACAATCATGACTGCCTACCTTTTATTTTCTCAGCTGCACTGGTTTTAAGCACTCCATTAAGGAAGAGATTTGTGCTGTAATAAGAATGTCATATTACATCTCTCCAAAAGCTAATATTGTTAAAATAGTTGTTGAATTTATGCCAGTAAGAAAATTGGAAAAAGTTACACTACACAAATCTTCATTCCACCAAACATATGTATGATTTTTTCCACTTTAAAGGCTCTGGAAAATATTTCATTGTCAAATAATCTTTGATTTTTCCACAAACAAATTTTGTATAATCTAAAGTTTGAGGGAGAGTCAGAGAACCAAGTTCAATTGAATATATGCTTTGTTCTGTAATCATTAGATCCTGTTACTAGATGATAAATCTTGAGTTTGTTACATTTTTTTTAATTTGATCTCTGGAAGATATTAGATACTCAATGAGGCATGTTAGTAAAAACTGGGGTGTTCTGTGGACAGATATTTTCAGTTTGTAATCCTTTTGAAGAGGAAATTCACCTTTAAATTAGACAATCTAATAAACTATAGCTTTGTAATCAGTTAAGGTGCCTTAACAAAAAAAAAAGTAACTTTAACTATTTTTTTCCACATTAACTGTTACAGTTAAATTAACCTCAGTGGCTTTAATAGGACTCTGGACCAGCAAAGAGAAGCTATACTAGATGTATTGAAGCCCCAAGTAGTCCTCATGCATTTGCGTAGTCCTACTGATTTCAAGTCTAATATTGCAAATTTTTAATCACATGACTTAAACTCGTCGTATTCTTGAAATAGAACTTGATTTCCTAGTGGTGCTGCTTCCCACCTTTTTGGTCACAGTTGAAAGATTGGTGTTTTTTTTTTTTTTTTCCTCTTCAAATGAATGGACCCCCCCCAATCTTCTCCCTCTGAACACATTCACTTCTAAATTTTGGTGGGAAATGCTTGATTAAATATAGACAGCATAAAAGTGGCTGGAGTAAGCACTGTTACAGGAGTAATTGTATTCTGTCCTTCAGCCTGAGTGTATAGATAGCTATCTTGGAGGGGAGGGACTCACAATTCATCTCCCAGAACAGGCAACATAGTTGTAAAAACTGGTTTATTTCTTAAAAATAAATACAAAAATATAAATATAAAACATTGGCAGATAGAATTTGATGAAATGAAGTTGCACAAACTGTTTTAAACCAGCTGCATATCACACTTATTAACACCACGTGTACATTTTTTTTAAATGTTAATGTACAGAACTGGACATACTTTTTTTTCTTTGCCTTCTTAAAAGCTGCACTTGCAAGGGTAGTACATGTACCTAACAAAAGCGGCTTGTACATGAGGTTGCTTAAGGGAATATCGCCCTGTTCAAGCTTCTGAAAGTACTTGTACTTACTAAAATGGACAACACTGAATTTCCATAGCTTTGGCTCTTGGAAGGTGATTAAATAAAATGCTGTATATATTCTGTGACATCCTACTAGAAAGAATGAATGACCATGAACAAATTAAAAAGAAAACCATTGTGCTGAGTGGCAGGAAAATTTTCCTGAATGTTAAATATTGTTGAGTGGAGAAGGTGTCTGTCAAGTTACTTCCTCTCAAATTGACCCTATCGGAGGTTAAGAAGTGTCTTTGTCACTTTCTCCTCCACCATACATCTCAGCTAGCTTATTAAATCGAGGGCCCCATTCTCTGAGGTAATCATAGTTTTGGTCTCCTTCAGTAGTACCTGACTCTAAGGAACTCAAGGATTCAGCTACAGAATCATTTCCTTCGTAGGCATAGGTTGCAAGTGAATCATATGGTGGTGCGGAGGGATCAGTATCATGCTCCTTTAGCCTTTGGTTAATGAAATCTCGGACATCTGTATTATCTGGTGCTGAAGGAGTCCTGCGTGGTATAAATAATGTTTCAGGAATAATATCTCGTCGAAGCTTCTTATCTTCAATAGCTGCAGGATTTCTCAGTGTGCCAATATCAAAGGCTTGAGTGTCTTCCTCTCCACCACCTTCATCATTATAACTCACAATGTTGTCTCTGATGTCCTCTTTAGACAGGATCAGAGGCTCTTTCTTTCGCTGCCTCTTCAGAGCAGCAAATAGTACCACTATAACTTAAAAAAACACAAAAAAACAGAAGAGCAGATTGATAAACTAAAGATCTCCGTTTAACAATTTCTCAATGGCAAGCCCAGCAGAAACAATAGCTTTACTTTATTTTAATTTTACCAACTAAGCTTAAGAGTCCCTGAAACAGCTCCATCCTGGTTTTTCATCACCTTACCATGTATTGTGTAAAACCTCTCTTGTGCTTAAGAAGACAGGATGCACTCAGAATAAGATCTTTTCTGTATCTTTGAATAGGGACATTGGTTTGGTCTGCAAATGGCCAGGTCTACTTTGATGATGAGGGAGAATATTTTTGCAGGTTTCAAGCAGACTGCTCAAACGGTGCTTGAGTTGCAGTTAATTAAATATTATTTTGAAAATTATAAAATTCAATCTTGGTATCCTTCCACTCCAAACAGCTTGTTTCTGACCACTTTATTTAAAGTTAAACATTTGTGAACTAGTGCACAGGAATTTACTTGAAGAGAATATATCATCAAGGTATTGCTGATTGAGGTCTCTGTTGCAATGGTGATTTTGTGTGAGAAATAGTGTGGTGCTGTTTTATGGCTGGTTGCAGTTAGAGAGAAGAAAGATGTCACTTTTTATTGTTTGTAGTGAACATATATTCTTTTAGTATAAAAAAGAGGAACTCCTAATGAAACTGGAATTTAAATTACCTTGTTTCTATCTCCCTTATGAAAACACACTCACTTGAACACATACTATATATGCTGTATAATTGTTTCAATTAAGCTATAATCTTTTAATTTAGAATTAATTTCACTTTGTGTCCAAAGATACTGACTACTTTTTAGCGTGCCTTGATAATTGTTATGAATAATAGGCATTCAGCCCATTTTTGGTTTCCCAATAATGTATGAACTGAGCTTGATTTTTTTATGAGTGTATTTGGCAGGTATTCACAAAATAGCATACATGAATAATATTCAGACTATAGTGTAATTGGTTTGCCAACTGTTCATTATAAATTAGTGTTGTTTGGTCATTTAAATTATACGTTACCTCAGTTTTTGAACTTAATAACTAACAAAGGACAAATCTATTTTTTTTACACAAATCTATTCATGTTAAATTTATTATTAAACTTTCAGGAAATGTCAACATTTTTACATAGAAGAAAAACTCATAGTGAGACGAACTTTTAGGGCCTAATCCAAAGCCCATTGAAACCAATTAATTCTATCATCTAATATGAAAACTATTAATCTCAGTGAGCTTTTGCTCAGACTCTTAGTCACCAAGGTATTTGTGAATCAACCAATTTTAATGGCTACAAGCAATATGACTGCAGTCAACTCGTAAACGGGATTTTCTAGCGACTAGGAAATTTGATGAAACCTCTTGACCCAAACACCAGTATTCATACTTTAGTTGACTACAGGCTTGCGTGTATGAAACACTGAGCCACCTAATAAGTAAAGCTAGTTCAATTACTTTTTTTTCCCCCCAATCAGAAAGTGTCTCTTCCTCTAACACTCCCCCCCCCCCCCGGAAACATGTATTTTTGATGGAAACGTTTAATTTTATGATTGGAAAAAATAAGTTGTTTTGAATCAGCATTTCAAAATAAATTTTGTTTGTTTGTTTGTTTGTTTTTAGAAAACAAAATATATTTATTCCATTTTGATTTGGGTATTTTCAGGGTTTTTCCCTCCCTCTTTTTCACTGGAAAAACAGGCTGGTGGAAACATTCTCTAAATATTTCCAGTTGGAAAAACACTTTCAAATTCAAAGTACTATGAAAATAACACTTTCTTTCATTTTATACTTCAATGCTTTCATGAACTGAAAGAGCATAAAAGAGCTACACACATATACCCTTTCTGATATTAACTTTAATACCATCAGAAAGTTTATGGGTTTCCCACCTCCTTTTCAAGCGAGGGAAAAAATGGAGAAAGAAATCTAACAATATTCAATTATTTTTGTTTTCAAAAACTGAACCTCTGGAAATTGTTTATTTCAAAATGCCTTGTAGAAAACAGACTTTTAAATGGGGAAATTTACCTGCTGGGATAACAATGCAGTTTCCCAACTAAAGATTAGAATCCTAATTCTAAAGGATAAGCACCTTCTGTGATGTGTGCTGAGAAATTACAGTTGTAATCCCAATATGACTGCCACTTGAATAAAACTAGTAGATTTGATCCCACGTGTGATGGTGGCAGACCAGGTGCCAGCTCATGTCAAAGCCCCAGGTCAATTCGGTTGTGTATTTGTATAGATCAAAGTGGTTGCATAAGAGTGTATTTGGTGTTGAAACTGCATGAAAACAAGTGGGATGTTACCGGCATTGTTTTCACTTTTCTGTATCCCATTATAATGTAATCCCATTATAATACTAGCAAACATTTTACATTGTGTATACCCCTGTAACTAAATAACCTGTCAAACAAGGAAGAAGCCTTGTGGAATGCATATGAAGAACTTTAACAGAAAAGTGCTAATTTCAAAGCAAGTGGTCATTGTGTGTTGTAATCAGTGAACAAAGACTCAAAATGCATTCCTCACTCTCCATCATCAAAGAAAAATCCCAAGTAGGTAGTGACCCTGTCAGCTTGTTTTCTATGAGAAGAAGCTATAAGTATGGATTTAAGGAAAGATCCTTCATCTCTGGACTGTTTGAATTCTTACAGGTAAGTATGCCAGATGCAAAGTGGAGATCCCCAGAGGTAATCTGGGTACCCTGAAAAGACTTTTGGGAAACTTTCAGTTTCTTTCACCACTGCCACCATTTGGAATTACAAATTGTGACTCATGTATACATATATTTTACCTGCTCTAAGGTTTTAATAACTCTCTTTTCCTTTGATTAGTTTACTATAGAATTGGCTACCAGTGTTATCTTTGGTGAAAGATCTAGAGTACCAATTGACCTGGGGTAAGTGACTGGTCTCTCAGGACAGGGAGCAACCTGCTGTGATCTAGGAGTTCACCTTTTTTAATGGTTTGGTGAAGTCTAATTATAGAACACACCACCAGCTTGGGGTGTCTACCCTGAGATAGGCACTCTCAGTTGTGAGACACTCCAGACACCATGCACATATGCAATTTGCATGGTCATACTGCAGAGAACCCCAAACTACAATTCATTAATGGTTTCTTTGTGTCAACTATGAAATAAGGTCATATCAGTAAGCATGTTTGTTTACTGATATGACCTTATTTCAAAGTTAATCACAGGACTACATTAATTTCTCTCAGGATCAGGATTGGTGCTGCAAGTAACAGTATTTCTGACACTAAACTCTAAGCTTTTGTGTTGTGCCACACAAAATTACACATTTCAAATGAAAATGATACCAAAAAATACAGAACAATCCTAGCAACATAATATAAAGTCTTATTAAAATATTAAGTAAAGAATTAAGTATTTAAAATTATTTCCTTGATTATCATACAGACTAACATCAATCTTCTTCCTGCCTTGGTGGGACCGGACTAGTTCCTTCCCTCCTGCCCCATTTCAGCAATAATTAGCAGGTAGTGCTGGGCCTAGACACCAACTTGAATCTTAAAACAAGTCTGTAAATTTAAAGCTATGCTAATGCACCGATCCATCTGAATCTAAATTTAGTGAACAACCTGCGACAGCTGCTCTTTTCATAGGTCCTGGACTGCAACCCACACACTACAAGTAAACTAATCTACTTTTCTCTCCTCACCACCAGATTGGTAATGACCCTGCAAAGTCAGGTTACCCACCCTAAGACCTGAGCGTAGGTGGCTTCCATTACTTATAAATGAGAGGTTTCAGAGTAGCAGCCATGTTAGTCTGTATCCAAAAAAAGGAGTACTTGTGGCACCTTAGAGACTAACCGATTTATTTGAGCATAAGCTTTCGTGAGCTACGCTATGCTATAGCTATGCTATAGCTCACGAAAGCTTATGCTCAAATACATTTGTTAGTCTCTAAGGTGCCACAAGTACTCCTTTTCTTTTTATAAATGAGAGGCTCTTCTCTGAAAAGTGACTCTAAAATGACATCATGTGATTGCGAGCTTGTCATCTTCCATGACAGTAGTTTCAAATAAAGCATCTTTTTATTTATAAAGAGCTTTAAAAAACAACCACCACCACCAATAACCAAAAAAACCCTGCTAGCCCTAGAAACTCATCTGTGCCTATCAAACCTAAGCTGTGTTGTTTTATTCTCACATATGAACACCCATTACTGCAGCCCATGGTGTCCTCAGATAGACCTATGCAACCAATGTGACTTCAGGGAGTCTGCAGAAGTGTAACCGATTGGAACATGACAGTGCATTCTTGCTGGCAATGCACAAGGAGGAATATAATCCAAGTCCTTCTCTCAAACACCTGAAGGTGCTTAAATAGTAATAAGACTAAACACTTCTTTTAGTCAAAATAAGCAGCTCTGACTATGAATTCAGGGAGCTGATTTATTGAGGAAAAAGTTTTATTTTTCTGAGTTACAACATACATCAGTTTCTGACTCCTGACTAGATATCCATATGGGGAGGAGTTAGAACTCATAATGAAAACACATGCAGAGCAGTGAAACTTGAAACTTGACAAGGTCAGCTCCCAGACTGCTGCACTGGGCAGCACAGGTTGGGGAGGAGGTGAGCAGCCCTCAGTGGTGAAAGAACAGGTTAAGGACTATTTAGAAAAGCTGGACATGCACAAGTACAGATCTCATGCATCCAGAGGTGCTGAGGGAGTTGGCTGATGTGATTGCAGAGCCATTATCTTTGAAAACTCATGGTGATCGGGGGAGGTCCTGGACGACTGGAAAAAGGCAAATATAATGCCCTTCTTTAAAAAGGGAAGAAAGAGAATCTGGGGAACTACAGACCGGTCTTCCTCACCTCAGTCCCTGGAAAAATCCTGGAGAAGGTCCTCAAGGAATCCATTTTGAAGCACTTGGAGGAGAGGAAGGTGATCAGGAACAGTCAACATGGATTCACCGAGGGCAAGTCATGCCTGACCAACCTGACTGCCTTCTATGATGAGTTAACTGGCTCTGTGAATATGGGGAAAGCGGTGGACGTGATTATATCTTGACTTTAGCAAAGATTTTGATATCATCTCCCACAGTATTCTTGCCAGCAAGTTACAAAAAGTATGGATTGGATAAATGGACTATAAGGTGGATAGAAAGCTGGCTAGATTATTGGGCTCAAGAGGTAGTGATCAATGGCTTGATCTCTAGTTGGCAGCTGGTATCAAGCAGAGTGCTCCAGGGGTCTGCCCTGGGGCCAATTTTGTTCAACATCTTCATTAATGATCTGGATGATGGGATGGATAGTACCCTCAGCAAGTTTGCGGCTGACATTGAGCTGCAGGGGAGAGGTAGATATGCTTGAGGGTAGGGATAGGGTCCAAAGTGACCTAGACAAATTGGAGGATTGGGCCAAAAGAAATCTGATGAAGTTCAACAAGGATAAGTGCAGAGTCCTGCACTTAGGACAGAGGAATCCCATGCACTGCTGCAGGCTGGGGACCAACTGGCTAAGCTGCAGTTCTGCAGAAAAGGACCTGGGGATTACAGTGGATGAGAAGCTGGGTATGAGTCAACAGTGTTCCCTTGTTGCCAAGAAGGTTAATGGCATATTAGGCTATACAAGTAGGAGCATTGCCAGCAGATGGAGGGAAGTGACTATTCCCCGCTATTCGGCACTGGTGAGGCCACATCTGGAGTACTGCGTCCAGTTTTGGGCCCCCCACTACAGAAAGGATGTGGACAAATTGGAGAGAGTCCAGTGGAGGGCAACAAAAATGAGTAGGGGACTGGGGCACATGAGTTATGAGGAGAGGCTGAGGGAACTGGGCTTATTTAGTCTGCAGAAGAGAAGAGTGACTTGGGTTCCAAAGAGGATGGAGCTAGGCTGTTCAAAATGGTGGCAGATGACAAAACAAGAAGCAATGGTCTCAAGTTGCAGTGGGGGAGGTCTAGATTGAATATTAGGAAAAACTACTTCACTAGGAGGGTGATGAAGAACTGGAATGGGTTACCTAGGGAGGTGGTGGACTTTCTATCTTTAAAGGTTTTTAAGGCCTGGGTTGAGAGAGCCCTGGCTGGGATGATTTAGTTGGGGTTGGACTAGATGACCTCTGGAGGTCTCTTTCAGCCATAATCTTCTATGATTCTATGAAGACCACTGCTGAAATTCAGTGTTCTGCCTAATGCAGATCAGTTGAGAGGCCATTCATATTCCTACATATAATTAGAAATAGGATGAACCTGGAAATGTTGTTTATCTCCCTGCAAAAAAGAAATCTAAACATTAACACACATAAGAACTATCTAATGAACCCTTTCTTTTTCAGAGAAGAAATGGCTATTCATATATTCAGGGATGAGTCACATCCTCCAGTCTGTCCACGGGCACTTTTCCCAGAGTGACTAACTTCACGGCTTGCCCCTCTTTGACTGGGTCACTCCTAATCCCCTCTTTGCAGCCCCTCTCAAATGCACTCCTCAAGTGGCAGCACCCCTCTTTCCAAATGTTTTAACACTACAGGCCCAACTGTGTTTGGCACCTCTAAGAAATTTCCATTTAGGAGGCATGTCACTAGCAGCTTATTAAAGTGACTCAAAAAATCATCTTCAAACAAAAAGTAGGGCTGTCAATTAACTGCAGTTAACTTATGCGATTAACTCAAATTAATCATGATTAATTGCACTTTTAAACAATAGATTACCAATTGAAATGTATTAAATATTTTTGGATGTTTCTCTACATTTTCAAATATATTTATTTCAATTACAACACACAATACAACAGTACAATGCTCACTTTAAATTATTTTTATTTCAAATATTTGCACTGTAAAAATGATAAAGAAATAGTATTTTTCAATTCACCTCATGCAAGTACTGTAGTGCAATCTCTTCATTTGTAAGTTGCACTTTCATGATAAAGATTTTTTGAGTGTAGTTATATAACAAAAAATAACCAAAACAATGTAAAACTTTAGAGCGTACAAGTCCACTCATTCCTACTTCTTGTTCAGCCAATCGCTAAGGCAAACAAGTTTGTTTATGTTTACAGGACATAATGCTGCCTGCTTCTTATTTACAATGTCACCTGAAAGTGAGAACAGGTGTTGGCATGGCACTTTTATAGCCCGGATTGCAAGGTATTTATGTGCCAGATATGCTACACATTCGTATGCACCTTCCTGCTTTGGCTACCATTTCAGAGGACATGCTTCCATGCTGATGATACTCATTTTAAAAAAATGTGTTAATTCAATTTGTGACTGAAGTCTCAGATGATGACCCAGCAGGTTGTTCGTTTTAAGAACACATTCATTGCAGATTTGCAAAAATGCAGAGAAGGTACCAATGTGAGATTTCTAAAAATAGCTACAGCACTCAATCCAAGGTTTAAGAATCTGAAGTGCCTTCCAAAATCTGAGAGGGATGAGGTGTGGAGCATGCTTTCAGAAGCTTTATAAAAGTAACACACTGATGTGGAAACTCCAGAATAGAATCACGAAAAAAGAAAATCAGCCGTCTGCTGGTGGCATCTGACTCAGATGATGAAAATGAATTTGCATTGGTTCGCACTGCTTTGGATAGTTATCTAGCAGAACCTCAGCATGGACATATGTCCTCTGGAATGGTAGTTGAAGCATGAAGGGACACATGAATCTTTAGCACATCTGGCACGTACATATCTTGTGACGCCGGCTACAACAGTTCCATGCAATCACCTGTTGTCTCTTTCAGGTAACATTGTAAACAAGAAGCAGGCAGCATTATCTCCTGAAAATGTAAACAAACTTGTTTGCCTGAGAGATTGGCTGAACAAATAGGACTGAGTGGACTTGTAGGTTCTAGAATTTTACATTGTTTTATTGTTGAGTGCAGGGTTTTTTTTACATAATTCTATATTTTTAAGTTCAACTTTCATGATACAAATGTTGTGCAATCTCTTTCTTAGGTCAATTGAAAAAAAACAATTTCTTTTGTTTTTTTACTTGTGTAAATATTTGTAAAAAAATAGTACTATAAAGTGAGCACTGTACACTTTGTATTCTGTGTGGTAATTGAAATCAATATATTTGAAAATGTAGAAAACATCCAAAAATATTTAAATAAATTGTATTCTACTATTCTTTAATAGTGCAATTAATGGCAATTAATTTTGTTAATCGCTTGAGAGCCCTAAGAAAAAGTATTGCTTATTCAATGAAAGATACATAACTATCAAGGAGAAGGGTTTAAACAAGTGTGTGTGTATACATCTTGTCACCTAAACTTTACTCTTTCCTTGGCAGTTTCTACTTAGCCCAGCTGCCTCCATCTCCGAGAGAGAGAATGTCCTCCTGCAGTTTTCTCTTAACCTTTTAGTCTAATTGGAACCAGACAGATTTCCCAATGAATAGCTTCCGCTACTCGTTCGTAAGGACCTTGGTATTCTTTCTGGTGGTAACTTAACTTTGTCATTGTTTTGTTTTCCCCTTAACAGCCTTGTTTGATTTAATTCCATATAGTCAGGCAGGATAATATCAAGTAGATAAACTGAGGTGCATATGATATTAATTTAAAATAATAGACAATTCCCTCCTCCTCCACAGCTAGTTACATCATTTCACCAAATTGGCTTCTGAAAAAATATTTCAACATTATATTGGGCAATTTTGCTAAGACAAACCCCTGTGGTGATCTTATATGTTCCTAAAAATACCTGTCCTTTATTATTACTACGGCATCAGCTGAACTTTTTTTCAATTTGTAACATAATTACCCCTGATAAATCAAACTACCGTAAGGTATTTCTACTTGCAGACTAAGGTTTTTAGTACTATCAAGAGCCTTTACAATTTTTCCAAAATTTGTTCGCTCCCCTATATTCCACAGGAGACCTAAATTTTAAATGTGAAGTTTTATGACATTTAGGTTTCCTAAAACACTGCGCTATCACTACAAAGAATAATTTACTGTTCCGTTCATAAGACACAAAATTATGGTGTGACTCAATGTTAAAGACACATTAAATCAGGTTTTTCCTATGGCCCAGTAAAGGCTCAATTGCACTAAAGCTCACTGTATAAGAAAGGGAAAGACTTATGAAATGCATGATAGAAGATAATATTACATGTAATTTTCTTATTTGAGGACTAAGAGTCTGTACAAACAAATTCCATGTATGGCATGATAGCAGGGGATCAGGCTCTAGCCTATTGCACTGAACTGAATCAGTGAAAGTTACTCTGGATTTAACAGTGTTAAGGGCAACATTTGGCCCTTTACTTAATATTCCCTGAGCTTTTTTTTTTCCATGTGCATGAGAGAACATCTATTAACAATACAACAAACCAGAGATATATTTGAAATGTTATCGTAAAAAGCATATTAAGTATTTTGAGGCATTCTATCGCAAAGTAAATAAAGTTTACATAAAATAACATTGGTCATGGGCCAGGCTTTTCGTGTGTCTTCTCATGGAACACACACTGAAGTTGTTATCTTTACTTCATCCCAAAGCATTTGAGGAGTGTCCTGGCCTCCATTTAGTTCTCACAAGATCTACTGGTTTCAGGGGGCAAACTCCACCAGTTTATAGAGAAATGAACACTGCTTCCCTAAGAAGGATGAATCACTACGTAAACTTAAGATGAGAAATATTGATCGGTTTGCTTGGCTCTCACAACCATTTCTAGTACATTTCCTATTAGAAAGTGTTATAGATAATGATTTCACATGGATGAAGGGGTAAAAGTATCTCAAATCATTTATCTGATTAAAAGTACATTTTACAATTCTCTGCCAGTAAATGCCAAAAAACGAAGTCCCAGTTCATTGATTTGACTTTGCTATGTAGTTCAACCCTCTTAGCCATTTTTTTAGGGAACAACTTCACTGTAAGTATATAGGTACTGCCATTTGCATACTGAAATTTGTTGGAACAATTTAACAACCTGAGTTTTTCATTCTTAGTCACCTAGAAACAATGTTTTACTACATCTAAGTTCACCAGAGAATAAACCGTTTCCACTGTTTTACAGTAAATTTGAATCTTATATCACAAAACACTAATATTTCAAAACTATGTAGCTTGCAACTGCTCAGGCCTCTATATCTCTGAAGTATTAGTTAATTTGGGAAAAGATGCATTTTTCTATTACTTACCTAGAAGTATAATGATGCAGAGGAGAATGGCAATTAGAGCACCAGTGCTCAGGCCAGCAGGAAGGAGCAAGGCCTCGGCATTACAGGACTGCATGTTCCCCCGGTTGTCGCAGGTGCACACTCGAATTGTCAGCGTGCCGGTGCTACTCTGGATTGGGTAGTCATTGTCCGAGATCACCACTGGCAGGAAATAGGTGTTTATTTCATGTCTACTGAAGCCATTTCTTCGAGTCAAAATTCTGGCAGTGTTATCTATATCAGTTAAAAATAATTATATATTACACATGAGTAATATATATAACAATACAATGCATATTATATATAATAGACACAAACACTTTTTATCAGAGTTTTTGGTTCACTATGTTATTTTGGAAAGTGCACTTCCTTAACATCTGAGATCAGGCTTTTTTCTACTGGTGTTTAAACTTGACCAAAAAGCCGCTTTGCCTCTCTCTTCTGCTCAACACGCTTTTGTCCAATGCATTGTATTCCTCAGTATCTCAAGCTGAAATGCGATTGGAAGAGTGATTAACATGGGCATTCAGAAGATCAAAATGCAATTCTGTATTCCTAAACAGTTTAGACATGTTAATGTACTCCAGATACTGTATATGTGTCAAGTAGTACAGAGTCTTACCATGCTGTTATTAATCTGTAGTGTAAACAGTAGCATTAAATGCTGTGCAAATAGCCTCCCTGCAAGTCAGAGCTGCCAGGAGGGCTGCTGCTCTTTCTACTAATACAGGACAAAAATACAAAAACAAGATTTGGGGCAAATGTTTCCTCTTTGATCAGCATTGTCAATCTCTGATAGATAAGCATTATCTGTACTGCCAGTTGACTTCCCATTGAAGTTAATGAGTGTAACCCATCTACAAAAAGTGTGGAATATCATTAGAAATGATAAGATATATTTTCTTAGAGCCTATCCTCTGCATAATAGCTCATCTTAACTAATTATCCTCTCACAATTTGTATGGCAACTTCTGACTTATCCGTGTGTGTGTTATATATCTTCTTACTATATGTTCCATTCTATGCATCCAATGAAGTGGGCTGTAGCCCACGAAAGCTTATGCTCTAATGAATTTGTTAGTCTCTAAGGTGTCACAAGTACTCTTGTTTTTGTGGATCCAGACTAATAGGGCTGCTACTCTGAAATCTGCATAGACAGGATCTAGTCCCCAAGATATATCCTCTATTAAAATATTACACTTGGTTTGAGCTAGAAGGCTGAGAGAAGTGAAGAACATTCCATTGTATTCATTCTAGAATGTTCCTTTACAGCTCTTCCCATCTGATGTCATCCTGGTTTCATATCTTTTTATGCTGGCTGATTTCATAATTCTAACACAAACCAAACAGACTACAGATGAGTGCTCATGTCATGTCCCACTTCCCCAACAAAAGATAAAATCCTAAAAGCTTTTCCTGGCAACAGTCAGGAAAAAAAATGACAAATGAGCAAAAAGAAACCCGAAGTGGCTATCCACTTGGAGTCATCAGCCTCATTCAGCTATACAAAGGAGCAAAGACAGAAGACTAAGAACACAGTCCCTATGCTCACGCTTCCTCTGCTCTCATTGCCCTTTCCCCAACCCCCCTCAAAAAATCAGGCATTAGATTTAGCCTCTCTTATACACTGCCTTTGACCCACAACCCCAAATAATTTGATGTTAGATCCTGTTATGTTATTCTCTGTTCCTCCCCCTTCACCAATTGTTACAGACTCTCCATTGCTTGTACATCAGCCAGAGGAACTTTTTTCAGTGGTCATGTTTTGGGGTGCAGGAGGCTGTGGAGGCTTACTAAGCCTAGAAAGATTTTTCTTTTCTTCAGAGTCTAAGATTCTGTGACCTTAAACTGAAGCTGACTAGGTGAATTAAGATTATATAAAGTGAAATCTTCTGCACGTCGAGGACAGCTGACAGTCTTATGGGTTCTGTAGGCATTTACCTACCTCCAAACTATCTTCTGAGTTGAGACTCTACCATTTCCCACTTATGGCTTACCTCTACAGAGCATACATTAATTCATTTATTTCCAGATAAGGGGCTTAATGATGAGAACAGATCAATGCTATTTGGTTTTGAATGTGTATAGATTAAGTAAACCTCCAATGATTACAAGTCTGTGTCCTTTATATAACTTCAGTGGATTTATATTTTGGTTATGGTGTACTAAATGTATCTATAGATTACATGTAGTGGTTATATCCATGTCACAGACAGCATTTATCGTAAGCCTTCAACTGTCTCATCTACTCCCCACTAATCCATTGCTATTGAGTTCAGGTTGTAACACTCCCCAAACCAAAAGAGGACAAAATCACCATGTTTTAAAAACATGTAAAGCCACCAAATGCAACTGAAATCTTGATCCAGATTTATTTCAACATAAGCTTACATTTTGGGTTTGTAAAATATTTAAATCTTTACACTTCTTTTAAAATAAAGGAAATTATTTCCATCATATTGTCCCCCCACCAACAAGCATATTGCAATTAATAATATAAGATGTGATGATACCCAATTTTAATTCCGTAAGTGGACGGAAGAAGATGGACAAGAAGAAGAAAGGATCATAAGCACAGTAAGATTATAGGCAATTCCACAGTAGTAACATTAATTTTGTCTGCTCTCTGTATGAGGTTCAGTGGCCAGTGAAGGCCCTGTCCTTTTTTCCAGTTAATAGGTCTTAACTGTTGCAAACACAAGTTCAAACATTTCAGAAAAATACCTGTAATATGTTCGGAATGAAAGATAAATCTTATACCATGGGCAAGCTCTGTATTTTACCTTCATTATCTTGAACAGTAAAGTTTGGGTTAACAGCACCTAAACTGAAGAAAAATTTTTGTCCTCCAAGTGGGTCATCTTTGTCTACTGCACTTATGGTCTGTATTAGCTGCAGACAAGGAAAAACAAAAACAAGCAGACATTGTGATACAGTTATCTGGGTACTTCAATGAACAGTACCAGCTTTAAAAAAATCCATATTTATAAAACTATGGTATGAATAATACTATATAATATGGTAACTGATCAAATGTAGCTTTCATCATATATGTTGCTGCTTTTCTGATGAAGTGCAAAAAATAAAGTAGTAAGTAACCTAGCTCATTGGTCGGGAGTTTGGATTCTAAATACTGCAAAGCAAAGTTTAAACCCAGTGTTTATAAAATCAAAACAACCACCTCCCCATTATATTTTGAACTGCTACCTACCTTTGCCCCTTACACATTTCTCTATACATATTTTTAGCAAGTATATACAATAGTAATTCAGATTAAATTAATACACTTAAAATATACACAAAGAACTGGCCACAATTTTTCACAAGAAAATGTTTCAATTTCAAAACAAAAATACTCATTATGGTTCAAACTGAAATTTGTATTTCATTTAAATGTTTGAAAACTGAAAATAACATGAACGTTTTAATCCTCTCCCTCCCCACCACACTGAATGTAAAAAAAAAAATCATTGTCTACTTTTTTCCCCCGACTCTAACTTTTCAACACTTCTTCAACTTTGGAAAAGTTAGACTGAACAAAAGCAAAAATGAAACACTGACTCTGCCATTGTAACTCTTCCAAATCTGAGGAACTTGCAAGACGAAGAGGGATTAAAAGAAAACCCCCTGAACTTTAATTTGATTACACTCAGTGGTAAAAAGGTAGAAGATGGGGGAAACAAAAATTGTTCAATGCCAAACACTGCAAATTGGAAACCACTTTGAAACTTCTAAATTTGTAATGAAATTCAGTTGTCCATTTCCCAGCACAGAAAATCATGTAAATTAAGAGTTTATGAGGGGAAAATTGTTTACCATGACACTCAAACATTCTATTCAAAATGCTAAAACACATACACCTCTATCACCCCTAGCTGGGATCTGAGATCCTGGGTAGATATCATAACTTCAGCTTCATCAGAGTACTTGGGTTGCAGACTTCCAAAGAAAGCCTGTTGTAGGCATTGCAGGAAGTAGTGGTGATTCCCTGCCATTCTTCTATTTAAGTATGCAGTGAACCAGTGTAGTTCATCATTGAAACTTACTGGCTGTTAGCTACTGCAAGTCCCATCTCTTAGATGTAAATCTGAGATTTTTGTTGCTTCATCCCAGGGTGACTTCCAGTCACACAGCCTCGGTTATTACTCTATGCTGATGATTACCAGAAATACCTCTCCACTGACTGACATCCTGCCTTCAATGTTCCATTGTCTACTCAAGTTTAACTTGGCAAAAATGGAAGTTTCTTCTAGAACCTTCCTACATATCCTCCCTGCTCCATTACTGCTGTCAACTATACAATCCGACTGGTTCCTCAAGGATGCAATCTACCCTATCATTTTTGACATCTCTCCCATGACATGCTAAATCCTGCTTGCTTTGTCTCTCTAGAATCTCCAAAATGCATCGGTTTATCTTCATTCCTACCATTAAAACTCTTGTCAAGATATATCATCATTTGCCTCAGCAATGGCAACCTCCTCTCTGTGGCCTTCCAAACACTCATCTAACTCCCCACTTCTCTCCTCCAGTCCTTCCACATTGCAGAGGCAAAACTCTTTCACAGTGCAAGCTTAGGCTTTTTCTCTCTCAATTGTATCCCTTTATCCTTCTCCAAACATCCCCTGCACCTCCACTTTCCTTCCTGGGTTACTCGGGAGCAGGCAGCACTCACTTGTGTGACCAGCTACCCAATGATGTTGACAGTAAAGGAGATCTTGAGTATATCAGTGGTGATGTTGGATTGGTAGGAATCCTCTATTCACCTCTCCAAGACAGTCCTTTTACTTATATTTTTACTTGGTGGCGCTTCAACCTAGCTGGAGCCTCCTGCTCACTGGTGTGCCTTGGAAGCCTTCAGGAATAAACCAGAGCTAATCTCTGCAAGGGGTCTAACTCAAAAGTACCAATTACAAACAAACAATATATTCTTAATTAGATTTAACACACCTTTATGTAACAATTTAGAAAAAAAAAACATGTTATAACAGACTGAGATTAATTAAAATGTCACAACTACTTTAAATCAGCAGGGGCCCACTTCAATAAATTAATTAATCTATGCAGTTTACAGTAGTAAATACAACTTAGCTAACTTACATTTACATTGACACCATCCTGGAGTGTGAACTCCTCTGAATTTCAGAGTTCTAGGCACTTCCTTGCATGGGCATGCTTGAAGATCTTGAAGCCAGGGTTAGCACTCTGTTGGTCCAGTAAATCAGTCCCTCCACAGCAACAAGGGGCACAGCAATTCTAACTTGGGATCATTCTAAGTGGCACAACTCCTTGAAACTTGGAGCTGTTATACCCAGAGGTCAGTAACCCTGGACCCTGGTTAGACAATAAGACCACTTTGTCTCTTCTCAGAGTCAAGGAAACCCCTTAAAGTCTCTTGGCTATCCCCTGTCCCCTAAAAGCACTTTCCCAAATGAAAAGGTGGTGGTGGTTCTCCCTTCAGTCAGTTCTGGTCACAGCCAGTCACTGGCTCCAGTGTAGCCCAGGCATAGCCACCCCTGGCTCCCTGTTTCATCAAAGCCCCAACAGTTTCTCAGCTGCAGCTTCTAGCATTCTAACAGGAGATTAGCAGAAGCTGCTGGCTTGGACAGAGGTCCACAAAAGAATCTCCTGTCCCCTGACCAGGGGACTAGTAACAGTCTCAGCTCCCCACAAAATAGAGCCCGCCACATTCTGCCTCTGCATCCGAGACAAGGCTCTCCTCCTCCCTGGAAGCCTCTCTCTTCCCCAAGGCTGGATTTCATCAGGCTCTTCCCTACCAGAACACCCCCAATTAAGTTCAGCTACATTTACATTACCAAAAGCCTGTAAGTATTTTATGGCAACCTCCAATATCACATTATTGTAAATCAATAAAACAGTTCACTTAACACTTCCACTCTTGTGTTTTAACCAAAGAGTAGTTTTAAGATTACCGGTAGTTAATTTGCAATTGGTGAAGTGATCCTTGAAAATATATACACATGTATGTATAATTAAGCAGTCTGTAAAGTGTTTAGGTGTTTTTGCATCTCTAGATGAAATGTGCTATTGTAAACATATGTATAATCACCATAGACACACTTTACAGTGTCATGCCACTAGTCGGGAAACTAGTGGCTGTATTCTTAAGGAATGAAGCACAAGAGATTTAATAAACCTCCTGGAGTACTTGAACAAGTCAAAAAGAAGTCCTCATATATTTAATTATACAGTTACATAAATGAATTGTTAAAGACAAATATGTCACAGCTTAGGCTAAAGGAAGAAAACATATTTCAAAAAAGTTTGTTTCTGACAACAGGCAAACTCAACAGGACAATGAAATTTGGCTTGAGATACTTCTACGTATATACACTATATGCTGGGACACTGGCATGAGGACCAATCATAATATTCCTGCTGATTTAGGATCTTGCATTCCGTTCATATTACACACACAGACACACACTTTCTCTGTATGTAAACTCTTTCATAGAGAATCCTAAAATGTTTTCCAAGCAATAGGGATCACTCACCCGCAGTGAGGCACAGCTATGTCTTAAGTGGAATACAGCAAGCATTCTGTGCCAACAATGCTGCTAAACAAAATTTAGGAGGGGAATTAAACCCGATAAAATATTAACAGGGATTTTAGGAGGGCAGCATCCTGAGCCAGGCTCAGTTTGCTGAGGACTAACACCTTGACTATATTAAAATGTGTCATGGGATCTTTAGTGACAAGCAGTCGGGCCCTTGGTTGCGCACTGATCTGAATGGCAGCACCTCCAGCAGAGCAGAGCCGTCTAACACCATGCTGTACGGAAGCGTGACACCTGCCTCACTAACTAGCACTTCTTGTGGCTCCCCCATCCAAGTATTGGTCAAGCCCGAGCTTCATTTGCTCATAAAATACATTATTAGATACGACAGGAATTCAGGAGTCCAGCTGATTACGTGGACTCTTGTACTAGTCTCTTTGGAAGTGAAGAACATTTGTACTGTTAATTCAATGTTGCTGGAGTTTTGGTGGGCTAAATCCTGCTCACTGTATCTGTAACAGTCATGAAAGTTAGTGTTGCCTCCGATATTAAGAAAGGTATCTGCAAAACATGCAATGTAAGTAAATAGGTAGTCACATTTTGAGACAATTTGAATATTAAAACTGATTTGCCAAATAGGCTGCAAATAAAAAAACTAAATTTGGTTCATTATTATTCTTGACCATGTGACTCGAGTATTCAAAATGTTTCACAAAATGTCTTTGCTTCTTAAAGTCCCCTGCCTAGATCACCTTGTTGTATTTTACAGAAAGCGCAATCACGTAAACAGCAGCAACGAGGTAAGACATGGTCAAATGAACTAATGTACCTATTAACACATTTTGTTAAGTAATAAAGGACACCTTGCGGGCAATAACAAATTAATTAACTCTGTTTCTCCACTGATGTATGCGGGTAAAATAGATGAGTAGGAAGCTCAGTTATATCTCTCATTGTCAGAAGAAAACTGGTTTTTGAAAAAAAAACAGAATGTTGGAAGTGCATTTTGTCCATTATCACGACGTGGTTGTTTTTTCCAGAACAAAATCTTAAACAGATTTTACTGAATGCTAGAGCATGTACATCAAGGGAGTTTAAGCTAATTAACACTGGACATGCCACCAACCATCAGCTAACCCACTCTACCTACTTTTTGCTTACTTCAAATATACTGAAGCAACATGTGGAAATTTCTTTCCACAGTTCTGAATATAAAACAAAATGTGTATACTGGGATTAGTAGATGAATTAAATTTTCCAGCAAACACCAAAAAATGTACTTTTAAAAGTAATGTGTTTAATACTCAGAAAATGAAACTCCTAATAAACCTCTCGTTTCTTTGGAATGGTTGAAAATATTTGTGCACACTACGTGAGAAAGTAATGATATTGGTGACAAAAAAGGGGAGAATACACTTAAATTTGCTGTGAAATGGATGCCATAGGGCTAATATATTATGCCATAATATGTATAACTCTTATGCACTATGGCTATTTAATTGTATATATTATATGTATACTGTTGGCTCCTACAAGCCAACATGATGCATGCTAGCCATTCTCCAAACATATATTACTGTCCTTGACCCCCCTCATCATGCACTGGTTGTTTCCTATGTTTTATTTTTGAAAGAAAAACCAGAAACTAAAATCATAAAGAAAAAAAGTTACGTGTACATTCCTTTGTTGTGATGTCACTAGCAATTATTATTGAGATAATTTCAATGTTCCACTCATTGCATTCTTTGCTTATTGATTTTCCAAGGAAAATACAAAACCAAGAAGAAGAAGAAAAAAAGATAGCTGTCTGGAAATGCCACCAGTGATTCCCCACACTCTTTTATCCTTCACCAGCCCCTTTTCATTGCCGGAGTGGTATATAGCAACTGCAATGGAGCCAAAGATTTTGTACACTCTGCATGGTTCTGATCACTCTTTCTCAACAGAGGGAGATAAACATAAGGAGATCAAGAGAGGGGTGAGTAAAATGGTTAGAGGAATGGGAAGATTTCCATGAGAAGAGCATGTGAAAAGATTGGGAGTGTTTAGTTTTGAGAGGAGATGAATAAGAGGAGACGTCATAAAGGTGTAAAAACATCATGAATGGTATAGACCCAGTACATAAGCTAGGCACTAGCTGATCAGTATTGTGGACAGTTTATTCCAAAATAGTTCACTGCAGGGTTCTTTAAATCTTCCTGGTACTGACCACTGTACTGGAGTAAATGGACCACTAATCTAAAATCTGATATGCAGATTCCTGTGTATCTGTGTTCTACTCAGGGTACAGAAATCCTAATACGTGATTTACATACCCATCACACACTCATAGCAAACAGTACATTAGTGTGGCATGAGATGCATCGCTATCTGGAAACAAAATAGAGTAAGGCTTGGAAAGCTGTAAAAAACACAATACTGAAAGAAGAAAGTCTAATCTAGTACAACTTAAAACGCATGGGAGATATAAATAGAAAGGAAGGTCACAGAAGGAACTAAAGTAAGAAATAATTGGAAGAGATGAGAGATTAATAAGAAAGATGTTTGAGTGAATGAATCACTGAGAAATAATGACAGAAAAAAGCAGATATCATGCTAGTAAGGAATCAAAGGCAATAAGAATGTCCTATAAATACATCCTGAAAAGAAGAATAATGGCAGAAAATAAAATTGCTACAACTTGAAAAGGTGAGGACTGTGAATTTTTAAATAAATCTATTTGAACTTAGCTTGTAATAAAAAGGCTAATGATAACAAGGACATCGGAGGATCTAATCAGGGAAACTGTTGGATATGATACTTGAAGATGGCAAGAGCAAAGGATAAACAAATAGACAGTAAAACAATATTTGATAAAACAAAAAAGATATACACGTATGGATCTGGATGAAATGCACTAAAGAGTTGAACAAACACTGGATCTTTTCTACTAATTCTTTATAATCTGCAATAAATTAAAGACAGTGAGAAGAGAGACCCAACAACTAAAAAAAAACCCAAAACATACTTTAAGAAATGTAGTGACGAAAAATCCATGAATTTGCCAGTTAGATGGATATGTTTTTTTCAGGTAAAATATTTGCACATATGATAAGGGAGTCAGTCTGTATACATTTGGTAAAGGAGAGTCTAATAACTGACAAGCAGTTTTGGTTTATTGAACACTGATCATGAAAACCAAATTTAAAAGCCTCCATCATAGTTAGTGATTCAACAGCTACTCAAGACTCTGTGCAGGTAAGGTCCTGGGGGTCCTAAACCTTGCTCCGAGGACCATACTGGAGGAAGCAGCCTGTCCCCTCTCAATGGGAAGAAAAAGTGGCAAGACAGCACTCAATATCTGGAACAGATTTGGCTGTACTTGCCCTAATCCAATGATTTCTCTGCTGAATGCAACCCTCTTTCACAGAGGGAAGAGGTGGTAGGGACCCTTTCCAGGCTGGGGGCAGGTGAAAGGTTATTTAGGCTGCTCCACCTCCAGGATGTCACAGGACAACTGTAATTCCACGCTTCCCTTGGCATGCACACCATCTAACTGGCTGTAGGTTTCTTTGTCTCTCTGATTATATGGTGGGGAGTAAAGGCTAGTTGGAGACTGGAGGATAAAGGGGAAGTTGGAGGAGTGGAGCAAGGATGATTCGGAAGAGTAAGAGGAGAAAAACGATCAAGACTCCTACTCAGCATCACCTCGTACTTATACATTATGTTTCTATGGTGTTTGTCTGTGCCTTTGTCTGTCTTGTGAACTTATAGTGTAATCTCTTTGGGGTTTTTCTGTAGGTTTGGAAAATGTCGAGCACATGTTAGATGCTATCACAATAGCTCACATATTAATATATTGAATTCTCTCAATAGCTCACATATTAATATATTGACATGCATCCAATGAAGTGGTATTCATCCACGAAAGTTCACGCTCCAATATATCTGCTAGTCTATAAGTTGCCACAGGACTCTTTGCCATTTTTACAGATCCAGACTAACACGGCTACCCCTCTGAAGCTTATTTAATATATTAGATATCAAGAAGCCAGTCAACATAATGTCACATATTAAACATATAAAGAAATAAAATACCTAACTACATAAAACACCATATTCTAGGATGGGATTGAACATTTTTTGATAAACAGTGGTTACTTATCAGTGGGGAAGACTATTCAGTGAGGTCTAAATTTCACTATACATCATTTGTAATTATGGTAACAAAAAAAAAAAAGGAGGAACTAATATACAAGAGGACAGAATTAAACTAGCAATGACCCAGAGAGATTAAGTTGTGTGCATCATAAACATAATCTGTACCAGTGAATTTACAGTTATAAAACCACTCAGAAAAATAAATAAAATGAGACAGCCATCTGGAAATGAAGGTGTCCAAGAAATTAACTATTTTCAGAGAAGTCTGCATTCCTCCTCCACACTCTCTTCAACAGTACTGTGATGTGTACATGCCATTCTGGTACCACTGATGCCACTTTTAAGGACATTTTTTTATTCTTGGATTAATGTGCTGTGGAACACACAACACAGTAATAGGGAAACTGGTGGGTTTCCAACATCCCTAATGGCTAGCTGCCTACTAGGAACTAGACAGTGGGCAGCAGAGTTGTTTTACTTTAATCAAGTATATTTTTCTGTATTATTTTGTATGGTTTCTATAAAAGCCAAACAAAATAATATGTTACCAGTTCAGATATTAACATCTTTTATGTTTTTGTTTGATTCACCCACAGAAAATGTTTGGGAGATAAACTGTCATTTGCATAAAAAAGTAAGTGTGACATTGATGTTTCTAAACACGATACATATGAATTCAAAGTACAACTGAGCTCCATAGTATTGACCTCTTTTTGAAAAAAAAATTGAAATTTGATTACCAATTATTATTTATAGCATGTTGCTTTCTTCTTGGAAGCTAACACTGAAATCAATTAAGAACACATCTTTAAGACCTATATGCTTAGGTATCTAAAGCAACAAAACAAAAACAGATCCACTGATGCAAAAGCTTAAGAGTAAAATGAACAGATCTCTTGTAGAAAGCCATTTCTGTAAAAGTAAAGAAAAGTAATTTGGTAATTTACATGCTGGAGCAATTGTAAAGTATTATTGTGTAGGTTTAAAGACTGATTTACTGACAGCCATTCTTTGTCTTCATTTTGTTTCATAAACTGTACTAGAAGCACTCTCTCTCAAACAGCATGCTCTCTCTAGCATTTCTAAAGAATGACCTAAAACTGAGTGCCATAGCAAAACCAAATAGCTTAAAGTATTTACAGAATGCATACCTGTCCAGCTCTTGCATTTTCACATACAAAAGTATCATAGAATATGGCAAACTGCGGGGCATTGTCATTAACATCCAAAATTCGAACATAAACAGAAACACGAGTGGTATCTTTGGGATTGTCTGCCAAAAGAAAAGAAGTGAAAACAGAAACAAGTGATCTCTTGCTCTCATTTAAAAAAAAAAAAAGTTTGTTTTCTTTAAAATTCTTCCAGAACTCAGCATTCAAGGCCAGATCCTCAGAAGGTGTAATTTGGCATAGCTCCCTGGACTCAAACTAGGTGAGGATCAGGCCACATCAGTGTTCAGAACAGATTTTGCTTAGTGCCAGAAACACATTCATTCACTGGTATCTAGTGGGCAATTAGGCTGTTTTCATGAAGATAAACACTACTTCTGTTAATGAAATAAGCAAATATAATGTATACAAAGAAACTCTATTAGCATAACCCAATGACAATTGTTGTTTTCGTTGGGCTCAGGAGTATTGTTCTGCCAGAAATTTGTTTTTTAAAATCAAAACACAATGGATGTTATCAAATTTGTTTTACACTGAGGAGCGGTCACTGGTTGGCGACAAACATACTCTGAAAGGATATTCTCAGGGTCTGATTTTCCTTTCACTTCTCCTTTTATAAATCAGTAGACACTTCAGTAAAGAAAAAAATATTCCACCAGTATAAAACTGGTGTAAGTCAGAACAGAATCACATACTTAAATTACTGTAAGAAAAAATATAAATCTATAAATAGGGGTTTTTCTTTAAATCAATCCAATAATCCCACTGACTTCTGTGGGAGTAGGATTGGGTGAAAATTTGCAGCACTAAACTGAATAGGGTTTTGGTTGTTTTTAATTTTTGAGGTCCTTACTCTTTAGTGAAAGGCAAGTCATGCATACATCATTCATTTCTGAGAACTCCTCTACCAAACTATATTAAACATTTATATGTTTTTGCTTTGTTTCTGGAATAGGGTAGGAAACAATGAAGATGGATCATGAATTATTGTATTGACTGGGTGTATGACATGCTGTGGTGTCTTGGGAGCAATCTGTGAAGAATTCAGTTTATGGTTCCACTGCATCACAGTATCAGTGTTTGTAGGAAATACATGCTATGTCTACTTGACATACTAAATTTCTTTAAAACAGAACAAAAATCTGAACGTCATGAAAGCAATGTCCTAAATATTCCAATGTTGCCTTTTCTCTTCGAAGAAGCTCAGTAATACATTATAAAGGGATGGTGACTGTAGAGTCTGGCAGGTATGAATTTCAAGCAATTATTATGTAGATTGATTGCCCTTAAAGAACCTGAACTTTTCAAAAAAAATTAACATATTTCTTTAGAGAGACCTAATTCCTACAACTAAGTTGAGAAGTTAAATTCTCTCAAAATATCCTCACAAAGAAATGAGATTACTATCTCAGTTTAAGCACAGAAGGGCCTTGAATTCCCACAGTATGAAAATACTATGAAAGAACACATTTATCACAGTGGCCAGCAGCCTGAAGAATGGTGGCACCAGCCATGTTTATCATCAGAAACTATTGCTTTTACCAGTGATATAGCGCTTATGCTAAAACAGATAATTTCATAATGAACGCTCCTCATGAGTTCCCTTGAAGAATCTCAGATTTTTTTTTGTCACTTAGAATCTTTTGTGCCAGTGGGACTGGAATTAGATGCAATGATGTAGTAATCTTAATGGTACATTGGGTTTATTCTATTTACTTGTAATGTCAAAATGGCTTCTTGTAAATGTCTGAGATGAATGAAAAGATGTATAAAGAACCAGACTTAACGCTATTTATTTTTAAGAAATTTATTCTGCGCACCAGAAAGATTTAAATAACTTTATAAATGAAGGAAAACTAAAAAGATTTGGCTTACTGATCTCGGATGCTATAACACTAAGATTGTGCCACTGTGATATCTCGCGGTCAAGTGGTTTGGAAGTGTAGATGGATCCATTTCCAGAGTGTATATTAAATATTCTGTCAAGGTCAGTATGACGATCCAAAGAAAATCTAAACATGATAAACGAAGACAAAAATTATTATGTAAGTGATTGAAAATTAAAAGAAGCAACTCTACCTTACAGTACATCTGTATAACGTTCAAATTCTATATACATTCCATCAAAATGATAGATGAGATAATTTAGATGAGATAAATGCTTAGTTTCTGCAAGTTTAAACTTTTTAAAATGCTGTGCAGTTCATCTGTTAGTTATGTTGATGACTGTCCCTGAAACTAAAAAAAAAACCAAAACTTAAAATAATTCTTAAAATATTAACCTAGTACACAGAAAAATACAAATCCTAAGAATGATCTCAATATAGATGTATCCATTATATTTCCTCTTGCAATTTATCCTGTAACTTTCATAGGCTTCTATGAATATTTTCTTTGTAACTAAATGATATTGTATTAAAATATGAATTATTATAGGGAGTGGAGAGAGAACATTGTTTAAATCAGTAATTAAACACTTTTTTTCCTGAGAGGAAAATTCTCTTTCAGTTTGAAAAAAAACACATCAGACTGCCAACTCATTTCTGAGCTTTTTGAAATGACAGTTTAAAGCTTTCAGTTCCTAGTTTAATGTAAATTTATTTAAAAGAAAAATAAATTATTTAATAATAAATAATAATAATAATTTAAAAAAATCAAAAATGTTAAAAGTATGTTAACTGGCAGGATTTTCAGTTTTAATGAAGCTACTGATATTAAGGAACCTTTGTACCGTACTGCAAAGCCTTTGCCTTGCAAATACTCATATGGACAAACCTTCAACTGACTTGTCGAGAAAGTCATTCTGTCACATGGTGGCAAACTGAAATCAATAATCATATTGCTCTCTGATTCTTCCCATTTAGGACCCAAATCTACATTTCTCATGCGTCCAAAATTGCCCCTGAAATCAGTGGCAGGTTGTGGGTAAATGAAGGATTGGGGCCTTTCAGTTGGTGTATCATGGGATTTCCAAAAGCACTGAAGGTTTGCCTAACTCTGCACTTACTGGAAGCATAGATAGGCCAACACTAGGTAACCCTGTCCAGTACCTCTGACAGTATGCGGGTATGATCTTGTCTGGAGAATGATCCAAGAGTTTGCGTGCTTTTGTGAATGTATGTGAATGCTCTAGAACCTTCACAAAAACCTGTCTTTGTATTTCCAGTACTTACTCATTTCACCCAGGCTGGAAATAGTGTACCATGGGAATAGCCTCTCATAGTATTTTGATGCTCCCAGTCCCAATTAAACCATTGAAAGCACACAAACGATTTGCTTCAAAGTTGGGGTAAAAGGTTTGTGTTAGTCTGAACCAGGTGGCCAAATTACAAGTTACAATTAAGGAAAATTCCCTAGTGCCTGGCAAGTTTGGGGGAACTTATATTTCATCAAGATGTTTATATTGCATAGCAATTAAACTTTAGCCATCAAATGCATTTTTTTTTTAATCTGGACATAAGTCAAAGTTCCATAGTACAGGTTTTCAACAGGCAAGTGATGCAGCTATTTGAGTTACTTCTCACATCACAGTTCCACAACTCAACACAACCCAGATAAATAAGATTCAATCCTATTATCTTTATAAGCCCAAAATATTTGGTTATGTATGTGTTATGCAACCATACACCTTCTACATCATCCCGGTGTTCTCAAAAGCCTGCAGATGCTACTGTTGATCTTCTAAATCCCAGACAATAGCCCAATTGTTACTCAAGTCTGTTAAAAAAAGAATAGTGCCACAGAAAGCAGCAAACCACACATTCTGTATTTATTCTGTAGTTATAGCCTATTTTCACTTTAAAAATCATATTTCTATGAGAGGGAAGACCTGAGCTACAGAATTCAGATACAGCACTGGGTTTTGAATCCTATCTAAAATTTGGGTATTTGGATCTTGGCTTTGGTTTGGACTACTTGGGTATGCCTACACAGGCTGCACCAGCTAGCCTCCCAGCTCAGATCGACAAACACAGGCTCCCAGGGCATGTACTACTGTGATAAACATTGCTGTGTAGACATTGTGGCTCACACTGGAGCTCAGGCTCAGAAACCTAGGGAGAGAGTTGGGCTTTAGAGCCTAAGCTCCAGCCCAAGTTGTAATTTCTAAGTGCTATCTAGACAGCTAGTTTTAGCATAGTAACACAAGCCCACAAGCTCCTCATTCTGGGCTAGGATGCTTGCTGCCCCAGGCTCCATAGACATACCCTTTTAGAGGTAAGAATCACATGTAAAATGCAGATCTGGACCTGGATTCAGATTCCACCAAGCTTTGGAAGAGGGTAGTTCATACCTGGGAGGTTTAGTTTAGGCTCATCTCCATTATTTAAAAGAAAAAAGAAAAGAAAAGAAAAGAAAAGAAAAGAAAAGAAAAGAAAAGAAAAGAAAAGAAAAGAAAAGAAAAAGAGAAACAGGCAACTTCATAAGCTGCCCAAATTTTTCTTTTTTAAATAGAAAGTTTCATAAAAGATTTATTCAGGCTAACCTGATTACAAAAGGACACAACCTGTCTAAATAAAGAAGGCAAAATCTTAGCTGTCCATTTTCTCCTGTAATACCTGATATTCTATAACTGTCTGGTGATGGTTTGGTAGTAACTAAAATGTTATAATCCTCATTTTGAAGAGCTGGATTCTTGGAATAGAAATGTAAGGCTGTTATTTAAATTAATAGAGTCAGCATATGTACACTGGAGGGCTGAATCTGATCCCTACTACGGAATTTGTTTGTTAGGTTTTTTTTCCAGCAGAAAACAGCAATAACAAGAAAGGTAAAGAATCATACACATTTATATTACTACCACATATATGGAAAGCCCTGCCTTGTTCTGTTTCCTTCAGTGAGGAGCATGGATTTTCCACTGAATGCCTCCGATGAAGTGAGCTGTAGCTCACGAAAGCTTATGCTCAAATAAATTGGTTAGTCTCTAAGGTGCCACAAGTACTTCTTTTCTTTTTGTGAATACAGACTAACACGGCTGCTACTCTGAAACTTAAATCAAGACTCATTGATTCTTTTCACTTTTTTTCCCCGTTAAAGCTGTTTACACCTCTGCCCTTAATTTCATTAGTTCACCTGTCTTGCCTGTTCTGAATTACCTTCTGTCATTCAGTGGAAGAAACACTAACATGACCAAGAGTGATGGTGTGACAGCATCGTCAGGCTATTATGCTATATCAATAATAGAGCATGATGGGGGGGAAATAGCTTATTCACTTGAAGCAGTTCCACTCATCAAGCTGTGCCAGAGACAAGTGAAACCAACAACTTTGTTCCTTTTAAGATCACAGCTTCAAAAACCTGACTACTTAGATTCCCAGTTGTCACATCAAGTTAGAATGGATAAAGGAACAATATTCAAATGCATTATCAATACTGGATGCTTTAAAGGTTCAAATTTTCCATCTGTTATCTTACTCTTCCAGCCAGAGTAGTCATCATAAGTGAGGCTACAATTCAGTTTCCTTTACAAACCCAGTTTTACCATGCTTCAAAGTCTAAAAACAAAGGAATATTGTCCTCATAGATGGTAAATGATGCTTTGTGTCTACCATATTTGAAGAAAATCAGACAAGACAAACACTTATTTTGACACCTTTGTCAAATGTGACCAAAGTCCAAATAGTCTTCTAAAGCTTAGTGCTTAGAGATTGGTTTGAGTTTCCTGCATGGACTCCAGGTAGACTTCCTGATTTTTTTTTCATCCAGTATGTAGGAGTATGTTATAATTTCTTGTTTGAAGTGTTTCATTCTGGAATATGGAAGTGCAGGAGATATTTCTTCAGTTTTTTGAGGTCTGCAGAGCTGTTCAGCATATTTGGAGTAGTATGTAGTGGTCAGAGAAACACTACATATACCACAATCTCTCTACCACCGAGAGGATAGCTATGCAGTCCCTGAAATCCAACCACTATAGTGCACAATCCTAGTCCTTAATTCTGATGGCTACATCAATGAGGCCAACAGAAAGCTCTTGACACCACCTGCTATAAGGAACTCAAAGACCACCCCATACCAGTTCACACAGGAATGTAAAGATACCATCAAATCCTTCCTCAAGCAGTCCAAGAAAAACCTCTACAGCCTCATCCCACATAAGCCTTTCCTTCTGAACAGGGACCTTCTACATGCATTCCAAGATACACAAACAAAGGTACCCAGATGGACCCATCATAATCTGGCCACAGTACTCTCACTGAAGGAATATCAGGACTCTCCGAAATCATCCTCAAAGCACTCACCACACAAAGGGCCAACTTCTGCCAAGACATTACTGACTTTCTCCAGAAACTCTCCATTATTAACAACCTCCCACAGAATGCCATCCTTGTCCCCGTGGATGTCACCTCATTATACACCAACATTCCTCACCATGATGGCATTGGTGCCTGCCTCAAATTCCTACAAGACAATGTACAATACTCAGACATCACACACACCAAATTCCTGTTTAACAACTAACACTTTGTTCAAACCATGGAAACAGCCATAGGTACTAGGCTGGCTCTCCAATACGCCAACCTTTTTATGGGCCACCTTGAAGAAGAATTTGTGAAAAAATGCATCACAACATCGACAAAAAGAAATGTATCTCCAGTATATTTTGGGGGTATCATTAAACAATCACAACCCACACACAATGGGGACCACATCCTGAAGTAAATTATTCCCAAACCCCCTCCTTGTCTTCAGTCACCACCTGTGGTGAACACTTTTCATACAAGATCATGACATGTCTGACCTCTCAATTCATCCTCAAAGGAAACCTGCATAATATATTTGAAAGACTATCCTGGGAATGTACATTCCTAACTCTGTTAGACATTAAAAAATACGGACTTAACAGAGACACTGGTTTTATGGTTCATTACAAGAGTTTGTAACACACCCCACAACCTGCTAACCCTTACCTGTCCACTTCATTTTAAGTGGTCTCCTACAACATATGTGAACCCCATAGGTGTATCAACCTGTCCTAACTTGTAATTAGCTCAGACAGCCTAGTTACCTTCTCCAGACCTGAGAAACAGCTCTGCGAAGCTTGAAAGCTTGTCTCTTCCACCAACAAAAGTTGCTCCAATAAAATATATTTAAAAGATATTACTTCATTGTCCTTGTCTCTCTTCTACAGTTTATACTTTTGGGAAGGGGAGGGAGAACCAAGCAAAAAGGAGAGTGGTAAAACTTAGTGGACTCAGCTCAATGAGATTAATTGCACAAAATAGAGGAGTACTTGGAAAGTCTATTTTTTGAAATCATTAACAGTTTAAACTGTAACACTGGGATGGGTTGTCTGGATTTGCACAGCTAATTTTAACTAGCCAGCAGCTTCACAGATAAGGCTAGGAAGCAGGAGGCAGGAACCAAGGACTGAGGTTGTTCATTCCTTGTTGCTCCTGCATGGACCCTGGACAGAAGAAAGGAAGACCTGTTCCTATGGACCTTCGGAGGATTATAGAAGAAAGGAGAATAGCTTAGAGTGGTATTTCATCCTACCATTGGGTCAATGTCCTACCATGTCTGAGGTTGACACGAGGAAATATTAGGACGTTCAACAGCCCGCACACTCCCATGGAGCATAGGCTTATCAGGGGGCTCCCAAACCCCACAGGTTTAGTCACAGGAGGGCCTGACAAGCTTACCTAGGCTCATCTATGGCTTGAGAAATTCCAAGGGCTTGGAAGTGGTGGTGGAGGATTGGGGTGTTGCCAGCAAGCCTCCTGGAGATGTATTGGTGGGCAATAATGAGGCCTCTAAGGCTCACAGTGGCTGGAAATACGAGGCAAAGGTAGATCAACTTGCATAGGCTCACAGCAAGGGAAGTTCTTCAGTTTTGAGCCTCGAAAGGGCTGATGAACTCCCTAAGGGGTTACCGGGGAGATTATGCATATACCCAGGTAAATATCAGCTCCTGTGTATCTCCTACTGTCTGCAGGGGAGGGGCTCTCCCCTGTGGACATTATTAGTTGTACAGAAGAAGGGTTCTTCTCCTTCAGACTACAGAAATTCCTCCCTGCTCTCCTCTCCCCAAGTCTCAGGGTGGAAAAGCTACCTCAACGTTCATCAATCACAATTTGAAAGGGAAACCATTTTCTCCACACAATTGCTTGCTTGTTTTTGTATTTTGATTTTTAAATCATGAGGTATATAGAGAGACTGTGACATTACCTGATAGGGCTTGAAGCAGAATCAGGATCCCGTGCCATTACAGTTCCTATGATTGTCCCCACCTCGATATCTTCATGCACCTCAAAAAGGTAAGAGGATCTGCTGAAGACAGGAGGTTCATCCACATCTTCCACAGAGATTTTTACAATTGAAGTATCTTTAAAAGGCCCAAGATAATAAAATCGTGGATCCACATGGGTATTCTCAGCCTCTACTTTCAGAGTATAAAGACTTCTGGTTTCATAGTCCAGTGGCTATGGGGGAGGAAAAAAGGAGATAAACTTTATTAAATTACACTGTATGTGTTGGATACATAGGGGAAGTAAAGACATAATGGGCCAAATCATCAGCTGATGTAAAATGGTGTAACTCCACTGTGATTAATAGGCGCTAATGGCACTCAGAACCTCACAGGAAAATCCAGAGAGTCGTTTTCCACAGCTGAACAGAATAGGGATCCAGTTCCTTGAGTAACCAAAACGTCCAGTGACGTCAGTGTGAATCACCACTTATTATTATTTGTATTACAGTATCACCTGCAGCTAGGTAGAACGGCTTAGTGTAAATCTGAGAAAATTCCAAAAGTGAAACGTTGTGTTAATTGCTATTTTCTAAACAGATTTTTGTGTGCAAACTTTTGCCTGCAAACTTAGCAACTGTTTGATGAATTTTGCTGATGTTTCACAAATACAGGGTCAAATCAGACAAGCATTCCACACCCAGACCTTTCTCTTGAAGCAAATGGGAGTTGTGCTTGTGGAACGATTGCAGCATCAGGGCCATAATGCCAAATTTCTTCAGGAAACATTTGCAGGAAGGAGAACGTAGATGAACACGATATGTTGGAAAAGAGTAAGTGGCTTTTGTAAAGGGGAATCGTGTCACACCAGTCTATTAGAATTCTTTGAGGAGGGTCGACAGACAAACAGGGTCCCTCACCAAAGGCTTTTAAGCAAAGTAAGCAGTCTTGGAATAAGAGGGAGAGTCATCTCATGGATTAGTAACTGGTTAAAAGATAGGAAACAAAGGGTAAGAATAAATAGTCAGTCTTCTCAGTGGAGAGAGGTAAATAGCACAGTCCAGGATCTGCACTGGGACCAGAGCAGTTCCACATATTGATAAATGATCTAGAAAAAGGTGTATGCAGTGAGATGGCAAAGTTTGCGGACAATACAAAATTACTAAACAAAGTTAAGTCCAAAGCTCACTGTGAAGAGTTGCACAGGGTTATCACAAAACTGGGTGACTGCGCAAGAAAATGGCAGATGAAATTCAATATTGATAAATGCAAAGTAATGTACACTGTATACATAATCCCAGCTATACATACAAAAATGATGGGGTCTAAATTCGCTGTTACCACTCAAGAAAGAGATCTTGGAGTCATTGTGGATAGTTGTCTGAAAACATCTGTTCATGTGCAGCAGCAGACAAAAAAAGCTAACAAAATGGTCTAAGTCATGAATGACATGGAGCAAATGAATGAAAGAGTGTTATTTACCCCTTTGCATTACACGAGAACCGGATATCACCCAACAAAATTAATAGCAGGCATTTTAAAACAAACATAGGGAAGTAATTCTTCACACAGCACACAGTCAACCTGTGGAACTCATTGCCAGGAGAAGTTGTGAAGGCCAAAAGTATAACTGGGTTAAAAAAAGAACTAGGTAAGTTCACAGAGGATAGGTCCATCAGTAGCTATAAGTAAAGATGGTCAGGGATACAATCCTATGCTCTGGGTGTCCCTGAACCTCTGACTGGTAGAAGCTGGAACTTGGACAAGAGGGGATGGATCACTTCATAATTGCCCTGTTCTGTTAATGTCCTCTGAAACATCTGGCATCATCCACTATCAGAAGACAGAATACTGGGCTAGTTGGACCATTGGTCTGACCAAATGTGGCCATTCTTATGTGGAAAAGGCACATACTTACACTTGTCTGAGTTTCATTGTTTAAGGAGAAATAAATTTAAACAGACCTAAGCCGCCAACTGTAATTGTGCAAAAAAAAAATAATTTTGAAACAAAGATTTAAAACCTTACTGGGAAAAAATCAGTACTTAATCTTGCTCGTTTTCATTGAATTTCATGAATCCAAGATCAGAGAATTTTTTGCAAAATAGATTTGACATTTTGTCAGCAGCTACCTTTAAAATGAAAAGCGAAGGGTTCAGGGTTATAATTAGAATCCATTTTGTGTAGACAAGAAATTCCATTCTCCAATTTCTCTGCAAGTGTCACAGATGGAAAGTGGTAGCTAATGAATGATATATAGAGAATGAGCAGGCTGAGAATTTACCTGTCTGATTGCAGAGCAGACTTCATTAGCTCACACAAACAACAGGGATATCAAGTCAGTGGTTTTCACTTATCAAAATGGATTCTAGAGACACATTTACCCCCCACCTCAAACTTATACAATTAGTGCTCATGAAAGATGCCTGAGTGACAGCTTTGGGGATTTAAATATTCTATGTATCAGCAGAAGAGGTATAGTACAGGCAATGGAAACTTTCCTCTTTCTCCTCTGCTCCACCTTGTTATGAAGAGAAATCAGAGTAGAAGGAAGAGTAATTATGTCTCCAAGCCCATTCTCAATGCCTTTTTACTGAGACTGCCATTGAAGATACCAACTGAAATGCAGCAATTTGTCCTCAAGGAACTGAAACTCAGAAATGGGTATCTGATCGTAATAATTTGCAGCATTTAATGATGCAAGCTGGGTATGAACCCATCACTTGGAAGTGAAAGGCCTTGCAGCTCATTACCAAATCTCCTGAGCAAAGCAGTCCACCACATGTCTGATTTTAAACCACAGGTGCTTACCTTTCAGCATCTAAGGCCAGGTCTACACTACACATCTATATTGGTGTAATGATATCACTCAAGTGTGAAAAATCCACACCCTTGAGCGATGTCGTTTTACTGACCTAACCGCCCTACCCTCTGTGTAGACAGTGCTACATGGATGGGAGAGCTTCTCCCACCAACATAGCTGCCGCCTCTCCAGGAGACGGATTAACTACGCTGACAAGAGAAGCGCTGTCGGCATAGTTGCCTCTTCACAAAAGCACTACAGCAGCACAGCTGCAGTAGTGCGCCCGCACCATTATACACGAAGACGAGTCCTAAGTTATCCCATTCCTCTTCAGGAAGGCACTCAAGCATGTACTTAAGTTTCATTATAATTAATGTTGAATGGGGCCCTTACTCTACATTTTGGGTGGAGTAGTAGAAGAGCAATTGTTTGTTAGTTGTTCACTACTGGAAGGTGCACTGGAAATCCTCAGTTAGAACTGGTTGAATAATACAAAAATTGACTTGTGAATATTTTCACAAATGCACACGCAGTCAGTTTGGTTCCCTGTTATTGGTGGGGCAGTATTATTCATTTTCATTCATGAAGAGGAGCACGAACCCTTAAAAGTCCAAACGCTTTAGCACACATAATTATTAGTCCAGAAATATGTTCTTTGTTATGAGCTATTTGTGATGGATTTGGAACTGCTCTGTAATAATTTATTAATTCTATGTGTAGGCCTGGTTCTTGGGCTGTTTTCTGAAAGACTATATTGGTTTAACTCAACAGGAATCTGCCTGGGGAAAAAAAGGTAGGAAAAAAAAGAATGGCTCAAAATAAGCTACCGCTCAGCAAACATGTAAGAGGTAAACAATACCTGGACCATTAACTTGAATGATTTTGCCTCCTTTCCAACCAATCCACAAAAATGGTTTTGATCAGAACAGGTAAAGGTCTATGAACACAAAAGGATGAAAGAACTCTGACAGGATTAAAAGGGCCTTCTCTCAAGAGAGAGGTGGTAGTTGCCCAGGGAAAGCAGACTGAGGCATACAATCCCGTTGCAGGGTCTGAAGAAGTTAGCACTGCCTACATTACCATCAGGGGATGATAAGAGTCTATGACATTTTTCACAGCCCTGAGCAATACAGTTAAGCTGATCTAACTTTGTAATGTAGACCAGCGCTAAGAAATCCACAGTGCTCTAGCTATGGTTAGGCATTCAACTGTCTTAGGTATTTTAGAAAATCCCACACTCTTAGCTGCTGCTATTACTCTGTAAAGGTTGCATGCTACTAAGCCCTGGCTGGCAGTTCCTGATCGTGATGCTGTTGCCCTGTGATACTACAGTTATGAAAAATCAGTTACTGTGCACATGTATCTTGGACAAAGTATTTCCCTATACTATAGCAGTGCGGTATTTCTCTGAAATACACTGAAACCTGTTTCTAGCATCAAAAACTGAAAAACTGTCAGTCAAGCAACAAACAAACTTGTACTAAAATCAGTGATGATAGTGGCAGTATATTGGAGATGGCCCTTTCTACTCCTACTTCTCAGTGATATCTCAAATACCAATTATTTCCTATTCTAAGTACAGGGAAACAGTACATGTTCTAAGATACGGCTGTGTGGTAACTCTTGCAAATGTTGAGCTTTTAAGGTTGATCATAATATGATCTACTTTTGTTTCTATATGTGTCTAATGTACAACATTGGTATTTACATCAGTCCTCTACACCAAAACCATTCAGCAGTTGTTACTGATTATAGACACCTTGCGCACAGTTATGATGCCTTCCTGTGTGTCCTTCTGTGTCACAATGTCAAACATATCTGTTCCATCACCATCAATAATTCTGTATTCCATTTCTGCATTTTTCCCAGTGTCAGCATCAGTGGCTTTTACACTACCAATGGCAGTGCCAACTGGGGAAGATTCTGGAATGCGGAGGTGGATGGTGTCTACAAAGAAAAAGAAGCAGAACAAGTAAAGAGAGGCACAGCAAGTTTTAGAAACAGTGCATTATGATTCAGTCTTTAATTACATTATCCTAGACTATTTGTTCTTCAAGAACTCTGTTTCATTCAGTACAGAGGGGAGAACAGGATTCTATTCCTGGCTCTGCCATCAACTTCCTAGGTTATGTTATGCAAATCAATATAAATGCATACAGACAAGGGGGACAAATCAAAGTGGTACAAGCAAACTTAATTCTGACCTTTTCTAATGTGTGTGCTTGACTTTGCAACCTCAGTATTCTTTTAATGTAATATTACATAGTGTTGGTACTTTTCAGATACTAATAATCACTCTACTTCTGTATGACTAAATATACAAAATAATCAATCATGCTCCTTAGGATATATATTTATTATAGATACAAAATATTCATTTTTCACATGTCCCACACTCATTTTATTTCACTTACTCCTGTGACCATAGCTCCAGACTTGGAAACTCACAAATGTAATTCTTTCCTTTGATTCATCAGAGGACTTTTTCCCTTAAAAGCGTCTATTTATTGCTCATTATCTAAACATTTCTATTCATTTTTAAAACATTAAAAATGAAAGTATAATTTCATTGTTACACTTTACTTTATGCCTAATACTAAAAGGGCTGTAATAATAAAATACCCAATTTCTAAAATGCCATTTAATTCTAAGACACAAAGTAGACCTATTTTAAAATCCTTATAATTGAGTGGCAAACACTTTTCAGATTCTAAATACTAAGGCTCATATCCTGATTGAGATCCTTGAAGAAAGAACCATATTTAGTTAATTTTTAAATCTACTTTGACATCACAGAAAAATTAAAATAGAGTTATTACAATTTATTTGGTGAATAATGTAAAAATATTGATTTATACTTTTAAAGTGAATCAAATTGGCAATAGAATATCAGGGTTGGAAGGGACCCCAGAAGGTCATCTAGTCCAACCCCCTGCTCAAAGCAGGAAATATGCTTGGTGCTTTCATTTTCATATTCTAGTTATAAAATTTCACTGGCATAAATATTTGCAAAAAGCATATTTTAAAGCCAACTGCATAACTATTCACCGAAACCAGTTTTTAAATTCTCACATGCATATATTTCCATGAGAAGTGCATTCACTTTCATTCTGTCAAGGAACAAAAAGAATCAATTGACTTCTCTGACCAATCACATATAAGTGATTGTTTGAAATTCAAGTATTTACCATCAGTCCATATGGTAAAAAATTCAAAAAAGATATGCCAAATTAATCTGAATAGCAAACAAGTTCTAGGAAACTGCTCATGAACCTCCCATGAGAAAAAAAGGGTAGCTAGTTTTGTTAAACCAATTTTTATTGCAAATTATACATTCAGCACTACTGTTAAAATTGGATGCACCCCCCAAAAAAAAGTTTTCTTATTGGTTTTGTACTACCTAAACTGTCTCAACAGCATTCCTAGAGCTTTAGCAAAGCACTGACCAACAAACATGAAGGTAAAGCAATAAATAACAACAATGAAATAAAACAGAGTTTTACTATACAGACTAGCATTCTGGGCCCTATCCATGCCATTAATGTATAAGTGTACATTATCCTCATCTGCCAGGACCGTGAGGAGGAAAAACCTTTAGCCACATTGTGTGTTTAGCAGCATTTTTTTATAAAGGAAAATTTTAAAATTGATACAGATGCTGCTATGACACTACCCTGCTTCAAAGAGGAAATCTAAGATAGTTACACTGTGTACTGGCTACCCATAAAAACCTTGTTTTCCAGTGGCTTTAGTTAACTAAGTAATGTTACCTCAATATTTCCTAGGCACTCTGTATGCTAAGCATGGTGAACTAGAGGGAATATTAAGGTTACATTATCTAAGGCAAAACTGCTGTACAAAGAAAGGAGATGAACATGACGCCCACAAGATGGCGCATCCAGTAACACAGTGATGCTTTACATCATAGTGGGGCATGGATTCAGTATTGATGCAGAGGAGCTTGTTGATGAGATGTACCCTAACGAATTAGCAGCCCCACTTCCTGAAAACCTTTGGCTTTTCCATATGGGTCTCTCATGCAAATACAAACATTTCTTGAGAGATCTGACAGGATCACATTAGCAAGTACTTTAGCACTGTTTGTTTTGTCTGTTTGTAGCTTATATTAATTAGTAATGGGGGAATCTCCAAGGTTTGGAGCTTCAGTTGAGGAAAGTATCCAAAAGTTCAGATGCTTATCCAAACCTGTTCAAATCTCATTCCACCCCTCACTAAAAACAAGTCCCTGGCTCTCTCCTATCCCTTAACCTTCTCCCATTTAGATCCACTCTCCTTTTGCTCATACTGTTGCAGAATATATCAGAATTCTGAAATTGGAAAAAACTGACTTAGGCCCAGCAGACTAGAAATCTAGGTTCTGAGTGACTGTGGGATGGCGATGAGCCCCCAAGCAAGCAGGATCGCTAAGGGAGGCCAGTGGTGGACATGTTTTCCCAAAGAAAGGCATAAGAAGAATTAGGAAGGTCACTGGCAACCTTCTTTTGTCAATAAAGCTGTGGGAAGACCTAGGCAAGTCACTTGGTGGTTGTTCCTGATACTTAACAGAATGGTAGAAAGATTAAAATAGGGGTTGCAAGGGAAGAGGTGGACTCCTTTTGAGGAGATCCATATCAAGGAAAGTGTCTGGTTCATTGTGGGGATAGGACTGAGGTTCAGGCTTATTCTTATTTGTAGGAATTAGTTTATCTCTCCCAGTTATTATATAATGTTTGCCCAATGTAATTTAAACTTTGACATATTGGCTTTAGACTGTACCCACTTAGTGAAAAACCATCAACTACCAAACCAGAGAAGACAGAACACTAAGTCAAATTACATTTCTCATAGCTTCATGGGGTTTGGGGTATACCCTGTTACAGGATGCACAGTGGTGACAGAGTATTGTATCGCCAAAGTGCACTTAGTTCTGTTTATTAATATGTTTCTTGACATTCTTGCACCTCAGTGTTTTCAGCTCCATGATTTAGCTCATATTTATGTTGTCATTTTCATTACCCTTCTGTAATATTTAAATCTGTGTACTTTGATACATTAGTACATAATCTCTCTATAATCTGTTAATGGTTCAAAAATGACAACGAAATCCCACTGCTCATATTTATAAAATAAATATTTATTCAGTGCTGTGAGAGACCATGAGGAAAGACCATATGTCTCCTAACATTTCACGAGACAGAACACATGAAGGAGAAGATTTAAGGGTGCCATAGCAACATTTAGTCTCATTTTCCATATTCTTAAGTGTTTAAAACAGACTATAGAACTTACTTCAATTTTTAATTTTATTTTTTTTCAATGAATATAGATATGTTGTAATTGTTTTTCATTTTAAAATTTGAAAATGCTTTATGGTGCATGAGAAACACTCCTTGAACTTTGTTCTGCACTGCCTTTAATACATAGAACACCATTCCCAAAGCCAGACTGTAAGGCAACTCCTTTGAATCCCTTTGCAAGTCCACTTCTTAATGTTTATAATACATTGGCCAACAGCTAATGGATCACTTGAAGGGCTATTTGGAATGGTGGCTGGGGTGAGGGAGATTAACAAGCTATTTGTGTATCATCATCCTGACCTGGTCTATAGTACTTATATAACGCTCATCACCATAGTATCAGACCACTTCCCACAGTCTGTCTTTTTGTTGGTTTTGTCTTATAGTCTATTAACCATTCTAAAGTTCTATTACTTGCTACACTGTGCTCAACCAGAACAACTTGGATTTAAATTACAGGGGGGAAAGATCTGTGAACTGCACTAGCTTTTGTGAGTCCAGAGAACTCAACCAAATTAACTTTGTTGTTTTTTTCAGCTAGGATGATCCCAAAACAAAACTCCATTTCTGAATATAACTGAAGTTAGGGAAACTGTGTGTATCAATCCAAACATGACCCTTGTGGTCCCTTCTAACCTTATGATTCTATGCTTGTAACTTAAGCCCATTTCCTGAAAAACAACAGCAGCAGCTCAAAACCTAGTGTTACATGTCTGTCCAACAGTGAGTATCTTGCTCCCACAGAGACAGTTATCTGCTTGTGGATGCTCCATGAGGAAAACCAGGCAAATTTTTGTAGCATAAGGGAGATATTTACATATGTGCTTAAGGGATTTAGGAGCAAAAGACCCACTGAAGGTCACAAATCCCATCAATTTCTAAATTCAATTATGGACATAGGACCTGGCTAATGTAACTGAATTTGTATTGGATATTCTTCCTGGTAAATATCACAGTGGGACCAGAGGTAGAATTGTCTAATTACACTTGCATCATCTTGTAACCAAACAGAATGAGCTTTAGCTAAAGTCTTAGTAGAAACTGATGTTTCCAACCATGAGATGAGCATTTGAGAAATTGTGCATGAGCTCTCTGAGAAATAGCCTGGGATTTGAAAGATGTTCATGTTTCTCTAAATGGTCCACAAAAAGATGCTCTTGCATAATGAGTTATCTGAAATGCAGCTGTTCATGGCATCATGGTTAGTCGTGTCAAAATCACAACCAAACCAACATGGTGGATTTGTTCACAGCTCTGAAATCAGTTCCCTAAGAGACACATTTACTAAAAGCTTAATTGAGCAGTTTATCAGTGAAACTATTTAATACCAAAATAAAACCTACATAATTTGCTGGGATATGTCATGACAACATACCGTCATCAAATACTGGTTAGTCATATAACAATCAAAACACAGCAAAAAAACTGAAGTTATGCATTTCCTTTTTCACAGTTCTCTAACTAGTTCTTTATATTCTCTACTTGTAGCTGTTCTAGGATAAGACACCTTTTTTTCCCCATCACAAAATACAATTTTTCCATGTCAAAAATCACAAGTGGATTGATATGCTGAAGTGGTATATGCTGACTCCAATCCTTGGTTGCACTTAAGTTACTTATGCCACTTTGCTCCCACAAAGTGACCCCAATGCCACCTTAACTGGCCATTCCTCCAGCATCTGGTGATCCTCATGTTTCTACTCAACCTTCCTTCCTTCCAGACAGGAAAAGGGGTTTGGCCAGGGAATTCCAGCACATTGGTGTTCCCCATCTTCCAGAAGAGTTTCTTGAAGCTGTTATCAGGTTACTCTAATTTATACCCTGGGACCAGCACCTTTTTGGTCTAGGACTGGGTACCCTTTGTGCTCCCAACTGAGCTACACCAAATGCCCTATGCCTGCAGCTGATGGTTGAGCTCACTGGGTATTAACAGTGATCAGTACCCTGAAGTATCCATAGTAAACACTCCATAACTGATATCTGTGTTGTCTTCACTGGTTTAAGAAAACAGATGTTTATCTAATAAATTTATGAATCTAGTGAGACTGTCCAAATCATGAATCTGAAAATGTCTGATTAATATGACAGATTTATGATTTTAATGTCATTAACATAGTAAGAGACTGTCACTTCCTTTAAGCTCATATACACATGATGAAGTCAAGAATCATTTTAATGTTTATTAACAAGTTTTAGATGCAATTTAAACGTTTTTTTTTTTTTTAAATCAATACTACTTCAGCAGTGTCATGAATCTGGCAAGTTTTCAGTCAGTTTCATGAACACTTTAAGATTTGTGTGTCTGTTGTAATTTACTCCATGTCTAACATAGCAGTGGTGGGTATCAGCAGAAAGAGAGGGATAGCCATAAAAATATCCCCAACTGCAAAGTAATTCGGCAACAAATTAATTGCTATAGATGAAGGGCCTTATAATTACTTCCTTTTGAAGTCAATAGAAAGATACCCACTGACTTCTTTGGGAGTTGGATCAGGCCACAAGTGAATACAATGAATATAAAAGCTAAAAAGTCATAGGTATTCAATGAAGAATTCAGTTATAGCCGTTCCATAAACCACAGGCTGGGAACAAGCTGTGGAAGGAGGGGGGACAAATGACAGTCCTGCATGAGGTGCAAATGATTAAGGCAGGAATCATGACCTGCACTGTACAAGTTATTGCTGGACAGTTCCCAGAGGAGTGAAGCTAATAAAGTTGTGGCCTAATTAAACCACATCACTTGCATCTCGTCTTTCTTCCTGTGTGTCCAAGACAATTACGCACTGCCTGTTATTTGAACTTGTTGAAGTCAGAGATATCGGGCCTGACTCTCCTCTGTTGTACACCAGTGCAAGTCAGGAATAACATAATTGAAGTCAATGGAGTTGCATCAGGATAAAAGTAGTGGGAGAGAAGAAGGATGGGAACTATTTGCTGTTATAGAATCTTGGGCACTCCATAAATGTTCTGGCTGCAATATATGCAAAATGTTTTAAATAGGTAGTAAAATGTTCACCTACATAAACCATCCTACCAATCGGAATTTTCAATTAATATTCTAACAAGTTTGCAATATGAAAGAGTCTAACAATTCCAGGTTACATAAATAGAGGCTAATAATGGTTTCCTATTCTAGTTTGAGACTATGAAGGCCTGAAAGCTGTAATATCACAAAAAAGGTTAAAAAGCAGTATAAAGTGCTTTGATAAGTTTAAGCTGTCAAAAACAGTGATGTTAAATGCCATTCACATTCACTTTGGGAGGTTCTCTGCATATCAGCTTTTTAGAGCACTGTGTCTATACAAATACAGATCTGTTTGGATTTCCTCAGGTAATTCCTCCCCAGAGTTGGGGTCTTCATGATTAAATGTTTAAGCAGGGACTACAGTGCACCTATTTCCTCCTTGCTAAAATTAATACATGTTTTGTTTTCCAGTAAGAATTAAAAATTGTTAATCTATAGGTAACCAGAAAGAAAGAATTGCTCTAATGCTCTTATGATCCTGCCCCACTCCCACAAATAATCCTGAAAGGTATCCCAGGTTTCCTTTTGTTCTATATGATCATGTAACCATTTCCCTGAACAAAGGACTACTGTAACATTTAATTTTCTACTTTAATAACAGTGAATAAATCTGTACATAAGCCTTTTGTTCATGTGTGCTCCATAATCTAGATTTACTTTAAATTAAACCAGATGGCGATTGCTTAACTCTTTAATTCTGAAGCTTTTGTAGTGCAGGAGGACTATTAAATGTAGCTTACTCTGGGGGAATCGCGGTGGATTGTCGTTGACATCAGTCAGTGTGATGTTCACCGTAGTGGTCCCTGATAATCCACCCATCTGGCCTCCCATGTCTTTTGCCTGGATAACTACTTGGTACTGCTCCCTGTTTTCTCTGTTCATGTTTGGCAAAGCAGTCCTGATGATGCCTTTAGGAAAACATGTAAGCAACCGTTATCCATCCCTGCATTTCTGACATGCACCGTATCACGATACTGAGTTTTTTTTCAATGTGTCTTTAAAACATATTTTTCAAGCGTGCATCCACTATCAGCGCAATCCAATTATCTGTGTATCTCTGTGAAGAGTTTTCATTACAGCTTCTCTCTTTCTATGTACGATAGAAACAAAAACATTAGTCCTATATTACAACTTTCTCATTCCTACCCAAAACAAGACAAGTAACTTATGCTTTATTTAGATAGCTGTAATAGAGAGGGCTTTCACCTTTATTACAAGGATTGTAAGTTACTGAAACACAGCAAGTAAGAAACGTTGTAGCCCTTCACTGCTTGGCTTTGCACAAATCTGCCCTATTTTTGGTGCGTTTTCTAGAAGAAAGAAAACTACTACGCTTGTGGTAGACGAAAACAATATCAGTTTCCTGACCTGTTTCTGGCTCCACAGAGAAATATGGCTGTCCCTGAAGTATGCTGTAGATGACACGGGCACTGTTTCCATATGAAGGGTCATCCGCATCAGTAGCTGTGACTTGCACCACAGAAGTACCTGAAGTATCCAAATTCAGCTTAGTTCTGCATGGCACCAGGAGGAGGAGCAAAAGCACTAGTTTTCATTCAAGTAACCCCATTGAAATCTTCATTGACTCCTGCATCACAGGGACCTGTTTGTTTATCTACATATAAACTTGTGGTCAATTAAAAAAAAATGTATTTACTTATTCAAGTTATAGGATCTAGTACTAAGCAGTTTGGAAGCTGTTTCCTTAAATCTGAATAGAAGATCAGAACCAAGTTAGTAAAGTCAAACCAGAAGAGCAGCAGAGTTTAATGCATATCCTTACATGATTATTATTGGCTAATAACCATTGTTTTCTTTTAGGTTTTTGAACATAAACAAGTGTGTGTTTCAATGACACCAGATTGTCTCATAAATCTTTCTGTGCACTAATGGCAATGCAATATACAAAGATCCAGGAATGTTAAAAGGACAGCAGATTGAATAGTTCACCTAGATCTGCACTTCTCGCCCTGGTGGGAAAAAGGAGATATAAGCACCATTGCCTCTCCACTCTAAAGGGAAAAACAAATATATATTACATAAAACATGCATATTTACCTAAAAGATATATTTTGAAATGTCTTAATCTTCTACCCTTCATGGAATAGCATGGCTACTTCAAACTTTTCTGTGAAATAATCCCTCCCCAAACCCTTCAAGCATCCTCACTATTATTTCTGTTTGTAGCACTGCAGAGTCTCCATCCCGATGAAGTCCAAATTATGGCACTTACAGTGATGGGGAGTATCATGATTGTTTCCTATGTATTGCAGCTCCATATACTGCACACACATATATACGTTTGCTTCTCTTATTGTGTATTTAAAAAGTCATCTATCACCATGGGATCTGCCCATTTGGCTAGCCATTGGACTTCTTGGGGACAGGAAGTCCTTCAGGTACATTTCTTCTCTTGTTCCAGTTATCTTCCCTCTCCTGCATACCTTCACCACATCACTGCATAATATTGACACCTGTGACAACAGCAACCAGAATCAGTTTTCTGTACTTTTAATCTGATCTACATTAACCACTGACCCTAAAAGCAATTGTCATGGCAGGATGTATGGGATAAAGTCTACATTGTTACTTTGCTTGGAGCAGGATTCTCTAAAGGTGCTAAGCACTCTGGTCCTGACCTAGCAAATTACTTCAGCACATGATTAACTTTAAGCATGTGAGTAGTCCTGCTTATGGAACTATATATATGCTGAATTTTAAGCACATCCATAAGTGCTTTATTGGACCAGAGCTAGAAAGCTCAGCATCTTGCAGAATTCAGTCCCTACAGAGCAAACAAGAAATGACTAAGTAAGGGGTGCCTCTAAATTAAGGCAAGAGCATGTCAGGAGGACAGGAGGGTGGTTCCTGCTTTTTTATGTTGATGTTCATATGAACAGTTAAAACAGAATGCAGAATTCATTGAAGAAAATGGTATTGGGAATAGAAATCATAGAAAAAATGGCTGCACATGGAGACTGCACAAACACAAGACAAACATCTGGAATACCTTCTGTTATACTAATAATTGCTAAAGGCCATGTCCACATGAGGCAGAAAACTTAAAATCTATTATATGCCAAAGCATTTTCTAATCTACAGATTTCCTTAGGGACACTGAAAAACCCTCTTGGGAACTGATAACAGGTTATGCTGTTCTTTTAGGGAAGGTACATTTTTAACTCTGTAAATTAAGAAGGGAGTCACATGTGCATCTCGATGACGGAAGGCATCAGACCAGAGACTGACTCAGCTGTGTGTGACACGATTACATACTTTGGCACAGAGTAGATTTTGAGGGGTACAGTGCTCATAATTTTTGCTACGGTGTCTGAAATTAAGTTTCGAGACTCTGATCCTACAATGTATTGTGCGTGGATGGACTTCTGAATCTGCATGCAACAAATTGCAGGATCAGGGTTTACCTTCCTGATCCCAAACAGCATAGGAGTGGAGTATTGCACATCCAAGGCAAAGCTAAACAATGATGAGCACTATAGCATTAATGAAAGTGACACATTAATGAGGAGAAGGAGTCAAGCCGCAAAGGCAATGCATAGCTAAGTTCCTGATTAGCATGATGAAGGTTTCTCTTTAGACCATGTCTCCTGAGATATACTCATTCTCTGCCCTGGCCCTGTCCCCTTTTTTTACCCTGTTCATTCCCAAAGAAGGGAGTGGTCGCAAAGCGGCTTGACATATATTACCACCAAGCATGGAAGCTGGGAGAGCACAACTTTGCACTCCTCCATACACATCAGAACAACTTGCAAGATCAGTTTATAGACTTACTAGCTGAATTATCTCTCTTTCCTTTTAAGTGCTGAGTGAAATTGGAGGGGCTTATATATGCATATGCTTTATACAGACCAATTAGCAGCATTTATTAAAAGGAATTCAAATGTGTTGCAATTGGATTGTCTTTCTGTTTCTACCAAAACTAAATATATCTATCAGTTCTCTCTGGAGGAAAAATTGGAGAATATACTTATAATTTCTGAATCCTTAGCAGAACTGGACCTTCGAGTGTTATTTGATTGAATTTTGAAGGGTAATAAGACTCTGGATATTGGATAATATTTCTTCCTCCTATCTGAGGATGTATTTTTATTTTGTTTTATGGTATGAATGCCGATGAGAGGATTAAGTTAACGGACATTGAAAGTTACAGTAAAAAATTGTCCGCTTCCCTTTCTCCATTTTTCTTTTCAATAGCATGTGAATATTCTACATACCTCTTCATGGTTTTGCACCCTTAATGAAAGTCGATGCTTAGTGTTCTCTTACATATAAAAGCAATTTAGCGAAACAATGTGAAGAATTATGCCCTTCCTTATAATCAATATTTTAAAAAGTTACAGAGCAACCTTAAAAATGTAGAAGTACAGATATTTGAAATTGCCAGCTTGCTTTACATTTTTGCTTCTAAAGAAATAGAGCTTTCTAATTAATAGGACATTTATTGCTTTAAATTCCATTTTTGATTATTTGCTGTTAGATGATTTGTTAACTCTGAACAGCTTGTTGTAAATGTTTAAAAAGTCAAGAATGCATGCCTTTTTGAAAGACAAGTTTTAGTTAAACATCAGTTGTTTGGCTCAGGACAGGACTAAATGGGGAAATGCTATGGCCTGTATTATACAGGAGGTCAGACTAGATCAGAAGTTCTCAAACTGTGGTCTGAGCTCCATTCAGGTGTTCCATGGATAGTTCCCTCTAAGGTGCATGCCTGGGCAGCTGCACACAACAGAATGAAGGGCCACCCACCTAAGTAGTGGAGCCACACCGGTGGGGCTCCATTAATCAGGTGCCTGGACCCTGGAGAAGACGCACATGTAAGGTGAGGTGGTGGCCTTGGGGGGAATAAAGGCTAGGTGGGAGGGGGCAGTGGGGTGGTGAAGAGGGGATGGGGGAATTTGGGATGTGAAGAGCTGTGGGATGTGCTGAGGTGACTTTCCCCAGCTCCAGGGCTGCGGCTGCCGGGGAGACAGATGGCCTTCTTTCCCAGCCCCAGCTCAGGAGCTGCTGCAGTGGGGGAGAGAGGGCACATCCATTGCATTAGAAAGTCAAGACTACTGATATTAAAATATGAGCTGTGTGCTTTTATTTGTAGAAGAAAAATGTTAATTATTAAGATTTTTTTTATATAGCGCTTTTATCAAAAGTGCTTTACAATAGTTAGCTAACGGTATTAACACCATTTCGAAAGATCATTAAGTGGTCCGCTGAGACCCTCACCAATTTTCAAGTGGTCTGCAAAAAAAAAAAAAAAGTTTGAGAACCACTGGACTAGATAATCTATTGGTCCCTTGTTTTTTTGTTTGTTTGTTTTTAAATCTATGCATTTATTTCTTTTCTTCTGGATCTTATAGCATGCCTTTCTGAGAGCTATGCTCCACCAGTTGTGTTTCACAAGATGCACAGACAACATATGACTCCATTTTTCATTTGAAGCCACACCACACTAAGCATGGAATAAATTATTTTGGATACGTTCCCTCTACCTCGGTCACCTCCATACCTGTAATGACCACCATTGCAAAGTGTCCCCTGTGCAGTTTCACAAGGTAAATCTATGCTGCTATTCTGAGCAAGTGTCCCGATCCAAGTAGACAGATTTGTGCTGTAAAAACAGCAGTGTGGATGTTATGGCACCAGCTGAGGATTGGGCGGGCTTGAGAGGCTGAGATGCCGCTCCAGCCGTAATGTCCACATTGCTATTTTTAGCACATTGGCTTGAACCAAGCTAGCACAAGTCTGTCTACTCAGGCTGGAAAGCATATTCCCAGCTGCAGTGTAGGTAGACACGCGCACACACACACACACACACACACACACACATGCTCCTTCTGAAGGCTACAGATTTGATCCTGTTCCCACTGAAACCAATGGGAGCAGGCTTGAGCTCTGCATCAAGCCTCTCATTACCAGATAGTGTCATGCTGAGGGCAATGTGGAGCCACATCACCCGCGGTGGGGTGGAGGGCAGGTTTGGTGAGGGATTGTACCATCTTATTGGATGGTGCAGCCTGTTTCCCTTTGTCCACCCGGCTAGCTGCTATGTGGTGGTTGGGGGGAAAAGCATGGACCCTGTTAAACTTGTTAGACTTGTGCCTCCTTTGGATGTAGGAGATACTGCTGGGGGTCTGGCCCTTGCACAGGGGTGGTGGCAGGGGCCATAAAAGTAAAGGAAAGCTCCTTGCACCCTCTCCATGCACCACACAGGGATCTGACATAATCTCACCTACAATAGGGACCCTGTGATTAACCAAACAGAAAAAAAGACTAAATTTACATAATATACTCCCAATGAATAATTCTACCAGCTCAAGTTATGATTTGTTCTACCCTGTAGCCTTATTGCCTTCTATTTTGCGATGCTGAATTGCATGTGTCTAATCAGCCCCCAAAATTAATTTGTACAGATCAATTTGAATGTGTTAGCTGCTTTCCTTTACATTTCATCATCACATTTAACCACTTTTGAAACAAAACCCTCTTTCAAGCCATTCAAGGTATGTAAAAGTGGACCTTGATTGCCCTTTCCAACATTATCTTGCTATTACCTGTCGGCAATTTATAGTTACCTCTTAAGAAACCATTTGTTTCCCATCTGGTAGCCAATTTTTAATCCATTTCAATAGCACTCCCATGTACCAGTCTTTATACATCAAATCTTTGTGGATCAGTCTTTTGTGGGAATAGTATCAAAAGCTTTTCTGAAATGCAAGCAAAACGATTGCACATCCTTTGCTTCCCTTTTGTTTGCCAATTCAGTAATGTACTGAAAAATACTGAAACAAATTCGTCAGACCTCTTAGTGTTGCACAGTCTTTCATCAATGATTCCATTTTAAAATGAAGTCAACTTAGGTAACCTATGAAAACGGGTTGCATTTTTGATATTCCATGATATGTTACACCATTTTAGATGGGTAAGTATCTCATGGCATTACTGAAATAAATAGCAGATCTATTTCTCCTCCTCTTTACACCTGGTATAAATCAGGAATAACTATCAAATTAATGGAAAATTTGTGACAGAGAAAAATCATGTCCAGTGCACTTAAAAGATACTTCCTGCTGAAAGAAGAACTGTAAATACTCTGCTCTATGCAGCCCTCAAGTTAAATTCTGTCCCTTGGATGCACATACACAACTTCTGATGAAATTGGTAGGAGGCAGAGCTACATGTTGAGAGCAAACTTTGACCCTTGAGAATACCACTGTATGGTAGAACATAAAAGGACCAAAATTCACCAAACACACTCCGACTACTCTGTAAATAGACCAAAGTAGCTGGAGTGTACTGGTGAATCTGGTACATTATAAATAATTTATAGAACAATTGCATTAATCCAGTTTTACCCTGCGATAACTACACATTTGATGCCATACAGTGGAGAAATGCACTGCTGAATCAGGCCAATAGCCTTTACATAATATAACTAAACAGCCAGCTTCTAGAATATTGTAGCTCTCAGAAGGCATGTCTGAAAATAATTGTAATGATACCTTTTGAACATCTCTAAAGTCTGACCTAAACTGGGTATAACAATATTAATACACTTCACAATTTATGCTGCTTTCCATGTAAGCATCTTAAAACACTTTACAACTATTCATGAATTTAACCTTTAAATTAGGTAAGGATCAGACAGGATAATTAACAAGAAGAAAGTTGGATAAGAAATGCATGGCAGAGCTTGGATGAGAACTCAGACCGTCTCCCTCCCAGTTTTGTGCATTAACTACACACTAAGCTCCCTTCTGCTGGCATATCTATACAAACAGCACGCTGAAGAAATCTAGCAGAAATCTATCTGCTGTTTCCCGAGAAAAAGAGGGGAAATAATTGCATGTACTTTCCAGTTTGTTAATTTTTGAAATGTGAATGCTATATTACATGCAGCAAATTAAATGGAGAGGAGATAGACTCAGTGAAAGTAATGTCAGAAAGAGCGTCTAGATACCTGGCATTCCAGTAAGTGAGGAAAAAGCTGCTGGGGACAAGCATAGCACTCAAGACTGTGTAAATCTTTTTGGGTGGCCTTCCAAAAAATAACATAATAATCATTATTCCTTGGATTTTTCTGCTGCTGACTGTAGATTTTATTTTATTTTAGTGTGCAGTGGATTGACATAGTGTTTGGTACAAAATACGAGGATGCAATGTAATCGTATGAGCCATTAAAACCTGTCATTCTGAGATTCTAGCTGAGCAGATGTGGGAGGGTTTTGCTGGAGAATTAGCAGGAAGAAGTACAGAAAAAAATAAAAATAAAAATATCCAAAGTGGTAGCATGGTAAGTGACTGAAATAAGAAGGAAGTGCTATAGAAAACAATTATTGCTATGATATTTTAGCAGTGGGAAAAGGGGACATATCACACTAATGAGAGAGTGAACAAATGCCTGGGGAGCAAGTAGAGCAGTGGCAGCTATAAATAGTCCTGATTGTTCTTCTGAAGAGAAAGACAAAAGGAAAACTATGTCTAAAGATGACAGGCTAACTGTGGGATGGCCAAGTTGCAGTCCACATGTAAACCCAGAGGGAGGTTACACCTTTATGAAGTGCACATTGATATCCATAATGCAGGAAGGCAGAATAGATTAGAGGGCTAGAAGAACAACTAGGAAGGATGATAGCCATCAAAGATGCGAAGAAAATCATAGCCTGGGGAATTCATAGGCTGTGCTGCTAAACCCTGAAGATATGAAGTGAGAACACTGAGGGAGTGATTAAAGAACAGAATTCCTAGGCTGGAAGAGATGAATAGAGAAGCATAATTGAAAGGAAAGAAAGGATGAGATCATAACAGGAATCATAACAGGTTTAAAGTCAGAAACATCTATTCTTGTCTGAAGGATATTAGCAGAGAGTCCAGAGGAAAAAGTACAGGGAAGAAAATTGATTTATCTGCAGCCATGAGAAGAAACCCTTTGCGAAACATGAGGAACACCAAGAAGACAGGAAAGAACAAAGAATAAAGTTATAAGTGGTAATCCTTTGGGACTCAGTGAGGAAAAGAATGAAGGAAGAGGATATGTACAGTAATCTACATAAAGCGGGCAGCCTTACTGGGCTACTGACCTAAATGCAGGGTCCTCATCTTTGCCCATGACCTGCACAGAGGAAAAATGAACAAGGTAACAAGAGACTAAAGTAGATAATACCGCAGAGTGACATTCTCAGAGGCAGATGACAGAACGAGGAGTAATGGTCTGAAGTTGCAGTGGGGGAGGTTTAGATTGGATATTAGGAAAAACTTTTTCACTAAGAGGGTGGTGAAACACTGGAATGCGTTACCTAGGGAGGTGGTAGAATCTCCTTCCTTAGAGGTTTTTAAGGTCAGGCTTGACAAAGCCCTGGCTGGGATGATTTAACTGGGAATTGGTCCTGCTTTGAGCAGGGGGTTGGACTAGATGACCTTCTGGGGTCCCTTCCAACCCTAATATTCTATGATTCTATGTCTTTTAGAGAAAGATTTTGAGGATGGGACTGATGGTCTGAGATGGCTTTTCCAATCCCAGCTCCTGCCATATGCCTCCCTTTCCAAATGATACAGAACTGTTCTGTCAAAATCATCTCCTTAATTGAAGCTGCATGACATTTGCTGAGACTTACGGTACCAGAAAAGCTATAATTTATATATAGTCAATGTTATTTTTGTGTTCCATTTTAAAAACACTGAAGCTAGATAACCTTGTTGTGATCCCTTCATTATTCAGACTAGTTTTGTAGGGTCCCAATTAGGGCTGTCAATTAATTGCAGTTAACTCACATGATTAACTAAAAAAAAATAATCGTGATTAAAAAAATTATTCATGATTAATCACAATTTTAATTGCACTATTAAACAGTAGAATACCAATTGAAATTTATTAAATATGGTAAGTGTTTTTCTACATTTTCATAAATATTGTATTCCCTGTTGTAATTTAAATCAAAGTGTATATTACTCTTGATTACAAATAGTTGCACTGTAAAAATAATAAAAAGAAATAGTATTTTTCAATTCACCTCATACAAGTACTGTAGTGCAATATCTTGGTCATGAAAGTGCAAGTTACAAATGCAGATTTTTTTTGCTACATAAAGCACTCAAAAACAGAACAATGTAAAACTTCAGTGCATACAAGCCCACTTAGTCCTACTTCTTGTTCAGCCAACTGCTAAGACCAACAAGTTTGTTTACATTTACAGGAGATAATGCTGCCATTTTCTTATGTACAATGTCACCAGAAAGTGAGAACAGGCATTTAGTTGTATGGCACTTTTGTAGACAGCATTGCAAGGTATTTATATGCCAGATATTCTAAACATTTGTATGCCCCTCCATGCTGTGGCCACCATTCCAGAGGACATGCTTCCATGCTGATGATGCTCATTAAAAAAAAAGTGTTAATTACATTTGTGACTAAACTTCTTGGGGGAGAACTGTATGTCCCCTGCTCTGTTTAGCCACATTCCCCATATGTTTCATGTTATAGCAGTCTCAGATGATGACCCAGGACATGATGTTCATTTTAAGAACACTTTCACTGCAGATTTGACAAAATGCAAAGAAGGTACCAATGTGAGATTTTGAAAGATAGCTACAGAACTCCACCCAAGGTTTAAGAATCTTCCAAAATCTGAGTGGGATGAAGTGTGGAGCATGCTTTCAAAAGTCTTAAAAGAGCAACTTTCCAATGAGGAAATTATAGAACCCGAACCACCAAAAAAGAAAATCAACCTTCTGCTAGTGGCATCTGACTCAGATGATGAAAATGAACATGCATCAGTCCACACTGCTTTGGATTGTTATTGAGCAGAACCCATCATCAGCATGGACGCATGTCCCCTGGAATAGTGATTCAAGCATGAAGGGACACATGAATCTTTAACGTATCTGGCATGTAAATACCTTGTGATGCCGGCTACAAAAGTGCCATGACGATGCCTGTTGTCATTTTCAGGTGACATTATAAACAAGAAGAGGGCAGCATTATCTTCTGCAAATATAAACAAACCTGTTTTTCTGAGTGATTGGCTGAACAAGAACTGAGTGGACTTGTAGGCTCTAAAGCTTTACATTGTTTTATTTTTGAATGCAGTTATTTTTTGTACATAATTCTACATTTGTAAGTTCAACTTTCATGATAAAGAGATTGCTCTACAGTACTTGTATTAGGTGAATTGAAAAATACTATTTCTTTTGTTTTTATTTACAGTGCAAGTACTTGTAATCAAAAATAAATATAAAGTAAGCTTTGTACACTTTGTATTCTGTGTTGTAATTGAAATCAATACATTTGAAAATGTAGAAAACATCCAAAATATTTAAATAAATGGTATTTTATTATTGTTTAACAGTGTGATCAATTCCATGATTAATCATGATTAATTTTCTAAATCACTTGACAGCCCTAATCCCAATATAACCCTGTGCAGTGCCTTCCCAGATAATGCATTACCATTTTTTAAAATAAACTTTGCTCGGTTAATGTTGAAACTTTGAGATGATGGAAGGTTTAGACTATGTGGTAGATGCATATAGTTAACAATGCAGTTAACAGGATGATGCTCCCACATAGTTCTGTAAAGTTCTCTGGGGGTTCTTCTCTTCTAGTGTCCATGTCTTCTTCTGTTGATTGTAAATACTAATCAGGGTCAGTGAGGTCTCTCAAAAATTATATGATATACTTGTAAGTCATACTTTAGTAGCTACTATAAAGTCAATATTTACCAACAGATTCCACACTCAAGTTATTTTGTATTCTAAATGTAGTAGGAAACTTTGTATCACATATACAATTGTATACTAATCTGGGAAATATTGAATTTTTAATATTGACCACTTTTTATCATAAAACATACCTTACATGATTCTTCTGTAAAATTGTTATCATCATATGGAGGACTGTTCTATAGTTTGAACAGGTTAGCTGACATGATGCTGACCACAACACTGCAGTCTTCATACACCAAGACAAATTGAATTCAGCATCATGTCAACTAATTGTGATTCTGAATGTTATTTGTACTGGCTTACATTTATCTCAGTCATGCTCAGCATGTAGCACAATGTGTAACGGTACTTGTATGTCCTTCCATGGGACTCTGCCTAACAACTGCTCAGCTCCTGCCCATGTACCAGCCACAAGTAAAAATGAGAATGGGAACTGGCAAAGCTCTTATCTAAGAACCAGTATAGAGGGTGAAATGAAGCATAAAGAGAACAGCGAAGCCACTTCGGATTCCGACTACCACCAGCCACAAGCAAGCTGTGGGAGAACTGGAAGGGTAACAACAAAGTCCACCCCTCCCCGCCCCTCCCCCCCAAAAGAAAAACAACAACAACAAAAAACAATGCAAAGAGGTGAACAAAGGCACAGAATGAACAGAAGCTTCTTCAGGACTGTGTCTGCTGTCAATGCATTAGGAGACAGGAGCAAGGAAGTATAGCTCCTCAGCCACAGAACCCAGGAGAGAGAAGGCAGACTAGAGTTGCTTCAGTTTATAAAAATAGAAAGGAAACACTCCACTGAAGTTTTTATCAAAGGCTTCCCCAATCACCTTTTTCCTGCAGATTTCAGGGAGGGATACAATTCACATAGACCAAACCATGAATTATGTATCACATCTTTTTATTCAAATTCCAACAACATTTGAATTAATGTATTTAAGATTATAAATAGACAAAAGCTCCAACCATAAAATTTGTATCTGGATCTGGCTGCAGAGTCTGAACCCTGAACTCCGCACCAGATGTAGGGTTTTCTCTCAGGCCTATTTCTAATTCTAAACAAGAAAAGTACTAATATTACTTACCTTCTGAGTGAAAATCAGGACTTAACTGACTTTATAATGGTTGGGGAAATGGTTATGTTAAAGATCATAGTTAAAAGTATGTCCTTACACCAGAAATCACTACTTACCGACTACTGACATTTCAGGAACACTAGCAGTATAAATTTCTTCTGGAAACGTTGGTTCATTGTCATTGATGTCATGGATTTTTATGACAAACTCTGACTCGGGCTCCACTGGCCTCAGAGTTCTTCTGTTAATAGCCTGGGCACGAAGGGTGTAAAAGGCTTTCTCTTCCCTATCAATTCTTCGAGTGGCATGGATGTCACCTGTTTTCTCATCAATAATGAAAAGAGTACCAGCCCCATCTCCTGATAAAATGTACTTGAGAGATCCATCACCCTTGTCCTGGTCAGAGTGAAGCTAAAGGAGAGAGAGAGAGAAAGAAATATTTTACTTTAAAAAGTTTTTTAAAGACATGAAGTCATTCTGCATGCAAAAAAAACAAGATGAGGACTGGAAAAACACTCATTTTCTATTTACATTGACTTGGCACATTGCAGTCATTGTGCTGTATTAAAGCATTCACGTCTCCCTCACTTAACACAAAGAGTCGTTTCACTTGACTGTTGTGGCAGATTTTAGTTTTCCAGCAACACCTGTTCTCGGCTGTGAAACATTTGTGCCACAAATCTTAAAGAAGAATTTTATGTTAATGTTGACCTTTTCTTTCCTTAAAGAGAGCCTATTAAAAATTCACAACCTGCTGTGTTAGTTGTAAATTCACTAAGCAGATAAAGGACATGGCAGGATACATGACAATTAAGGAAAACAGAACAACTGGCAGTGTGTCACACGATTTTTAAATTTTTTATTTCTTATTATTTATGTTTCCTTCTCCTAAACTGGAGTACATTTCAGTGTAACTCATTATCACTTTTATGCCCATCAAATAGTTTTATCAGGCTAAACCAAAAAGCATCAGATTCATTAAGCAATCAGTATTGATTTAAATCAGGTTATCAGATATCTTTCTTTACAAATGACTTCTAACACTGGAAGAGCCCTAATGCAAAATGTTTTGCTATTTTATACTGTACTGAAATGCAATTGGCTAAGCCAGAGTGTTACACTCAACACCACCTCCCCGCTTCCTGTTACACAATTCCCTGCTTTCTCATTGAGTCTGTTATGTCTGATTTGTAGAATTAAATAATTCAATTTATTTTCACCCTGAAATGTATATTTTAAAATGTTTTTAAATTTTGCAGATGTGTCATGTCTGATAAAGGCCCCGATATTTTTTTTTAAGCACCTCTAATCTGTTTCTGATTTTGTGGCCATGCTGTTGAGCATGGAATTTTTTTTTTGGGGGGGGGAACAACCACCACCAACTCTTTAAGCCCATTTAGTGAGTTCAAACAACCATTGGCAAAATTTATGATCACTGTAAGCAGGCAGTTACGTGCCTCACTAACTTATTTGTGCATTTAATGACACTATACATAATAGTTAACAACAATAACATTCATTTCTAGGTGCAAACAGCTGGGCATCTAAGCACTATAAAATGTGTCCACACTTATTTGCACCATCAAATTTTTTGCAACATTTATTTATAGGCACAACATTGTAGCCGCAAAATCAAAGTTCAACAAAAAAAAAAAAAAAAAAAAAAAAAAAAAGGAGGTCAGGCTGCAAGAATATTAGAATGATCCAAAAAGTTTCACACATGAAATAAAACTAGTGCAGCACTTTGGGCTTTCCCCTCATGTTTTAACTATAATTAGGGGAAACAGCATAGCGATATTAAAGTAGCATTGACTACTTATCAGAATACCATCTTCAATCCTACAAGCTAGGATAACAAAAAGATGTTCATGCTTAGGGAATAAACGGATCACACATGTAGATCAGGTATAAATATTCCCCCATGGTATCCAGTTATTACATTTGTTTTCCTGGTACACTATGTTGCTTTCATACTCTCCTCTAAAGCATCTATTTCAGGCCAATATCAGAGGCAAAATTCTAGACTAGATGGACTACTGGTCTGCTCTGATGTAGCAATACCCAGGTGTCTCTGCAGAAACCAAATGAGTTCAATGGAACAGAGGGATGAAGTAAAGGTCTGAGGATTAATTCCTCTTGCTGTGGTAAATTTTCAGAAGCTGAATCTTTCCCACACACTCATAATGAGCAGAGCCTGGAGAAGGGAAGGAACTCATGCAGGATCTAGGACCAAAGCCATTATCAGCTTAGAAACTGAGAAACTTAGAAAACTGATTAAAAGTTACTGAACTTTGATTAGAGTAATTTTCCCATTCTCTCTTGATTCAACAATAACTAACAGTAAGCGTAAGCATGGAGCAAAGAATTACAGATTAAATTTTGCTTGAGCTAAAAATTAAAATAAACAGTGAACACAAAACAAAACATGTTTGTCATACATCTTCCTTTTTCTAAAAACAAGGAAGACAGTCAGGGACAGCTGGTTACATCTAACAGGAAGAAAGCAAGGAAAGAAATTGTAAGGGGAGTCTCTTCTATGTAAGATCTAGTCCTCTTCTTTCCCCCTCCAGTTTCTTTGCCCCCTACAACTTGGAAGTCTCAACCTCTCCTCAGGCTCTCTCTCTTCCACCTCTTCCTTGCTTTCTAATTTTCTTCACTGGTTTTCTCCTAGACATACCCAAGGACAAAAAGGAAATCTCTCTGACAGTTCCTTCAGCTGTGTGCTTCCTAGGAGGGGCAGAGTCATGATACACACAACAGCTGGTGCTCTATCATGGGAAAGGAGAAGAAGAGACTGAGATATATTGAATTACCAAAAAGTAACTTTCCTTTTGAAGTATTTTTTGGCATGAAAACAAATGTGCCTGCAAACATCTGGGGTACATGGTCTCAACCATGCAGGAAGAAACACAAGGTACAAAGGATGTGGTTACATTAGGCCACAGCTTTATTAATGCACCTCGGAACTATCCAGCAATAACTTGTACAACACATGTCACCATTCCTTCACGAAACGTTTCCACCAATTTGAGAGATACTATCAGCTCTCCCTGCTGAGACCCCACCACCCTCCTGTCATATGAGAGTTCTGGGGCTGGGGAAAAGGAGCTGTCTCCCTGCTGTACCAGATATAGGAGTCAACCCCTTCCTTAGCTTCATTAGGGCATACCTTCCCCTATGCTATGGTGGCCCTGCCTGAGGTTCCCTCCTATGGCAGGCCACAGCACAAAAAGTGTGCCTGCCTCAATATCCCCTTTTCTTATAGAGTCCCCAATAACTCCAGACATGCTTCTACATATAAATGGATCTTTTGTGGGGTTAGTTTATAACAAAAGTCCCACTTCATAATTCAAAATTCCCCAGTCCAAATAGTACATTCACTCTTTCCAGTCCCTACAATACACCAAATACAGCTCTGGCTCTTCTCACTGTGCCCCAGCTCCCCAGTGCAGTTTTGACTTCTCTTACCACACCTCACACCTCACACTCTAGCTGTTTCCCTATGGTTCTACTCATTCCTCCATCATTCCCCAGACTTCAGCCCTCCGGCTCAGAGAGCCAGCAGGCATCTCCTTCTGTTGCTCTCAGCCTTCATCCCTCTCTGACTGTGGCACTGTGTCCTGGGGAAGTTTGTAGGTGGACCCCTCTCAGCTGCCTCCTGTTTTCACCAGCCTGATCTGGTTTGCTGCTCACTAGGAAACTTTCATGGCTCCCTTCTTCAGGGGCATCCCCTTCCTGAAGCTCTGAGCCTATCTCTGCCTTTCCTCTGAGCTCTCTTGTCCTCTGAATTCTGGATTCCAAACTCTGTTGCCTTTGGACCACTTGTCATTTATAACTCCCAGAGGCAGCCCCTCCCTCCCCATGACACCAAACTAGGGTGCAGTAGGACTGCAACAGGAGAAGTTGGCCCAATTTCATTTAAGGGGCCAGGTACCCTGTTACACTTCCCTAAACACACTTCCAATTCTGGTTTATCAGGAAACTAGACCACCCTCTGGAACAAATACTTCCACTTGACAATTACCACCTGCTAAGTTGTGACATCTTGAATAATATCTCCTGACCCTACCCCATCAGATCCTGGAGCTGCTGTGGAGTAGGTGAAAAAATTCACACCTGCCCTAGCTATGAGGGAAAAATTCCGTCTCAGTCCCAAAAAGGTGAGTAGTGCAATTCCCTCGGCAAACCAAAAAAACTGGTTCTATGCTGATCCAGGGAGAAAAAGGGTTCTGACTGGAGTGACAGGTGTATATATACACCTTTCCTATCCCCTAAGTGTTCAGGGGCCCAATGACCTACCTGAGCCTCTTCTGGTCAACCCCCATCTCAAGTGATATCACTCCTAAGGAAGGGGGAAATCTTTTAAGGGGCTACAACCTCTTTTCCCCCAACTGGCCAGACAAAGCCCCACTCATAGTTGCAAGGAGCTCATTTTTAGAAGCCTTTGACAGTTTCATGGATTAAATGTAGAATTCTGTGTATGTGATATATTATCTGTGCATATCTATATATCTACAGTATTTAAAATATATTTACACTTCATTCTAATACATTTCTAATTGCAAAGTTCTGAGTCAATAATATTGTCACCTTAAATATTAAATTACTGCATGTAGTCACAGATTGTCCCACTTTCTTAATACCATAGCAAAGTCAACATGCCATTCCTGAAATATTTATCTGTTCAGGTCACTGAGTGGTTATAAAAAACATGCAGTGGTGACAGGCTAATTTAAAGTAGCCCTTTTCTTTTACCAAATTATTGTAGAGATGAAGAGATATATCTGCCCTTGATCTGCATGTGAAATTTCTAACAACTTTAATGGGAGTTGCACTTGCAGAATGAATTCGCTTCACCTGCATTAAATCAGAGTAATAAAGCTCTATGCAGATGAAGGAAGTCACGTTTGCTGAGGTAAAATCCACTTTTCAAAATCAGAGTCAGAGTGTGGGTCCATAAAGCAGCTCCCTTCAGTTACTTTTCTAGCCTATGAGCTACAGCATATTCAAATATCCCACCTAGAGCTGTGCTCACACAGGATTCTGGGGTTTATCATAAGAAACAGAGGTTTATAAGGTTCACTCCAAATGTTCAGTGTCACTAAGGGGTGCTTCCACGGTCCCAATAGGCACTCATTTTCTAGAAGTCTCCCCAAGCTCAGGGGTGCTGGGAGCACAACTCACATTTGCAGGTAGGCAAAAATAACACATGAAGAACCACAGACATAAAGCATAAGTAACTGTTTTCTGGCATGCGTATATCACCCTAAGGTGGTCTGAGGAGCTATGTTGTATTCAACAACAAACATATGCATTAGTGATAGGAGGACTTTGAAACACTTAAAGGGTTTAAGTTGGGCTCAAAGAATCACTTATCAGAACTTTAGACCCTCTTTCATTTGCAAATTGGGGTACATAGCTCTCAAAAATAACCTCTCCTGGGATTTCTTCTTTTCTTCATTTTTACCCAACCAGCAAATAGAAAATAAAGGTGATAAAAAACTGTAAGGAGGAAAGAATGGTATTAACCATTTTTTTTAAAACCTCAAAAGATAATTCCAGTCTGAGGGATGAAGGAAAGTTTGAGTTGTTTCTTATTTTGTTCAGAATTACCTTAAACAACTGTTCAATTAATTGCATAATAATTTGGAGAATCTGTTTCCTTCATTTTCACAAGATACACTGTATAAACTCATGGATCCATTGTTGGCAGATAATTACATTACTTACATGACATATTTACCGGGGTGAATCCTGAAATGTTTCCAAGCCCTCCCGCCCTCCCGAAAAAGGTTGGGAATTTGGACTGTCCCTATTTTTCATAGAATGAGTATAGGATAGCTAGACACTCTGGATAAAGGCAATACAGAATGGAGATAGATATAGGGTTTCCCATTACTTTATAGTAGGGCTGTTCATAATAGTCACAACAGTACTTCAAATTAGTTTGTCATGAATTTAAAATGGGACTCTGTTTCTCCAAAAGGATCACAAACCTATGCTGAGTTTCTGAGATTTGTCATATTTCAAAAGGTCTCTTAGCTGCTACATATGTATAAAAAGTACTTAAACTGCTGATGAAAATGTAACGATATTTGGGAAAAGCCACAACATTTAGTCAACGAAGAGTGTCTTCCTCTACTGCACCCAAATGAACCAGAAGTAGTTAAATAAAGGACTTTGAGGACACACCTATGAATGCTTTGGGGGTGGCTGGCTGCCCTACTGCAGAGCAGAATATTTAGAAAGAGGCTGTAGTTCCCACACTTAATACATAAAGACTTCAGAAGAACTCACAGGGAGGACCTATCACCATGGTGTCACAGACACTGCAGGGGCACTATGCTGGCACCCAATCCTACTCCAACACCAAGCACACATTACAGTAGTGTGTTCACTCTCCCCTGAAGCTTCACGGTCTGTAGGTCAGACTACAGGTGGTAACTAGAGGAGTAAAGCAGTAAAACACACAGAAGTGAGGTAAGGAGGTAGACTATATTCTAGCTCATTCTGTAAGCACTGCCACCTTTCCTTTCTGTGGGTCAGAAATGAAATAACTTCTGCAAGGTGCTACAGCCTTACTCTGTTGTAAGATCAAAAGCAGGTCCTCTGGCACTGACTTCACACACATAGCATTGTTGCAAATCAAAAACAAAACCAAAACCTCTGTTCAGTAAGATGGCAACCTATAGTGCTAATATCAGAAATGTCCATTATAAATGACGTTTTGGGGGAAAAAACCCCAAAACTGAATTATTTTAAATAGTTCTATGAAAATTTAAAAGATATTGTCCCAAGTGAAATGAAATTTGTCTTTTCCTGACTAGCAGGGAAGTTGGCAAAAAATAAGCTAGTGGAGTTTTCCTGTATACTACTTTAAGTGTAAAACATTTCACATAGCTCTTTTGGCTAATGGGCGTCTATGTTTCATGACAGCCAAGCTGAGAAAGGAAGAGACATCTGTTTCACTTAACAATTTTGTCTCACAAAACAATCAGCTGTGAAGATGTGGTTTTGTTTCTATCTCCATACCTGATATTTTGCAAACCAATGAATTTCTTGTTTCTACCTCCCACAGGAGCACTTCACTTTTCAGTGGTCACCACTGTATACTTTATCTTACTAGACAAAAAACAGAATATCTGCTGTATTTTTTCCCAATGGGTTTGACTCACTGTACAGCAACTGCAATTACCATATGTCACAGCCCTGTGCATTTAGTTATTAATCTAGACTGAGATTAAAATACTTTGTTTACCTGAAAACACATTAACCAGAGCACTATCACTTACTACTGTAAGGCAGTATTATTAAAATGAATGCAGTGTCATAAATACTGGACAATGTTTGGAAAAAGATGAAGCAATAAGCCTATTAGGTGTATGGCTTTTATAGAAACATTATTAGCAGTGCAATAGGGAAAGATACACAACAGCTAGAAAATGTAATTGAGTTACATAAAATAAAGCTAACTCAGACTTGTTCCCCCCAGCCCCTTCATGGAAAAGACAGATATGTAAAGTTGATAGACTGATAAGTCTCTTGAGCAATTTCCTGTCAGTTATACCTCCAGAGTTCTGCAGTATCTTCATTAAAGTCTGTAGAGTTACTTCAAATTTACACCGGTGCAGTTCTAATTTGAAAAGTGACTTGAAAATTACACTGGAGGTTTACACCTTAATTGCCTTTCAATGATTCCAAATCAAATCTGCTCACTATATAAGTAAAAAGATTTTTCTTCCTTAATTGCCAGCCCTCCAAGCTCCACATGGAATCTGAAAGTTGAATTCTTGCTGTAGTACTAACAAAAGTAAAAAGTTTGAAACCTACTTCCATCAGTAAAGACAGAAGATACTATTCTGAATAACATAAGGAGCAGATTGATTAAGAAGGTGCCATTTTCACATGCAAGAAAATTTGGAATACTGGAATAGCTAATAATAATGGCAAGTATTCTGATGTAAGGATTAATACAATTTGTTTCTATTCAAATTACAGGTTCCAAGGTCATTATCTGAATTTTAGTTAACCTAAAATTCAGAGTATCAAGATACAAATAATAAGAATGTATGTAGTCACTTTTCAGATTAGAACTGTACTACAAGTAAAATCTATCAACTAAATTCTTACATTAAACTTCTATTCATTTCAAGCCCATTTTCATCTTGTTTTACTGCCCAGTAATATATAGGAAACTTCCCTGTATAAAACAAATCTCACTTTTTTCCTCAGTAGTTTTCACCAAATAATACAGACTATTCAGTTCTACCTTCCCAAATGTGTTTTTAATTCCTATAACTTGCAATTGTATCACTCTATACTGTGTATATTTTCAGGAGCATGTACACCAACAATGAGACCTAGATATAAAATTCAAATCTAGAAAATGTCCTGAATTTTCTCCAGTTTGGAACAGTAGTTTCAGATGGAATGTTTAACTCCATCTTTATTTTTTAGCTTCTTTCTATTTAATTATAGTTAAATCATATATTGGAGGAAGTGTTCTCACTTATACTGTAATTCTTTGCCCTAGACACTGATATTCAGATGTTAAAAAAGATCAAACCCTTTTTTTTTTCATTCATCTCTTTTCTGAACACCCTGTAGTATAGTAGTACTCTCCTTGCAATTAACTCCTACAGGAAGGCTTACTTATAAAATACAAAAGCAGACCCTAATTCTAATAACTATGGTATTGAAGAACAGTTATTTCCCCTACATCTCAAAACATAAGGTATTAAAACTTGTCAGTTAATTTCCCTTTGTACCAGCCTAGAAGACAAGATCTACAACAGATGTGGCAAAACCATTTCTCCTTTCCGTTTTCTCTTTTTAGAGTATTTATCCTGCACAATCTTTTCCCTAACTGCTGAGTTTTAAGTGAAGCAGCTTGGTGCCAAATTTCATTCATTTGTAATGAGACTCACTTATTTTGACTTATTCTGAAGGTAGTTTTTAAAGTAACTCTCTTGTCTGATGAAGGATTTTGCACTGTGTTTCAATGAGATACTTACAGTCTCACTCTTAGTCCTGGTCTACACTGCGGTGGGGGATTGATCTAAGTTATGCAATTTCAGCTACATGAATAACGTAGCTGAAGTCGACATACTTAGATCGCCTTACCTTGGTGTCTTCACTGCAGCGTGTAGACTGCTGCCGCTCCCCCATCGACTCTGCCTGCGCCTCTCATGGTGCTGGGTACAGGAGTCGACAGGAGAGCGCTCAGGGGTTGATTTATTGCTTCTAGTCTAGACGCGATAAATCAATCCCCACTGGATCTATCACTGCCCGCCGATCCGGCAGGTAGTGAAGACATACCCTTAATCTACTGAAATCTCACTCATTTATGTTGTCACAGCTTGCAAGTCCTGTGCTATAGCATGTTATTTAAAAGAGGTGAGAAACAGAGAAGAAGAATGCATATCTGAAAGAGCAATTTTGTGGGACTGGGAAAGATGACAAGAGAACAAAGTTAAAAGAAAGTACAGCAACTGCATATTGGTTGCAAGGTAAGAAAAGCTTTGAAATCCTCTTACTTGCTCAGAACAGACAAACACAAACACTCCACTCTGCACTGCACAGCCAAGGTTAGATTAGCTGATTTCAGTTTGGATTTATTAGTCTCACTGTGCCAAATTTATCTCTGGTGTAAATCCACTCAAGTTATTCGGGAGAGAGGGGAGAAAATTTGAACAAACCCCATAAGGTCCATATGACAATTAATCTCAGACTCGGTAAACCCATTGTTAACTACTGCTCTCCAGCATGACGTCTGTTGCTGATGACTCCTTGCTGTTTTAGGCATTGAACTTCATAGGAGCAACAGAGGCTTCATCATGAGTGTGTGAAATCAGTGCCACCCTGGCCATGCCCCTCCCCAGGTCAAGGCCACCTAGCAGACGGGGAAGATGCAGCTGCCTTGTGCTGCCACAATTTCTACTCTGGCAGAGGCCATACCCTTTCTGGCAGAGCCAGTGGGACCTAGAGATTAATTTGATACTATGCACCAAGTAGCAGTTGTGAGTTATCAGGTGAATGCTTAATTTTCCTTCCATTGTTTAGTGCAAAAAGTAAAATATTAGGGTAAGTTCTCCTTTTAAAACTGCAGAAGATCAGAAGTAGATCAGTGTGAAATATGTACGTAACCTGTACCTGTTAATGGTTCAAGCCAACAGAAAAGGACACAACTGTGAGGTTTTCTTCATGGAGTTTCTCCAACATTGTTCTGGCAGGATAGCTGTGTTTGCCATGGACTGAGCTGCAGGGCAGACCCACAAACCCTGCTGATCTATAAGAGGCAAGAACCATCCACATAGTCACTTGGTCTTCTCATTGGCTCTGAAGCCCAGTTTCCCTTTCCCACTCTCTAGAAGCTAGGATAACCCCAACCATGAACAGGGCTGCTGCACAACCTCTTAAACAGGCTTCCCATGGCAGAGGGGTTTCAATGGTAAATGTAAAGCAATCTCAAGCTATATCAACTCTCTTAGGTGTTCTTCACATAGCTATTGGGTAAAGTGATGTACATCCTTTGGCCTGACCCATACCCAAGTTGGAACTGTCCACTGCCTTTCTCTTCCTTCCTTAAGGATCTCAGCACAGTATGGAGGGGGGAGGATGCTACTTATGACTAGGAATTTAAGTTTCCTTATACTCATTATTGCATAGTTTATATGTTTCAAGATTGGAATGTTTCTTTTTGCTGGCTTGTTAGTTTCTGGAGCTGCAAACTCTTATGGGGTATAATTGAGAATTGTCCACTATATGCATTTTGAAAAGAGTTGACCAGGTTTCAAGAGCATACCCCCACTCAGCATAAATTGGTCTAAGGTGAATTAGGAAGCTTAATGTGCTGAAACCCAAAGCAGCCCTTTCTTTCACTGCACTGGAAACTCCATAAACACAGGAAAGAAAAAAAATATTAATCTACACAGGCTTTTCAATAAGGACAACAATCAAAGAGGTAATTAAGCAACAGTTTCAGGAGACCTTTGTGCCAACAATAAGCAACATTTTTTTTATTAGATAGCTTAAATATGACTTTATAAAGGAGCTTAGGTATTAACCAAATAACCATTAAAACAACATTAGACTTCATACAGCTTATTATACAATTTGCATTATGTATAAACATCATTAAGTCCTTTTCTTTTTAAATGAATGCAAAACTTCATTAACATCAATGCTTCTTAGCTCTTTTGGCTATTGCTGGAGGCTCACCGAAAACAAGGTTTTCTTTGTTTCCAAATAGAATCACTGTAAAATATAAATTGTTAAGGGCTGGGCAAAAAATGTACCTCTCTATCTTAAGTCAATTTTGCGTTCACAAACATTCTGGAAACCAGTTACAATGGCACGGCAGCACCAGCTCTACCAACATACACCAGACTTCCTACAGCCCACAACTCTGTCAGTGCACCCCAATCCATGTGCAAACCTTGTACAGAACCACCAATTGATTTAGGCTATGAATGCTTTAAGGCAAGGACTCTGTTATTATAGTGGCATGGGTACATTCTTGGGGCAGCTATCCTATGCCATTGCTCACCACTGCCCATGATACCAAGGCTACCCTCGTATTTGTAGTGCATTAGCTTTCACTGAGTTAATGTGAATATGTCTACTCAAGCTAGGTGGTGGGAATGGTGTGGCTAGGAGGAGAGGGATGGCAAGAGGTGTTCTAGCTGCAGAGGGGTCAGGAAATGAAGATGTGTGGTCAGTAAGCCTTGGATGGATTCTTTGAGAAAATCTGCATTTTACTGGTCCCTCAGGGGTTTGGAAAGGAGTGGGAGGAGAAAGAAGTGGCAACTTCCTGATTTCAGCACAGATTAATGTGGTGTTTCCAAAGACACACAGCCCAGAGGTTGGAAATGACAATGCAGGTACCTTGACTGCTGAGGGAAAAGAAATATGTGCTGTTGCCAACATATGGATGCTGGGGATTCTTGGATCATGAGATTGCAGAAGCTGGTGAGAGAGCAAGGAGTACATCATGACACAGACATTGCTGAGTACGGACTGATTTGGATGGAGAGAGGTGGCAACCTTAGCATCATAATTTGCTTACTCTTCAGCATCTAACTGGTGAGCTAAGAAGTTGTAATCTTCCAGACATTGAGGTGATTCAGTCGGGTGGAAGTGATCACAATTTTGTTCCTGGTGTACATCTTATAAAATCTCTGAGAGAAGATCTGGACTGCATCAGAGATTTGTATCCGGAAGCTGTGACAGTTTTCTCTGATTTGGCTGAGCATCTGAATAATTGCTACAGCAATAATATAAAACTATTAATAAGCTATTCATAAGATCTGTAACCTGCTTGTATTATCTCTCAGGGTGAGACACTGCTTGATTCAAATCCTGTCTAGTTTATAGAACTCAGACTGTGATTTTAGGTATTTCTTAGGTAACCAACTTTGACCTGTGCGCTTATTACTTACAATCACTTAAAATCTATCTTTCTGTAATTAATACATCTCTTTTGTATTTTACCTAAAACAGTGCATTTTGGTTGAAGTGCTTGGGAAATGTACTCAAGTTGCAAGGGCTGGTGCATGTCCCCTTTCCTTTGTAGAAGTGGGGTACTCAGTAATAAACTTACACTGGTCAGGCTTCTGACCAGGGCAAGATGGTACAGCTCTGGGGTCCTAGGCTGGGGAGCTGGGGAAATTGGCTGGAGCCTCTCTATTGTTACTTCATGAGTGGCTGGCAAAAGCATTCCTATAACTCAGTTGGGAGTGTCCCTGTCTGTGGATATCTGTGTAAGTGCAGTAGCTGGAGAGGTTTACAGTTTGTCACAACATCATAGTGTGAGATGGAGCCCAGGTTGGTAAGCCAGAGTACTCAGCAGTATCCCAGTTCCAGGCTGCACCCCAGGGACCAAAACTGTGTACACTATTCTAAACATAACCTCTCTAAACTACTCTCTCTCTCATTTTCTCCAACTTATATAAGGCCACTTGAGTTTTTTTTTTCCTTAAGGCCACTGCCAAGCCTTATTCTTAAAATTTAACCACCATAATCGATAGTCATTATTCTTATTTTCAACTAAATGCCACCGGAACTGTTTCGCTCTTTTTCTTTGTTTCCCACCTCTGTTCCCACTTACTTTGTTTTCCAACTGTAATGTAATTGTCCCTCTTCAGTTATAATTACTGGCATTTCTATGGCTTTCATTACCTATAGTATCCTTGCTTATGGATCATGTAGGTGTCATGTTACAGAAAAGCCTTTTTGGGTAGTTGGTAGCATGGCAGGTGTACCAGAAGCCATCAGGAGAGTGTAAATGGCACTTTTGGCCCCGTTAGTTTTAGTACGCAGTGCATTCTAGAAATTATTCATCTATGAAAAAAAATCACCATTTGGGTTGGCAGAAAGGAAAGGCTGCAAATGCATACTCCATGGGAGTATTCTGTGCCATTGCTCATGCACAGAATTCATGTACTTTGCAGATTCCCCCCACCCCCACCCCACCCCCTCAAATTAAATTACACCTTTTGCCCACGAGGGGCTGTTGTGCACCAGCAGACAGGGAAGTTGGCAAAGGGCCAGAGCAGCCAGCCATGGAGAGAGGGGGGAAAGGCTGCCTTCTCATAATGCCCTGGCTCTGGAGCCGGGTGAGGAGGCCTGGGATATAGAATCATAGAACCGGAAGGGATCTTCAGAGTGTCTCATTCAGTCCCCTGCACTCAAGGCAGGATTAAGTATTATCTAGACCGTCCCTGACAGGTGTTTGTCCAACCTGCTCTTAAAAATCCCTAATGATGGAGATTCCACAACCTCCCTAGGCAACTTATTCCAGTGCTTAACCCCTCTGACAGTAAGGAAGTTTTACCTAATGTCCAACCTAAACAGCCCTTGCTGCAATGTAAGCCCATTGCTTCTTGTCCTATCCTCAGAGGTTAAGAACAACAATTCTTCTTCCTCCTCCTTGTAACAACCTTTTATGTATTTGAAAACTGTTATGTCCCCTCTCAGTCTTCTCTTCTCCAGACTAAACAAACCCAATTTTTTTTTCAAACTTCCCTCATAGGTCATCTTTTCTAGACCTTTAATCATTTTTGTTGTTCTTCTTTGGACTTTCTCCAACTTGTCCACATACTTCCTGAAATTTAGCATCCAGAAATGGACACAATACTCCAGTTGAGGCCTAATCAGCACAGAGTAGAGCGGAAGAATTACTTCTCATGTCTTGCTTAGAATATTCCTGCTAATACATCCCAGAATGATGTTTGCTTTTTTTGCAATAGCGTTACACAGTTGACTCATATTTAGGCTGTGATCCACTATTACTCCCAGATCCCTTTCCACAGTACTCCTTCTTAGGTAGTCATTTCCCATTTTGTATGTGTGCAACTGATTGTTCCTTCCTAAGTGGAGTACTTTGCATTTGTCCTTATTGAATTTGATCCTATTTACTTCAGACCATTTCTCCAGTTTGTACAGATTATTTTGAATTTTAATCCTATCCTTCAATGCATTTACAACCCCTCCCAGCTTGGTATCATCCACAAACTTTATAAGTGTACTCTCTATGCCATTATCTAAATCATTGATGAAGATATTGAACAGAACCAGACCCAGAACCAATCCCTGCGGGACCCCCCCTCATTATGCCCTTCCAGCTTAACTGTGAACCACTGATAACTACTCTCTTGGAATGATTTTCTAACCATTTATGCACCCACCTTATAGTAGCTCCATGAAAGTTGCATTTCCCTTGTTTGTTCATGAGAAGGTTATGCGAGACAGTAACAAAAGCTTTACTAAAGTCAAGGTATACAACATCTACTGCTTCACCCTGATCCACAAGGCTTGTTACCCTGTCAAAAAAAGCTATCAGGTTGGTTTGACACGATTTGTTCTTTACAAATCCATGCTGAGCGTTACTTACCACTGCATTATCTTCTAAGTGTTTGCAAATTGATTTCTTAATTATTTGTCATCTAGTCCAACCCCCTGCTCAAAGCAGGACCAATCCCCAATTTTTGCCCATGATCCCTAAATGGCCCCCTCAAAGAATGAACTCACAACCCTGGGTTTGGCAGTCCAATGCTCAAACCACTGAGCTATCCCTCCCTGGTACAGAACTTAAGCTGACTGATCTGTAATTTCCCGGGTTGTCCTTTTTTCCCTTTTTATAGATGGGCACTATATTTTCCCTTTTCCAGTCTTCTAGAATGTCTTCCACCTTCCATGACCTTCCACCTTCCATGACTTTTCAAAGCTAATTGCTAATGGCTCAGTCAATCAGCACCTTGAGTATTCTAGGATGCATTTTATCGGGCCCTGGTGATTTGAAGATATCTAAATTGTCTAAGTTTTTTTTTCTTGTTCTTTCCCTATTTTAGATTCTGATCCTACCTCATTTTCACTGGCATTCACTATGTTAGATTTCCAATCACCACCAACTTTCTTGGTGAAAACTGAAACAAATAAGCCATTAAGCACCTCTGCCATTTCTGCATTTTCTGTTATTGTCTTTCCCCTCTCATTGAGTAATGGGCCTGATCTGTCCTTGGTCTTCCTCTTGCTTCTAATGTACTGGGGGGGTGGGCAGCATGGGTCGTCACATTGATTGGGATTCAGAAGGGCTAGTGGGAGTGAAAAATTGGGGAGTGGACACAAGAGCTAGTGGGATGACAGCACTGAGTGAGGGGCTGAATGGGAGTATGGGTGCAGGGCCACATGGGGGAGAGGAGGGAGAAGAGGTGGCTAAATGGGGGTGCAGGGACACATAGGGATGGGGCAGACTGAATGGGGGAGACTAGGGGTCAACCATTTTCTGCATGGGGGAGGTTCCTCAACTCCCTAAAAATCCCTCCCCCTCCCCCATTCCATTCTTCTCCCACCCACAGTCAACAACCCTCCAGGTTCACTCCAAGGCTCCTGCCCAGCAATTACTTCCCTCTCCCACAGCTTCTCCATTATCCCTGATTCCCCCAACCCTTTTTCACTGCTTCTGAGGGGTGCAGGAAATATGTTTCTTAATTGTAGCTTAAATGAATTATTACTTAGAGTTCAGTATTAATATGCCTATTAAGGAATTTATTTGTCAAAAAACATTTCCTGAATCTTTTTTGTTTTCTGTATTGTTACAGACATAGTTCCTCACAAGTATTTTGAAATAAATTACCAAAATAATTGAAACTGGTGTGATTATATTGTGTTATTTTGACAAATAAGATATGCAGAATTTTAAAATATTGTGCACAAAATTTTTAAATTTTTGGCTCAGAATTCCCCCAGAAGTAATCATTCCTGAAACGTCCTCCAATTCTTCTCAAGTAGCAACTCCACATTTAACCCCTTGCATTCCTCCAACTCTGCATTCCTTAGTGGTCCTTTCACCATTTTTCCTTAATCTGCCTGTAGTTTGCTAGCATAAGTATTACTTCTGATCCACTGAGTGGTCTCTATTAGGATGCACCCATCAGGAACTGACTTAAAAGGATATTAAGAACATGTCTATTTTCCCCTCAGTTGGACTATTCACTTGTCTGGCTCCTTATCCTTCCAGGATGACCTGAAATACTCTCCTTGTCTTTAAGGGTCATTCCAACATACAAGGGGCACCTACCGAGGAGATGGCAACCTCATTACATCATCATACAATTTAATTACCTTAATGTTCAATATTTCTTCTAAACAATAGATATTTACAGAGAACAAAACATCTTCTAGTTCTGATCTGTGTGACATTCCACAATTCAAACTATATCTTCCTTAAATGCTTTCCCTCTGTATTAATATCCAGCCATATCCATTTAGCCACTCATGCAGGTCAATACTGATACCATATTTACTTACACCAAAGTAGAGATTCATTTTCATTTTATTAAATGCTTTCCTAAATTCCAAGTAAACGGCATCCACCTTTACACCATCAGCTCCTTTTATTAGCTTCCTCAAAAGTGATAAAAATGTCATGAGCGTATTTTCTTAAATTCATACTATATTTAAATAAATTATAACTCCCTAGATGTTCTCTCTCTCTCTCGCTGTCTCTCTTTTTTTTTAAACTACCAGTTTACTTTGATGTCTTCTGCTCAATTTCCTTCAATGCTCGTCTCATTCTGTCAGAATTTGCTTTGGTGAAATTCAGCATAGTTCTTTATCTCCTTTCTGTTATCATTTTAACCTTTATTACTAACTTAACTAGATTACAACCATGATTGCTTAAGTAATAATAATAGTGCTTAGCCTTTATATTCTTCCTGATAGAGTATTTTCAAAGCTCTGTATACATTGTATTACTCTCAACACCTTTGTGAGTTTGATGAGTATTGTGATTGTCAATTTACATGTGGAGTAAGTGAGGCACATAGAAGTGATTTGACCTGATCAACCTCTCACAGCAAGTCAATATGTATTCTTCCTCTTCCTAAAATATTTTGTAAGCACTCAGCATAAGCACCCAAATTTCCTGAAGCACACACTTATGTACATACGGAAACACATAAACCTCAAAATACACATGGCACAAGCAATTACATCAGGATTGCATTTGCCTCAGAAGAAAACATGCAAAAGTGCATGCCTACATTGGAAAGTTTGGTGAATAATGTGTAAGAAAGGAGGCCCTGAACTGTTTCATCTCCACATATTTCTTACTTAGCTTATTCTTTCTATTCAATGTGCTCCAATGTGGCCACCAGACTCCTTATTGTTGTTGTTTTTAAAGCCTGTTGATATGCAAATATAGCCCTTACACAGTATCTTCCTGGCTAGCAAAAAGAAGCTTCAAATTTAGTGTCAGTATATACTTTTATTTAAGCAATTATATAGTTTATCTTAAATGTATTAAGATTTAATTTTTTATGTTAGAAAATGGTGAATGATGCATTTTGATTATGTGGTGTCAAACTCTATTTGGATAGAAATCAATTGAAAATGTATGAAAATAGTATTTTTATTAATAGTATAATTATTAATTAAAATTACCTTAAATGTGCTGGATAAATAGAAAAAGTTTATCAAATGTATTACATTTAAAACTGATTTATTAAACAAAGGAAGTAATATCTGTAGTTAGTGAATTGAACTGATTGTTTCTGGTCACTATGTCCTTCAAATTTTCAGAACTAGTAGATCTCATCTAACTTTTTATTCATAGTTTGGAAGAGGAGCTTTTCAGCATTTTCATCTCTCAATTGGTTTCTTAACTTGAAATGAACTAATCATTGAACTGAGCTAGCTGAATAAACTGAAATAAAGAAAATATTCTCTCTGTACCTGCAGAAGAGGTTACTGCTATCAAAAGCTGGTTCAGCACTTTGGTTCCAACTTGGGTGCTTACCCCATGACTTCCATCAGTTCAGTGGTTTGACCTTCTTTAAAACTTGACAGTAAACATGTCTTGCTTCATATTATTTTTTGTATTTAAAGGATTTTAATAGATAATAATAAATTTAGGCCTTAACGTAAATTGTCAATTTCAAATTTAATTTTAAATGGGCATTTTTTAAAAATGAACCCGTATTTAAACAAACAAACAAAAAAATCATTGTTTTGTATCCACCCTGCTAGCCCCTGGGGTGCAAATATCAGAGTGACTGGTATAATTCTCTATTTGCTTTCTTTGGCCAATGTGAGGAGCAACAATGATGAGCTCTATATCCAGCCACTACTGCTAGCCGTGAAGTCTCATTAATATGGAGCTTTTGACAGGAAATTGTTTAAAGTAGGGCAGCGGTTGTCAAACTGTGGACTGTGACCCCATTTTAATGGAGTCACCAGGGTTCTCTTAGACTTGCTGGGGCCTAGGGCCAAAGCCAAAAACCAAGCCCCACTGCCCAGGGTTGAAGTCCAAGCCCCACCACCCAAGGCCAAAACCGAAGCCCAAGGACTTCAGTCCTGGGCGACGGGGCTCAGGTTATAGGCCCTCTGACTGGAGCTAAAGTCCTTGGGGCTTTGGCTCCCCTGCCTGGGGCAGTGGGGCTTGGACTTTGACTTTGACCCTGCCACCCATGGCAATAAGTCTGAGGCAGGCTTAGGGGACATGTAGTAATATTTTTTGTCAGAATGCGGTCACGGTGCAATGAAGTTTGAGAACCCCTGAAGTAAAGAAAACAGTCATTGTGGAGAAAGGCTGGCTTAGAAGTCACAGAAAATAATTGTAAAGAAAGGACAATATCATGACCCCAAGATCCACATGAGGTTGTGACCTTGTGCATGCATTAGCCACTTTCACAATATCACTATGCCTTTCCATCGGAGGGGGAGGTCCATGGGATAGAAAACTTCAGGGAAAGAGTTGGGTTGGGGACAAGGAGTGGAAACCTTGGCATTGAGTAGGGCAAGGCTGATAAACACATAATTGACTCCTCTGCCTCTGTGTAGATGACCCAAGCAAAAGTAATAGGAATCTGGGTCCATACTGCCTTTCCAACAGAGCCCTTTCTATTCTATGAAGCAAAATCTTTTGAGGGTGAGTCTTGGTCAAGCAGCTGCACTGGCAGAGTGGGGGAGTTGGCTGCTGAAGTGTAAGCTCATGCAGCATATGGGGCTTCTATATAAATGCCTCTGACCTTCTGTTGATCTTCTGCCTTTGGAGCATAGGGGCAAGAGATGAGGTGAGGGGATCAACAGGATTTGTGGGTGGGGCCTCCCGCCTGTTTCTTGTCCATTCTCATCTCTTCTCTCTTCTAGCATTTTCTGAATTTTCCAAAAATTTCAGGCCTAATCCTGGAAACAGCTAAGCTCCCTGAAGTCAATGGGAGCTGGAGTAGCACAGTACCTACAGGATTTGCTCATCAGCATGCAAGTTCAAGCCATTAGTCTCTTGACCATGACAGGTCTCACTCCCATTCTCTCAGATGGATGTCATTCTCAAACCTAAGGACACAGAAACTGGATTGAGGCTGCATATTTAAAACTGACAAAGGGCAAAACAGGGAGCGTATGATGCACAAAATGCCCTGCACTGAGGAGTGACTCCTCCTTTAACCTCCTAAAAAATGAGGCATGAAAACAATCAAGCCTGGGAAAATACTCTAGGGTGAGACACATGAACCAACAGCAACATTAGTGGGGAACAGGGGTGGGTGGGTTGTTGTGTGTGTTTATTCAGAAGAACAATGTTCCTCTGTCCACTTAGGACAAAAAATAATTTGAACCTAAATTATATATTAACTCAAAAAACATGAGGGAACTGTTTAATGCAGAATTTTAGGTTTAAACATTTTTATCAGCTGCACAGACAAAAATTCCGATATAATAATAAGACAAGACTTTCAGCAGATACACATTTTAAAAAGATAGACAGTCATGTTTTACTTTTTAGACATATTCCATCCCCCTCATGGGTATTTTATTGTAAGTGACTGATTTTCCATCACCAACACTCTCCACTCCTCATTGTTATCTGTGTATATAGGGTTTTTAAAAGGTCATCTGCATTTGATAAAAGAAATACCCCTAAAGCGCCAGACTTTAAATTGCTGTTGAAACTGCACGGTTTTCAGCTATTTATACATTTATAACTTCAAACAAGGTATATGTCGAACATTTCTGAAGCTTCCTTTTTTATTATGCTTTTAATTCCTGGAGTGAATGACTGTATTGTGATGAAGTGGACTCTGCTTTTCCATAGCTACAGCTACGAATACATATCACCTCAATTTAATCAGTTTTTTTTACTTTTTAGAAAATCCTTTTGTGACAGGCAGACATCACTTCAAAAAGAAAGAAAAAAAATATTTCCTAAGACACTAGTTTAAAATACGAATATTGTTTCAAACAGACTTCTTTCTTTCCTAAAGGAAAGAAAAGCTAGCCTATAGAAACACATTATCATTTAAAAGTCCTTGGTTGGAAACCACCCAACAGGATTGCAAGCCCCTAGCATGATGGTAGCTAAGTACATTTCACTGATGATTAATTCTCTTGTATGTCTGGTGGACAGGTGCCACTATCTACACAGAGTCTTCATTCTAAATCTCCCTGCCAGCTGATCAATGGAATTACATTTTTGTGCTGGCACTAGACTGAACTGATCGTCTCATTTAGAAATGAGATGCTGCAATGTCAGATCAATGCTACTGGTTGGTTCTGAAGGAAAATTTTAGAACATTTTAAAATAGTTTTCTTATAGGGATGAAAGAGGCAAATGGCAGAAACCCTAGAGTAACAGTTAGTGTGACTATGTCAACTTCTGTATTTCATTATCAGTTAATTTACTAACATACACAATTCTATATTCAGTAGGTAGCTTACTATGTCATTAACATCTCTACCACTGAAAACGTCTTTGCAGTTCAACTAAAACCATCTATCATTTACACTGTGCTCATCACCATAGTATGTGTATCCCCAAGATCTCTCACTCTCAGACAGATCCTGCCTATAGTTTGGAATTTCAGTATCTGATCCTGCAAGGTGCTCAGAATCTATTGCTTGCTTTCTTTAAAACAAAACAAACAAACAATGGCTTGCACTCCAAGTGCATATACAGTATAAAAAACATACACAATTTAAAGGTAAAATCAGTTTAAATAAACTGTCCCTCACCTACCCATCAAAACAAACAATTCCCTATATAACCCAATTACACTTCCTGAATCTGAATCGATCAATCATGTAGGGTGCCGTAAGCTTTTAATATTGATCCAGGCCATGAAGGAAGTCTGCCAAACAATTAGCGGGGCCATCGTGTGATCAAAGTACTAAAGGAGCACTGAAAGAAGACAAGGCCATTGTGGAGAACTTAAATGAATTCTTTGCATCGGGCTTCATTGCTGAAGATGTGAGGGAGATTCCCACACCTGAGCCATTCTTTTTAGGTGATAAATCTGAGGAACTGTCCCAGTGACAGTAGAACAGCTTTTGAAACAAATTTATAAACTAAACAGTAATAAGTCACCAGGATAAGATGGTATTCACCCAAGGGTTCTGAAGGAACTCAAATATAAAATTGGAGAACTACTCACTGTGGTGTGTAACCTATTGCTTAAATCAGCCTCTGTACCAGATAACTGGAGGATAGCTAAAGTAATGCAGCTTTTTAAAAAAAAGGCTCCAGAGGTGATCTTGGCAACTACAGACTATTAAGCCTAAATTCAGTATCACACGCATTGGTTGAAACTACAGTAAAGAACAGAATTATTAGACACAGATGAATATGATATGTTGGGGAAGAGTCAATCTATTAGAATTTGTTTGAGGGGATCAACAGACATCTGCACAAGGGTGACCTAGTCTATAGTGTGCTTGGACTTTCAGAAAGCCTTTGGACAAGGTCATGCACCAAAGGCTCTTAAGCAAAGTAAGTAGTCATGGCATAACATGGGAAGGCCCTCTAATGGATTAGTAACCGGTTAAAATATAACAAACAAAAGGTAGTATAAACAGTCAGTTTTCACAGTGGAGAAAGATAAATAGTGGGGTTCCCCAAGAATCTGTACTTGGTTTAGTTCTATTCAAGTATTGATAAATAATCTGGAAAGAGGGGTTAATGGTGCAGGTGCAAAGTCTGTAGAGGATACAAAATTATTCAAGACAGTTAAGTATAAAGCTGACTGTGAAGAGTTACAAAGGGATCTCACAAAACTGGGTGACTGGGTAAGAAAATAGCAAATTAAATTAAATGTTGATAAATGCAAAGTAATGTGCATCGGAAAACATAATCCCAACTACACAAAAAAAGTGATGGGGCCTAAATGAGCTCCCACCAGTCAAGAAAGAGATGTTGGAGTCAATGCCGATAGTTCTCTGAAAATATCTGTTCACTGTGCAGTGGCACTTAAAAAAGCTAACAGAATGTTAAGATAATGCCACTATATAAATCCATGGTCACCCTATCTCAAAAAGATATATTAGAACAGGAAAAGGTGCAGAGAACCACAACAAAAATGATTAGGGGTATGGAACAGCTTCCATATGAATAGAGATTATAAAGATTGGGATTGATCATTTTAGAGGAGAGCCAACTAAGCGGCTGGGGAATATGACAGATTTTTATAAACCCATGAGTGGTATGGAAAAAAGTGATTAAGGAAATGTTATTTACCCCTTCACATAACACAGGAACCAGGTGCCATCCAATGAAATTAATAGTCAGAAGGTTTAAAACAAACAAAAAGGAAGTACTTCTTCATATAAGACACTGTCATCCTGTGGAACTCAGTGCCAGGGGATCTTGTGAAGGCTAAAATTATAACTGTGTTAAAAAAAAAGAATTAGATAAAGTTCAAGGAGAATAGGTCCATCAATGGCTATTAGCCAAGATGGTCAGGGATGCAACTCCATGCTCTGGGTGTCCCTGAACCTCTCTGCCAGAAGCTGGGACTGGATGACAGGGAATAGATCACTCAATAATTGCCCTATTCTGTTCATTGTCCCTGAAGCATCTGGCACCCTCCAGTGTCAGAAGACTGGATACTGGGTGAGATGTACCATTGGTCTGTCCCAGTATGGCCATTCCTATGTTCTTATTCTGGCAGACTGATGGAAGAGAGGAGGAAACTGAGTTTGTGAAGACTGTACTAGTGCTTGTGAATGTTTTGCACTAGGTTAAGTGCCTAAATGGTCTTCAGATATAGAGAATGCAGGGCCAGAAAGCAATCAAATGCCAGAATAACAGCCCTTAAGGGGTCTATGGCATTTAGAGGATCTCTAAGATTGGTCTTGCACTGAGAAATAATCCATCCAAACTTCCAGACAACCTAAGTTAAATGCAAGGAAACTTTGTGCCCCCGACCTAGCAGCTCAGAGTTTCTCCCTTATAGTAAGTTGCCTTCTGGGAGAAAGTCTATTAGCCTTCTAGCCACCTTCCCTACAGCATTTGGTTGAGTGTCCTCCCTTCCCTCCTAGCTCTTCAGCAGCAGCCTGTTCCCTATCCTACTTTTCCAGGTGCATAGTGAAGTAGTATACCATCCACTCTTCTTAATATAGGTCCAATAGATTTATGTGGGAGTTGGCTTACAGTCAATATATGTATAAAAAAAGGAGTGCAGGATAGCCAATCATCCCTGATGACACCACATGTGTGCTTGTTGGGGACAGCTAAAGGAGAACCCTAGGTTTCTCCTCCCAGAATACTGGTGAAAGCAAAGGAGGAGTCTGGGCAGACTCGTGGGAGTCTCATGGCAGACAATCGGCTGAAATGAAATCTAGTGTCATGTAAAGTTGCCTGGTTTTGGATGCAAATAGAAGTTTTGCAGATTTCTGCAAAAGTTAATGATGTATCTGAAAAGAGTTTTGCAGGAGATCATTTGTATGGTTTCTGTTTCATTTAGCATGTGTAAAGAGCTCTATTTAGTGTTTTATCTTTCTTTGAGATCATTACTGCAAGATATCAAATATTTGGCTGTTTTATTAGAACAACATTGGTCAAATGATATTGGAGCACTGTTTTCCCTATACCACTGATTAACAGACTGAAGACAAACAAGTTAAGAAATTATTACGGTAACTCTGAGGAACAGTGGGGGGAATAAACATGGGGAAATAGTTTTACTTTGTGTAATGACCCATCCACTTTCAGTCTTTAGGTGTTTTCAGAAAGATCACCGATGGATTGTAGTTTCCACAGGAAGTCAGTGGTGTCTCGAAGATAGTTGGGAGTGCTGGTAGTGTAGGGCCTGAGGAGGGAGTCTACATAGCCAGACAATCCTGCTGTCAGGGTGCCAATGCCTGAGATGATGGGGCATCCAGGATTTCCAGGTATATGGATCTTGGATAGCAGATAGAATACCCCAGGTCAGGGTTCCAGGGGTGTGTCTGTGTGGATTTGTTCTTGTGCTTTTTCAGGAAGTTTCTTGAGCAAATGGTGTAGTTTCTTTTGGTAACCCTCAGTGGGATCAGAGGGTAATGGCTTGTAGAAAGTGGTGTTGGAGAGCTGCCTAGCAGCCTCTTGTTCATATTCCGACCGCCGATAATGTCACGGCAAACCTGGTGGCTGAACTTTGTGACTTTGGCCTCACCCATAACTATTTCACATTTGGGGACAATGTATACCTTTAAATCAGCAGCACTGCTATGGGCACCCGCATGGCCCCACAGTATGCCAACATTTTTATGGCATTTTTATTTTTATTTTTATAACAATGCTTCCTCAGCTCTCATCCCCTAATGCCCCTACTCAACATGTGCTACACTGATGACATCTTCATCATCAGGACCCATGGAAAAGAAGCCCTTGAGGAATTCCACCATGATTTCAACAATTTCCATCCCAACATCAACCTCAGCCTGGACCAGTCCACACAAGAGATCCACTTCCCAGACACTACGGTGCTAATAAACCATGGTCACATAAACACTACCCTATACCAGAAACCTACTGACCGCTATTCCTACCTACATGCCTCCAGCTTTCATCCAGACCACACCACACGGTCCATTGTCTACAGCCAAGCTCTACGATACAACCGCATTTGCTCCAACTCCTCAGACAGAGACAAACACCTACAAGATCTCTATCAAGCATTCTTACAACTACAGTACCCACCTGCTGAAGTGAAGAAACAGATTGACAGAGCCAGAAGAGTCCCAGAAGTCACCTACTACAGGACAGGCCCAACAAAGAAAATAACAGAATGCCACTAGCCATCACCTTCAGCCCCCAAATAAAACCTCTCCAACGCATCATCAAGGATCTACAACCTATCCTGAAGGATAACCCATCACTCTCACAGATCTTGGGAGACAGGCCAGTCCTTGCTTACAGACAGCCCACCAACCTGAAGCAAATACTCACCAGCAGCCACACACCACACAACAGAACCACACTCAGGAACTTATCCTTGCAACAAAGCCCATTGCCAACTGTGTCCACATATCTATTCAGGGGACACCATCATAGGACCTAACCACATCATCCACACTATCAGAGGCTCGTTCACCTGCACATCTACCAATGTGATATATGCCATCATATGCCAGCAATGCCCGTCTGCCATGTACATTGGTCAAACTGGACAGTCTCTGTGTAAAAGAATAAATGGACACAAATCAGATGTCAAGAATTATAATATTCAAAAACCAGTCGGAGAACACTTCAATCTCTCTGGTCACTCGATTACAGACCTAAAAGTGACAATTCTTCAACAAAAAAACTTCAAAAAGAGACTCCAACGAGAGACTGCTGAATTGGAATTAATTTGCAAACTGGATACAATTAACTTAGGCTTGAATAAAGACTGGGAGTGGATGGGTCATTACACAAAGTAAAACTATTTCCACATGTTTATTCCCCCCCACCCCCCACTGTTCCTCAGAGGTTCCTGTCAACTGCTGGAAATGGCCTACCTTGATTATTACTACAAAAGGTTCCCCCCCTCCGCCCCGCTCTCCTGCTGGTAATAGCTCACCTTAAATGATCACTCTTGTTACAGTGTGTATGGTAACACTCATTGTTTTATGTTCTCTATGTATATATAAATCTCCCCACAGTATTTTCCACTGAATGCATCCGATGAAGTTTGTCGCTCACGAAAGCTTATGATCAAATAAATTTATTCGTCTCTAAGGTGCCACAAGTACTCATTTTCTTTTTATAGGGAAGTAGATACCATTAACTTGGGTTTGAATAGAGACTGGGAGTGGCTGGGTCATTACACATATTGAATCTATTTCCCCATGTTAAGTATCCTAACACCTTCTTGCCAACTGTATCAATGGGCCATCTTGATTATCACTACAAACGTTTTTTGTTTGTTTGTTTGTTTTATTTGTCCTGCTGATAATTGCTCATCTTAACTAATTAGCCTCTCACAGTTTGTATGGTAACTTCCAACTTATCTGTATGTATATATCTATCTATCTTACTATATGTTCCATTCTATGCATCCGATGAAGTGAGCTGTAGCTCACGAAAGCTTATGCTCTCATAAATTTGTTTTCTCTAAGGTGCCACAAGTACTCCTGTTCTTTTTTCATACTACTGTTACATTCCCCCTTCTTGCACACGATGTCACTTCTACTCTGTGATATTCTGTTTACTGATTCTTGCTTCTTTTGTGGTGTATTGAAAATTGTGAAAATTACAAGCTGTCATTTTAAATTTGGGGGGTTTTCCTGCTTGCAGGCTAAGGAGCTCTGCAGGAAAGTGTGCAATCTGGGCCTAGGAGTCAGTTCACTGGTAGACAGCCTAGGGTAAGGTGGGGTGAGTTTTGTCTTTATGTTTTAAGGAGAGCCTGCCTTGTCTCTCTCTGTTTATGGGTTCTTGCACTTTATCATTTTTATTTCTAACAAATAAAGTAGTGTTATGTTGCAACCTTCCAACAAGCGAATTCTGTGTTTTATCTAACTTCTCTGTGTTATGCCATGAAACATAATACTTTCTATTCTTGCATAACTACTGGTAGGGTTGTCAACAGTCCTTTATTACAAGGGACGACCCTTATTTTTCCACCTCTGTACAACAAGGTTGGGAGTTGCTGAGTGCTGCAAAAAGCAGCAGGAAATCCCCGTAGCAATTGTAGATGAATACTGATTATTAATTAATTAATAATACATAATATATTAATAATAATAGTAATAGGCGGAGAGGTAGGGCAGGGGTTCTTGGAAAACAGACCCTTATTTTTGAAGTACGTTAGTAACCCTATCTACTGGCCTAGTCAGATTTTCTTGTGTCATATATTGAGTATATAAACATTCCAATTTGTGCCATAACTAATGCACTGGAGGTGTTGGGCCAAATCCTGCTCATTTTACTCACATGGGTAATCTCCAGTGACCCGAGTGGTGACTGGTTGTGTGAGATATGTAGAACTGGGTGGAAAAAATGTGCAGTAAAGTGATGGGGGAGAAAATCCAAAAATTGAGGTATTGCATTAAAATGTTCATGTTTTTCCTCAAAAGTGAAGGGAAAGGGGAAACCACAGTTATTTTTTCCGATGGAAAAATAAGCAAGTTTTTGCCTAACATAATTTTTTGAAAAATTTCAATTTGATCCAAGGTTTGCTTCTGTCCTTTTCCTGTATGTATGTATGCATTTATTTTTGGTAAGAAACACCGTGTCTAAAAAGGTGAAATTTCACCCTTAACTAAATTCACCAAATTTTCAAATTTTGCATGTGGGAATTCATGAAGCAAAACCAGATTGTTTTGGATAGCCCTTCTGGGAGACATACACAACCGAGTAGAGTTTCCTGGATTATGAGTATTCTATGTGATCCTATAACACCAGCTACCATCTACACATGAAGAGAATAGGATAAAGAGCTAAGTATTCTATTTTGTGCTGCAAAGTCTGTCTCATAAATTCAGGGGCAGACAGGATGTGCCTTTCAACACTTTGTCTCAAAATCGGAGGGCATCAATTTATTAATATATGAAACAAAAATATTTTCAATACCTACTCAGGTTAAATCATGTTAAACTGGAAACTTCTTAAACTTCATCTTTAACTAATTGTTAATTCTATTCAGCAGAAGTAGGATAAAAAGTACCGTAAGATTTATTCCAACAAACTACTAAATATATTTAGGATTAATCCAATTTTGTAGAACAAGCTTGAAAATGACTCAGGTCTTGTAACAGCACCTCTTCCTTAAAAATAAATAAATAAATAAATTGTACCTGGCACTAAAACAAAGGAGGAAATAAAGTAGGAATCAGTCTTTGGGTACATGAAGAGGCTATATTATGGTCATATTGCCCTTTCACCATGGCTAAAACAGAATAGAATTCTTAATCATTATTATAAGGCAAAAAATCTAGATAAAATGTCCTTGTGTCTGTTAGAATTTTAAACTTCAATTGGCTCAATCTCTGAGTCACCTATTCTGGAATTATGAAAAGTTGCTTTGTTGTAGGCTATTATCTCCTATGATAGCATTACGAAGATATTCCAATAGATTCTACAATCCATATATAACTCGTATCCTCCTATAATGCCTTCCTTTTCTGGGTCTAATGTTCTCTAGTTTTCCAGAAAGGATAGTGCTTGATAATGGAAACAAAAATATAGCTTTGTCATAAATAAACCATGGTGTAGTATCACCTTCACTATCCATTTCAACTAGCACCCACAAGGTGCTAGACACCATACAAATAAAGGAAGGCCTGACCCTTCCCCAGAGAACTTACAATATGTAGTACAATGTTATTGGAAAAAAACAACACATATATAAATAATACTAATATAATAGTATTATAATAATATACTATTATTATAATATTATAATATATAAAATAATATAATAAAATAACACATATATTATTTAGTAAAACCCCAGAATTACTGCAATATATAGCTGTTGTGTCTATCTCAGCAGGTCACAAATGTACTTGAATATCTGCTTTCTTAACATTAATTGGTGACATTTTGGTTCCTACTGAGTTAGGCATATCCTGTAACTTGCTCATGATAATCTAGGCTACATTCCTATAACATTCTTCCAGTTGTATTTTCTGGAACTGGCTTAAACAATAATAAGGGCCACAAAACAAGCAATGTGCAAACTGCATTCTGAACTTCACTCATGAGTTGGAATGGTTTAATTGGATATTATGATATTCAGCAGTCTTCAGGCTCCCTCTCAGTTGCTAGAGATATGGGTGCATGCTAAGAGATGTGATTTACCACAGAGAATTTCACCCATGAGTTTAGGAAGCTATCAGCTTTGATATCACAGTCATGAAGAATCTGGTACTTCAGAGTCTGCATTTCTGCTGAGCATCTCACTGCTGCAGTCCTTATATTAATGGCATTTAATTAGCCTATGTTAAGCACTTACTTTGACATTCTGCCCTTGGCAAACATTTTTCCTACATTCTTGGCCAATTTTAATTGAATGATTTGTTTCAATCTTAAATTCCTCTTCACATCCTGACCTCCTAACGCCACTCCACACAAACTCTGGGGAAACTAGGACCCAAGGGATGTCTCCCCTTCCTATGTGGCCTTGGGGGAAAACTGCAAAGAGGAACCAGCCAGAGACTCCAGCAGCAGAAGCAGCTTCAGACACTCAGAGAACTTTCTACGGCATTGACTGGACTGTCTCTGCCAGTCAGCTGACTGACCGTTTGCTCCAACCTACTCCCTCACAACATCTTCATCTCAGCTTCAGTCCACACCTGCCCCTCGTACCCTCATTTTTCTTTTCTTCAACTTCCCATCTCCCTTCCCTTTTCTTTAGCACCTCCTAACTAACCCAACACACACACAATATTGTGGAACATCACATTGTTCAGTCTGCTTGTTCATTCTACCCCTTCTCCCATCCTGTGTCTGTCTGGTCTATTTAGATTGCAAACATTTCAGGGCAGGAACTGTCGGCTACTCTGTTTGTATAGTGGCTAGCACCATAGAGACCCATTTTGGGCGATCTTTGGGCTCTACCACAATAAAGAGGAGTAAAATGTATTTAAGAAATAAGGCTTCATTCCTCTTCCCAGCCTCAGCCATGAACCTTGGAAGGCAGATATGAATGTATGAACTTTATAAAAGGTGAAGGCTTCAAAAAGAGATCTGAACTGTTTATTCTCTGTTTGTGTTTTAGAAACAGGTGTTAAATAATGACAATTTTTTGTTGTTCTGTTCTTTATAGGGTGGTTGGCTCTGTAAAGCACCATAGAATGCATCTGATGTAGAAGGTGGCTTTTCAGAAATATACTTTGATATATTTCCACTGCCTTTCAGGTGGGATGTTCTGAATGTGCAGACTGGATTTATCCTTCCTTATCTTTAATTGCCCTTCAAACCTCTTCTCAATTCTGCCCCTCTCTACTTATTTTCTCTTGTCTATTACCATTTTACCTTTCCTTGCTCTGATCCTTCAGCCAGCCTCAATAAGCTGTTTGAATCTCCCCTCATAACCACCTTTGTCACTTTCTTTACACTATGGGAAATTCTTCCTGAACTAGCCCATAAGGCCATTATTGTCTTCCTCTTCAAATCCCTCCACAAGACCCATTTCTACTATTGTGCCCAGAAGAACACTGACAACTAACAATGCTCAGATAAGGGGTAGTGGGGGACAATAGACATTTTTTTTTTTAAGTTTGATTGTTTGTATTTTATCCCTCTCCCCCAACTCAATACGCGGCTTGTCATCTCCAGTTGTGAACACCTCAGAGCAAGGATCGTGTCCCTTTCTCCCTCTCCACCTTAATGCTATAGTTCTAGTGGCAGAAATGAAAATGGTGGAGGTGCCAGAACTGAAAATGCCTCTATGTAGAAAAGAGGGAGTTGCTAGCAAGACTCTCTCTTTTAGGTGCTCTTAACTTTTAAATTTACTCCACACTTTTATCTGCAATAGTCCAGAACCTTTGGTCTTCAGGTATGCTGAAGGCCGGTTTATTTCCTCAGGCCTTTTGGGAGGTAAGAATATTATGATGGGTGCTCTTTGTGAGTGAGGTGGGGCATTGTGCAGAACTGTTTTCATTACCAATCATGTATGTTCTGTTTGGAATGAGGACGTGCTGCTGGCTTGGCTATGCAATTGTGTTTTTAATTCATGGCAAGAGTGCCTTGAGGTTGCATGAAAGATGTATTATAAACAGAAATAAATATAAAAAAAAGTCTGCATAGCACCCAGCACATTTTGGGTGCTCCTGTAAGTACAAGCAATAAATAATAGTCTTTAAAGGTCAGCATTGAAACTACATCCACACAGAGAAATAAATAATAAATGGCTGACAAAGGCAATTTAATCAGATTTAAGTTTCTGTCATTCTTGAACTCCTTCTTCCCACTAACAGTTCCTGGAAATTTTAATAAGTGTTGCCTCCCTCAGAAAAAAAATGTCAGTTTGCATTCAGTATATTCCCCAACCTTTAAAGAAAAAAGGGCTATTATAATTATTTTCTCCTCTTTTTTTCATGAACTTTAATCTTTCAGCCATAGATGCAACAAGGATGCTTCATTAGAGAACTAAAAGGGAAATAAATATTTAATGAAATTACTAGGAATGTCCCTCCCCACATATTTCCCAAAATAAAGTACTTTGTAAGTGAATTTTAATAGAAACTGGGACTAAAAAAATTATAATAAACCAACTTAGCTACCAACTACAAGGTGTTAATCAGAATCTTGATTATTAACACTAAGTTCCACTTACAAATAAGCTACTGTCTGTCCTGAGAATTTTACCACCTCTCAGCACCATACTCTTTGGGTGTTAATGAGGAAGAAACATACTGCTTCCTTCTTTAAGTGCCACTACCTCATTATCCCTTGGTCCATTTACAACTCATTTTTCTGCCTATTTCCTGGCAAAAATTAGATGTCTGTTGTAAATATTTTGAACTGACATTTCTAGATATTATGAGCCCAGTCCTGCAATACTTATAATTATATGAATAGTTCTACTGTCTTCAGCTGAATGAACCACATAAGTATGGGATGCAAGACTAGAATCAGGGTAAATTTTTCCACAATATCGTTACTTATATACGTCACATTTGAAAATGGGACGTAGGCATTTTTGAAAATGTTACATCCCGTATCAATCTGGTCAGTTTCCATTACTATAGTATGTAAGGGTTTTAATGTACTGTATAATTTAAAAGCACAAATTCTGTCTGGAAGGCCCATTTTTCCACCCAATGATCCCTGCACAGTTATCTCCTAAACTGGGTATTTTAAATGCAAATATAGCTGGACTTGTCTGCAACTTCGTACAAAGGACTAAAGTTATGTAAAGCTTTTATATAGCAACTAGGGATGTCAAGGAATTAAAAAAAATTAATTGTGATTAATCACACTGTTAAAAACAGAATACCATTTATTTAAATATTTTTGGATGTTTTCTACATTTTCAAATATATTTATTTCAGTTACAACATAGAATACAAAATGTACAGTGCTCACTTTATATTTATTTTTATTACAAATATTTGCACAGTAAAAATAAAAGAAATAGTATTTTTCAATTCACTAAATACAAGTACTGTCAATCTCTTTATCATGAAAGTTGAACTTACAAAAGTAGAATTATGTACCAAAAATAATTAAATTCAAAAATAAAACAATGTAAAACTTTAGAGGCTGCTAGTCCACTCAGTCCTACTTCATGCCAAACAATTTTGGTTACAATTTGCAGAGATAATGCTGCCTGCTTCTTGTTTACAATGTCACCTGAAAGTGAGAATAGGTATTCACATGGCACTGTTGCAGCTGGTGTTGCAAGATGTTTACGTGCCAGATGCATTAAAGATTTATATGTCCTTTCATGCTTCAACCACCATTCCAGAGGACATGCGTCCATGCTGATGACGGGTTCTGCTCGTTAACGATCCAAAGCAGAGCAGACCAACATATGTTCATTTTCCTCATCTGAGTCAGATATCACCAGCAGAAGGTTGCTTTTCTTTTTTGATGGTTCAGGTTCTGTCATTTCTGCATCTGAGTGTTGCCCTTTTAAGAATTCTGAAAACATGGTCTACACCTCGTCCCTCTCAGATTTTGGACAGCACTTCAGATTTTTAAACCTTGAGTTGAGTGCTGTATCTATTTTTAGAAATCTCATATTGGTACCTTTCTTTGCATTTTGTCAAATCTGCTGTGAAAGTGTTCTTAAAACAAACATGCCCTGGGTCATCATCCAAGACTGCTATAACATGAAATATGTGGCAGAATGCGGGTAAAACAGAACAGGAGACATACAGTACTCTCCCAAGGAGTTCAGTCACAAATTTACTTAATGCATTATTTTTTAATGAGCATCATCAGCCTGGAAGCAAAGCCTGAAGGCGCATATGAATGTCTAGCATATCTGGCACGTAAATACCTTGCAAAGCTGGCTACAAAAGTACCATGTGAACGTGTGTTCTCACTTTCACATGACATTATAAATAAGAAGCAGGCAGCATTATCTCCTTTAAATGCAAACAAACTTGATTGTCTTAGCAATTGGCTGAAAAAGAAGTAGGACTGAGTGGACTTGTAGGCTCTAAAGTTTTACATTGTTTTGTTTCTGAGTGCAGTTACATCACAAAAAAAATCTACAGTTGTAAGTTACACTTTCACGATAAAGAGATTGCACTACAGTACTTGTATGAGGTGAATTGAAAAATACTATTTCTTTTGTTTACAGTGCAAATATTTGTAATAAAAATAATAATATAAAGTGAGCACTGCACACTTCATATTCTGTGTTGTAACAGAAATCAATATATTTGAAAATGTAGAAAAACATTCAAAATATTTAATAAATTCCAATTGGTATTCTATTGTTTAACAGCGCAATTAATCAGGATTAATTTTGTTTAGTTAATTGTGTGAGTTAACTGCGATTAGTCAACAGCCCTAATAGCAACACAATACTAAGGCCAGGATTGCAAAAAATTAAAATGAAAAATATGGAAGTTAAGGAACCTGAGCCTATTTGTAGTTTCTAATGTAAGCACATAATGTACAAGCTCTTATAAGACAGCCCTACAGAATTTAATAGAAAAATACATACCTGCTATATTATTTCATAGGATGGCTGGGAAAATCTATGGAAAGGATTCTCACTCTATTAAATTATATAAGTCTGCAAGAATAACTCTCATAGAACCCTATTGGTTTCTCCCCTATTATATTTCATAGGATTGTTCTATAAGAATGTGGTTTTGGACTAAAATCAGCTGAAATTTTGTTTTATGTGTTGGATTCCATGAGACTGAGGCTCAAAATGAAACTCTGGGGGTTCTGAGCCTAAAGTAAGGCCCCAGTTTTTCATTGGTACCTGCACCTGTGCAGATCGTCAGTGACATCAATAGGACTCCATACAGGCACAGCTGATCCCAGTGCAGGACTGTTGTTTAAATCTTTTGAGTTTTGCACATGTATCATCAGGACCCAAGTCAATGAAGATAACCGAATCTGTGTTGTCAAAGTTTGTGAATGGCTGTACGATGCTCAATTTGTCATGGGATTCTGCAGCACAAAAGCCCAACATTTTATATTGAGAGAGAGAGAATTGGCCTATTTTAATTCATAAAACCTTTATAATCCAGCATGTTATATTGTATGACATGAGATTATCTGGGTCATGAACCTTAATCAGCGGAAGTCAACAAAACATGCTGTGGATATTACCCAGGGTAATGTTGTGTAATTAAATCTTTCAGAACAGGCATCCACAGACATCACACAAATCTCCATTTTGGTTGCTTCTCAATTCATTTGTTGTTTAACAAAAGCAAAAATGTAAGGCCTCAACTGGTGCTTTCTCAAACAATAGTTACTGATTAGTGGTACAGTCAAAGGAAGGAGAGAGCCTCCATTTTAATGGACCAAATTCCGACTTCATGTAAGCTGAGAAACCAATAGCTAGGAAAGGAAATGTGAGAAACCAGTTGCTCAGAAGGGAGCGATAGTGCCTGACTCCCAAAAATCCAAAGAGTCAACGGAATGTAGGAACTCTCTTGGTTTTGTCTTTGATTAACCATGGGAGTTCATTCAAAAGAGGGTTAAGAAAGAAAGAACGTAGTCAATGCATTTTTACACCTGCTCCATGCATGGCCTCTGCACTATGCTGATTACTCTCACTTTGGGCAAGTAATTTGCATTTATATAAGGATTCATTAGCAATTGCTTTGGATGAAAGGGGGAAAGACAGGAAGATTTTGGTTGAGCAAGTTGCTGTTTTACTTTTAGTAGCTGCCTATAATAAAATTAGTTATTTGAACATTTTTCATCCCTAGAACTGCTGCCATTCTTCACTTTTTGTTATTCCATCTATTCCTTCAGCATGGGGCTCTGAAATACTGGGCCACGTTCTGCACTGGCAGACTCAGTACAACCATCCTGACATAAAAAAAAAAATCGGACTACATCAAGAGCAGTCAACACAGAAAGTGGCCCATTAATTTATGCTTTAATTTAAAAATACAGAATTCTTTTCTTGGTGTCAGTAGCATTAAATTCACAATTTCATTCCTCATATTTATTTTCCATCACATTTGTTAATGACATTCGTCCTCTGCAGTTTATTAAGACAAAGGGAGCACTGGAGGAGAAAGGCCATTTTGTGTTTGAAAGAATTGTGTACAAAGAGTACAGACAGAGGATAGGAGTCCACATGCATTTGCATGAAACTGAAAAAGGTCAAAGAGAAAAAAATATGAAACAGAATTTTAGAAAGAATTTTAAAATACGAGATTCAGAAATAGGAGAGAAAAGTAGGTCGCTGGTGGTGGTAGGAATGCTGTGAAGATCACACAATAATTTGTGAAATACACTTTAGCTTGTTTCAGACATTTGTATGTTCCTAAATAGTTTTTAGTAACTCTTTGCATTATTACTTTTAGAGATCGCCAATAGAGCAGATAAACAACTTGTATAGTGTTGCCTGGAAAACCAACCATTCAGCTAGGAGAATAAGTCATTGTAGTAACTTGAGAACAGTAGTAGGACAAATATATAAGGATGTAATGGAGAAATATCAAACCTTAATACAGACCTACCTTGCCTACATATTGATAATCAGAGCCTGTATATTCCTCCAGCAAGAAGAACTGGTTCCACATCCAGCCCCTTTTCTGTCGGTGAAATGCTTTTCCATCACTCCCTGATACACGTGCCACAGAGTCTTTCGGTTGGTGGTCAGTTGTCCTTCTGAACAGCATTTCTGCATAGCAGGGATGTGGCAGGCACATCCAGAGCAGCAGTAGCAGTAACACTTGTTGTATTATCATAGTTCTCCACTGCTGTCTGTCCTCCAAGCCAGATGGCTGTGGGGTCAACAGTGTTCTTTTCCTGGATTACCTTTTGATGTCTCTTTAATTGGCAGTGCAGCCAAGTGATTTCCAGTAGTTCATCTCCCTTCCACACATATCCACCAAATCCTCAAAATAAACAGAAAAGACACAGTGTAAGTTGAAAACATTCCATTTGCCTGTGACTGACTTCACACTGTACTTTACAGCAAAGAAAGCAACTGATTATTTCCCATGTGCACCCAACTGATGGCTGATATCGTGACTATAAAGGGTTTCTGTCAACCTTCACCAAGTGGGAGGGCTGCAAATGTAGCAGGTAGCTGCTTTCAAAACATTACATGAGAAACACAACAAAAGTGCATTGAGCTGATTAACTTTTGTTCTTAACTTTTCAGTTTAAGAACTTTGAGGATTTTTTTTTCATGTAGACTAGGGGATTAATACTATTAGCACTTACATATTAAATACTGCAGCCTTTACTTCAAATATTTTCCACCTGATATGATTGACAAGTAATCCAGTGTTTTATTAATCTTGTTATCCGGAGGCCTGAAAAGGCTAACGCAAAGCAGTTTTAGAAACCACAGAAATGGTGAAACACTAGTTCCCCCAGGCACTTTAAATGGCAAAAGGGAACATCATATGCATCAAAAGAAAAGCAACATGACAAGAAGCAAACTTTTTAATATAAAAAGTTCTTAGGATGTAGTACTTACAGTATGAACTGAGGTAGCATGCAAACAACTTTAAATGCAAGAAAAAAACGATGAAATAACTAGGACTTGATCTATTTGATGTTAAGTCATAGTGAATTCAGGATGTTTTTGGTTTACAATATACTTAAATTTGACATTCAATATGCAACTTTTACTACAGAGAGAGAAAAAAAGTAAATCCATTTCCAAACCTGTTATGTTAGGTTTGTGTAGTATTTTATGTTTTTTCCTGACACAATAAGGAAGCATTTAGCACCATTGTGAAGCAATAGGCAGATTCCATCAATATCTTTTGTTGACATCAAACAGAAATAAACTGTTTCCAATCTTGTGCCTATGTTCCTTCTCAGTATATCACTCTTCATGACTGTTGACACCATTAGCTGATTTCCACTTTAAAAGATTAAATTTGGAAATTACCAAACGCTTAAGAGCAAATGTCTGCATGGCTCATTTAGATTTGCTTCAGCAGGCAAACCATGTAAAATACAATTAAAAAAAAAAGAATATTAACACTTAAATGTTTTTGTTAGGATCACATTTGATATTTAATGTCATTCCAAAGCACCATGGCAACTTGACCGAAGCTATTTTGAAATATATTAACTATAAATGAAAGATATATAATTATGTATCATAATGGTACATTATGGACTTTAAGTATATACAATTATTATTACAGATTATTCTAATATACATAAATATAGCAGACAAAACATTAGGAGCTATAAATAAGAGAACTCTCTCTATATGCAAATAAATATATAAAACAATGGGGAACTAATGTTTCATCATTTCTGTGGTTTCTAAAACTGCTTTGCATTAGTCTTTTGGACCACTGGCTAACAAGATTAAAACATTGGATTACTTGTAAATCCAGTTTGTGCACTCTATTCTTTCAGTTCCTCTTTGCCAAGCCTCCATTACCACCTTCAACTCCTACCTAAAAATATTAATTTTATCTGTAACTCCCGTAAGTACCTTAAGTACCACGCCCAACAGAACTCAGATATACACATGACTAAAATGAGTAACTACAAACAATTATTACTGTAACACTTGCCTTCCCTTCTCATTCCCCACATTTAAGTTTCCCACCCTTACTTATTGTGTCATGTCTAATTTTTAACACCCAAATTTGGCAGAAGTCTGAACAGAAGTCACTTATATTTTATATTAACTCAAAGGACGTGACTTTAATTCAGTGGGAACAAGACTGGGCTGTTTGATTGTTGAAGAATGTCAATGTTGGGGAATGTCAATCTTTTCTTTTACTTATTTGGTAAAGGGGCTAACACATTTCTGAACGCTAATAGTGCGTTTCTGGGAAATAATATAATTTTCTTTCCAGTACTTTGTCTTAAATGAAATAAGAACAGCTTTGCATAGGCCACATAATGCAGTCTGCAACCAGAACAGAAGTGTAGAACTTGTTAATTCCTTACTGGCTAATTTGTGAGAGAGAAATGTTAGCTTCGTATTTCAGCGTCCATTTTTGTTTGCAGAGCCCACTGACCCCTGCTAAGGGGGAAATGGTGTCTGTTGCTAGGCAGCAAGCGTATATGAATGCTCCTATGGCTTTTTCTTCTCAATAGGATACATTTTCTCTACATTTTTTTCTCTTAAATCTGCAATGGGAGCATATACAGCCAATGCTTGTAGCTCCTCAGTATATACATATACTGTATTCTTCCATATGCAACAAAAAACCCTGAAATGATACAGAAACTTGATGGGTTTTCCTTTACTTCCATGATTTGGACACAGCATTGTTTAGCATACCTTAGAACAATGCATTCGGCTACATTGATCCCTGACAAAAATCTGTTGACTTCAGTGGCTTTACACCATGGATGAATACAACCCTAGGCATTTTCAGATTCTTAATTTAAAAGTGTGTCTCATAAATGTCAAAAAATGCATCTCATTTCTTGCCCCGTGCTCTGCTCTGGGTTCTTACAAAAAAAAAGTCAATGTGTTAATCTTTTTGTTCAATTTGCAAAAGCCTGATGATGAGTGACTTTCTAATATTTTATTGTTTTTTTAAAACATTAATATTTAATTTAATATTTAAATAATATTCTAATATTTTATTGTTTTTTAAAACATTAATATTTAATTTAATATTTAAAATTTTTAAACCAATTAATAAAATATGAGCATCTCCCAGCACGATGTATTACTGTGAGACATTGCCTTACTGGTATGTGTCTGCTTCTACCAGGATGCAAAAATTAATGTTTGCTTTTGACTTTAGTGACAGCAAGATCAGGACCCAGGATCATTCCATTGTAATGATATATCGCCAGACCAACACATCCTTACTTTGTATAAGAAGGGAGTATTTATGTGAGCAAAGGTTGGAAGGATCAGGCTCAATCATAAATTGTATTACATGGGGTAGGTACTGTGTGTTTGTTTGTTGATGAATAGCATTACCACAATTCTATGTTGCCCATACGCCCATGCCTATATTCTTTTTATTGACACACACAGAGAGAGACAGAGACTGACTAAATCTTGCTCTTAGCTGATGTTTCTTGAAGTCAGAGGAAGTTGCATATGTACATCTAAGCCCTTAGACCTGTTACTATTTTCCCCAAAGATGGAAAGTTATTGGTTTACCTGTGTAAAGGAGATACAGTATCTTCTTTCTCTTGCTCCCCCCACCCCCACCCCCAGCCCATAGGTATGTATATTCCACTGTTCACACATCACTATTTGATGTAGAAGTGTTGTTAAATTCCTCCTGGGAAATAATGAGTCAGTGTTTGGGATTGTTATTGAATTTCCTTCTTGTTAAATTAGGTCAGTGGAATGAAAGCTCTGGTGGAATTTGTTAAAATTACAAAACTAGCTAATGTACATGAACTTGGCAGGCTATGCTGCTTAATGGATGTATTCAGTAGGGTTCTCCCCTTTGGACTCCTCTTTGAGTTCAGCCTGCTGTTTTAAGTGTAATATTAAGTTTGATGGTCACATACTTGAACTAAATAAAATGTACCTTAAAAAACAACAACAACAAAACCCTTCTGCCTAATATATTGCAACTGGTAGTGGCAATGCCACTAAATAAAGGGCACGGGGGGAAAATGGCAGTTTTGGTTTCGAGTTAGACGAGAAGATACAAATGACACTGAGGCATCCCCAGCTCTGTACTAAATACTGCAAGTCAGCTGAGATTCTTCATAACCTTATTAGAGCTGATCTAATCACTGGAGGAACCTGAAACTGTTATCAGCTTCTAACTGTTTTCACTTTATTAGTGCCACTGGAAATTTCTGGGAAACGTACCCAAATTCTGATGGAGTATTTTCTCCAAAAAGTTATGTGCAATTCAGCAGAATTTCAAGTGTTTTTTTTTAAACAATAATTCAGAATGCATATGGAAATACTGATGATTTCACCCAACTTTTCCCCTAAAATCTCTTCCCTTCTTTCAGCATCCTATGGCCAGGACCATGCCCTTAAAACACTGTTCAATATTTGTTACAATATACAATCCGCGTGTAGCGGGGCAGATACCCCACTCTGGTTAGGAAGAGGTTAAAAGCAGCCAAGGGAGCCTGGTTGGGTAAACAGTGCCATACCCAATTAGGGTCCAGCTGACCCTGATAAAAGGGCAGGCCAAGGGAATGAGAGAAAAGACTCTTGCTCCAGCTGAGGAACAGGGAGGACCAGGCTGCCTCGGAGAGCAAGCAGGGTACCTGAGGCAGAGCAGGGCTGGGGAAAAGCAGGCTGAGCTAGGGAGCTCTGGCCTGGTGGGTCCCCAGGCTGAGGCCTTGCTAAAGGCCAGGGGAAGTACTAGGGCTGCAGGGAGGCAGCTGGGGCTGGAAAGGCAGCAGGTCCAAACCCCCCTTGCCGATGATGAGTGGCCACTTCAGACTGCAGTTTGTCCCTGTGGGAAGGGGCTAGATGAGGACTGGCAGTGGATTACTGAGGTGAGGTGGGCTTAGGGGTTTGGGGTTCCCTGAGGAGGGGAGACCCAGAGTGTGGGGGCACTGCTACGGGACAGCACCCTAAGGAAAGGGGCACCGGGGTCCAGGAGGGACACGGGGCATGAAGTGCTATAAGTGGTGGAGAAAGCAGGCATCAATAGGAATACATCGGCCAGCAGGAGGCACTCCGAGGCTGGAACTGAGCTAATTCCTGGATGACCAGCAGGAGGCGCCATGGCAGTGAGTGCCTGCCATGCTATACCGCTATTTACAATTTTAAACCTGAAACCTCATTCCTGTAAAACGTTATTTCAAATTAAACGAAACCCACTGAGAAAATGGACTGTGCCTGATTCTGCTCTGATTGACACCAATTTAGCTTCACTTACAGTACTTCAAAAAGAGATACTCCCTATGTTCTCTGGTGAGAAAGCAGAATCAGGATAGTTAGCTTGATATATTCCCACTAATATGTCTACACTACGGTCTATGTTGATATAACTTATGTCGTTCAGCAGCATGAATAAACCACCTTCCTGGGCAACAAAACTTATACCGACATAAGCGCTCGTGTGCACAGTGCTATGTGGGCAAGAGAAGCAAAAAATCATATAAATGGGAACTGATCTGGATTCTCAGTCCCAAATTTGATCTTGAGTAAACTAACTTTTTAATTTTAAGTTTGGAACACTTCAGAAATCTACTTTAAAATTATTTTCCCACTCTTGTGTGCCTCTGTATTCCTGTTTGAGTCAGAATAGAAGCAGGTGTGCCACAATACAATGTGAAAGGTTATTTGCATCATTTCAGGCCTGATCAGAAGCATGAAATGCCATGGTCAAGACTTTTCTCACAAAATTTCCAGTCCAATTTGCAGATTTCAAGGTGTTAGCAATAGGTTTAGATTATGGAAAAGTGTCCAGATTCTTCATGCTTTTCCAAATCATAAAGAACCTTTGAATCTTTCAAGAGATGCCCATCACAAAGTAACATTGCTCCCTAGTTTCAATAGGTCTGAAATGCCACAAGAGAAGCCTCTTGCACAGGAATTCACTGCTCATTCTTAACATTTCAACCAAAACAAGGAGATACAGAGATTCATGCACAATTTTTTGAAAGTTTGCTTTTTGCATTCAAACAGATCAGAGTAAGATTAAATTGGAGGTGAGTTCTAGCTTCCTGAAAGTGAAGTGATTTATGGCACTGACAAGATGTTGCACAACAATAATCCACACACAGCTTCAATATTGTTTCTCAGTCCTGTACCATAACATTGCAAATATTCCAAAGGAAGGTATTTTTCTAGTCAGAGAATGCCTATAACAAATTAAGATAAACTGTGTGGGAGGTTCTATGATGAGAAAGTTTCCCTTCTGTTAGGGGATATAATGGAACAGATTCTACTCTCCTACTAATTTTACTCTGGTGTAATTCCACTGACTTCTGTGGAGTCACCCCTAATTTACATTGGTGTAAGTGAATTCTAAACTCTTGAGTCTACTCAGCTAGCCTTTAGCAGAGTGGGCATGGCAGTGTAACTGGATATATAAATTCTTCATCTCTCCATCAGCCCCAGAAAATCCTACATTCATAGAAACTTGGGGGATTTCAACCTCTGTTGCCACATTTTTAATATAAAGAACAAAAAAATGAAGACTGGAAAAAGAAAAAAATCTTCTGATATGCTAGACCCCAGCATGGTAAAGTGGCAGCTTGTGTAACAGATTCTGAACACATACAAGTGGCTTTTCCAAAACACAACTGAGTAAATACTCAGCATACAACTTTGTCCTCATTTTAAAAAAAAAAAAAAGGCCTTTCAATGCAGCTTCAGTTACCATAATTGAAAAAGAAAAAGAAAGTTGTTTCAAATGAACAATTTTTAGAGGATTTTAATCTTATCATTCATCTTATTATGCATTAAAGGTCATTTTACTTTGATGCAAGTAATTGTAAAGATGCCCCCAAACCTATTCACAAATTAACTGCCTAGTTCTGAATCAAAGGATTAAATGATAAACTGACAATAAGTTGATAATTTGGCTACCTGAAGCTTACCGGCTCTACATTGTACACTGCACTGGACACATTCATCATTGTTAATTTATAGTATGTATTTGTAAAAGAGACATCTATATCTCTGAACCATCTTCAGTTCAAGTTCCTAAATGGATAAAGGTGACTAAAGTCTGCATGGTTAGCTGCTAAACTGGACACAGTCAAACTGAATGGTTCAGAAAAATTGCTTCTAATTAGGGATGGTGAACTCATTTCCCCCTATTTCAAAGCTGCATGATACAATATGAATGTTTCTTTCAAGCCCAAACATTATTTTATCCATGTCCCAGTTAGGAGAAAGAAACTGAAAAATAGAGCAGAGAAAAAAATTCTAAGAGAAAAAAATGCCGAGCAGTATTATTACTTTTGTCAAGAAAGTGTAATATTGTTGTTGAATGTTAGGTGGAACTGTACTGAAATGCTAACTATTTTTTTTTTAGCAGTGATTCATGGTTAACAATAGGTATGTGTGTGTTTTATACAACAAAACATTGTAAAATTTCACACCTTTAAAAACAAGCACATTATGTCTTAAAATTAAAAATAAGGTATCTAGTGTGTCCTTCACGATTATAACCCATCAATACTCACTATCACCCCCACATACACATACAGCTATAACTCTTTCTTTCTTCTCAAATTTGCAAAAAATGTTACACTCATAACTAACCAAACAAAAATCAATAGGTGATTAAAGGAAATGATCCCTTGAAAAGGAATTGAGATCTTATAATCATCCAGTCCCTTTCATCCCCTCTCTATGACCCACCATGGTTCCCTAAAACACTCCAGTCCATACCTTGTTCCCCATCTCCTACCACCATTTCCATACAGCCTGTCCCTTTATGTGTGCCTCTGTACCTTTTGTGCCATCCCCTCTCAACCTTCCATGATTCCTCTAAATACATCCCACCCCTTCTATGTCTACTATCTGTACCTTCCAAAGTTCTTTGCTAACAAGTTATTCCTCCTGCCACACCCACATTCTGTTCTCTATCTCCTGACTCATTCAAAGTTCCCCCTACTATATGATCTTGAAAACTTGAATTCCCACCAGTGTCCTCCTGCCTCCTCTCATTTTGACAAGGGAGTTTAGCTCCACCCTGCTTCTCCATGATATGTCCGCACACACCTCCTCCTAAATTATTTTTCTACCGTATCACACCTCACCTAGCCTAATCTATCCCTTTTCTCCTCAGATTCAGTCTAGCAGCTGCTGCAGCAACAAAGCCTGGAGGCAGGAAAATGCTTTGTTTATATTTTGTCTCACCCCTCCCACAAATAAAGTACTTACTCGTCAATGTCAACCAAAGAAAACTTACTCTTCAATGTCAACCAAAGAAAATTGCTTCTAATTACGGATGGAGTCTGTAGGCCAATTCACTGTGGAAAAAAGATGATTCCAAAAAATAATACATTTTAAAAAGAATAGGCAAATATTCAAAAATACCATAACATAAAAGTGGAATTTTTGATTTTTAGCAAACATCCCAGAAAAACAAACAAACAAAAACACTACTCTAAAAGATGCGGCATGCAAAATGTCAGGAATATTGAGCTTTTCTTTGGATAAACTAGGGGGAAGTAAAACACTTTGAGTTTATATTAGGAGGTTATAGCTTTAACATTGACTACAGAGCACTCAATGATACTTCAAACATTCATACAAATGCACAGACACACACACTACATGCAGCTCACCAATATAGTGTGTCTGGACTAGAAGGGGACTCAAGGTCCCTTCCATTCCTACGATTCTATGAGTCTATGTTCAACAGCTATTGAGTGATTATGAATTCATTTGTGTTTTAGCAGCTGAATTGCACTTGAGAGAACCTTAGATTTAGATTAGAAGAAAAAATATTAGCGAACTAGGTACAATTTTAAATCCCCAAGACAGTACAATAGGTTTGCCAAATCTTCAACCTCTATGGGATACATGTACAGTACATGAAATTCCAATAAATGAAGTATGCAAATAATTACAGTGAAATATCCAGGCAAGTGGATCTATCGCTATAATTTAGAAACATGTACCAGAGAAATAAGTTATCTTGGTAACAATACATTTACTTTTTCTTTATTCTGTTTCAGTCCATCTTTGATATTCTTTGACTTTTCTGGGAATGGAAAGATCATAAAATTCTACTGGGGACGTTGTCAGGAACCCAGATTGAGAGGTACAGCAAGACTTGCAGTGCTGGAGACTTAACTTTCACCCTGTCCTGCAGGTGATTTCCTGGCCAGCAGCATGAATTCTAGTGAATGACACTGAGCATTTATAAACAAGACATTCTTTTCCTTCAGGGCAGATGGAAATGTAAGGCTCAAGGTCTGTACTTTCTAGTGCTTTCTTTCTGCCAGCCAACTATCAACCCCATCAGAGTAATAGAATAAGCACAGAAGCATGCCAAACATCTAAAAACTAACCATAATCTCATCAGGAGTTTAGATCTGCAGCTCAGGCTGAAACCTTACAGTTTCAGAGAGCAGAGTCAGTTCACTGAAGCATGAAGAATTGGAGCACTGAGAGACTGTGCCTGCTTAGAAGACTGTGTAATTTAATAAAGTGTTCATTGGTGTCTACATACTGGCTCCTCAAACTTGTATTGGTGCCTGTGCCTGGAGCATGGAGACTCCCATTCCTGCTAATCAGATGAGGGTAGTGGGAATAAAATCTCCTGTGAAGACAGGCAGACAAATGACAGGCTCACAGTTTTAAACCTTACTTTACGATGGTAAAATGGAGATGACGTCACTTCTAGAAAATTTCTTAAAATGATATATTTGTGTCTTTACAATTATTTATTAGCATAACAGTTATTGAACATCAGAGCACACACATGCTTCCTATAGTATGCGTTGTTATTCATGTTTTCTACAAGTCCTTCATTTGATTATTCAACTAAACTAACATTAGACCCTGGGTATATTTACAATGTACTCAGTGATTCTCACAATAAGTGGTTTGTCAATTATCTTTAACTAATTTGAAGCTTTAGCTTGTATTTCAGCTCCTTTTGGTTTGTTCCTTAAATATGTATCACTTTCCTGTAGACACTTTCCTATAGCTGTACAATTTGTTCTTGTATTTGTTGTATCATTCTCAATGCACCCTTTTACCTGGCAAATTAAGAGCTCGTCTTTATGGTGCTGTTGAAATGTATTTGGAATTCTTACAATTCTGCAGTGAAGTGCTGACAATCACATTATATTCTTGGCTTTCTTTGCCTCACGCCTTTTACTGCAGAAGCTACTGCTATACACTAGTAAAATTCTGCAAAATGAGTCAGACTTGTGGAATCTGTTAGCAACATTTTTAAGAGTTAACCCACAAAAGAAATCATAGTTCAGTATGGATCATATACTCAGTCACTTGTGCCTTAAATATTAGATCCACTATATTACATCCAGGAAAAATTATTAAAAGACCATTAAAATAGCAATGTCAGGCACTCAAGTTATAAAACATAAAAATTAATATTGTTCGTAAAATTTTAATTCATCCCTCTCATGTGTACATATTATAATTACTTGATCTCATGTTATTTCCCCCCAGGACTCCTGCCTTACTCAGTGTACAAAAGGCTGTAATCTGCATCTATTTGTAGTCTGTTCCAGTACCACCTTCCATCAGAATGTCATGTAGGGCAGATGTGGTGGTGAAAAAGTACACACTAACTGTAACATTTTTGAGAGGTTAGAGATATTAATTAGAGCAGGGGTGGGCATACTACGGCCTGAGGGCCACATCTAGCCCTTCAGACGTTTTAATCTGGCCCTCAAACTCCTGCCAGGGAGCAGGGTTGGGGTCGGGGGCTTGCCCCATTCCGCACGTGCTGTGGCTCCATGTGGCTCCCAGAAGCACCAGCATGTCCCCACTCTGTCTCCTACATGTAGGAGCAGCAAGGGGGCTCTGCACCCTGCCCCCGCCCGAAGCACCGCCCCCACAGCTCCCATTGGCCAGCAGTCACAACCAATGGGAGCTGCAGGGGCGGTATCTATGGATGGGACAGCGCCCAGTGCTGCCTGGCCATGCCTCCACATAGGAGCCAGAAAGAAGACATGCCGCTGCTTCCAGGAGCTGCTTGTGGTAAGTGCCGCCTGGAGTCTGCACCCCTGACCCTTTCCAGCATCCCAACCCTCTGTCCCAGCCCTGATCCCCCTCGGTCCCACCCTCCTGCACCCTTGAGCCCACACCACCAGCTGGAGCCCTCATTCCCCACCCACACCCCTGCCCCAGCCCAGAGCTCCCTTCCACATGCTGAACTCCTAATTTCTGGTCCCACCCCAGAGCCGGCACCCCAACTCCCAGTTTTGTGAGCATTCATGGCCTGCCATACAATTTCCATCCCCAGATTTGGCCCACCCCTGGGTTAGAGCCTCTCTATCCCAAGTTTGCAGTCAGACAGCAGTCAAAATGTCAAGATGGCAGTGCATGTTTTCTGCATGTACCCTGATTTTCACAATACCTCAGTTTAACAGAATGACAACTGTGTGTGCATGATGCTTATCATTGACTAAAAACTGTGACTGCTGTACTCAGTTAGCTTCCTCTTCAGACATGGTAGAATTCCCGACTACAACTGCTCTAAATGTTTTGCTCCATCCTGATCACAGAAGCTAGACTTCACCTGGTCTCTGCTAAAAGGCCTCTACCATCTCTATATATCTTAGCTATATGGCCAAGCTATCAATCTTTAATGTATTTATCTTCTCTTCCACACCTCATTCCTGTGAGTATGGAAGTACTGTCATCCTTAAAACAGATGGGGGAACTGAGACAAAAGAGGCTGTAATTTTCCCAAAGTCACACAGGAAGTCTGTGGTAGAGCAGCGAATTCAACTCTAGTCTCCCAAGTGCCTGGCTACTGACCTACCCACAGTATCTTCCTGCATCTAGTCTCTGCTAGCATTGAGCCACTGTTTGAAAATGCCACAAAGTTGATGAGCTGTGATTAAATTAGTGTCAGCCAAGTGATACCACTCAACTGCCTGGGAAAAGCCTAACTTTGTCATTCAGGTGCCAAGAATTCTATTATCCTTCTCTATTGTCAAGGTTCCTCCCCCACTCTGAACTCTAGGGTACAGATGTGGGGACCTGCATGAAAAACCTCCTAAGCTTATCCTTACCAGCTTAGGTTAAAACTTCCCCAAGGTACAAAATATTACCCCCGTTATCCTTGGAATGGCCGCTACCACCACCAAACTAATACTGGTTACTGGGGAAGAGCTGTTTGGACGCGTCCTTCCCCCCAAAATACTTCCCAAAACCTTGCACCCCACTTCCTGGACAAGGTTTGGTAAAAAGCCTCACCAATTTGCCTAGGTGACTACAGACCCAGACCCTTGGATCTTAAGAACAATGAACAATCCTCCCAACACTTGCACTCCCCCTTTCCTGGGAAATGTTGGATAAAAAGCCTCACCAATTTGCATAGGTGACCACAGACCCAAACCCTTGGATCTGAGAACAATGAAAAAGCATTCAGTGTTTTACAAGAAGACTTTTAATAAAAAATAGAAGTAAATAGAAATAAAGAAATCCCCCCTGTAAAATCAGGATGGTATATATCTTACAGGGTAATTAGATTCAAAAACATAGAGAACCCCTCTAGGCAAAACCTTAAGTTACAAAAAAGATACACAGACAGAAATAGTTATTCTATTCAGCACAATTCTTTTCTCAGCCATTTAAAGAAATCATAATCTAACACATACCTAGCTAGATTACTTACTAAAAGTTCTAAGACTCCATTCCTGTTCTGTCCCCGGCCAAGACGACTACAGACAGACACACAAACCCTTTGTTTCTCTCCCTCCTCCCAGCTTTTGAAAGTATCTTGTCTCCTCATTGGTCATTTTGGTCAGGTGCCAGCGAGGTTACCTTTAGCTTCTTAACCCTTTACAGGTGAGAGGAGCTTTCCCCTGGCCAGGAGGGATTTCAAAGGGGTTTACCCTTCCCTTTATATTTATGACACGCCCCCCAAATCTCAGCTAGGGTGAAACACTGGCTGGGATTTCTTCCTGGAGCTCTAGGAAAACAGAGTTAATAAGACACATGCATCTCTAAATATACTACCAAGTACATAAAGACTAACAATATTTTCCACATCTCAAGGACGATTTTAACCAGTTGATTCTGGGAAACTTTCACGGGAGAGTGCATCAGCCACTTTGTTAGAAGCTCCTGAGATGTGTTGGATGTCGAAATCAAAATCTTGGAGAGCTAAACTCCACCGAAGAAGTTTTCTGTTAGTTTCTTTGACGGTGTGAAGCCACTTTAGTGCAGCATGGTCGGTTTGCAGGTGGAAACGCCGTCCCCAAACATATGGGCGTAGCTTTTCCAGAGCGTAGACAATGGCATAACATTCTTTTTCAGTGACTGACCAGTTGCTTTCCCTCTCAGACAGTTTTTTGCTGAGAAACACTACAGGGTGGAATTCTTGATCAGGTCCTTTCTGCATTAAAACTGCTCCCACACCACGCTCGGATGCATCTGTGGTTACTAGGAACGGTTTGTCAAAGTCTGGGGCCCTTAGTACAGGGTCAGACATGAGTGTCGCTTTAAGCTTGTTAAAGGCCTTCTGACACTTTCCGGTCCACTGAACAGCATTTGGCTGTTTCTTTTTGGTTAGGTCTGTCAGTGGGGCAGCGATTTGGCTGTAGTGCGGTACAAATCGTCTGTAATAACCGGCCAAGCCTAAGAAGGATTGAACCTGTTTCTTTGACTTTGGGACAGGCCACTTTTGGATAGCATCCACTTTGGCCTGTAGGGGGCTGATAGTTCCTTGACCCACCTGGTGTCCAAGGTAAGTCACTCTGTTTAGGCCTATTTGACACTTCTTAGCCTTAACAGTTAGTCCTGCCTCCCTTATGCGCTCAAGGACTTTTTGTAGATGTTCCAGGTGGTCTGCCCAGGAATCCGAAAATATGGCCACATCGTCAAGGTAGGCGACTGCATATTCTCCTAATCCCGCTAGGAGACCATCTACAAGTCTTTGGAAAGTGGCGGGTGCATTTCGCAGCCCGAAAGGGAGTACATTAAATTCATACAGCCCGAGATGTGTGATGAAGGCTGACCTTTCCTTGGCAGATTCATCTAGCGGTACCTGCCAGTACCCCTTGGTTAAGTCCAAGGTAGAGATGAACTGGGCCCGTCCCAGTTTCTCTAATAGTTCATCAGTGCGTGGCATTGGATAGTTGTCTGGGCGAGTTACAGCATTTAGCTTACGGTAGTCCACGCAAAAACGTATTTCCCCATCTGGTTTGGGAACTAGAACCACTGGAGATGCCCATGCACTTTCAGAGGGGCGGATTACACCCATCTGTAACATATCCTGGATCTCCCGTTCTATAGCAGTTTTAGCTTGAGGAGACACCCGGTAAGGTTGGACCCTAATTGGGTGAGCATTACCTGTGTCAATGGAGTGGTATGCCCGTTCAGTCAGTCCTGGGGTGGCTGAGAACGTTGGCGCGTAGCTAGTGCACAGCTCCTGGATCTGCTGTCGCTGCATACGCCCAAGGGTCATGGAGAGGTTCACCTCTTCCACACCACCAGCACATTTCCCTTCGTAATAGACACCTTCAGGCCACTCAGCGTCGTCTCCTCCCTGGGCTGTAAACTGACAAACCTTTAATTCTCTGGAATAAAAGGGCTTTAGAGAATTAATATGATACACCTTAGGCTTTCGGTTGGAGGTGGGGAATGCTATGAGATAATTAACAGCTCCCAGGCGCTCCTGGACCACGAATGGCCCTTCCCACGATGCTTCCATTTTATGGGCCTGGAGCGCCTTTAAGACCATGACCTGGTCTCCTACTTTGAAGGAACGCTCTCTGGCATGTTTATCATACCAGGCTTTTTGCTCTTTTTGAGCATCCTGTAAGTTTTCTCTAGCAAGGGCTAAAGAGGTTCGGAGGGTGTTTTGTAGGTTGGTTACAAAGTCCAGAATGTTAGTTCCTGGAGAAGGTGTAAATCCCTCCCATTGCTGCTTCACCAACTGCAATGGCCCCTTAACCTCACGGCCATATACAAGTTCAAATGGAGAAAACCCTAAACTGGGATGTGGTACAGCTCTGTAGGCAAAGAGCAACTGCTGCAATACTAGGTCCCAATCATTGGAGTGCTCATTTACGAATTTACGTATCATGGCCCCCAAAGTTCCATTAAACTTCTCCACCATGCCATTTGTTTGATGATGGTAAGGAGTGGCAACCAAGTGATTTACCCCATGAGCTTCCCAAAGGTTTTTCATAGTTCCTGCCAGGAAATTAGTCCCTGCATCTGTGAGGATGTCGGAGGGCCAACCTACCCTGGCAAAAATGTCTGCTAGTGCCTGGCACACACTTTTAGCCCTGGTGTTGCTTAGAGCTACTGCTTCCGGCCATCGGGTGGCAAAATCCATGAAAGTCAGTATGTACTGCTTTCCTCTGGGTGTCTTTTTCGGAAAAGGACCCAGAATATCCACAGCTACTCGCTGAAATGGAACTTCAATGATGGGGAGTGGCTGGAGAGGAGCTTTGACCTGGTCTTGGGGTTTTCCCACTCTTTGGCACACCTCACAAGACTGGACATAGGTAGAAACATCCTTGCCCATTCCCTCCCAGTGGAATGACCTCCCCAAACGGTCTTTGGTCCTGTTCACCCCAGCATGGCCACTAGGGTGATCATGGGCTAAGCTCAAGAGCTTGGCCCGGTATTTAGTTGGAACTACCAACTGTCTCTGAGGATGCCAGTCTTCCTGGTGTCCCCCAGAAAGAGTTTCCTTGTATAAAAGTCCTCTTTCTACAACAAACCTGGATCGATTAGAAGAGCTGAGAGGCGGTGGGTTGCTCCGTGCCGCCGTCCAAGCTCTCTGGAGGCTTTCATCTGCTTCCTGTTCGGTCTGGAACTGTTCCCTTGATGCTGGAGACATCAGTTCCTCATGGGATTGTGGACCTAGGCTTGGTCCCTCTGGAAGCGATATAGGGGATGGAGCTGTTTCTGTTGACTGTGAACCGCTCTCCGCTGGTGCACTATGTTCGGATTCAGGCTCCGGCTGAGCCTCTTGTGTAGGGTTATCGGCTGCTGCCAGTTCAGGTTCGGTGGGGCCCTCTGGTGTTGAGGTTGCAAGTACTGGATTCAGTGCTGACACGGGGTCTGGTGTTGGTTGTTTGGCTGGTTCCGGTTCTGGGACTGGTTCCGTCTGGGTCTCTGGGACTGGATCCACTACTGCTGTTGCAGACATTGGCCTGGGGTCCAGGTCCATCACCTCTGACTGGGTCCTGATAGAAGTTTCCGGAACAGAGCTAGGCCTCACGGCTTGTTTAGCCTGGTTGCGGGTGACCATTCCCACCCTCTTGGCCTGCTTCACATGATTGGCCAAGTCTTCCCCCAACAGCATGGGGATGGGATAATCATCATAGACTGCAAAAGTCCACATTCCTGACCAGCCCTTGTACTGGACAGGCAACTTGGCTGTAGGCAAATTGAAAGAGTTGGACTTGAAGGGTTGAATCGTCACTTGGATCTCTGGGTTGATTAAATTGGGGTCCACTAAGGAAGCATGGATAGCTGACACTTGTGCTCCGGTGTCCCTCCACGCGGTGACCTTCTTCCCACCCACACTCACAGTTTCCCTCCGCTCCAAGGGTATCTGGGAGGTATCTGGGCCTGTGGACCTCTGGTGTGATTCCGGTGCAATGAACTGTAATCTGTTGGGGTTCTTGGGGCAGTTGGCCTTTACATGCCCCAGCTCGTTACACTTAAAACATCGTCCAGCTGACGGGTCACTGGGGCGAGGAGGGTTGCTGGAGAACGGGGTGGTGGGACGATAAGGGGTCTGGAGGGTTCTTTGGGAGGTAGGTGGGGCTTTGGGCGGCCCCCGGTAATAGGGTGTGGTCTGGGGTGGTCCCTTCTGGTCTCCGCTCCAACTGCGACCAGTTTTCTTCTTCTCTGCCACCTCCACCCATCTGGCTCCAATCTCTCCTGCCTCAATTACAGTTTTGGGTTTCCCATCTAGGATGTATCTTTCTATTTCCTCAGGAACACCCTCTAAGAATTGTTCCATTTGCATTAGGAAGGGCAAATTTACTGGAGATTCAACACTTGCTCCTGATATCCAGGCATCCCAATGTTTTACAATGTGGTAGGCATGTCGGGTAAATGACACGTCTGGTTTCCACCTTAGGGCTCTGAACCTCCGACGAGACTGCTCGGGTGTTATCCCCATTCTGACTCTCGCCTTGGATTTAAACAGTTCATACTTGTTCATGTGTTCTTTAGGCATTTCAGCTGCCACCTCAGCTAAGGGTCCACTGAGCTGCGGCCTCAGCTCTACCATGTATTGGTCAGTAGAGATGTTGTACCCAAGGCAGGCCCTTTCGAAGTTTTCTAAGAAGGCCTCAGTATCATCACCTGCCTTGTAGGTGGGGAACTTTCTGGGATGGGAAGTGGTACCTGGAGAAGGATTGCTAGGGTTTGTTGGTATATTCTGCTGGGCCTTTATCCTCTCCATCTCCTCCACATGCTTCCTCTCTTTTTCCCTCTCCTCCTCCACATGCTTCCTTGCCTCCATTTCCCTCTTGTGGGCAGCCTCTTGGTGTTGTTCTGCCTCCCTTTCTTGTTCCTTCTTCAGCTGCATGAGTTCTATCTGTCTTTCATGTTCCCTTTGTTTTTCCTCAGCCTGAAATTTGGCTAATTCCAGCTGTAGTCGAGCTGAGGATTTGGCCATTCTAACCTCTCTGTTTTTAACTAACTTTACACCCGAGGTTTAGAAATAAACAAACAAAACTTGGCTGTAAAATTTTGCTGTGCTGGAATAGAATACCTATTCTCTGATAGTGATTGTCAGCCTACAGAAAAAGACAATTCCCTTGTCTCTGCTCTGGGCCCAAATTAAAGCAAAAAACCTCCAACTACTTGGAAACCTGCTTACCCAGCCCAAAGAAGAAAAAAATTTCTTTTCAAACCTGTGCTCCTTGTAAAACAAAAAAAAAATCAAAATCCTAAAAAAAAACCCTGCCACTTTTGTCTCCAGGCAAATGGGTAGAGCACACACCCCCTATTTACTTTTAGGAAGAAAAGAAAAAAAAAAAACCTCTGGGTTGGAAGACTGTGAATTTCCCTGCAGGAGTTAAGTACCCTGCCTCCAGGCAAGAAAACCTGCAATTCACAAGATAATCCCCTTTTGTCTCTGCTTGGCCACAAAGCAGAGAGAAACCAAGCTGCTTTCAGTTTCAAAGCTGCCTTCTGGACTTCCTAAAATTTCCTTTTTAAAATCTGTATTTCTAGTTCAAAAAATCTCAACTGGATCTCAAAATGATTTCAGGTTAATCCCACCACTGTGCCACCATGTCAAGGTTCCTCCCCCACTCTGAACTCTAGGGTACAGATGTGGGGACCTGCATGAAAAACCTCCTAAGCTTATCCTTACCAGCTTAGGTTAAAACTTCCCCAAGGTACAAAATATTACCCCCGTTATCCTTGGAATGGCCGCTACCACCACCAAACTAATACTGGTTACTGGGGAAGAGCTGTTTGGACGCGTCCTTCCCCCCAAAATACTTCCCAAAACCTTGCACCCCACTTCCTGGACAAGGTTTGGTAAAAAGCCTCACCAATTTGCCTAGGTGACTACAGACCCAGACCCTTGGATCTTAAGAACAATGAACAATCCTCCCAACACTTGCACTCCCCCTTTCCTGGGAAATGTTGGATAAAAAGCCTCACCAATTTGCATAGGTGACCACAGACCCAAACCCTTGGATCTGAGAACAATGAAAAAGCATTCAGTGTTTTACAAGAAGACTTTTAATAAAAAATAGAAGTAAATAGAAATAAAGAAATCCCCCCTGTAAAATCAGGATGGTATATATCTTACAGGGTAATTAGATTCAAAAACATAGAGAACCCCTCTAGGCAAAACCTTAAGTTACAAAAAAGATACACAGACAGAAATAGTTATTCTATTCAGCACAATTCTTTTCTCAGCCATTTAAAGAAATCATAATCTAACACATACCTAGCTAGATTACTTACTAAAAGTTCTAAGACTCCATTCCTGTTCTGTCCCCGGCCAAGACGACTACAGACAGACACACAAACCCTTTGTTTCTCTCCCTCCTCCCAGCTTTTGAAAGTATCTTGTCTCCTCATTGGTCATTTTGGTCAGGTGCCAGCGAGGTTACCTTTAGCTTCTTAACCCTTTACAGGTGAGAGGAGCTTTCCCCTGGCCAGGAGGGATTTCAAAGGGGTTTACCCTTCCCTTTATATTTATGACATCTATAAACAAGCAAGTAATAAGGTAGCACATCAAATGCAGCATGCCACAAACACTGAAGAGTAACCAATAAATCAGTGACATGGAAAGAATTTCACTACATCCAGTCTACCTTCCTCATTCTGTGATCTGATACAGTGACTGGATACATCACAGTCAGATTCTGGTTACCCACTAGTTGTAATTAAGCCTGCCAGATTAAAAAACACCACCGGGAGGTAAACCATGTCAAAACAGTGGTGCGCCTGGGTAGTTATGAGACCAAGCATATGGAGTTATTAATAACAATAATTATTATTTACATTCACATATAGGCCAGGATTCTTCACTTAGGCCTAAGCCTTTACAACACGTAAAATAGAAGATGCCATTTGCATTTCATACATTTTGAGTAACTACAACAGCTAACTATCTATACTTATCAACAAATTCTTACTAACTTGTGAAGTAATTTCCTTTCACTTGTTTCATGTTTTATTCTTAAAAAATTATAATACAGGGAGCGGGCAGAGATTGGTAGGGGGCGCTCTCCCTTGGCAATCAGGTCTGACCCCAATTCCCCAGTGCGGCACTAGGGGGCGTTGTGCTGTGAGCGGGCAGAGATCAGTAGGGAGTGCTCTCTCTTGGCAATCAGGGCTGGCCCCAATGTCCCAGTGTGGTGCTAGGGGGCGCTGTGCTGCAGGGAGCGGGCAGAGATCGGTAGGGGATGCTTTCTCCAGCAGTCTGGGCTGTTCTGATTACTCCACCCCAGAGGCAGCTGTGTCTGCACAACGGGCAAGCGCTGCCGGCAGGGGAGCAAGGCGGGGATGAATGTTAGGGGCTCAGGCTGTGGCATGGAGGAGGGGCGCTCGGGGGGGGGGGGAACCAGGCTGCTCTGGGAGACAACAAGATTTCCCAGGCAGAAACAGGCTAATGCAGCCCCTGCCAGATGTGCTCCCTGGCTCATAACCACCACCCTATACCGGAAACCTACTGACCGCTATACTTACCTACATGCCTCCAACTTTCATCTAGACCACACCACATGATCCATTGTCTACAGCCAAGCTCTACGATACAACTGCATTTGCTCCAACCCTTCAGACAGAGACAAACACCTAGAATATCTCTATCAAGCATTCTTACAACTACAATACCCACCTGCTGAAGTGAATAAACAGATTGACAGAGCCAGAAGAGTACCCAGAAGTCACCTATTACAGGACAGGCCCAACAAAGAAAGTAACAGAATACCACTAGCCGTCACCTTCAGCCCCCAGTTAAAACCTCTCCAACACATCATCAAGGATCTACAACCTATCCTGAAGGATGACCCAACACCCTCACAGATCTTGGGAGACAGGCCAGTCCTTGCTTACAGACAGCCCCCCAACCTGAAGCAAATACTCACCAGCAACCACACACCACACAACCAAAACACTAACCCAGGAACCTATCCTTGCAACAAAGCCTGATGCCAACTGTGTCCACATATCTATTCAAAGGACACCATCATAGGGCCTAATCACATCAGCCACACTATCAGAGGCTCGTTCACCTACACATCTACCAATGTGATATATGCCATCATGTGCCAGCAATGCCCATCTGCCATGTACATTGGTCAAACTGGACAGTCTCTACGTAAAAGAATAAATGGACACAAATCAGACGTCAAGAATTATAACATTCAAAAACCAGTCGGAGAACACTTCAATCTCTCTGGTCACTTGATTACAGACCTAAAAGTGGCAATACTTCAACAAAAAACCTTCAAAAACAGACTCCAATGAGAGACTGCTGAATTGGAAGTAATTTGCAAACTGGACACCATTAAATTAGGCTTGAATAAAGACTGGGAGTGGATGTGTCATTACACAAAGTAAAACTATTTCCCCATGTTTATTCTTCCCCGCCCCCGCCCCCCACTACTGTTCCTCACACGTTCTTGTCAACTGCTGGAAACGGCCCACCTTGATTATCACTACAAAAGTTTTTTTCCTCTTCTGCTGGTAATAGCTCACCTTAACTGATCACTCTCATTATCGTGTGCATGGTAACACCCACTGTTTCATGTTCTCTGTGTATATAAAATCGTCTTACTGTATTTTCCACTGTATGCATCTGATGAAGTAGGCTGTAGCCCACGAAAGCTTATGCTCAAATAAATTTGTTAGTCTCTAAGGTGCCACAAATACGCCTGTTCTTTTTACTACCTTGAGTGAATCAGTTCTCTCTCTCAAGAAACCAGCCACTGCAACTGTGAAACTCACTTGGAAAACCCCACCATCATGCCAGTTCCAACTGATGAAAGTACTTTCATTGTTTACCCTAGTGTTGACTTGGTTATGAGGTAGGCATGCTTCTTAGAAAATACCTAAATAAAAAACTTCTGAATGACTAAAATGTATGATCATGTGTACTTCAGTAACAAGTTTAATCATAGTTACCTAGAAGTTATAAGTAGCAACATATTTGAGGCTAGAGAAACTCACTACGCTAATTAAGCCTACTACTTTTTGTAATAGAAACTACGCTCCCCTACAGCAAAAGTTCACTGCGAGAAACCCTAAACCCTGAGCATTTCAAAGATTTCATCTTAAAAATCACATGGATTTTGTGATCAAGAGAATTTATAGCTTCTTAGACAAAAAGAGGAAGAATCTTTGAATTGGCTTCTAAACTAAAGATTTTACCACTGTACCTTTGGATAAAGAGCTTACAGTACTGGAGAAACTCTGGAGAAATCAGAATAGTGTCAAAATTATTACCTCCATATTTTGTTTTGCATTTGATGTGTGATAGTCTTACATATATAAGTGGCAACGCTTGGCTATGAATATAACATCAGCAAGGTCATTTTGCTGAATTGACATTTTTCAATAATTAAATAACTTGTCTACATTTATAAACTCTGCTTTAGTTGAACTGACACAATCAGTCCCATAATTCCAGTGACATAGAAATCTGACTGGAAGTAAATAAGGATTTATATTTACAGCTCCATATTTCCATGTTGGCACCAAAGTCACCTGACCAGACTAGTATAAAACCAGAATAACAATTTGTGATAAGATTGTAATGAGACTTTGAATTAATTCAAACTGTTTTATTATCTCTTGAAAATTGTAAGTTCCCATCTTGAGTTTTATTTTTCATATTGTGAACAGTAACATCTTGATTTTGCTTTCTGAAAATTTTTCATTTGCTTTCAAAAGTGTTTTGGGTAATAAAACTCAAAATCATAGTAATTCTCCAGTCTGTACTTTACACAAGGAACACAGAGCAAAAGAACAGTGAGAAATCTAATAGAAATAATTCGCTAATTAAATTATTTAACCATTGTGAGTTTCATCACCTGTCTGGTAGAATGACCCTTGGGGCAGTCTGCAGACTCTGGGATTTTTGTGTGGTGTGCTGCAGCAGAATGATTCTGCATAAGACAGAGCCCTTCAGAAGGTAGAAAGTTATCTTCAAGATAAGTCTGTGTCTGCCTAACTGGAGTCACTGTTTAATGGGCAGCACAACAGTGAGTGGTGGACAGAACTTCACCTGTAGCTGTGGCTCTAAGCACCCTCCAGCACCCAGCACTATACTGTGTGTGGGGTATTAAACACAGCAGGAGCTTTGGGGTAAGTCTACACAGCCCATGGCAGCAAGCCTCCCAGCCTGGGTCAATAGTCTCAGGCTCATGCCACCATGCTAAAATAGCAGTGTAGGGAGTGCTTTGAAGTTGTGACTCAGGCTGCAGGTCGGGCTGTGAAGCCTAGGGAAGGGGGTAGCCATCTTGAAACATCCAGGAGCTGATTTTCTTAAGTGTTGAGCATAAGCGATTCCTGTTTACTTCAACTGGACTCCTGGGTGCTCAATATCTCTGAAATTCAGAGCTTGTGTATGTCCGTCTGTCGGAGTTTTGGCACCCAAAAATTGAGGTATCCTAAATTTTTGGACATGAACATTTTGGCCATAGTTCTTTCCATATGCAGAATTCTCTCTTTTTTTCATTTCAGTGACTTGAAGTGTAGCACCAAAGCAAACTGTTTTCCAAACATAGGGTATTATGAGAACACCTCCCTGGCAGAATATTACTTTTATTTTGATGCCACTATTTAACTGTCCTTCGCTTGCTTTGCCAGAACTGTGTGGGGTATTGTCTGCACAGTATGCAAACACATTATTCTGGAATAAAATGCAGCTCCTTTTCTTTCTTGCCATTCTGTAGGCAACACATTTTGAGCCCTCACTGTCATTTGCAGATAATCTGAGAAGTTTCACATGCAATTTCTGTATTGGAGATATGTCAGACAATAAAAGTAATTTTTTCTACTCTTACTGGAAGCATCTGGTGCATTAGAAAGTGGATGACAGAACTGCAAGTTATAGGTTAGGATTTCCTTGGAGACAGAAGTTACCATTTATTTTCTTGTTGCTGCTTTTATTTGACCACAGCTGTAACTGGTGATCATGTTTTCAATTAAGGAACACAGTGAATTTGCAGGCAAGATTCCATAGCTGGTGCTGAACTGAATGTTACTTAAAGCTTGCTTCTGCTGTGGCTTGTTCAGCCTTTTTATCTTTCTGACAACAACAAAGGAAAGGAGGAGCTTTCTCTTGTGTTCTATTTGTTCTCCATTATTTTTCATTCAATACTGATATTTTCCTACCTTTTTGATATACATTATTCACAGTATCATGACCCTAGAGGATACTACATTACACATTACCCATTTTGCTGAATAACCATCCTCCTGGCTGCAAAGGTGTGAAAGAAATGTATCCAGTCAGCTTTTAATGGAAAAGGCTTTTAGCCTTCTATTAAGGAGGCCTTACTCAATAACGGTGTATTACTATCTTAAGAACAGTGACACTGTATTCCTGATTCCAAGTACCTTTCACCAACTCTAAGATGATCGCATACTTTTAGGCTAAATGGTTTCCATCGGCAATCCCACAAATAACTCATAAAAAGGGATCAGGCCAATTTAATTCCACAATGCTTAGCCAAACGTTCGGCCATAGTGATCATTCTCCATTTAATCTATTGATGTGCGGATGCAAGGTCTTGTTGGGCTAAGAGTCCAACATCGGAACAGACTTGATGAACCCATTTAATAAAGGGTCTGCTTCTGGGGCCCCCCACCCCTCGGTTGGTGGAATTTTATCCCTGATAAAATTCCACCTTCAGGGAGCGCTGTGTAAGCTTGAAAGCTTGTCTTGCTCACCAGCAGAAGCTGGTCCAATAAAAAGATATTACCTTGCCCACCCAGGCTCTCTAGTTCCCTCTGAACTGTTATATACCTCACCCCATTGCCCTTCTTCAGAATCACCCACCAATCAGAACTCCTCACTTGTAGCTGTCAGACAGTAATGGAACAGCAGGCCATTTTCAACTACTCTCAAAAGAGTCCAAGAGTAAAGAGAATCTGCTGGCCCTCCTCTCCCCAGTTTAGTCCCAGTGAAGAAGCTCCACTTAGTGCCCACCTACACAGGAATTCTCTTTGGAGGGATGTGAGGGCCTCACTTCTTCCTTACTTCAACAACGCCCCTATTGATCTAATAATAATATTTAAAGAAAACAGAAGCCTTGCACATTTTTGTTATGCTTCTCTGCTAAGCAAGATGTGAGAAACAGGCAGTAACGTATGAAGAGAATTCTGTGGGCATTGCATCAGATAGTGGAGATCAATGAACCATGGTTAAAATTCAATAGGAATATGAATTTACAGATCACATATAAAGCTTACAGAATTTCTGTTATGGGAAATCTATAATCCACATATATTCTCAAAAAAAGAAAAGAAAAGAAAAAAGAAAAAAATAGTATTATTCAGAAAAAGAATAGCAACTGCAAAGAATAGCAGTATTCAGAAAAAGTTCCTCCTGCGAGATTCTGATCTCAAGCCATTTTTACCCCAATACAATCCCATTGACTTCAATGGTGCTAATTTCTGATTACAAAAGGCAAGAGCAGAATTGGAAGTTACTGCAAGTTGTTAACAATGACTTCAGTGGGGCTGTATAGAGTACAGTTCGGGGGAAGAATCTGCCTAATTTGTCTACAGTTTATATTATTGTCCATTTATTATCCAACCCTTTTTGGTGTTTTAATGGATTATGGTGTTAGGGATTCATAGTGGTGCATTATAATAGGGAGCTAATTAAGGGTCAAAGACTTCTGCAATTTAGAAGGGTGTTACTGGAACAAATATTAAAATTGCTGCTTATTTTAGCCCTTCCAATGAATCTCCATTTCTTGGCAGTAACCTGCTAGGGAGACTAGATGACAGATAGATTACTGAGGCTCAGTTTTACATCTTCCTGTCACTATAGTCCATATTCCTTTATTGTTATTTATAATTAGGAGCTGTTTTATCAGCATGTACATCATTAAAAAATGATCTTTTGAGGAGATTTTCAATAAATGACTCAATTCTCTGTACACTATACTGGTTTATGAGTCATTTTTAACAACAGAGGTATGTCCTATCCTCAAAATCAAACTAAAAAAGGACAATTTGTGATTACATCGATTTATCAGCCTACTCTTCTGACAAAATTATTGGCAACAGCAATATCGTCTCAGGATACTAGAAACCATAGAGCACATGCAAGCTTAACAACAGGACACCTTCAGATGATTCACGCAATGGGAAGCAATGCAGGAAATCTGAGCCACAACCTATTTTACTGAACCTTGCCCTTCTGTGCTTACTGACACAGTCAAGTGTAATTGTAGTCATGTTAATCCCAGGATATTAGATACAAAAGGTAGGTGAGGTATTTGTGATGGTACACCCCATAAGGCTTTATGGGAAATGCTCATGTATGCTTATATGACATAACTAGAATATGTTTTATGCTACATATACCATGTAACATATCTCTGTAAAGGTTATGATCTACTGAATCTATTAATCCTATTTGTATGCAGGTATAATTTTTGTATTTGAAGTTATGAGTATTGGCTGTGTACTGGCTTGATTTTTAAGTAGCCTTTGTAAAGTGTTTGGTCAACTTCTGGAGAAAGGAATGTGCAAATTAAGTGCCTAGTGAAGAAGCACTTAAGAAACAATGGATCTTGGAATGTTCCAATCCACATAAGAAGTCTACTTGAGGATGTTCAAGATAGCATGCGACCCATGGCTGCTACCTGTAAGTTCTGTGTCATGAGTGGACATGTGACTTGCCCATGTGACTCCAAAACTCCATATTGTAGCTGGGATTCTATACAGGGGGGTGAGGGGTGTCCACCCACCAGAGAAAGTCTATTTAAACCCTGGGGAGACCACTCCATTTTGTCTTCAGCTGGCTAAAGAGAGAGCCTCTCCACCCCCAAGGATACCTGAAAGAAACTGGAACAACGGACAGTGACTGCAGGGGGTGTGAGCGAGTGCTGGACCCAGACTAGAAGACGACTAGTCTGTAAAAGGAAGCTGACTGGGTGAAGTTTTTATTCAGTTTTCTTAGACATAGACGTGAGTGTTCTATTTTATTTTGCTTGATAATTCACTTTGTTCTGTCTGTTACTACTTGAAACCACTTAAATCCGACTTTGTGTATTTAATAAAATCACTTTTTATATGTTAATTAACCCAGAGTATGTATTAATACATGGGGGGAGGAGGGAGCAAACAGCTGTGCATATCTCTCTATCAGTGTTACAGAGGGCAAATAATTTATGAGATTACCCTGTATATGCTTTATACAGAGTAAAACAGATTTATTTGGGGTTTGGACCCCATGGGGAGTTGGGCATCTGAGTGTTAAAGATGGGAGCAGTCCTGAAGTTGCTTTCAGTTAAGTCTGCAGCTTCACAGCACATGGTTCAGATCCTGGGTCTGTGTTGGAGCAGACAGGCGTGTCTGGCTTAGCAAGACAGGGTGCTGGAGTCCCAAGCTGGCAGGGAAAGCAGGGGAAGAAATAGTCTTGGCAGATCAGTTGGCAGCCCCAAGGGGGTTTCTGTGATCCAACCCGTGACAGTACTCTTTTTTTATTGGACCAATTTCTGTTGGTGATAGAGAGAAGCTTTTGAGCTACACAGAGTTCCTCTTCAGGTCTGTGAAAGGTACTCAGAGTGTCACAGCTACATGTAAGCTGGAACAGATAGTTTAGCGTAAGTAGCAAGTACATTGTCTAAGGGACCATTCAACGTGAAGTGGCCCAACAACACTCCTGTAGCCATAAGACAAAAAGGGGAGTTTGTGGGTTACAGATTGTTGTAATAAGCAATAATTCCAGGGTCTTTAATTAGACCATGATTTTAAGCATCTAGCAAAGTTATGAATTTCATCTTCCAGGCTCCTTTTTTGAAAGCATTGTGCATATTCTATATAATACTGAGCTATATTATAACACCGAGCACCTTTCCCAGCCCTGAAGAAGAGCTCTGTGTAGCTGGAAAGCTTGTCTCTCTCCACAACAGGAGTTGGTCCAAGAAAAGATATGACATTACCCACCACCGGCGGCAGGTATAGTCGGGCAGGAGAGGCTGAGCCTCCCCTAGCACAGCCACCACTGACCATGCCGCCCGAGTTCTGGACTGCGGTGGCCCTGCCACTTCCCCTCCATGTTGGGAGAGGGACTCTGAGGAAAGTTTTTGCTTATTTATTTTGCACCATGCAGGTACCTGGGCGGCTGAGGTGGTGGTACGTGCTACTCAGCTTCCTGGGTCCTTGGGACTCGCCAGGGAGATTACTGATGAATCGGGAAGCTGAGTAGCAGATACCGCCTCCTCAGCTGTCCAGGAACCTGCATGGTGCATCTAAAAGCTCAGCATTCTCTGCCTGGCTGCTCCTCTCCAGCACTCTCCATCCCCATCTCTGGAGGTCCCTGACAGTGCTCACCGGTTCCACCCCTCCACCCCACTCAGCCCACCTACCACCACTTGCTGGTCCCTCCTCCCTCTCTCCCCTGCCACCCCTCACCGGTCCGCTCCGGTGGGAGGAGGGATGCATCAAGCGGCAGCAGGGGGCTGAGTGGGAAGGGGTAGAGGAGAGGAGGGATCCTACGTGGTGAGGGGTGGCCGAACAGGGAGGGGGAAGGAGAGGAGGGACGCACATGACAAGCAGGTAGAGGGTCGAGTGGGAAAGGGTGGGGAAGGAAGGGCCAGAAAGTAATGGCAGGGGGGCGAGCAGGGAGGAAGGACCAGTAAGTGGTGGTGGGAGGAGGGACCATTGAGTGGGGAAGAGGCTGAGTAGGGGAGAGGGCAGGGCAGAAGTGGAGTGTGGGCAGCCATGGGCAAAAGAGGCAGGACAGGGAGCTAGTCTCCCTCAGGGGAAGCTTTACTCGCTGCCCATGTCACCCACCTTGTCTCTCTGAAAGAGTCAATATCGTTTGAAACCCCAACAGAATCATCAACACTTGGAACTGGCAGAAAAACTGGATACATGTTTTGTGACATTTTAATCCTGTTTTTCTTGGAAACATCAATATTCAGAAAAATTTGACAAGCTCTGGTCAACACCTTTCTCAGATAAGGAAATCCACTGTCTCCCCAAAACATGCCATAACTGGGCCAGTAATTAAGGATTTATGGTTTGACACAACCCACTTCTGTGTCTATATCTACAGGGCAGTATCTAACTTCTCATTCCTAAGCAACTTAAAGCAAGCACAATCTCTTCCATGCTGTTCCATGCATAATTTGCTGCATCCATTAGGTCCAGTGTATGTGCTGGGCCTAAGTGGTGGTAGAGGGGGAGAACAGAGCTTGAATGCTAAGTCCTTTTTGTCCACATTAGACATTCCCTACGGCAGATGAGTACTATCATATTCATGAAATTATTAGGGCTGTCAAGCAATTAAAACAATCACAAATAACTGTGTGATTGAAAACATTAATTGTGATTAACCCATGTGATTAATCGCACTGTTAAACAATAGAATACCATTTATTTAAATATTTTTGGATGTTTTCTGCATTTTCAAATATATTGATTTCAATTACAACACAGAACAGAAAGTGTACAGTGCTCACTTTGTATTTATTTTTATTACAAATATTTGTGCTAACAAAATAAATAGTATTTTTCAATTCACCTTATGCACGTACTGTAATACAATCTCTGTGATGAAAATTAAACTTACAAATGTAGAATTATGTACAAAAAATAACTGCATTCAAAAATAAAACAACCTAAAACTTTAGAGCTTACAAGTCCACTCAGTCCTACTTCTTGTTCAGTCAGTCGCTCAAACAAACAAGTTTGTTTACATTTGCAGGAGATAATGCTGCCCATTTCTTGTTTACAAAGTCACTTGAAAGTGAGAACAGATGTCCACATGGCACTGTTGTAGCTGGCGTCACAAGATATTTATGTGCCAGATGCATTAAAGATTCATATGTCCCTTCATGCTTCAACTGCCATTCCAAAGGACATACATCCATGCTAATGAGGGGTTCTACTCAATAACAATCCAAAGCAGTGCAGACCGAAGCATGTTCATTTTCATTAACTAAGTCAGACGCCACCAACAGAAGGCTGATTTTCTTTTTTGGTGGTTTGGGTTCTTTAGTTTCTACATTTGAGTGTTGCTCTTTAAAGACTTCTGAAAGCATGCACCACAACCCATCCCGATCAGATTTTGGAAGGCACTTCAGATTGTTAAACCTTGGGTCGAGTGCTGTAACTATCTTTCAAAATCTCACATTGGTACCTTCTTTGCGTTTTGTCAAATCTGCAGTGAAAGTGTTCTTAAAACAAACAACATGTGCTGGGTCATCATCCAAGACTGCTAGAATATGAAATATATGGCAAAATGCAGGTAAAACAGAGCAGGAGACATACTAATCTCCCCCAAGGAGTTCAGTCACAAATTTAATTAACACATTTTTTTTTAACAAGCGGCATCAGCATGGAAGCATGTCCTCTGGAATGGTGGCCGAAGCATGAAGGGCCATACGAATGTTTAGCATATCTGGCATATGAATACCTTGCAATGCTGGCTACAAAACTGCCATGCAAATGCGTGTTCTCACGTTCAGGTGACATTGTAAATAAGCCAGTAGCATTATCTCCCGTAAATGTAAACAAACTTGTTTGTCTTAGTGATTGGCTGAACAAAAAGTAGGACTGAGTGGACTTGTAGGCTCTGAAATTTTACATTGTTTTATTTTTGAGTGCAGTTACATAACAAACAAAAAAAATTGTAAGTTACACTTTCACGATAAAGAGGTCGTACTATAGTATTTTTCAACTCACCTTATACCAGTACTATTTCTTTTATCATATTTACAGTGCAAATATCTGTAATAAAAATAATACTATAAAGTGAGCACTGTACACTTTGTAGTCTGCATTGTAATTGAAATCAATATATTTGAAAATGTAGAAAAACATCCAAAATATTTAATAAATTTCAATTAGTATTCCGTTTTTTAACAGTGCAATTAAAACTGTGATAATCGCTATTTTTTTAATCACAATTAACTTGAGTTAATTGTGTGAGTTAACTGCGATTAATTGACAGCCCTAGAAATTATATATCAAAGCACCCAGCAACTGCAAGTTGTTTCCTTGCCTCTGAACTTTTCGACTTGCAAACTCTTGACACATCCCTAGAAATAACTATGGAAGAATGACAGTATGACTAAACAATAATGAACCAAACAGCATGTTCAGAACACAGAGGGGGTTGCCTGAAATGTGACCAGATAGCGAAGAAGAGAATTAATGTCTGGAGACTATTGTTCTTTAGGAATCTCTCTACACATGACAAGTTCCTGCATCTACAAGGGAATTCACAAGACACTGCTGACAGATAAGAAGGTCACCAACTTGGCTGTTGTCATCAGGAAGAAACAGAAGCCAGCACTGATGGGAAGAAAGGGCACTAGAAAACCACTAATCACAATGAGTCATTCACAAAAGAACCCTCTTGGCTGGGATGATTTAGTTGGTGTTGGTCATGCTTTAAGCAGGGGATTGGACTAGATCAGGGGTCTGAAACACGCGGCCCATGGGCCGTATGCAGCCCGTGGGGTTATTTTCTGCGCCCCCTCCAGCATTTACCTAGAGCGGCTCTGGCCTGGCGCTCACCAGGGGCAGGGCAAGCTCCCTCCCTCCCTCCCTGCCTGCCCTGCCCCCGCACCACTCTGGGAAGTGGCCGGGACCTGGGGGAGGGGGCACAGGGGTCTGTGTGTTGCCCTGGCTGCTCCTCTAGGTACCTCCCCCGAAGCTCCCACTGGCCACTCCCAGAGCAGCACGGGGACAGGGCAGGCAGGCAGGGAGCCTGCCTTTCCCCCGGTGCGCACCGGGCCGGACCTGCCCCCCGAACCCCTCCTGCAGCCAAACCCCCTGCCCTGAGCCCCCTGCTGCACCCCGCACCCCAACCCCCTGCCCTGAGCTCCCTGCCGCACCCCGCACCCTTCCTGCTCCCCAACCCCCTGCCGCACCCTGCACCCCCTTGGGGCAGAGAGGGGGCTGGAATGGGGGCAGGGAAGGGGTGGAGGGGAAGAGGGGGGGCAGGGGCAGGGCCTCATGGAAGAGTGGAGTGGGGGCGGGGCCGGGGCACCCGGGTGGGAGGGTGGTCAGTGGTGTGGCCCTCGGGCCAACGTACTAGTCCTCATCTGGCCCTCGTGATCATTTGAGTTTGAGACCCCGGACTAGATGACCTCCTGAGGTCTCTCCAACTCTAATGTTCTATGATTCTAAATAGATCAACAATATTTGTATCCTTCTCTTCCTGTGACTGGAAAATAGTCTGTCTTCCAATCCAGACTTACGGGTAGGCAATGTGTCCGACCACCTGGGCATCATGGTAAGGGGAGGAGGGTTGCCATCATCAAGAGAGTGCAGGGCTGTGGGGCAGGAGATAGGTGCTCACACATATCCCCTCTCCACCCTCCCGGCAGCATGATATCCGCAGCACTGCCATGTCTCCACCTGCTGCTGCTTTGCCTGCTGAGCGGCTGCCCACTGCTTGGGGAGCAGTACTTCAAGGGTACCAAAGAAAGAATAGCCAGGGCACCTAAGTCCAGCCCTGCTCTGTACTTGGATACTTTCCCCACCAAATACCCAGAACTCCTGCTTTTCCAATTAGTGTTTCCCCCAAAAGACTGCTGTTTCTTTGCAGCACATTGCTGTGCTCGGACGCTGACATAAACATTCAACTGTGCCACAGGTTATGCTGGTGTTGCCTAGAGTAGGAGTGCCCCTGAACAGCTTCTGCCCATCCCCTTTGTGTGTCTTTTTAAGAGGGCACTTTCTTACTCCTCCCTCCCCTCTCTCAAAGAACTCTCTCATACAGTTTGAGAACAGAAAAGGGGAATTTCCATACAAATGGGAGTGGGGCATTACATAAGCAGACAGCAGCATCCTGATATGATCACACAGCATGAACAGAGAATTAAAAATGTCAGATATCCAAAGGAGAACTCACTACAGTTTCTGAACAATCCCATTGGCCCTACTATATTCATAAAACCTATCTGCTAGATAATTACCAGTAATTAAGCTTTTTACAAGTTACTGAGGCAAATTTTCTGCTGATGTGAACACATTCAGGTCCCTGAACTTCAAAGATGTACTCATTTTCACCAGCAGAGAATCTGGCCCTTCATCTGTTTGCAAATTATTTAAAATAGGGGAAAAGGGCCCAACCCAGCAAATAAGATGCTTGCAGCTCTAAATAGGACTAGGGCAAGGGTACTTACACTTTTTCCACAATGTGAGTCGACTCTTAATAGAGAGTATCTTGTGGATCAACCCCGATGCCCATTTGTGAGCTTGTGATCACCGTGCCCAATCATAACAAAATTGCAACCCTGTGCCAACTAAATCAATTATTTATATTAAAAATTAATTAGGAAATTAATTAGAAAATAAAAAACCAAATAATCAGAAAATATATACTGTTGTGGGTTTGGCAAAACATCACTGAAGCTCATGGGTGTATTTACCGCCCATCGTATAACAATTAAGAAACAAGCATGAGCAACTCCCACCCCAAACACAGGATCTTTGTACACTGGCACTGGTGGTTTAACTTCCAGTTTGGGTAGACATATCTGCATAAGCTCTACTTGAGCTAACACACCAAAACTAGAAGTGTAGCCACACTGTCACAAGCAGCAGGAGGTGCTAGCCACCCAGGTAAATACTTAAGGTTTCAGACAGGATTGTATTTGGGGCAGCTAGCCCATCCCATCACTGTGGCTGAACTTCTGTTGTTAATGTGGTACCTCCATCAGAGATAGCACGGGCATTTCTACTCAAGCTGGAAATTACACCTCCTGTGCTATACCATAGGCACATCACCACCCACATCAAAGGCACTGAGAGCATGGCCCTAAGAAAAACCTACACTGAAAGCTTTTGCGTTGAGCAATGGCTGAAAGGGGCATGGAGCTAAGAGCAGTTTGAGTTTTCCTGTGTTTAGGGAAACAGGACTTTGTAAATCCTTTGTAAATAAACAGCACTGCATCAAAGATACCTGACTCCATCAACAATGTTGCCTCCTAATGAAAACAACCTGCAGGGCCCCAAACTTTGGCTGACCCAAGGTCAAAAGGGGGTAAGAAATATTTTTAGCTATCTTAATCCAATTTAGAAGACAGAACAAAGTAAAAGAGCCAACACGCTGGGACCAGCAATCTTTCAATGACCACAGTCTGGGAACTGCTAATAGAAGTCCTTTAACCTAGTTCAACAAAAAATGAATATAAGGTCAAATACTTGTTTCAAAATCTGCCCCAAGGGTTAAGTAGAATTTGAAAAACTAAATACCTATTTGTATTATGTTTAGTCGGAGTTCAGTTTGCTAGGTTTTATTTTAAGTTGTCACTTTAGACTTCTGGGTTTTGAGAAATACCTTTAAACATTACTGGCAAAAGGAAATATAGCCCCAGGGGCTGAACATACAATAGTTAATGTTTACATACATTGTGTATGGAAAGGGAAGGCAAATGGAATGATTCTAAGTATGTAGAACAGTTGCTGTCTGAAATGGTAAAAAATGATAACATTAAAGCAGCAGTAGCATCCCTATTAAGGATGGCTTGTCTCCAATGTAATGTCTGATATTCTGAGTTTGATATTGCACCTCAGCCATTTCAAATCCCATTCAGCTCAAACTTGCTATGTAACTCATCATCAAATGTTCAGTTTTATGTTTCCAAAGGGGGAAAAAGGGGATGTAACGGTAGTTGAATTCTACTTTTTTAAAACACAGTGACCATTAGCTACTGATTTTTACTAAACTAATTTACTTGTCCATTCCCTGTCCACCATCATATTCTTCTCTTTCCACCATTATTTATTTTTAAAAAAGCATCAGAATTATTATTGTCATTCTTATTTAAAACATATTGAGCAGTGGTAGGGTATAATGGATAGGGGAAATGAACCAGACTCAGGAGAGCTGGTTTCTATTCCTGGCTCAGCCACTGACCTGCTGTGTTGACTTTAGGCAAATCACTTCACCTCTCTGTGCATCTGGATCCACCTCTTGCCTTTATTCATGGTGTCCATTTAGTTGGCAAGCTGTTCAGATCAGAGAGGGTTTCTCGCTCTGTGGTTGTACAATGTCTAGCACAATGGGGCCATTAGTACCCCATACAAACAGTAATAACCTATATTTCTATGCTTAGGTTTATTGCAAAGATCCAAAAGTGCAGCTGCTTTTGTGGAGAGAAATACCAATTGGTTAATAGTACCTACTGCAACACCATACAACAGTTTGGGACAGACAGGAATAAAAACCCTATTCAGATGAAACAGCAGAAAAGTTTTAGGCAGAGAGCAGGACTAACTCAAACAGTTCTGCCAAACCTCCAATAGGATGTACTCAGCTCCAGTGGCCCCAAGAAATTATACTTTGATGATTTTCCTCGTGCTCCAGTGCTGCTTGGTGTTGATTACATACAACTTCATCCTGGCTGACAGCTCTGTAGGGATTGCACCAATTACGTGCATTTTTGATTACTTATTTTCTACCCCTTTTAGCACTTATAGGACTTGCCTCCAGCCTCCTACTCTGCCCTCCCCCTCCCTCTGCCACATACAATTTTTCATAACATAGCAGTTTAGGTTAGATGGAGGGAGAAGGTCACAGACTGAATTTTGGGTTTGGAATTTATGCCCATTTGTATGCATTTGCTGGGGATCCCCACTTTATTTAAACAGGCTGTCAAGGTTCCTCCCCCACTCTGAACTCTAGGGTACAGATGTGGGGACCTGCATGAAAAACCTCCTAAGCTTATCTTTACCAGCTTAGGTCAAAACTTCCCCAAGGTACAAAATATTACCCCCGTTATCCTTGGAATGGCCGCTACCACCACCAAACTAATACTGGTTACTGGGGAAGAGCTGTTTGGACGCGTCCTTCCCCCCAAAATACTTCCCAAAACCTTGCACCCCACTTCCTGGACAAGGTTTGGTAAAAAGCCTCACCAATTTGCCTAGGTGACTACAGACCCAGACCCTTGGATCTTAAGAACAATGAACAATCCTCCCAACACTTGCACCCCCCCTTTCCTGGGAAATGTTGGATAAAAAGCCTCACCAATTTGCATAGGTGACCACAAACCCAAACCCTTGGATCTGAGAACAATGAAAAAGCATTCAGTGTTTTACAAGAAGACTTTTAATAAAAAATAGAAGTAAATAGAAATAAAGAAATCCCCCCTGTAAAATCAGGATGGTATATATCTTACAGGGTAATTAGATTCAAAAACATAGAGAACCCCTCTAGGCAAAACCTTAAGTTACAAAAAAGATACACAGACAGAAATAGTTATTCTATTCAGCACAATTCTTTTCTCAGCCATTTAAAGAAATCATAATCTAACACATACCTAGCTAGATTACTTACTAAAAGTTCTAAGACTCCATTCCTGTTCTGTCCCCGGCCAAGACGACTACAGACAGACCCTTTGTTTCTCTCCCTCCTCCCAGCTTTTGAAAGTATCTTGTCTCCTCATTGGTCATTTTGGTCAGGTGCCAGCGAGGTTACCTTTAGCTTCTTAACCCTTTACAGGTGAGAGGAGCTTTCCCCTGGCCAGGAGGGATTTCAAAGGGGTTTACCCTTCCCTTTATATTTAGGACACGCCCCCCAAATCTCAGCTAGGGTGAAACTCTGGCTGGGATTTCTTCCTGGAGCTCTAGGAAAACAGAGTTAATAAGACACATGCATCTCTAAATATACTACCAAGTACATAAAGACTAACAATATTTTCCACATCTCAAGGACGATTTTAACCAGTTGATTCTGGGAAACTTTCACGGGAGAGTGCATCAGCCACTTTGTTAGAAGCTCCTGAGATGTGTTGGATGTCGAAATCAAAATCTTGGAGAGCTAAACTCCACCGAAGAAGTTTTTTGTTAGTTTCTTTGACGGTGTGAAGCCACTTTAGTGCAGCATGGTCGGTTTGCAGGTGGAAACGCCGTCCCCAAACATATGGGCGTAGCTTTTCCAGAGCGTAGACAATGGCATAACATTCTTTTTCAGTGACTGACCAGTTGCTTTCCCTCTCAGACAGTTTTTTGCTGAGAAACACTACAGGGTGGAATTCTTGATCAGGTCCTTTCTGCATTAAAACTGCTCCCACACCACGCTCGGATGCATCTGTGGTTACTAGGAACGGTTTGTCAAAGTCTGGGGCCCTTAGTACAGGGTCAGACATGAGTGTCGCTTTAAGCTTGTTAAAGGCCTTCTGACACTTTCCGGTCCACTGAACAGCATTTGGCTGTTTCTTTTTGGTTAGGTCTGTCAGTGGGGCAGCGATTTGGCTGTAGTGCGGTACAAATCGTCTGTAATAACCGGCCAAGCCTAAGAAGGATTGAACCTGTTTCTTTGACTTTGGGACAGGCCACTTTTGGATAGCATCCACTTTGGCCTGTAGGGTGCTGATAGTTCCTTGACCCACCTGGTGTCCAAGGTAAGTCACTCTGTTTAGGCCTATTTGACACTTCTTAGCCTTAACAGTTAGTCCTGCCTCCCTTATGCGCTCAAGGACTTTTTGTAGATGTTCCAGGTGGTCTGCCCAGGAATCCGAAAATATGGCCACATCGTCAAGGTAGGCGACTGCATATTCTCCTAATCCCGCTAGGAGACCATCTACAAGTCTTTGGAAAGTGGCGGGTGCATTTCGCAGCCCGAAAGGGAGTACATTAAATTCATGCAGCCCGAGATGTGTGATGAAGGCTGACCTTTCCTTGGCAGATTCATCTAGCGGTACCTGCCAGTACCCCTTGGTTAAGTCCAAGGTAGAGATGAACTGGGCCCTTCCCAGTTTCTCTAATAGTTCATCTGTGCGTGGCATGGGATAGTTGTCTGGGCGAGTTACAGCATTTAGCTTACGGTAGTCCACGCAAAAACGTATTTCCCCATCTGGTTTGGGAACTAGAACCACTGGAGATGCCCATGCACTTTCAGAGGGGCGGATTACACCCATCTGTAACATATCCTGGATCTCCCGTTCTATAGCAGTTTTAGCTTGAGGAGACACCCGGTAAGGGTGGACCCTAATTGGGTGAGCATTACCTGTGTCAATGGAGTGGTATGCCCGTTCAGTCAGTCCTGGGGTGGCTGAGAACGTTGGCGCGTAGCTAGTGCACAGCTCCTGGATCTGCTGTCGCTGCATACGCCCAAGGGTCATGGAGAGGTTCACCTCTTCCACACCACCAGCACATTTCCCTTCATAATAGACACCTTCAGGCCACTCAGCGTCGTCTCCTCCCTGGGCTGTAAACTGACAAACCTTTAATTCTCTGGAATAAAAGGGCTTTAGAGAATTAATATGATACACCTTAGGCTTTCGGTTGGAGGTGGGGAATGCTATGAGATAATTAACAGCTCCCAGGCGCTCCTGGACCACGAATGGCCCTTCCCACGATGCTTCCATGTTATGGGCCTGGAGTGCCTTTAAGACCATGACCTGGTCTCCTACTTTGAAGGAACGCTCTCTGGCATGTTTATCATACCAGGCTTTTTGCTCTTTTTGAGCATCCTGTAAGTTTTCTCTAGCAAGGGCTAAAGAGGTTCGGAGGGTGTTTTGTAGGTTGGTTACAAAGTCCAGAATGTTAGTTCCTGGAGAAGGTGTAAATCCCTCCCATTGCTGCTTCACCAACTGCAATGGCCCCTTAACCTCACGGCCATATACAAGTTCAAATGGGGAAAACCCTAAACTGGGATGTGGTACAGCTCTGTAGGCAAAGAGCAACTGCTGCAATACTAGGTCCCAATCATTGGAGTGCTCATTTACGAATTTACGTATCATGGCCCCCAAAGTTCCATTAAACTTCTCCACCATGCCATTTGTTTGATGATGGTAAGGAGTGGCAACCAAGTGATTTACCCCATGAGCTTCCCAAAGGTTTTTCATAGTTCCTGCCAGGAAATTAGTCCCTGCATCTGTGAGGATGTCAGAGGGCCAACCTACCCTGGCAAAAATGTCTGCTAGTGCCTGGCACACACTTTTAGCCCTGGTTTTGCTTAGAGCTACTGCTTCCGGCCATCGGGTGGCAAAATCCATGAAAGTCAGTATGTACTGCTTTCCTCTGGGTGTCTTTTTCGGAAAAGGACCCAGAATATCCACAGCTACTCGCTGAAATGGAACTTCAATGATGGGGAGTGGCTGGAGAGGAGCTTTGACCTGGTCTTGGGGTTTTCCCACTCTTTGGCACACCTCACAAGACTGGACATAGGTAGAAACATCCTTGCCCATTCCCTCCCAGTGGAATGACCCCCCCAAACGGTCTTTGGTCCTGTTCACCCCAGCATGGCCACTAGGGTGATCATGGGCTAAGCTCAAGAGCTTGGCCCGGTATTTAGTTGGAACTACCAACTGTCTCTGAGGATGCCAGTCTTCCTGGTGTCCCCCAGAAAGAGTTTCCTTGTATAAAAGTCCTCTTTCTACAACAAACCTGGATCGATTAGAAGAGCTGAGAGGCGGTGGGTTGCTCCGTGCCGCCGTCCAAGCTCTCTGGAGGCTTTCATCTGCTTCTTGTTCGGTCTGGAACTGTTCCCTTGATGCTGGAGACATCAGTTCCTCATGGGATTGTGGACCTAGGCTTGGTCCCTCTGGAAGCGATATAGGGGATGGAGCTGTTTCTGTTGACTGTGAACCGCTCTCCGCTGGTGTACTATGTTGGGATTCAGGCTCCGGCTGAGCCTCTTGTGTAGGGTTATCGGCTGCTGCCAGTTCAGGTTCGGTGGGGCCCTCTGGTGTTGAGGTTGCAAGTACTGGATTCAGTGCTGACACGGGGTCTGGTGTTGGTTGTTCGGCTGGTTCCGGTTCTCGGACTGGTTCCGTCTGGGTCTCTGGGACTGGATCCACTACTGCTGTTGCAGACATTAGCCTGGGGTCCAGGTCCATCACCTCTGACTGGGTCCTGATAGAAGTTTCCGGAACAGAGCTAGGCCTCACGGCTTGTTTAGCCTGGTTGCGGGTGACCATTCCCACCCTCTTGGCCTGCTTCACATGATTGGCCAAGTCTTCCCCCAACAGCATGGGGATGGGATAATCATCATAGACTGCAAAAGTCCACATTCCTGACCAGCCCTTGTACTGGACAGGCAACTTGGCTGTAGGCAAATTGAAAGAGTTGGACTTGAAGGGTTGAATCGTCACTTGGATCTCTGGGTTGATTAAATTGGGGTCCACTAAGGAAGCATGGATAGCTGACACTTGTGCTCCGGTGTCCCTCCACGCGGTGACCTTCTTCCCACCCACACTCACAGTTTCCCTCCGCTCCAAGGGTATCTGGGAGGTATCTGGGCCTGTGGACCTCTGGTGTGATTCCGGTGCAATGAACTGTAATCTGTTGGGGTTCTTGGGGCAGTTGGCCTTTACATGCCCCAGCTCGTTACACTTAAAACATCGTCCAGCTGACGGGTCACTGGGGCGAGGAGGGTTGCTGGAGAACGGGGTGGTGGGACGATAAGGGGTCTGGAGGGTTCTTTGGGAGGTAGGTGGGGCTTTGGGCGGCCCCCGGTAATAGGGTGTGGTCTGGGGTGGTCCCTTCTGGTCTCCGCTCCAACTGCGACCAGTTTTATAATTCTCTGCCACCTCCACCCATCTGGCTCCAATCTCTCCTGCCTCAGTTACAGTTTTGGGTTTCCCATCTAGGATGTATCTTTCTATTTCCTCAGGAACACCCTCTAAGAATTGTTCCATTTGCATTAGGAAGGGCAAATTTACTGGAGATTCAACACTTGCTCCTGATATCCAGGCATCCCAATGTTTTACAATGTGGTAGGCATGTCGGGTAAATGACATGTCTGGTTTCCACCTTAGGGCTCTGAACCTCCGACGAGACTGCTCGGGTGTTATCCCCATTCTGACTCTCGCCTTGGATTTAAACAGTTCATACTTGTTCATGTGTTCTTTAGGCATTTCAGCTGCCACCTCAGCTAAGGGTCCACTGAGCTGCGGCCTCAGCTCTACCATGTATTGGTCAGTAGAGATGTTGTACCCAAGGCAGGCCCTTTCGAAGTTTACTAAGAAGGCCTCAGTATCATCACCTGCCTTGTAGGTGGGGAACTTTCTGGGATGGGAAGTGGTACCTGGAGAAGGATTGCTAGGGTTTGTTGGTATATTCTGCTGGGCCTTTATCCTCTCCATCTCCTCCACATGCTTCCTCTCTTTTTCCTTCTCCTCCTCCACATGCTTCCTCTCTTTTTCCCTCTCCTCCTCCACATGCTTCCTTGCCTCCATTTCCCTCTTGTGGGCAGCCTCTTGGTGTTGTTCTGCCTCCCTTTCTTGTTCCTTCTTCAGCTGCATGAGTTCTATCTGTCTTTCATGTTCCCTTTGTTTTTCCTCAGCCTGAAATTTGGCTAATTCCAGCTGTAGTCGAGCTGAGGATTTGGCCATTCTAACCTCTCTGTTTTTAACTAACTTTACACCCGAGGTTTAGGAATAAACAAACAAAACTTGGCTGTAAAATTTTGCTGTGCTGGAATAGAATACCTATTCTCTGATAGTGATTGTCAGCCTACAGAAAAAGACAATTCCCTTGTCTCTGCTCTGGGCCCAAATTAAAGCAAAAAACCTCCAACTACTTGGAAACCTGCTTACCCAGCCCAAAGAAGAAAAAAATTTCTTTTCAAACCTGTGCTCCTTGTAAAACAAAAAAAAAAAAATCAAAATCCTAAAAAAAACCCTGCCACTTTTGTCTCCAGGCAAATGGGTAAAGCACACACCCCCTATTTACTTTTAGGAAGAAAAGAAAAAAAAAAAAACCTCTGGGTTGGAAGACTGTGAATTTCCCTGCAGGAGTTAAGTACCCTGCCTCCAGGCAAAGAAAACCTGCAATTCACAAGATAATCCCCTTTTGTCTCTGCTTGGCCACAAAGCAGAGAGAAACCAAGCTGGTTTCAGTTTCAAAGCTGCCTTCTGGACTTCCTAAAAATTCCTTTTTAAAATCTGTATTTCTAGTTCAAAAAATCTCAACTGGATCTCAAAATGATTTCAGGTTAATCCCACCACTGTGCCACCATGTCACGGTTCCTCCCCCACTCTGAACTCTAGGGTACAGATGTGGGGACCTGCATGAAAAACCTCCTAAGCTTATCTTTACCAGCTTAGGTCAAAACTTCCCCAAGGTACAAAATATTACCCCCGTTATCCTTGGAATGGCCGCTACCACCACCAAACTAATACTGGTTACTGGGGAAGAGCTGTTTGGACGCGTCCTTCCCCCCAAAATACTTCCCAAAACCTTGCACCCCACTTCCTGGACAAGGTTTGGTAAAAAGCCTCACCAATTTGCCTAGGTGACTACAGACCCAGACCCTTGGATCTTAAGAACAATGAACAATCCTCCCAACACTTGCACCCCCCCTTTCCTGGGAAATGTTGGATAAAAAGCCTCACCAATTTGCATAGGTGACCACAAACCCAAACCCTTGGATCTGAGAACAATGAAAAAGCATTCAGTGTTTTACAAGAAGACTTTTAATAAAAAATAGAAGTAAATAGAAATAAAGAAATCCCCCCTGTAAAATCAGGATGGTATATATCTTACAGGGTAATTAGATTCAAAAACATAGAGAACCCCTCTAGGCAAAACCTTAAGTTACAAAAAAGATACACAGACAGAAATAGTTATTCTATTCAGCACAATTCTTTTCTCAGCCATTTAAAGAAATCATAATCTAACACATACCTAGCTAGATTACTTACTAAAAGTTCTAAGACTCCATTCCTGTTCTGTCCCCGGCCAAGACGACTACAGACAGACCCTTTGTTTCTCTCCCTCCTCCCAGCTTTTGAAAGTATCTTGTCTCCTCATTGGTCATTTTGGTCAGGTGCCAGCGAGGTTACCTTTAGCTTCTTAACCCTTTACAGGTGAGAGGAGCTTTCCCCTGGCCAGGAGGGATTTCAAAGGGGTTTACCCTTCCCTTTATATTTAGGACACAGGCCCTGAGTAACAACATATAAATAACCAAGGTAGCATTTGGCAAGAATACCAAGGTAAAATCTCTGCTTTTGTGACATTGTCTTTAACAAACCCAAAAGGTCATTGCAACTTGCTTTTACATTTAATTTGAAATATACCATCACCAACAGCAAAACTCCTCCTGACAGAATGCTGAACCATTGGTTCAGTTCTGATTCAGACGGAAAAGGGCCACTTACTGAATCAACACCATTTTGCAGCAGCCTTTAAATGTTTCTTGTTTATTTCCCATCCAACTGTAGGCCCAATTCAATCCTGATTAGTTTAATGAGATTGAATGGGATTCAGAACAAGATGGGGTGAGTCCATAACTAGAGTGGATACATTTTGTTGTACTTGTTAGTTATTATAATTTATTATTTGAATTACAGTAATGCCTAAAGGTCATATCTGACATCAAGGCCACTATTGTGCTAGACACTGTACATGGTGAGAGAGAGAGAGAGAGTCCCAGCCCTGACCACTTCACTGATTAAGAAGACTGCTGCCTATCAGATGCAATAGAAAAAAAAAAGACAGGCATAAATAAGTATTATTTTTATGTAGTGATAGATGATAGTGATTGGCTTTTCTTTATCATTAATTAAGAGTCCACCCAGTATATGTCGTAAAATTATCTGCAAAATATACCTTTGCACTGTGAAACAATATACCGTATTGGCCTGTGGGTGGCATTTAGTATCTTTAAATTACATAAAAGCTCCGTAACATACTGTAAATCCACTATCAACTAGCAAACGAGAGACTGAAGATGAAGCTACTTGCAGCCACCTCCAAAATAACAAAGAATATCCTGGAGGTGGATAGAATCCAGTACTTACAGCTGTAAACAGTGCTCTGTATCATTTTGTAATGACCGATATAGTGGACTTTTATTAAGGAGACAGCATGGTTCATCAGTAAGGAAGAGATGTAAAAAAGCCCCAAAAACCTCAACATGCCAGCTGCCACACAGGTAGATCAGAGACATAGTGGAGTCATCCCAAGGTAAATGTATCACTGATTCCACCATTGCTACATGCATATACTTAAAGTCAATGGGAATTTTACATGTGCACCAGAGCTGCAGAATAAGGTGTTTTATAGGATATTTCAATCTGCCTTTTAAAGCATGACAATGTAAACCCAGTCTTGCTTATAAGAAGTGAGATTACATACCATTAAATCTTGATTTTACTATTTTACATAGTACAACTCTAATTCAAATGTCTACAAACAGTAGGAGACATGAAGTGAGAGGCATATCATATAGGGTACAGTAAGCCATCCTAAGGAAGATTTCAATTAACATAAAAATATATGACATATGAAAAGAACATATGAATTATCAATAAGTGCAAAAGACAGAAAGATAAAAGAAAGCAAATGTTCCAGCCTCTGAATAGGGACAGGGCAGCATTACACAGCTATGCAGGAAATACCTAAAGAAAGTTTACAGTTAATTTTTGGCTTAAAAGCACCACCACCACACAAGCATTAAAAAATATAGACCACATAATTAAGGTTATACCAGAAGAAGTAAAAATATGTGTGTGTTTAAAAATAAGGGGTTGCAAGGACTTTGGAGGATATGATTAGAATTCAAAATGATCTTATCATTTCTCCAATTTGTCCTGAAATAAATAGAAAAAAAAATCAATAAGGACAAATGGAAAAGTACTACACATAGGAAGAAATAATCAAATTGCATAACTACAAAATGGAAAACTACTGCCTAGGAAGAAGTACTGCAGAAAGAGATCTGGGGGGTTTTAGTGCCTCAGAAATTAAATATGAATCAACAGTATAATACTGTTGGGGGGGGAAGCCACAAACATAATTCTAGTATGTATTAGAATGTTTTGTAAACATGACAGGAGAAGTAATTCTTCTTTGAGTTGAGTACTCACCTGGAGTACTATGCCCAGTTCTGGGCACCACACTTCAGGAAAGATGTGGACAAATTGGAGGAAGTCCAGAGGAAAAAATTATTAGACATCTAGACAACATGACCTATGAGGAAATATTGAAAAAAATGGGTTTGTTTAGTCTGGAGAAAAGAGAACTGAAAGGGGACACAAAAACAGTCTTCAAGTGTGTAAAAAGGTTGTTATAAAGAGGAAGGTGATAAATTGTTCTCCTTAGTCACTGGGGACAGGTCAAGAAGTAATGGGCTTAAATTGCAATAAGGGAGATTTAGCTTGGACATTAGGAAAAACTTACCAACTAAAACGGTAGTTAAGCACTGGAACAAATTATTTAGGGAGGTTGTGGATTCTCCATCACTGGAGGTTTTTAAGGACAGGTTCCATAAACACCTAAGAGAGGGTCTAGATAATACTTAGTCCTGCCTCAGTGTAGATAACCTATCAATAGGGCCCTACCAAATTCATGGCCGTGCGAGACACGTCACGGACCATGAAATCTGGTCTTGCGTGTGCTTTTATCTCATACTATACAGATTTCATGGGGAAGACCAGAATTTCTCAAACTGGAGGTCCTGACCCAAAAGGAGGTCATGAGGGTTGCAAAGTTATTGTCGGAGGTGGGTCATGGTATTGCCACCCTTACTTATGCACTGCCTTCAGAGCTCGGTGGCTGGAGAGCAGCGGCTGGTAGCCAGGCACCCAGCTCTGAAGGCAGCGTCCCGCCAGCAGCAGCTCAGAAGTAAGGGTGTCAATACCATACCATGTCACCCTTACTTCTGTGTTGCTGCCTTCAGAGCTGGGTGGCTGGAAAATAGCAGCTGCTGGTTACCATGCCACACTTACTTCTGTGCTGGTGCTCAGTGCTGGGCTCCCAGCCAGCAGCCACCACTCTCCAGTTGCCCAGCTCTGAAGGCAGCACTGCCCCCAGCAGTAGCATAGAAGTAAGGGTGACAATGCCAACACTCCCCCTACAATAACCTGACACACACACCCCACAACTTCCTTTTGGGTCAGGACTCCTACCGTCACAACACTATGAAATGTCAGGCTTAAATATCTGAAATTGTGAAATTTATGATTTTTAAAATCTATGACTGTGAAATTGAACAAAATGGACTGTGAATTTGGTAGGGCCCTACCTATCAAGCTCCCTTCAAATACTACATTCTAAGATATTCAGAAGCAAAGGCTTAGGTTTCTCTTCACATTTGTTTTAATTTAATTTTATATGATATATAAAACCTTTTCTACTAAAATAATTGACTGGGATTATATGACCTACCATGATGTAACCGTTTTGCCCAACTAGCAGATCAATACTTTGTTGAATATGCATTGATTTCATACATTCATTTGAATGCAGAAATTGCTACCTTGTATATTGTACACCAGAAGCAAATTAAGCCGTTACGAAGAAATAGATGTGATTTTGAACAAAATCTCAAAACCAAGTCTCAATTTAAGCTTTTTCCAGGACAACATATGGTCACACGTACTATTAAGCAATTCTACAGGTAATTCATCCATTACAACTGTTCTGTACATATAATTTAGGAAGGTAGAATGTTCACCTTGGGATAATTAAATAGTATAAATCAATTAACATAACTACCTGTCAAATACTTCTCAGGGATCATTAAAAGTTTATGAAACAAACCACTATCTCCTGAGAATTATGTGATGAGAGAAATTTTCCCTCTTACTAAAATCTAGGAAGTAAACAATACAATGCCTGAATGTATTAGAAATATTTGGTGTACACTGTTTGACTAATGCTATCAGTTATACAATAAATCTGAGCACAAAATAAGACAAACCTACACAACTGACATACTGATTATCCAACATAAGTTCAGAGCCAATTGTAAACAGAATAGCCCTGTTTCAGTTGTATTTTTCTGGAGTCTTTCTGTTAGAAAATTAAAAGATTCTGGAGCAAGATGCGCTTGCAGATACACTGGTGCTATTCTGTTTAAGGCCCCAATTAAGCAAAGCACTTAGATATATAAATAAGCCCAACCCTATTCAGCAAAGCACTATGTGCTTAATTTTAAGCACATGCTCAAGACCCATTGACTGCAAATAAATTTAAGTACATGCTTAAGTAATTTACTGAATTGGGGTCTGCACACATGAAGCTGCATTTTGGCCCTTCCCTACATCTGGGTCTTCACTCGGCCTCCAGAGACATCAAGGGTTTGATGAGTAGAAACTCTCCAGGGGAAGGTTGTTACATCCCCTTAATTTTTAGATCTCAGGAAATCCACTGAAGGCAAGGAGCTTTTGCAGTGCTTCCCAGCCCAGCAGCTCACACTTGTTCTTGAACAGCCTGGCTCCTGCAGGTGACCAAGTACATGGCTAACAGGACTGCAGTTGCCAATGGAAATACATTTATTTGAGGGTGCCAAAACATGTAATAAAGAGGGAAGAAGCATATGTGGCTGTAACAAACCGGATTCTCTTTTGGGTTTTCTTTTGAGGAGGGAGGGAGAATTTATCACACCTTGGAGAGCACCCTACCCTAGCCCCAAGCCTTCCTCACTCGGGCTTGTCCACTAAAGCCACTTTACTGCTGAATGAGAGCATCCTCATGGGGGTTTAATGCACTTTAACTTTTATGCACATTAACTTCACTGCTTCAGTTGATTCATCTTATTTTACTGAGTTTCCCTGATTAGATAAGGCCTCTCAGAGTAGGAGCCCTGCAGGACCCTCACAGAAGAGTTATGAGGTAAGGGAGGACAACATGGCAGAGTTGATAATTGCTGATTTCCATGCCTTCCTAACCTCGACCTGCTGTTGTAGAAGCGCTTCCATTCAAGGAACTAGAGCAGAGCTTGGGAGGCTCAAACAGGCTAGATCCTGATAGTCACATAGACTGCTGGAACACTTCTCATCTGATATTTTCTTGGTTGAAGTGAAATTAATGAAATTTCACTTCAACTGGCAAACACACTCATTTTCAACCTTTGGAGGGACAACTAGTGAATTCCTAAGTTTGGAAAGTTTTATTCTCTTTAAAAGCCTCTCTCTTCTCCCTCAGATAATTTGTGTCAATGCCATAATAAAATTAAATCAGGGCCAAGCAAAATAATGTTTTAAATATGACATCAGAGCAAATACTTGTATATACAGCTTTTCTTTGTTCTTATTTTTAAGACATGAGGATTTCTTTTTGTCCTTGATTTAAAATACATTCCAGAATTTTCTGTTTACAAACTAGAAAGCTGCACATATTCCCATGTAAGCATTTCACAATTCATTCTATTTGAAGGGGCACAGGTAAAAATGCATTCCAGGGAAATGGTGCTTTCTTTTCTAACAAGTATATAGTTCAAGCATCAGTCTGTTGAAATACAATTTCTATCTCTGTGTCAGTGATAAATATTCATACCTCAGAGATGGCCTGAATCACTCCTCCACTGGAAAGAGGAATAAAAACAATGAAAGAAACATGCCCTGCTTTGGAGGGTACTATGCACATCTAACTCTGTGCTCAGTTCTGTATGAGGAAGACTGGAGTTATACTAGGGGAGGGAGGATTTTTAAATTTGATACCAAAAGTGTATCCAGAAAGAACAGTGTCATTCTTCCTGTTCTAACACTTCTCTTTTCCATTTAAATAGCCACTGCCTGGTTTGCCCTAAATACTGTAAATCGCCAAAAGGCAAAGTCATGCCAGCAACTCATTCAGGCTATTATTACAGGTGTCTGAAAGGATGTTACATCTAGGTCTCATATGTAAAAACAGTACACAGTTATTGGGAACCTATGCTTTAGTGACCTTTACATCTTGTTTAGAATTTCTCTAGGCACTCACCCCCTGAAGCATGTCAGTTATATATTACTGCAGTTGTGCAGCAGGAAGAATTTTCCCCTTCTTCCTTCATTGCCACTAACTAGGTGTAGTGCCTAGACTAGTCAGTATTCACACTAGACATAAATAATTTTGACAGTCAGGAGAAGCACGCACTAAATATACAAGTCCCATACAGCAGCAATCAATCTTTTCTGACTGACTAACCCCAGAAACATTTTTTAAAACATTTTTTCTTTTGATCATCTTCTGAAGGTTTATGACAGACATTTTTTGGTTTCCTCTTTATAGTGAAGATCTAACAGAGCCAGTATAATAAATAATATATTTTTTTAGCCTCCCTATATTCTAGCTAAATGGCATATACTGGGATTGAAAGTGGAAATCTATAGACAAATGGTGTAATCCTGATACAGAATAGGTAGGTGATTTATCTGAGGCTTAGATTTGATACATTAAGAGGGAGGGAACCCTTAGTTTCTGAAAAAAATCAGTTCTTTGTGAAATATGTTCTTCTAAAATGGTACTAGAGACATTTCAAAACAGGTTAAGACTAATGTATTTCAAGAACAGCAGTATTTTTTCATGTTTTTGTTTTTAGGAAATTATGCATACCACATATCCTTCCTCCATAAAAAATGGGGGAAGGGGGAGTGATTGTTAAAAGCCCTGATGTGTGAATGAACTTGAGTTACATAGTGATAATTCTTAGGGTGCACCCATTACTGGGGCAAGACATAAAATTCACTATTACAAAAAAGAAGAACAGGAGGATACATTCAAACCATGTATCAGTGCTGACCTCAGACACAACAGGTATTCTGGAATATTCACATATGTGGTGTCATATCACAACAACACCCTTAACTCAGTCTGGGTTTCACCTCATTTCAGTTTTATGTAGTTTCAGTCAACGTAGTTTCATTGGCAACGCCACCTATTCCCTCCTTAGCTCTAGTGGAGTCTTTGATTCCGGGGACCATTCCATCCTTCTAGACCACCCATCTGGCTATCTAGGTGTCTCTCACTCTTCCTGTTATGGTTATACCCGTATCAAATTCTTTTCTCTCTGGTAACAAAGGAGTTCCATCTCTGTAACAAAGCTCCACCTTCATAGTGTCACAATAAGTTTAGTTCTAAGCCCTCTGCTCTTTCTATTTAACCTTTGTCCCCTTGATTACATAGCTATATTTAATATTAACAATTCTGTACTGAAGATATAAAATATGTACGTTTGGCTAACTCTAACTTCTCTTTGTCCACCTTCTCTTGTATTAAGCAAGTAAACATGTGCCATTATCTCATTTTCCTTTAGAGAATTTTACCCAAAACTTGTTTCTCTTGAGCAAGTGCAGTATCTTCAACACCTGCACCTCCATCTTTTTTATCTTTTGAACTCAGACCTTGCCTTTGCTTCCACATACTGGAACACTGACATAACCTTATCTTTGAACTCTTCTTTTCATACATTCCTAAGGGCTGTAAATCCACTTTTCACTGTCTGCAACTTTTCCCATGTATGCTAATACCTCATCTTCATTTCTGCTCAAATCCTGAGCCAAGCCTCTTCTGCATTGACTGTTGCGGCTCTTGGCTCTGGTCTCCCTCAAGACCTTCCCCTTCAAACCTCATCATGGTCAGATTGGTACTGTCTGCCTTTTCATCTGCATAAAAACAGGCAGCCAACCTTCTTCCTCCTTATCAAATTCCATCAGCTCTCCATTTTTTTTCAGGATTCAGTTCAAAATTGTTCTCCATGTTCTAAAACTTGCTCCAGCCTATTCCAAGCACTGTGTCTCTCCCACACTACTTCCCTTTGCTCATCTAGTACTGGCTTCTTCTTGGACCCTCCACATAATCCTATCACTTTTGGTGGAGGACTTTCTCCTTGGCAGATCTTGACTTGAGGTACGGCTGTATCCCTGCCTGATTTACTCTCCATTTCATTTCAAATTTAAGCTGAAGATCTCTTTTCTACTTTGCCTAAAACAAAGCAGAAAGAAAAGAAGAAAAAAAAAGAGAAAGAAGAGAAGAGAAAAATCTTGCACAGATAATAGTTATGGCTCCTCTTCCCGACAACTCTCTAAAGCATTTTGGATACACTTTGTTTTAAACAAGATCATCACAAATTTATTTTGGTTTACTGTTTTTGTTGTTCTGCCATACCATGTGATCAAATAAGCATAAAAATTATGTATCCAACCTGTGATACAGGTTGCAGAATTTTCCATAATTTGTTATGCATGCCAATGGAATTCCATGCACTTCCATTTATTGCTACAGTGCAACATCTCTGTTCTATTAAGCTAGCAGTGTCATAACAGAACAGGTACAATTAACCATAGCCAAATGTAATGCGATATGCCAAAAATTTCTGTAAACTTTGCCACCCCTAGAAATGTGCCGCCCCAAGCACCTGCTTGTTTTGCTGGTGCCTAGAGCCGGCCCTGCTTTTTGTGGCCTGGTAGTAGGCAACAAAGAGACAGGGAGGAGTAATTTTCAACTTATGTCAGCTTCAGCAAATCTGGCCTATAAGCTTTAGTCTTCACATACCATTTACAATCCTATGATACATAAAGCATCATATATGAAAGCTCAGAAGATACATAAACAGAGATAAATAGCTAAATATGGTGTTTGTCAAGGGAACTTTACTGGGCTGAGACAGTGAAAATTGTAAACTGAGAAATCATCATACTTAAACTGAAATGCCAGATGTTGTATCTACTGCATTCACTAGCAAGCATCTGCATATTAATATTTGTTTATCCCTACCTTGCTGAAATGCATCTCTAAATATACTCTTTGGCAATAAGACCCAATTGTAACCAGAGAAATCACAGCAACACCCACAGAATTAACATCTCTCTACCACCTGGGGCATCCTTGATCTGTTGGATTGAGGGATATTTGTTTTTCACACTTGCTGGACAGTGCAGTGTCCTGTTCTGGCACCAGCTATTGATTGTTTATTAAAATATAATCTCTTCTTGTCTGGCATTTCCAGACATATCATAGTAGGGAATGATAGTTCTCTGTCCAAATTGGCATATTACAGTGGCATAATGTTAAGATTAACTCTACTTTCCAAATAAGTGTATAGGATAGGTGACACAGAGCATGCATAATGAAAACAATATTGACCATGAGTGCAACACCCATACAGTACTTCCAAAACTGATGTCAGGATTCTGGCTCATATGGATATAATTCCGGAAAGGTACACATGGAATACAACTTCCTTTTTCAAAGGTTAGAATTAGAAAAAAAAATATTTTCATTGAGTTTCTGACCATGGAAGTACTTATATGTGTATTCTTACTCCCACAAAGAGGAAAATAGAAAGGGACTATATCCTGTTAGAAAAAGGGAGCAAAAATGGTCCTGTGTTTAAGGCAATTGACCCAGGACTGTGACCTGCATTCATTTTCTGGCTCTGCAACAGTTTGCTTGTGTGATCTGGGGCACTTAATATCTCTGTGTTTCCCATTTCCTATCTGTAAATGGAGATAATAGTACTCCCCTAATTCACAAGGGAATTATGGATATAAATAATTAACAAATGAGAGGTGCTCAGATGCTATGTTGATGGGGGCATATAAATACCTAGATAAAAAGGGAAGAGAAATTATCACTCTCCCTCCCTTTTCCCCCACTAATCTTAGTAAAACAAACTTTTAACTTCTCCTAAAATAATTGGGGCCAATGGCTTTTGTAGGAGGATCAATATTTTATTTCTGTCCCACCTGTTCACAGATTATCTTTGCATCCAGGAACGGTCTATAACTGGAGGAGGGGAAAAAAAAACATTGCCTACAGTGTATGGTGCCTTTCAAAGCACTGAATAAGCACCTGATCCTGATGGATTCTTAGCACCCGCAACTCCCACTGAACTCAATTGGTGGTGCACCATTGATGACCAAACCTTAACTTCAACAAACTCAACACACCCACCCAGTTCATTACCTTCAGCTTATTGGGAGTTAACCAAGCATTAATTTAATATGAAAGCAAGCACATTTGTCTAGCTGAATGTACACTGAGACAACAGAATAATAAATTAGATAAGAACAGCAGCTGTGTCACCACCCTTTATTTTAACACATAGCCTCTACATTTATGTTTACATTTTCCAAAGTGCCAAAAAAAAAAACACTAGCACAGGTCTTTTTTTTTTTTTCTTTTTTGTTACACACTGGAGAATGCTAGGTTTTGCCTTGACCTAACTAAATATTTAAGTATTCTATACAAATTCCATGCAGCTGTACAGTAAAAATGTATTTCTATCTGGTAATTAGTACAGTCGGTTTTGTGCGATTTCTGTAGCTATTCTAATCATGACTCAGTTTGTCATTTTATAGCTGGTAGTAAAGTTGGATGTATTCCTGTTACTAAATCCAGGCTATGCAGTAGGTATAGAAACTCAAAGCAAGGACTGAATGACTTTTCTCTTGCCTCACAACTGACATCTTGCCACAAGATGGCACCAAAGGGCTAAAAATCTTGATATTCTTAAGGTTTCCTTGCTAGAGAAATGAAACAAGCTTTGATGGGAATTTTACCAGAGAAACCATCAACAGTTCACCTTCAAGTGAGCCAATAGGTTGTCCACATAACCCTCCCCTGCTTTGACAAGCTGCTGAATGCTGAGACCTAATTTTGGTTCAATTAATATTCAGGAAGTTTGTTTTCCTTAAATTTAGGTTTCCTAAAAATTGCAGAAAGGAAGGGGATACAATTTAGTATTAAATACTTGATTTTCAAGCCGTGGGCAAAAACATACAGAGGGGTATGCTGGTCAACCAGCCAAACACTGATGACCCTGAAGTAAATGAATTTCATCCAAGTTAAAAACAAACAAAACACAACAACAGGAAAAGTTTAATCTAAAAACTGCTGAACTATTTCTTTTTCATTGGTAACTGAAGAGTTATAAAATATTTTTCCACATTAACATTTTAAACAGAAATTCAGTTGCCATTTTGAATTCACTGAAATCTTTATAAAGGTGCATGCTACAAGAAAGAGTCAATGATGAAAAATATTCCTAGCATATTTTTAATTTCATTATGTTCAATTTTTTCTATTTCCTAGTTTCCACAAAACATCACAATTCACAGAGAATTTTGTTAAATGCAAGAACACAATTCTATGATAAAGTCCGATTGAATTGCGTCTATCTATTTCAAGAGCTGAAAACAAAGTAAAAATTCTATGCCATAATTGCAGTACTGGTATTTATAATCCTTCTACTCTGCACTTATTGACACATATCTCTCTTCAAAATAGTGATAAAGTATAGTGTCTACACATAAAAAAGCAGAGCTATGCATTCTCCTTAAGATTCTTTAACTAACTGCATTTTTTTTCTTATAAAAAACAATACCCTGAAGGATGTTTGCATTATGAAACAAGAGATTTTATGTCAGAAATATTTTATTGACACTGTTTATGATTGTACAGTATTTAACTGCATTGAAAGATGAAATTTCATTCATGGATCAATTTATTTTACCTACTATATTTTAAGGCACTCACACTTTATCTCTGAGGGCTTACTGCCTCAAAGTAAGTCCAATGAAATCAATTACATGACTCCTACTGACTTCAAATGGACTTCGGTTCAGGCCTTTATTCATCTGTTTTCCTTAAACTTGCAAATGTCACTGCCATTTGGTCATCTCCTCCCCCGCCATATAATCTATTTTACCCTAACACTAACTGGTCCAGTTGTGGTCTGTTATCTAGTGACAACACAGGAACTCTTCTCCAGAGGTAAAATGTTCATAGACTAGTCATATATTCAAATCTACAGTACTGTGCTTTCTTTTCTTCCTTTTCTTATTAAAAGCCTGCTAACCTATGCTTTAAAAATACATATTTAAATTCATAGTGGGGAAAAGTAATAACCAAATTACAATACCAAGGAATTTTACATTTTTTTGCTTGAGTCCGTGTATTGTGCAGTAAGCATTTCTTACAGCGAGCCTGCAACACTGAAAAATAACCCAATCAGTGGTCATATATGAACATAGAATACAGGTAGTTTAGGTTGCTCATTAGTGATTGAGATGAGTTGTTCCATTTGTGAGTAACTTTAAATGGCATGGTGACTGTAGGAATGAAAAGAAAACCTATAAGAGAGAAGTGATTTGAAAACTGCTGTTTTTAATATTGTTCTAAATCATGAATCTAATTAACATAATTAAAGTCCCCAAATGTAACAAACTGTTGTTTTTTTTTTAAGTTTTACATTTCAGAAGTAAAATAAGATCTCTGTCTTTCTTGTCATTCACAGGTAATCAATTTAAGAGAGCGCTAGCCTACTGACCTCTCTGAGTCATAGCATAGACTGCTGAAATATTCTGAAGATATATATGTACCCAAATTTAAATGGGATTATTTCTATAATGCACTATGCTTCAGTTCATCACTCTTTTTATAATTCTCATTATTCTGACCTCAACAAGAAGCTGGATGAAATGAGCCACTACTGGGATATATTCATATACACCCAATGTACTTCACAGAGTGGGTTCAGCTGGCTGACGCATTGTTTCTCTCTAGTCTGTGCTCTCATTCAATTTATATAATTTCACCACATAGTTATTTCATGACTAAAAATAAAGTATTTCAATAATCAAAAACAATGACAATTTCATTAGTGGGCAGTACCTCAAAACTCCAAATAAAATAATGAAATAATTTCTCATATATTTTGTGATTTTATCAAATTAATAAGTCAAGTAAATCAAGACACTTCCTCATCTCAAACCTGTTGGAGTTGGTGAGCAAATGTGTATATAATATCGTACCGTGTCCATAAAAGTATTAATGTTCCAATGGAAACATCTACATCCAGAGATGGAGCTAACCCCTTGAAAAGTAGGTCTGGTCCATGTACGTTTCAGCCCATTTCAGTGACATAATGGCAGATGAAATCCAATGTTGGTAAGTGCAAAGTAATTCATATTGGAAAAAATAATCCTAATTATATACACAAAATGATGATGTCTAAATTAGTTGCTATCCCTCAAGAAAGAGATATTGGCATCATGAATATTCCCCTGAAAACATCTGCTGAATGTGCAGTGGCAGTCAAAAAACCAAAACGAATGTTAGAATCTAGGATGAAATGGATAGATGAAAATAATAATAAAAATAATCACAATGCCACTATATAAATCCATGGTACGCCCACACATTGAATGCTGCATGCAGTTCTGGTCACTGCATCTCAAAAAAGATATATTAGAATTGGAAAAGGTACAGAGAAGGTCAACAAAAATGATTTAGGCTATGGAAAAGCTTCAGTATGAACAGAGATGAAAAAGACTGGGACCATTAATCTTAGAAAGAGATGACTAAGGGAGAATATGATAGAGGCCTATAAAGTCACAAACAGCATGGAGAAAGTGCATAGTTAAGTGTTATTTACCCCTTCACATAACACAAGAACTAGGGGTCAAACAATAAAATTAATAGGCAGCAGTTTTAACACAAACAAAATAAAGTACTTTTTCACGCAACACACAATCAACTTGTGAAACTCATTGGCATGGGATGTTGTGACTGTATGTATGTATGACTGAGTTCAGAAAAGAAATAGATAATATTATGGAAGATAAGTCCATCAATGGCTGTTAGCCAAGATGGTCAGGGATGGAACTCCATGCTCTGAGTGCCCAAAAACTTTCAACTGACAGAAGCTGGGACTGGATGACAGGGGATGGATCACTATAAATTGTTCCCTCTGATGCATTGACACTGGCCACTGTCAGAAGACAGGATACTGGGTTAGATGGACCATTGGTCTGACAAAGTGTGGCTGTTCTTTTGTTCTTAATCATGAGACTAGTTCAATTCAATAAAATGCTTTAGAGCATGAAGTCAAAGAAACATCATATTGCTTTACATGTCAGAGAGAGGACAAGAAAGGAGAAAGGTTTTCCCAATGGCAATCAAAACTTCAGCATCAACAGCAAGGAAAAGATGGGTGCCAATCTCTTGGTCAGGGAGAGGAACCCACCTCAGGATTTCAATGGCAGAAACACCCATCCCCCACATAAAAGTATCATTTTCTAATCATTTAAACATAGTGATGTAACCCATGTCAATATCCTCCTTTTGCTGGAGACAGATATGAGGTCTGTTTCAGCCCAAAGGCTGTAGTAACTCCCCTCGCAGGAAAAAGAGATGTGTGTCAAGAACAATGTTCCCTCTAATTTTTGACAAGCCATGTGCGCAAAAAACATCTTCTGTGCAAATTTTTGTGTGCACGGTGTTTTGCCATGTGTACGGGGTTTACGATCTGTGTGTGAACAGCTTAGAGGGAACAGTGGTCAGGAATATGAAGTACTTTTTTTTTTCTTTTGGTGGGGAGTGGAAAGCAGTAAAAGGTTTAGGGAATCTTCCACTCACTCTTTACATAGCTCTTTAATTTCTTCAGATACAATAAGTGCAATTAATTACTTCCCACCCTGATGCACAGGGCTGACCTCTTATGGACATGGCTCCAAAATTTAAGTAGTTGATCCAAGTGAAACCTACTATGATACTGTTGCACATATAGTAGTTACAAGGACAACACAGGTAAATACCAAAAATTAAATGGTTCATGAAATCATTACATACGTTGAATATTATTACTGATATTTATGTATTTGAGATACTTTTCAGATAATTTATTTAAAATAGAATAGAATATTTTAAATAAATTGATGTCTGAAAGGAGAATGTTTTTTTTGTTTCATGAATTAAGAATTTAATTGCTGTAGTAAGACGTGCTACATACAATTTACTCAGTGTTGATGTGTCTTATGAGTCACAGGGCCAAATTCTGCCTTCACATACTCCACAGGCAGCCACATTTATTTTAGATCAGAGTACAACAGGATTTCCAATAAAATGAATGCTGCTGGTGATATAGAAATATGATGCCATGGTCTCTCACATTTGATGGTACTGACTCTAGATTCTACTGAGTGCTGAGAAGGATAAACATTGTTCACTATACATGTGATTATAATTCACCACCATAGTTACAAATGGTAATTAGGTCCCAGTTCTGTAATTAAAATTCCGAGGCTAGCTGAGTGGGTGCATGTGATTCTCTTTGCAGGAATGAGGCTTTAATGATACATAAATCAAAACTTGGGGGGGGGCACCTTTAAAGTAGCACTGATTTGTGCAAAAGATTTTATAATTAAACAATTTGAAATAAATAGTATAGTACTAAATAAAGGGTATTTACATATTTCATTACAATTTTACATGTGAAAGGATAGATTAAATATTTACATTTTCTGACCATTTTAATAATATGATAGTTATTTACATTATTTTGACTTTTGTAATCTCTCCTTGTTTTGCATGTCTTGTGCATGTCCTGGTTTATGCTTTTCAGTTACTACCTTTAAAATTGATGGACTATTCTAGTGCAGATTTAGGACATTTGCTGATACTAAAATGATTAATAATTATTTCCAGTAGTTTGGGGACATTTATTTATTAAACACCATTTTTAAAGGAGTCCTTTTAAGGGTTGAATCCTTCTCATTTAACTCACCCCTGTAAGTCTCAGTTCAGCAGAAGTACTTAAGCATGTGCTTAAGTGCCACTGAGGTTTAAGTAATTTACTTAAAAAAAATAGACTGCCAAATTAGGGCTGTAATTCTTCCAACGTACAATGAGGACTTCTTACATGAGTAAAGTGAATAGGATTCACAAAAGTATAAAGATGGGTCCTAGTTGTAAAATTCAGATCCAAACTTCCAGATACAGGACCTTGCTTTAGGTTCATTGCTGAAACTGTGGTTACTTGTAAAAATATATATAATAAATTTTAGGAACATAGGACTGGAAGGAACTTTTAGGTTATCAAATACAATTTCCCGCCATTGCTGGCGATTCCATCATATAATCCTATTCCTGAATTTAACAAATTTCATTTGAAGACTAGTTAGGGTTTTTTTGCCCTTATTACCCCCATTGGAAGGCTGTTGCAGAATCTCATACCTTTGATACTTAAAAACCATCAAAAAAAACCTTGATGACTGCAGGCAGCCATCCTTGATTTAATGTTTAAATGAATCAATAGCATCCTCAATCTTAATCTAAATGTGGGGATTAAAAAGGGAAAGGGGAGGGAGAAGATAGAGAGCAAGAGCATGCACAGCTGCATGCCCTAAATGCAGTATTGCAGGACAGGGCCAGCTGTCATGAAGTAATTTCTCAGCCTAATATGGGCCAGCTGCTGTATTTGTGATTCATTCAAGATACCCTTTGAAGATAGCAGGAGTTTGGACTGTGAGGGAAACCAGGAATAATCTCTAAAAGAGGCAGGTGCTCTGGGAAGTTGAGGTGACTGTACTACGAAGAAGCAGCACCTCCTCCTGGGGCATGTAGGAGTCAGACAACAAATTGGCTGGAAAAGACCTCTTTTTATCAGAAAATTACTTGCTGCACATAGCCTTTATGAGCTCAGTGTAAAACCTTAAGAGACTTGGGGAGTTGTTTTGACCAGGTCCCCAAAATCCCCCTCCTTCAGGCCTAAGATGGCCTTGGAGACCATAAGGTATTGGCCCTGAACTGGACCATGGCTCACTTGTCACCGGTGCTTGCTCGTAGTAAAAGTTGCACATTTCTTCTGTAGTTTGCATGGTTAACTTGAGTTGTCTTATTATTTTTTAGGTGACAATGTGCAGTTTTTCAAAAATGTATATACTTCTGATATGACAAATTTCGCCTCTATTTTATGTTTCTTCCTTAGTGGAACAAACATTACTATTAGACTTACTCCAATCTTCCTAAATCTGGTTTGGACACCATTCCACAAACTTCACCAATGATCCAATTCATGCAAAAATTGCAGGTTGTACATGCATGCAATAGTTTGTGCACATCTAAAATTCTGTGTTTGCACAAGCACAAATTCCCACCACCATGATTTATTGCAAATTTGTAGACCTGAGAATTTTCAGGATACCTATGTTAAAATAGTTTCAAATCATTATTGAATCTGACCTGTGACCAAAGACTGATCACAAAAAGGAGCAAATCCACCCACTTAAGCGATTCTGGGGAAAGCCTCATAATTCTAAGCCAACTTCACATGAATTGTGAAGAATTCTAGAAAGTGCATGAATTGCTTGTAGGCCTCTATATAGGAACAGTACAAATCTCAGTATGATGACAAAATAAATTAGCTTACAAATAAATTTACACTGAGAGATTCTTACAGGAGACCAAACCTTGAAAGAGAAATTAAATTCAACTTGGAAAACAATGAAAACAAACATATTTCAGGGAAATAATAAGAAATATTGATACTTAATGGAAGGGAGAAACTGGGGAAGCTGTAATGTGGCAGTAAAAATAGCAAATGGCATTTTGCTCCTCATGCAAATGTATCCTGTCACAAAGCAGGGAAGTAAGAATTCCCTCTCTAGAAGTCTGATCCAAAGCCCACTGAAGTCAGTGGGAGACTTCAATGGGAATTGGATTAGACTCTTATCCCATCATACTTTAGAACAATCTTGCCCTGAAAGTGAGATTGACAAGTATTGGATGATCTAACAAACTTTTTCCACTTGAAGTTTCTATGGGCCATGATAATAATCCTAAATCATTTGGGATTTAGACCTAAACTAATTGGGCCTATTTACCAACACAGTGTAGGTCTGTGTTCAGAAATAACACACTGTGGAGCTGATTTTCAATCAAAGTCAATAGGGCCTCAGCATCCCTCAAAATCATTGTCTACATTCTCAGTGCAATGGCACAAGATCACTAATATCAGTGTGAACAGTCTGTACAGTATTAATTGTGATGCTTTAAAACAATTTAAAAACTATTTGCTATATTTAACTTCCAAGACATTACCTATTGCCATGTCCTCTACTTCACTGCATCTTGGATAAAAACCTCAGATGTTTTTGTCAAAGGTAAAGCTTACAAAGCAGTACTTTGGTTGCAGTTGGAATGTTTTCAATAATAGATATTATTTTAAGATGCCCACAAAAGCTACTCTAATATTTTGTCTGAAGGTTGTGATGCCATTAAAGTTAACAGAAAATTTGCACCCTTAGTGGGTGTGTCTATACTGCCGCTGGTTGTGAGGTTAGATAGATCGGTGCTAGCAGGGCTCAAGCCGATGACCTAAAAATAGTAATGTGGATATTGCGACTCGGGCTGTGAGATGAAGGGGTCAGGTGGGTTTGAGAACCTAAACTTCAGCCTGAGCCACAACGTACACACAGCTATTGCTCGTGAACCAGCTCAAGTTCTGTTAGCACACACCTGTCTACCTGGGCTGGGAGGCTTGCTCCAAGCTGCAGTAGAGATGTACCCACCTTGCAGGGTCCTAAAGCCCAGGCTACAGCCCGAGCCTGAATTTCTATACTGCAATTAAACAGCCCCTTAGCAAGATCAGGTCAGCCCTGGATGTCTAACAGCATTATAGAAATACCCAATGGTACTAATTTCAGAAAGCATATAATTTACTTGCCTGAGTCTGCCTTTTCCATTAATTTAATACTTTGAGAGACATGGACAGCAAATTGATAAAGCTGCTGTTTCTTTGATGAAGCTGATGGGCCCTTGAGTCTTTTAATAGTGATTATTAATTGGCAAAATAAATATATCTGGAAATGATTTCCTATACTATTCAATGTTTATGACCAATAGTTTCCTCGTTAGAAAGCTTATAACCCTCTCCCCACCTTGAATATTTTCTGCCACTCCTTTTTCACAACACAACAATTCATTTTTCCCTGTCCACTTTGCCATATCCATTTTCAATAAAGGGATTATTACCCCCTTTTAATTGTTTGTATCTCCAAAGCTACGCCATCACTTATACACATGGCTCCTTTGCTTTCACTGGAAGTGAAAGCTAGTCCTAGATGTGTCATAGCTTTAAAGGTGGACACGTGTTTCTTGCAACAACCAGTGAAAGAATGCACATTACTCATGTGTTGCATAAGAATATAAGAACATAAGAATGGCCATACTGGGTCAGACCAAAGGTCCATCCAGCCAGCATCCTGTCTACCGACAGTGGCCAATGCCACGTGCCCCAGAGGGAGTGAACCTAACAGGTAATAATCAAGTGATCTCTCTCCTGCCATCCATCTCCACCCTCTGACAAACAGAAGCTAGGGAAACTATTCCTTACCCATCCTGGCTAATAGCCATTAATAGACTTAACCTCCATGAATTTACCCAGTTCTCTTTTAAACCATGTTATAGTCCTAGCCTTCACAACCTCCTCAGGCAAGGAGTTCCACAGGTTGACTGGGCGCTGAGTGAAGAAGAACTTCCTTTTATTTGTTTTAAACCTGCTACCCATTAATTTCATTTGGTGACCCCCTAGTTCTTATATTATGGGAACAAGTAAATAACTTTTCTTTGTTCACTTTTTCCACACTACTCATGATTTTATATACTACTATCATATCCCCCCTTAGTCTCCTCTTTTCCAAGCTGAAATATCCTAGCCTCTTTAATCTCTCCTCATATGGGTCCTCAAACCCCTAATCATTTTATTTGCCCTTTTCTGAACTTTTTCTAATGTCAGTATATCTTTTTTGAGATGAGGGGACCACATCTGCATGCAGTATTCAAGATATGGGCGTACCATGGATTTATATAAGGGCAATAAGATATTCTCCATCTTATTCTCTATCCTTTTTTTAATGATTCCTAACATCCCGTTTGCTTTTTTGACTGCCGCTGCACACTGCGTGGGCATCTTCAGAGAACTAGCCACAATGACTCCAAGATATTTCTCCTGATTAGTTGTAGCTAAATTAGCCCCCATCATATTGTATGTATAGTTGGGGTTATTTTTTCCAATGTGCATTACTTTACATTTATCCACATTAAATTTCATTTGCTATTTTGTTGCCTAATCACTTAATTTTGTGAGATATTTTTTGAAGCTCTTCATAGTCTTCTTTGGGCTTAACTATCTTGAGCAGTTTAGTATCATCTGCAAACTTTGCCACCTCACTGTTTGTCCCTTTCTCCAGATCATTTATTAATAAGTTGAATAGGATTGGTCCTAGGACTGAGCCTTGGGTAACACCACTAGTTACCCCTCTCCACTCCGAAAATTTACCATTTATTCCTACCCTTTGTTCCCTGTCTTTTAACCAGTTCTCAATCCATGAAAGGATCTTCCCTCTTATCCCATGACAACTTAATTTACATAAGAGCCTTTGGTGAGGGACCTTGTCAAAGACTTTCTGGAAATCTAAGTATACTACGTCCACTGGATCCCCCTTGTCCACATGTTTGTTGACCCCCCCTCAAAGAGCTCCAAAAGATTAGTAAGACATGAGCTCCCTTTACAGAAACCATGGTGACTTTTGCGCAACAATTTATGTTCTATGTGTCTGACAATTTTATTCTTTACTATTGCTTCAACTAATTTGCCCAGTACTTACCTGAGACTTACCAGTCTGTGATTGCCAGGATCACCTCTAGAGCCCTTCTTAAATATTGGTGTTACATTAGCTATCTTCCAGTCATTGGGTACAGTAGCTGATTTAAAGGACAGGTTACAAACCATAGTTAATAGTTTCTTAGACACAAACACATTATTTGTTTTATTTATGTTCAGCACTAGGATTATGTCGAAATTCTTCAAATGTTCAGTTCATTCTGTTAAATAAACCTATTACATATACGTTACTAATGCTTACCCTGACACATGAGGGTATGATATTTATTTTTTACGTATTTTACATTGTTAATTTGAAAAAAGCAAACCTCCATATTACACGTTGTATTTCAAGCTCTTTGTTCATAAGTGTAGTGAACTGCATTGATATCTACCCCTTACTCCTTAAAACTGGGTGCTATAACATCTGCAGAGCTCACAAGGATTGCATTCATTTTAATTGCATGATTTTATCATGCTAAATGAAGGTATGTCATGTTTTTATGCGGTAATGCAAAGCACCGAGACTGGATTTATTGCATTAGCCTATCAGTAACGTGGCAGATGATGGAATACCAGTGATACAATCATAAGATTTACAAAAAACATAATTACATATAGGGTAATATAAAATTGCACATGGGAAAATATTTCAAACAAAGATTTCTGCTGTTGTTAAAAAATACAGAAGGGAACTTCTTTGGCTTTTGAACACCAGCAGAACTCTGCAAATGTCTGGACATTTCATTTCCTACTAGATATTCTTTCTGAACCATTACCTTTTAAAAATCCAAAAACAAAATATGATTTTATATCCTTTATTTGAAAATTAAATATGATTTAAAGTTGGTTTTGACTTATGTGTAAGAGTTGCCATAATAAAAGAGTAACAAAGAGATAAGTATTGTGTCATTAAATGAATTAAATAATATTGTCCCTACACTCTCACATAATTAAAACAGACACCTGCTATGTTACCTGAGAGTATATCTAGTTAAACTTCCTAAAATTCTGTATTCCCCCAGTGCAGCCATTGGTACCAAGATAGCATTACATACTGGCAGCTGGAAGACTAAGGTTTGAGTTCAGAAGCAGATCCCAAATCATATAACCTATTGATAGTGCAACCTATAGAATGTTTCAGAGTTACTTCTAGTGCTGTTTATGCCTCTTGCAGCACATACTTCCTTCTTATCAACAGAATGACACAGTCATCTTTTTCATACTAGTTTCTGGAGGCAAAACGCAGGGAAGGAATGGAGATCTAATGTGAATTAAGAGATAAAGAAAATATAGTATCCTATTCATTGTAATGTAATCTCTTTAGAACATATAAAGTTTCTTCCCTCCTTCCACGTGGAGTAATCAGCTTTGATGTTAAATAGTCAAGAAGGCTAAAGAAATACAGAAATACTGGCTACCATATTTCTGGCAGACCATCCACATGGTAAAAGATAGACTGGTAAGCTAATAAAGAGGATTCATGAGCTCAGTGGCCTTCTGGTATGGATCGTATTCTGGCTCCCCTCAACTCCACGCAAAAGCAAAGGCAGTGCTTGGGTCTCGTTTACTTTCTACTGTGTTAGTGTGGCCCAGTGGATGCAAAGCATGCTCAACTCCCAAGGGACAAGGATTACTTTCTATTGCTTGACTGCTATAACCAACACAGTAGCAGAGTGGGTTTCAATCTCCACCCCCACCCACTGACTGCAAGGAAGTCGTCATTCAAAGGACTTGAGAGTGAGGAGGATGTAAATCTACATGGACAGAAACAAATACACACACATCCCCCCCACACACACACCCCAGAGGGATTTTTCTAGGGCAACAGAGAAAGATCAAGAGAATACCTATTCCAAGGGGGGGAAATTAAACAGAAAGCAAAGTTTTATCAAAAATCTGGAAAAAAACATTTGTATACATGAAATGTCATATAAATATGATCTTTATAGGTGGAAATATTAAAGGGGAGTTAATTAATCTTATGAAAGGCAGCATGGGAAGTCAGAGGGTGAGCCACTAATATAGTGCTTGGGTCTCGTTTAGTCAATATTGATGAATAGTCCATATTGAAGGGTGCAGGGTGCAGGTTTTTCTTAAGGGACCTTTTATACACAGTTTAAAAAGTGTTCGCTGTACTGCATTCAGAGTCTCTCTTTTCTATTTTAATAACTATACACAATCATACATAATTCAGTGAAGATTAAAAATGCTTATTCAATTTTGCCATTGCTTAAATATCCATGATATTAACAACAAAGTCATCTTTCATGTTTTTTTACTTTGGGGTACCCAAACAGTCTGTTTGAGAGTAATTAAAAATAAACCAAGACTCCTTCACTCTCTCTTATTTTAGATATTCAGCCTGTATTACGAATGATACATTAATTAACATCTCTGCATCAATTCTGTTACATATAGTAATTCATAAAAGAGAGCAATGCATATATTGCTCAGTGCAGCCAGTGATAAGACATTCCCAAAATGTCTCTCAAGCCCCTCTTTACTACTGTATCTACTTACTGACTTTCTATCTTTCCTTCCATTTCTGTCTATCATCCTAAATTATGGAGCTAACTGACAATACCAACACATCATTAATATGTCTGAACATCGACATATTATGAAGTCTAATTAGGAAGCCTGAGACCTTGCAACACTTTAGCTAATAATGAATCAATGAAAATTAAGATTTAATATTAAGTTAGAAACCCCACCTCTTTTTTGCTGCCAATCCAGAAATACTTCACTCTTACCCTTACCCTATGCACTAAATGTTGCAACCTAGTGGCATGATAAGGTATGCAATAGGGAAATTCTTAGAGGATATTACCTGCCACCTGGTTGTAAATCTGATTAACAGACATAGAAAATAAGTCATTTGCATGGAAATCACCCAGCTCACACACACACTTTCAGTCATTTGTTTCCTTGGGAAATCATGTTGAGATGAGGAAATGACTTTGAGGACCCAAGGTGGGTATCATTTTCAAATTAACCTTTTCTGTCTTTTACATTGAGTTACTTAACAAGAATGATGGGAAAATATGTAACTGTTTCAACATAAGCTGTTTTGTACTGTCATTCTCTAAGTGTTTTAATAGGAAACCAGTAAAGTTTTTTTTTTTTTAAACTAAGCTCATATTTGGACCATGACTGTAACCACAATATTAGATTCTACTAAAACTGTATGGTATTATTTTCATCACTTTGCACTTTCATAAGGGAGCCTTAGTCCACTGAGAACATTCATATATATAAAATTTTACTATAGACGTACACATCAACTCCAAAGCAAAATCCACAATACTGCTCACCAATGCTGTAAACAACAGTTGTCTAAGTATCTATATACTGACATATAAATATCTATACCTACAGATATATGCCCTTGATGTTTCCCTTTGCCACTTAAAGTTACAAAATAGTAAAGAGATAGTATTACAAATATAAAAGAAGGGTAAAGGAAGCAGTAAGATCTGTTTACCTATGCCACATATAGCTACAAAATCAAACATAGCATTACAAAAATAAAACTAGCATGAAGTGTATGCTATGATCTATTTTACCATTAACATTCTATCACACAAAATTAAGTTCAAAGATACAAACTCGCCCTGACACTCAAAACCACAGAAAACATTGATTTAAGATGGGAATAAATTATTATATAAACCTGCTCCACAAATGAGCTTGTCAGCTACATTGGTATTCACCAGAATGGGTTTGAATTTGAGGAGTTCCCAAGGCACATAGAAGATTACCATCTTATGATCCAAGAAGTATTTATCTCCCTGTGGAAGCCACATTGACTCTATATAGAGCTACTTTTTCTGCTCTGGAAAAAATAACTTATCTTTCCAACTTCCCTCTTCCTACCCATATCCCACACTTAATTCTCTCATTGCTTTCTTTAAAGCAATTAATATTATATTCAAATAATATGTGATTAGCGTAAAAGTTCCCATCACCTGAATTTCTCAAGAACACTAGCACGAAAGTGAAAATATTCCTAGCAAATGGAATATTTAACAAGGGGCTTTGAGACTCAGAAATATTTTCCAAGTAAAAAAACTGGCAATAGTAACATGTAAATATAAAGCCTACGGTCACCATAAAAAGCAAGCAGAACATTCTTTACAGAGCTGCTTCTTCTCTCTCTCTCTCTCTCACACACACAGAGGACAAAATAATGTATCTCAAAACACCTTACAAGTAACGGATGTGCAGTTTTGGATAACAGAGAGGCTTTTACTGGAATGAGAGATGAAGATTATAGGAAATAGCTCCATTTGTGTGGAAACAACAAAGATGATAGGTCAGTTTTAAAATGCTGGTTGCTGTTTGTCACTGATTGCATGTGCAGATTAATTCTCTTATGCTAAAGGTCTGCTAGTTTTTTTCTGATTGCAACTAGTATGTACAGTATTAGCCTACTGCAAATATCTAGTGCAGCTTACAACGCCATCAACAGTTACTTCTTGGGAATATGGATTTGGACTTGCAATGTGCTGCATGAATTTAACACATAAAATATGGATTTCTTTGCAGCAGTGACAATAAAGGCTCACAACAACTGCTGACTACATATATTTTCTCTTTCTTCTCTCTCCCTTTTTTCTTTGATTTTTTACCTTCTAACCACAATATGAAATGCTTGTATAGGAGAAGTGTGTGCACTTTTCCCTCTGTACATGTCCAGATACACAGACACACACACACGCACGCAAAGTATTGCCTCTGTCTACCTTGCCATCAGTCTCAACACAGAGACTTGCTTTCTGAAGAAGTATTTGCTTTAAGTGTTTGGATTCAATTCAATCAAAAGTCAAGTACAATAGTGTAATATCAGAGAAAGCTGTAATAGACTTACAATCAGGATGCAGTCAGTGTGGGCACGTATGTGTATGTTGCATGCTATGCTCGTGATAATTAGAATATGAAACACTATGTTTTTGAAGTCCAAATAGTATTCCTCCACTGAATTTACAGTAATCAAATACAAATTAAAACTGTGCTGCTTAGAACCTAGCTTGGTTACTGGGGGAAGGAAAAAAAAAAAAAGCTTTGCAAAATGCAGTTCGATCCTGAATATGTATAAAGGCAGTTCACTTTGAATACAGTATACACACATTTGTCTCGATTTCATGTATGTGTCATATTTATCAAAGTGCCTTTGTAATGTATAAAAGTTGTATACAATAGAATAATTCTATGGATTACATTAAATACAGTGCTGCTGATAGTTCAAGAAAATAAAACCACCAAAGGAAATACAATTATGAAAGGCTCCTACCTTTTATTCTGCTTCTGAGCAAGTGTAGTAGTGTCCAACCCAAGCAACGCTGGAGAATTTGCTACTATCTTCCCTTTTTTGTTTGTTTTCTGCTGTTATTTTCTAAGACTGATCCTACTTGAATCTAACTCAGCTTCTTCTTCCAGCATCACTTAACTCTGGACATGCTTAGGGGGGAGCTCTCTCACTGACTGGCTTTCATTCAAAGCTCCTGATTAAGAAAATAATAATAATAAAAAATCACTCCCTCACAGAGAGGGAGGGAGAGAGAGAGAGAGGTTCTTCTGATTGAACCACAGCACTTGCCATGGGAAGGTTAGAGACTGGGAAAGCACAGGCTTTCCCAAGCACACAGTGATTTGCAAGTGAATGCAGTGGGAGGTACAGAGAAAGGAAAGCTTTTTTGCTGAAGCTTCCCCCTCCCCCTCCTGATAGAAGGCTCTCTGTGTCTGAAGTCCAAGGTAATTAGCCTAATCTACTCTTTTTGCAGTGATAAACAGTAAACACGTGACCACTTCTTGTAAGCATTCTTTCTTAATTAGATATATTTACTTTTCCTTTATCATCAGTGATCCTGCAGTATTCACAATGGCAAGCCACTGAATAGTAACTAAATATATAAACAAGATACCAAGTTAAATTACAACTAGGTCTGAGATGCAACCAGAGAGTTATTAATTGTTATTGTTTTCACTGAACTGCCTACCCCATTGGTTAAAAAAGAAAACAAAACAAATCTGTTTCTGCTCCATCAGTGTTATAATGTGTACAAAACTGTGCAGGTTTACATTATGTAAGATACCAAAATGTTTCTAAACCTCATCTGAGAAGATGGTACAGAGCTGCTATTCATTCTCCCCAACCTTATATTTTCTTCAAGTCGATATTTGCATCACTTGTGTTTAGCATATTGTTATTTGGCTCACAACAGTGTAGCTTCTCATTTTGCTGCTGTAATCCTTTTCACAGCTTTAATCTGTAACAGTTGATATTTCCTAATACAACAAATTGGACTCAGCACAATCCCTCCTTCGATCATATTAATCCCAATCCTTTCTCTGTGTCATAGTAGAGGATTGTGTAACATTGGCTAGGAGAGATACAGCAAATATCCACCTAAGATTACGTCAGTGGATGTCAGTATTGCTCCATCCAAACAGTGCCTAGAGGGAATTTTTCTGGTTGTAAAAAAGGCATAAACCCTTCCCCAAAAGTTAAGATGTATCAGATATAGGATGCAGCACAATGTGAGAGAGAGAGACCGATAATATCAACAAAGATGTACTAGCAGTGAATTGTATTACACTACAGAGTAGTCTCTTCATAGAAAGCAATACAAGCCTCATTGCTTAAGTCAGCAGGTCTTAAAATGTGAGCCATGGACCAGGGCAGGTCTGCAGAGCGGTTGACGGTGGTCCATGAGTGCTGACAGGCCACATTGTGTTCTCTCTTTCCCATTTCCAGCTGCTGAATTGCATTAAAAAAGGCATCAAGAACTAAAGTACGTACTTTCTCTTTTCCATGTAAGCAATTGCTACAGTTGCCAAACGGATATAATGGAATCACTTAAGGGAGAGGAGGTGATCTGTGCAGTCACCAATGGGAGGGGAAACAGTCCATTGATGTGGCCCATGAAATGCATAGAGTTTGAGAATTCCTGTCCTAAGTTCAATCACAAGTAAAATAGTAAAATTTATTGACATGAAGGAATAAAACAATGTGACACAGAAACTCTCTCTCTCTCTCTCTTTCCAGGATATAACACAATGCATAACATTTTAAAATCAGTTTCTTTATATTTGCTTTCTTTCTTTTCCCAAAGCTAGCTAAATATGACAAATAATGATCTTGCTTCTGTTTCTGCTTTACATAGAATTTGATTCTCAGTCATTCACTCTTTCTCAAAGAGTGACTAGAGTATGGAATTAATAAATCTGATTTCCTTATTCTCTCCAACATGGGGAGAGCGGTCCACACTTCACAACAATCTGTCTTGCAACAATTCTGTGACATCTTTACTGACTTCCAGTATTCATATGAGACAAGAAATATAAAATTCCCTTTTGTTTGATGGTTTCTGCCCCAGACTGAGTTGAATGTGGTGTTTACAATTGCCTTTTCCAGCTGGACCGTCTGTGCTTCTGCTTCCTAAAAGCAACATGTCCAGGGGTGGCCCCTGTAATACCAAGCTGAACAGCCTCTTAAAGTGACAGCTACATTGCAGGGAGTTATAACAATTTTTTTTAAATATTTTGCTATGAAATAGCTTTGGAAACCTGAATAGCTGTTCTGATTATGGTCCGACAGATTCTTATGTTACAAATTGTTGATAGTAATTTTTCCTCTTATTTTTACATTTTGTCTTTGTAAGGAGGTGAGGAGGGAAGGAGATATGACAAGAAGCATAATGTGAGGGGAGAACAGGCTCTTGTTGGGCAAAGGGACTGGAAAAGGAGTCAGGGGGACACACATCAGGTGAGAAGCTGGGCACCATTGGGTATAGGGAACATGGAGGTTAGTGAAACTTGAAGCCAGGTTGGGTGGGGAGAAACACATCAGATGAAGAGATGGGGAGGGAAGAGTCTAGCTGAGCAAAAAACCTGGGACTGGGATGAGAGGCTTGAAGTGTGGAGGCTGGACAGATGAGAACAAGACTGGGATGAGGAACCAGACATGAGGAAGAGACAGGACTGGAATTATGTCAAGTGGGAGCAGAGTGGGCAGAAAGGGTGATGCTTGTGGAGAATGAGCAGAAAAGTCTGTGCCCACTAGACCATCTTCCCCTTTCAGAGTGTGGAATGGAACAAAGATTAGATTCCTGAGTCACACCCTTCCTCTCCTGTCAGCAAATATCTATGATACTCACTTGCAAAGTGATGATCCTCCTCTAGTGCTGGTCCATGTAGAGGACAACAGCCTCCTAACTCCATCAGTTAGTCTGTTATCTCATATGGAACAAGTCTTTGCAGTGTATCTAAAAGTTCCAACCCAGCTGATGAACCAAATGTGTGTGTATGAGATGTCACATGATGGAAAATGTCTGTTTTATCAGATTGCTTCTTAAAAACCTAGACAATGACACACCAAACACTGATTTAAAAGAACATTCAGGTTGCAAAGTTAAGCTCTGAAAAATTAGGAAATGGCAAAATTAAGGTGACCTGTGCTACTTCAACTCAGTTCCCTCGTGTTTATAATTATGATATAATCGTTAATTACATGATCACATACTGTTTTTTTCCCCAAAGGAACCCTGCCTCAGTCAGTGCAGTGTGGACCTTCTCTAAGGATGAATCAGGGTTGTTTAATGAAGGAAACTGGTTGTCTATGGGACACCTGCCTCATTCATTACAGAAAAAGAAAGGATAGTCTCACAGTTAAGGCAGTTGGATAGAATTGTATTCTATCCTTGCCTCTTCCACAGTGTAATATTAGGCAAGTCACTCAACCCAAACTTTTTACACATGGTCACTAATTGTTTGTTGTTCATTTTCTACGGTCTGACTTGAAGTGCTGAGAACTCACAGCTGCAACTCAAGTCAATGTGAGCTGTGCTTTGAATTTCTACAGTGCTAAAGAATTCTAAGTATTCTCAAAATCAGGTCTTCATTCTCTCAATTTAGGTTCTCAAAACAAATGGATACTTCTGATCTTAAGCTCATTCTGCCTCACTTTCCCATCTCTAAAATGGGATAATATCAGCCCCTCACCTCACAGGAAGTTATGAAAATAAATTCATTAATATTTGTGCAGAACTAGGATAATATAGTGATGAGCCCATCAGGAAATTAATAACTATCTTCAGAGCAGGGTTTGAATAGTGTGCAGCATCTTTCAGAATACATGCAGTGGGAGTGTCATAAACATAAAGGGAAGGGTAACCACCTTTCTATATACAGAATTATAAAATCCCTCCTGGCCAGAGGCAAAACCCTTTCACCTGTAAAGGGTTAAGAAGCTAAGATAACCTCGCTGGCACCTGACCAAAATGACCAATGAGGAGATGAGACACTTTCAAAGCTGGATGGGGGAGAACAAAGGGTCTGTCTGGGTGTGTGATGCTTTTGCTGGGAACAGAACAGGAATGGAGTATTAGAACTTGTTAGTAAGTAATCTAGCTAGAAATGCATTAGATTTCCTTTTGTTTAAATGGCTGGTAAATAAGCTGTGCTGAATGGAATGTATATTCCTGTTTTTGTGTCTTTTTGTAACTTAAGGTTTTGCCTAGAGGGATTCTCTATGTTTTGAATCTGATTACCATCCTGATTTTACAGAGGTGATCCTTTTACTTTTTCTGTAATTAAAATTCTTCTTTTAAGCTCCTGATTGCTTTTTCATTGTTCTTAAGATCCAAGGGTTTGGGTCTATGTTCACCTATGCAAATTAGTGAGGATTTTTATCAAGCCTTCCCCAGGAAAGGGGGTGTAGGGCTTGGAGGGATATTTGGGGGGGGGGGGAAATGTCTCCAAGTGGAGACGTTTCCATGTTCTTTTTTTAACATGCTTGGTGGTGGCAGCACAGGGTTCAAGGACAAGGCAAAAAGTTTGTACCTTGAGGAAGTTTTCAACCTAAGCTGGTAAGAATAAGCTTAGGGGGTCTTTTATGCAGGTCCCCACATCTGTACCCTAGAGTTCAGAGTGGGGAAGGAAACTTGACGTGGTGGCAGAGCAGTGGGATAATTTTGAGATTTTTTTTTGAGATTATTTTGAAGCAAAACCACAATAGGATTTTAAAATGACATTTTCTTTTTCCCTTTGGGCTGCTTAGAAGCAGGTTTTAAGCTGAAAGCAATTAGAGTTTTTCTGTCTCTGTCTGGGGGCCAGAGCAGCAAGCATAAAAAAGGGATTTGTCTTTTTTGAGCTGGAGTTTTCTCTACCTCAAGGCACAGTAGTTAACCTCCTGCAGGGAAATTCAGAAGTTTTTCACAGACTTGAAGGTTTTTTTTTTTTTTTTTAGCTAAGAGCAACTAGAGGGTTTTTCTGTCTATTTACCTAGAGACAAAGGATGTTTCTGTAGGCTGAGAATAGCTATCAGAGAACATAGGTATCACATTAGAGCACAAAAATTTTACAAGCCAGTTTTTTGGGTTTTTTTAACTCTCAAGTATAAAGTTAGTTAAAAACAGAGAGGCTAAGATGACAGAACCCAAGGCATAAAAAGCCAAAGAGGCTGTCCACAGGAGAGAAATGGAGGCAAAAGATAAAGAATGGAATCATGCACTGGAGATGGAGAAAACAAAGGCTCAGTAGAATATGCCGGATAACCCTAACAATCCTTATTCAACAATCCACAAATAGGAGCCACTATGTCCACAGTATGATGAATCCAGTGATATTGCTGAATATTTTCTCACCTTTGAGAGGCTGCGCACACTCCATAAAATTCCTGAAGCTCACAAGATGATCACATTGGTCGCAAAATTGACTGGAAGAGCTCTGGAGATATTCAATAAGATGCCTATTGATGAGGCTTCTAACTATAATAAATTCAAGAATTTGGCTTTAAAGCAATTTCAAGATACACCTTAAATTTACAGAGTGAAATTTAGAGGCCTTAAGAGAAGACCTGGACTAAGTAATGTGGCTTATCTAAACCAGATAAAGGATCTGTTAGATAAATGAGTCCAAAAAAGGGGTGTAACTAACTTTGAAGGAATGTGTGATTTGATGGCTCAGGAGCAATTCCTGAATATGTGCAAGGAGGAAATAAAACAGTGTTCATGGGATAAGAAAATGGACTCAGCAGAAAGTCTTGTTTCTTATGCTGATCGATATGAGCAGTCCCAGATCGCCAGAGAGGTGGGGCAAACCGGAACAAAGTGGGCAGAGGGAGGAGATAGAAAAAAAACCCTGGTCACAGTTGGAGCGGATACCAGAAGGGACAACCTCAGACCACACCCTACTACTGGGGGCATCCCAAGGCCCCAACTACACCCCAAGGAACACTCCAAACACCTTATCGTCCGGCCACACCATTCTCCAGCAATCCACCTGGCCCAGTGACCCATCAGCTGGACGATGTTTTAAATGCAATGAGACGGGGCATGTAAAGGCCAACTGCCCCAAGAACCCCAACAGATTACAGTTCATTGCACCGGAATCACACCAGAAGTCCTCAGGTCCAGATACCCTCAGAGCGGAGGGAAACTGTGAGTGTGGGCGGGAAGAAGGTCACCACATGGAGGGACACCGGAGCACAGGCGTCTGCTATCAATGCTTCCTTAGTGGACCCCAGCTTAATCAACCCAGAGGCCCAAGTGCCGATTCAACCCTTCAAGTCAAACTCTTTTGACTTGCCTACAGCCAAGTTGCCTGTCCAGTACAAGGGCTGGTCAGGAATGTGGACTTTTGCAGTCTATGATGATTATCCCATCCCCATGCTGTTGGGGGAAGTCTTGGTCATTTGTGTGAAGTCAGCCAAGAGGGTGGGAATGGTCACCCGCAGCCAGGCTAAGCAAGTTGTCACACCTAGCTCTGTTCCGGAAACTTCTACCAGGACCCGGTCAGAGGTGATGGAACAGGACCCCAGGCCAACGTCTGCAACAGCAGTAGTTGATCCAGTCACAGAGACCCAGACAGAGCCAGTTTCAGAACCGGAACCAACGGAACAATCAGCACCAGAACCATTGCCAGCACTAAATCCAGTACTTGAAACCCCAACACCAGCGGGTCCCACCGAACCTGCACTGGCAGCAGCAGAAAACCCTACACAAGAGGCACAGCCGGAGCCTGAACCCCAACATAGTGCACCAGCAGAGAGCAGTTCACAGTCGTTGGAAACAGCCCCATCACCTGCCTCGCTTCCAGAGGGACCAAGCCCAGATCCACAATCCAATGAGGAACTGATTTCTCCAGCCTCAAGAAAACAGTTCCAGACCGAACAGGAAGCAGATGAAAGCCTCCAAAGAGCTTGGACGGTGGCAAGGAGCAACCAACCACCTCTCAGCTCTTTTAATCGACCCAGGTTTATTGTAGAACGAGGACTTTTATACAAGGAAACTCTTTCTGGTGGACACCAGGAAGACTGGCATCCTCAGAGACAGTTGGTAGTTCCTCCCTTTCGGGCTGCGGAATGCACCCGCCACCTTCCAAAGACTTGTAGATGGTCTCCTAGCAGGATTGGGAGACTATGCAGTCGCCTACCTTGATGATGTGGCCATATTTTCGGATTCCTGGGCAGAACACCTGGAACATCTACAAAAAGTCTTCAAGCGCATAAGGGAGGCAGGACTAACTGTTAAGGCTAAGAAGTGTCAAATAGGCCTAAACAGAGAGACTTACCTTGGACACCAGGTGGGTCAAGAAACTATCAACCCCCTACAGGCCAAAGTGGATGCTATCCAAAAGTGGTCTGTCCCAAAGTCAAAGAAACAGGTCCAATATTTCTTAGGCTTGGCCGGATATTACAGGCAATTTGTACCACAATACAGCCAAATTGCTGCCCCACCGACAGACCTAATCAAAAAGAAACAGCCAAATATAGTTCAGTGGATTGAAGAGTGTCAGAAGGCCTTTAACCAGCTTAAAGCGACACTCATGTCTGACCCTGTGCTAAGGGCTCCAGAGTTTGACAAACCGTTCCTAGTAACCACAGATGCGTCCAAGCATGTTGTGGGAACAGTTTTAATGCAGAAAGGACCTGATCAAGAATTCCACCCTGTAGTGTTTCTCAGCAAGAAGCTGTCTGAGAGGGAAAGCAACTTGTCAGTCAGTGAAAAAGAATGTTATGCCATTGTCTATGCTTTGGAAAAGCTACGTCCATACATTTGGGGACCGCGTTTCCACCTGCAAACCGACCATGCTGCGCTACAGTGGCTTAATACTGCCAGGGGAAATAACAAAAAACTTATTCGGTGGAGGTTAGCTCTCCAAGATTTTGATTTTGACATCCAACACATCTCAGGAGCTTCTAACAAAGTGGCTGATGCACTCTCCCGTGAAAGTTTCCCAGTATCTGGTTAAACACCCTCTGGTAACACCCTCTGGTTAAAATTGTCCTTGAGATGTGGAAATTATTGTTAATCTTTATACTCTTGGTAGTATACTTAGAGGTGCATGTTTCTCAGATCCATGAACTCAATACCCTATCTTAATCCATCCCTATGTGTCCTTTTCTCCTATAGTTAAAAACTCATAAGCCGCTTTCATGAAAAAGCAGAAATGTGTCTGCAAGGAATTCTGTATACCCTATTTCACCCATTGTCATTACTCCTGAATGTACAGTACAAGGTCTGCCATGCACAAATCTCTTCTCTTCATGTCCTTTTTTCCCTAGTCTTTACTGTTCTGATGCTATAAACAAATATGGGCATCATAAAGACTTGAAATTATCTATAGTTGCCTTGCAGACACTCTCTGCTATGCTATAAATGAAATGTGGGATTGAGATGCAATGCATTTATGTCTTTCTAGAAGACCATACATAAATAAAATGGAACAACCAGGCAGGATAGCAATAAACCAATTCTATTGTAAAAGTAGATTTGTCAAGAATTTCTGCAATGATTAAAAAAATGTTATTCACAAAACCTTATGGACAAATCATGACAGAGCATAAGCAACAGCCTGTCAAACCCCTGTCTTAATGGTAATATAATGGACAAGAGAAATGCAATAAATTAAAAGCAAATGCTTGATTAATATAGCTGCAACAGGACATGAGCCTGTTGATGGTATACCTTCCTTTTGATAGTTAGATGTTAAAAAAAGAGGACATTTATTTTAATGGCACTTAAGCTGCACTGAAATTGTTCTTCTCTCTGCACTGCTCAGACTATTTCTGGTGTTCATCACTATTCCACCACCACCCCCAGCCCGTCCCCCCTTGGACAACATGTTTATTGTTTTCTTGCTAATGTTGGCTTTAACATTTTTGTAAGTGATTATAGGAAGCAGACCAAATAGTAGATTTGCAGCTCCAATCTGCATTTGAAATAGGACAACCAATTCCTACAACCTGTTGTGTGATCCCCTTCTCACGTAAATAACTTATCCCCATTTTAGGTGTCAGTGTGGCATTTTTCATAGGTTGGATTTAATCAGAAGTGTGATTTAGCTGGAAGAGTTGTAAATTCTAGTGTAATGAACAAACAGTGCTGTGAATGTGTCTCTTCCTGAAGGGATGACAAGTGGTGTATTGCCATCCCATTGAACTTAAATAAGCATGTACATGCATATGCAATTGCAGAGCAATAACTAAATAAATGAGGGAGTCCAGCTACTTTGGTAAATTTAATCTGTGTTCTTCCAAATACATTTTTTATTTCTGCATTTGGCAAATATGATGGCTCATGTGATACAAGCAACAGCAAACAAGCTTCAGTTCAATTGCTCAGATTTGAGAGAGGCTGCATTTTTGCAGCAAAAGAAATAAAATTAAGCATACTTTTCAATCTAAATAATAAAATGGATGACTTTTTCAGAGTTCAGGGAAGCACAAAGCAGAGAGGAAACCATGGTATTTTTCCCACCAGCAAAATTAAAAATTGGTGAAAATTAAATAGAGAACTGCTTCACTTTAAATTTGTTTACACAGTTGTATTTATACCATAAGGAGAAAAACTGAGTATGGATTGGACACATCTTGAATTCTTTATTGAGGCCTAGATTATATCCAGGTGTCCATGTGCAGAAAAAACATTACAAACATAGATCTCTTCCTTTCCAAATTGAAGAGATTATGAGGAGTGGCACACCGCCACCTTGTCCCCAAGAGGCTCATGTGGTGAAATCCACAGATTTCTGAGGTTGGAAGAGGGTGAAGAAAGGGAGGACCTACTTCTGTGACCATATCCCCGCTATGTGGCAGGATTTGTATGTGTGTAAAGTTATACACTCAGAGCCATGTTACCACACTCTGGCTCCAGTCCAGAGAACCAGCCAATGTCAGAACAACTCCAACAGGAGCCAGGCTGCCAGAGAAGAGGTATCAGCAGGGCAAGGAACTGTCTTATAAACTGTCTCCTAGCTCCAAATAAAGGGGAGCTCCTTCCCCACAGATATCCAAGAGCCATGGGGAATGCTAAGACCAAAATCCACCTCCCATCCAACCAATGCTATTAGGAAAACCTCCTCCTTCCTTCTCTTTGACCTCTTTTGAGAGTTCTTCCACAGGAGGAGGCAATGTGGCACTGACCTTTCGATGACTGCAATGGGAGTTTTCCAGACTAAGGACTGAGTAAAAGCTGAATAAGAAACTCAGGATTTGGCCTTGCATCTTAAAACACTGTATAGGGATACATTCATGATGGGGGCAAAGCATTATTATTATTAAATTCTGGGGGGAGGGAGAGAGGAAAAACTCAACATGGAATTCTCTATTTAGCATCACTTACAAAACTCATCCAGAATTTAAATGGATATAGGAACAGTTCAACAGGATAACTGGCAGACATTTTATGTTGTGTGAATTTAAATGGCACTGTTATGTGTGATTGGAATTTCTGTCCAGCAGATCAGATTTCAGGATGGGTTCTACACAACTAGGATGGCTGGGACAGGTGCAGCTGGTGAATGCAGAGTGTGATATGTTGAGGTCCTGATGTAATTTTGAGGCCACAGCATTTTTTTTATGAATGTACAATTACACGCTGAATGAGTCATTTTCAAAAGAGATCACCCAGTGTGTTTACATGAATCTCAAGATGCTACATTCGTGTGTATTTGGACATTCAGTAAATCATCCCTTTCTCCTACCTTTAACAACTAAGATCAAATACAAGAAGTCTACCGTTAAGCAGGGTTGAGATTGATATTTTAATCACATGTAAATCAGGAAATCCAAATTCCTGGTTCCGACAACTACTGTAACAGCTACCAGACCTTATTCAGTCATGTAAAATGCTTCATACGTGCAGGTAGACAAAGATGTTGTTGCTGTATATACAGGAGCAAGTGCTGGATCCTTTCTATCATTTCCATTGCTGCATGTTTTGGTTTATAGTTTAGCATCTACATAAGATACACAGACTTCCAGTTGGGACTTTTTGGGGTAATAATGACTAGTAGTTTGTGACAATTTGGGAAATCTGGCTGTAGAACTTATGAATTCAAGTCACACAAATGAGGGTCATTCTTGTCAGTTGCCAGCTTGTGCAGATCAAGGAGTAACTGGTTCACATTCTTTTCCAGGTGCAAGGCACACTCCATTGCTGTCAACCCATTCTCCCAATCATCAATGTCTGGTTTCTTGATGTCCTGCAAAAAGATGTGACTGCCCCTCTGGTTCTGTAGCTTCATGAGTTTTTCAACATGCTCATGCTCCTCGTGGGACTAGTGCAGGAAATACTTGGAAAAGTTCTTTAGAGCCACACGTTATGAAGTTGTCATTATGAAATTGCGGTATCAGGAATCACCTCTATGTAGACATGGAATCCAACACTTGTTGACAGTGGCTGAAATATGCATCTACCAGACAAGGGACAATAGAGTGTCATTAACCTTAACAACTGTATATGACTGAACCGTTGATATGATAAGGAGATTTACTGAAGCTGGGAGAAGCTATTTCCTCCAGTTTGTCTGCAAGGGGTGGATCAAATGGGAGTGGAGAACCACCAGCAACAGAATGAAAGAACTAGCTGTTGGTACGGGGAAAATATAAACTGTAGAGACAAGAGGCGAAAGCTTTTGTCAGGAAAGGGGAAGAGGGAAAAAAAGGCATGATTTAGTAGTGGGGGGGTTTCTGTTAAGTGCAAACCAATACGATCACAGGAGGCTAGCTGGATTAGAGTAGGCTGCCATGGGTGGATGGTGGAGCCTCCCTTTGAGGAGGCTAGCCCCCAGCTCTGCGGCTTCTGTCTGCAACACCCCCACTCCCCCTCCACAGTCAGAGCTCCGAAACCCCCCATGCCCGGAGGAACCTTGAGCATCCCCGCCCTTCAGTCAGAGGATCCCCAGGCTGGCTGGAGCACCGAGCCCCCATGGCCAGAGGAGCCCTGGGCCAGCTGCACCATACCTCCTCTCCCCTTCCCTCCCCAGACCCCAAGCTGTGTTTCAGAAGAGAAGTCATGAGCTGCTGGGGAAGGATCCTGGACATCTCAGAAGGCTCAGATCAATACAAAAACCTCTCTAGAGTGGTGAAGAAACAGACAGGAGAAATTGATACAGGTGTGTTTATTATTTTGTTGAGATCTGTATATCTCTTTATCCTGTTAGCTGAAGAGCAGTGTTTTTTTTATAATCCTTAGTAAAGTCTATGTTTCTACTGACATTCACCACTCCATGCCCCTGAAGAGGTAAACTGTAAACCAGAGAGTTCACTCCTTTTATGGCAATCTGGGTTGAGTGCAAGCGTATGTCCCAAAATGATCAAGGCCAGGAACAGTGCCTGAACTCTGCGCAGCTCCCACACATGAAGGGCATGTGGGATTCAGCATTTGGATCTTCTCACAACAGCCTGGTGAGTGTTCACTGCACTTGAAGCAACAAAGGAAGCATTCACTTGACTCTGGGGGAGGGTTCCTAACCTACACAGTTTGGTCAGTAATACTGCTGAAAGCATGAGGTAAGAAACTGCCTGAAACTGATACAGTGGATCTAAAGGCAGAGGAGGCCTGGAATTACTTCAATCAAAGTTGCAGAAACTATCAGAAGCCTGCATCCCAAGAAAAGGGAAAACATTAATTGGCAGGAGTTGTAGACCAAGCTGGATGAGCAACCATCCCAGGGAGGTGATTAAGAAAAAACAGAAAGCCTACAAGGAGTGGAAGATGGGAGGAACTAGCAAGGAAAGCTACCTTACTAAGGTCAGAACATGTAGGGATAAAATGAGAAAGGCCAAAAGCCATGTAGAGTTGGACCTTGCAAAGGGAATTAAAAGCAATAGCAAAATGTTCTATAGCCATATAAATAAGAAGAAAACAAAGAAAGAAGAGGTGGGACCGCTTAACACTGAGGATGGAGTGGAGGTTAAGGATAATCTAGGCATGGCCCAATATCTAAACAAATACTTTGCCTCATTCTTTAATGAGGCTAATGAGGAGCTTAGGGATAATGGTAAGATGACAAATGGGAATGAGGATATGGAGGTAGATATTACCATATCTGAGGTAGAAGCCAAACTCGAACAGCTTAATGGGACTAAATTGGGGGGCCCAGATAATCTTCATCCAAGAATATTAAAGGAACTGGCACATGAAATTGCAAGCCCGTTAGCAAGAATTTTTAATGAATCTGTAAACTCGGGGGTTATACTGTATGACTGGAGAATTGCTAACATAGTTCCTATTTTTAAGTAAGGTAAAAAAAAAAGTGATCTGGGTAACTACAGGCCTGTTAATTTGACATCTGTAGTATGCAAGGTCTTGGAAAAAATTTTGAAGGAGAAAGTAGTTAAGGACATTGAGGTCAATGGTAATTAGGACAAAACACGGCTTTACAAAAGGTAGATCATGTCAAACCAACCTGATCTTCTTTGAGAAGGTAACAGATTTTTTAGACAAAGGGAATGCAGTAGATCTAATTTACCTCGCTTTCAGTAAGGCATTTGATACGGTTCCACATGAAGAATTATTAGCTAAATTGGAAAAGATGGGGGTCAATATGAAAACTGAAAGGTGGATAAGGAACTGGTTAAAGGGGAGACTACAGCGGGTCACGCTGAAAGGTGAACTGTCATACTGGAAGGAGGTTACTAGTTGAGTTCCTCAGGGATCGGTTTGGGGACCAATCTTTTTATTACTGACCTTGGCACAAAAAGTGGGAATGTGCTAATAAAGTTTGTGGATGACACAATGCTGAGAGGTATTGCCAATACGGAGAAGGACTGGGATATCATACAGGAAGATCTGGATGACCTTGTAAACTGAAGTAATAGTAATAGGATGAAATTTAATAGTGAAAAGTGCAAGGTCATGCATTTAATAACAAGAATTTCTTTTATAAACTGGGAACACATTACTTGGAAGTAACAGAGGAGGAGAAGGACCTCGGAATACTGGTCAATCACAGGATGACTATAAGCCACCAATGTGATATGGCTGTGAAAAAAGCTAATGTGGTCCTGGGATGCATCAGGCGAGGTATTTCCAGTAGAGATAAGGAGGTGTTAGTACCGTTATACAAGGCACTTGTGAGGCCTCATCTGGAATATTGTGTGCAGTTCTGGTCTCCCATGTTTAAGAAGGATGAATTCAAACTGGAACACATACAGAGAAGGGCTACTAGGATGATCCAAGGAATGGAAAACCTGTCTTATGAAAGGAGACTCAGAGAGCTTGGCTTGTTTAGCCTAACCAAAAGGAGGCTGAGAGGAGATATGATTGCTCTCTATAAGTATATATATATAAGTATAAGAGGGATAAATACCGGAGAGGGAGAGGAATTATTTAAGCTCAGTACCAATGTGGAAACAAGAACAAATGGATATAAATTGGCCATCAGAAAGTTTAGACTTGAAATTAGATGAAGATTTCTAACCATCAGAGGAGTGAAGTTCTGGAATAGCCTTCCAAGGGAAACAGTGGAGGCAAACAACATATCTGGCTTCAAGACAAAGCTTGATAAGTTTATGGAGGAGATGATATGATGGGATAGCCTAATTTTGGCAATTAATTCATCTTCGACTACTAGAGGTAGATATGCCCAATGGCCTGTGATGGGATGTTAGATGGGGTGGGATCTGAGTTACTACAGAGAATTCGTTCCTGGGTGTCTGGCTGGTAAGCCTTGCACATATGCTCAGGGTTTAGCTGATCACCATATTTGGGGTCGGGAAGGAATTTTCCCCCAGGGCCAATTGGCAGAGGCCCTGGGGGTTTTTCGCCTTCCTCTGCAGCATGAGGCATGGGTCACTTGCTGAAGGATTCTCTGCATCTTGAAGTCTTTAAACCACAATTTGAGGACTTCAATAGCTCAGACATACGTTAGGGGTTTGTTACAGGAGTTGGTGGGTGAGATTCTGTGGCGTGCGTTGTGCAGGAGGTCAGACTAGATGATCATAATGGTCTCTTCTGACCTTAAAATCTATGAATCTATTATTCTATTGTTTGGTGAGTTAGGCATAAACGTATATTTTATCTTTATTTTTCTTGTACACATTTCTGACTTTTATGCCTCATTACTCATACTCACTTAAAATCTCTCTCTTTGTAGTTAATAAACTTGTTTTACTGTTTTATCTATTCCAGTGTGTTTAAATTGATGTGTATGAATAATTATTTGAGATAATAAGGAATAACATGCAATATATTTGGACTATCCAGGAAAGATCTGGGCAGCACAGGACATACATTTCTGGGGGTAAATCAGTAAATCTGTGTTGGGGTCACCCTGCAGTATAACCCAGGCTGGTGAGAGCCAGAGTATAACCCAAGTGAGGGTGGCAGCCTGCAGTTACTTACACACTTATACACAAACACACACACACACACGGTGTGACTTTCATGCTGTTTTTGTGAGTAGCCCAGTTGGAAGCTACTTCAGCAAGGCGTTTTGAGGCACCCAAGGTTGCAGGGCACAGCTGCTTATTAGTATGGATTGTACCCTGGTATGTCACACCTTGATAAATGGGTTATTTCAGACAAACACAGGATTTGATCATGCAAATACTTGTTTTTCACATGTGTATTCCAGATTTCAACACACACAAGTGTGTATACAAATGTAATATGCATTTGAAAGTTTGGCCATTTGGTTCCAATTCTTCTCTTAAACACATGTGCAATTCCCACCAAGTTAAATGGGAACTGCATGCATATATTTGAGGACAATCTGATTGTAGAAGGGCTCAGACTTGTGCACAACAAAATCAGTGTCAGAATTCCCAGTGACTTAAATGGAAGCCAGATCTAGCCCCTGTCTACAGTCCAAACAGTTACAGTGGAGACCGAGTAAGAAAATGTGAGACAAACAATTTTTCTACACCATAAAAGGAGCTGAGAGACAGTGACATTTACCATACAGACACAGTTGGGACTCTTAGTGCACAGCTCCTGGATCTGCTGTCACTGCATATGTCCAAGGGTCATGGAGAGGTTCACCTCTTCCACGCCACCAGCACTTTTCCCTTCATAGTAGACATCTTCAGGACACTCAGCATCATCTCCTCCCTGGGCTGTAAACTGACAAACCTTTAATTCTCTGGAATAAAAGGGATTTAGAGAATTAATGTGGTATACCTTAGGCTTTCGGCTGGAGGTGGGGAATGCTATGAGATAATTAACAGCTCCCAGGTGCTGGACCGTGAATGGCCCTTCTCATGACGCTTCCATTTTATGGGCCTGGAGAGCCTTTAAGACCATGACCTGGTCCCCTACTTTGAAGGAACGCTCTCTGGCATGTTATCGTACCAGGCTTTTTGGTCTTTTTGAGCATCCTGTAGGTTTTCTTTAGCAAGGGCTAAAGAGGTTCAGAGGTTGGTTAGAAAGTCCAGAATGTTAGTTCCTGGAGAAGATGTAAATCCCTCCCATTGCTGTTTCACCAACTGTAATGGCCCCTTAACCTTGCGGCCATATACAGGTTCAAAAGGTGAAAACCATAACTGGGATGTGGTACAGCTCTGTAAGCAAAGAGCAACTGCTGCAACACTAGGTCCCAATCATTGGAGTGCTCATTTACAAATTTGCATATCATAGCCCCCAAAGTTCCATTAAACTTCTCCACCATGCCATTTGTTTGATGGTGGTAAGGAGTGGCAACCAAGTGATTCACCCCATGAACTCCCCAAAGGCTTTCCATAGTTCCTGCCAGGAAATTAGTTCCTGCATCTGTGAGGATGTCAGAGGGCCAACCTACCCTGGCAAAAATGTCTGCTAGTGCCTGGCACACACTTTTAGCCCTAGTGTTGCTTAGAGTTACTGCTTCCGGCCATCGGGTGGCAAAATCCATGAAAGTCAGTATGTACTGTTTTCCTCTCGGTGTCTTTTTCGGGAAAGGACCCAGAATATCCACAGCTACTTGCTGAAATGGAACTTCAATGATGGGGAGTGGCTGGAGAGGGGCTTTGACCTGGTCTTGGGGTTTTCCCACTCTTTGGCATACCTCACAAGACCGGACATAGGTAGAAACATCCTTGCCCGTTCCCTCCCAGTGGAATGACCCCCCCAACTCGTCTTTGGTCCTGTTCACCCCAGCATGGCCACTAGGATGATTGTGGGCTAAGCTTAATAGCTTTACCCAGTACTTAGTTGGAACTACCAACTGTCTCTGAGGATGCCAGTCTTCCTGGTGTCCACCAGAAAGAGTTTCCTTGTATAAAAGTCCTCTTTCTACAACAAACCTGGATCGATTAGAAGAGCTGAGATGTGTTGGGGTTGCAAGTACTGGGTTCAGTGCTGGCAATGAGTCTGGTGCTAGTTGTTCCACCGATTCCAGTTCTGGGACTGGCTCTGTCTGGGTCTCTGTGACTGGATCCACTACTGCTGTTGCAGACATTGTCCTGGGGTCCGGTTCCATCACCTCTGACCGAGTCCTGGTAGAAGTTTCCGGAACAGAGCTAGGCGTGATGGCTGGTTTAGCCTGGCTGCGGGTGACCATTCCCACCCTCTTAGCCCACTTCACATGACTGGCCAAGTCTTCCCCCAACAGCATGGGGATGGGATAATCATCATAGACTGCAAAAGTCCATGTTCCTGACCAGCCCTCGTACTGGACAGGCAACTTGGCTGTAGGCAAGTCAAAAGAGTTTGACTTGAAGGATTGAATTGGCACTTGGGCCTCTGGGTTGATTAAGTTGGGGTCCACTAAGGAAGCATTGATAGACACCTGTGCTCCGGTGTCCCTCCACGCAGTGATCTTCGTCCCGCCTACACTCACAGCTGCCCTCTGCTCTGAGAGTATTTGGGCCTGAGGACTTCTGGTGTGATTCTGGTGCAATGAACTGTTAATCTGTTGGGGTTCTTGCGGTAGTTGGCCTTTACATGCCCCGTTTCGTTGCATTTAAAACATCGTCCATCTGACGGGTCACTGGGGCGAGGTGGGTTGCTGGAGAACGGTGTGGTGGGACAACATGGTGTCTGGAGGATTCCTTGGGTGGTAGTTAGTGCTTTGGGCGGCCCCCGGTAGTAGGGGGTGGTCTGAGGTTGTCCATTCTGGTATCCGCTCCAACTGCGACCAGTTTTTTTCTTTTCTGCCACCTCCACCCATTTGGGTCCAATCTCCCCCGCCTAGATTACAGTTTTGGGCTTCCCATTTAGGATGCATCTTTCTATTTCCTCAGGAACACCCTCTAGGAACTACTCCATTTGCATTAGGAAGGGCAAATCTTCTGGAGATTTAACACTTGCTCCTGATATCCAGGCATCCCAATGTTTCACAATGTGGTAGGCATGTCGGGTAAATGACACATCTGGTTTCCACCTTAGGGATCTGAACCGCTGATGGGAATGCTCGGGGGTTAGCCCCATTCTGACTCTCGCCTTGGTTTTGAACAGTTCATACTGGTTCATGTGTTCCTTACGCATTTCAGCCGCCACCTCAGCTAAGGGTCCACTGAGCTGCGGCCTCAGCTCTACCATGTATTGGTCTGTAGAGATGCTGTACCGAAGGGAGGCCCTTTTGAAGTTTTCTAAGAAGGCCTCAGTATCATCACCTGCTTTGTAGGTGGAGAACTTTCTGGGATGGGAAGTGGTACCTGGAGAAGGATTGCTAGGTTTTGTTGGTATATTCTGCTGAGCCTTTGTCTTCTCCATCTCCAGTGCAGGCTTCCTCTCTTTTTCCTTCTCCTCCATCTCCATCCGTCTGAGTTCTACCCGTCTTTCATGTTCCTTTTGTTTTTCCTCAGCCTCAAATCTGGCTAATTCCAGCTTTTGTTGAACCGTGGAGTCAGTCATCCTAACCTCTCTGTTTTTAGACTAACTGTACACCCGAGAGTTAGAAAGAAAACGAAAAACACCTTGGCTTGTAAAATTTTGCTGTGCTGTTATATGATACCTATATTCTCTGATAGTGATTGTCAGCCTACAAAGAAATCCAAAAAAAAACCCAAACCCTAACACCTTTTTCTCCAGGCAAATAGGCAGAAAACCCCTCTAGTTGCTCTTAGGTTAAAAAAAAAAAACTTCAGGTCTGTGAAGACTTGTGAATTTCCCTGCAGGAGGTTAACTACCCTGCCTTTACATAGGGAAAGCTCAGCTCACAAAAGACAATTCCCTTTGGACTCTGCTCTGACCCCAAAGCAGAGAAAAAAAATAACTGCTTTCAGTTTAACCTGCTTTCCAGCAGCCCAAAGGAAAAAAAAATATTTCCTTTTCAAATCTGTGCTTCTGGTCCAAAAAAATCTCAGAATGATTTCAAGTTGATCCCACTGCTCTACCACCATGTCAAGGTTCCTTCCCCACACTGACCTCTAGGGTACAGATTTTGGGACCTGCATGAAAACCTAAGCTTACTTTTACCAACTTAAGTTAAAACTTCCCCAAGGTACAAACTATTTTACCTTTTGCCCTTGGACTTTCGCTACCACTACCAAACGTCTAACCGGTTTTATTTTATTAGGAAAGAGCCCGTTTGGAAACGTCTTTCCCCCCAAAATCCTCACCAAAACCTTGCTCCCTCCTTCCTGGGGAAGGTTTGATAAAAATCCTCACCAATTTGCTTAGGTGACCACAAACCCTTGGATCTTAAGAACAATGAAAAAGCATTCAGTTTCTTAAAAGAAGAATTTTAATAGAAGAAACTATAAAAAGAATCACCTCTGTAAAATGAGGATGGTAAATACCTTACAGGGTAATTAGATTAAAAACATAGAGAATCCCTCTAGGCAAAACCTTAAGTTACCAAAAGACACAAAGACAGGAATATCCATTCCATTCAGCACAGCTTATTTTCTCAGCCATTTAAACAAACAGAATATAACGCATATCTAGCTAGATTACTTACTAAGTTCTAAGACCCCATTCCTGTTCTGTCCCAGGCAAAAGCATCACACAGACAGACCCTTTGTTTCTCCCCCCCCCTCCAGCTTTGAAAATATCATGTCTCCTCATTGGTCATTGTGGTCAGGTGCCAGCGAGGTTATCCTAGCTTCTTAACCCTTTACAGGTGAAAGGGCTTTTCCTCTGGCCAGGTGGGATTTTAAAGGTGTTTACCCTTCCCTTTATATTTATGACAAGAGTAAAAGTCAAATTTTCATCTTGATACGCAGGAGGAAAAAACTAAGAAGGGGGGGGGGAGGGGAAACCTATGTAAACTGTTAAGTACAATACAAAAGGTTATAGATAAACACCTGATCCAGTAGCCACTGGAGTCTTCTCATTGACCTAATATGAAATGGTTCAAGCTTATAATGCTTCATTTACCAATCAGCTAAATTATTCCTGCCAATTTTAAAATGTCTGAATTATTCAAATGACTCATTTACCATCTAGAAAAAAAAGGGTAAGTTAAACTAATATTGTCTAATTAATGTATCATGGTGTTGATCTCAAGTTAGTTGTTTATGTAGATTAACTCAACATAAAACACTTCCAATATTTACATCTAAGGATTTCAAAAGAGATGGGAGGGAGGAAGTTAGCACATCACGAGGTTGACCACCCTGCCTATCCCCCTTCTAAGCACCTTTATAACTCACAACAATCTTAATAAAGCTAATAGAGTCTATGAATCTCAAATTGTACCCATCATAGCCTTTTTATAAAAAAGTGTCCACAAAGAGTAGTTTTTGATTTATAAAAAAAACCATTAAAACATGTTAAATACTTTTTAAATGATCTCTCAAAGTTGAGCTTTTTGCAGGGGGGGCGGGGGGTTGGTCTCATTCTAATATACGAAAAAGGCTCGTAAGATGTTTATGGGGGGGTTTACAGGTTATTTTGCTTGGGGATTTTTTGCTGCAGATTTTTTTTAACATTAGAAATGCAAGTTTTGTTGATTCTGTTTTTTACGGAGAACTATTGATAACTGGATAATTGATAGAATGACGACATCAGATACACCATATATGCAAAACCTGGTTAACTTAAAAGTGTAATTATTTTTATTAACACTTCAAAAAATAAACCTTTTTTAAAGCATTTAAGTTAAGAAATACTTAAGAGGAAAACGGTTAAAGTATCACTGACTTATCAATTCAATTAAGGACTGAGAGATCCATATGTCTAAGCCAATCACATTTTTTATCCTTATTTTGTAACCATGGTACCCCCTCATGGGAATTCTTGCAATTGTTTCCCGTTCTCCACCACATTAAATTTTGTCCCCATCAGACGCTTCCTACCCATTCTTGTCTCATCACACTTCAACTCCAACCTACCAATTACAGACCATTGGTCTGTTTCAGCATTAAACATCTCCACATTATTATTATGGTAGGGGCCTTAAACAACATCCAGACCTCATTGTACTAGTCACTGTACACACAGAAACAATCCCCGGCCATGAAGAGCTGGCAATTCAAGTAGACAAAGGGTGAGAGGGAAATAAAGAGTTGAAGTGACTTGCCCATCATCCCACAGCAGGTCAGTGGAAGTAGAACCTGGGTCTCCTCAGCCCCAGACCAGTGCCCTATCCACTAAGCTATACATCCGCTTTGTTTTATTTCAGCCAATAAGGCCATTACCATGTCTCTTTAGAACTGTATTGCCCATTGCGGGACGATCTGACCACCTCATGAATAATGATAAATTTCTCCTCAGAGGGATATCATCAAGGACAAGGTTATCCTCTTTTTACTGTCAATAAATGGAAACAAATAGATTACATGACCTGCCCAAGCTCATACAAATAGTCCACAAGAACAGTCACAAATATAAACTGTCTCCTGAGTCACAGTCCAGTGTCTTAACCATAGGACCACTCTCTCTTTCAAATCCCTCCTTAGTTTTAATTTCTGTTACCTACAAGTAATCAGCTAAGTAATGATAACTAGATTATGCTTGCAGTTGGGGATAGCCAATTTTACATGTGTTTTTTTTAAATCAAGATTTGAAGCCATTAGAAACCTCCAATGTGTGCAAAAGCTAACCAATGTAACAGCACAATCTTGTTTCTGTTATGTTTGCTCTGCCTACCCCCTTCACTTCTAGAATCACAGAAGTGTAGGATTGGAAGGGACCTCCTGAGATCTTCTAGACAAGTCCCCTGCACTCATAACAGGACTCAGTATTATCTAGACCATACCTGACAGGTGTTTGTCTAACCTGCTGTTAAAACTCGTCAGTGATGAAGATTCCACAACCTTCATAGGCAACTTATTCCAGTGCTTAACTACCCTGACAGGAAGTTTTCCTAATGTTCAACTTAAACCATCGTTGTGGCAAATTTAAGCCTATTTCTTCTTTCCTATCTTCAAAGGTTAAAGAGAACAATTTTTCTCCCTCCTCCTTGTAACAATCTTTCATGTATTTGAAAACTGTTATGCCCCCCACCCCTGTCTTCTCTTTTCCAAACTAAACAAACCACATTTTTTCAACCTTCTCTCATAGGTTATGTTTTCTAGACCTTTAATAATTTTTGTTGCTCTTCTCTGGACTGTCTCCAATTTATCCACATCTTTCCTGAAATGTGGAGCTCATAACTGGACACAATACTCCACACTGATTAGGTCTCAACTGGAATAGAGCAGAATAAATTACTTCTCATGTCTTGCTTAGAACATGAAAAGTTCTAATCCATCCCAGAATGATGTTTGCCTTTTTTTGCAACACTGTTGACTCATATTTAGCTTAGGTGGGAGAAGGGAGGGCAAGGTTGAAGTCATATTTACAGGTCACTTTGAACGCCTGATGTATTGTGCAGATGGGCATTAAAAGACTTGTCTAAGAAGCAAAAATTTAGAGCACATTTTCAAATAAAAATGTAGTGCCTCTGGGGCATAAGAAAGAAGGAACTGGAGTAGAAAATTGAGCAGTTTCATGTTAATTCTAAAGTTCACCAAAGTAAATGATGCTTTTCCCCTTCCCCCTCCCCCAGCCCTATCACACAGAGTAAAATATTTTTCTCAGTCCAGATGATTTATTGTAAATTAAGGAAAACAACAAAGAAAAAACTAAACATACAGCCTCCAAGAAAGAGGGAGAATGCACATACAAGGGCTCAGTGACGCATTAACATTCTCCCTCAATGAGGGAGCTGAAACAATATAGTGGTTGCTGCTGCGTACAACACCACTTCAGTTACACAGCTATGCACACAACCAGCTCAGTAAACAGAAGTCCATCCACCACACCTCCCAGGAATAAATAACAAAATATGTTAACAAAAATACCCCCCCCCCCCGCCTCACACACACACACTTCACAATGGTATAAGCACCCTGTAAATATCATCATCACCCCCACCTGCCCTAAAATAGGTTTCCTCTCTCTCCCCCCATCACCACATGGTTTATTTTAAAATATTTATTTAGGGAAACATCATCAAATACGTAAGTTTTACATTGTGTTTTGAGGGCAGCAAGATTTGTGATCAATTGATTTTTTTTTTCTGGAAGGAGTCCCACAATTACAGGCCAGCTGCAGAGAAAGCTCCACCCTCACATGATCACAACCCTCACCACTGTGGTTAACAGTTCCATTGTTCCAGTGGAACGAAGTGGTTATGGGCAGTCAGGGTCACACAGGGAGGAATTTACACAGCTACCCTGAGCCAGTCCCAAGTCAAGCTATCTCCAATAGTGGCTCCATGTACATGCTGAGAAGGACAAACTGACCTTAGTCATTATTTAACATCTATATTGCATTAATATTTAAAGGCTAAAGTAAGGTTGGGCCACACTGAACTAGGCACTGAACAAACATATATGCCTCAAAAGCTTAAAGTCTGAATGACATAATAGAACAGGTGAGCAATAGAGATTCATAGACTCCACAGCCTGAAGGGACCATTGTGATTATCTAGTCTGAACTACTGTATAACACAGGCTATAGAACTTCCCAAAAATAATTGCTAGAGCATATTTTATAGGGGGGAAAACCATCCAAATCTTGATTTAAAAATGTAAGTGGTGGATTTAAAAATGTAAGTGGTGGAGAATCCACTATGACTTTTGGTAAAGTGTTCCAATGGTTAATTACTGTCTCAGTTAAAAATTTACCCCTTACTTCCAGTCTGAATGTGTCTAGCTTTAACTTTCACCCATTGGGTCATGTTATTCCTTTTTCTGTTAGGTTGAAGAGCCCAGTATGAACAGCCACAGTGTAGGAAGCTGGACTTGATCATTTCCAAAGGTCCCTTCCAGCCCTACATTTCTCTGATTAAATATTTTCTCCCCTTGTAGATACTTATATCCTATTCAAACCACCCCTTAACCTTATTTTTCCTTAAACTAAACAGATTTACCTCTGAGTCTACCACTATAAGGCATATTTTATAATCCTTTAATCATTCTTGTGGCTCTTCTCTGAAACCTCTCCAATTTATTAACATTCTTTTTGAATTCTGGGCACCAGAACTGGCAATAGTATTCCATCAGCAGTCACTCCAGTCTAAAATATAGAGGTAAAATAACCTCTCTAGTCCTACTCAAGATTGTTTAGGCATCCCAGGATGCCATTAGCTCCTTTGGATACAGCATCACAATGGGAGTTCATGTTTAGGTAGATAAACGTTGTGAAACTCAACAGGCAAGAGCCTTAGACATCAAGGAGTAGCTGCCCCTCTTCATCTTCTGGCTTACTGAGAAAAATAACTAAAAACATCTCAAGGTATTACCCTTCAACCTGGCTGAGCCATCCAGCAGTATAGGCATGGATGTGTTTCCCTGTTCCTTTGATAAAACAAGCCCATCCTTCAGCAAGACCATTGTCTCAGTCCCATTACATAGCCAGCTGTGAATGAATATGGGATATTGGCAGTGGACAGATGGATTCTGTTTTGCTATTAGCCTGCTTAGATATAATTGGTCAGAAATCAGATGGCAGCTTGCAAGATCAGTAATACACCAAGAAAAAGGTGTATTAAATACTGATTGGACTACTACATTCTTGGTTTCCATCTTTCAGTCTCTGTCAGTAGGGGACACAGTTTCTTCTAGTTTTCCACTATCCACTAAAAGCATGCGTGGATCAGTGTCACGGGTAGTTGTTTGGATTCCACTGGAGCTTCCAGGACTTCCTCTTGTGAATGCGCCAAGTTATTGGAAGTGTGTGCTAGAACACTAGGATAGAAGCTGATCTTCTCTGTGAAGCAGAGTGGCAGTTCCTGAAAGTGCGTGTATGGGGAAGCAGGGCTAGGAGGTAAGGAGTGGAAGGATTTGGGGCTCCAAAAAATGGATTTATCATGTGAAATAATTCTGTGGGACATTACTTTACAGACGCTGTAGAGAAAAACAAGTACAAACTATTGCTTTCCTCCATAGCAGATGCACGTTTTTCTATTCCAAATTTCATCTCTATCCACTCATGTTAGCTCTCTGCCACCAACACTTACATTTTCTTCCTTCTCTATTCTTCTGAGCCAGGTTGGCAGATTAGTCACTGTAAAGGGAAAGGGTTGGGCCAATGAGGTATTTTGATGCAGAATGTTGGTGGTTTGACCTTCTCGGCTGGAGATGTGGAGAATTCCAATTTCCATCTGAAGTGAGATGGTGTTTTGGCCAGAACAGTGGAATATCATCTTTTCCCCTGTCCAGTGAAAAGATCAGGTCCAGAGAGTTACCAGCTGGGTGTGCAGGACCAAAGATTACCTCAGAAAAGCCTAGGTAAATAAAGTAAATATCAGAGGCACCATTAGAATCAGCACTGAGGTCATTAAGGACAATGAAATTTGCTAACTTCTGTACCCTGACAGTAGATTTGTAAAAATCTCTAGGAAAGCCTTGGTGTCTGGTGGTTTAGAAATTAACAAGAGCCCCATGTCAGACTTCACTTCATTTCCTGCATTTGATGCATGAAGTAAAGTGGTTTGAGACACTGATGCAGCAAGTAGTCTGGAAGTGGTGAAAAGAGCTAGCGTTGGATGTGCAGCATAATCTATGCAGATTTTGATGAAAGCTGCTGCATCAAGGGTCAAACCTGAAATAAAATCATGGACAGTCCCACTCTTTTTGACAACTGAACTAACTTTTACTAGAACAAGGCAGAGATATTAGTGCTATGTGAGTTGCAGCCCTGTATAAAGGTGATTGTGGCTTGAATCCACTAGATTGGTTGTAGTAGTGGTGCACATTACCATCAATGGTCTGTGTTTCTGTGAACTGTTCCTGTAATAAAACCTACAGTGAAAAGGAAAATTAAAGGTTGGTACACCCAATGACTATAGCCTGGTAAGTCTACTCCACCTGTTGGGGCACTATGTTAAAGGCTGTGCTGAGGGGGGAAAGGAAAGCTGTCAAAGTCTTACTTTGGAATAGTGCAGAGAGTGGGGTTAGCGTATGGGGAGTAGTTTTTGTTTTGTAGTTCTCTGATAGGGATTGATATGACCTTTCTAACCATTCCTTGTGTATCTTCAGGTTTTCTAGAGCTCTGCAACCATAAATTCACATAGCTGAGGCAACCAATAAATGTGCAGAGAGCTTTTACTGTGAGATGACACCACAAAATAGACTCATGGCCTTTAAGCTCTCTACAGGTGCCTGGATGAAGAAAGTGTAAATCAAAACTCCTGTCATCAAAAATGACTGGCATTCAACCAGTATAAAACCATGTATGATGAAGAGCTGGGTTGAGTTCAGAACTCCAGAGGGAATGTTCAGATCCAGATCTGCATGACCCTGGACCCTATTTCTAGAATAAGAAACTCTAAACACTGTATATGGGCACTCCTAAACTGTGATAAACTTCTCATTCGGGTGTGAACTTTCTATACTTCAGACTTGAATCTAATATGAAGCAGGAATGGAACCAAAAGTCTCATTTCCATGCCACTCTGTCCTTTGAGTCCTGCCAACAGATCCACATCTCAATATTCAGAGGCTTACATCATGATAACCCCCACAGCAGAGTAAGGGTAACAAAGTTCCTTGATATCATTAAGTGAATAATGTGTAACCATCAAAAGGCAACTTTAATACCAATACCACAGATAAGCAATGGAGATTTTCAGCACCTTATACAGATAAGATGTAGTCCTGGCTAATTGTAGGAGTGGAAGCCAAGCATAGTCCCAAAAAACCCCAAGGAACATAAAGGGGGAGGGGATCCAACATGCATCTTAAATTTAAAAATATTAGCGAGTGTAGTTAAGACCAAAAGTTATTCTTACCCGATGGCTGTTTAGTGGTTTACATGAAATTAGTGTATTGCTTTGGACCAGATCCTTAAGGAGAAGTGCCCACATCATAAACGCACACAAAATCATAACTGGTATTAATTAGATGGCAACCTTGTTGGCAGCCCGAACAAAAATGGAAAGGACATTTTTAGATAGGTTTAGCATAATATCAGATGGCAAAATGAAAATGAATGTGACTAAATCTTGGCACAGAAAATCACTATTGACACGTCAAGAGTTAAATGTGTAAGTAAAATAATATGCTAAATTAGTTTATCCCTAACTACAGTAGAGTCTAATAAATGTACTGACTGCAGGTTCCTTCTTTTTTTCCCCTCTGTTTGTTTTGAGAAGCTTGCTCAGACAAGGTATGGCAATAATCTTGCAAGACAAAACATATCAGGATAGCTTGAAACTTATATTTTAAGATCTCCATGTGTGAAGAAATGCATATGTACAATATTCCTGATTTCTTCTGTACAGAATCTTTCACTTTCATCTTTGTGCCCAAAAATGTAAGTGTCATTTTGGCTTTCTCCTAAATATTTTGATAACAACTTTGTCTATTTATTACTTTTTCTTGCTACTTGAAGCTAGGGAATTGCTGCTTTGATATTATGCCAAATAATCTGATACCAAACTCCAGAATTATGTGGCTATGGTTTAAAGAATTTAATTATTCTGCTGTACCATTTCCATCCATTAGTCACCCTTTTGAAAAACTCAAAGGTGTTGGATAGAAAACAGTCTGTGAATGAATACAATACACCTTTCAACCAGTATTTTTCCCTTTTAATAAGGTATTTTTATATTGGAGTCCAGACGGGATTTTGGAGTCACATTAAGTAGGTTTTGCTTTCCAAGTTTTTCACCTGCTAGTGTCATCACAATATAGCCCTTATGGAAATACTGCCAGAACAGTATTAGAATCCTTGCAACAATGATTCACACTTCAGTCACTTAAGTTCAGTGATTTATTGTATCCTCTAGTCTTTCAAAAATGGCATGGAGTAGCATGAAATGAATTTTGCATATGGAGCTTGAAAAGACCATAAGATTTTAGCCGTAGGTTAATAGCATTAGAAAAAAAATTAAACAAGACCCAAAACAGCCAAGAGCTTTTTATAGCTCATCTGCAAACTGGACAGCAGCCAAGGGGCTTAGGTTAGTCCTTAGTTAGATCATTTACTATGCTGCTTTCTCATCCCCAAGAAACCAAATATTCAAGAGCTCCAAGTACTGACATTTTCTAATTATGCTACAGTATAGCATAACATGAAGTTATGAGGCATAATGAAGGCCTACGGGAGACTATTAGAACAATTTTTAGAAGCTAGAAAAATCGTTTTTAAAATATTTATTTTAGTCACAAACCCCACATGCCAACGTAGCAATTAAAAGAGATGTAAGTGAACAAGCAGTATATCCTGTAAGACAGAGTATCATTGTGTAATAGATTAATAGAAAATGTAATTCAGTGCTCAGTTTCCTTCCCCCTTAAAAAGGCACAGTAGTTTCCATGTAAAATGAATATGTTTTCATTGTTTCTCAAATGTAGATCTAGAAACAGTTGCCTTGAGTAGAAATATATGATTTGAGGAGGACTCTCTTCCAAGACAATTTGCAGAATTTATTGTTTCCACTATCTTTGATCATGTGAAAAAGCCACATTTTAAAATTTGTCTCATCCTGGCATAAACTTCACATTTCCCAAGTCTTCATTTACACTATCATAGGGACTGAACTGTGAAAATAAGTGTAGCGACCTCAGCGATATTATCAATGTCATTTTCATCAGTTTCTTCATACCCATGTTTCCCTTGGCTCTGAATAGCAAAGAAAATCTCTATTACAGATTCCGTTCGAACAGAATATCTGGAATGTGCCCTCCTCCCAGGTACTAGGTCCCAAGTTATAATGACTGTGTTGTCTAGTGGTCAGAGCACAATACAAGAACTAGAGACACCCACATTCTAGATGCATCTCTCCCATAGTCTCCCTCTGTGAATTTGGAGCAAATGAGACAGAGACAATGAGACTTGCCCATCAGTAAAGTTGGGGAAATAATTACAACAACAACAAATATTTCTCTCTATTTGCAAATTGCCCATGCAAATCTTACAGTTTCCTTGTATTTCTTATGCAAAATTACTCACTGAATAATTCTTAATCTATAGAAGATTTTCGGAAGTAGTTAGTTGCTAGAACTGGATATATGAAATTCAAGCAATGCTAGTTAATTGTGATTGGATACATTGGCCAAATGATATTGTTTCTGTCCCTTAACTTTTGCAATTAAGTTTCTGATATAAAATATGCACATTCACGAGTTTGTAATTTGCTTTCCATAAATATTCTCTTAATATTGAAAATGTTATTTCAGCAAACACTTTTCCCAGGTAACCTGTTTGCTAAAATTTCATGGTAAGCATATACAACACAGGGTGTGAACACACTTAAAGCAAGTTCAGTACTTAAATGCTCCAAAATACTCAGCAGTTTTGTTTGTTTGTTTTTTTTCATTATTTTATTTAGGTATTTGCCCAGCTCTACTGATAACAGTTTTTAACTTCTTCACAAGGGTATTGTAAACATTTATTAGTTAATATTTATACAGTGCCTTTTTACAGAGTGCACTGGGTTTACAATTTACTTTCTTCGATATTTGCATACTTCCACAAGGTCTATTGAGGGAATGCAGAATTCTTCTGCAAACACTTTGAGTTTACTTTGCTGTTGTCTGGGGTGACTGTGAAGAATCATGCATTTCTGAAGGTTGAGATGTTATTTTAAAAGTTCACATTAGCTTTCCTTGTACTCAGGAATGGTCCTGGACCAATCCTTTTATCAGCATTCAGCACCTATAAGAAAGTGGGAGGAGACGGTGTCAGTGGAGAGCAGCAATGAGCTTTGCATTGTTTCAGGAACTGTGGGTGTTGCATGGATTGGCCAAACAAAGTATTACAACCTTTGCAAGGGCTACATATATTGAGACTGAGTTGGGATCCCTGCAGAGAAAGACAGAGACCAGCCTCCTGCAGATGATGAAATCTGGAAAGAAGTACTGTGGTGACCTGTGTAATCTACCCTATTGGTATGCTGCTTTTCACAATAGGTCACCCTTTCTGGGTCATGCTGATTAAAAATCAGTATTTCCTAGGAAACAATGAGAATTTGCCTCATTTTTAGATTAGCTGTTAAATTTTCAAAATGTGGCTGTATTTTACTCTGTCTTTTGAAAACTAAAATATCCTAAACCTTCTGTTTTGAATTTTAAAATGACTATTCCAGACTCTAAGAAAGAGCATGTCTGAGTCAATGGGACATAGACATAACATTATTAGCTTTATTAACAAAGGACAGGTGTTCCAACAGAGTAACCATTGCACATTTACCTCTGTCATGTGACAGGAATATTAAACCCAGGCACATATGTCATATCCATTGTACAGATATGCCCTACAATATCCTGAGAATCCATATAATGCACAGTATAATTCCTTGCTTGGTTTGTTGTGTGCTCATTACTATGGTAACATTCTTCTACATCCTTTTAAACAAAATATCCTCTCTCATCTTGGAATATGATGTAATGTGATGAAAGGGAAGGATGAGTGAATCGTGATAAGATGCAAAATTAAACTGTGCCTAATTATATCAATCTACCTAGTATATTTTAATGATTTAAAATGTATTGATCTAAGCTTTAGTCATACATCTCTCTGAAGTTTTCATTTAGCTTTGATTTAAAGATAGAAGGAGGCCTTGAAAATTCCTGTCTTTGATGAGGACTTCACAAAATTAGCTGCAAACTAATTTTAAAAAGGTTATTTCATTATCCACTTACCTTTAGTATAAACAGATCTCTTCAATGTTTGAATTCACCTCTATAGACCCATCATAAAGCATCTGCTTCAAAACTTTTGCTGGATTGGTATTCACCAGGGGGAGGGGGAATAATCAGATTGCATTACAGTAGACAGCTTTTTTAAAATATGAGGGGTATGACAGTGACAGGTTAACTAAATTTAGTGAATGTCTTCATCTAAATCATATACTGAATTTAAAATGGAACTTTTCTAATCTGAGCAATTCTGCACAAATCACTCTCGCACTCACAGGCAATGGATAAGTAAATCAATAACTAAGCACCAAACATACTTAAGCATATTTATTGTGGGTGAGTGATCCAACTTTTCAACCCAATGGCTTGCCGTTTCTAACCTTAATTATTGCCACTACTTCATGAGAATCAGTTTAAGCACTAGGGCTCTAAATCCCATATGGCAGAGACACTTGGAAAATTATCTAATAACGATGACATTTGCTAGAATAACAATCCTGTAATTACTAGTCTCAAACTCCCAAGTTACTGGTCAGCCAGCCAGGATATCTGAAGACACCTACGATAGGTCACAGATGGGTTAGGTGTGCCCCAAAGCATTCTCTTCTCTTTCGGTCATATTAACTGACATTTATTATCTTACTGTAGGTATTTGCTATGCCAGTGAAAGCTACAGAAATCTGAGAGACTGCATCTCTGTTCTCATTTAAGGTTATGATCAACATGTAGCAATTAAAATTAATGTGATACATACAGCAGCCTCAACACTGTTTCTACATAGCACTGACCGCTTTCACGGTGAAGAACATAATTCTCTTGGAGAATGGAATTTGTGAGCAGATACGCTCTCTATCATGAGCATGTGTCTGCAAGAAAGTATGTGCACATACGTTTAGTGGATAGCGTTGCAAATCATTTTTGTTTCCATTGCAGTTATTGTTCTTTGGGCTACCGTTGCCATTTCACTGAATGAGAAGGAAAAAAAAAGTCAAAGACTTTGGGTCAGGGTCACTTATTATATGCTACAATTAGTTTCTGGCTCTAAAACAAGGCCAGCGTGGACTGATATTGGTGGAGTGCTGAGGAGAAGAACACACACACTGTACTGTTTGTACTTTCCTCTTAGAGACGTGACAACTCACAGTGTGTGTTTGTGATTGCCTGCCTGTCTTGTCCTTAGTGGGCAAGTCACACATTAAACCTGTAAGAAAGGATCCAGGATAACCTGGGGAATCAAAGTATACAAGTAACTACTATTTACCTTTAGCATTTTAATATCATCTTCTATTTTTAATAAATTGAAACCATTCAGAGGAGATACTTCCATCAGGCAAAAAGTGTATTTCAAGAGCCTTTCTGGAAGGATCATATATGCAGTATATTAAAAGCAAACACTGATGTTTTCTATTTTGATATATAATATTAATTGAATAATTAAGCAACCAATATATGAAACACTTATTTGGAAGTTTACAGAGAAATTGTCTGGAAATGCAGGGATTCCAAAAACAATGTTACTTTGGAATGTTATAAATCCTATTTATTTGGTAGAATATTTAAAAATATAATAATAAATGCACAGTTAATATATTTATGTCAAAATTAGGAATGGAAAATACTATATGCAATGGGACAAATACTTTCCTACTTGATTTCAGTGGAGTTATGTTAAAGATGAATGTGGCTACACGTGGTCAAAATTTCTTAAAACAAACAAACAAGAAATTCATTTAGAGTTTTGCATATAGATCCAAGTCCTATCTCCCAGGCATGGCCCAAGAAGTTAGTATGCGAGAGGAAGATTTCCTTAGGGAAAGGAATCATCCATCTAGCTAACGAAGAAAAAATGGAGCTAAACTCCAGGCACTAGTCTAGGCTTAGAGCCTACATAGTGAAATGAATGATCAGGGATCCACATACAAGTTAATCAACTATCTGAAGAATGGTGCTGTTGCAGGCAGGAGAGCCAAGTATTGCACAAGAACAGGCCCAGATATTCTAGCCTTTGCTGAATATCTGGTTTAATCTCCATAAAGTGCAAATCGGGGGTTGCCATGCAAAGAGGATTGAATGCTCACCTTTGCAGTAACCTCCTCCAAGTTTCTCTCTGTGCATTTCCATCCCCCTATCACACTGTGTTAAAGCCTTTTAAGGGCTGTTCCAACTTTTGCTAGGCTGTAATGACCACACGGAACCAAAAACAGTCAATAACTGACACAATATAGAGATATCTCAGTTATGCCCCCTTCCCACTACTACCTTGACAGTAGGAAGTATATAATCTAGCACAGCTCTATGCCACCAGAGATTCACCTTTAAACAGAGGTTGTCATTCTTGAGCTGATGAGTAGTTTAGGATCACATTAGTTGTCAACATTTTTCACACCACCTGTCAAATTCTGTTCTCTCCCCTCTTAATGCCAACCCTTGTCTAGTGTTAAGGGTGTGACACAGGTCCTGCCCCGGGGCATGCACTGGGGGGCGCAGCTGGGCCCTCTGGCAGTAGTGCCTCCTCTCCCCTTGACCAATCAGCAGTGAGATGGGTCCAGAAATCACACCTCTCAATGTCTTTGGAGACCCCACCCCTTGGAGCATGCACCATGTGTGTTTGTTTTTTATTCCAGGGAGGACTCAGCTTCCATGACCCCTTCTGAGGGCTGTCCAAGCTTCCCTCTGTCAATCAGTCTCAATCGGTAGGGCCTGAAAACACCAGGCCAACCAGAGGGTATTGAAATCAGAAATTTGGCCTCCAGCACTTCTCCATTGGCTGTTTAGAAGCATCATCCTGCAAGCCCTCAAACCCTCATGGTATGAAAGAGGCCATTTTGTTTCAAGGTCTTATTTTCAAAAAGTGTGGAAACATAGAGAAGAATTAACAACAGCTGATCATTTTCATTTCCACTATAAGCTCATGTGATATAAACTGCTGAAGTAATTAGGCTTATTGAACATATAACAAATTACTCCACAAACTGGTTCAGAGCATGTATCTTATTATATATTGTATTAAAAGAGAGAAACCGTATCAGTACAAATGGTGGCAGTAACCCCATGTTAATATTACCTAACACAGGGTTGGGCAAACTTTTTGGCCTCAGGGCCACATCGGGGTGTGAAACTGTATGGAGGGCAGGGTAGGGAAGGCTGTGCCTCCCCAAATGGCCTGGCCCCTGCCCCCATCCGCCCCCTATCTGCCCCCTCCCACTCCCCCCCCCGACTGCCCCCCTCAGAACTCCCCACCCATCCAACCCCCCCCTGCTCCTTGTCCCCTGACCACCCCCTCCCAGGACCCCACCCCCTCTCTAACCCCCCCTTTCCCCTGTCCACCCCAGAACCTCCGCCCCATCCAACCAACCACCTCCTGCTCCCTGACTGCCCCCCAGGACCTCCTGCCCCTTATCCAACTCCCTGGCCCCCTTATCATGCTGCTCAGAGCAGCATGTCTGGCTGCCACACTGGCCGGAGCCAGACATGCTGCCGTGCTGCCCTGCATGAGCAGGCAGCTCTGCTGCCCAGAGTGCTGCCGGCATGGCAGTGTGGCTGCAGGGAAGGAGGGACAGTGGGGGAGGGCCGGGGGCTAGCCTCGCAGGCCAGGAGCTCAGGGGCCGGGCAGGACAGTCCTGTAGTTTGCCAACGTCTGTTTTCTATATATAGTTGAGATTATGCTTTCCAATGTGCATTGCTTTGCATTTATCAACATCAAATTTCATCTGCCATTTTGTTGCTCATTCACCCAGTTTTGTAGCTCTTCACAGTCTTCTTGGGTCTTAACTATCTTTAGTAATTTTGTATCATCTGCAAATTTTGCCACCTCACTGTTTACCCCTTTTTCCAGATCATTTATGAATATGTTGAATATTCATTCAACTGGACTGGTCCCAGAACTGACCCCTGGGGGACACCACTATTTACCTCTCTCCATTCTGAAAACTGACCATTTATACCTACCCTTTGTTTCCTATCTTTAATCGTGAGAGCACATTCCCTCTTATCCCATGGCAGCTTACTTTGCATAAGAGCCTTTGGTGAGGGACCTTGTCAAAGGCTTTCTGAAAATCTAAGTACACTATGTCCACTGGATCCGCTTGGTCCACATGCAGGCGTGTTGACCCCCTCAAAGCATTCTAATAGATTTTTATATAATTTTTACATTATTCCTTGACATTAATAGCAGTACTGTTTTCTTGTCATGAAACCATTTGACATCTTGACACAAAGTGCTTCATTACACCACAAACAGGAGACATTTTGCTCTAGAAAAAGATTATAAAAACAAAAACAGATGGACTGAAATCAATGGCCAGTTCCCATTTATTTGAGCAGAATTAGGACTTAGCCCCAAGTCTTTTTGCTGCTGTTGGTAAAGGGTTTTAACATTTCCTCTGGAAGAGAGAGCGTGGGTGGCATTTCACCCTGTTTTCCTCTTCTCACAAAAATGCTGCCTGCTCACCTATCTCTGACACTTCAGTAGGCAAGCGGTTGTTTCAAAAACAAAAAGAAACCCTAATATTTTTTGCTACCTAGATGCCAATGTGTACATACAAATAAAACAACAGATACAGTTAATTTGGTAATCTTGATTTTGAATATTTACTAGTGGCAGAGAGTGTGAATGACCCTTAGACTTTTGTTTAAAAAAAGTCTGCAGATAGTTTCCTCACATGTCCTGCATATCTGTTCATAATCATTTGGACAGGTCATTGGTTCTTACCTTTGAAGCTCTCTGGAAAGATTATTGACAACGTTTAGCTTTTTTTCCACCATCAGAAGACTCTGGGGTAATTCAAAGTCATCTGGGAAGCATGTCGTTCCAAACTGTAGAGGAGTGTACAAGATGTCAACATATTTTGAAACTGTAGCGATACCAGTGAAAGTTGTTCATGTGTTTATTAACACAGCACTATTTTCTTCCTATAATATGATAGAAAAAAACAGCTATTGCCACTGATTTTTTTCCACACAACTAGCAGTCTCCAATTAACTTAACTATTATGCACTTGTTGTTCCTTTTTTAAACCAACCATACAACATAATGGGAGCCTGATACCAACTACATTTTGGGTGATGAGATTTGCAAAGTGAAAAAACAGAGGCAGGAGGGACAAGGAGCTGTCTTTCTCCTCTGTCTGGTCCATCTCTTTCTCATCTTACCCCTTCACCTACCCTGTCTTTCCTCTTCCCTCCTTGGTTCTCATCTCCCCTGCTTACTACCCCCCTTCCCACCAAATTCTCTGTCACACATTCTCTTTCCAGAAACATGCTCCTGTACCCCTTCTCTAGTTCTTGCTCCAGTTTGGCACAGGGTAAGATACAAATGGCACAGAGGTCAGCCCAGACTAGATCAGTATCCCCCTGTAGATGATGGTATTGATCAGGACCTGTAAGTCTTGTTACTTGCCAGAGACAAAGCAACTCTTTGAATCATGGAAAATGGACTCTTGCACAAGAGTTGTTGGATTAATCACTGCACAATTCTAATTTTCCAATTTAACTGAATCCCACATACTCAATCCCAGCTGCCTTTTCACTGCCTTTGGCTCACTCCTCAAAATCTTCCCTCCTCCTGACTCCACTTCTCTCTGTGCACAGGATATCACTTTTGTCTTTTCTTGGAAGATATCAAAGACAAAATACAAGGTGACCTTTTCCCTCCCCTTAGCTTGGTACTGAGACCACTGTCTATCATGCTACCTAAGGTTTTCTCATTGTTTATTTGTACTTTCTCATCCACCTGTATCCATTTGTTGTTTCCTGTAAAGTTTTTGGGACAGGGACAGTCTTTTGTTCTGTTTGTGCAGCACCTAGCACAGTGGGATCCTGGTCCATGGGTAGAGCTCCTACGCACTATGGTAATACAAATACAATAAATAATATAAAAACAACAAGAAGAACTGGTAACATGCCTAAATTGGTGGCCTTCATGTGTAACGTGTTCCATCTGCTGTTGCTTTCACTAGGTCAGGTGACTGGTGGCTCTTCATTGTGTCTAGTCTACTGGGGTTTGCAAAAACTGGGACAAAATACTGAAAAAAGGAAGATTCAGAAACATATGGTCACTTATCCATTTTAGTCTTTGAATATCTGGAATTAAGGGGATTTAAACCCATATTTTCAAAAGTGAGTATATCAAAAGGTCCATGCATCCTTCACCTGACATATGCGCATAAATCAAGGTGTACACAATCCTGACTAGCACACACATTGACTAATGAATGCATGCAGACTGAGCACATGCAGAAGTGCATGCTTGAAAATATAGGCCTTAATCTAGAGGTAGGCTTGGAAGGATTAGATTTTTATCTATAAATGTTGTTAAACATTGATTTCACAACACACAAAGTGATGAAAAATATATTTCCATTCAATAATGACAGAATTTACAAATAGGCAAATAAGAAAAATGCTGCTTGAGAACTTAAATAGCATTTGATTTACAGGTATTTACTTTGTATATTTTGATAGACAATGTTGACAATTTATGTTTTAACAGCTACAAATCTTTACCTTTTTGAATCTCAGTATCTACTGTCATTAAATAATTGTCTGATCATCATAGTTCCCCAAAACATTGAAAAATTAAATTGAAAAAAAAAAGGGAAAAATGCTTAAAAATAGATATTGATTTTCCGTTAACATTATTTTTTAAAAGGTCTGCTAAGCCTGTCTATAGGCCAACTGACTTTGGATGCTGGATACTCACATTAAACAAGTGTACAATCAAGTAGTATTGTCAAGTGATTAGTACAGTTGAACACATCAGGACTACTGAGCTGTATTCTTATCTCTTATGTACTTTCAGACAAATCAGTTAACCTCCTCGAGACTCAATTTACCTGACTGTAAAATGTGAATACTGAACATAGCTCAGCGGTGTTGTAAGAGTTAATGTTTTTCAAATGATTTGTGATTCCGCAGGTGCCACTCATAACTGCAAAAAGTTATTCATTATCTAATCATATTGGATAACCATTGTAATATATTGACAGTGCATATATTTAGAGAAATTTACTAAAAGAACAATTTAAAAGATCAACAATGTTTGTGCCTTCTTACACAATGGCTACTAAATAATTTTCAAGATTAATGTACCTTGCATTTTTATATCTCTGCGATCTGCCCAGCTCAGCTGAAACTGCTGTTCAATATTCTAACAAACCAATTTCATCTCCCAGAGCAAATGCACATTTTCAAGGAATTGGAGGTGTTTTTATTTCCCCATTACACATAGTTGTATTGAAAGATTGCTTAAACATTGCACAGTAAGATGTTAAAAATGCAGGGTCACTGCACCAGTTTTATTTTCAGTGAAGTGTTGAGTCATCTACAAATGTTGAGGAAAGATTTTTTTCTATAACAGAAAATTACTTTTTCCTATAATGTATCTGTCGAAATCTACCAGTTGGTTTGATATAATTTTGCTGAGTTTGTGAAAATGGGCAATCCTCCGAGAGCTTCTTAGAGGTTTGTTGAATTTAATTTATTATATCGACAGTAGAACCTGAAAAATATGTTTACTTCCAAACATAAACCTTTCAGTGACATTGGATTTGTCTGTTACAGTCTGTAACAAAGCCACTAACAAGATGTGTTCTCAGTGTATGCTGGATGGTGGGCAACTCTGATAGAGAACAGACGTTTTTTGCCAAAGCTGGTTACCACAAATTTTTCAGTTCTAAATACTGTAAAAATTATTGTTGGATATCTTTACTTGCACAGCTCTAATTTCCAATATAACTTGACTTTGATGTGATGGAAAAGTTGTAATTTCAGTACCTATAAAACCAAGGCAAAAGCAAAAGAGGTGGGGTTTTGTCCTGCTTTTGCTGCCTTATTTAGAAGTATGGTTATTTTTCTCACCCGTGGTGAAAACGGAAGGCAGGTTTTCATTGTCCAGAAAACTGTCATGTAACCACAAAAGGCTGTTATACTGAAAGATAAAACAGAGAAATATTTGCCAAATGGTTAACATCCTCTTGTGAAAAATTCTGGGTGGATGTGTCATTACACAAAGTAAAACTATTTCCCCATGTTTATCCCCCCCCCCCCAACTCCCACTGCTTCTCAGAGGTTCCTGTTAACAGCTGGCAATGGCCCACCTTGATTATCACTACAAAAGATTTTCTACCTGCCCCCCCCCGCTCTCCTGCTGGTAATAGCTCATCTTAAGTGATCACTCTCCTTACAATATGTATGATAACACCCTTTTTTTCATGTTCTATGTGTCTATAAATCTCCTCACTGTATTTTCCACTCAATGCCTCCGATGAAGTGAGCTGTAGCTCACAAAAGCTTATGCTCAAATAAATTGGTTAGTCTGTAAGGTGCCACTAGTACTCCTTTTCTTTTTGCGAATACAGAGTAACACGGCTGCTACTCTGAAACCTGTACAAGGTAAGTAACCACTCCTTCAAGTAATGTCCCTATGGGTGCTCCACTTCAGGCAATTCACAAGCAGTACTTCCTACAGGAGGTGGGTGCTTATAAGCTCAGTATAAGACTGATGAAAAATGACAGGTTCAAAGGCAACATCTGCTTTGGAGGTATGAACTAGAACATAGTGCCCCTAAAAGATATAAACTGAAGCCCAGTGGCAGCTGTATAGATTTCTGCAATTGGAATATTCTTTAACAGTGCTCTCAATGTAAACGGTGATCTGGTAAAACGGGGTATAACTCTACAAGGGGACATGCAATTAGCAATCTCATAACAAGATAGAATACAGCCAGAGACCCATTTGGAAAATCTTTGGGTTGAGATAGGGGTCCCTTCAACTCTGTCTGAAAAGAAATAAAGAAACAAACCATCTGGAGGAAGCTCTAAGGTAGTGATGGGTAACCTGCAGGGACATGCTGGCTGCTGCTTCCCGCAGCTCCCACTGACTGCGAACTGTGGGAGGCCATGCCTGCGGACGGTCAATGTAAATAAACTGTCTCATGGCCGGCCAGTGAATTACCCTGATGGGCCGTGTGTGGGCCGCAGGTTGCCCACCACTGCTCTAAGAGGTTTGGGTTCTTTCTAGAGCCAAAGCTCTAGCATCTAAAGTGTGAAGAGAGAATTTCTCCCTGGACTGGTGAGGTTTAGGGTTTAAAAAAAAAAAAGCCTTAAATGTCCTGATTGATATGCAAACCTGAGGTTACTTTAGTTCAGGAGTACTCAATAGGCAGACTGAGGACCAAATCCAGACTGCCAGATGCTTTGGAATGGACCATAAAACCTTTTTACTTACTTATTATAATTATTTTTATTGCAGTGTGAAAATGTTTCTCTTGAGTCTGGAACTTGATTGTACCTTGACCAAGAAATTTGGACCTTGACAAAAAAATAACTGACTACCCCTACTTTATTAAAAGTGGGATCTTTAGTGGTCTAAGAGATACCTTTTCCCAGTAGAACACAGTATGAGGGGCAGGTGGGAGAGACCAGTCATTAAGACCCCAACTTTGCTGTTCTCCTAGTGGAAATGATTGCCACTAAAAAGGCATGTTTCATTGACAAATGTAGCAGGAAACATTTGGCTAATGGCTCAAAGAGAGGTTTCACGAGGGACTTGAAGACAGAGTTTAGATCTCATGCAGCGGTGTGTTCTCTGACATCTGGGAAAGACCTTAATAAGTGTATAGGTAGTAGGGTGAGCAAATACCAAAAATCCTTCCTGGGGGAAGCAGAAATAGTAGCTAAGTGCACTTTAATGGAACTCAGAGACAGATCCAAGTTATTTAAGGCAAAAAGGTAGTCCAAGTTATATGATAGAGGAGAGTTGAGAGGGGAGAAGCCCTGCTTTGTGCACCTGTGGTGCAATCTCTTCCACTTCTATAGGCATGGTTTATTTTCTAGTAGATTACTTTCTGCTGTTCAGTACTACTTCCTGCACTTTGAGCAGTCCATTTTTATCCCTGAGAGCCAATGGCAGTGCAGTGAGTTTAGAATGAAGAACCTTCCCTGAGTCTGGGGTCAGTAGGCTGGCTATCAGTGTTAGATTAAATGATGTGTAGGATGAAAGGCAAGCTAGATATGGGAACCAGACTTGTTTTGGCCAGGCTGGTGCTATTAAAAGGACACTGGTTTTGCCTTGTCTGATTTTTGCCTTGTCAGGGTTTTGAGGCGTAATGGACCTGGAGGATACCAATAAACTTTCTTGATAAAATAAAAGTACTGATTAATAAGCATTCATTTTAAAAGTACAATATTAACCCCTTGCCATGGAGGACAGCTGCCATTACCACACCAGAACAGCAGTAACAACAGAACCTTAAAGAAAACAAACAAACAACAAACACCAAAGTGTATAAACTAGTCCAAACAGTGAAATCATGTACAAATAGAAATCCCCTACTATTGCATGTCCCCTGAATCCCCATTCTTCTTTCCCTTCTTTCCCCATTTGCCATGAATTTGGAGCCAGGGGAGTGGCACAGAGGTAGCCACAGGACGTGAGGGGGTCAATATAAAGGACTGCATGGGGCAAAGTTGCCATGCCCAGTAGCTCCCAGGGCACGATTGCATGAGACACCCACAAAAGGAGTTTTCCAAGCTGTTTTTGGACTTCAGCACAGGGTACTGCAGAGGGGACACATGGAGTGGTATGGGTAATGCAGCAGGTGCTCTTGTGGCCATTAATGATATCCACCATGCAAACCGTTCTTTCTGCTAAGATCTGTCCTCCTCCCTTCGCTGCATTCCTGTTCCAGGAACAGCGAAGCATGTGCCTCCTCCCATGATGAAACCCTGCCCTCAAGCTCTACAGCCAGCCTCAGCATTTCTTCTTGCCTCTCACCATGCCCTTCTTCTAGCCTTAAGTCCCTCTGTTTCTGGTGCTTGACCTGCTTGTTGCCCCGGTCCAGATTTTCAACCGTAAGTTCATCATGGAAACACTGGCCCAGGCTTCTGCTGAAGGGTGAGTGAGCTGCAGAGGTTCTGCAGCCTGTAGAGGTTGAGGGGCCTGGAACAGGAAAAGACACAGAGGGTTATTTCCTCAAATAGCTCAGTGCAGGAACACAGAAAAAATCCTGTGGAATTTTAAGAACATAAAATATTGCTTTTCTAAACTGAACTTCAATATACTGTGAGAGGGATTCTTCAGATCACAGAAGCTCTCTGGATGCAGCCTGTTGTTAATCACCGTGAAAGAATTGTGGAGAATGGTAATTTAAAAATTAAAAGCTGCTTCCCCGCCCCCTAAAAGTTGCAGAACTACTTGGGTTTACGGGGAGGCTGCTAGTGGCTGTGCTGCAAAAGATTTGTCTATCATTTCAGGCATTCCACATTTTGGAGGACATAACAGTTCTTGTGGTGCCCGGTTGGCAAAGGAAGATGCTATTTCATGCTGCGGGTGGGAAACCAGCAGTATATGCAACCAAAGTATTCAAATGTATAGTGACTGAACAGCAGCATATCTATGAGAGGAGTAGGCTGGTCAGCTACCAAGATGGCCCTGGAAAATAAGCCCTTTCCTCAAACATGATTACCTGTCGGGAGTTGCTGATTCAGGAACAATTTGCAGCTATTGGCACACAGGAATGGATCGGAATTCAGAAGGGAATCATAGGATGCTGTGTTAGCTTCCACATGGCTTAGCCTGTTATGGCTGCATGGAAATGCATAGAAGTCCACAGCCATTCTCTCTCCCCTCCCCAGCACATTTCTGAACAAAACTTCAACCCCCCAGTTGAATTTAGGACAAATAATGTTGTCATTTGTGCACTTCATGGACTACCTTTAACTAACAAGGACTAGATTTATAAATGGAACACATGTCCTCCCCCCCACTAAATAGTTTACTGATAACCTGCAGTTCATCACATTGTTGAGTGGTTACAGAGCAGCGCACTTGCAGGCATGCCAATGTAAGGTTATTATTTTCCAACAAACAGGGATGCCTTAGCAAAAATCTGCATCTCTCCAGTATAACTTTACTTTCAAGATATTTTTACTACAGTATTTGTATTTCCCGGTCACTATTTTGAACCACATGTGGTGGGGGAGGGGAAGGATGGAAAGGGAAAGAGCCAAGAGGCTGGCATACAATCCACTATCAACAGATACACACTGCTATCTGGGACTTCTTATAACTTTTACACTGATTCACAGAAAGGAAATTCCTCACATTCTTATATTAGCAAACATTAAAATGGAGCCAGAAACTCACCAGGCTCCAGTGTAACTTCTGTCCCTTTTGTATCTGCGGCAAGCTCTGTGGAAGGCTGTTCCACAGGTAAGGCAACAAAAAGCTCCTCTGAGTACAGCCCCAGGATGGGCTGCTGCTGCTCCTGAGGGATAGCCTCCTCGGAGATCATTGTCAGCTACAAAGTCACTTGGCTGACTTCACTTGGTGCCTACTGCTGGTTCCCATCAGTCCCCATGCTGGATTCTGGGGCTCAAAGGGGGCTATTCCAGCTGACCAGATCATCATACACTACTGTGTGCTCTGTGCTCAGTGCAGTGCCCAGAAAGTTGGCTAACTGCTCATAAAATGGTCATGATGTAAGCAAGTTGCCTGAAGTGCTATTCTGGTTTTCCCATACACAACCTTCTGATGCTTAATCTGCTCCCTGCACTGGTCAGGTAAATTTGCAATGCTACTAGCTTCTTTGCAGGTAAATGTGATAATTACTGGTACTCTTACTAAAGTCCACTGTTTTGCTGGCCTTGCACCAGAAATTTACCAAAACCTGGCTGTGCACCTGTGACCCATGGAGCAGCACACTTTGGAAAATACTTCTTCTGTTCAGTCTCCATTGCAAACACAGAAGACTGTTTGATGGTATGTTTACAGCTCAGTGGTCAAAAGTGAATGGAAAGGTTAAATTTTGTCTCACTGTGCTGCTGCACTGTACCAAGAAAGGTTGTTTCCCTTTCCCTGGAATCAGCTGATGATTCTTGAGATAGAGAGGACTGTGGGGCACTTTTGGTGGACTCCCAAGACCCAAACCATGGGTAGGTTGTGTTTACAATGCAAAGCAATAGGGTCCTACCCTGGATCCTGGCTTGATTTGGACTTGAACTATCCACTCCCACATAGCCCTAGGGGTCCAAGCCAGAGTCTGAGAGATGTTTGTGTAGATGGAAGGGAAGTTTGGGCTCAAGACTGAGTCTGATTACATTGCAGTGTAGATATACAGTACACCGAGTGGCTAAAACAAGGGGTTTGAGTGGAAATAATGAAGCAACCTTAACTAAAGCAGCTGCTGCAGCTCTCACTATTTCACTAGTATAAACTGAACACCAAAAAAAAAAAGAGTAACAATATATATGAAAATAACTGAGCTTAAATTATTACCCTATCATACAACCATCACCAATAGGAGCTGGTGGGGGCAATGGGGGTAGTTTGCAGAACTACTTCCAAAGCATTGATTTCTACCAATCATCTTCATTCTTCGCATGGTCTCTTTCACAAAGCCTTTTGGCAATGGGTAGTTTTGTACTCTATGTTTTGATAAGGGGTAATTCCATATTGGCGTGACTGTCTCCTCTGCCCCTCCCCCACCCGCAACCCCCCAAAAAAGTTAGGGAGATGTTAATGCAAATGCAAAAAGTAATAGGCCATTGTGTCTATCCATTGCTCTAAAATAAGTTAAGAATCTGCTATTAAAAAAAAAGTAGATTATTTTGTTTGGTTCCTACCTACAGCTGTTCACCATTCTACTACTGCAGGCTTGGCAAATCCATTTGCACCCAGAGTCAGTTTTCCCCCTAACAAAATATATAATCTCATTAGAAAGAAGTGTAAAATTCTGAAACATGACAAAAATAACCAACCTTTTACTGTCTAATCACCATTTATGAATTTTTCTGAATCTAATATGGATGGTATTAAACCAGCCAATCTGGTGTCCATTATAACAATGACTGTAAAAAATTGAAAATGTCATTGCTGACCTTACTTATTACCTGGTATTTTATATCCGTTGGTATAGAACTTACATTTTAATGTGCTGTATTGCTGCAAGATAGATTTATGCTCATTCTTATCACTCAGTTTTTTGTAAACTAATAGTTACATGTTGATCATTGCCGTAAGCAAATATTTCAGATAATATAATACCTTGTATTAGAAGACTAACATAGCAAGACAAGTACATAACAAGATATGATGGCTATAGCTGAAGAAAGCAAATATTAAACTGGAAATAAAATGAAAATAGTTAACAGTGAAGCTAATTGCCCACTGGCACAGGTCACCAAAGAACATGGTAAAATCTCCATGACTTGGAGGTTTTATGTCAGGATGTCTCTCTGAAAGATAGCCCAATAACCTAAGGTTGAACTGGAGCTTAAATGCACAGATAAAATTCCACTAGGTGAAAGTATATGCTCTGAGTGGTCAGATTAGTTGATCCCAGTGGCCCCTTCTGACCTTAAAAAAATCTATTAATTCTGTGCATTTATAGTATTTCCAACATGTGCCCAAATATAGGTGCCATTTTGAGTTTTCTCCACAACAAAAAAGAACTCAAACACAGACTACTTTAAAAGCCTTGAGAAAGTCACAGTTCATTTTCAATTTGAGAGAGCAATAACATTAACAGAACATGAGTTTCTGCTTCAGTAATGGTCTGTAATAGCTGCAAAAATAAAGGTCTCAGTTTAGCCTTTGCATTTATGTGTTAGCAGTGTAGGCCATTGTGGAGCATCAACTCACATATTAACATTATTATCACTTACTTATGTGGAATGGATTAGGAAACAGATGGCTGAACTTCTGGCCCCTAAATAAAATTCAGAAAATTTATTCTTGAAAGCTCAGTATGTAGTACTTTTAAAACACTATACGCCGAATTCTTTTCTCAGTTATATATGTGTAACTCAGATTAAAGTCAGTGGGAGTTAACTAGGGCAGAATTTAATTCAATAGCTGTTTTCTATGTGAAACAGACTATCATATATTAGTAATAATGAATCATACAACATCATGTATCAGATAAAATGTATCACTTATTAGAAATAAATACATTGTAGACAATGTCCCAAGATGAACATCTCCTGATTTGACCCCCCAAAAAGAGTTTGTGTGCATCTCAGCTTCATCTCAATTTATTTTCCACAGATGCCTCACATTTCTTTCTGCAAGCAGGCTCTACAAAATCCTTAATTATATGCTTAATTTAAGCATGTAAGTCTACTAACCTCAACGAGACTGCTCACATGCTTAAGTACATTTCTAGACCAGAACACTCTGTAGTAACAGAACATTTGGTGACATGCAGTTTCACTGACAAGATGTGATAAGTGTAAGAAACAATGACAGCAGTCAATGGAACAAAATATTGTCACAAGCAAATTGTCTCCTGCTGCCACACCTAATCAGATTTTCAAAAGATGGCCTCTCTCTTCCCCTTCCCCCCAATTGCATTAGTCTTTTTTTATTCTAAAGAAAACTTCCATCATTGCTGACATTGGTGCGGTAGTCCACTAGTTACCATGCTAGAAGCATTAGTGTAGATGGGGACACCAGCAGCTGCTGGTGTTTGTACCACTGCGTTGCATAAACCAGTTTGGAGCAGGTTAAGATGAATTGGTGTTTAAAGCAGTCGCTGCTGTGTCAAGACTTACACTGTAAATGAATAAATGAAATGCAGTGACCTCATATAGCAGCAGACAATTATTGCTATTTTACAATAAGGCATAGTGACCATTATATATTTAAAAATTAACTCATGAAAATAATCAGCCACCAGTAGTACAATGTAAGCATTAAATAAGAAACATAATATCCAATAATAGAAGATTATTATTGTTCCTTCTGGCCTTAAAATCTGAGTGCACCAAGCATAATGCATGCAAGGTCAGAGTTAAGGTGCTTGTAGTAATCCCCTTCACTAAGAGATTCCTGGGTTTTGTATGTTTAAACTACAACTTTAATACACTGATAATGTTGGGTTTATGTTCTTCTTGTTTTTAATAGTTTTATGTATTACATTCTATCATATAGAATATTGTGATTTCTGTTGAGGTCAAGGAGAAATCAAATATAATAGCAGATTTCTTTCAGTTTCTGGTAAGAAGAACTCAGCATTGTCTTTTTATCAAGACTAGAACTTTAAAGAGAACATTTATTGGCTCCTACTGAAATAAAAAGGTTGGATATTTTCATTTCAGCATACATCTGTATTTCAAGGGGTTTGAATATTGTGAAATATACACAGCAACAAAATAAAAATATTTTCCCACTAAATAGGACTATGTTTGAATCTTGATTTATAAAACGTATTTTTACATTTTAAATTTTAATTTCTGCCAATGTCCTTACTCCTTATGCAGGTACAGAATTAATTTAGCCAGTAGCATGTGTTCACGTGAGCTATAATTTTGAAGCCAAGACCATTCCCACACCTCAACGCCCTGCCCAGTGAACGTGAGTGGGGGTGAGGAAGAGCAAGCCACTGAGGGAGGGGGATGGAGCAAGTAGAGGCAGTGCCTCAGAAGGGGCGAGGCCTCAGGGAAGGGGCGGGGAAGAGGTTTTTGGTTTTATGCAATTACAAAGTTGGCAAACCTAGCCATCACACTGGCATTAATATGTTTACCCATGCAAACATATCTGATAGTTTTTTAAAAGGAAAAAAAAAATGGTTTATCTTAAAGCTAAAAATCAATAGATAGTCTTATTGGGACAGCCAAGCCAGTCCACAAGAACAAAAGTACAGAACTACCGATATAGTAATGTAGTTTCATTATAGCTCCACCCAATTCCATGGGAGGACCGTCTGAAAGTAAAACTTAGTTTTACTTAGGAAAAATACACACACACACACACACACACACAAAACCAAACCAGGCCTCCAACCATAAAGTGCATATCTGTAGAAATAAAAAGTCTAAGACAGACATAAGCATCTCTGGTTTTCTAACAATCCAGAACAGAATAAGGACTCTGAAAAACTACTGACAATTAAAATGCAAGTTGAATCTACAATTGTAATAAAATTAGAAAGACAGGAATTAAGCCCTAGCAATGAGAATCCAGCATTTTAAATAATAAGCCTAGAAAGATTTGCTTAATCAAATGCCACACTGACACTGCTAATATAAATCCTATTGCCCAACTGCCTTATTAAACCTCAGATTTAAAGGAGAAAAGTTAGAGGATCAAAGTGGATGAAATGTTAAGAGCTGGAATTATCTACATATTATGGGAAGCCGTGGGTGTCAAATTCTAACAATTCTCAGGTATACCAATGCCATTTTATTTGATGGAGTTGCAAAGTCCAGTTTCCACTTCTGCTTTTCCAAAGTGCTGATAATGCTTGCTCCCTTTAAAAGACTAAACCCTCCTCACCACTGCTTTTAGCTGTCCTCTCCTTTCTGCTGCCAAATAAAAGGAACTCACTTTTCTCAATCTAAATTACATTTTACCCAATAATATTGCCACCTCAAATGTCTCTTCCTACTAATTTCCCCCCATCCTATTCTAATTCCACTTTATTCCCCCCTTGTTTTTAGTCCCCCAAGATCTTCCTCAGATCATCCAGTCTTTTACGAGAGCCACCTTCTTTTTTCCTTTTTCTATCATTTCATCCAGTCTCTCAAATCTTGCTGCATTCACAGCTGCCATTGTCAGAAATTTCATTCCACCTTGTACCTTCAACCAATCCATAACTGTGGACACTTTGGACCATTCCATTCCCCTTGGCTCACCTGCAGATATTTCCAATGCCATCTTGTCATGTTTCTACTCCTTCCTATTAAATGTCTCTCATTGTCTGACCGTACAGTAGAATCTCAGAGTTACGAACACCAGAGTTACGAACTGACCAGTCAACCACATGCTTCATTTGGAACCTGAAGTATGCAATCAGAAAAAGAAAAAAAAATGAAACAGTACAGTACTGTATTAAACTACTAAAAATAAAGTGTGAAAGCAGCATTTTTTTCTGCATAGTAAAGTTTCAAAACTGTATGAAGTTTAGTGTTCAGTTGTAAACTTTTGAAAGAATCACCATAATGCTTTTTTCAGAGTTACAAATAACCTCCATTCCCAAGGTGTTTGTAAATCTGAGGTACAACTGTACTTTCATCTCAGGAGACAGCTCAATTTTCAACCCTCTGCTGCCTTCTCACACAATGTTAGCACTTGAAGTTAAAGGTAGAGACAGCTGTTGCATTCTCTATTTATCCACCGCTTCACACTGATTATTTTACACTGTACATATCTTCCAACATCTTCAATGACCACTTCCTCTCAATCTTCTCCGATGCCTTTGACTAAAATTTGTCCCTGATATCCCTTCTGCTAAACATCTCAAAGACAGAAGTGCTTTTCTTAGACAAGAAGTGCATACTAAGACAATTCTCTCTCTTCTGTCTCCTTGTCTCAGACCTTTCATCCATCTCTGGTGCTTGCAGCCTTAATGTCATAGTTGTCCCTTAACTCTTATAGCCTTTTATTTTCTTTGTATGCACATCTGTCTTCCTGAAGGCCTAGGAATTTCCAGGCTACAGAAACATACTGAATTTCTGTTTGGACTACTTTCACTCTCCCCACAAGGGGGCAATCTCCCTGAACAGCACAGCTAGAGGGCTGTGCCTGGACTCTGAGACAGGAACAGTGACTTCCCAAGGGGGCACAGAAATTAGGGAAGCGGTAAATAATGAAGAGGACAGGTCACTGACACAGAGATGGATTGCTTGGTATGCTGGACACAAGCAAACAATGTGTGTTTTAAATTCAGCTAAATGCAAAGGTAATGTTATATATCTAGGAACAAAGAATATATGCCACACTTAGCACATGGGGAAACCTCTATCCTGAAAAGCAATTCTGAAAAGGATTTGGGGTTGTTGATGGATAATCAGCTGAACATGAACTCCCAGTGTGACACAATACGAAAATGGCTATGCGATCCTTGGATGTATGAATAGGGGAACCTTGAATATAGCCAGGGAGGTTGTATTACCTCTGTATTTGATGCTGATGTGACTGCTGCCAGAATACTGCATCCAGTTCTGGTGTCCACAGTTCAAGAAGGATGTTGAAAAATTGAAGAGGTTCAGAGAAGTGCCACGAGAATGATGAAAGGATTGGAAAACATGCCTGATAGTGATAGACTCAAGGAGGTCAATTTGCTTAGCAGTCTGTATATATTACATAGGAAACCAGTATTTGAAAATGGGCTCATCAATGTAGCAGAGAAAGGGTGTAATGACTGGAAGTTGACGTTAGACAGACTTTCAATAGAGCATATTTTTTAAAAAAAAATTGAGTCTAACTAACCACTTGCATAATTTACAAACAGTCACAGCAGATTCTCCATCACTGGCAATTTTTAAATTGAGAATTTTTAAATTCTTGAAAAGATATGTTTTCGTTCAAACAGAAATTAATTTAGGGAAGTCCTATGGCCTGTGTTATACAGGAGGACAGACCAGACCACAGAGTTCCCTTCTGGCTTTAGAATCTATGAATAAAGTTGATCAATAAGGAAGATTGAAGTTTAGGCTCTGGCTGAAACTTCTCCTTGGGAGTTTAACTGTTCATTGTTGACTGATATGCTTTAAGAAACATTGCCTTCTATACAAAAAATTGGTAGAAAAGTGCACCAGTTCTCTCAGAGTTTAACAGGAAACTTTGGGGGTTGGAGGGGGCATGTTGATGTCAGGATCATTTATAGCTCTTCTTCACATTATAATCAAAAGTTTATGAACAGCACACAAACATGATTAGATGAAGATGGAGGTGAGTCACATACCAGCCTGATTAGTTAATAACTTGGGGAATGGGTGAACAGAACATAGAATGATGGGTATCACACAAGACCTTTATGAGCATCTACACATTTTTTCAGATTTTATCATATAACAGAAGGGATCACAGTATGTACTTTTGGGATGGAAATTCAAGAAGAATGCTGATAAATTCAAGAGGGTTCAGAGAAGAGCCACAAGAATGATTAAAGGGTTAAAAACATGCTTTACAGTGAGACTCACAGAGTTCAATCAACTTTGCTTAAAAGAGAGAAGGTTAAGGCACTACTTGATATAGTCTATAAATAAGGCTGTGAGTTCGTCACAGAAGTCACGGATTCTGTGACTTTCCGGAACCTCCGTGACTTCTGCAGCGGCCGATGCAGTTGGCCCGGAGGCCGCCTGAGGTGCTTAGGTGGCCCCTGGGGCAGCCACACTGGCTGCTGCTGGGGCAGCCTCAGACTACCTCCCCTGCCTTCTGAGCAGCAGCAGGAGTTTGGGTGCATCTGGGAGAGGGCTCAGGGCTGGGGTGCCGGGGATGAGGGCTCTGGGCAGTGCTTACCTTGGGAGGTTGCCTGGAAGCAGCAACATGTCCCTCCCTCTCAGCTCCTAGCTCCGTGCACTGCCTCTGCCTTCAGGCACTGCCCCTGCAGCTTCCATTGGCTATGGTTCCCAGCCAATAAGAGCTGAGGAACTGACACTTGAGGCAGTGGCAGCGTGTGGAGCTACGAGCTGAGGGAGGGACATGTTGCCGCTTCCGGGGAGCTGTGAAGAGCCGCGTAGGGAGCCAGTCAGCCCCACCACCCCCGCCCCGACCACCAGCAGTGTTCCTGAGCCACTCCCCCCACCTCAGGCCCACAGGCCGCCCCCTCCACGAGTACCCATGGTGCCCCCTCCTGATTTAGTCAGGAGTATATAGTATAAGTCCATGATCTGTCCATGACTTATACTAAAAATACCCATGACTAAAGGGTAGCCTTATCTATAAATATCTCCATTGAGAACAAATATTTAATAGCAGTCTCTTCAATCTAGCAGAGAAAGTAATAACATGATCCAATGGCTGGAAATTGGCACAATTTTTTAAACATGAGAGTAATTAGCCATTGGAACAATTTACCAATGTTCATAGAGATTTCTCCATCATAAATAATTTTTAAATCAAGACAGGATGTTTTTTTTTCCCCTAAAAGATACATTCTATTAATTATTTTGGGGGAAGTTCTGTGGTCTGTGTTATATAGGTGGTCAAACTAGACAATCACAATGGTCCCTTCTGGCCTTCAAATCTATGAACCTATAAATTATATAGTCCTTATCCATGTCATTATTGTTCACACAAGTAGTTCCTGTTGACCACAATGGGACTACCAACTTGAGTAAGGATTGCATATTCTGACCCTGTGTATGTAACCCAATTCTACTTCTATGCAGTCATGTTTTTTTACTCATCTGAAGCCTTTTCCTTCAGTGTTACTATATACTGAATTATAGAATCATAGAAACGTAGGGCTGGAAGGGATGTCGAGAAAACAATGAGTCCAGCCCCTCTGCGCTGAGGCAGGAGCATGTAAACCTAGACCAGTGGTTCCCAAACTTGTTCCACTGCTTGTGCAGGGAAAGCCCCTGGCAGGCCAGCCGGTTTGTTTACCTGCCACATCTGCAGGTTCGGCCGACGGCGGCTCCAAGTGGCCGCGGTTCGCTGCTCCAGGCCAATAGGAGATGCTGGAAGCAGCGCGGGCTGAGGGACGTACTGGCTGCCGCTTCCAACACATAAGTGGTGGAACAAGTTTGGGATCCACTGACCTAGACCATCCCTGAGATGCATTTTTCCAACCTGTTCTTAAAAACTTCCAATGACAGAGATTCCACAGCCTCCCTTGGAAGCCTATTCTACAGTTTAACTACACTTATAGTCAGTAAGTTTTTCCTAATATTTAATCTAACTCTCCTTTGGTACAGATTTAGACTTCTTGTCCTGCCTTCAGTGGACATGGAGATCAATTGATCACTGTCCTCTTTATAAAATGGTTGAAGACTTATGTCCACCTTCAGTCACCTTTTTCTTAAGAGTCTTCAGTTAAGACTAAATATAGCCAACACAAAAAAAACTTCCCTCATAGGTCAGGTTTTCTAAATTTGTATCATTCATTTTTATCATTTTATCATTCTGGACATCTTTCATGAAGTGCTGCTCATAGAACAAGATACAATACTCCAGCTGAGGCCTTACCAGTGCAGAGAAGAGTGGGACAATTCCTTCCTGCGTTTTTCATACAACACTCCTGTTACTACACTTCAGATAGATATTAGCCTTTTTTTTCTTTTGCAACCTGCATCACATTCACTCATATTCAATTTGCAATCCACTATAACCCAGAGATTTTTTTCCAAAAAGTACTACCACCTAGCCACTTACTCTCCATTGTGTAGTTATACATTTGATTCTTCCTTCCTAAGTAAAGTACTTTGCACTTGTCTTTATTGGATTTCATCCTGTTGATTTCACACCAACTTTTCAATTTGTCAAGGTTGTTTTGCTTTCTAATCCTGTCCTGCAAAGTGCTTAAAATGTCCCCCCTACCCGCTCTAACCCCAGTTTGGTAAGTTTGGTCTTCTGCAAAATGTTATAAGCATACTATCCACTCCATTACCCAAGCCATTAAGGAAAATATTGACTACTACTGGACGCAGGACTGGCTCCAGCAGGACCGCACTAAATGCACCCTCTCAGTTTGACAGTGAACCATCAGTAACTACTCTTTGAGTATGGTCTTTCAACCAGTTGTGCACCTGTCAAGGTTCCTTCCCCACTCTGAAGTCTAGGGTAGAGATGTGGGGACCTGCATGAAAAACCTCCTAAGCTTATCTTTACCAGCTTAGGTCAAAACTTCCCCAAGGTACAAAATATTCCACCCTTTGTCCTTGGATTGGCTGCTACCACCACCAAACTAATACTGGTTACTGGGGAAGAGCTGTTTGGACGCATCTTTCCCCCAAAAATACTTCCCAAAACCTTGCACCCCACTTCCTGGACAAGGTTTGGTAAAAAGCCTCACCAATTTGCCTAGGTGACTACAGACCCAGACCCTTGGATCTTAAGAACAATGAACAATCCTCCCAACACTCGCACCCCCCCTTTCCTGGGAAATGTTGGATAAAAAGCCTCACCAATTTGCATAGGTGACCACAGACCCAAACCCTTGGATCTGAGAACAATGAAAAAACATTCAGTTTTCTTACAAGAAGACTTTTAATAAAAATAGAAGTAAATAGAAATAAAGAAATCCCCCCTGTAAAATCAGGATGGTAGATATCTTACAGGGTAATTAGATTCAAAAACATAGAGAACCCCTCTAGGCAAAACCTTAAGTTACAAAAAAGATACACAGACAGAAATAGTTATTCTATTCAGCACAATTCTTTTCTCAGCCATTTAAAGAAATCATAATCTAACACATACCTAGCTAGATTACTTACTAAAAGTTCTAAGACTCCATTCCTGGTCTATCCCCGGCAGAAACCAGCATAAGACAGACACACAGACCCTTTGTTTCTCTCCCTCCTCCCAGCTTTTGAAAGTATCTTGTCTCCTCATTGGTCATTTTGGTCAGGTGCCAGCGAGGTTACCTTTAGCTTCTTAACCCTTTACAGGTGAGAGGAGCTTTCCCCTGGCCAGGAGGGATTTCAAAGGGGTTTACCCTTCCCTTTATATTTATGACAGCACCCACTTATAGTAATTTCATTTAACCACATTTCCCTAGTTTCCCTATGAGAATGTCATGTGGGACTGTCAAAAGCCTTACTAAGATATAATTTATCTATTGCTCTCCCCCTATCCACTAAGCCAATAACCCTGTCAAAGAAGGAAATAAGGATGGTTTGGCACAATTTGTTTTTGAGAAATCCATGCTGGCTATTCCCTCTCACCTGATTAACCTTATGCTTACAATTGATTGTTTAATAATTATTCCATGATCTTTCGAGGTATCAACATTAATCGGACTGGTCTGTAATTCCCTGGTACAGTGCTTCAAGATTCAGATCCAACTTTATTTTTCTACTCGATACAATCGTGTTATTAAGTCTGCCCAGAAACCCACTAAATGAAGGTATTCCAATTTGTTTTACTAGCTTTGTGGTTTCATGTCACACACCAGTCTAAAAATTAAAAAAATAAAGTTATGCGCAACATGTAAAAGTGCTGCGTTCCTCCCCTCTGCACATATTTAGACAACAATGCATAGTGTCACATTTCAGGGCAACCTCACCATATTTCTCCTCAATGGTTCAGCAAGGGCACCCACTCTCAGGCTTCCAGCTCTCAACCCATTGCCTTTCTGGCAACATTTCTCCCCCTCCTGACCAGGGTATTTCCAGGCTGCACAGATCCCTGCCTTCACTTTTTTATTCCCAGTTTGCCCAAGAACAACTGCTTGCTTTTTCTTCGGAGATGGTTAAAAGGTGTAATTGCTACAGTTATAAGTTACCACACAGTTCTTTCCATGCAAGCTTATTTTATTGCAAGTGCTTTTTAAACTACAGAGAAAACATAATATGGAAAATATGGTCACCCTAAATCCAAGGGTATTCCTTGTGCTTACAAGTTCATCAGTTTCATCTCAGAACAAGCACCCAGTCTTTCGAGGCCTAAGTAGGCCCAGGCCTTCCAACCCTACCCTAAGGATTGGGGACCACCATGGAACAGGGGTCTTGTCTGTTTGCTGGATTAGGAAAAAGCCGCGAGCCAATTTAAAAGCAGGCTCTTTATCCAAAACCCCTTTCCTTGTCTGTTGGTCCCTGGAGAATTGAGTTTGAACTAGTACATGCCTACCTCTCTTTGCGGGGCGGGGGGAGAAGAAAGGGGGCTTCAAAAGGTAGCTAACAAAAACTACATGAACATCCCCTAGAAGAGAAGGTACTTACAATGCCACAATAACCACAAATGCAATTGCATTTTAATGCAATATACCCTCCAAATGTATTAAACTTAATTCAATATGGTTTAACTTAATTCTATAAAGTTCATTCAGGATATTGCAGGAAATTGTCAGTCTGTCACACTTAGGATTTACATACTAGATTTATCCCATGTAATACACTGTAATGGTGTTTCTATAATGTCACTGGCTATAACAAAGTTAGTGTACCCTAATCAGAGAGAATGAAATTCACCCAACTACATTAAGGTTGTGGGAGACTTCCCATAATGCTGAACTGGGTGGTTTCACTGCACAGAAGTGGGGGTATGTCAAAGCTGGAGTCCAGAGGACTCTACACAAGATGTGCAAAACTGAAAAGCAGGGAAAGAGGTTGTGGATGGGCCAGGGATTGTGTGTCTATGATTGTGCATCTCCAGTGGCCCACATTTCTCATGTGGGGGAATGCCCAGGAGCCACTTCATGAGTTTAGAGGCTGAACTAGCAGCTACAGAGGATCTACAGAATTGTACAACACCCAGTCTACTGGTTGTAGTGAATTCAGACCTCCCAACCCCCTGGTAGTTCTATGGTACTCAATTTCACTCCAAGATGAGAAATAAAATACTAAACACCTCAAGGTTAACTTTATATATTTTCTTCAAATTTGACTGATTTACACTGCAAAAAACGACAATGATTCTCTCTTCTGGGTTAATGTGTCCTTGGCAGGTAAGATATGAGCACCCATCTAAATCACACCTTGCTGATCTGGCTTTTATTTTATCCCCTCCTTATTAGAATACATCTTTCTTCTGAATAATATTGTCACATCCAGAGAATACAGTTAAATATTTCCTTGACACTTATATCTAAGAGACTTAAGACTGCACCGTCAGAGACTCAAAAGTCATGAAATGCCAGAGTTAATGATTCACATGCAACCTTAACTCTACTACCTTCTGAGTATGCATTAACATGCAGTTTTTAATTGCAAAGCCATGGAGTCAAATAATGCATTATATCATTTTTCTACAGCCTTAAAAGATCAAGCCAAAAGATTAAATCATTTGCATAGAGCCACATTAGACAACAAACATTAGAGCCAAAACCAGAACCCAGATCTCCCATGTCCCAATCTAATCTCCCTTCCACTGGATCTCACTGCTGAATGTTATATCAGTAGTTCTTTCGGGGCTGTATCCGTTTCTGCAGAAATTAACCTTTATTCAAAGAAAAAAATAGTTTCAGCGTCTATGATTATTCTGGATGCAAACCATTACAGTGCAATGCTTCAGCAGACACAGTGAAACAACAGCTGTGTGGGCCAAGTGTCAATCATTTTGAGTGGGAAAGATAGAACCTAACTAGAGGAGAACTACTATTGTGCACTCCCCAAGGATTAGAAATCAATGTGGTCATTGTCGTGCAGGGGGAGTGGTAGGTAAGGTCAGAAAATTCCATCAGAATAATTCTTTGACAAAAAAAAATGCAATTTCAAAAATTGCCAAAAAATATATATTTTCCATTGGGAAAATCAAAGTGAAATATTTCATTTTATGTCAGTTCAATCCCAATGGGAATATATTTGTTTGCTGAAATGATCCAAAATGCATTTGTTTCACGTTATTTTTACATTAAATGGCATCTCTCTATTGTGCATGTTTTGCCTTATGGAAGCTGTAGCTCCAGCTCCCATTCTCTCTTACGGGCATAGCTCCCTGTAAGAGTACATCTCCTATAATGCAATTCAGAGACTCCTGTCTGACTGAGCTGTGTGGTGCATCATGGTAGTTGCATGACTCTCAGTGCATTATGGAAGATATAGTCCATCTAGAGAGTCTGACTCCTATAACCAGGCACTCAATGGGGTAGGAGGAGGTTCCCATGCCCCTTGGACAGCTCTGAGCAGAGAAGCAGCAGCCAATGCATCTCGTCCTGGCCATGGCCAAGACAGCAGCATGGAGTGAGCCCAGAGCCAAGGACCCACTGCTCATACAGGAGTAATAGACTGTGACGAAAGAGGGAAGAGCATCTTCGCAAGCAGACTGGCTAACCTAGTGACGAGGGCTTTAAACTAGGTTCACCGGGGGAAGGAGACCAAAGCCCTGAGGTAAGTGAGGAAGTGGGATACCGGGAGGAAGCAGGAGCGCGCGAGAGGGCAGGGCTCCTGCCTCATACTGAGAAAGAGGGATGATCAGCGAGTTACCTCAAGTGCTTATACACAAATGCAAGAAGCCTGGGAAACAAACAGGGAGAACTGGATGTCTTGGCACAGTCAAGGAATTATGATATGATTGGAATAACAGAGACTTGGTGGGATAACTCACATGACTGGAGTACTGTCATGGATGGATATAAACTGTTCAGGAAGGACAGGCAGGGCAGAAAAGGTGGGGGAGTTGCACTGTAGGTAAGGGAGCAGTATGACTGCTCAGAGCTCAAGTATGAAATTGCAGAAAAACCTGAGTGTCTCTGGATTAAAGTTTAGAAGTGTGAGCAACAAGGGTGATGTTGTGGTGGGAATCTGCTATAGACCACCGGACCGGGGGATGAAGTGGCTTTCTTCCGGAACTCACGGAAATTACTAGATCGCAGGCCCTGGTTCTCATGGGAGACTTCAATCACTCTGATATCTGCTGGGAGAGCAATACAGCGGAGCACAGACAATCCAAGAAGTTTTTGGAAAGGGTAGGGGACAATTTCCTGGTGCAAGTGCTGGAGGAACCAACTAGGGCAGAGCTCTTCTTGACCTGCTGCTCACAAACCAGGAAGAATTAGTAGGGGAAGCTAAAGTGGATGGGAACCTGGGAGGCAGTGACCATGAGATGGTCGAGTTTAGGATCCTGACAGGGAAGAAAGGAGAGCACCAGAATACGGACCCTGGGACTTCAGAAAAGCAGACTTTGACTCCCTCAGGGAACTGATGGGCAGGATCCCCTGGGAGAATAACATGAGGGGGAAAGGAGACCAGGAGAGCTGGCTGTATTTTAAAGAATCTTTATTGAGGTTACAGGGACAAACCATCCCGATGTGTAGAAAGAATAGTAAATATAGCAGGCAACCAGCTTGGCTTAACAGTGAAATCCTTGCTCATCTTGAACACAAAAAAGAAGCTTACAAGAAGTGGAAGATTGGACAAATGACCAGGGAAGAGAATAAAAATATTCCTCGGGGATGCAGGAGTGAAATCAGGAAGGCCAAATCACACGTGGAGTTGCAGCTAGCAAGAGATGTTAAGAGTAACAAGAAGGGTTTCTTCAGGTATGTTAGCAAGAAGAAGAAAGTCAAGGAAAGGGTGGGCCCTTTACTGAAGGAGGGAGGCAAGCCAGTGACAGAGGATGTGCAAAAAGCTAATGTGCTCAATGCTTTTTTTGCCTCTGTCTTCACGAACAAGGTCAGCTCCCAGACTGCTGCACTGGGCAGCACAGCATGGGGAGGAGGTGACCAGCCCTCTGTGTAGAAAGAAGTGGTTCGGGACTATTTAGAAAAGCAGGACAAGCACAAGTCCATGGGGCCAGACATGCTGCATCCGAGAGTGCTAAAGGAGTTGGCAGGTGTGATTGCAGAGCCATTGGCCATTATCTTTGAAAACTCATGGCGATCAGTGGAGGTCCTGGACAACTGGAAAAAGGCTAATGTAGCACCCATCTTTAAAAACGGGAAGGAGGAGGATCCTGGGAACTACAGGCCAGTCAGCCTCACCTCGGTCCCTGGAAAAATCATGGAGCTGGTCCTCAAGGAATCGATTCTGAAGCACTTAGATGAGAGGAAAGTGAGTAGGAACAGTCAGCATGGATTCAACAAGGGCAAGTCATGCCTGACTAATTTAATTACTTCTATGACGAGATAACTGCTTCTGTGGATGAGGGGAAAGTGGTGGATGTGTTGTTCCTTGACTTTAGTGAAGCTTTTGACACGGTCTCCCACAGTATTCTTGCCAGTAAGTTAAAGAAGTATGGGCTGGATGAATGGACTATAAGGTGGATAGAAAGTTGGCTAGATTGTTGGGCTCAATGGGTAGTGATCTATGACTCCATGTCTAGTTGGCAGCCGGTATCAAGTGGAGTGCCCCAAGGGTTGGTTGTCGGGCCGGTTTTGTTCAATATCTTCATAAATGATCTGGAGGATGGTGTGGATTGCACCCTCAGCAAGTTTGCAGATGACACTAAACTGGGAGGAGAGGTAGATATGCTGGAGAGTAGGGATAGGATACAGAGGGACCTAGACAAATTAGAGGATTGGGCCAAATGAAATCTGATGAGGTTCAACAAGGACAAGAGCAGAGTCCTGCACTTAGGACGGAAGAACCCATGCACCGCTGCAGACTAGGGACCGAATGGCTCAGCAGCAGTTCTGCAGAAAAGGACCTAAGGGTTACAGTGGACGAGAAGCTGGATATGAGTCAGCAGTGTGCCCTTGTTGCCAAGAAGGCCAATGGCATTTTGGGATGTATACATTGGGGCATTGCCAGCAGGTCGAGGGATGTAATCGTTCCCCTCTATTCAACATTGGTGAGGCCTCATCTGGAGTACTGTGTCCAGTTTTGGGCCCCACACTACAAGAAAGATGTGGAAAAATTGGAAAACATCCAGCGGAGGGCAACAAAAATGATTAGGGGACTGGAACACATGATTTATGAGGAGTATCTGAGGGAACTGGGATTGTTTAGTCTGCGGAAGAGAAGAATGAGGGGGGACTTGATAGCTGCTTTCAACTACCTGAAAGGGGGTTCCAAAGAGGATGGATCTAGACTGTTCTCAGTGGTAGCTGATGACAAAACAAGGAGTAATGGTCTCAAGTTGCAGTGGGGGAGGTTTAGTTTGGATATTAGGAAAAACTTTTTCTCACTAGGAGGGTGGTGAAACACTGGATTGAGTTACCTAGGGAGGTGGTGGAATCGCTTTCCTTAGATATTTTTAAGGTCAGGCTTGACAAAGCCCTGGCTGGGATGATTTAGTTGGGGATTGGTCCTGCTTTGAGCAGGGGGTTGGACTAGATGACCTCCTGAGGTCCCTTCCAACCCTGACATTCTATGGCAACATCCCTGCCAAACAGAGGAGCCCCTGCAGGGATATTGATACTGCAGGCTGGTCGGGGACACCCCAATACTTCTCCAAGACCCTGCCCCAGGGCAGCAGCATGGAGAAGGGCTGCAGCCCAAAAGCTGGGGCTTTCCACAGGGAGTGGGAGCACTGGAGGGTTGTGTAGCTGCACAGTACATCCCCCTGCAGACTCCAGTCTGTGCCCTACCCTGGCACTAGGAGCCTGGGCTTGGCACTCCCAGCACTTCTTTCCCTGGCTACAGACCTGCAAACCTGCCTTCAGCTGACTCTGTCCTCTGTGAGCTATGCACCAAGCCCAGCTGTGCCTCAGGACAGTTGCCTTACTGGAGAGGAATTCTCCCCTTGGGCCAGCTCCTTAGGAAAATTCTGGTTGTGTCCCTAAGGCATCCTGCCAAGATATGGAAATACAATTAAATGTTGAAGTGGCTTGAAACAGAGCCTTTCAGGTCATTTCAAAGGACTGAAATTTCAGAATACTGAAGTATTTTGTTTCAATCAAAAATGTCAACATGTTTTGTTCTGACATTTACCAATAGCAATTTTTCAGCATTTCTGTTGTGTGAAAAGGTTCAAAATGTAAACTTTTCACCCCAATTTGGGACAAAAACAAATGTTGACATTTTGGAATTTCCAGCACAACAGAAATTCCGAATTTCACTCATTTCTAGTGGTAGGTATATTCTGTATTATCTGGACCCACAATCAGGGTTACAGGAGGGTCCCAGTTATTGCAGACTGCCCCTTGCCAGGCCACTGATTTGTATAGAAATATTATTTTACCCTTAACCTTATTTAAACCCTTCACATAAAGTGCCTTTACTGTCCACAAAAGTATCAGAATATGCTCCTAAAAAAGGAATTAACTACCTTAAGTTAATCTCAATGGTTTTTTAATTCTGACGCATAATAATTGTTCTGTAAATAATCATTTCATTACTGATCGTAATAGTAAAAACATCAAATGGGATAGTGGATAGATCTTGAGTAGAGTTACCACCACTTTGCCTCAATCTGATCTCTGAGCATCTTTCATGTCAGAGGATTGTATATTCAAAAAACAACCAAACAAAAACCTAATCACTACATTAAAGGAATGTTAAAATTGCAATGTTGAGGACTCAATAATTTGGAAATGCCTTGTTACAGTTGTTAGTGCAAACTTAATTCAGCCCCCTTATGATATAGTCTTTCATTTCAGAATCACATACTGGTTTTTTTCAACACGACTGATGCCTCATTCACTGGATGAGGGGCTGGATGATTCTCTCAGAATTAATCAATGTTGTGCAGTGAATAAGGCCTATAGGACCCCTTCCTCATTTGTTGCAAAAGTTGCAAGTTACATGAGAACGGAATTACAGGAAGAGAAAAGTGTCTGAGAGTGAAGACGGTTGAATGCTGCTCTGGAGAATTGGATTCTATACCTGTTACCAGATGTGCCCATTACTTTGGGGTACACTCATTTATTTGGGTTACCCTTTTTGGTGCGGGGGGTTCTGTAATTATTTTAATGTACTGCTTATGTCACTTGTGGGTTCATATGGAGCTCTATTCCTTCCTTCTGCAAGTTCCCTCCCAATGGAGCTATCCTGAAGAACCTAGGTTTCCCAGGACTGGGTTCCTCCAGCCCTATGACTAGATGAACACACACACACACACACACACACACACACACTCTCTCTCTAAGAGAGCAAGTTTGAGCGGACTGGGTCAATCAACACTCTCAAGCTGTCACCCTTATGCGCCCCTGGTCTCAATAGGCTGGGCTGAGCAGCACTTTCAGCTGCACCCTCCCCTTATATGCCACAGGTTTAACAAGTCCTTATCCCATTTTCACACCTCAATTGTACTGGCAGTAACTTGATGAGCAAACCCCACAGTATTTTTGGGTGCTACAGGGATCTTTAACGTAGGTAAAAGAAGCATTGCTGCAGAGTAAATGGGGGAAGCAAAAACACAAAGGAGTAAAGTTCACAGAGAGAGAGAGAGAAGCAACCAGCTTAACCATAAAAGTTATTTATTGAATAATAGTGATAACTACACAAGGAAAGCCTAAACGAACATAACAGTTATTTTATTAAAGGTAATACCTGAGGTAGAAAAGAAAAGAGAGAGAGATCTTACCCATTCCATGAGGCTTGAACTGGTCGGGGTTCCCAGGTGATGATGATAATTCAGGGTCCTGAGTGCAGGAGACAGGCAGAGCCCCCAGCACGATCAATCAGGAGATGGAGTCCCAGTGAAACTGATGCAGAGTTTGGATCCATGCATCAGAACACTGACTGGAGGGTGAAGTAGGGATTTTTGTAGAGAAAATACAATGGTTCAAAGGAGAACACTAGATTTGTTTATAGGTAAACCAATGACTTCAGGGTTTTCTTTAGGCTAGACAATAGGACCTGATCATGCTTGGCTATGGGTGGCGTTTTCTTCCAGGGAGCTCACAATGCAACTAGACTGCTTCAGTATTTTGGATATCAATCAAGGATTTATTACTCGAATTGATCTGATAATTGTTGAGCTGGGTGTGTGCAGGTGTAGGTTCATTAACGTCTGGAGCAGAGATTTCCATGATGCAGTGCTTCCCTGCTTTTCTGGTCTCAGAGTTCAGTGCGGTTCTCTGTTCTTCATTCTTTATGCTAATCCCTGTCCTATCTTTCATGCAGATGATGCTAGGGGAGTTGTCTCTGTTCTTCATTCTGTATGCTAATGGGGATGTCTTAATCTTGTCACCCTGGTCAGGAGGGTCTAGGTGTGTCTCCCAACGTCCTTCACTGCTCTCTGCAAGCCTTTTCTCTGATCGGCTTTGGTTCAAACAGAGACTGGTGATGTTGGTGGGTGGGTGTTTTTCATGAGTCAGACAGGCTAGATACTGCACCCTGGTTCCCCAAAAACACAGACCTGACTGGTATCAAGCCCCCTCTTTGATGGGGTGCTTGTGCTGCGCAAGTATGCCCATCACATCCTTACTCTGTGGTACCAGGTCTGATCTTCCATCCATTGCAATCGCCGCATCAGTCATTGTATCCAATAAACCAGCAGAACCAGACCAATTGCTAGTATAATTTGGAAACCAATGATCACCACAATGGGGTGAAGCATGATATTCAAAAGACCTGTTGCACTGGGGCTCCACCCAAGCAAAGTCTCCCACCAGGAGGCCTGAGATCATACACTGAATGTGGGGGATAAAAAGTAATACTGAAACAATCATCTATGGAATAAATCATGGATCCTATGGAAAAGATAGAATATCATAATGTAATAAAGACTGTATCATAATGCAGATGCACAAAGGGAACCTTTATACCGGTACTTCCTAACCTTAACATAGTGTATGTGTGTGTGTATATATATATATACACATATATATTATATAAATATATGGACCTTTAAAAATAAATAAGTATAATAAACTGACACCAACTGCTCTTCAACATTGTCATTCTCAGTTGGCTGATTTCTTGCAGGCATCATAGAGGAAGTGGATTTTGTGGAGGGCTTTTAAGCAGGAGAGGGGCAGTTGCCTCACAGAATGTTTCAGCTTGCATAAGGACTGCATGGAAGAAAGTTAAACAGAAATCTACAGAACCATCTGTGCTGCATAATTTGTCTCTCACCCCAGAAGGAACCATGGAACCTGGGGTTTTCAGAAAAACATCATATACTCTGGTATAAAGGCAAACTCCTTAGAGTACTTACATGAACATGTTCATTGTGACCAGCCCCAGCATGGATAAACATACATTAAACACACACTATAGATCAGAGATGGGCAAACTATGGCCCACAGAACCATCCTGTCCAGCCCCTGAGCTTCTGGCCCAGGAGGCTTGCCTCCGGCCTCACCCCTGCTGTTCCCCCTCCCCTGCAACCTCAGTTCATTGCATCGCCAGTGCAATGCTCTGGGAGGTGGGGCTTTAAGCTCTTGCCGGGCAGCGCAGCTGCAGAGCCTGGCCTGACCCGGTGCAGCCGCACTGCTAGCCACTGGTGCTCCAGGCAGCGCGGTAAGGGGGCAGGGAATGGGTGGGGTTGGATAGAGGGCAGGGGAGTTTGGGTGTGGTCAGGGGGCAGAATGGTCAGAGGGTGGGAATAGGGGGGGTTGAATGGGAGCAAGGGTCCTGGGGGGCAGTCAGGAAGGAGAGGAGGGATTGGATGGAGTGGCGGGGGGCAGTTAGAGGCAGGGTGTCCAGGAGCAGTCAGGGGAGAGAAAGCGGGGGTGTGTGGATGGGGCAGGGGTCATCGGGGGGCCAGGCTCTGCCTGGCTGTTTGGGGAGGCACAGCCTCACCTAACCTGCCCTCCATACAATTTCAGAAATCCAATGTCCACCCCTGCAATAGCTAGTACAATATACTCCATGCAACCTCTGCTTGAAATCAGTGTTTCCACTGATTTTATCCAGGTGCCAGTGTCAATATCCCAAAAAGAAAATGCCCATAGGAAACTTGTACCACATCCCATTTTTACCATGAGACATCTCACCATGTGTCAAGGTTCTTTCCCCACTCTGAACTCTAGGGTACAGATGTGGGGACCTGTATGAAAGACCCCCTAAGCTTATTCTTACCAGCTTAGGTTAAAACTTCCAAAAGGTACAAACTTTGCCTTGTCCTTGAATAGTATGCTGCCATCACCAAGCATTTTAAACAAAGAACAGGGAAAGAGACCACTTGGAAATGTCTTCCCCTAAAATATCCCCTCAAGCCCTACACCCCCTTTCCTGGGGAAGGCTTGATAATAATCCTCGCCAACTGGTACTGGTGAACACAGATCCAAACCCTTGGATCTTAAGAACAATGAAAAATTAATCAGGTTCTTAAAAGAAGAATTTTATTTAAAGAAAAGTTAAAAGAATCACCTCTGTAAATTCAGGATGGTAACTACCTTACAGGGTAATCAGATTCAAAATATAGAGAATCCCTCTAGGCAAAACCTTAAGTTACAAAAAGACACAAAAACAGCAATATACATTCCCTCCAGCACAGCTTATTTTACAAGCCATTTAACAAAAAAAAAAAATCTAACGCATTTTCTGGCTAGATTACTTACTAACTTTACAGGAGCTGTAAGGCTTGCATTCCTGATCTGTTCCCGGCAAAAACATCACACAGACAGACCAAACCCTTTGTTCCCCCCTCTCCAGATCTGAAAGAATCTTGTCCCCTCATTGGCCAGTTTGGGTCAGGTGCCAGCGGGGTTACCTTAGCTTCTTAACCCTTTACAGGTGAAAGGATTTTGCCTCTGGCCAGGAGGGATTTTATAGCACCGTATGCAGAAAGGTGGTTAACCTTCTGTGGAGGAAAAAATCTAGCAGGCCTAAACTTATAGGCCTAAAACTTTGGTCAAGCTAACTGTGTATACAGAGCATAAGAAGAGGGTGGGGGAAGTTCCATTGTAGGGCAGTTACAACAGCACAGCTTAAGAAATGTAACCAAAGCAGCTAGAAATTAGGAAAGACCGTTAACCGGAAAAGAACAGACCTGTCAATAACAGGAAAAGCTTATTTTGCTGTATTCCCAATAAGGCAGAGCAACTGTTAAAAGCTTACATTATATGCCAAATAAGGGCAAACACAGTTGGTGCAAGTGTGCTTGACCAATTGTGGTTTGGGGACAGAACAAATTTGCAATAGTCAAGCTTATGAAATATATAGCCACAACAGTTGTGTTAGAAAGGTCGCTGACTGCAAAAGAACAGACAGTGAATAACAAGAGGGGCCTAGTGGGAGAGACGCTTGCTTTTGCTTTTGACCAGTGTTAATTTTGCAATGTATTCCAAATAAGGTAATTAATACGGAGGTATGTGTAATTTGTCTGTGGTTTTAAGCTTTAAAAAGCTGTGTGTGCTTTGCATCGGGGGGCAGCTACTTTGAGCTGTTACCCCCCTGCACTTGTAATCAATAAAGGGGCCTCAGGCCTGTTCTGATCCAAACACAACGCGCGGTTAATTTTCCACCACGCTTCCCTTTATATTTATGACACCATGTGAGTCTCAAATCTGTTTCAGAAATGTTATTTTGATAATACAATTTTCTGTAATGAGATTTACTTTTCAAAAAGGCTCACACAGATTCATATTCAGCTATACGTTTGACAGCCTCAACACCTGGACTATTTTATGAGATATATAGGTATACTATAATGATGAAATTACATAAATACGCACACACACAATGTATTTTTCTTTATTAGAAGTGACAGAGAAGAATAAATGATTTCACAAGTGATTTTTTAAAATTATACCTAAGTAGATAATTGGGAGAAGATGTTAATTGCTACTTGAAATGTAAGGATTTAATAATTATGAGAAGTTATTTTTGAAGACATAAATACACCTTAGCAAGTACCGACGAGGGGCCAAAAAGCTGCATCTATCACCTCACTGCCTCCTAAGAATTTGTATATATAATAAGAACTGTAAGTAAAATTTAACAGAACACCCTAGATAGTTCTTTATTATTTAAATTTCAGTATATTTGTTCCACAAGTCCCCAGACATAATTAAGTTCTATATAATTTGCTAGCGGCAACATTTCAGAATATCTATATCAATAGCAACAGATCTCACACACAGTCAATCACACTATTAATTATCCAGTGAAACCACATTTTTCTCCAAGCTAGAACCCAGTGTTGCATTTCATTGACCTCACTTTGCTCCAGAGTTGAGGTATACCACCACATTCTAAAGACCTGAGACCTTCAGTAGCTAACAAAACCTGACATCTGCATCAACTGTGCAGAACTACAATGCAAAATGGTCTACAAGGCATCCATGGAATTAAAAGCTTCTATAGCAACATCCTGGTATTCAGGATAGCTCAAGAAGCCCTTGACAAATCACTCAGGCAAGAATGCAAGAAGCTTCATGTGGACAAACTTACAGTGAGCTAAATTTCAGTTCCATAAATCCCTAAGCAAGTTTTTCAGCTATGTCTTTTTCCAGATCCTAACAAAATATACACAGAATACCAGCAAAGTTCATAGGTATGCTCAGTTATTGAGTATGTGTTGTTCCTGATTTTGCAACAATGGTCTAGTTCTAAACTAGATGGCTTCAAAGAAACAGATGTCCAACAGATCTATAAAGATAAATACAAAGCCACCCCCATACTACTCTCTGACCATTTGAAAAGTGGCACAACAATATCCTATTCTAACCCAGCCAAAAAGAAGTTATCACTAATATAAATCCTGTGCCTCCTGATGCCATCCTGGCTTAAAGGAATGTAGTGAAAATAAGTTTCACAAAGACATTTTCACCATTTTTTTCAATCTAATCTAGAGCTAATATTTATAATTAATCCCCATCACCCACGTATCAGGAATATTCATGTATAGAAAAAAGGAGGTCTTGTCAACACACAGGATTCCATCAGAGATCTAACTGGAGAAAGTAATTAGTGATACTCTCCAAGGTATGCTTTCTTCAGATCTCAAAAGAAGATGCTATTCACCATTTCCTCTGCAGATTTTCAAAATTTTTGGGAAAATCTCCTTTCTACCTACACTGATCAGCAGTGTAATTGATGACAATGTTGACATTTAAATTTGTTCTTAGGTTTCAGAGTAAACAATCCATCTATATGATAAGGTATATAACAACTCTTTCAGAGCTATTGTTTCAGGCTTTCTGCAGACCCAGGGAGAAATTATTACCTCAGTTTACATCTGTTTCACATTAAATTCACAACTGTAAAGGATATAGGGCTTTTAATTTCTTTTAAATTTAAGTTAAATTCTTAAGTATAAGATAGCTGCCTCCAGAAAATGGTACTGGCTCATCAAAATGCAACAAACTGGCTCAATCAACACAGATGGCAAAATCTCATTAACAACCAGAAATCTGAGCTGGCTGTGCAGTGGGGGAAAGGGAAGTGTATAAGGAACCTTTTCTCCCCTCTCCTACCACCTTGTGCAGTCCACCCAAAGACCAGGGAGAACTGCAGCCCTGCTCTCTGCAGAACTAAATGACTGTTCTCTTCCCACATCTCTGGAAGTGAAGTGTGCCCAAAAGGGGGTTGGGAGGCATGGCCAAAGGCAGGAGGACCACACCTCTGTCCTATCCATGAGCCAGAGAAGATGACTGGCCATCCAGCTGAGTGTAAACTGCATCCCACAAAAAAGTGTAGTATAGCAGGAGTGCTGCCTGTCCCTGCATTCTGAGAGCTCTGAACAGCATTCTTCCTCTGGTGTCTCTACATGGGACCCAGCGCCAGACTGAATCTTCATGACATAATCTCGCCTTCAATAGTATCCTTTTGGAGCTTTTTGACTTAGATGTAAATTTTCAACCACATCTCAATGTAAGAAAATTCTGACTGCGGCAGATAAGGCCCATCAACTCTGAGAATCTCCCCTCCCGCAATTCCTAAAACCAGAGTTTAATAAATATCACAACAATTGAAAACTGTCCCAGTTATCCATCCCTACTACATATGCAAATACATAAACTGGGGATTTTTTCTTGTTGTTGAAGTAGGTCTAGTTGAAAACAGAGATGAAGCAGGAAGTTACAGATGAAATTAGACTATTGGGTTTTTATCCTTATAATATATTCTGTGTAGTGAGAGTTTCTTCTAGGTTGATTGAATGCCCTATTACCAATTCACCCCACAGATCTATTTTGCAACCAAGACTCCAAAATGTTGCATGCTGTTGAATGTAAAGAGGTCAGATAGGATTTAAGGGATTTAAATGAGAACATAATAGCAGAGATGTATGAAAATAGTTAATTATGGATTTAAGAAATACATTTCTTTTTATTTTAAGTTAATATCTCAGACCAAGAATACAACTGAAAATAAAATCTAGGGTCTGGATCATCTTCTCCTAAAGAAAAAAAATTTCTATGTGAGGATGCTTTGGAGAACAAAACATTCTCCTCAATTTCACCCCTATTCTTCTGTCTTGGGGTACAGGTGGAATTCTCTCTCTCTAGCCATTCTCTCTTACAGTATGCCACACGGTTTGCCCCAAAAGCTTGGTGATTCTCAGGGATTCAGTGATACCACCATAGGAAGTCAGGTCCACTTGAGTGGACACCGTATGTCTCTGCACTGATTTTGATCCCAGACACACTATCAGGGTCTTCCACTGACTGTTTCCACCTCCAGGATGCCTGAGGAAGGCTTGTGGAAAAGATAATAGTTCCAAGTGCTGGGGAATTGCTACTAAACAAAATGTATACATTACTAACCCTGACTTCTCTCTCATCTAATTTCCGCCCATACTCCCAGCAGAAGGAGGACCCACGGAAAACTCCCAACTGGGTTTGCAATGACAGGGGAAGGAATCATGAAGACAATTTGTCCCCTTCTTCCCAATCCTGGGAGGGTGGAATTCCATGAGGGAGGGTCCAATCCACACTTGGGTTGGGATTAAGAGAAGGGAGAGCAATCTCACTCAAAATTATAGCATTTAGATATATGTTTGCTAAATGCCAACCAATCTGCTCCATGATACAATACATGCATGATACAGGATAACTCTTTTCAATCCAGTTTCCTCTGCCAGAGCCTCTGTGCAAGATTTAGAAGAGTTTCCCTTTAACCTAAATTGGGCGACACTGGACCCAAATGTAATGTCCAGTGAAGTCAGTGAGAACTCCAAATGTCCAGCACCTCTGAAATTCAGACATTTTTAAGTGCCTACCTTTAGATATACACCTGTGCAAATTTTGGTCTAAGCGAACTGCCTTAGGTCATACAGCACATCAGTGTGAGAGATAAGAATGTATAGTCCTGTGCTGAGTGCACTACATCACAGTGCCTCTCATGAAGGAGCAAAACCAACTTCAATACACTCCCTGAAGAGGACAGAACTAATTTAAAACTAGCCATAGAAAGCTCTTCCACAGTCCCAAAGCTTCACAGAGTGTACACTTCATGTGTACACTGCAATTAGACACCTGTGGCTGGCCCATGCCTGCTGACTTGGCCTTGCAGGGCTCAGAATAACGTGCCAATTTAACTGTGGTGTAGAAATTTGTGCTTGTGCTGCAGCCTGAGCTCTAGGACTTTGCGAGGGTGCCAGACCCCAGACTGCAGCCCAAGCCCAGATGTCTACACTGGAATTAAACAGCCCCACAAGCTCAAGTCAGCAGGCATGGACCAGCTGCAGGCGTCTGACTGCAGTGTACGCATACCTTTAGAGGCCAAAAGAATCCCTCATTCACAGCTGAGTCCTACAACAGGGAAAACAAGACATGACATTCCCAATAATTGTAAGACCAAAAAAAGAAGGGAAAAAGCATTTTAATTAAACATTTTCATGTGCCTCTTCAGGCCACCTTTAATATTACCAAACACAGATCCCCCATGCAAAATTTCCATTAAACACAAAGAGAGAAAGTCAGGCCTATTCATGACTCCAAGATACTAAGAGCTATACATCTGAGCAATACAAGATATTTCCCGCGGTCACTAAATTTGACTCAAGATAGCCTTGATTCATACACCCTACAAGGAGTGATTCTAACATGCTGGAAAAATGACACATAGCCGTCCTGGCCACTATGGGTGTAGAAGCCCTCTACAACAACATTCCACACAAAGATGGACTACAACAACAAAACTGTCGTGAACAGTATCCCGATAATGTCACGGCAAACCGGGTGGCTGAACTTTGTGACTTTGTCCTCACCCACAACTATTTCACATTTGGGGACAATGTATAACTTCAAGTCAGGGCACTGCTATGGGTACCTGCATGGCCACACAATATGCCAACATTTTTATGGCTGACTTAAAACAACGCTTCCTCGGCTCTCGTCCCCCAACGTCCCTGCTCTACTTGTGCTACATTGATGACATCTTTATCATCTAGACCCATGGAAAAGAAGCCCTTGAGGAATTCCACCAACAATTTCCATCCCACCATCAACCTCAGCCTGGACCAGTCCCCACAAGAGATCCACTTCCTGGACACTACATTGCTAATAAGCGATGGTCACATAAACACCACCGTATCCTGGAAACCTACCGACCATATCATAAACATACAGCTAAGCGTATCATAAAATCCCTCCTTTACCTGTAAAGGGTTAAGAAACTCAGGTAACCTGGTTGGCACGTGACCAAAGGGACCAATGAGAGGAGACGATACTTTCAAAATGTGTGGGGGCAGGGGTTTTGCTTTTGTTCTCTTTGTTGCTCAGTCCAGGGTCAGCAAAGAACCAGGACAGGGAAAATACATATCCCTAAACCATATCTGAATGAAGCATCTAATGTTACAGAAATAGTAAGTAATAGCAAGGAAATGCGTTAGATTATCTTTTGTTTCAGCTTGTGAATTTTACCTGTGCTAAGAGGGAGGTTTATCCCTGTTTTTGTAACCTTAAAGTTTTGCCTAGAGGAGAAACCCTCTGTGTTTTGAATCTGATTGCCCTGTGAGATTATTTTCCATCCTAGTTTTACAGAGGTGTTTCTTTTACTTTTCTTTTTAATAACGTTCTGTTTTCTTTAAGAATCTGATTTAGTGTCCCTAAAAACCAAGGTTGGTCTGTGCTCATTTTGTTTATTCTCAAGTCTCCCCAGGAAAGAGGGTGTAGAGCTTGGGGGGCGGGGGGAATAGGGTTCCAAGTGGCCCTCCCTAAATATTTGTTTGAATCACTTGCTGGTGGCAGCGTTTTCCTAATCCAAAATACAAGGGATAATTTGTGCCTTGGGAAGTTTTTACCCTAAGCTGGTAAAAATAAGCTTTAGGGGGTCTCTCATGCTGGTCCCCACATCTGTATCCTAAAGTTCAGAGTGGGGAGAGAACCCTGACACCGCTAAAATTACCTACATGCCTCCAGCTTTCATCCAGACCACACCACATGATCCATTGTCTACAGCAAGCTGTAAGATACAACCACATTTGCTCCAACCCCTCAGACAGAGACAAACACCTACCAGATCTCTATCAAGCATTCTTACAACTATAATACCCACTTGCTGAAGTGAAGAAACAGATTGACAGAGCCAGAAGAGTACCCAGAAGTCACCTACTACAGGACAGGCCCAACAAAGAAAGTAACAGAACCCCACTAGCCGTCACCTTCAGCCCCCAACTAAAACCTCTCCAGCGTGTCATCAAGGATCTACAACCTATCCTGAAGGACGATCCCTTACTCTCACATATCTTGGGAGACAGGCCAGTCCTCGCTTACAGACAGCCCCCCAACCTGAACCAAATATTCACCAGCAACCACACACCACACAAAAAAACCCCACTAATCCAGGAACCTATCCTTGCAACAAAGCCTGTTGCCAACTGTGTCCACATATCTATTCAAGGGACACCATCATAGGTCCTAATCACATCAGCCACACTATCAGAGGCATATATCACACCTCCAAATCTACCAATGTGATATATGCCATCATGTGCCAGCAATGCCCCTTTGCCATCTACATTGGCCAAACCGGACAGTCTCTATGCAAAAGAATAAAGGGACACAAATCAGAAGTCAAGAATTATAACATTCACAAACCAGTCGGAGAACACTTCAGCCTCCCTGGACACTCAATTACAGACCTAAAAGTCACAATTATTCAACAAAAAAAACTTCTAAAACAGACTCCAATGAGAAACTGCAGAACTGGAATTTGAAAAATGGACACCATTAAATTAGGCTTGAATAAAGACTGGGAGTGGATGAGTCATTACACAAACTAAAAACTATTTCCCCATGCTAATTTCCCCCTTACTGTTACTCACACCTTCTTGTCAACTGTTTGAAATGGGCCATCCTGATTATCACTACAAACGTTTTTTTTCCTCCTGCTGATAATAGCCCACCTTAATTGATTAGTCTTGTTAGAGTTGGCATGACAACCTCCATTTTTTCATGTTCTCTGTATCTATCTGTCTATCTTCCTACTCTATTTTCCACTGCATGCATCGATGAAGTGGGCTTTAGCCCACCAAAGCTTATGCTAAAATAAATTTGTTAGTCTCTAAGGTGCCTCATCATTCTTATAGCCATCAATGTCATCTTCTTAGGAAAGTGAAATATATACAATTCAAGATAAGCAGATGCTTCAGCTTCTGCGCATCATTCAGTATAAAAATAGAAGTCAACGGGAGTATAACTATGCAAATAAAGAAAGTTCTCTTTTTTGTTTTGGGTTATTTTTTCCCCCACTTTCTCCTGTGTGGAATAGGTGTTTGCACATATTACATATAGTTAGAATAATTAATGGTCATATTAATAGGTAAGGCAGTTACATCTGTTATGAAAAAAAATCAATTTAAATATTTGTTATGTAAAAATCAATACACATGGATATTAGAAAGTAGAACTGGGCATACACTGCAAAACATTTTCTGTGAATAGCTGCTAAATTTTAAAAAAGAATAGGCTTCAGGAATGCTCATGTCAAATAAACCATGCACATACAGATAGTTACATTATGTGACTATGACTAGAGAAAGTTACTATACTCTATACTCAGCCAATGAATCTTACAACAGCTTAATAATTTTCTATTAATTTTCTTAATAATTTTCTATTTCATGCCTTGGGCCAGGCCTGGATTGCCTAAAAAGGAAAATGTTTACATGTTTCTACATTTTTCTAATGCTAATGATCTGTTACTCATCTCTAAACTGCTTCCTTTCCCTGAAAACGCTCATGCTTCGTTCAGATCCTTCTTCACATTATAGGAGTATAATCACCCCATTAATGAACTAAAATGATACCATATGACCTACCAAGATTTTCTAAACAAGCATCAAATGTTTAAATACAGAAAATAGCTTTCATTTAAAAAAAAAAAAAAAGAGGAAAAGTAGGCTAAAATTCCCATGGATTTTATCACTCCAAGAACTGGGGCTATAAGAAAAACAAGTAATACTCATAAAAGCTCACAAGATCTGACAACACAATTATTCACTTATCTCTAATTAGGACAAAAATGCAGAAATATTACTTTCTATAGGAGACAGTAGCAATTATTCAACCCAAGCCATCATTTAAAAAAAAAAAAAAAAAAAAGCCTTCTGATCTAAGACATTCTCAAATTATTGCTTAAAGGAAATCTTATGTCATGCTTTGGCCAATAAGTGTAGGTTTCAGCCAATGGAGTTAATTCTATAATTATGAATATCTGTTTTCCCAGCAATGTTCTGACTCTGCCCCCTATTTCCTGCAAATTCAATCATGAGGTAATGTCAGCAAGGATCTCAACAGCTGATATAGAGGGCAAGAGAGATGAAGTCTCTTACAGAGACACAGTCTAAGTTGTTGCCAGTGAAGTAGTCTAAAGAGAAACAAGCCAAGCAATTAGAATTATAATGAAACAAACAGTTTTTCCTAGGACATGAAAATAGCTATTAAATATTCTGGATTTCATTATGATACCCCTAGAATAAAATGTTTGGTACTGTGTTATTTAAGAACAAAATCCAGGGGGAAAAAAAAACTCCCACCTATGTTGCTGTACTTCACTCTCCAGCCTAAGTTAGGGACAACACTGACCTTGTCTCCTCTATGAATAATAATTCTTTGTGGCTATCTAACTCTTTCATTCATATATCTCAAAGAACTTCAAGGGATTTGTTGTTATCTCCACTTTACAGATAGGAAATGGAGGCATAGAGAGGTGAAATAATTTAAGTAGCTGGTCAGTGGCAGAGTCCCCTATGACAGACACTCAATTCCCCCCAAATATATGAACTTTATTGAATTAAGTTAAACTTCCCTAAATTAGGTTAATTCCCTTGGGGTCCATTGTATTAAAAATGCACTTGTGTATGTGTTGTTGTGGAATTGGGAGGAGTAAATAGGAGGGCAGTGCGGGATGATTAGGCAAGTTCACTCAGGTTCTAGCATCTCCAGAGAAACCATCACCTTGGAAAGGTCCCCATATACCAGTACAAACTGGATCCTCCAGGGACCAAGAAACAAAAAGGGTTTTGGATAAAAAGTCTGTTTTTAAACTGGCTCATGTCCTTCCTTCCTGGTCCACAGAGGGCCCCAATCCTTAGGGTAGGGTTCGAAGGACAAGGCCTTCTGAGGCCTGATAAGACTGATTGCTTGTTCTGAGCTGAAGCTGTGATGAACTAGTAAGCAAAGGGAAACCCCTTGGGTGGGGATTGGAAGGACTGTTCCTTCCAGAATCTATGTTAGGGTTGGGTGAATATCCATAAGCTTATTAATAGACATGTAGGTTATTTTATTGATTTAAATGTTTTCTCTGTAGTGCTTTATACCATAAGAATAAAATGGGACTGCATAGAAACACTGTGGGGTACATATAACTGTAGCAATTACACCTGTTAATCGTCTCTGAAGAGAAGGCAAGCAGGTGTCCACAGACTAGTGTCTATGCTGGGAGTAACACAGGTGACTGTGCTGGGAATAACACAGTGAACGCAGAGAATTGTGGAGCCTGGAAATACCCCAGTTAAAAGGGAGCAAGGTGCTGGTTTCCAACCAGAAAGGCAATGGCTAGGAAGCTGTAAGTGGGTGCCTTTGCTGGACCACTGAGGGGAAATCAAGGGCAACCGTGCCTGTAACTGTGACACTCTCCACACAACAGAACCCAGGTCTCTTCAGTCGCAGTCCCCTGACCTATCCACTATACCATGTGTGGCAGATCTCTCACCTTGTCCCCGTGGGTCCCCTGCTTCCAGGCAGTTTATGCTAGCATCAGAGGCTTACTGCAACCCTCCACAAAGCCCTTCTCTCTCTAGGGCCAGGGATACAGTCTACTGGGCCCTTCTCATCATAAGCCAGCAAGGAGGTTGGTGAGAGAACTCCTACAGTCTCTGTTGCTCCTATGGCCTCATACCAAAACAGTTTAGCCTCCTGTCCTGACAGGGGCCTGTTTTCCCCTCCCAAGAGGTGTTTCTGTAGTGGTGGGTTGGGGGAAACCCAGACCCGTCTTCTATTCCGGGTTCCAGCCCAGGGACCCTAATGATAGCAGCTGTTGGCAGCCGACCTTTCACTGCCAAAGCAGCTACAAGCCCCTGGATCGCTTCCCCCACAGCTCTCCTGCTTCTCCCTTACCAATGATTTGAGGGTGTCTTTATTAGCTCTCCTCTGCCTGACTGGAGTGAGCCCTTTTATAGTATCAGAGGGGCCTTAATTAGAGTCAGGTGGTCACATTAGCTTAATGGCCTCACCTGACTCTTTGCAGGTTAATTGGAGTCAGGTGTTCTCATTAGCCTAGAGCAGCCCCTGCTCTGGTCAGTCAGGGAACAGATGGCACCCCCCTCACGGATCCGGAGAAGATGTGTGGGAGGGCCCGTGACTTCTACACAAGCCTTTTCTCCCCGGATCCGACCGATCCTGGCGCTTGCGGGGTGCTCTGGGAGGAACTCCCCACAGTCAGCGTGGGCGACTGAGACCGGCTAGAGCTGCCTCTCACCCTAGCCGAGTTCTCTGAAGCCCTCCGTCGCATGCCCACCAATAAATCTCCGGGCATGGACGGGCTGACCGTGGAGTTTTACTGCGAGTTCTGGGACATCCTCGGCCCAGACCTAGTCACTGTCTGGGCTGAGTCCTTGCAGAGCGGGGTCCTCCCTCTGTCGTGCAGGTGAGCGGTGCTCGCCTTCTTGCTGAAGAAGGGGGACCTCCGCGATTTACGAAACTGGCGTCCCGTCTCACTCCTTAGCACGGATTACAAAATCGTAGCAAAAGCAATCTCGCTGCGGCTAGGGTCCATGATGGCGGACGTGATCCACCCAGACCAGACCTATACTGTCCAGGGTCGCTGCATTTTTGACAACCTATTTCTAGTCCGAGACCTTTTGGAACTCGGGCGGAGAGACGGTCTGTCGTTCGCCCTCCTGTCTCTTGATCAGGAGAAGTCATTCAATAGAGTAGACCATGGGTACCTCCTCAGCACTCTGCAGGCGTTTGGATTAGGACCTCAGTTTGTGAGTTTTCTCCGGGTGCTATAAGCCTCCGCAGAGTGTTTGGTTAGGCTCAACTGGGCTCTGACCGAACCGGTCAGCTTCGGGCGAGGAGTGCGGCAGGGGTGCCCCCTCTCGGGCCAGCTGTACACTCTGGCAATCAAGCCTTTCCTCTGTCTCCTCCACAGGAGGTTGACAGGGTTGGTGCTGCAGGAGCCGGAGCTGTGGCTGGTCCTGTCGGCGTACGCCGATGACGTACTTCTCGTGGTCCAGGACCCGGGCGACTTGGTGCCAGTGGAGGCATGACAGGCCATCTATTTGGCAGCCTCCTCCGCCCGAGTCAACTGGGTCAAGAGCTCTGGCTTGGCGGCAGGTGAGCTCCCTCCCACCCGTGCTTCAGACCATCTGGTGGAGTGCGGGTCCACTGCTGTATCTCGGCGTTTACCTTTCTGCCACACACCCTTCCCCGCCGGAGAACTGGCAAAATTTAGAGGGCGGGGTGATAGAGCAGATCCAGAAATGGACGAGGCTACTCCGATGTCTCTCCCTCCAACGGAGAGCACTGGTGCTTAACCAACTAGTCCTGTCCACGTTCTGGTACCGGCTCAACACCCTGGCCCCGGCCCTGGGTTTCCTGACCCACCTCCGGAGATTGATTCTAGAGTTCTTTTGGTCAGGAATGCACTGGGCCCCTGTTGGAGTTCTTCATTTACCCCTGAAGGAAGGAGGGCAGGGCCTGAAGTGTCTGTATACTCAGGTCCGCGTTTTCCGCATCCAGGCCCTGCAAAGGCTCCTTTATAGTGCAGGTAGTTCAACGTGGAGCATATTGACGCACGCCTTCCTGCGCCGCTTCCAAGGGCTCCGATATGACCGGCAGCTCTTTTATCTTTGTCAGAGAGGTTTTCCGCGAGACCTCTCCGGGTTGCCAGTCTTCTACCAGGACTTCCTCCAGACCTGGAAACTGTTTCTAATGACCAGGTCCGTGGCGGCCACTGTGGGAGCAGATCTCCTCACGGAGCCCCTGCTACACTGTCCCCAACTCCGTGTGCAGGTGGCGGAGTCCCGCTCGGTGCGCCAGAGGTTGGTCCTGGCAGAAGTCACGAGGGTTGGAGACCTCCTGGACTATGACTGGAGAGACTGGCTGGATCCCCTGATGCTTGCTCGGCACATGGGACTCTCCAGCCCCCGTACCCCCCCGGCATGTACTTCAGGAGGTGAAGGCCACCTTGACCCCCGCTGCTCGGGCTTATGTCAACCGAGCCTTGCGCGAGGGCGTACCCCGCCCATCCTCTACCCCAGACCCGCCGGACCTTTCTATGGGGCCCCTACCCTGCCGATCCCAACAAACCCCTCACCCTTTCACTGCAAACCGGCTGAATCAACTGCAGCCGGTCAGTTTTCAAATCACACCACGGAAATATTTATACACAGTCATGCTTCACACCCTTCACGCCCACACCCTGGTGTCCCACCCCGATACAAAGTGGCGGGACCTCCTGCCACCTTTGGAGGGTGAGCAACCTCGGTGGGCCAGCCTGTATTCCACCTTGGTCCCAAGGCCCGTCGGGGACATCAGTTGGCGGCTCCTTCACAGAGCTGTGAGCACAGGCGTGTTTCTGACATGGTTTACCCCTATCCCGGATACTTGCCCTTTTTGTAATGTGAGGGAAACCCTGGTGCACGTATATTTAGAGTGTGCCAGATTGCAATCCCTTTTCCATCTCCTCACAAATATTCTATTGCACTTTTGGCTTCATTTTTCCCCTCACCTTTTTATCTGTACACTCCCCATCCGTGGCCCCACAAAATTGCGAGATCTCCTGGTCAACCTCCTCCTAGCCTTGGCTAAAACAGCCATTTATAAAACCAGAGAGGGGAGGTTGGCCCATGAAGCATCCTGCGATTGTAGGGCCTTTTTCCGATCCTCAGTACATTCACGTATCCGGGCGGAGTTCCTCTGGGCGGCGTCCACCAACTCCCTTGACGCCTTCGAGGAGCAGTGGGCGCTGTCCATGGTTCTCTGCTCGGTGACCCCATCCAGTTCCCTCCGTCTGACCCTTTGAATGAGGGAAAGAGCGAGAGACGCCAGCCCCAGCCGTTGCCGCTGTGGATACCATCATTACTGTCATCTAGGAGGGGTCCTATAATACATGGGTGTCTACCCCCCCCACCCCCAAACCGCCCACCCCGCAGCCGTGTCCTTCTTGCCGAGCACTCTCAGGAGAGGGATAATCGGTGACACTGGGCGCGGCCCTAGGTAACTCGAGGGGGTGGAAGACCACGAGTGTCGAGGAAGCCCCCCCACTCTAGGCCACCAGGTAACTCAGGAGGGTGGAAGACCACGAGCGTCGAGGAAGCCCCCCCGCTCTGGGCCCAGGCTAGCCTGAACACTTCTCCCTCCTGAAAGCTGCTGTGTTATACCTTCTGTTGGCGTTGTTTTGTTGCATAGTTTGTTTTGTTTTCCTTGGTAATTCTTTGCAAGTGTTACACAATAAAATTATTTTCTGTTTAAAAAAAAAACAAACCAAACCAAAACAAAAACAGAACCCTGTTCATCCAGTGGCCAGTAGGCCAGTCTTTGGCTACCCTACTGAGCCCGACTGGCCTGGAGGGAGGAGGGAGACTGCTGCTCCTGCTGGGCCTCAGGCCCTTGCTGCTGCCGCCACTGCCCCGCTCCAGCTGCTCCCGTTGCCGAGCCAGATGCCATCCACCCACCCCCCTTCTCCGCTACCTGGTTGCTGGCTAGCTGCTGGACTCCCCCACCCACCCTTGGGTGCTGCTGTTACCGTTCCAACTACAGCCCCTATGTGGGGGGGATGCTGGCCCGCTCCCCGGGGGGGGCAGTGAGGGACCCCTACCCCAGCCGTTGCTGCTACCACTGCTGTGGATACCACCACCACCATCAACACCACCTGTGAGGGGTCCTCTCTGCCTGCCTGGCCACCGGGCTGCTGCCTGGAGCTGCTGCTACTGCCTTTACTGCTGCCTGAGAGCTGCTGGACCCCGAAGGAGGAGGGGACAAGGCCATCTGCTGCTGGAGGAGCACACAAGGACTCTGTAGACCACTGTGGGGGGGGGTGGCTTGAAAGTGAGTAATTTTTGGACTGTGCTCTTGTGGTGGGGGTCCTGACTGTGTTTGGGGGGGACACAGGGGGTGTGGTGTGGAGCCTGCCCCCTAGTCCATCAGTGTGTGTCCCCCCCAACCCCCGCTGCCACCACCACCACCACCCCCCTTGGCGCTGCCCCCTCCACCACCCCCAGCGGACACTTACCAGCTGCCTCAAGCTCCTGCTTCTGGGACTCTGCTGCTCGCTGGGCCTGCTGCCCCCTTTTACCACCTTTTGGGCCTGGAGCAGCAGCCAGCCTGCACTGACCTTTTCGCAAGCGCATGTGGGCACACGTGCCCCCCGCCCCATCCTGGACTGACCCCTTCAGCAGCCCCCAGCTTTGTCCGTGGCTCCCCGCCCAATTTTTTTCCCTTGCAGCCTTTTTGCCCTCCCTTTTACCCCAGCACTTCGCTGGCTTCCGTTTGTTTGCCTGCCCCGCCCTTCTCCCTCTGCAGCCTTTGCTTGTTTGCCCCGCCCTTGCCCCTGAAGCCAGCCCCTAGGTTCCCTTTCCTGCCTCCAGCCTGGTTCTCCCCCCTCCCCATGTGATACTCCTGCTCTGATTGGCCCCTTATTCAGTGTGCCCATGCCCCCTCCCATGCGCTTGTGCCCTTTCCCTGTTTGAGTTTGCCCCGATCTCACTGCACTCCCCGAATGTTATGACCCCCCTCCCCTAGTGCAGCTAGAGGAGCCGGTTTTCTACTCTGAGTCGGTGACTGTCCCCCACAAGCCCTCGAAAGCCCCCCTGTCCAGCCCATCCCCTTTGGCGCCCTCCTCCCCTGCCTGCAGCCTAGCGGGGAGGAGTGGTTGACCTGCCCCCTTTCCCTTCTGTTTCCGGTGTCCTTCCCTCCCTCCCTGCTCATTATGGTGGGGGATACGACGGGTGGAGCCCCTCCATCACCCCTAGATACCCCTCCCCTGCCTGCCCCTCCATCACCCCCCAAAGCCTCTACTTCAGCCGCCGCTGCCAAACCACCTGTCACCACACCTGCTGGGGCACCAGCAGTGGCGGGCACTGGGGTGACCTCTGTTGCTGCCATGTCCCTCCCCCCCTTAGATTCTGGGGGAGCCCCCCAGGTGGTGGGAAGGGCCAGGGTAGGAAAAAGGGGAAGGGCCCTGCCAAAAAGTCCAGGCCCTCCATGGCAGGGACTGCCCTCACTGCCGCAGCCCCGCCAGCGGTCGCGGCCTCCCACCCCGCTGTTCCTTCCACCAGCTCTGCGGGTGTCCCTCCCCCGGCCCCCAGGGCGTACGCCCAGGTGGCGGCAGCCCCCCTGCCTACTGTTACGTCATCTCTCCCACCCGCTGCCTCCGCTACCAGCTATAGCGGCCGGGGCCCCTTTCCCACCATGACCAGGAAGCACGGCGTCCGTTGCCTCCTGGTGCCCACCTCGCCCCATGTGGAGACGTACGTGCGGGCGTTGGTGAGGACGGTGAGGTCCACGGCCATTGTGGCAGACTCCAACATGTACGGGAAGGTGATCTTCTTCCTGGCATCGGAGGCCTCCACCCAGGAGGCGGTGGAGAAGGGCCTGGCGGTGGGGGGCGTGTTCGTCCCCCTCAAGCTGCTGGACGACCTGGGCGTCCGCCTGGTCCTGATTTCCGTCCCTCCCTTCCTTCCCAGTGCCGCCCTGTTACCTGCCCTCTCGAACCTGGGGAAGCCCATCTCTGTTTTGAGCCCTCTCTCCTTGGGCTGCAAGGACCCCGCCCTCCGTCACGTTCTCTTGCTCCTCAAGCAAGTGCAGCTGAGACTGCCGCCGCTGGCGCGTGACGGAGAGGCGCTTGAGGGGTCCTTCCTGGTCCCCTACCAGAGGGCCCACTACCAGGTGCATTATTCCATGGGGGAGGCCCGGTGCTACCTCTGCCGGGTGATGGGGCACGTCCGGAGGGACTGCCCCTTGGCCCGGCAAGGAGAGGTACCCGCGACCCCCGAGCCCCGGCATGGCGCTGGCCCCATCATCGCCGGTGCCCCTGGCTGCCCGGCGCCCGAAGCCGCCCCTCCTCCTACTCAGTCCATCACTGCTCCTGCTCGGGCCCAAGGGGCGCTCCCCCCAGCACGTCCAGGCGACCAGGAGAGCCCCGCCTTTGCTGTCTACAATTCGGCGGGGCCCCTAGAGGAGGGTGTGGCATGGATATCACCAAGTGTGGGAGAGGGCCTGCCCCAGTGGAACCCTTCCCTCCCTTATTCCGCCCCACCACTGCCTCCCACGGTCCCTGAGCCATCGGTCTTGCCCCCTGACCCGACCCCTGTTAGCCGGCCCCCCGATGATGCCATGGAGGGCTGAGCCCTAGTCCAGGGGAAGTGGGGCAAATGGAAGACTTGAGCTCCGTTCCTTTCCACCGATGCGGAAGCCCCCCAGAAGACCAGAAGGGGGGGCGCCGATGCCGAGCCCTCTGCCTTGCCCAAGGGTGCATACCATCCCCTGGTGACGGCTGGGGAAAACGTGGCAGCATGGGAGGGCAGTACCGTCCCTCCCTTGGAGTCCCTTCCCTCCAAGGACCCCAATGTAGCCCCACCTGCCCTGATACCATCTGGAGCCCCTGTGAGCCTTGGGACGAGTGTCGCTTCGGGCACTAGCGGGGAGACCTCTGGGGTGGTGGAAGGAGAGCTCCCCTCCATTTATGAGGAGATCGAGGCCCTGGGTATGACCCCAGTTATCCAGGGGGAGGACAACCCTCTGCTAGTGGGCCTCGATCTGAGCAAACTCACCCCGGCCCCGCCTGTCCCATGTCCCCTTCCCCTAACCGCTAACTTTGCTCCCGCCTCTGAGGGTTCCCAGGGCTCCTCCATCTGCCCGGCCGTGGATGGCACCCCGCTGTTAGCCGCCAAGTCCACCGAGGCGACCGCTGGTGCGCTGTGACTGGGACCCGAGCCCCATGGGTTGTCCCTCGAGGGTGTGGGGCGACTGACCTCCTCCCCGGGCAGGGACCCCACCGACGGTGCTGTGACTACTATGCCGGCCGTGGTGCCAGAGCCCAACATCATAGAGGGCCCCCTGCCCCACCCCCACCTCCCAGAGCCTGATCGAGAGGGGCCATTTTCCAACGGCTTGGCTCCTGGGGCCCAGGATCCCACTGTTGCCCCTCTCCCTGGCTCTGCACCTAACCCCTGCCTTGCCCTTACTCTGGATCCCTGCCCTGCCTCTGATGTCAACCCCACCCCATCCCCCGCCACCTTCCGTGCTATCATTGCCGCCCCGGGGCCGTCATCTCCTCGCTCCTAGAGGATAGCCCCCAGGGAGCGGCTTCTGTATTCCCCAGTCCTGACTCACTAGGGGCTGCTACCCTCCCTCCGCCGCCCCCACTCGAGCCAGGGTTTGAGGGGGGCTGCGTGGTGCCAGCCCATCGGGCGCCATGTCGGGGGTCTGCCCCTTGTCTGCCCGTTTCGGCGGGCCACGGGGCTGTGTCAGCAGTCCCTCCGGAGGACAGCCAGGGACTAGTGGCCCTGGCCCCCCATGCGCTGCGGGAGGAGCTGCGGGAGTTCCTTGAGGACGTCCGGGGCTCCCGTAATAAGGTGCAGCTCGCCCTGCAGTGATGAGGGGATTTCCATCTCATCCTCCGGGCTGCAAGGGCCCTTATGGGGGAGGGTAAAAGGACTGGGAAGCAGGCTGCCACGACTTACCAGCAGGTCCGCCTCTTCCGTGACTCCCTAATTACCTACGGGGTAGGTCACGGATTGTTTCGCGGTTCCCAGCGGGCCACGCGTGTCCCTGCCTGCGAGGATCCCCCCCAGCCCTCCTCATGGCACCTCTTACCATCATCACGTTAAACACCCGGGGCTGTAGGATGGGTCTCCGCAGGTGCCAGGTGCTCTCCTTCCTTCGGGAGGGGGGGTACTCTGTGATTTTCCTGCAGGATACCCATACGGATCCGGCCAACGAAGCTAGCTGGCGGCTGGAATGGGGGGACAGGGTCTACTTTAGCCATCTCACCATTCGTACGGCTGGAGTGGCGACCCTGTTCTCCCCCAGCCTACAGCCCGAGGTGCTGGGGGTGGCCGAGGCTGTGCCGGGCCGCCTGCTGCACCTCCGGGTCCATTTGGAGGGGCTCGTGGTCAATCTTGTCAACGTCTATGCCCCAACATCGGGCCCGGAGCGGCTACGTTTCTTTCAGCAGGCGTCTGCCTTCCTCGGCACTCTGGATCCTCATGAGTGCTTGGTCCCGGGTGGGGACTTTAATACGACGCTCAAGGAGTGGGACCGCTCGGGGACCGAGCGGTGCCTGGCCGCCGTGGACGTCCTCCGGGAGATAGTTGACCATCACTCTCTGGTGGACGTCTGGCGCAACCACCACCCGGATGATGTCTCGATGTTCACCTTTGTCCGGGTGGAGGCCCGTCGGTCGTGCTACTCCCGGTTAGACCGCATCTATTTATCACGTTTCCATCTTTCACAGGCCCACTCCTCCAGCATCCGGCCGGCCTCATTCTCCGATCATCACCTGGCCACCGTGACGGTCTCTCTCTGTGCAGAGAGGCTGGGGCCGGCCTATTGGCATTTTAATAACAGCTTGTTGGAGGACGTGAGCTTCGTGGCGTCCTTCCGGGAGTTCTGGTTGGCCTGGCGAGGGAAGCAGTGTGCCTTTCCCTCGGCATGGCGGTGGTGGGACCTAGGGAAGGTGCGCGCCCGGCTCTTCTGCCGTGACTACACCCAGGGCGCCAGCCGACGGAGGGATGCGGCGATAGGGCAGTTGGAACGGGAGGTCTTAGAGCTGGAGAGGCGTCTGGCCGCCAGCTCCGAGGATCCATCCCTCTGTGGGGCATGCCAGGAGAAGCGGGAGGAGCTCCGGGCCCTTGAGGACAATCGGGCCCGGGGTGCTTTTGTTCGATCCCGCATCCGCCTCCTTCGGGAGATGGATTGCGGCTCCCGCTTCTTCTACGCCCTGGAGAAAAAGAGGGGGGCCAAGAAGCATGTCACCTGCCTCCTCGCAGAGGACGGCACCCCCCTCACGGATCCGGCGGAGATGTGCAAGAGGGCCAGGGCCTTCTACTCAGGCCTTTTGCCCCAGATCCGACCGATCCTAACGCTTGCAGAGTGCTCTGGGATGAACTACTGATGGTCAGCTCAGGCGACCAAGACCGGCTAGAGCTGCCTCTCACTCTGGCCAAGTTCTCAAAAGCCCTCCGCCGCATGCCCACCAATAAATCTCCGGGCATGGACGGGCTGACCGTGGAGTTCTACCGCGCGTTCTGGGACGTCCTCAGCCCAGACTCAGTTACTGTCTGGGCCGAGTCTTTGCAGAGTGGGGTCCTCCCTCTTTCGTGCAGGCGAGCCGTGCTCGCCTTATTGCTAAAGGGGGGGGACCTCCGTGATTTACGGAATTGGCGTCCCATCTCGCTCCTCAGCACGGACTACAAGGTCGTAGCGAAAGCCATCTCGCTGCGGCTAGGGTCCGTGCTGGCGGATGTGATCCACACAGACCAGACCTACACCGTCCCGGGCCACACCATCTTCAACAACCTATATCTGGTCCGGGACCTTTTGGAACTCGGGTGTAGGGATGGTCTGTCTTTCGCCTTCCTGTCCCTGGATCAGGAGAAGGCGCTCGACAGGGTGGATCACGGGTATCTCCTGGGCACTCTGCGAGCGTTTGGCTTGGGACCCCAGTTTGTGGGTTTTCTCCAGGTGCTGTACGCCTCCGCGGAGTGTCTGGTCAGGCTCAACTGGACCCTGACCGAACCGGTCAGCTTCGGCGAGGAGTACGGCAGGGGTGCCCCCTCTCGGGGCAGCTGTATGCTCTGGTGATTGAGCCCTTCCTCTGTCTCCTCCGCAGGAGGTTGACGGGGTTGGCACTATGGGAGCTGGAGCTGCGGCTGGTCCTGTCGGCATATGCCGACGATGTACTCCTCGTGGTCCAGGACGCGGGCGACTTGGTGCGGGTGGAGGCTTGCCAGGCTGTGTACTCGGCAGCCTCCTCCTCCCAGGTCAACTGGGTCAAGAGCTCTGGCTTGGTGGTAGGGGACTGGTGGCAGGCAAGCTCCCTCCCACCCGTGCTTCAAGCCATCCGGTGGAGCGCGGGTCAGCTGCTCTGTCTCAGCATTTACCTTTCTGCCACGCATCCGTCTCCGCCGGAGAACTGGCATGGTTTTGAGGGCAGGGTGGTAGAGCGGCTCCGGAGATGGACAGGACTACTTCGGTGCAATCAACTAGTCCTGTCCATGCTTTGGTACCGGCTCAACACCCTGGTTCCGGCCCCGGATTTCCTGGCCAACCTCCAGAAGTTGATTCTGGAGTTCTTCTGGTCAGGACTGCACTGGGTCTCTGCAGGGGTTCTCCATCTACCCCTGGAGGAGGGAGGGCAGGGCTTGAAGTGCCTGTACACGGACCTGGGTCTATCACACATGGTGACTGTCTACCAGCAAAAGCACTTCTCAGTAGATGCTAGTCCAACCTCAAACGTCACTGCCTGCCCTATACCTTTCCTCCCAGTGCCCCCTTCATTACCATCATCATTAATTGCTCCTCCAGTTGTTCTTCCACTCCCCCTTTTCCTCCCTACAACCACCACCTCTATTTTCCAGTGTGTCCAACCCCTCAATTTTTTACAGTCCAGCTGCAGATTTCCCAGCAGCTTCACTTCACATGGTATGAGTTCTGGTTTGCTCTGGTGCAGTCTGAGGTAAGGAAGCTTCAATAGAGTGAAAAACGTGTTTATTCTTCTCAACAGGACAATATATTGTTAAGATGGAAAGTGTCAATGGATACCATCAAGTGGGTCTTTGATTAATAGACAGTCACATTTGATTAAATCCTATGGGTGTGCTAAACACCCTTTTTTGAGGCTAACTGGCAGGAACAATTAAAAGCCCCTTTATTTAGTGATGGTTGCGAAAAACAGGCGGCTGAGCAGGGCTAAGTAGTGTCTGATGGGTTTTCATGGGACAGGTTTCACAGACTAGTGTATAGGGGGATTGTTTTGCAAACTGTGTGTGTGTTAGATCAGTGGCTCTCAACCTTTCCAGACTTCTGTACCCCTTTCAGGAGTCTGATTTGTCTTGCGTACCCCAAGCTGTATACCGCACTTAAGAGCTACCTGTTTACAAAATCAGAAATAGCAATACAAGTGTCACAGCACAATATTATTGAAAAATTGCTTACATTCTCATTTTTACCATACAACTATAAAATAAATCAATTGAAATATAAATATTGTACTTACATTTCAGTGTATAGTACAGAGAGCACTATGAAATTTTAGTTTTATACTGACTTCACTAGTGTTGTAAAAATAGGCAAATATCTAGATGAGTTGAGGTACCCCTCTGCATACCCCTGGTTGAGAACCACTGTGTTAGAGCAGAGAGTGAGACAAGCAGTCATCAGAACATCCCTGAAGGAACATTAATTCACATTGTGTAGAGTCAAGCACAGGAGTTTATTACGCACAGTACTAATGGAGTGTCACTTTGCTTATTAGGCTCAGAGACACTACAGAACAATTAATTACAATAGATTATATATGGTGCTCATTGGGCAGAGAGAAGCGACGGCAATGGGTTTTCCCAAGCCCCTGGATAGGTTCTAGCAGCAACACAAGACAAGCACAATAAGCCAATGGTCTAAAAGATTACATAATGGCTCCGCCCATGGCCCAAATTAACATATTGCTGACACACAAGTAATTACCCCCAAACTAGATCTATTAAAGTATATAGGTTAAATCCTAATTTTGTTGTCCAGGGGAAATGAGGTAGCAGCTCTCCCAGCTGACCAACAGGTACATTCCTGGACATTTAAAGCAGAAAAGCAGTAATTAGTATTTAACAACAACAATTGTTTGTAAGTTTACCCTTGCATTTCTGTGGGCTAGGACTAGCAAACATCTGTGAGGGGAGGGTGTCATAACTCATGTCAATCATATTAGGCCTCTCCCCGAACTCTGTCTGGGATCTGAGGGTATTGTACCACTATCTCCTCCCTGCATTAGGGAGTAACCGTGAGGCCTTTCTCAGTGCTTCCTGTGTCTATAACTCATGATAAGGACACCCAATTACATTCAGAGTTATGCTGACTCCGCTCACTGACTTGAAACACACAAGATTATCGGTTTACCCCAGCTTTCTCTTAGCTATCTATTGTTCTTTGTTAGCTAGTCCTAATCCGGGCCTATATGAAAAGTTCTTAGCAGAAACTGTAGTGAAGCTTTTATATCCACAGCAAATGGATTTTGGCCCTTCATTTCCTGAAAGGGGAGCAGATACAGAGCTTCTTGCATCACAGAACTTGCTGGAAATGCAAACTTGGAAATTAGGGAAGCAGAGAAACTGTTCGCTGTTTGTTCCTATTTTGTTCAGGAGAACAAGACTGTGTGTACATTTTTTTTGTAAATAAACAGGATGGCACCAAAGAATATACGCGACTCGTAACATTCATTCATCCACTTAATGGAAACAATCCTACAAGGCCCCAAATATTGACTAACTACTCGGACCAAAGGAGAAACAACATGTTACAAAGCTGGATCACAGGAGTGCTCAGAGACCCTTTGTTCAAGTGTCTTTGCTTTTATGGGTAAAACTGCCTCACTTAACATTATTATACAGCAAACTTTTTTGTGCTTTAAAGTTCATTAGCATTCTGGCTTGTTTCAGCTAGTCACATTTCAGGAAGAATTCAGATTTTGTTTTTATGAAAGAAGAACACTGATGAGCCAGACAATGTACAAAAAAAGATTATGCTGTCATCGCCGCAGCACATTAAGCATGTATGATTGACATAATGCCCTCATTGCACTAAAAACATTATTTTGTTATTGTAAGGCACATTCTAGTGACTATTAACAATATAGATTTTTTGGAGAAACTTAGCTCCTTGATCATGTGCTAGATTTCATTATATAGCTAATTTTCTCTCCTCCATTTAGTTTTCCCATATCATAGCTAGTTTTGCAACCTTTTATCTTCCTGGGGAGGGAAAGCAAATTATATATGAAATCTCCCCAAAGCTACTGTCAAATGCTTTTACAAAGATGATAGTGCACTACTCCATCCTCAATGAATAGCTATGGTATCACTTCAAAAAGTACTTTTGCTAAAGGTTTGTGTAATAGGGGACCTTGAGAACATGAAAATGTGTACTTTCACGCCAACAGGCTTTTACCAGTATTTCCACATGGATTCCAGCTTGCCCCAAGGCCTGGGACAGGAATTGATGAAAAAAGAAATACTGATATAATAACAATGTTTTCACTGTGTTTGTAGGAAGGCACCTCTTGTGTGAGTGCTAATATGGTATGTGTGCTGATATGGTATTTTCTTTTTGGCTAATCATTTCAAAGGATGAAGCAGCAGGAATTGTATCTTATAAATTAGACAGTCTACTGCTTCAAAAAGCCACAACCTAAAATAATCTGCAGTCTGGGGCAAGGAAAAGACACTGGGACATTCCAAAAATCCCCTAGTCTATCTGTGTATAAGTGCATAAGGAATAGAAGAATCATCCTTAGTCCTCTCCTCCAGAAAGGTGTCTTTTCCACAGATTTGGGGGCGGGGCATGCTTTTCCTTCACCCCACCTCCTTTTTTGCAATCCCCAATGACTCAAATTCAATTTTACATGAAAGGAGAGATCAGTGGTGCAAAGACCCACAAAAGCGATAGTTTCTTAGCTTCCCATCCTCTCTGCTTCCTATATGATACCACTGGAGGCAAATATGATTGAGTTTGGGCTCTCTCTAAAGAAAACTCTATTTTTTTTGGGGGGGAGGGGAAGGGCAATATAGGATATTTAATGTATAAGTAAAAGTGAACAAAGTTAAGATTGCACATTCAGACTTAACTTACTACCTCACGCTAGTTATGTTAGCAAATTATTTGTAATATTTTTAAGTTATGGCAAGGGTCTCTAAGCCATATAAACTGGCTTCCTTATTTTGCATTTGTATAAATCCTCATGCAACACTGAACTGGGACTTAGCAGACCTGCATTCTACACTCAGTTCTGCCACTGGCCTGCTGGGTGACCTTGGACAAGTCACTTCATCTGCCTGTGTCCCAGTTTCCCCATCTATAAAAAGAGGGTTATGATGCATGCCTTTATTTAAGTGCTTTGAGATCTGATGAAAAGTACTATATAAAAGCTAGCTATTATTGCATTATCTGAATAAGATCCAGATCAAGTCTTTTGTACTTTACAACTATCAGATTAAACCTTGTCAGTTATTTAATCTTGCAATTGTGTTAAAGAATCAGTCTTGATATGGTATTAAGAGCACCCTCTGCAGGTTTAGCCACTGCTGTTTCTTTCATCACTTATTAATAAACATTAAGTAAACAGGTGTGTTATTCCCAATTACTACACATAATTTTTTGCAATACAAAGGAGCCTCAAAGCTTTAACTTTGTAATGAAAGTACAATAATTAAACCAACCCCCATAGCTACTTAATGACTCTGTCTTTATGGCCTCCTAACTCTTCCTGTGGGGAATTTCACCCTGGGTGATTATATCAATGAACCCCTAATAACAGCCCACAATAATATTTTTCAGGAAACCAAAATATACAGGCCAAGATTTTCTTCCCCTCCACTCCCCAAAATAGAGTCAGTGTCCTAAATCTATATTTAGGCACCCATATAAAAGTATCATGATTTTCAAAAAGGTACTGAGAGCATGAAGCTACAATCAACTTCAGATACTCAAAGGAGCTCAGCATCTCTAAAAATCTTCCCAGTTGTACTTAGGTGCCTTGATACAGATTTAAGGATCTACATTTAAGTAAGCATTGTAAAAATGTTTTGCTTTGAATCTTCAATATATTAGGTAAATTTTGTAAATAAATAAATAAAAAAATCAGCTGTTAGGTAAATAATAATAATAATAATATAATGTCCATCATGGAGCAGACTAGCACCTAGGTGCCCTAATCATGGACCATGACACCCTTGTGCTAATAGCTATACAAATGATATATGTTGTTTCTTCCATCACACCTCCTTACTCTCAACTCAATGGGGGGTGGGGATTGAAGGGACAGCAGGATGCTGACATCTGAAGAAAACACAACTACCACAGTCTTCTCTCCGTCTACTTTTCCCCTATATTCTCACCTCCCATTTCAACCGAGTCCCTTCCTCTACTGTTCATCCTTCCTGTTCCATTTTCTCACTCCCACTTTGCTGCCATCCTATGTATACTTTGATCATCTGGGGCCCAGCTGCTGTGAGGCTTTCCAAATATCGGTAAAACAGTTTGCAATACTCAGATGACAAATTCTCACCTTTGTACATGCTGATTAGGATGATATTCAGGATCATTTTTTTACACTATGCCAATATTTTCTTCCAAGCCATTCCTTACTGGTGGCAGACACTGAATAAGTATGTGAAGTCCCCACTCCAGTAAGATTAGAGTATCGCAGATCTACATACAAAAACCCACTAAACATGAAATATATTAATGAGTGGGAAGAAAACACTCATCCATATAAAATTTACCAGAATCCTTTCTCTGGACAGAAGTCTGGACAACCCCCTTCCAAGATGCCAGTGTGCACTAATCACCTGCATATACAGAACAGCATATCCTGTACAGATGGTATTTAACACAAAGGTACAAAGTAAGTAAGTATTGTACAACCCAGTGATAGGGATCTCTGAATCCAGATCCCAACTTTTCAAAATTCAGACACAAGATTTCACTTCAAGCCCAACACCAGTAAAATTGATGCTAGAGGGGATTGACCAGATGGATACCTAATGACTATCTGGGAGGCCTGTTCTAGGGTGCAAATATATTGGTAGGTGATACAACAAAGAATTCAGATTACTAGCAGCCTTCTTGAAACTTAATAGGAATTCCCTGCAAAGACACAGAACTTCTCCTGAAACCTTGGCTATTTTTCACTTGGCTTTCTAAGGCATCTAGGTTGAAGGGTAAAACTTAGATGTGAGACCTCCGAGGAAAACACAGTGTATAGTGCTGACAATTTAGCAGGTGGCCTCCTCCTTATGAGGTGGAACCATTATATAGCATAGTGTTATAGGACACAGTATTGCTCAAGGCACTGCCTTTCTGATGAAATGTACAGTCATTAACAATCCCATCAAACTCTTTGTAATATATACGGTATTCGCTTCAGTGCCCTGGACAGATTTTAACTTGAGTAATTATACTCTATCTATCTATATTCCCTAGGCTCAAATATGAACAGGGTATACAACGTGCATGGAACTGTAATTGGACACTTTAAAACAAAATGCAAGCAGACTTTTCCTAGCATCAAAGGGAAGTTCTGAAACCCAAAATAGCCATACAATAGGTGAGCTGCATGAGATCAGTATTATGTTTTATCTGTGACAGTGGACAATGACAGATGCTTCTGAAGATGAATGAAATCCATCATGGTACATTTACTGGAGTAAAACTATGCTGTAGTGATAGTTTTCCTTGCCCCCTAGCTACTGCTGTCTGGCTTGTGCCCTGAAGCACAAGAACTGAGTAGCAAAGAAGAAACCCTCTTAACCCACTTTGTATAATGCTCGCTACAGGAAAAAGACCCTGTATTAACTTCTTTTGTGGATTTAGCATCCCAAGTACTCACTAACATGGTTTCCTGAGGGTTGGATCTGGTTCTTGTTCCTGTTCCTGTGATGGTTACAGGAAGGTAGTCTCCCCAGTCATTCGTGCCTGACTATAGACTCCTGGAAATGATTACACAGGCCACCAGCTCACAAGCACTCAGATGCAGAAAAGTGATTACAGAAGGCATGGCTTACATATCTTGAGTAAGAAGCAACAGTCTCCCAACAGACATTCACAGAAGGCTCCATCTGACCAGGGGCCCAATCCTTACTGGTCTTGTTGAGGTTGTGAGGCCTCCATATATATGGTCTCAACAACAACAACAACAAAACAAACAGTAACAGAGGCGGTCATATAATCTTAGAGCCTCAAAGTGTCTCCTGAAGAATGAGGCTCCCCACCCCACCCAGATATACAGTGTGGCAGATATGGCAATTTCCTGCAATATCCTTGAAAGACTTTATGTTAAGTGTGTGTGTGTTACTGTGGGCCAGGATTGAACATAACCTATAGAGGGAGGAAATGTGACAGTTACTGAAACTCCCATGCAGTTTTATTATTGGAGTCCATTGTTTTAAATAAATGGTTTGTGTACGACCATTATTATCCACAGAAGAGGGCTGCCACAGCTCCTCCAGGAACTAAAAACAGTGGATGGTGATTAAGGCAAATCAGCAAGGTTGTAACCTACCGAGAGACGTGCCAACTCCTTGGGAGTCTCAGCACTCACATATACTAGTTCAAACTGGGTTCTCCAGATCAGAGGCCAATAGACAAAGAAAGGACTTCTGGTTAAATAGCCTAAGTTTAAACTGACTCAGGGCCTTCTTTCTGATCCAAGAAATAAACATGACTTTCTGTCTGGGGCAGGGTGTTGGGCGGGAGGGGAGGGCGACCAATCTTTGTAGAAGGGTTGGCAGGACAGTCACCTGCCTGAGGTTGGAGTTGGGGTGACCCTTTAGTAAGCTTTTTAGCATGATGGTGGGTTTTTATTGCTTTTAATATGTTTTCATCTAAAGAATAAACGTGCTTGCTTATTAAGAGCTGAGCCCACTTATAACTTTGGGTAATTATACTGTTTGTTGCCTCTGGAGGGAAAGTAAAGTGCAGATGCTGGCCTGTGGAGGCAGTCTGGCTTGCTGGAAACATAGTGTAGACAGGAAACTGAGCAGCCTGGAAAACCCTAGTCAGGAGAGATATGCTAGCTTTGTGTGTAAGAAAGGGGGATGGCAGAGGAGCTGGGAGCCTAGAATAGGTGCCCTTGGTGGACTAGAATGGGAGAAGGAGGAATACAGGTGCAGTTGCTCTGAACTGTGACACACAGAGACTCAATTTTCACAATAGTTACCTACAGGCAAATTAGGTGCCCAAAATTGTATATTCAAATGTGCATGTGAACAACAAAATTCAAACTAAGTAGCCAACAGTATTCATAAGAGTTCACCAAGTAACCACCCCATCTCTTTCCTCAGAATTTAGATACATAAAATGCATGTCCAAAAAATCAAATGAAATTCAAATTTAAGACAAATTCAGAGTGAAACATGAGAGGTAATTCAGTTAGAGAAAGCAAGAGAGAGACAGGAATGATGTCTCTCTCTCTCCTGACCTTCCCATTAAGAGTGTAACATCAAAGGCTGCCAATCACACGGCCCTTCTCTCTTTGTTTACCAGTTGGACTGAGACATCAGAGGATGCATTACCTGCACTGGAAATGTGGGGATTATGTCAGAGACATCTCTAGTTTATTTGCATTTTGCAATCCTATTGGCTAAAACCACCTAAATCATCAGGGAAGGTGAAACGAAGGAAGATATAGATGGGATACGATCATTTGGAGGTTCTCAGAACTGTTTTACTTTATCAAAACTAACAGAAAAGCCAAAAGATCAAGGCCTTATTGCCTATCTATTGGGCACTGCCTTTAAGTGACAGCACCCCATCAGATCCTCTCACTGGAATTTCTTTTTATTCATAAGTCTGTCAATGCCCCAAGTCAAACTCAGGTCTTGTTTAAGTTAATGGGAGCTCTCCACATGGAGGGCCTGCAAGATTGGGCTTATTATATGGCTTACAAAATATAGCATAGATAGGCTATGGCCATCTTAATTTTTTAAAAGCCTCAAACTTAACTTATGTATCACTTAAATTAGTTTGTCCTTCTGCTCAATATCTCTCTGCACTCCAACAGATTCATCCTGGTGCATCACTATACATTCCTCTATTCTTTCAAATAGTAAGCAGTGAAAAGAAACTGCTAGCATGAGCTAATAATCAATAGACCTGAATAGAAATGATTTTTTGCTCATTTGAATGAAAACAAGTAAGGTTCCATCTCCTCAGAACAACCAATCTACTTAGTATTTGGAAGTACAAACCCAACATCAACCGCCCTTCCCTGTTTTGTGCCTGCTGCCTCATTCACATTAAATTGAGAGGAAGGCTACAGGTAGGCACGCCTTAGAATTTCTCTTTGAATTTCTTCCTGGCCCATGAGACTTTCCCAATGGGGAGAAAATGCAGACTTTTGAGAACTTTCTGGAGACACGTGCAAACAGCAGCACTCACCCAGGCAGACAACTAATATACAGTGGATCCATTTTGGAATTAACGTAAAACTGACTGACCTGCCAGGACCAGAGAGAAATCTGGGGCCTTGTGGATTTACAGGCCAGTTTATTTATTGGACTAGTTTTAATTTCTAATTTTAATTCATAAGGTCTTCAGGAAAAGGAAACTATTTTCTGTTGTTTCATACTGCACTGTAACTCAACCTAGTAAAATATGTAACCATCTTGGAGTAAAGAAGGTTTCTGCCTGCGATTACTGCTTGTAATACACCAAAACCACTCAAGCACAATTTGGCTACTTGTGTGACAAATGGTGGAATTTCAACCAACCAAAAAACACAGGAACATGGCAGCATAGTCAAAGTATCATCAAATTTGTGCTTCTTGTCAGCATTTTCAGAAGCCAGCAAACACAATACAAAGGTAGGACACAGAGTAAATGAAACCCTAGATAACTGAACAAATTAAAGAAGAGATGAAAATTGACCAAGATCAAGTGAAAGATTAAATTAAATCAAACCAAAACCAAATATAAAGTTGCCCTGAAACAAATAAAAACTCCTCACATTTCAGAGCAATAACTGGAAGAACTACAACAGCAAACTATCAAAGCTTTATTCACTAGATGAAGAATCAATTATACAACCTTCCCTCCCCGCAACACACACACCCCTCTGCAAAAATGTTCAAAGTAACAAGCCAAACATTAAAAGATTTTTGTAATTAAGAAATCAACAAGAATAGAAAGAATCTTGTGGGGAGGTGGAAGGGGGCAAAGAAATCACAACACTACAGTATCCCTTTTCCAGCCATTAAGAAAAATCTTTTCAAAGCAAAAATATTGCCCCGTTCTTTTGTACAAAATTCATTATCTTAGGAAAATAAGGGGGGAAAGGCAACTGATTAGAAATTAATCTCTTAAGAATTGTGACACAATGAGTGATCTAAGTAGCTGGTTTTTTTGTTTGTTTGTTTTATTTTAAAACCCATGTTTATTTATCTGAGATTTAAAGCCGGTCTCTTAGGGACCTGTATACACTGGGATTTCCTAATATCCCATGTTTTGCTTTTATTTTAAAGGGATCATTTAGAGCAGAGCTTCTGAAGGGGAAGGGTGTCAAGATCATTCTTTCCCTTCTGATGGCTCCATCGTACTGTCATTTAATTTCCCCGAGCAAATTTTCCACTGACTTCAGTGGGAATTAGAGTAAGCCCCCAGTCTCTGAAGGTGCTCGATTTTCTAGTTCCTTGCTGAACATTTTTAGTGGTGTGTTTCTTTTTTAGTGGTATGTTTCTGTGTGAGGGTGATACAAACACTGTGTGAGAAAAGTTTAGCTTTGTTTGTTCCTCATTTTGTAAACCAATTTAGCTTTCCAACATTTCTCAAAACATAAACAAGAAAAAGTGTTTTCCTGTAACTCTTTAAACTGGGAAATACTCAGTTAAGTGAGTTTTACAGTGCGATTATAACTCAGATAAAATTGAGAGAAGAAACTAGGGCATACTAGTGAGTGAAAATTCCTAATTTACCAGAACTGGTTTCCCCTTCTTTTCCCTAATTCAAGAACATAAAAAAACTCTTACCTGACTTGCAAGGAAAAAGTGACTAGGCCAACTCTAACTTGAACTATACAATGAATCAGCCAACTACTGTCTGACAGTTGGCTGCTGTTAGGCTGCATCTAGCCCAGCTGTGGCTAATTTTAAATCCTCACAGGTGTAGCAATAATTAATAAGCAGGAACTCAGTTAGTATCTGTCTTCTGCTGCAGAAAAGCCTTGCAGTAGAAGCCTGCTAGTCTCTGCTGGTATGCCTTTCAAGGTGAAAAGATACCAGTGTTTTTAAAACCAAACAAAAGCAATATCACACTACTTTTCAATAACTGAATGTATAGAGTGTCAATATGTTTTCCCCGCTGTTCTACTTTTATTATGTTTTTAATCTTCTTAGTAAGTTTTGATTGTCAATGCATTTCATTTTTTTCCCTCCACTTGCCCTGAGCCATCATTTTGCAAACCTCTACCCTTGCCACAGCCTCTGAGCTGACATGAATGTTATCACAAGATTTATTAGGCTTGAAAGAAATTTTAATTTGAAATACAAAATATTTGCCTTTCTGGACTGTGTTGTTTGATTTTCTATGACATCAGGATGTTTAGGAATAGTAAAAATGAACTAGCATTTTCCTTCTTGTATTTTTTTTTATTCCTGTTCCTAATAACAGCTTCCCTAATCTGCTTTCCTGATGTACAATTTCTGAGATTTTCAAATCCAATCACCAAACTGTGAATTTGAAGGATACCCATCATCCCTACCTCAGCTGAAACTAAATTAAATGTCACAGAGCTTCCTCACTGGAGGTCTTTAAAATTATCACTTTTTTTCCCTCTTTAAGACTGCACTGAGAATTCACTCCAGTGTCCATATAAAAAAAAACCCAACCTATCTTTTTCTTTTCCTTTTTAAGAGTGAATACTGTTCCTAAAGGACTGTTACAGCTTAATTTAATGGGCAAAATGATTCAGAGCTTTCTGAAGCTTTTCTCATTGTCTCACCTCGTGATTTTTTGAGTGCTGACTTGGTCTGCATTTGCCTCCTATATGCTGTTTCAAATATATTATCATACCATTGAAAGGGGCTGATTCCCAGCCTCCCACTGGGATATAGCCACTGTTCTTGCCCTGGAAAATCTTGAGATATATGATCTTAAGACTGTGGTGTGTTTAAAGTCATTTTAGGTCATTTTTAGAGGTTTTTTGTAACTCTTGCAGAGTCCTTTATACAGTTGGAATGATGCTACGATATCTGGGTTTTCACAATAAGGTTTATAAAAACATCCTCAAGAAAAAAATAAAAATCTATGTAAAACTTTAGTAACACAGCTTCTTCACCCTGTACTTATCTAGCTTATGCAGAGTACGTGATGAAGCAGTATGAAGCTTTTACTGAAACTTGGATTGGATGACCTATGCAATACTCATGGTTGCAAAGTGTGAGCAGAACAACCATCACTAACTCATGCAAGTAGATACTTTTAAAATACACCACAAAGTGATAGATAGGTCTGATCTTATCAATTTGGGTTTGAGAGGTAAGCGATTATACCAAATCAACAGAACATTTTGATGACTCTTTTGAATAGCTGTATATCCAAAATGTTCTGCATAGATATTAAACAACATTTTTTCCCCATGCTGCTTGGAATCACAATTTTGTCTCCTTGAAAAAAATTATACCAACCAACAGCCATTAACTAATCACAAAGAGACCAGTCATGATGTACTAGAGGTAAGATTTCTCTCTTTGCTTTTGGCATTCCCTCAAGTTTCCCTCCTGTAGTTTGTCAGTAGAGCTGAGTAGCAATACATGCATTTTTATGGTTAAGGCTCTGGACTGGAACTTAAGAGACCTGATTAAATGCCCAGCTCTGCCACAGTCTTCTGGTGTTATCTTGAGCAATCATTCAGTCTCGGTGCCCCATTTCCCCACCTTCACCTGTAGATTTAATATGCATTTATTATAGTGAATATTTAAATCATGGCTCTGTCACTGTTTATGTCACTCCAGAAATGAATGACTGCTTAAAATTATTATTCTAATAGACAGATACTGTATCTAGGTGGATCTTCAAAGATGAAAAACAAGCAAATCATTGCTTTGTGTGTTTTATATGTTAGTGCAAGAGTTACTCCACTGATAACAATGTTGCTTTAATGTATCATTAATATCATTTAACAGAAGATAGTTCACAGTGCCTTCTGAATATAACATAATACATCTTCATCAATACTGTATCTAACCTTCCAAGGTCTGAGCAATTTTCAGGTACTTACCATTTCCAAAATAAAATAAAATAAAATTGCTGCCACAGAAAACATCTGTTCATCACAAATTTAGAATTTCTCTTTAAAATTACACAGGCTTGAGATGCAAGACCTTAGGTAAAGTTCAACTAAAATGGTCCTTAAATCTGCTGTTGGTTTAGGATTTCACAATAGTCAGACAAGTTTAAGGTGCAATAGGTGTTCAGATACTAGAGTGATGGGTATGCAATAAGAATCAGACAGATTAAATAAAAATATATCGCAAAACATGACTAATTGGGGGGGGGAGGATATTATATTGGGAGCTGTTAGTTTGCTCTGAACTCAGTGAGATACAATACTTCCTTCTAGCTGTGGCAAGTTAAGAGAGAGCTGACCTTAATATTACAACATTATGATTTAATGGAAAACCTTTACCTAAAATTGTTTTTGAAAGTTTATTAGTTATAATTTTTCTCTCCCTCTTACTATATGTATGGTACTAAAAGGCTACTTGGCTTTACAAGTAGAAAGATAAGAAAAAAATAGTTCCAATTGATAACAAACACTGAAATATTTCACGGGAGAAAAATATGTGGCATTAAACAGAATAGAGGAAGACCTGGGGAAGATTTTATTGGCACTCTGTTGAAGGGCTGCGTCAAGTAACTCTCAAATGTCAAACCACCCTTGAGTAATGTGCCATCTCTAACTAGTGCCAATAAAACTGTTACTTCATACCAGACCATCATGTATTCCTATGCTCCCATATATAGTTACCGTAAACACATAAGGGTTAATAAAAACTTCAGCACCCGTCATGCATTTTGTTTATTCCTGTGTTTTGAAGGGAAACATTGGGGGGTTTTAAATTACTCATGCATAACAAAATAATCATCCCAGGCAAAATGCAGATAAGGCCTTTATATCACCATGTATTCTGTGTATGCTACTTCTGTTACAGAAAAATATTTTTAAAATGTTTTAGAGAGTTTTTGAAGTGTTATTGGGAATATTTCTTGTATCCTACCAACTGTAAAGCCAGACTCCTATTTAGTTACTGTACTGTGAAGAGGACTGAGAGGGGCAAAAACATTTTAGTAATACATTTTTCAAGACAACTAACAATCACCTGAAATAATATCTATATAGATAAAAATAGAGTCTGATATCATGGTATCTTCCAGGGCTATTAGCAAATACTGTGAGTCCTTTTGGAAAGATGTCTATCTCCCTTGCCTAATAACATAAAGCTCCTGTTTCTAGAGACATAGGGCTGTAAGACATATGAGCAACATCCAATAACATTCACTTTAAATCTATCACTGATCTAAGACTCATTCTTGCCCATTCTTGGTTTTGGATTAGTGTCATTTTGGGGGAAATATTTCACATGATGTAGGGAAAAGGACAAGAATTCTGACAGGATTATTTAAAAAAACAATGCAGTGGCAGTTTTGAAACTGCTCAGAGATTTGGAATGTTTGATTAGTAGATGGATTAGTGGCCAGAATGCAAGTGAGGCAGTCAAAGGTGTAGGATAAATTTATCACAAATCTCTGCAATTTACCAATTGTCTCTACAATTTTTCACACATATATCACCACCATATATGTGGCATGTGTGGGTATAAAATGCATATACACACACAAGCTTTTTATTGAAAAGGATATGACTCTGATGGTAATTACTAATACAAAGGCTTATAATCCAGTGTATGCCTCCCCGTTTTGTTTCAAAAGTCCGTTACATTCTTAATGACCCTGACCAACAGCAGCACTAGGTTTCCTCTCAAGGAGAGGCCTTGAATTAAGTTGTTAAATCTGAATTTAGGTACTTATTGTACATAGCTGATTAGTGAGTAGTAAAGGTGAAACCATTTAAAGTAGAGTGAGTTTGTGACATTCTCCTTCCTCCTTCCCTCTGCTCCATCCATTTTAAAGTTCAGTTATCACCGGGTTACTTTTTCAGCCTCAGAGGGAAATACTTAAGGAAAATGAAATTTTGGACTGAAATTCAACCAAGTTCTAACTGAACTAGACAGAAGGGAAAAAAGTAAAACAAAAAATGAGGGGAGCTTTGCACAGTTGATGTATTTCTAACATACGGCACTTCAATAGACATGGTTATTTGGAGTTTGGAACACAATACACATGAAGCCCATTTTGACTGTTAATTTAAGAAAGCTGCCCAGTATGTTTTCCAGTCTTCTGGTCTCTCAGAAGCCTTTTGTTTTACTCTATTTTTTACGTTTGGCTACTTATAAGTTTGTATGACTCTTCTTTATAGAGCAGACTCAGAGACTAGCCCATTTCAGCACGTGAATTGATAAATCTCATATTGTGCCTAGTTGTGTGCTATTACTATATGATATTATAAACCAGGATCCATGCAATTCAAGGGGAAGGTAAAATGTATATGAACCCCAAAGGCCCTAATTTAGTAGTTATATGGACCTAAAGCTTCCAGTTGTTTATGTGCAGTGCTACACATGAACTTATGTTGAACTCCTTTTTGGACTTTATAAGTATTCAGCCTTTTGTATACTGTTGCAACGTCAATGGGAACAGTGATGAGTAAAATGTGCAGTTATTCAATTTGCTCCTACTAAACATCCATGCATTTGCTTATATAACTATAACAAATCTCTAAATAATATTTCAATATTCCTTCCTACTTCCACATACTCCTCTACCCAACACTATCCTCATCTCTTACCTCTTCTACCATTACTTACAACCCCAACCCTGTCTTTGACCCTCTTCCTCCCATCCTCAATGACATCCCAGCTTTCCTTTCTTTCACATTCTCTCCTTGACCCAATTCCCCAACCCCTCTTCTTCCTATCCAGGTGATATGCCCAGCCCTGTTATCTCTTAAATTTCTCCCTGCTGTGCTATGGTATCAATACTGAATCACAATATGTTGTTCAATGTGTTTTGGGATATATTGGTAAATTGCTTTGAATGTTTCTTACCTTTGATGGTAAAGGGGAAATTTTACATTCTTTGGCATAGCTTGGAGATCAAAAGGTGTGAAAATACCCACTACGTACAGTTTGCAAAGTCACTTCCCCTCAATCTCTCCCCACAAAAAACAAAACAAATCAAAAACATCTGTGGAGGAAAATACTTCTCAAAACAATACCACCATGAGATTGGGTACATCTGGGATTAAACAGAAAACATAGCAACATCCCTTCCAGTTAGCAAATTATCTGTCCCAATAAAGATAATTTGTTCTGTACTAGAGTAGTGAAGTTGGGAGAATAAGTGAAGGTCTCTAAACAATTTCCAGTTGTGTTGTATGATACAGCAATAGACAGAGAGCCAAGGAACAGGGTCTCCTCTTAGAACAACAGCAAACTTATAGGATGAAGCACCAGGGGAGAGGAAATAGGATGGCAATGGTCTTCATTTTATTTTACAACGAAGACCAGGCATTGATGTCAAATACAAAGAGCTCCTTCAAGGCAGAGAGTAAAAGGAATGTGATCACTTCCAGCCCTCACTGGAGGGATCAATGTCTAAAACATTTCCGTATGGATCAAATGAGTATTCCAGCTACTACTACTGTTCAATTTAAGTAACAGAGTAAAGAAGTAGTAAATATCAGTAGCTGGCACTTTAATGAATTCAGGTATATTCAGGAAATCCTGGAAATAGCATGGAAACCCTATATTTGAGAGACCTCCTTGTGAGTTTCTAAATCAGATGATCCATGAACAGCAATATCATGTTGTCAGTTTTTGAGCATCTTTCCCTAATGAGTGCAGTGGAGAGTTCCGCTTCAAAAATCAAGGCACAATATGGTCTTGTGAGCCTGGCTACTGCTCGGATAATCATGAATGGTGAAATTCCCTGCTGGCTGCAGAGTGACAGCACAAGGTGTATACACCACTGAAGTTATATTTCAGTCCTCAAAATGGGGCTTAAGTGGTGCATCAACCTTGTGTCCATCCCTTTACTTGGAAGTGAATTTCATCTTAAAACTTCTAAATGACTTTGCTGATGTAAACAAAAGACCCAAACCAACCAGGATTCACTTGGCATTAACAACGCTAATTTGTATTCTAGGTGCTACCAATTTGTCAAAACTAAGTAGCATCAATCAAGGAATGAATCTCTTTTTATTGAGATGGATGTCGTCCACCTGTTATTTTATTCTGCATTTGGGGGTGGGGGAAGGGAGAAGGAGACACATTCTTTCCCTTTAATTAATTTCCATCATCATGTTTAGTGCATACACATCTTGATCTTCAGGAATACTTACAAAGGAAATATGATAGTACCAGAAGAATTGATTTTACAATAAAGTAACATTTTATATCTGCATGTAAAAGCATGCACAATTCTTCTATGAAACACTATTCACTTTACTGTATTTATTTGGAGCATCGATGTAATGTCAATTAAAAAAAAATTTCTTTAGCAGATCTGATCCTCATTGAATTGAAGGAAAATGTGAGATTCATTGGGGTTTGTTGTTGTGAGTAGCATACAAGCATGCTTTGGTTTTGATTGTTTAAGCTTTTCATTTCCCATTTTTTTCTTCTGAAACTTTCAAAAATATGACATGATTTATATAGAAAATGTTTTACATTTAAAAAAATCAGAGTCCAATACATTATATTCCCACCTTGCCACTGGCTAGAAAAAAATTCAGGTGATAAAATGAATTGAAAAAGATTAAGACAAGTATTGTAGCACAAAAGAATCACTGTACTAGGTAGCTGATCTCATTGTACTGTAAATAACTCACTAAAAGGAGTCATTAGGAATATTAATCAGTGCAGTACAATTTATAGAAAACTACACAAAATGTCATTCTCACATTCTCACATAAATCATTTCACAAGGAAACTATTTTTGAAAGATTTTTTTCATGTTCATTATAATTAATTTTGGATAGTTACACAGGGTTTTTTTCTCCCTGACATGCTATTTCCGTAGGATTTTCTAAACTTTAAAAATAAATAAATAGAACCCCTAGTTTCCAGTAAAGGTTATTTTATGTCTTATTAGTGAAGGCAACATTGTAACAAGGTATTTGATTAGGTGCAAAAACCAATGTTGATATCACATGTAGTTTCACTGAACTGTGGCTCCCAAGATGTACTAAAGCAGGGTTTTTTTAATAAACCAAAGTAAGGTTTTAAAAAAAAACTAAATCTGATTATTGAAGAACTCATTAAATCATATTCTTACCATTAATTCTCAACATGAAAGATACATTAATGAATGATTAAACAAAGCAAGTACTAATTGCAGCTAGTGGGATTCAAATTCAAGTTAATGAAAAACTAACCCATTCTGCAAGACCAGCCAAACAGAATTATTCCTTTAGAGCTATGTTATCTTAAAATTAAGTTATGACACCACTTTACTAGTCAAATGTCACCATTTCAGCATCAAGTAGAAATATTATTTCCCTGCCCCTCTTCCATCTGTGCAAAGAAGAATAATATGGGTGTGTTTATACCCTCATTAATGTGTTCAGCAAGAACAAACTCGCAGCTCACTCGTGATTTGCTGCTAGCTATGACATTCATTGTGCCCTTAACTTATATAGCCTACAGTGTAATGGGAAGAGAACTAAGAACTTCTTCCTTGCATGAGTCATGAAAATGCTATCAAGAACAGAAAACTCTGGTTGCATAGGCTTGCTCCTCCAAAAGCAGCACTACGCAAGCAGACAGAACTATGGTTCTGCCCCTCTAACACAGCAGCCAGAATAGCTGCCTAGCCATGTGGAATAGAATATGTTGCACCCTTTAAAGGGCTGTAAAAATTATTTTCCCTCTAGCACAAACAGGGATAGCTGGGCCTCCCTGGACCAGGAGGTTTCCCAGGATCAAATGGACAAGGCTATTTACCTCATTTTAAAGAAAGGAGTACTTGTGGCACCTTAGAAAATAACAAATTTAAGTTTCTATTTGTCCTTGATAATGGTGAATTTTTAAAGGAACCTAGGCGGTGCACCCAGAAAGGGAAACAACCTACCTTCATGCAGGGAAGTTGGATGAGGGATTAAAAATGGAAGCAAGAAAAGAATGAACATACAGACACAATCATAAGGCGCGTCCACTGTGGTAAACTAACTCATTACTGGACAATGGTTTCTCAACAATTGATCCCTGTGAGCCAGTATGGAGAACAGTTTAACTAATAATATGAATGTGATAAAAGTGTACTCCAGAGCTTTGACAGAAATTGTGATAGACATTATGAGCCAGATTCACCAATGTGCTCCAACTACTTAGCACTGTAAGGCCACCTTTACACATCCAGTGTTAAGTGCAAAGCAACAGAAATGTACCAGTGAATCTGGCTAGGTGTTCTCCCAAGCATCAGTCAACTTTTTCTGTAATAGCAATGAAAATGACTTTTTCCCCATCTGCACTGACAGTTGAACAGTTTGGTTTCTTGACTACTTCAGTTTGGCATAGACTAATCAGTTTTATTTTTCTTAATGTCATTATGTATAATTTTAGCTTTTTTCTTAATTAGTTGGTGAAACCTTCATTTTTCATTTCTCTGATTTCATAGGCTCTGACTCTTGTTCTTATATAGATACCTCCCACCCAGAAATGAACATTGTTAGCCCGAGGGAGCAATGTATACAGTACCCTCCCATTCTGACAGTTTTAAAATTGAGTTAAGAGCTGTAGATGCTGCTGCTACTTCTGCTTTCCCTCTTCTGTAATTGCTCTTTACTGTTGCACTACATAGTGCTAATAATGCATGACCTTTTATTTAGTTCTGCTTATATGTTGTGTTTGGTGGAAGGTCTCCCAATTATACAGACTTTTGCAGACAGATTGCAATGCTGACATATCTATAAAATCCCATAATTTTTGCAACATTTCCATTTCCCCTAGGGGGAAAAAATAAAAAACAAAACCCCCAAATCCTCAGGGGAGTCAACTCCCCTTACCCCCCTCTCATTTTTGTAGCACAGCATTCCTTATTTCTCTCTAGCAAAACTGGAAAGATATTAATCTGCTAGCTTCACAGTGTAGTATCAAGTATTTTATCAGAAAGGTTTGAAGCATATCCAAATTTAAGCTCAAGGACAAGGATACTGATTCAGAGAACTGTCATTTTTTGTTTCAGGGTATGCCTTTTGTTTCCATGACACCATCCCAATGTGTTCCTTACCATAGAGTTAAGTTGTGTTCCCACCCTGGGCAGACAGCCTTCTAATCCACTGATTTCAGGACTGTATCTAAAAACGTTCCTTCAGCAGAAATAATCATTGGAACCAAATTGGCTTCTCCCAAAGAATGTCACTCTACCCACAGCAAGACAGAGAAAAAAAATATTTGGGGCAAAGTTGTGACACTAGGAAAATGAATTAACAGCAATAATTAAAGATGTATTTTTACCCTTGCAGATGAAGAAATAAGAGTTGATAGTTCAAAAGTCACGATCCAAAGTGCCACAGCTGTAGGAATTTGCATGCATGCTAGTGAAGTAAAAATAATGTGACATACATGATTTTGAGAGTAATATACCAACCAGGCTACAAGCTGTGGTATGGTGAAGGAAACAACTGTACTGCAAAAGGTAGCCATATGTCAGATGTAATGTATATCATTTTGCTGGGGGAGGGATAGCTCAGTGGTTTGAGCATTGGCCTGCTAAACTCAGGATTGTGAGTTCAATCCTTGAGGGGGCCATTTGGGATCTGGGGCAAAAATTGGGGATTGGTCCTGCTTTAAGCAGGGGATTGGACTAAATGACCTCCTGGTCCCTTCTAACCCTGATGTTCTATGATTCCTTCAATATTCATGGCACACAGCACAAGGAATTCATGCTACTGACATTTATTTTGCATAAGTGGGGTTTGTGAGAGTTATCCTGGACAAAACTTATTGAGTTAAGTTTTCAGAAGCAGATTGTATTAATAAGTATTAAAAGTTGATGTTTTATTGTGGGACTGTATGGAACTTCATTAGGTGTGTGGTGGGCCCGTGCCCCACCCCCAGGCAAAATTGGGCTACAACAGGCCAGAGCGGCTGTGCAGAATGGCAGCCAATCAGAGAGGGCCTGTGGAGGAGCCAATCAGTGCCGAGCAAAGGGCAGCCAATCAGGGCCAGGCTAGGCCCTATATAAAGGCTGTCCAGGAGCGAAGCAGATAGTCCCTCTCAGACTTTTAGAGGGAAAGACCTGTTGCAAGAATGCCAGCTAGATACCTTTCAGACCATGGGCCCTGACCAGAAGGGCCTAGAGGGTGCAAGAGGTCAGAGGGGAAGTGACCCAGGGAGGATGGACAGATGAGGAGGGTGGAGAGACCGCCACTAGAGGGTTCCTGAGTTGAGACCCAGAGCAATAGGTGGATCTGGGACTTCCCCCTTGTACTACACCTGGCTGAAGAGCAGCATGACCTGATACAGGTTGTGACTGGCCCCTGCAACAAAGGGGCTAGACTTTGAGGCTACAGTTGGCCACTAGACCTGGTGTAGATTGAAGACTGCTGATAACACCAAACCCCTGGAAGGGGGTGACACTGGAGCAGTGGGCACTGCTGGAGGGCAGTATCCTGAAGAGGACACTACTGAGAGGGGAGCAACGTGGGTCCCCAAAGCAGCAGAGCAGATAAAGTGCAAGACACCATGCTCAAAAGGTGCTCCATGACTGGACAGAGCAAATTCCTGGAGCAACCAGTGGGAGGTGCCAGCGGTGGTGAGGCTTGACCCCATCACAAGGAGGAAGAACAGATTAATTCAATCTCTGGGAAGTACTGTGATCTTAAAGACTATGTTGAACAACATGGCAGACAAAAGGGGTCTTCTGGGACATTATGTGGAGGGGACTTCAAATTTCCACCTACAGACTCAGCCTTTGAAGCTTTGCCCTGAGGGGGTGAACATTTGTCTACTGATCACCTGTTATATGAAGGCAGTTCAAAGACAAACTGTATGAAAGAGTAACTGACTTGTCTACATTTAAATTGCTAAAGCAGCTCAGCTGCACCACTGTAATGCTTCAGTGTAGACGTTGTCTATGGTGACAGAAGAGATTCTCCCATCGATATAGGTAATCTATCTCCTTGAGAGGTAGTAGGTAGGTCAATGGAAGAAATCTTCCATCAACCTAGCACTGTGTACACAGGGACTTAAGTTGACTTAACTATGCTGCTCAAAGGTGTGTCTTTCACACCCCAACTGACCTAGTTAAACCAACTTAATTTTCTAGTTACTCCTGGGGAAATTCTGCACCAAAAAATTAAAATTCTGGCACGGAATATTTTAAAATTCTACAAAATTCTGCATAGTGTCAAAATAACACAATATAACCACACCAATTTCAATTATTTTGGTAATTTATTTCAAAACACCCATCAGCAAGCATGCCTGTAACAATACTGACTGGAAAAAGATTCAGGAAATGTTCTTTTGACAAAATTTTTATTAGGTATATCATACAGAACTTGAGTAATTTTTTTAAACTACAAAACAAACTTATTTCTTGCATCGCTCAGAAGCAGTGCAAAAGCTTGCAGGAGTCAGGGGTAACAGAGGAGCTGAGGGAAGGATCCTGGGAGTGAACTTGCAGGGTTCATGGGTGTGTGAGGGAGAAGTATGGAAGAGAAGGTTACTTACCTTGTGCAGAAACTGAGGTTCTTTGAGATGTGTGTCCCTGTGGGTGCTTCACTTCAGGTGACTGTGTGCCCCTGCACCTTTAGTCAGAAAATTTTCACAACAGTACCTGGTTGGGTTGCACATGTTCTCTACATCTTGCCCCTGGAGCGGCGGTTGACTAGCATTGTGGAACCAACCTCCCACTCAGTTCCTTGTCTACCATGGTGGATCTTACTAGAACCCCAAAATAGAGGGGAGGAGGATGGGTAGTGGAGCACCCACAGGGACACACATCTTGAAGAACCTCAGTTACTGCATGAAAATTTCTTCGAGTGATGTACCTGTAGGTGCTCCACTTCAGGTGACTGTAAAGCAGTGCTCCTCAATGGGAGGGAGGGGCTTCAGAGTTGGGTCTGTGATCAATGGTAAGACCGTTCATCCTAATGAAGTATTGGATGTTGAGTCCTGCTTAATTGCTCAGTCTTGAATGAATGAGCTGATGCACAACTGACTGCTTTATGTATGCCCGAAATAAGTACACTATTAAGGCAAGCTACTGATGTGGAGAGTGACCTGGTAGAATGTGTTCTAACCCCTGATGGGGGTTGCAGTTCATGTTGACAGATAAATGCATTCTGAAATCCATTTGGAGAGTGTCTGCTTAGATATAGCTTCTCCTTTAGATCTCTCTGTAATAGAAACTGCTTTGGTGCCTTCCTGAATGGTTTAGTCCATTTGAAATAAGACTAGTGCCCTTCTGACATCCAGAGTATGGAATACCCCTTCTTGCCTGCTCTTATGAGGTTTAGGGAAGAATGCAGGAACATGGATGGGTTGGTTGATGTGGAAAGAGGGTAGTTTAGGTAGAAACTAAAGTGGTCTTTCATTAGTGAAGGAAAAAATGGTATATGGGGAGTATGCCATGAGGGTCCCAAGCTCTCCTACATGTCTTGTGAATGTGGTGGTGACAAGGAAGGCTACTTTAATTGAAAGGTGTAATAGAGCATATGTAGCCAAGGGTTTCAGTGGAGATCCAGTAGGGGAATGAAGTAGTAATTTAAGATCCTATAAAAGTGTTGGGACTATGAGTTCAGGGTAGATGTTCTGGACACCTTGTAGGAATAATTTTATAATTGGATGGGCAAAGACTGAGAACTCATACTTCATGGTGAAAGGTTGTGATCACCGCAAGGTCTATTCTGAGTGAGCTCAATAGAAGATCTGATTTTTTTTTTTTAATTATTGTAGTATATAGTCCAGGTCTAGTGGTAGAGGAGAGATAGTGACTCTGATTTGTTTGTTCTGGCACCATGTGTAGAATCTCCCATTTCTGGAGGTAGGCTGAACATGTAGTTACTGTCCAGTATTTAGCAAGATATCCTTCACCTCTTCTGACCAGCTCCTCTTCACTTTGGTATCATGTAGGAGCCATACACTCAGATGGAGTATATCCAGGTTCTGGTGCAAGATCTGTCCTGCATCTTGTGACAGGAAGTTGGAGGAGTCATGGTGGACATGCTAACATCTGTTTTAGGTATGGACACAAAGTTTGCCTGAACCATGTGTGTACTATCAAGATGACTATGGATTGGCTGGTATTGATCTTTTGTATAACCCCAACAACAATGGGGTAGGAGGTAAAGTGTAAAGAAGAGATGCATCCCATTTGAGGAGGAAAGTGTTGCCAAGCCCTCTCTGGAGCAAAATGTTGGTCATTTTCTGTTCTTACTCTTGGCAAATAGATCTATTCTGTGGAATCCCCATTGTTGGAATATGTCCCGTATCACTGAGGTGTTTGTTTCCCACCCATGATCATGGGAGAACTTTCTGCTTAACATGTCTGCTGTGGTGTTCTGACATAGATAGGCAGTGGATACGGTGATGTTATGTTGGATGTACAAGTTCCACAGTCTTAAGGCCTTGGTGCAAAGGGTGTGTGGCCTTGCTCTTCCCTGTTTATATGGAACATGCAGGTGATGTCCGTCAGGATTTGTATGGCTTTGCTTTTTATCACAGGCAGAAAGCATGCATATGCATTGTGAACTGCTCACAGTTCCAGAATGTTTAAGTGCAGTGTTGATTCTGAAGGAGGCCACCTGCCTGGTACTGTTAGGTTGTTTAAATGGGCACCTCAGCCCACTAAGGAGGCATCCATTGTGATTATCATTGTGAAGGGAATCTGTAGAAAAGGGACCCCTGCAAACACATTGTGCAAATGTGTCCACCACTGTAGTGTTCTTGACCCCTTGCTCAGATTGTGTTTATGTGAAATGTACAATTTCCTGAGCCACCCTTGCAGGCAACACATATGTAATCTGGCACGTTTTACCAGGTGGTTGCTGCCATGTGGTCTAATAGTTAGAGGCAAGACCTAGCAAATGTTTGTCGACTATTTACTGCAGTGTTCAGGTTCACTAGGGCTGCAAATCTATATAGCAGGAGGAAGGCTTTCACGTCCGATAAGGTTAGGTGAGCCCCAGTGAATTCTAGTTCTTGCACTGGTGTCACCATTGTCTTTTGAATGTTTATTTGAAGGCTGAGTTCTGTAAAGAGTAACATTCTCTTTTGTAAAAAGAAAGAAGTACTTGTGGCACCTTAGACTAACAAATTTATTTGAGCATAAGCTTTTGTGAGCTACAGATTACTTCATCAGATGCATTCAGTGGAAAGTACCGTGGGGAGATTTATATACACAGAGAACATGAAACAATGGGTATTATCATACACACTGTAATGAGTGATCAGGTAAGGTGAGCTATTATATGCAGGAGAATTCGGGGGGGGGGGGGGGCTTTTGTAGTGATAATCAAGGTGGGCCATTTCCAGCAGCTGACAAGAACGTCTGAGGAACAGTGCAGGGTGGGGGTGGGAATAAACATGGGGAAATAGTTTTACTTTGTGTAATGACCCATCCACTCCCAGTCCTTATTCAAGCCTAAGTTAATTGTATCCAGTTTGCAAATTAATTCCAATTCAGCAGTCTCTTGTTGGAGTCTGTTTCTGAAGTTTTTTTTGTTGTTGAAGAATTGCCACTTTTAGGTCTGTAATTGAGTGACCAGAGAGATTAAAATGTTCTCAGCTTGTGTTGGGACTCAGCAACCTCTTCCAGGGGGATTTGGAGCAGGTCTACGATTCTTTTAAACAGCTCCTGAAATTGCTTAAAATAGTCTCCTGTTGTAGGTAGCAAAGGCATGATGGTTTTGTCTGGAGAGGAAAAAGTCTTAATGGCAAGAGTAGCCTCCTGATCTAGAGTCTCCTCTGTTTCCTCAAAAGTCTCTTCAAGGTGCTCACAGGGTCCTGCCTCTGACATTGATGGGGATTATCTCTGTATTGCCATGGAGGTATTGGGGTGGGTGGGCTTGGAGTAATGTGGCCTACATACCACCCACGGGTCCCAGTTCAGCCATTGTGGCAGGAATGGCATTGGTGGTGGCATGGATGTCCATACCACCCCTCGGTGCCAGCTCTGGAATGGTATCCTGGCTGTTCCTGTAGCTCTGATCTGATGCTCCCCTGTATGGATGAAGAGTGTTGAATGAAAACACATCTCCGTCCTCTTGTCTTCCTCCTTGTGAGGGGGAAAAAAGAGGGGCAGATTTGTTGTCTGGTGTATATTGGTATTGAACACTATATTGGTATTGAAAAGGGGTGACATGGTGCCATAGGAACTGTGAAGTCCTTATGCTGGAGGAACTGTTGTGTTCCAAGAGGTCTCGGTACCAATGAGGCACCTGTAGTTGTGGTGATGCCAGGAACTGCTGTGGTACCAGGAGGTGTTGCAGCATCGGAACAATCAGTGTTGATGGTATCTGTACCAAAGGAGGTAAAGTAGACTTTGGTACTGGTATCTCTGGGCTATATGCCAGAGAGCGAGAAGATTGCTCTGTAAACTGAGGTGCTGCAGAAGTGCTTGGTACTGAGTGTGTCACTGCTGCAGTCAGTGTTGTGGTAGAAGAGGCAATCCTGTCTCTGCCATCTTTCTGAGCCCCTGCCTGCTTATGGTCTTAGGAACTTCCGATACTGCTAAAGCCAAACTACTCATAGGTACTTAGCTACAGCATGATCAGTACCAATGATGTTGAACACTTCTTTTTGGAGTTTGTCTTTGTAGAAGTGGTAGCTCTCTTCCTCTCCCCTTTTTTAAAGATACAGGTCCTTCCCTGTGCAGAGTTGGTGAGGGAGATCTGTCACATCCTGAGGTAGGCAACCGGGAGGAGTTTGCGGTCCCAGGTCTGAGGCCAGGTGGAGAGAGCTCTCCATAAGGACAAGTTTGAGCTTAACATCCCTTGCTTTCCTGGCATGGGCCTTAAGGTTGTGGCAAAGAGTACTTCTTGGGTACATGCATTTGCCACAAGCAGTGGACAGACTGGATATATCAGTCTGAAACTGGAATTGCCTTTTGGCAGGAAAGGCAATGTTTAAAATCCAGAGACCTGGGCATTCTCAGGTGAAGTTATCCCCAAAAAGGAATGAACAAAATGTAATTTTTTTTCAATGGGGGGAAAACAAGTTTTCCTATCTACTACTATATAGCTAACCCCTAAATCTAGATCTGAGGCAAGTCATGTATAAGCACTGCTGGAGCTCCAACTCGTACCAAGCACAGATGAGAAGGAACTTGAAGGGTAGAGGGGAGCGTTGGTTGCACAGCACTTGACTGCACCATGGGCATGAGATGTGCAGAATGCACATGTGGCCCAACTGGGTACTGCTGTTGAAATTCTTTAACTAGAGGTGCAGGGGAACACAATCACCTGATGTGGAGCAACTACAGGGACATCACTCGAAGAAGAACGGTGGGGGGGTATTAGGGAGCCTCCCCCTTGAAGATCCTGGCAGACTGCTAGCCACATCCATCCATTCAGTCAGGCACATCTGTCCCTTTCCCTGTGTTCCCCTGCACTCCCTCCCTCCTGTCCCCATGTGACCCTACAGCTCCCCTCCCATTTATCCCCTGTCCCAATGCTGTCACCCCCACTAGTGCCTAAACCCATGGCCCAGTCTGTCCTCCACACTAGCCCTTCTGAACCCCTGTCAGTAATCCCCCAACAATCCTGTGTGCTCAGCTCTGTCTCCCTGGTGCCTCATCAGCTGGCCCCACTGTGAGGAATACAGCCTCTCTGGGCAGCTGCCCTTTCTTCTGATGCCACAGCTCCTCTGGTGGGTGAAAGGTATAACTGCAGTGCCTCTCCAGCAGAATCTGTATTCCGCAGAGAAGAAAAAATCTGCAGGGGGACATAAATTCTGTATGTGCACAGTGGTGTAGAATTCCCCCAGGAGTACAGAATCATAGGACTGGAAGAGACCTCAAGAGGTCATCTAGTCCAGTCCTCTGCAATTATGGCAGGACTAGGGAGGTTTAGGTTGGATGTTAGGAAAAACCTTTTTCTCTAGGAGGGTGGTGAAGCACTGCAACGGGTTACCTAGGGAGGTGATGGAATCTCCTTCCTTAGAGGTTTTCAAGGTCAGGCTTGACAAAGCCCTGGCTGGGATGACTTAGTTGCAGATTGGCCCTGCTTTGAGCAGGGGGTTGGACTAGATGACCTACTCAGGATATCATTCCAACCTGATATTCTATGACTAAGTATTATCTAGACCATCCCTTACAGGTGTTTGTCTAACCTGCTCTTAAAAATCTTCAATGATGGAGATTCCACAACCTTGCTAGGCAACTTATTCCAGTGCTTAACAACCCTGACAGCTAAGAAGTTTTTCCTAATGTCCAACCTAAACCTCCCTTGCTGCAATTTAAGCCCATTGCTTCTTGTCCTATCCTCACCAGTTAAGAACAATTCTTCTCCCTCCTCCTTGTAACAACCTTTTATGTACTTGAAAATTATGTCCCCTCTCAGTTTTCTCTTTTCCAGACTAAACAACCCCCTTTTTTTTTTTCAACCTTCCCTCATAGCTCATGTTTTCTAGACCTTTAATTGTTTTTTGTTGCTCTTCTCTGGACTTTCTCTAATTTGCCCACATCTTTCCTGAAATGGGGCGCCCCGAACTCCGTTTGAGGCCTAATGAGCACAGAGTAGAGTGGAAGAATTACTACTTGTGTCTTGCTTACAACACACCTACTAATACATCCCAAAATGATGTTTGCAATAATGTTACACTGCTGACTCATACTTAGCTTGTGGTCCACTATGACCCCCAGATCTCTTTCTGCATTACTCCTTCCTAGGCAGTCATTTCCTATTTTGTATGTGTGCAATTGATTGTTCCTTCCTAAGTGGATAACTCTCTGCATTTGTCCATATTGAATTTCACCCTATTTACTTCAGACCGTTTCTCCAGTTTGTCTAGATCACTTTGAATCATAATTCTAACCTCCAAAGCACTTGCAACCCCTCCTAGCTTGGTATCATCCAATCACTACCAACCTTCTCAGTAAAAACCAAAACAAAGAAGTCATTAAGCACCTCTGCCATTTCCACATTTTCTGTTATTTTTCCCTCTTCGTTGAGTAATGGGTCTACCCTGCCCTGGGTCTTCCTCTTGCTTAGAATCTATTTGTAGAATGTGTTCTTGTTACTCTTTATGGATATAGCTAGTTTAACACATTTTGTGCCTTGGACTTTCTAATTTTGTCCCTACATACTTGTGTTATTTATACTCATCCTTTGTAATTTGACCCAGTTTCCACTTTTTGTAGGACTTTTTTTTTTAATTATTTTTAGATCATTGAAGATCTCCTTGTTAAGCCAAGGTGGCCTCTTCCCATACTTCCTATCTTTCCTATGCAGTGGGATAGATTGCTCTTGTGCTCTAAATGTCTTTGAAAAATTGCCAACTGTCTTTAATTGTTTTTCCCCTTAGACTTGCACTGCATATGATCTTACCTACCAGCTCCCTGAGTTTGCTAAAGTCTGCCTTTAGTGTAGACCAGCCCTTACTCATATGTGCACTTGTTCTGAGCTGAAGCTGTGATGAACTTGCCACCCAGGGCAGTGGGGAACTGTGGTCACATTTGAAGGACCAAAGCCCTTGCTGTAGTTAGGGATCTCTGGTAAGCTTATTAGCGTGTGTGTAGGTTCTTTTATTGTTTTAAATATGTTTTACCTGTAATGCTTTTACCTTAAAAAAAACTTACTTGCTTAGAAAGAGCTGTGTGATAACTTAACAGTGGCAATGATAAGGTTTTCCATCTCTGAGGACAAAAGGAAAGCAGCCTGACTTTGCTGGGGAGGGCGCTGTGCAGTCTGAAAATGCTCCATTCAGGAGAAATAGACACACTGGTTCCCACCCAAGAGGGGTAATGGCTGTGGGGCTGGGAGCCTGGAGTGGGTGCACTTACTGGATCACAGATGGGAAATACAGGTGCAGTTGCCCTTACGTGTGACAGGCTTCCTTCCTCCATTTTCTGCAATGGCTCACAGTCAGTTAGGAAGTAAACTGGGAGAGTGATCTATGCTTCAATAAATGCATTCCCATTTGCATCTTCGTTTTGAGTATCTGCTATCTGTACTACTCCTTCACTAGGCATATGATGTGTTGGATTGCTTGTGGAGTAAGGTACTACTAAGTGTGAGCAGTGGTGACAGAATCAAATCCAAAAAGACCAGGAGATCTACTCCACAGAAGAAGCATATTTACCTAGTTATATATAGGAGGGGGAGCAAGAAGATCCAGGTTCTTGTCCTGTCTCTGCCACAGATTTTCTCTGACCTTGGATAAGGTCAATTCACCTCTTCATAGTTCAGCTTCCCCATATGTGAAATGGAGATAATTGTTCTAAAGATGATGGAAGCCTTGTTAGAGTAATTAGAAAAGGGATTCATTATTTAAGGAAAGAGGCAACATGATCTCTTGGAACATCCCATTCACTAAGTTATCTACAGTGGGAGTGTTAGAGTGGTCTATTCTGACACATTGTATAAAATGTGTGGTAGAGTTCTTAGAAAAAGTGAATGTGACTAATTTTTTAACTCCTTACTGAGAAATCTGCATGACCAAAAAGGAATAGCTTTTGTGAATACATAATGATGCACATGACTGTATGAGGTGTACAGAAATAACATGTGTACCATTGATAAACTCCTCATGTTTGTGAAAGTCCCACTCATACTTGGATACAAGTGTAGTGATGCAATATATTTAATACAAAAATATCTTGATCTGATTGAAACATACTTTCTCAGATTTAGTATAGCATTCAGGATATATTTGGGGTTTTTTTGGCTTGTCAACTCTTATGTATAGCAAAACAATTACAAAAACACAAAATGGAAGAAAAATCAGATTGAAAATTGTGAGAAGAGATGTAAAACTATCACAAATTCTGGACACAACTTTTGCACTCAGCAATACCTACTCAGTGTGACTGAAATCAAATTTTGCCCCAAATCTCTCTATATCACTTGAAGTGTGAGCCCAACAGAGTTTTAAGTAAAATTTGGGAGAATCTGTAACAATTGAGAATCTGTTTACATGAATCCAAGATGTAATTCTTGCTGTTGTAGTAACAGCAGCCTACATCTCTCCTGACCATTGTTTAACAGAAAATTTAAAAAGACTGGAGTTTTACTTTATTAAGGAAACCATGATTTCCTAGGCTGAAGCTGTCTTCCAGTGCACCATAATTCACTCAGCCTGTAGCTTTGGGCATTATATCCCTTTGTCACTTATATTTTCAACCCAGGGGTTAATACCTCTCTCTAAACTTGTACCACAGGCAATATATATTATATATTGCATAGTTAGTATGTCATTGATTGTCAGATGTATTGAGTTAACAAGTAAGAAATATATCAAGTAAAAACTTAGCAGTTGCTTCAAGGTTCTGTGCAGCAGATGTTTAATGGCTTCACACACAGACAGAAGATTTGTTTGGAGACTGCCCTGGAATTAATTTAGTACGATATACTGTCAAACTCTAGAGCAAGAATATCACATTACTCTTATTTAAGGTATACTAGAAGCCTTCAGAGTTTTAAAGAATTGTATGGAAGGTACTAAAGAGTAAGCCTAGATTTCTCAAAATACTTGTAAATAAAACACTTTTCTGTTTGTATGTGCTCCAGAAAAAAAGGCATTTCTGTAAGTGAGAAGTGTATCTGACCTGAGCTAAATACAAATTCCTATTTTTTTAGAATTTTGTTTTTATTTGCTATATTTTCACCACTGACTGATAATTACAATGAAACTAAATGACTGGGAAACCCTATACATTAAAAACCTAACTCTCTAATCATATGTATGTAGACAGATCAATATAAAGAATAATATTAATGTGGCTATGAATACATTAAATAAAGATAGGCCTGAATTTTCAAAAGTGACTGATTGCAGCTACTTAAGTTGATCCACCTAAACAGGTCTGATCTTTTTCAAAGAGCAGGTACTCAGCACATTCAAAAATTCCAGCCCCTACTTGGTGGGTGAAGTTGGATACTCAAAAATCAGAAACAGCCAAATCATTTTTGAAAATTTAAGCTGAGTTTATACAGATAAATATGCTTAATGGATAAGGGGTGTGTGTGATAGGGTTTACAGATGTGGCCCTTCTCTCGCTTTTCATGAGGTGCTAGGGCGAAGGGTGATGAGGGAGGAAGGCCTGGTCCCTATCCAGGCTTCTCCCAATTAAATTAATTAAACCCTGGTCCCAAAACAGTTATTTCAGGCTGCAATCACCACACAATGAAATTAATTTTCCCCCTTCTTCCACTGACAAGTCCCAAAACAATGAATGTAGCTGCCACCCAGTCCCCCACAAATTAAGTCCCATTCTACCTCTCTGCATGGCTTCACTGCTTCTGCTCCCCCACCCAATCCTCCCAAGCAGTTGAAGTCCTGGACTCCATCCCTACCGCTGTTCTGGACCCTGCTCACCTTCTGACTACCGCTCTCCCCATATTCTCCTCCTGCCCTCAAGGAACAGAGAGGGAGTACAGCAGCAGATGCTGTTTTCCAGCAGAGGAGAGGGAAGAGGCTAGGCCAGGGGACACTCCAGAGAGGAACAGGAGAGGAAGGAAGAATTGGAGTCTCCCAGCCTGGGAAGAACTCAGCTGTTCAGGGCCTGCTCATTTCTTCCTCCTCCACCTCTCTGTGAAAAATGCAGTAGGCAGCCTGCTCCCTCCTCATCCAGAAAGCCTCTCAAGCTGTGGTGCTCCTTCCCTAGGAGCCTGTGCCTGTTCCTTGGAGAGAGAGAGAGCAAAGCAGAGGAAGACAGGGCTCCAGAATTGCAGAAGAAGGATCTCCTTTCGCTTCCCCCCCAGTTGCAGCTGCTCCCAGACTCCATGTGAGAGTCCAGGAAGAATAAGCTGTAATGGGGAACAGTCAGTGAAGCAGCCAGAGTTTTCCTAAGGAGGCAGCCCAGGTTACCTGCCAAATAGCATAGGTTTCAGCATGCACTTCATTCCCAATTTCCTCACTGGCATGATCCTGCTTTACACATGTGCTGCATTCCAAGAGGTACACACATGTATATAGTATTCCTCTTCTCCCCCTTCACACTGTCATATATGTCTATGCAGAACTGCCATCTCTTCTTCTTTAGTGGGCCCAGAAGCAGAAGGGGTGGAGGAGACAGGGTTAGGAAATCATAATCTGGCATAATGGGAAACTGAGAACCGGGTTAGGGACCTCTCTCCCTTCCTCTCCCACCAGAAAGCCCATCAGCAGCCAGGACATTTCCACCCCTCCCAATACAGAGGCTGGGATCATCAGTTTGTAGTAGTGTTGGTCTATGGGTGGGTGGAGGTGCTGTGTCCCTTGGGAACAATACACTTGAGAGGTCAGCTGCCCCCTATATTTAGGTTGCCTAATATTTTACTATATTTTTAAGAGATCTGGCCTGTGATAATTTGCAGCAATTTGGTAGGATGATAGTCCTGAAGTATGGATTGCACAGACAACCTTAACTCCAGCATTTCCAAACAAACACACACACAACTATTGGCCTGATTTGCAAAGGTGTTGAGCTCCCTACAACCCATTTGACATTAAAGGGAGCACAGGTGCTTAGCATCTTTGAGCAATACATTGTATATGTATAAACTATATGCACATTAGTCACTGGCTTGTGATTCAATAAACAAAGTGGGAATTGAGAGGTAAATTCTGTAAAAGGCACTATCGTGCAAACTACCTTCCAACATTTCATAATATTTGGGTAGTTTTTGCTTCTGTTCATCAAATGTCAACTATCTTAGCACAAAGATTAATTAAATGATAAAAATGCAGTGACCCTTTTGACTCTGAGGGAAGATATGATTAAAAAAAATACAAAACACGTGATTTGAACTCAGGAACGTTTGAAATAGCAGAGATGCTATCCAGTAGAGTACATACTGTTTGGTGAATATACATGGGAAATTGCAGACATTGCCTGATTCTGTACCCTTTACTGAAGCAAAACTACCACTGACATCTAAACATATTGAGAATGATGAAAGAAGGAATAAGAGTATTGAACATAAAGGCTAGAAAGTTCAATGAAAGTTCACTCCATGATCTAAAAATACATTATAAGAAGTTTAACTAAAAATAGGTTTGATTTATTGTTTTTTGCTTCTTCAACAAAAAAAGAGATAAAGAAAAAACATTTTGATATGTTCACTACAAATGTTTGCATAAAAGATATTTGTTCAAAAGATTCACACCAGTGACTTAATCTGTAGAAGAACAAAAAATAAGATTATCTATCAAATTTAGTTCTATATAGATAAGAAAAGTAGTACATTTACTCAAATTTGTGATTTTGGTGACTATCTCCACTCAGTTTATGATGTTCCAATTATCATAATTCTCCATAAACATATATGCTTCTAATTTTGTGATGTTACATTTTTCTACCAATATTCATATGTAAAGCATTTAGCTGTTTAGTTATCATTTCCTTCTTTCATCCTTCTTCTTTACAGACTTTTCCCTAAGTATTTGCTAGTATGACAAATCTCCTTTATATATCTTTCGCTTCTCATTCCAGATTTGAAGAAAGACCAATGAAAAGTCAGAGGGCCAGATTTGTCTCTGGCCTTTTTTCTGGTGTGTAGAAAAGGGGCAAGGATCCTTTCTCCTACGCAGAAGGGCCAGGGATAAATCAATCCACGTGCTTAAGCGAACACAGGCCAAGATTTTCAAAGATACTTAAGTGCCAAATTCCTGTTGAAATCAAAGGGAATTGGGTGCCCAAATACCATTGAGGATCTGGGCCACAGAGATTGCTCTCTCCTACTGGTCTTGGGGTCACACATCACTGCAAAGTGAGTGGGAAGAACAGGTGTCAGGCCCAAGGCCTTAAGTGAGTTGCACCAACTTACAGAGTGGGCCATGCACAAAGCGGGGGGGGGAGGCATCTCCTGTCCCATGGGTGCTTGTCTGTACTTGTGAAAGACTTGTATACAGGCACCTGGCTTTCAGTGCAATGCCACTGTCAAGGTTTCTTCCCCACTCTGAACTCTAGGGTACATAACTTCCTAAGCTTATTTTTACCAGCTTAGGTTAAAACTTCCCCAAGGTACAAACTATTTTCCTTTTTCCCTTGGACTTTATTGCTGCCACCACCAAGCGTCTAACAGATATATAGCTGGGAAAGAGCCCGCTTGGAAACTTCTTTCCCCCCAAAATCCTCCCTAAACCCCCTTTCATGGGGAAGGCCTGATAAAAATCCTCATCAATTTGCATAGGTGAACACAGACCCAAACCCTTGGATCTTAAGAACAAGGAAAAAACAATCAGGTTCTTAAAAGAAGAATTTTAATAGAAGAAAAAGTAAAAGAATCACCTCTGTAAAATCAGGATGGTAAATACCTTACAGGGTAATTAGATTCAAAACATAGAGAATCCCTCTAGGCAAAACCTTAAGTTACAAAAAAGACACAAAAACAGGAATATCCATTCCATTCAGCACAGCTTATTTTCTCAGCCATTTAAAGAAAACAGAATCTAACGCATATCTAGCTAGATTACTTACTAAGTTCTAAGACTCCTTTCTGTTCCCAGCAAAAGCATCACAGAGACTCCTTTGTTTCCCCCCCCTCCAGCTTTGAAAATATCTTGTCTCCTCACTGGTCATTTTGGTCAGGTGCTAGCGAGGTTATCCTAGCTTCTTAACCCTTTACAGGTGAGAGGGGTTTTCCTCTGGCCAGGAGGAATTTTAAAGGTGTTTACCCTTCCCTTTATATTTATGACAGCCACTTACAACATTTCTGTCATTCTCTCATGTTACCTGGAATTTCTGCTCCCCTCTTGAACATCCCTCTTTTCTGCCTGCACACCTACATCACCATCATATGTTAAGGGAAACTGAGGTGGATACTGGTTTTGTCCTTTTGTGTTCTGTCTAGTGCATTGTTTCAGGAATTCCAAGGGATTTTTTTAGGCCTTTTTCCCTAACATGAAATATATAACTAGAATAATGTTGCATACTCCCTGAACTGGCTCATTCATCCTCTTCAGATACCATGGTGATGAGCACGTTTTTAAAATACATAGTTTTTGCTAGATAATAGCCACAACACTTAAACTAGGAAAACAAATCTCAACCCTGTTATTAAACTTTATCATTCAGCAGAACAGACTGTCCATAAAACACCACATAATTTCCTATTTTATTACTCCCTTTGATCCTCTACCACATTGTAGCATCTCTCCTCTTTCTAAGCCTATAATGACCCTCTTTAGATCATGGTTTGACAATCTTAGCTGACAGTTTCTGCAGAATTAAAATTTCATTGTGTGTGTGTGTGCGTGCATATATATACACACACAGAGAGTTTAAGTTGCTAATGTGATATCAGTGCAGCACTATTTCCTTAAATATTAAGACAAACACATCAGATGCTGACACCTTCTTCAGCTGCTTTGTATGACTTTGGCAGCACAGGGTATCCACAATACTGACTTAACTAACCAGTGAAAAAGTCTCCTAGTGTGAGAAATATCAGGGTAACACACAGCCACTTTGGCACTTCTTACACAACCCCCCTACCCCACCCCAACTCCTAACATAAGGGGTATGTAGCAGAGTGACTGTCCCCTTAAGGGGATGCAGGGACTAAGGGTCAGTCAACACCTGTTCCATGGTGTGTCCCTTTAAGGTTTCGGGGATTTTGGAGTGGATGGAAGCCTAGGAAAGAGCAGAAGCAGGTGTTGGGAGAGAGGAAGTGGTCTCATGGGATAGTCAGTAACCCAGGTTTCCCCAAACACTATCTCTTTAAGTGCTCCAAGACCAGGAGCCTGGTAGAGTGGGTTGAGCAACGCTCCCTTCTCTCACTGCCAATGGGGACAAGCACTGGGAAGGAAGGCTGTATATATTCTGACTCCTCTTTCAGAACAGGTGAGACACCAGCAATGTAATGGACTGAGCTAAGGCTGAAGCTGGCCTGAACTGACACAAACCATACGGAGTGCTGTGCAACTCCTGCACCAGAAAGAGAGATCTGACCAAGTCCACACAGATCCAAGGATGACAATTCAGGGACACCTGAGTCCAGGAGGGGAAGCCTGACTGAACTTCTAAAGACTCAAAAAAAGTGGGTTGTGGGACTCCTGAATGAAGGACAGGAGTGGGGTCTGAGGGCTAAGAGTGGGTTTTGAGGAAAAAGATAAAGGCTAAGTATGAATTAGAGAACTTACAGCAGCATAGCTGTACCAATGCAGCTGTGATGCTGTAATATCTCTTGTGTAGCTGCTCTATACTGACAGGAGAGAGCTCTCCCATTGACGTAGCACTGTATACACTACACTTATGCCGGCAAAACTTATGTCACTCAGGGGAGTGTTTTTTCACATCCCTGAGCAACATGGGTTTGGCAGACATGAGTGGTCATGTGGACATGGCTTAAAGAAATAAGACCCCAGAAAGGGAAAATATTGTTTAAGTACTCAGGCCTGTAAGTTATTACCAAGAATTAAAGGGGAAACTTAGGCAGAGTGCCTGCAGAGCCACTGCAGGCCACAAGTGGTACTCTGGGAAGGCATTAATCTACAGGGAATGCCTGGGGATTCACTATGCTGTTGCTACCAGGAAAGCCTTTCTGGGCTACAGGCAGCCAAGCATAAGTTAGAGCAGTCCTGAGGCTACTGTAACTGACACCAGAGATCAGTCAATTCCCAGTGGACCAAGGATTAGTTGCCCCTCTAAGTGGAAACAGATGCTAGGGCCTTGCTTATCATTTCCCTAATGACAAAAAAATCAGTGACGTGGAACAACTTCTTTTATTTACATCAGCCCTGAAACACAGGTGTCCACGAACATCACATAGGTAAAAACTCTGTTACTTTAATCTCAGCCAAAACATGTCAGGATCCCAAGGAGAACCTCTGCATCAAAAATTTACCCTAGTCAGAAAGATTAAGGCAAAAAGCAAACTCTCCTGATGATAGCATAAGCTCATTCAAAGAACCAAAAACCAATGCCATCTCCACATTTCTTTAAAGTCTGAACTGTTCTCAAGTGCTACCAAAAAAGGACATAAGAGTACATGTGACCATCTAGTGACTTCCGCCATGACACCTCTCTATCCTATTCCTCTTTATTGAGTTCTGCTTAACACAGTTCAGATAGAGCCCATGTTGGGACCAAAAGTTTTGAGAAGTGTGAATTACTGAAGAAAGGTCTAATTGTGTTGTTCATCCTGAACACATCTGTTGCTCTGCCTTAGTACCACCACCTCTTTCACATTCTTATATCTGTATTTCACTCTCTCTTTCACAATGGCTATATATCTGGAACTTCTGGAAGTCCTCTTTCCATCTTCCCCAAACCTGTGAAAGTACTCAAAGAGTAAGAAAATTTTTCCACTGACATTGGATGATATGTCAAGGAATGACTTAGGGCATGAGTTCTCAACTGGGGGTCATGCCCACTCTCCCTCTTTCTTTATGGCAGTTTGGGAAGGGGGCCCCAACATAGGCACTGACTTCATCATTTGCTGGGGGGGTGCTTGATCCCCGCTCCACCCCAGGCCTCATCCCCCTTCACCTCTTCCCTCAAGGCCTCACCCTGCCATGCCTCTTCCTGCCCCCACTGTACATCTTCCTGCCCCATTCTGCCCCCTCCTCTGAGCACCCCAGCCTCACTACCCCACCCCCAGTGCCTCCTGCCTGCTGCAGAACAGACGATTGCGGCAGGTGGAAGGCGCTGAGAGGGAGGGGAAGAAGCTGACTGTTGGGGCCCGCTAGCAGGTGGGAGACCCTGGGGGTGAGGAGGAGGAGCTGATTGGTGGGGCCGTTGGTGGGTACTGAGCACCCACTACTTCTTTCCACACAGGTGCTCCAGCCCCAGAGCACCCACAAAATCAGTGCCTATGGGTCCCCAAACACTTTTCTGTTGTTTCATGAGATCACAACTGAAAAGGGTTGAGGGCCTCAAGTAGTCCCACCTATTATCTTATTTATACAAGTTTCTTATCTGAAAAGAAATATTTATATATTAAAGTAATAACATACTTAGAATGTTTGTTTGTTTGTTTTCTAATTTCCCTCCTCCCCTCAAACAGTTCTCTTTTGGTTTCATAATGAAGGAGAAGATAAACAATCGTATTTGATTTGGTTTCCAGGAAGCAAGGGTTTTTGTTTTTTTTCCTTCTTCCCCTTCAAGGGTATTTGTTAAGTAGAATATGGCCACCTCCTTGTATGCCAGATTGGTGAGATTATTAATACAGGAAAATAAATTAAGTGGGTTATGTTGCTTAAATTAATGGATAGGGAAATAATTCAGTCTTACGAACAAAAATAAAAAAGAGATAATTTTCATTTTAAAATATTTTATCTCCAGTTATGTTTTATCCTGTTCAATGCTCAGACCCTTCATTACTCTCTTGCTATTTTGTTTTACATCTATATTATATTTGTGTCCTTTCAGTTCTCCCTGGTTTTAGTTTAATTTTCCCTGAGTCTGGTAACTTTTTGTTTATTTTCATGTGTTCTTGCTTTCTTTTGAACAAATTGTTTTCCAAATTGATTCTCTTTTGTTTTTCTAGTTGTTCTGTTAGTTTTATTTATCTTTACTTTTAGAGACAAAGGTGGGTGAGGTAATATTTTTATTGGACCAACTTCTGTTGGTGAAAGAGAATGTGTTGAGCTACATCTGAATAAGAGCTCTGTGTATCGCAAAAGCTTGTCTATTTCCCCAACAGATGTTGGTCCAATAAAATATATTACCTCATCCAACTTGTCTTTCTAATATCCTGGGACCAAGACAGCTACAACAACACTGCAAACAATATATTTTTCCCTTTTTCAATGCCCTGCACACATCTGTAACTGCATTATTATAGATGAAGCGGGTAGCACCATCTGTACTTAAGCTTGTCCAACCCTTTCCATTATAAAACCTTCTTTTCAGTTGCTTACAATTTTGCCAAACTTTACTTGTCTGGGCTGAAATTTTTGATGATGGGTATTTGCCTAATGCTGAATGTATTTATCTATTTTTATAAGTGTCAATATAGTTCAACTGTTTGTGACAGTGAGGTTAGAAAAAATATGTTGTTTAGCCCATCTTTAAAAAAATCTCAGAACACTTTCAGGCACTTGAAATTTGCCAGGGGTAGCCTTTATATCAGGGATGTATCTTTTGCTGTTACCATGAAAATCTGCCCAAATTATGAGATTTTAGAACATCTAAATCCATACAGGCTCAACAGAGACCCATTAGAGGTTGACAGCTAAATTCTCCAAAGGTTCAGTATGGAGCATGCTCCAGCCCTGCACAGCCCCTACCTGTGACTGGAAGGTGCATGTGCCATCCCCACAGACCACCTGAACATGCTTCATCCCTGGCCTCCAGGAGCTAAGCAATTGCTCTTCCTGGCTGCTGTGGGCCACTGTGGCACCAGGCACTGAAGCTGAAAGCAGGGGAAATGTCTCCATTGTCCTGTTAGTGCTCCCGCTGCTGGCACCAATGCAGCATGGAGGATGAACAGCCTAACTCAAATGCAGAGGAAATGGGAATGAGAGCTGGACCTGGGGGTGGCAGAAGTTGTACACTGGATCAAAGAGCGTGGGGGAGGTGGTAGTGGGGGAAACTACAGGTAAGATTGGGACAGGCTTGGCAAGGAGACTGAGACAAGGAACCACAGGTGGAGAAACTGGAATGAGGAATCTAGGCATTGACTGGGACCCAGGTTTGGGAATTACGTTCGGGCTCAGGGAGCTCAGAGGAGGAGACATGGACTGCATGGACTGGGTAAGGAAACAGACTGCAGTGGAAGAGTCCAAGGAGTGGAGACTGGGTCTGGGAAAATAAACAGGGGGATAGACATTCAACTGCCTGAACCATGAGAGCATCCTTTCTCTTCCTGCAGTCCTCTGCCTCATTCACAAACCACCTTCTAAATTCTGCAACAAATGAGGCAGAAGTAGGGCTGTCAAGCGACTAAAAAAAATTAATTGCAATTAATCACGCTGTTACACAATAATAGAATACTATGTATATAAATATTTTTGGATGTTTTCCACATTTTCAAATATATTGATTTCAATTACAACACAGAATACAAAGTGTGCAATGCTCACTTTATATTTATTTTATTATAAATATTTGCAGTGTAAAAATAAAAGAAAACTTATTCTGACTATCCCAGAAACAAATTATTCCTAGCATGTATGTATGCTTCATCATATCACAACCTTAACACTGATGAAAAATAAAAACACTATCCTTTCACCGGTGATCTAAAATATAAATATAACAGAGAATCTTTTGAAAAAGAAAATCAATATCTAAGTCTAAACTCTATGTCTAATTTATGACAGGCTCCTGTGATTGCCCTATAGCCCAAAGAGCTATCCAGAATCTCTGACATGCTCTTCCAGCATGCCCCCTACTTCAGGGCTTCCGAGGGGATCCTCAGAAGGCCGCCATATTAATGTTCCCCACAGTGCCGGTAATGGGGGAATCCTTCCCTGTCAGGACAGAGCCCCTTCACAGTGTTCCAGCCCTTGTATATTGCCAAAGGGGATGGAGAGAGGAAGACGATCTTGCCCAATTTATTTATAATGGCTTTTTCTACTCATTTTATTGCTTTTAACTGTTTAGGTTTTGTAAAAGGAAGAGCTTTTTTCATTTGTACACATACAAATATGTGTATTCCCAGATACACAGCATTAAATTGGAATTAATGTTGAGAGAACATATCAGTAATTAATGGATAAAAGTATCAAAATGTTGTAATTATCCCAAATTCACGCATTATAAACCGAGGAAATTTATAGTTAATATTAAATTTAGAAGAAATTCAAATATGTGAAGTTATGGAAATGCATAGTTAATGCACTCAAAAAGCCTTAATTTTATCTTGTAGCGACACCATCTAATAACCATATAATTATGATAAAGACATTTTAGTGTTTGTGGTCCTGGAGTAGATTAAATTATTTTTTTAAAGATCGATTAGTTTTACCTTTCCCTACCCCCACCTCATGGCACTACCTGAATGGTTGAGAAGCCAGATGGACATACATACCTAGCATGTTAAATTAGATGAATAATTTAATAATAATAATTTCCTATATAAGGAAAGCAGAATGTCAAGTGCATATACTGGAAGGCTGAACCTCATGAAAATGTTCACTTCTGTGAATTTATGAAAGACTTTTTTTTTTTTGCACCAGGATCTTGCATAAGTTAAATTATGGGAAAAAGAAAAGGAGTACTTGTGGCGCCTTAGAAACTAACAAATTTATTTGAGCATAAGCTTTCGTGAGCTACAGCTCACTTCATCGGATGCATTCAGTGGAGTATGCATCCAATGAAGTGAGCTGTAGCTCACGAAAGCTTATGCTCAAATAAATTTGTTAGTCTCTAAGGTGCCACAAGTACTCCTTTTCTTTTTTCGAATACAGACTAACACGGCTGCTACTCTGAAACCTTAAATTATGGGACCACTTCTGCAGTTCTGTTACTATGCCTGGATTACACATGGGGCCTTGAGTATTATATATATTCTCTCCCTAATGTATTAAACGGCCTTCCCTTTAGTTAATGAAAGATGTTTTAAAATTACATTAAATCACCCTTGAAATAAAGACAATGTAACTCATAGTAAGCGGGCTTGGAAAAAAATCCCTACTTTTGAGAAACTAAAGCCATAGTTTAATAGAAGTGTTTGTGTTTAAGCATAGGCAATATTATAATGTCCATATAACAGCAAATTTGAAAATTGCAAGAAACAACAAAAAAGAGGGCCGGGGGGTTGAGGGGGAGGGAAGGATGAGGAGGGAGAACAGGGAAAGTAAGAAAGAAAGGAATGAAAGTCTCTTTATCCAGGCTTCTATTTAGGATTCATTTCAACCCTGAAAAGGACACGCAATACAATCATGTAACATTAACTTATATAAATAACCTGGACATTTTTCTGTGACACAATATTCCACAAACACAAATTGTACATTCAATCATCTTGTCAGCCAAAGTAAAGAAAAACATATTTATTAGAACCTAGAGACTTGAAGATAGAAATAAATACCCTCACTAAAAGATTCTGCCTGCTACTAGAAGATTTTTTAAAGTGTATAAGCATAAATACAAGTATAAACAAAAAAACAAGTTCTCTCAAACTGAGGCTTCAGTGATTGTCTTTTCAACAATTTTTCTAAAGCTTCATGTTCCAATGCTTTATCATCTATTCCAGTATATTTTCTCAGAAACTGTTCAATAGATCCAGTGTCAGAAAGTACAGAAAATGTATCTAGATTAAGGAAATGAAAACTGGTTAGGTACAATAGTGCTACATTCATATAACTGGTCAAACTAATAAGAACTGATCTGAACCATTGGTGAAACTAAACCACTTTTAAAATAATAAAAAAGTATATTTTTAATGTTTTCATTTTCATTGACTTTTGTACTTCCTAAAATGAACATGCCAAATGTCACACAAGATGCAATTCTAGCAGAATTTTGGCCCTAACTAGAAGCAACAAATACCAGAAAAATACAATGAAGTCTCATGAGAAAGTCTGTTCTTGTGAGAATCCCAGCCCAAGTTTGAAGGCCCAAGAGGCTCAGCTACTTTGACTGAGGATGAGATAAGCATATGAACCAAAATAACCCACCAAACCTTTGGAGATTTGGCCATCGGTTTCATAGCTCTTCCTTGTCAAATGTTTTGAAGGTTGTCAGATTCATGTTTCTAGATTTGTAGATTCCATGGCCAGAAGGGACTACTGTGGTCAGCCTCTACTCCTGGGGGATGTGATTTTGTCCTGAAAATTAATACAATCTTGGAAGAGGGAAGGTTTTAGTTTCTTTCTAGTAGCCTGCATGCTATGAATATTGTATTTAATATTTGTGAAGTGCTATAGCACTTTATGAATAAAAGCAACAGGTGGATATGGCACTGTAGAAGCAAAATGACAGATGCTTACTATCTAAAGAAACAGAACACAAGGTATGAAAATAAATAAAGGTGGCATAAAAGGGTACAAATGAAGAAGCTACAAAAACATTGAAAGATCAAGCAACATACTTATCTCATCAGTTGCTTTTTTTGATTGCTTTTGTTGTAATATTAAAATTTGAGGACAGTCAGAGGGCAAAGCTGGAGGTGAGTAATCAGTGAAAAGAGGAAGTCCTGAAGAGTGATTTAATGGAGAGTTAACGTCGCAAGGCATAAAGGGACCAGGGGGTATTACAGACACAGAAGACAACATGAGAAAAAGCAAAGAGGTTATTACAGAATTGGAATGGTGGTAGCCTTTCAGGATGAAATTTCCAAAGTTACTAAGTGCTGGCCTATATCTGCTCCCACTGAAGTCAAAGCGAGTTTTATCACTAACTTCACTGGACGCAATTAGGTGAATACTGACAACTTTTGAAAATTTCACCCTCAATAATTGAGATTGAAGCTAGCTCCTCATTATAAATTCCAGTTTTAATCCTATCATCACCCTCACCAAAAAGTTTCACATGCTGCGTCTCTTCTTAGGGTGGAGTTTTTTCTCTCGAGTTTGGTAAATATCACAAAGACTTTATGTTGTTAGTTTTGAAAAAGTTACCTGAGAAAGATTATAAAAGATTAGCCAGTGGAATGTTTCAGGAGTACCCCTGAGAGGAAACTGAAGGACTATCCTGTGTTTAAAGAGACTTTGTAAGTTAAAGACTGTTTGCTTTTTCTCCACATAGCTGTCATCTTTCTAAAGAGACCAGATGCCCCAGTTTTTAATATGATGCCCCAGTCTCCCAAGAACTTTTTTTCAGAGCATCTGAAATATCCAAGTTATCTATTTAATCATTCACAACTTATTTTTTTTAAATACTTATAGCAATAAGTTCTGAACAAACTACACTTATCGAGGACAAACAGTCCAGAGCAGCAAGTATTCAGTGTGACTGAAAGCATTTGGAGTGATGAGAGATATAAAGTGAGAGTAGATGGTACCAAAGCTGTTCATTTGCTCAAAGTGAAAGTTAATGACACTTATTCAGTATTTCATGAAAAAAAAAATCATTTACAACTCTAAGTTACTGGGGGGGAGGGGGATATCTCCCACTCCAATAAATCTGAATGTTACTGATGAGTCAGAAATTAGCATAGTGACACCAGCACCCTTTTTTCTGTTGTTGAAGAATACTTTTCTATGAAATTTCAACAAACCTAAATCATGTCACCACAAAATTTTCCCAGGTTTTCACTGAAAATTAGAGTAATCTTACATCTATCATTATTTAGTTGAGGCTGTCATAGATAATTTTAACCACAATTCCATGAATTTGCTGTCATGGCCAAGTTCCACGGTAGTTTAAAAAGAGGCAGCAGGATTTCTCCTTTTAGTTTCCTCCAGTCTGTCTTTCTGCCTCCTAACTTGCTTCTTCCCCTGCTGGACAAGAAGCAGGGAGGAGAAGCAGAGTAAACACCACAAGGAATCAGGTAACAGCAGACAATTGGACATAAGGTGGAGCGAGTAATATTGGGCACAAGCACTCCCCACAAATATACCCTCACTCGATTCTCTAGTTCCCCATCACCCATCCAAACCACCAGCTTTCCCATGCCCCAGGTTACCTATCTCCTGATTTACACCTAAGAAAGACTAGGCTCTTGGTTTAAGAGATGATATATAGTACCTTGATGCTTGCAAAATCATTAAAATACAGAAAATATTAGAAAATAATAAAATGTTAAAGTCTAATGTCAAGAATGACATAATGATGAATTGTGTCTAACAATGCAGTGTAAGAATAAAAATGAAAAAAAAATATTGCAAGGTACTATACATCACTATTTATTTCTATGGTGACCTGTGATTTTTGCATCGCCAAGAACTTTGTGGGAATATTGGGTTTAAGGCATTAAATATTACAATAAATTACCCGATAAACAATGCACTCATTGCACTACTCATTTTAATATTTATCAAAAATCCTTTGTTTTAGAATTTGTGCTCAATTTATTTTAAATTGCTGCAGAGTAATTTGTTAAAAATTTAGTATTGACAATTTCTCACTGAATGTATACAGTTGTCAAGAGGAAGCCAGAGGGTTTGGTAATAGTAATGGGTGGGTGGGAGATTATTTTTTTGCTAGATGGGAGGAGAACTTCTGGCACCTTGGAAAGAGGCAGATTTTAAAGCCTTTGCCAGCTAGGAGGAGAGAAGTTGCAAGGAATTTTGACATCTGGGTGGATCACATGGCTTCTTCTCCTATATTGTTTATTATGTTATTTATTGTAATATTTAATGCTTTAAAACCTTAAGTTTTCCCACAAACTTCTTGGTACTGAAAAAAATCAAAGGTCTTTATCTTGCTTTTGGGGAGGGAAGCCCATACGACAATGTGTTTCTCCCCCATTACAGACACCCTGCTGCTCTGACACCATCAAGCCTGTTTGCTCTATTCTGACCTAATAATCTCATTCTGTTTTATGGAATGGGAATGTACTATACTGAAGCCCAGGCAGAGTTAATGGAGCAGCCTCAAGAGAACTTTCCAGCTCAGTCAGTTGGAGTTCCTGGATCAATGTTCCACTAAACCTCTTTCCCTGCACAGATGTGCAATCAGTCTCTTACGCTGCCCCTGAAAACTTATACAGGAGTCAAATTCTGTGTGTATGTGTGTGTGCGTTCTGCGGGAGGGCGTGGATGTTGGAATATGTGGCCACTTCCCTAATGTAGAACTGCAAAAAACAAGGGATCCTGACATATAGCATAGGGGAAATGAAATTTTTGTATTCTGCTGTACTAAATATAAAATATAGCTATACTTATGGACTCCATATCATGAACTGAACAATTCAAGTTCAGTTAAATATTACCAAATTACTGTCTTATGAACTCACACAAATAGTCACATTGAGGATATGTTGCATGAAAGAGACCTCTGTGACATGTGTTGGGACCAGGTGGACGTTACTCTACAAGGCTGGTATCCATGTAGGAAGAAGGGCCATTCCCACAGATTGTTAAAGTGATCATACAGCTTGAGGTGGTATTACCTTTCCTGGGGAGGCCTTCTACATTTCAGACCCTCCTCTAAGGATCCTGGGGCAAATCAGCTGCTCGTTCCATGACTGGAACACACATCCCGCATGATTTGGAGAAAACCCCACCAGGAGAGCCTCAGAGTTCCTTTTACCTTCCCAGGGTCCTTCTTACAATTAATTCTGTGGGAAGGGATGCTCTGAGGGAATGGTAAGAATAGGTAGTGCATGTGAGGACAGCTACATGCCGGGGCTGGCAAAGGCAGAAGCATACCATCAGAACAGACGGCTGGGTGTATCCTTAACAAGATAGTGATGCTGAGCAGACTGCAATGGATGCTTTCGTTAGAAGAGTATACACATGCATTGGGGTCACCAAGTTAGACCATTGCTTGTGGATTAGCTGAACCCTTAGGACTCACAGATAATTACCTCAGAAAAACTCAGGTTCAATGATGACTCATCACAATGCATTCCAGCCAGACTCTATATAGTCCTTCCATTTGTTGAAGCAGTTTCAACAGGGACCAGCCCACGCTACATCACTTCCCCAAATTATGTTCCCTCATTGTCAGAAATGAAGACAAGAAGGCTTGAAATAAAGTCCCATGGAAACAACAACTGACAAACAAGAAATATCTCTTCTCAGACAGCAAAAGTAGCAACAGACTTCAGGAAGAAGGTGGGTTTTTTCTCTGAAAACAGTGGTAATATGTAACAGATACACTTTTTGGTATCCTACAAAACTGTTTCTCTTTGTTCAAAATGTGACAGAAAATCATGTTCCTTGTAACAGTGTTTTTTCCTCTTTGTTTTATTATTCATTGTTTATTACAAAAAATTATGATCTTACAAGTTCAAAGTTACAGATATTCACCTAATAAGATGTTCTGTTCAGTACATTTGTTGTGCTTATAGATGTTCATGTGAAATTTGCTTTCTGTGATAATATAAGAAAAGACATTTTGTATTCAGATATGATGTTAACATCTCTGCCGTTAAAATAAAGTTATATTGTTCTTATTTTTATCTAGCACCCTGTTTGATTTTTGTTGTTGTTTCGTTTTCATAACTTCTTTTGGGTTATACGTTCTATCATTTATCCCCAGACTATGCTGGAGGCAGGAAAAATATAAAAGGAGCAAGTTTTAAGGGAAAAGTGTTATGGAGATGTATCTTTTGAGCTCTATTTCTGTACTAGTTTAAGATTCCTGGTAAAGCTTTAATTCTCTCCTTGGGGCAATCCTGTGAGCTGAATTATGTACTCTATTCATAGCAATAGATTTCCCTCTGATGGAAAAATAGGAATAAACAAATATCTTCATTGGTCTCTAGCACAATTCAAAAATACTAAAACACTAAATATCTATGGGACATTAAAACAAATATTTTATTTTAATGCTGTGCAAAGGGACAGGAAAATGGCAAGAAAAGCAGTGGGGTAGAATACATTAAAATAACTTAGAAGCCACAGAGGTACCTTTATGTTTTGTTTAATTTAAACAAAATATGAAACAGTTATGGAAAGATTCTAATGTGATGAGTACCATCTGCTCTTATTTTGTTATATAATGATTTGCATAAAGTCTATTAAGTTTGCTGTATTGCATGCTTCAGGAATTTAATAACCCAGAATTATGTATGATATACAGTACATGGCAACAAATTGTAATAAACAGAAATTGTACATATAACTGCAAATTCTTATAGAAAGGAATATGCAGTTTTTAGAACAATAAAGCTGTTGCCAATCATTTCTCTAATTTATTTTCTTTGGTAATTAATTTGTTTTAATTACTATAAGAGAATGTGTAATAATTCTACATTCTTGATGCAGCAGAGCACAGAATGATACTAGGTTTACCTGGTATATCTGTATCAGTAGGCTTTCCTTACTGTCCATTTTTTTAATATTGGTGGGAAGATTTCTTAATTGTTGTGAAGATATGCTGGGCCTGGTTCTGGTCTCACTGACACTTTGTGTAGACCAGGTCCAGCTTCTCTGAAGTTATAGGTGTTTTCATGGATATAAAACTGGGAATGATTATTGGATCAATCCAATTCCTGATAAATTATTTCAGCTTAGTAGTGCAGAACAGGGCTTTCGAACTTATGGCTCTCCAGACTGTAAACTGTGGCTCTTGAAAAAAGAACAGGAGGACTTGTGGCACCTTAGAGACTAACCAATTTATTTGAGTGTAAGCTTTCATGAGCGACAGCTCACTTCATCGGATGCATAGGACTTTAATAAATAAACACAATTTGTCTTCATGGAAAATGTGTTGCCTGGGCCTTGCCCTACAAATGTGAAACTGAAGCTTTTGGATCAACCTCATTGCTATAGGGATGTGGTGGGGCATTGCCTCCCACAACTTCCTCTGGACAAATACGATGTCAACCAGCAGCAGCCTGAGCATGTGCTCTCCCTTCCCGGCTGCAGCTGCTCAGCAGCTCCCTTGCTCCCCACCCTCCACCAGCGACAGCGCACTAGACTGAAAAGAGAGCAGCACAGGATGCTCGGTTGCTTACTTCCCTGCAGGGAGAGTAGGATATGAGCATCATTAGAAGTGGAGGAGAAACTGAGAAATAACTATTTACAGCTTCTTAAGCATAGGTTAGAGGAGCCTGGGGGCTGTATTAATTTGCACCAATTGACTATGGTCTCCAAGGGAAGGTAAAGATAACCAGAGTTCAATTTGTTTCAATCACTCCCCTTCACTGCCCTTGATATAGCTCCTGGGCCAGTGAGCTATGTGGCTGGAGGCATAGGAACCAGCTCTATACTATTGTATTCTACATAGCTTTTTATACCACACAACACCAGAGTATCTGGGCACCTTCCAGTAGCATGTTAATCAATGTGACTACTGTCACATCTGTCACAATTATTCTCTCATCCTCTTTCCAGAGTGAGAAAATGTATGTAGTGGAATGTCTTGAGGAGAATACCTAGCAGGGGCTTTACAAACACTTTCCTCCCCTTTGTAACATGTATACCGCCCAAAGCAGAACAGGACAGACGACCTTCCCTAAAGCATTGATTGGGGAACCCTTGATCTTTTAGAAATCATGTCTTTGGTCCTCAGGCTGAAAAGTTTGGATATCACTGCTTTGAACATCATTTATTGGCAAATATAAGACTAAGCTAGCTGAATAAATGCCTCGTTGAACTAAACTGAATATTCTCTTTATAACAGGATTCTCTCATATCTGGCTACACCAGCTTTGAGCTGCTTTCGCACTAATGGTACATCAGAAAGCAGCTGGAGTGCACGGGAGAGTCTAGCCAAAAGTCTCCAGGAGAATGTATTGCTGGGAATAAAGTTACATATTTCTTTATAAGCTTATTCATTTAGATCTAAATGTAGATCAGTGCTAGTTTAAAATTACAGGTGGTACTGGCTGAAAGTGTAAAGGAGTTTATTTGGTAATAGGAATGTATGTGTGGGTTACTTGGCGATAAGGTCCAGGCTAGAAAAAATGTGAGGGACAAGAGTCTTCTCTTTGTTCAACTAATGTGCCTCTGTACTAACTCTTTGATGTCAATGAGGTTACTCCAGACTCCTAACAGTCTGATAGAGCAGAATTTGGCCCAGCTGGTAATATAGCAAAAGCGATAAGTGTAGAGACTGATCTAAGACATCTCCAAAATGAACTAATGGTTCCATTGCAGATCTACCATACCAGTCAAGCTACTGGATACTTTAAAAGAAGAATCCATATAAAAAACAGAACAAATGTGTTTATAAGGCCATTTCAGTGTTTGTCGCACTACACAGCTGGTGAACTGCAAACAAGCAACAGGCCTATGCATCACAGTTCTTACAGAATAAAGGTTCAGTAGGTAGAACATTAGTATAACATAACACAACACAGTGTACTGAACATGCTACCTGGAGACTGCAAAGTCTAGGTATAAATATTTGCAATTTGTTTTAATATAAATAATGCTTCCTGTTTTATTGGTTAAAACATGGGCTTGCTTTGTGTATGAGATTCCAACTTTCTTGCACAATATCCACTAACAAATAGTCTCATATTTCTACGTGGAAGACTGCACCTTACACTGGCTACATGTCTGCCCTGTTACCGTGATGTTGAAAATGCAGTAAAAACACAGTTCATGAAATTCACAAAAATTTAGTCATCATTTATGTATTCTAATAAATTAACTATAAAGATGTTTTAGTCAACATTGTAAACTGAAGTTTGCGAAGTTTAAAAAAAATTAGATATGAGCAAGTATGATGTATAAATGATCAGCTACATGATTTCTCTTGCGGGGGTAGGGAGCCATGGGTTAAATAGGCTTCGAAAATTATGCAATAGTTGAGGACCTTGAACCTGCAATATGTTCCAGCCAGGTAGACCCTCACACCCATGTAGTTCTTTACTGAAGTCAATGGGCCTCTCTGCAGGAGCAGTGGCTGCCTGCATAGAAGAGCCTGCAGGATTAGGACCTTAGATCACTAGCCTCATCTTTACAGAGTTTTGTAAACCGGTGTATAATGCAGGTCACATCTAGATAGTGTGTCACAGCTTTTTAGAGGATGAAAAAGGAAACAAATACAAAGCAAAGGATAGTATGGCATATTGAAACATTCAGCCCTCCACTGAGAGAGAAAAAGCTTTTAAAGTATCTTGGCTGGCATTCACAGCAACAAGTTTTCTAAATACATTCTTGATTCTTCGTAAATATTTATATTCCAATGAAAGAGAAAAAGGGGAGCAACAATTAGAATTCATACAGTAACGACTTGTTACTTTTATAGACATATTTTCTGCTAGCAAATCCCAGAAAATATTAAAGTCTAGTGACTGAAGCAAAAATTGTTGACATTCTAATCTAAGACTAAATAGGCATGGTATTTAGTGCTAATAAGCCAGAATTTGGCAAACAAAGTCTCAGTTAGTGAAAGCGGTCTTTTCAATATCTGAGTTATTCATCATCTTCTGGTCCTGGACACTCTACACAGATTCTTTCCAGCAGTTGATTTGCAGCCTGCCACTTCCAAAATGTTTGTTTTCTTATGAAGATTACTAATAGCTTGTCTGTGCATAAAAACATTGCTTCTATTCCTGCTATAACATGCTGTTTAACCTCTCTCTCTCAGATCTCCTCTCTTTTTTTGGCTAAGTAACAGGGCTAAAGTTGGTGAAGATAAGAATCCTTCCCCATGCACAAGATATATTTAAACTTTTGCTGCATTCAAAACGCTAAGGCTCTGAAATCAATGTAAGAATACATCATATATTCCTGAATTACAAAGGAATCCCATAACTTTTGTACATATATATGGGTTCCTCTTTAATACCTATGTTAATCAAACTGTGCTGCAGTTTTTCCATAATTATGACAGGAGCTAGAATTTACCTCATTATTGGAATGCCTAAAATAGCTCTATTGCAGGATCACACTTCTTTCTGTTGCTTCTACCCATTTTGCCAGCATATGCATGTGTTCTTTCTCTCTCTCTCTCTCTACACACACACACACACACACACACAATCAAGGCTTTAATCTGAGCAGTGATAGCTAGTGTTTGTCCCTTCATCTGGTGTTTCAAAGACACAAAATTCCAGTCTAAGACAGTCAAATCTGAAGCTGTCCACAACAAATCTTTCAGTACGCCTTTAATGACTTGCTCACTTTCTTCCACCACCTCCACCTCCTCCTCTTTAGTAAAGGCTCTGGTCTGCTTACATTGCTGGTCTACCCATGGTCTATTGGGCAGATCATTAAGATCGGTTTTCCTTGGTGGTAGCACAAACCAAAAAATGGTGTAAAACCACTGTTAAAGCATTCTAAGTCTTTCCTTAAAATAGATTTTGTTTAGAACAGAGCTTACCCAGTCCGCAGCCATCTATCTCCCCCTAGACTCTACCCTCTTATCTCTGTTTGTTAAAATGAAAATGTCACAAAATCATCTTTGAATTATAGTTGAAAAAAGTTGACCTTAAACTCAGGCATCTATTTCTTTTCATCCATCAAAAGACAGAGGGCCTGGACTTCAGCCGGTATAAATTGGCAGTGGTCTATTGCAGGGTTCTCAAATTTCATTGCACCACAACCCCTTTCTGACAACAAAAATTACTACAGGAGCTGAGGAGGGGGGACTGAAGCCTGAGCCTGCCCAAGCCCTGCCACCCTGGAGTGGGGGGCAAAGCCAAAGCCCCACTGCCCTAGGCCGGGGCGGGAAGGAGGGAAAGCCCAAGTCCAAGGGCTTCATCCCCAGGCAGAGGGCCTGTAACCTTAGCCCCACCACTCAGGGCTGAAGCCCTCAGACTTGGGCTTTGGCCCTGGCCCCAGCCAGTGTAAGCCAGCTCTGGTGGGGTCATGACCCACTTTGAGCTTGCAACTCAGAGTTTTAGAACCACTGGTCTATTAAAATAAATTGAACTACACTAAGAATCCATCCCAAACTGGAGAATATGGTTTCTCCATCCCAAATGGCATTGAGATATGCTCTCTGGGGTAGGAGCTGTGTCTTCCTCTGTGTCAGAATCATAGAATATCAGGGTTGGAAGGGACCTCAGGAGGTCATCTAGTCCAACCCCCTGCTTAAAGCAGGACCAATCCCCAATTTTTGCCCCAGATCCCTAAATGGCCCCCTCAAGGATTGAACTCACAACCCTGGGTTTAGCAGGCCAATGCTCAAACCACTGAGCTATCCCTCCCCCCAGGAAAGTATATACCCTACTTTTGTTAAATAATATAATCTTAATAAGAGATATTTTAACTGGAGGATCTGAAAATCATATACTTTTATACTACAATAAATCTATAGCTGCCTCATGGTGACAGTAAAGAGAAGATGTCCTCGTGGATAAAAAAGACTGAATTTTTAAATTATAATGAGCCTACTGGAACCTTGCTGAGCAGTATCTCTCTACTTTGCAATGCCCTGAAAGAAAAAGATTGGACCACAGGTCATTTTGGGAAGAGAGTAGGGCCTAGTCGGTAACCTAGTCAATAAAGGGCACTGTGATCCAGAGTGACTTGGAAGAGGTAATGAATGTAGGAATCAAGCATTGGGATTGCTATATAGGAGGCTAGCATGTGTGAGCTACAAATCAGTGGCAGCAGCATGAACTAACTAAAGAGGGAAAGCCTGGTATTATGCTTGATCTGCAATTACAAGTAGTCCATGAGAGGCAACTCCTGATTGGTTGGAGGAAAATGACAACAGATAGACATGCTTATAAGTGTAGAGCAGGTAAATAGAGAGATACATAGTGGGGCTGGAAGAAGCCCCATGGAGCCACTGAGGTGCTATTACCACTAAGGCTAGCATTCAGGGACAGTAGCCTGAACAGTGGAACACAGAGCTGGATCAGCAGTAGTTCAAGGAAAGCCTGTCACCTAGAGGTATGGAAGCCAACAGACAAAGACCAACAGTGTAGCAAGGCACAGGTAAAGAGCATGACCAGCAGACAATCCCCAGAGTACCAGAAGCAGAACAAGACTAGGCCTATGAAATAAACAGCTTAAGCTGTGTTTATAGAACATACCACCACAAGAATGGCTGCTTTATCACAGTGGAGATGATTCCAACACATTTTTTCTCCCGTAAAGGTAGAATACAATGGCCTTTATAGTTCTTGGGGAGAACACTACAACTTGTTTTTTCTTAAGAAAATATCACAGCAGTTGTTGCATGTTTTTTTAAAAAAATACTCTCAGATATTATCTTGTGTTTGGTTTGCTTAAAGAAATATAGTGTTTATTTTTTATTTTTAAAAATTTGATTTAAATGGCTAGAAATCAAAGATTGAAGCGTAATAGGTTCTGAGTATTTGGCATAGTAATTACGGCACCTTTACTTAAATTATCTCTTATGTATGTCTTACATTAGTTGTTTCAGCTTGTGACGTGGCTCCATTCATCACACTGACACCTAATGCTGGCCGTCTTGGGGATTAGCTCTGTAGGTCAGTATGCCCTCTCCCGATGATGCCTCCCCCACCATCACATCTACTTTTAGACCCATGTAACTTCAAGGACCGTGGTGTCCTCTTCACGACATAGTCCTCCAGCCATGTCACTATCTGTGCTGCCCATTTCTGGGGGATAGTTATGCAGTCCAAAAGTCCAGACACTTCCCCAGTGGCAAGTGGATGTGGTGGGGACCTGGGCCTGCCAACTGCTCAGAATTCCAGCCCAGGCACTCTCTGAACCACAGTCACCTACTACATTCCTTTGCCTCAACTACCACGCCATTTCCCTGGGCCACTACCACACAGCCACAGTCTCAGCAGCCCTTCCGGAGCACCTTCTCTAACCCCCGTGTCTCTGTCTGCACTGCTTTGTCCAAGGTGTTATCTTTCCTCCACCTGCAAGGCACCCAGTACTCCCTCTTTGAGCTCAAGGGAGTAACTGCCCCCGCTCTGCCCTAAGGATCTTTTTACATGGACCTGCTGAGCCCAGATTGGCTGCTCCTCACAGCCCCTCTCCTATTGGCCACTTCCTGCACAGCCTCCCAAGGGCTCTATTAACCCCTTACATGACAGTGTGAGGCACATGCCCCATCATACAGCTACAAAGTTCTGAGGAAAAACTCTGACTATGTAAAAACTACATCTGTGAGGTTTCATTAAATGTTTCACCTGATATTTTCCATTAAAATGAAAGGCAGCTTCTACAGTTGAAAAACTGTCTTTTCATAATGAAAAAAAACATTGAAAGAAGAAAAATAAAGACTTACGACACACATAAATTCAAAAGTGGCAAAGAGTCTGCCACGTTCACAGTAAACACTGAACTTACCATCAGCTGGTTACATGACATCCAGCATGAAATTCATGAAGTTCTCAAGTTTGGCACAGAACTACAAAATGAACGTGTTTATAGATAGAACAAACATGGAAACTATCCTCATTCTACACGCAGATGTCATTTTTCATGATACTATCATTCATGCCCCATGGAACACATGGAGGCTTGCAGTTTTTTCTATTACCTATTTTAAACTCTGTGTAATGTCCTCCAATTACTTGTTTGACTTATGTGTGCTCAGCAACATAGTTCTAGCTGGGTGACTGCTCATTCAATAAGGGTGAAATTCACACTAGTACAGAGGACTTCCACAAGGTCCTCTGCACCAAATGCACCCCAATAAAGCTCTTAATAGAGACCAGAAGTGACATGGAAAGGTTTACATAGGCCCTACATACTGGGATGAATTATATATATATATATATATATATATAAATTAGAAAGCAAAAATAAAGCCTTTTACCATTGATTTGTTTTCTTTCCTTCTATTTGTAGTGTAAGGATAAAGTACCAGTAGTTACTGTATGTAATAATATATAATAAAAATGTACATGATTTACATGAAGCCTTTATTAAGCATCACTGTTCAGATAAAGAGGTAAAAGCGGTGACCTCTGTGGATACTTTACTTTTTGCTCATTAACATTTCTCAGTCATACCCTCAGCTTGTGGTAGTATGGCTCATAATCTTAAGAAAAGGAGGTTTTGACCTTGGCTTATTGAGCTTTTGTGGAGAACTAGGTGCTTGTTACTGGGAACTGCTGTTCTAAAGAATCTGTGCACATTTAAATGCAATATGAAATTCAGAGCTGCTCAAGATGAGAATGCAAAGCTCTCATGAGAAGTCTAACACCAGTAATGAAGGTAACACAGTCATTGAAGACACTCAGACATGATTTAACAGAATAATAAAAACATGAAAACAGTAGGCCAAATTCTGCTCACTTACACTGGTGTGCATTGGGCTTAACACCACTGAAGTTAATAAGTGATATGGATCCGCATTAATGTAGCTGATTATTTTGACCAAGTTCTCTTCACTCCCCTTTACTAAGACAGAATTTGTTGTAACATTAACTGACATGATAAAATGGCCATGAAGCCTTAGAAGTGTGTATGCATTGGGATGGGGGGGAGGAGGAGGAGGGTGTCTGGGTCAGTAGGGTGTGGGGGCAATTCTGCATAAGAAGGGAGTTGGCTAAAAGGGCTGGAGCATCTAAGAAGATTACTTTGCATGAACTACAAGTGTGGCTACCTTCAGTTTCACTTCGTGGCTGATACCCTCAACGTGGGTATTTTGTGCTTGGCAGTGTGATGGAGAACTTCAATGCTGATGAAAAAAGACAATAAATTATAACTTATTCTTATAATGTTATGTCACTACAAACTTGCCTGTGCCTTTATTGAATCTTAGGAGATATTTACCATAACTTTTATACATAAGGTGCTTAGCGAAAAGTACCTCACGTGCATATATTTTTGTTAATTTAATTATATGAAATTATAAGGAAATTCCTAGGAATGCTGTTGTCTGTCAGTGTGACCAACTCCCCAAGTGTCCAGGGAGATAACAAAATGTTTATCACCTTTAAGAGTGTTCATACAAACACAGGAAACCTGTGTTTTAAACTTTATCTTTCTTTAACTTTCTATGCCAATTTATTTTACACTATGTTTTGGAACACTGATGTAAGCTTGGTTGTTGTGATTGGTGCTTTGTATAGAATATTTGAAAAGAGTTTTCAAAAACTGCCTCTGTTTGTGAATGCACTCCTGTATTCACAACTTCCACACTATTGTAATAATATTTTTGGAAAGTATGCCTTGTTAAGTATCATCTGAAACTTCATAACTTGCTGATCATGGGGTGAAATGTGTAGAGCAGCATTGTGTGTGAAGTTATAAACTACCCCCTATGTGATGTCAAAAGTACATATTCAATACTCACATCGCACCAAACTGGTCTAACAGGCATATCTTGAACAAAGAAGTGTATGTTTGCCTTAATTTGCATGGAAAACAGAGTCAGTAAGCAGAAATGGGGAAGGTAGGAAACAAAAGGAAGTCTGTATATGAGCATACACAGGTGAAAAAAAAACCAGCAAAAAACACTCTTGTACACATACACACTGTCTCCTGGTTCTCAGCTGGAGCTGCTTTTCAAAGGGGGACAAACTATGAAAAGGAGGGGAAAACACTCAATGGACCTCTCTCTCCCTGTCCAACTCACTCTTCGTACATGAGAAGAAAAACGAAGGAACCTCTGGAATCTGGAAGAGGTGTTCTGACCTAGAGGTTAGTCAGTAATACTGCTGAATGCATATGGTGAAAAACTTTTATCTTTATTTTTCTTCTAACCATTTCTGACTTCTACACCTCATCACTTGTACTCACTTAAAATCTCTCTTTGTAGTTAATAAACTTGTGTTTAAGTTGATGTGTCTGGGTAATTCCATTTAAGGTGACAAGTTGTTCTATATTATTCCCATAAATATATTTATGACTTAATATATTTGAACTACCCAGGAGATGGCTGGGCAGTACAGGACAAACATTTCTGGGGGAAAATCTGGGACTGGGAGTGTGTTCATGTCACCCTGCAGTATAACCAATCCTAGTGAGAGCAGTGTGTGGACTGGAAGGCTTCACTTACACAGACATAACGAGGAGTGACCTGAATGCTGCCAGGCTGTTTGTTAGTAGCTCCCAACTTGGACTGCAACGGTAAGGCACTGCTCGGCACCCCACCACTCTGGATTGCACCCTAGCATGTAACACTGTTAAACACAATTTGGTCAAAAGACTTCAAAGAGAAGTACTACTGAAGAGCCTTATCAAAACCATAAACTGTGGGGTAAATTGGGCTTTCGCCCTCCTGCTTCAAGAAAACCCTCTACGTAAACCCATACAAAGGATTCTAGAAATAGCCTTATGGAAATAGAGTTCTTTCACGATCAGTCTAAAATCTTCATTCTGGAAGTTTTAGGAAAATGTGTGTAGTTGGAAATATTTTATAGAAAACTTTTTGTTTATTTCTTAATTATAAATGGCAAGCCCCCTTTTTCAGACATATTTCCAAAAGTTTATAATGTAATATCCTAATATCATTGCTATACAAAGGATAATATGCTTCACGTACCAACCTGAAATCTAATGGCCTTGCTAAGTTGACTATTAATGCAAGAAGCCATTTAATTATAGAATATTTCTATTAATTGGAGTTAATTAGCTATTAACACAGTTAAGCAACTCCTCACCCAACTCAGGAAGACCAGAAGAATCCTCTCCAAAAATTGTCATGAAGAATCAACAATTTTAATAACCATTTAATGTAAAGACTAAGAAATATTGATTTTAAGACCACTGTTTTGAGAATAAAATACACTTATATAAAGAGAAGGTGTGGTTGGAAATCTTGAAATCAGAATTTCAATACCTGTTGAAACTCTGATGAAACTAATGAAATAGCTTAGAAAGTGCATTGAATAAAAAGAAAGTTTAAATTTTAAGAGTTATCTGAGGCTTTCCTCCCACAGAAGAACAAAGACAATTAGAAGCATGTTGCATGTTTATTAAGCTCATTGCATATTCAGGAGCTGAAGTTGTTGCCAAAATCAACCAATGAAGGCATGGAGCCAATGAAAGGATGACAGCAGCCAACTCTAAATCTAAACAAACCTGAAAGCAGTGTTTTCTTTTAATTTCATGAAAATAGGAAGAAGAGCATAAAACTGAAGCACTCATCAGTCACACTTTCCGCTACCCTGCTCAAGTACTCCTCAACTCAGCCTGTCTATCTCTACAAGCAAGCTGTGAGACAGCTAAGAAGAAAAAGAGAACAACCACACAGAAGCAGCAAAGAAAGGCAATCTTCCAACCCAGATGAAAACCAAGACTTTATCCTGGTGAGATGGAAGTAGTCAAAAGCACTACCGAAGGATTAGATTTAAAATCTCTTGTAATGATTTTGTTGGAATACTGAAATGGTATTGCAATTTAACAGATTAACAGTTTCTCTTGTTAATCACCAAACAGATAGACCACGTATTCGAGGAAAAGAGACAGGGATTAAATATTGGAAACACAGAAATAATGAGATTTGATTGGATTTAAGATTCTTATTATTTGAAAATTGGCTTGTTTTAAGACAACTTCTTAAATGGATTCTTCTAAGTGACAAATTAAATGGCTTCTTCTAAGTAACAAATTAAATATTTTCTTTCATTTCATAGGATTTAGTTAAGATTGCTTCCCTGGCACTTTTATAAGCTCTTTGTTATTTCTGATAATGAACTTGGCTCACCCATAAATAATTATTTTGTCCATTTATGAATGGTATAGTTAATTGATGATATAATAAGAGTGGACTTAAAATAATTTTAAGAAGAAATTCCTTGGTCTTAACTTACCAAGAGATAAGTGCCCCAAAAGCAATTATCTGAGGGGTAAAGTCTCTCCCCATATTGAAGAGATTGTAATGGAAATAACCAATTTATCATTTGTGTTCTGTTTTGTCTCATGTTTTATTTTTCTTGCTTTAATAATAAAATAGCCATTGATTAATAATTGTGATGATTTGGCTCAGTTTTGATTGTGGTCTCCCCAAAGGTATATGAAAGAACCCCTATGACTAAACAGTGAGAGTCACATGCCTGAGTTGGCCTCAAGAAAAAGAATTAGTAAGAGCTGGCCAGCTACATGCTTGGTAATGTTGGTAATGGCCAGTTCTTCAAGTCTCTCAGAGTATGAGGTGGGAGAATTTTAGAGATGGTTCTGGGCGACAGCAAGCTTCACATTCAGATGCAGCTAGGCTTTTGGAACTTAGGTTCTTGATTAATTCTGTCATAGTACTAAGCAACTAGCACCTTAAACGCGCAAGGAGGGACATATTAGGGGTGTGGAGGAATGCACTCAACTCCAATTGACGGCAGAGGTGAGCCCTCTCAGAATTTGACACTACAATCTGGGGTGTCGTATATCTACCATGCATTGGCATCATAGTCATATCAGGTGGTTTTACTGACCAGGATATTGGGTTAACAGACCCCCAAGAGCAGGAAGACATACTGGATCAGCAAGAGAAAATTTAGATAGTGCTTCAGAGTTTAGGGATATTCAGTGGGAAGGAAAGAGATCTGACTCCCTGAAACCAACTAAGGGATGGCAATATGAGTCATAGTGCAAGACTGTAGGTGTCAAGGTTCCTTCCCCACTCTGAACTCTAGGGTACAGATGTGGGGACCTACATGAAAACCCCCTAAGCTTATTTTTACCAGCTTAGGTTAAAACTTCCCCAAGGTAAAAACTATTTTACCTTTTCCCCTTGGACTTTATTGCTGCCACCACCAGATATATAACCGGGAAAGAGCCCATCTTCCCCCCAAAATCCTCCCCAAGCCCTACACCACCTTTCCTGGAAAAAGCCTTGATAAAAATCCTCACTAATTTGCATAGGTGAACACAGACCCAAACCCTTGGATCTTAAGAACAATGAAAAAGCAATCCGGTACTTTAAAAGAAGAATTTTAATTGAAGAAAAAAAGTAAAAGAATCACCTCTGTAAAATCAGGATGGTAAATACCTTACAGGGTAATTAGATTCAAAACATAGAGAATCCCTCTAGGCAAAACCTTAAGTTACAAAAAGACAGAAAAACAGGAATATACATTCTATTCAGCACAGCTATTTTCTCAGCCATTTAAAGAAAACAGAATCTAATGCATATCTAGCTAGATTACTTACTAAGTTCTAAGACTCATTTCCGTTCCCAGCAAAAGCATCACGGAGACAGAGAGAGCCTTTGTTTCTCCCCCCCTCCAGCTTTGAAAATATCTTGTCTCCTCATTGGTCATTTTGGTCAGGTGCCAGTGAGGTTATCCTAGCTTCTTAACCCTTTACAGGTGAGAGGGTTTTTCCTCTGGCCAGGAGGGATTTTAAATGTGTTTACCCTTCCTTTTATATTTATGAAAGTAGGGATGCTAAGATTTGCCAAGTCAGAGCAGTACAGATTGGCCTAACATCACGGCTGCTGATACTAAGCCACTCTTTCTTCACGGGCATGGGGGTGACCTCTGAAAAGGAAATTTCCATTCATAGTGATGTCAAAGAGGCTGAATTGGGATCCTATTAATTCAAAATTGGAAAAGTTGCATCCACACCACAATTTGGAATGGGAGTCCAATGGGATATACCTATCAATGATTCAAATGTTTTCATGGGTGTGAGCCCTTGTTGGGGAGGATAATTCACTGGTTTAAGTGTTAACCTCTGTTAATCCCTTCCTTCAGGTTCAAGCAAATGGGTCATATGAGTTGGTGACTGGATGTGTGAGGACAATATTGTGCTTCTGATCCACAGATGGGTATCCAGTTCCCCCTGCAAGTTTATTGCTGGGCCTCAACAGTGAAGCAGCTCCAAGTTGGCATAGAGGAAGGGGCCACATGATTGGATGCATGTACACCTGGGGAAAAACAATTTGGAGATTTAGTAACCCAAGGTAAAACAAACTGATGAAGGGTGGAGTTGAATCCTTCTTCCAGGGCTAACTGCGATCTGGCCTGAGATGTTACAAGGGAGTGTCGTGCAAGACCTTCACAGGTAAATGAAGCCACAAGAAAGATAAATTGGTGGGTGTTTAAATTATGGGAGTGGGAATCACATATCCCATCATGAAATTTCATATGCAATACTTGAGTTATTCAAGGAAATGGTAAATCTCTCTGACTGGGAAATGAATATGATTCTGGCTACTATTAGGGAAGGAATGGTTTACTATCTGGGAATCTGGGTGGAGGTGAAGCAACAAAGATAATTGCTAGTACCTCTTGGTAGCAGGTGCCCAGTGCAGGTAATTATTCAACATTTTGGTCAGGTTCCCTGATAAACCTGAATTGGAAGAGGTTTTGGAGAAAGCACCTCCTAAAAAAGATGAGAAACAACACCAGAGTTCCTAGTGACTGATACAGTGAGAACACTCCACCTTCTCCCCACTCCTCTTGACCCGCAGATGACAGAGGCCACTGGGATCTCAGCAACAGTGCTGGGGTCAGGTTAACAAGGTGGGGGGCTGACAGCAGTCCTCCACCAGGTGGAAAGGATTACACTAGGAAGGATGACCTGCTTTGGCAAGAGTATTGCCAGACAGTTCCCAGATGTGTTATATAATAAAGCTGTGGCCTAGTTAAACCACATTCCAGGTGCTGTGTTTTCTTCCTATGGTGTCCAGATCAATAATTCAAGAACAGTAATAGCATAATTTCTTTTGAGCATAGTAAAATAATGTTGCAGCATTATGCAGCATTAGATGGCCATACTATATCCAAGTTTAATAAAAAATTATGAAATACATTTCTTGGCATTACTGCACTGTAGTACAATGTGACTGCTGAGTGCTTGTAAAGTGTTATAATAGTCATGCTGTCCTTCTGGCTGCCTTGTTCTGAATGTCACATTACACAACATATGATGCTTGATGTTCTATTAAGATCAAAGAGCTGTAGAGAAATGGAAAACAGCTACATTATGTCCATGAGCAATGCAGCAGTCAGTGCCTGATTTCGATCTCATTTAAATAATTTGAAAAAAATAGTTTAAAATCCCTTAAACAGAATAGAAGTTACTCCATTTTACAGTGTAAATAAGATGAGAATCAAGACATACCTGATACACTTTTGACCTAATGAGGTTTTTCTGTGTTTTTTTCATATTAGTTTGTTGACTGAACTAAGCCAAGGTTCCATGGTATTTGTAGCAAGAACAAAGACAAAATTGAAAAAAAACAGCTTGCAAATTCTTACATTGCTAAATGCTGCATGGGTAGTTATCATATAAGAAATGGACTTTGTCAAGGTTTTGAAGCTGACTCTTGTAAACAAAAATGTATTGAGAATATCACTCTCACAAACAGAATCATTATCCAGGAAGGTAAATTGGTTTAATAACTACCAGATAATAAATACATTCAGCTACAAGTAAAATGTATTAGTCAATCAAAGCACAGACATCGTTGATGTAGTTGTAAGTGTGATTAAAAAAAATGTTATGTAACCAAAACAAAAAAGTCGCCAACAGAGAATAAGCATAGTACATTATATTTAGAATGCTTGTATATTTATACTCAAACTGTTCTATAGTTAGTCAGGTACTGTAACCTTTGGATGACCCTTCTGCATACAACAGAAAAATTAGAAATACACTTAACCCACTAGTTTAGGTATTCTGCTATTCACTCTGGGTATGTCTGTGATCAAAAACCGTGCAGCACCAACTCTCAGAGCACGGGTCAGCTGCAGGGCTAAAAATTGCAGTGTAGATATTTAGGCTCAGGCTGGACCCTGGGCTCTGAGGCCCTCCTCTCTCATGGGAGTTTTATAGCTCCATAGCCTGAGCCCCCCAAGCTTGAGTCAGCTGAGAGGAGACAGCTGCACTCCTGCCGCAAGTCTTCCATTGCAGTGTAGATGTATATTCTGTGTTTTACCAAATATATATGGAGCCAAATAAAGTCTGCATGGTTTATAGTGTTAGCCAGCATCTAACATCACATATGTTTTATATTACTATGATTTTTTTTCAAGTTAAGCTCTTCTAAAATATTGTACACTTAAGCAGTTTAACTAAGGGGAAACATGAAGTATTGTAATCTCAGTGTTAGGTAAAGAAACAGTCCAAAGAACAAGAACACAAAAAATGTTGTTGATGCTTAGCTATCATGCCCTATGTACCAAGCTATAGTTAATGCAGGATTTCTCTAAAGTTTTGCTGAGCTTTGGAATGCTACAGTCAAAACAAGATAATAAACTAGTTAGACATTTTCTATAGGTTCTGTGCAAGCCTAGCAAGAAGTGTCCAAAAACGACGTCAAAGATAATAATTAAGCAATAATGCAAAGAAATGGCAAAACTCTCAAACCTAGTACATATATAGAGGCAGAGTGCAGCTCAGATTTTGAGTCAGTTGGCCAGCTGCACTGCGATCTCCCAGATCAATGGTAATATATTGTTCTTCCTTTCTGTATTATGCTCTATTAATCTTTGACTAATGATCTTTGATTAAAGTTGATTGAGCCTAGATACTTGACATCTCATTATTAAATTAGATTGAACCGATAGCACATTTATTCACTACAATGCAGTAGAGACATGATAAAGTGACAGAAAATTATTGTGAAACCATCTGAAGATACATGGGTGGTACAGATAACGTCCACTAGTCTTCCTTTTCACCCGTTTTCCTGGAAGTGAAACTCAACAAGATTATTTTGCTAGAAACATGGTGCTCAGTATGTAAACAATCATTGTGCAATTATGTATTTTATTTGCTATGCCCTCATTTTTAAAGGTATCAGACATCTCTGGGATACACACATTAAGAGAAGGGGGGGAGGAAATGGAAGAGAGAATGTTGAAATCTTTGGTGCACCAGGTAAGCACTCATTTCACGTTAGGGAGATAGAAAGTACTGATCCTTTTTTGCTACTAGTATGTACAGTACTAAACCAATATGCTTACAAATGAATATTTCATATTTAGACAATGATATATCTGTGGATATAGATGAGGAATTAATCTGAAGACCTATACACTACTGTGAAAATACTTAGAAATAGAGTAAAATCCTTATATGCAGCATCCCTCAAGATTCTGCATAGTATAAATCCCTGTTGAATAGCCTTAGTATGAACCTAAAAATTAAAGTGGAACAAACTACAATTGCCTTTGAAAAACAGTGGTGCCTCAGTTGATGTGCAGTCCAGAGCGAATTAATTTCAAAATCAGAGGGTATACTTGATATATAGATGTTCAGAGATGATTTTAGTAAACATCCTGGTAATATCTACAAATGAAACAAATTTTAGATACCTTTATGGATGTTCAGATTGAACCGTCTCAAGTCAATCTGATATCTAGAATGTAAGAACACCTGCATTCAGATAGAACATTTGGCTAATTAATATGTAGCTGACTCACTTTTTTATACTGTCCAATTCTGGTGTTCAGAATTCAAGAAGGATATTGATATATAGCAGAGGGTTCAGAGAAGAGCCACAAGAATATTAAAGGATTAGAAAACATGCCTTATGTTGATTAAGCTCCTTGAATATATTTAGCTTAAAAAGAGACTTAAAGGGTGACTTCATTGTTGTCTATATCTACATGGGGAACAATATGTAATAATGGGTTCTTCAGTCTAGCAAAGAAAAATATAACATGATCCAATGACTGCAAATTGAAGCTAGATAAATTAAGACTGGATTTTTTTTTTTAACAGTGAGAGTAATTAACCATTGGAACAACTTATTTGGGGCCACGATGGATTCTCTATCACTGATGATTTTAGCATCCAGCTTCAATGTTTTTTTCTAAAATATATGCTCTAGGAATAATTTTGAAGAAGTTCTATGACCTATGTTATATAGCAAGTCAGACTAAATTATAACAAGTGTCCCATCTGGCTTTGGAATCTATGAATTAAGCATGAAGATATTTATATGGGATAGCTGCACAGAGACATAAGTTAAATAAATCTAGCCTTTCAAGTAGATTAAGTATGTACATTCAGTGTTCCTGACTGGATTCACATACACTAGAGAGGATCCCCAAAAGGTAGAATAACTACAAGAAAGGCAGATGAGGAAGGTTATAGATGATTTGTAATAGAATGGTTGTTGGCTACCAAAGACACCAGATTTAATCTTTTACACAATGCACAACAGTAAAATGTAGCATTCATCTCATAGTATATCATCTCTGAGCAGTGATAACAGTTCAGATATTATAGTGATACTTTACTACACTTTGTGATGCTGGGAAACCAGGTGCCAGTTCTTACCAAGTCTGTAGGTATCAGCTGAGTAATGACAAACTCATAATTGGAAACCAAACCAGCTCACCTGTATGTTAGTTTTGTTCAGAATAGGTAGCAATCTTATAAGAATGTCTTTAGTGTTTAGATTGTGTGAAATGCTTGTAAATCATTGTCTATATCCAAGCTATAGGAATTATGTACGTTTTGCTTTGTAACTTTGAAAACGTTTGCTCTGAAGTTGTGAACCAAGGCACAGCAATCATCCTCCCAGCCCATTCAGGAGACCTATCAAGATTGAACAGACCATCAAGGAAAAATCATGGATGGGTTAATGGTCCTAGAACACCTTGGAAATGCTACCTGCCAGGGAGCTTGTCTCATGGACTGGAAGGCTAAATGCAAAAGATAAAACAGGATCCCAAGAAAATTTTTCATCTACTTACTGTTTGAACTCTCACAAGACCAGAAACACTAAACTAAGGCAAAGATCCTCCTCTAAATAACTCTCTTACTACTTTTTTCTGGTCCATAAACCTTTAGCTAATTACAAGATTGGCTACAGGTGTTGTCTTTGTTGTGAGATCTAAGATACAAATTGATCTGGGGTAAGTGACTGATCTCTTGGGCCAGGAAGCAACCTGAATATTTTTAATTTGTGTGTGTGTAAATGACCATTTATCACTAAGTCTGGCTTACCTGGATGGCAAGATAGACTGGTAAGACTATTATAGTGCTTTGGGAGTTCACATTTGTTACTGGATTGGTGAAATGTAATTACAGAACATACCACCAGTTTAGGGTGTCTGCCCTGCTTTTTGACAGTCTGTCCTGAGCTTGGCACTCTCAGGTCATAAGCCATTCCAGACAGCATGACACACTTTACAAGAAAACCTTACAAGAAGTGGTTCTAATCAACCTACAGGGAAACAAGGTTTGAAAATTGAGAACCCCTCTCCTGATTATACCTGGAATGGTTCTTTTGAGCAGTTTAGCTGATACCTTTGGGTTATCTCTTCGGAAAGATGCAGTCTCTGAGGGTACTTAGGACCTAAACAATTTAGAGCTTTATAGGTTAAAACTAACAATTGAACTTGCACATGGAGAAAGGTGTGAGAAGTGCCATTAACTGTGCAAGTAGCCACATTTTGCACTGGCTGGTGTTAAGATAAAGCCCACTTTAGAATGCACTGCAGTAACCCAGTTCAGAGATGACTGAAGTGTGGATCACTGTGGTTAGGTGTACATTCAAAAGAGGTCAAAAGCCTCCTGAGCCAATCGTCAAGGATAAAATGCTTGTCGGGTGGGTGATGCTATGTAAGCCCCCAGAAGTAACTGATGAGTCAATAACACTCTCTGGTTACAAAGATGGGCACAAACACTCCTAAGGATATGGTATCACCTCTACTCTTTTTTTTTAAGTTCTTTCCACACAATAATGATTATCATCCTCAGCCTTATGTAGGTTAAGAGACAGCCATCTTAACCACATCTGATCATAACTGGGTTAAAGTCTTGCAAAAGAAAAAGTATTTCTGCTATAGTGTCTTCACATTTTCAACAGCCTGACAAGTGATTCTTACCATCAGTGTTTATACTTGAAGACAAAATCCATGACTTAGCTTTCAAGGAGATTAACACTCATTTTGTAAGCACAGTATTACTCTTCAGGTACTGTAAAGGCAAGCATTGCACAAATCTCTGCCTCCACAAATCTACTATAATGCTTACCTTCAACCCGAGGCATTCCCATATTGAGACCCTACACACTATTGCAATTATTTGTGTACAAATTATGCTTTATGAGGTATCATTTGAAAGCTGGTCTGCAACACACTGGTCAATAACATCATTGTAAAATATATGTAACCATGCTCTATGGGAAATTATGGATATTCACTAGCATTATGCTTTAAAATCAGTGACTAAAAGGTTTAAAGCAGGTGTGTCAAGGGAAGTTGATAAACAGGTTTTCTCCAGATAAAGGAATGAGGCTGACAACTCAAACCAGGTGTGGCTCAATTTCAGTGGGTTATTCATTTGTATTGGAGATTGCATCTGGAAGAGATTTGCATAGTAGCAACACAATGGGGGTGTGGGAGGTGAGCAGGAAGTAGGAACCAGCATGGAGTCCTATCTTCCAGACCTCATGGCCCCTTTACTCAGTGTGAACTAATGAATGTTATCTTGGGGAGTACCCTGCAGAAGAATACATTTAAAAGATTCACTGAATTATAAGGGGTGGGGGAAACTCCCACGTCATCCTTCACTTCATAGAGACAAAGATACCAAGTGATTTGATCTCTGTGATGGGTCCTGGCCAGGTCAGCCAGAAAAAGCTGGAAAGAAGACAGTGGGTAAGAGTAAAAAACATCTTGAACAAAGACTGTATCTTGCTAAATTAAGTTTAAGACTTTTAGATGTGTTTTCAACTTAATTGACTGTACCCATTTTTCTGCCTTAATATCTTTTACTTGGTATCAATTTATGCTCTTTTGTTAATAAAATAGTTTTGCTTTCATTAGAAATCAACAGTGCTGGGTAAGTTAAGTAAAGTTGACAGGTTGGAATGTCTCTGTAGAGACAGCAAACCTAATCCTTTTTCTGAGGGTCCAGTTAGAGGGACTGGACGCTGATGGACAATGCTTTTGGAATCAATTCTGGAAAGGTACTAAGGTGAGCCAGGAAGGAATATCCAAGTTGGGCAAAGCCAGGGTGAGGCTTGCAGTCGGTCTGCTGGCACGCTGTTGGGGTCAGAGTTCTGAACCAAAGCTGCACAGGCACAAGACACCCAGGGTTACGAGGCAGATATTGACTGAACCCCTTACTGGCCTTTGTGAACCCCAAAATGTCACATCACAGGAGTTAAAAATAGGTAAATTGTCAAAAACAACAGCTACAAGCATTTACATACCAATGCAAGAATCTTAAGGACACATACACGTTAATTTCAGTGACTTGCAATGGAAAAGAACCTAGATATAATAAGCATTTCTGAAACATGATGGAATGAAATATTCAGTGGAATATTGTAATACTTAAGTATATCACATTCAGGAAGATCAGACTGAGTCACAGAGGTGGGGGAGAGGGTTGGGGATGAGGAGTTTGGGGTGTGGGAGGGGCTCAGGACTAGGGCAGAGGGGTGTGGGGGTGAGGGCTGCGGGATGGAGCTGGGGATGAGGGGTTTAGGGTGCAGGAGAGGGGTCTGGGTTGGGGGAGTAGGGTTGCGACAGGGGATTGGGATGCAGGGGTGGGTCAGGACTCTGGGCTGAGGTACAGGCTCTGGGGTGGGGCTGGGGATGAGCGGTTTCGGGTGCAGGAAGGGGCCCTGGGTTTGGAGGAAGGCTCAGGGCTGGGGCAGGGGATTGGGGCATGGGCTTACCTCAGGAGGCTCCCAGTCAGCGGTGCAGAGGGGGGGCTAAGGCAGGCTTCCTGCCTGTCCTGGCACCGCGGAGCATGCTGCACCCCAGAAGCGGCCAGCAGCATGTCCGGCTCCTAGGTGCAGGCTCACAAGCAGCTCCATACGGCTCTCACCCGCAGACACCGCCACCCCCAGCTCCCACTGGCCGGTTCCTCGCCAATGGGAGTGTGGAGCCAGTGCTTGGGGCAGGGGCAGCACATGGAGCCCCACGGCCCCCCCCAGGAGCCAGACCCACTGTTGGCCACTTCCGGGGTGCAGCACAGCGCAGTGTCAGAATAGGTAGGGACTAGCCTGCCTTAGTCGGGCAGCACCGCCGCTGGGACTTTTAAAGGCTCAGTTGGCAGTGCCAACCAAAGCCGCCACAACCCAGTGCCTTACATTCCATGACCCAGTACTGGGTCGTGACCCGCAGTTTGAAAACCACTGATTTTAGAGAATCATTTTGTGAGCACCGTCAATAATTGCTTTTTGTGTCCACTCAACTACCTAATCCAAAGAGAGAAGCTACCCTTGTTTTATATTTAAGTGTAACAGGGGAGCTGATCCAAGAAGTAACTATTCAGCAGTGGATGCATTAGTAGTAATTACAAATTTAATTAAGCCTTGGGGGATGGATAGTATCAAAAACTAGCACTAAGACAGCAAACTTTTAAAAAGGGTGATTAAATAATAATAATCATGTCAGTTAAAGAGAATAAAACCAAAAGTGAGAATTAAAATAATTAAACTCCAGTTGGAGTCTATGTATAGCTTATCATATCCGTATATAAAATGGAATGAAAAAACACCTGTGGGGGAAGTATGATTATTAAAAGGCAAGGTACAAGAAGTTATTATTTGAGTCTACCTTACTGTGAATAATTTGGACAACTGTACTGTCAAGCTTAAACTGAACAAAAGTATTGCTAAAGTTCCGAAAGCTCTAAAAAAGCAAGATTTGCAAAAGGAAGTTAAGACTTGTGGTCAGGATGCGCTGCAACTAAGCAACTTTTTGCTTACTCCTATGAACTAAGCAAACCCACATTAACCACACTTAAAACTGAATTGGCTACAGGAGATAAATAGGCCTGAATTATACGATTAGCTGACAATTGGCTATAAGGAGATAAGTATGCATCAATTATACAATTGGGGCAACCACACTGACCACATTAACGATGTGGTCCACCCTGATTGGTTGGTCTGTTTTGAAACACAGCCAACAGATCAGATAAAAAGTACGAAGGCACGGGACTGTGTGTGTGTTTGGTCATAAGGGAAACCTGACCCACACCCCCGAACCGAAGGGACATGCACTTCTCGACTGTCTGTACCTGGCCAGTGTGGAAAACAGCCGACTGAAGGGTAACATATTTTTCGGACGAATGCAGGGTAAGATTTGGAGTAAAGAAGTTTGGTTGCTCGAGCTAAATTGATCTCAGTTGTATCGATACTATAGTGTAAAACCAGTGGTAAATAACTGGTGGATGATAGCTTTACATATGCTTGTCTTCAGGGCTTTCAGTGTAACGTGCCAGGACCAGCTGTTCATTAGCTCCTTAATGGTTCGTAAATTTACATGTACTTGTGCTTGTCTTCAGAATAATCTGCCATTTATATTAATTCTTATCCAATGCTGGTCTTTACTTCTTATTTTGTCTGTGTTGTTTTTAGAGTTAAAAATCTTTTTTGAGGAATAACTAGTAGTTTTAATTTTTCTTATACGGGCACTAATCAACCTCATGACATCTGTGTTGGGTGGTGGGAAGTAGCAATCACCCAGGGCCCAACCAGCGTCCTGACGCGTGTCTCTTTCTTCCTTTATCTCTGTACTTACATCCTTTTTTAACAAAATATTCAGACCAAATAAAGCCAAAAGAAAGACCTCATAAACTATGACCGAAAATATATGATGAAAATTAGAATGGCTAAAATGGAATTGGGAGAAAATAGCCTTAAATATAAAAGCAAAAATTCTTGAGATCTAATATAAGAATCCTACTTCAGTGAGGATTAGTGGGTTGCCTGGATTATCACAGCATAAATGGGGCAGTGAAGGAAGAAGCATCAGTCTTTACTAAAGATGGGTGAAAATTTACAGATGAAACTTTCTTCAGGTAGACAGAAATGTCTCAAATTTATGTTGAAATTGCGGAATTGTTTCATTTGGGAAAAAAAAGAAAAAGTGAGTCTTTTTTGATATATTCAAAATGAAACATTCTGACTGATTCAAAACAAACTTTTGTTTGGAATTTTATTTAAATTCCATTTTTTGTAGAAATGTAAAAATCTCAAAAACAAAATAAAATGTTTCCTTTCAGGTCAAACTAAATGTTTTGTTTGACTCAATTTTTTTTTGTTCAACCTCCTCTCCCCCAAAGAAATAAAAAATCAGTTACTCACACAGCTCTTTTTTCACCACATATGTAGGGAAAAGATTTACCTCATACCTACCACCTTTGAGTAATAAATATCAGATGGTCAGTTTTTTAGAGATCAAAAAAGAGTACACAGGAACAAACTGATAAGTTAAAGAGCAGCAAATCACCAGGCCCAGATTGTTCCCCCCCCCGCCCCCGCAAATGAATTTCGGGATGCTGCTATAATAACCTTCCTATTGCCCCCTTAATCTGTTCTTCCCAGGTAAAAGTTTGGAGTCTTTAAGGAAAACACTAAATGACACAGCTATAACCTTCCGATAAAGCACTCCCCACTGTGGCCCATGGAAGAGAAATGCATGCAGCCACACTTCCGGCTCTGTCTGCTGCAGGCGCTGCCCCCACAGCTCTGATTGGCTGGGGGAGAGGGACAGAGAAACCATCACTAGTTGCCAGGCAGAGTCAGCCATGCAGGCAGTGTCTTTTTCCCCACAGTGAATATAATCCAGTCAAAATACTGAACACAGCTATGTGATGCACACCTGGCTGCAATCCTGAAGGTTTCAACTGCTCGTCACTGCAAACTGACAGAACTGAAGTGTTACCAGGTGTCTGGCAAACATTAAAAACTCTCTGGCAGGTGAATAATTGTATAAAGTTGTATGACAGTTTTATTATTTCTAAGAAATTCAAAATAAAAAAATACCGTATAAATGTTTTCTTTTCTGAACACCATCTTCAGTGACATTATTGGTCCACCGGGAGGATTTGAGGACTGGCACTGGCCCTAAGGTAAATTGAGTTTGAGACCCCTGCGATAAAGTAATTGACATAGGCAGTATTCCTTCCAAAACCAAAATATATTCTATTAATGTAAGTAATAATCGCTAATACAGTGGATCCTAAAAATCCTAACCAAAAAACTAAATCCCTGAGAAATAAATCCCTTATTGCAAGTTAAAGAACATTCAAACTACAGTAGTACATAGTTCAAATGATTCTAAACAAAGCTATTTGTTACAAGTGGCCAGTTTGTAACAAATGACTGACAGCAGATCTTAAATTGCTTTAAAGTTTACACAGGTATGTTGCAATTAAAACACACAGACACTTCAAGCATACACGTTAAATACTATGCTAAACTATACTACTCTAAAAATTAAAATATGGCAAGCTTACTTTATAAATTCATTGGTGTCATAAATATAAAGGGAAGGGTAAACCCCTTTAAAATCCCTCCTGGCCAGAGGAAAAATCCTCTCACCTGTAAAGGGTTAAGAAGCTAAAGGTAACCTCACTGGCACCTGACCAAAATGACCAATGAGGAGACAAGATACTTTGAAAAGCTGGGAGGAGGGTGAAAAACAAAGGGTTTGTGTGTCTGTCTATATTCTGTCTTTGCTGGGGATAGACCAGGAATGGAGTCTGAGAATTTAGTAAGTAATCTAGCTAGAGATGTGTTAGATTATGATTTCTTTAAATGGCTGAGAAAATAGCTGTGCTGAATAGAATGAATATTTCTTTCTGTGTGTGTTTTTTTTGTAACTTAAGGTTTTGCCTAGAGGGATTCTCTATGTTTTGAATCTAATTACCCTGTAAGGTATTCACCATCCTGATTTTACAGAGGTGATTCTTTTTTACTTCTATTAAAAGTCTTCTTGTAAGGAAACTGAATGTTTTTTCATTGTTCTAAGATCCAAGGGTTTGGATCTGTGGTCACCTATGCAAATTGGTGAAGATTTTTTACCAAACCTTCCCCAGGAAGTGGGGTGCAAGGGTTGGGAAGATTTTGGGGGGAAAGATGTTTCAAAACTACATTTTTTCAGGAACCCAGATAAAGTTTGGTTGTGGCAGTGGAAGTCCAGGGGCAAAGGGTAAAATAGTTTGTACCTTGGGGAAGTTTTAACCTAAGCTGGTAAAAGTAAGCTTAGGAGGTTTTCATGCAGGTCCCCCCATCTGTACCATAGAGTTCAGAGTGGGGAAGGAACCTTGACAATTGGTATCTCTTTAAAATCACTGCTGCTGCTTTATACATTCTTTGGCACTTTTCTTTTAATCACCATTGCTGCTCAGCTCCTGGTCATTCAGTTTAGTTCTGCCTCAGTTTTCTCCTCTCTCTTTTTCTCTGCTGCAGCTTTTCTGCCTTTTTTTCTGCAGCTTTTCTTTGGCTCCCCTTGCTGGCTTTAGTCTTCTCCTGATCGTGTCTCTCTCTCTCGCCGCCTCAGACTAAGAAACTGGCTTCTGGCCTTTTATACTGGCCTATTGTGCCTTTCTTATATACCTTTAAGCAATTACCCCATTTGCACATGCTCAGTACCAACCATTATCTCAGAATTATGATTGACAGGTCTAATCTTTAAAATAAATTGTGACTGGTATGAGTGGGCTAAAACTGGCTAGCTGCTCAGCTAACTGACCTCTCTGTCACCCCTTACTACACATGCTCAAAAGCCAACAATCTTGCACATGCTTTCTGTTGTCATTTATCTCAGAGCTGTGATTCTGCCAATCCACCCACCCACACATGGCTCTTTGCCAGGGCACCATTTTAGAAATTCTGGGTTTTCAACTGAGCATGCTCAGAGTCCGCACATGCATCTCAAAGTGGGGTGATTTTCGCTTATTCAGAATAAAAATCAGGCAGACCAAGTGGGGACTGGAGAATTCTGCTAGGAACAAGACGGTCTAAATTCAGCAATTTGGAAGGAACTTAAGAATGAAGTGATGAAACTGCTGACAAAAGAAAAAAAATAGTCTCCTTAAAATATATTACTGTGTTAGATGCCTGGAGGGAAGGGTAACAGCTATAACTCCTAATCAGTTAAGGAAAATATGTAAGTCCCCTGGCAAAAGGCTGCTTCTAGAGTGAGAGAGTTCTTCAGTTCCTGGGAGTAGGCTAAGCTAATGCGCCAAATCCACACACATTGTTATTTCATCTATCTGATTTTGATTGGTTTGATTAAGCTACCTAGATGCACTGACAGGACTCCAGTTTGTGTTGGTACTCAGAATAGATAAGCCCTTGAGCCACTAAATTGGGACAAAGAGCCAAACAATTTTAGCATAGGTTACATTTTCAAAAGAGGGTTCATCCTATTTAAAACAGAATTCCATAGAATGACTCTGGTCAGGCCTCGATTCCAAATACTAATACCCCGTGTTTCAGCACATGAACCAATCTCTAATGATGGACGTTTGGAAGAAATTTACCCATGACCTGGTTACTCTATTATCATGTTCCTTCCACTTTCCTCTGGCCAACGAGATGGACAATTAGTCTGAGCCAGTATTGCAATTTTGTATTCCTATCGTTCACTGATATGCAAGCTACTTCTTCTTTTTGATGTTATTTATCACACACTGGGCTTTCCTCCCACCTGGTGGTATAGAATGGTGTACCGACTACTGTCCCCATATGTCACTTCACTGAAGTGAAAATGTCAGACTGATAATGAATATAAATTCAGTGTTCAACTATATTCCTGCCAACAGGGAAGTTTGGGGGTGTTTTTTTTTTTTTTTTACATTTCAGCATCAGAAAAAATATGTCCCTTTCCTGTGCTTGTATATAAGGACATACTGTATGGAACCATGATTGTTCTAGTCATAAGGACCCCAAAAGAAGTTTGGAGCCTAAATACTTTTGTGGGTCTGGGCCAAGCTACCCCCACAAATTCTTGTGCTGTAGCAAAAGGCATTTATTTACCAGAGTGTGCTCATCTGAAGTTTATTGTTTGATATGCCACCTTCCTATTTTAAGATAGACCTCTTCAGGTATCTCTCCCCACCTACTTAGTTGCTTCATATTTACAGTAGCTTTGCTTTCTTGTTTATTGTTCTGAAAAGCTGATCTTTGAGCCCATCATGAATACTTCCATTTGAACCAATTATTCACGGAAAGATCCAAAGGAGTTGTTTGTAGAGGCAAGGCACCTGCTTTTATTGTGTCTGAATTGGATGCAATATGCAACTAGAGCAAACACTTTTTTGGAGCATGGGAGTATCTCAGAAGGGAACATTTCAATTGAAAACCAAGGTACTGTGATAGACGCACGCCAGTTGGGTACAGCAGAGTAGCAGAAGGTAGATATATTGGCCACTGGATTAACAGTTTTCTGTTCCCTGACTGACCAGAGCAGGAGCTGTTCCAGGCTAATGAGAACACCTGACTCCAATTAACCTGCAAAGAGTCAGGTGAGGCCATTAAGCTAATGTGACCACCCGTCTACAATTAAGGCCCCTCTGATACTATAAAAGGACTCACTCCAGTCAGGCAGAAGAGAGCTAGAGGAGAGTAAGGGCTGTGTCTGAAGGGCTGGTTAATGAAGACACCCTCAAGTCATTGGTAAGGGAGAAGCAGGAGAGCTGTGGGGAAGTGGTCCAGGGAAATGTAACAACTCTGGCAGTGAAAGGTTGGCTGCCAACAGCTGCTACCATTTGGGTCCCTGGGCTGGAACCCGGAGTAGAGGGCGGGCCCAGGTTCCCCCCAACCCACCACTACAGAAACACCTCCTGGGAGGGGAAAACAGGCCCCTGTCAGGACAGGAGGCTAAACTGTTTTGGCATGAGGCCGTAGGAGCAACAGAGACTGTGGGAATTCTCTCACCAACCTCCATTGCTGGCTTATGATGAAAAGGGCTCAGTAGACTGTATCCCTGGCCCTAGAGAGAGAATGGCTATGTGGAGCATTGCTGTGAGCCTCTGAAGCTAGCATAAACTGCCTGGAAGCGCGGGACCCACAGGGACAAGATCAGAGCTCTGCGACAATACATAACCATTTTGACCATGAGTCTCATATCCACTCTGCATATCTAATATGTCTTTTCCCCTTCATAGCAAATTTGAATGTACCATCTGCATCTCCGTTCTTTCTGTTTGTGTAGTTGCTATGAAAACATCTTATTAAAATGGAAAATGAGGATGAAGCTCACTGCTACCATAAAGAGGTAGAACTCCACTGAGAGCAAGGGGAGTTACATTTTTTGAATTTCATTAAGGCAACAGTAGCTTTGAAACTGGAGAATCTATGTTTGTCTTTCCATTGTAATCACACCTTCAATTTAATTAAAGGTCCTCTAGGTTTTACTCAGATATAAAACATACAGCCTTAATATCTGAGAGAGACTGAAAATGCTTAACACTATATTGTACACCTATTACCTAAACAGAAAGTTATAATATTTGTTATAAGCTTAGTATGCCTTCAATGTCTTTCACCAGTGATTGGTTAGGCACTTCTGCAAGACAGTCAACTAAAGAGAGCTCTCCTTGCAATTGGCAGAGAAACACTTCGCTAACAATTTATAATGAAAATTTGAAAATGGGAAGCTGATATTCACTAAAGATTAGAGTCACCCTTTTGAATGCATTAAAAAATCCAACATGTACAATGTGAAAGCACTGTTTATTTATTTGTTCACATAGTTATCTTATAGTTCAAAATGTTAAAGTTTATCATGTGGAAACGTTTGCACATCAAGAAGAAGTCTGATATTTTGAGTACATTGAAATGAGCTTATAAAAATGGTGAATCATGAATTCACCTGCAACATTCAGCATATTGTAGGTAGAGATTTCTGTTAACATTAATGGGAGTACCATGATTGCACAACTCGTAATATTTAGTTTTAGGAGAATAATGTTCAGCATTAGCAGCTGTGATGATGGGCTAGAACAAAACTTATAGATACAGTTCTAAGTGCGTTCTAACCCATGAAAGCTTATGCCCAAATAAATTTGTTAGTCTCTAAGGTGCCACGAGAACTCCTCGTTATTTTAGTTCTTATTATCTCTTTAAAAGGGCTGACACTGGAAGCATTCCCAATTAAGTTTCACTTTAAGATCACTTGCCCTAACACAAACCAAAGATGAATTTCTAGAATTATGTTATTTTAAGAATTAGCCTCCTTATTCAGAGCTTATTTGACACAGATTATTTTGGGAAAAAACTCCTCCCAGTGATGACTGCACAATGAAAAGTCACAACACGTTGTGCATATCTTAATTATATGCTCACCACTCTTTTTTGGATGCTTTATGAGCTGTTAAATATTTTATAATGTGACATTTAAATTATTATTGTTAGACTACCAAATTAACCCCGTGCTGAAAGAAAGATTCACACCTCCCAGAGCTATTGTTTCAGGGTCAGAAAATCAACATTGCATTGGCTGATAATCTGTTCCCATTTGGAAAGTTCTCCCTGAAGACATGTGGCCCAGAAACTTTCTTCCACACTAAGAAAGAGTTTACTCATTACTAGAGCACCTCCTTGTGGTCAGACATGGTGTAGTAGCTCCCTACAACCCTTTCTTGCATTCTATGGTAGTCTCTCTTCCCGTAACTTGGCCCTCCAGCCAGGTCACAATTTAGTCCACCCATTCTGGGGTAACAAATAACCCCAAATTCCTCACTTAAAGGGCTGTGTCTCCAACCCTGGGCCCTATGGTCCTCTCACCCGTCTCTCAGGGTTCTCCCTGGGTCCTTATCCTGTTTGCAGGGGCTTCATGCCACCTTCAGTAGCTGACGGGGAAGCTGGCCCTCCATCTACACCAGGTTTCAACCCAGAGACTCTATAGCAAGCAGCAAACGTCTACTCATTTCCACTCCTTGTTGCTGTTTCCTTAGGCTGGGTAGGGAGAAGCCCTTCTCCCCTATAGCATCTCTGGATCCACCCCTGTTTCATGGCCAGGGCCCTTAGGGCCCTCAATTAAAATCCTCTAAGAAAATTCCACCAAAGGAATATAAAATAAATCCACTTCTAACCTTCTTGGGCCTGACCTTGTGTACCTCTCAATTAAATGCCTCTCAGGGTACTCTTCCTAGGAATCCAGATCCTGTCCTTTTGTCATGGCTTACCAACAGAGCCTGATCCATTCTGGTGGCTGTTCTGTGTTAATCCTGTCTGCTTGCCAGCCTCTTCTACTCAGGTGAGGATACAAGGGTTTGCTCCCCAGTCTCTCTAATCCTAGAAAGTGACTGCTGACTCTCTCCTTGTAGTCCCCTTCTGCTGTAAACTTTCTGCTTTTATTATCACTAACCAGCTCCTCACCAGTTGGGCTTCATCTCTAATTAAGCCTGGCCCACTCTCCAGATGCATCCAGATAATATAACTAGTCCCTCAGTCTCTCATTAACCCTTTCGAGACCTGTGTAGTATGCATGCCCCTTTAAGGAAAGTTTATGTTCTACAGCACAAAATAGCAGCCACTAGGGAAAGCATTGGCTTGCTGAGCCACCACAAACTGGCCTAATTTGATCCATGACCATCCTTCTTCTTTCCCCACAAATAGATACAGTATTGTGCACATTTTATATGTGTTTCTAATCACAAGTGTATCATGTCACTGGAGGCTTTACTGAGTACAATTTTTTGTTGTTGTTCACTTGTGGTGTTAAGTCCACAAGAGCAGGAATGACTGATTGAAGTGCACCTGAAGTATGTATGATGCAAGGCATTAATTTGGTTCCACCCAAGTAGAAAATCTGCAAAGGGGTAGTAATAAGTAAAGCATACTTTCTGTATCTTTATCCTTTTACCTGCTCATATATTCTTAATAGCTTAATTATATATAATTACTGTAGAATTGTGTACATACCTCTATCCCCCACATCTGAGATTTCACACTTGCTTTTATTTTTCATATGCTCCTGCTACTGCCATCATTTTGTATGTAAACAAAATATGTCCTCACAAAAATAAAAGGATAACTAATTTGCTACCAATATAATCTGCAGAGTATGTTGTTATTCCTGAGTGACTGCTGCTAGGTAATCCCTTTCATACTAAACTGGAGGGATCCAAAGTGATTTTCAAATGACATGTTTTAGTTCTTTTAAGCACGGGATGGCATTAACTTGAAATGAGAGAATTTCCAAAGTCCAGAGATGGTCTAGAAACACAAGCACTGGTACTGCCAAGCCACAGAATGAAATAGCGTGTGATAATTCCATAAACATGTATTTACAAAAAACATTCTTAACAATTGTAATGGAAATATATATCACACACACCAAAATGTATGTACCCAATTCCATGAACCACACAGGAAAAAGTTGTATTCTATATTTCACACTCCTTTCCTTATACTATTGTAGAACTGGATACAGGTAAATTATTGTATTGCCAAATAATAAATCATTTTTATGGAGTAAAAGTTATACTCACTGTTATGGTGTGCATACAAGCTCCAAATGGCTAAAATACACTTCAAAAGGTGGGGATCTTTGTTTCGACTAGCAGGAAAAGAAGGGTAGTGGAAGAGTTCATCTCCCCTGATATTTGGGAGGCCAAGACAGTGTGGGAATGCCTGTGAGGCTCAGAGAAGCCATTGGCTCTTGAACATTTGGAAAGAGTATATAAATCCTGACCCTCCAGCCTGAGGTCCCTCTCACACACAGGTTAGCAACTACAAGAAGGCACCAAAGGAGCCTCTTGTGGTTACACATGGGTGTGTAAGAGTTCCCTGTAGGTTTGGGAGTCCCTAGAAGCCTCCAGGGTGACCAGTAGGGTCCCAGAGAGGACTGGGTGAAATCACCCCAGGATCATAAGAGAGGTATCCAAGGTAGCAGTGGAAAAAAATAAGCAGCTAAATGCACATGTTTTGCCCCCAGTGGAGGCTTCTTCTTTGCCAGGAACAGGCAAGTGGCTGGAGGGGCAGAATGATGAAGAACTCCTAGTGGAAACAGTTCAGTGCAGGTATTTATTCCATAGGGAATCTGGTTCCCTGACAAACTAGAATTGGGGAAATCGTCCCTTAAAGAAGGCAGGGAACAGGGTTGGGGTTCGTAAAGCGCAGTATAACAAGTAGACAATTCCTTTTCTCCAGCTCCTTAAGCCTATTCTGAGGGGAATGCAATGGTGTCCCAGCAATGGGAGGTATGGGGGCTATTGACCAGGTGAAAACAATCAATGAAGAACTCATGACCTGCATCATATGAGTTATCGCCGATAGTTCCCAGAGAAGTTAATCAACTTGTGGCCTAATTAAACCACACGTCCCTTGCATCTTGTCTTTCCTCCCGCAGGCCTGGGACAAAAACACTGTCATCAGGTTTGTCTGGGCCACAATGAAGTCTTATGACGGAGGAATTTTTAAAGGGGGTAATTCAAACATGTTAAGCCCTGCATGGCCCTGACAAATGGCTGCAGAGTCACTGGGTTCATCATTAGGTCATTTGCAAAAGTCAAATATTGCTACTGAAGAAATTCAGATGAGTTAGTCATAGTAGTTTTATACTGGCAAATAAAGACATCCATATGAGACAGTTTACACCAAACCTTTTACATTTATATATCAAAGCAATGTAGCACAGATAATGCAGCACTAAAGAAAAAAGTCCCTACCGCAGATCTGAAGATCTTCAAACTCCATCCAAGGGTGGACCCTCACTGGCAATGCAGGAACATTATCAGCAAGAGAGATTAAAAAAAATTAAAAACATACTCACCACATTGGAAGGCACACAGACTACAAATCAAAAACTTCACATTTACCTGAATATTCAGGATGGTGACCTGATCCATCTCACAATTCATTCTCCTGCTATCAGCCAATAATCACAGCATATTGTATTATATTCTACATAAGATGCAGTCTTCCTTACACAGAACCATCAGTCCACAGACAAAATATTCTCCTGTTCACCATTCTAACCCATTCTTTATGTATATACCAGACATTCCATTGTATGTCCCTAAATCACCTTCCTTTTGACATGCTGATAGACACAGGGCAGATATGCACCTTTACCCCATACACTCTACATAATGACCTCACATCACTTAGACACATGCTATCTACACACATCAGAGTACCACTTTGACTGTGGTGAAGGCTATGGAGAAGAGAGAGGCATAAGCACTGTGTGGAATGCATGACACTTCATATACAGTCAATTACATGGAGAATTTCTAAAGTTGTTATGATATTTAAGTTACCTGTATTATCCATTAGGATAATGGATGAGCAAGAATACAAGTCAGAGTTTAAATCATTTGTGGAACCTTCACTATATATTTCCTGGCTTCCCCAACTTCTTATTCTTTAATTTACATCATTTTAAAGAGATTCACTTGTGTTTGATACAAATACTATGTATTTTCAACCTGCTGTAAAGTTGTGTTCTTGTGTGTGGGAGGCAATTAAATGCCCTAACTAAAAACATGTGATTCACTCTTTCAAGTTAACCATGGCCTTTGTGACATTCATATTTATTTGTTAATACCATTTGTAATCAGATCCTCTTCTGAACTATCCTGTATATACAGGCATTTAAAACAGATGCATAGGAGTGTATGTGTTAATACCAATTAAACAGCTTGACATTTTTCAAATATTTTAAATTCCCATTTACATTGGTTTTACATATGACAGAAGTAATGGGATTTTAAAAAGTCAATAATTAATCTCATCCAAAACCTCTGCTCCCTATTGGAGAAAGGGACATCTCCCTCCTTATTCCCAATGTGAACCTTATAGGACTGAAGGGGCCCTTGATAGGTCATCTAGTCACCCATGCTAAATCAGTAAAATTTATTCCTAACACCATCATCACAGGTGTTTGTCTATTCTGTTCCTAAAAACCTCCAATGATGGTAATTCTACAACCTTCTGTGGTAACTTATTCCACTACATAACTACCCTTACAGTTAGAAAGATTTTTCTGAATATCTAACTAAATCTCCCTTGATGAAGATTAATCCAATGAGTTCTTGTCTTACCTTCAGTGGACACAGAGAACAATTGATTACTGTCCTCTTTATAACAGACCTTCACATATTTTAGAACTGTTATCATGTACCCCCATTTTCTTTTTTCAAGACTAAATATGTGCAGTCCTTGTTAACCTTTCTTCATAGCTCATGTTTTCCAACTTTTTTTTTTTTTTATAATTCTCTTGCTCTTCTCTGGACTCTCTTGAATTTGTTCACTTCTTTTTTAAAGTGTGGCATCCAAAACTGGACACAGTACTTCAGCTGAGGCCTCATCAGTACTGAGTTGAATGGGACTATTACCTCCCTTGCCTTTCATACACCACTCTTATGGATACACCTTAGAATGGCATTAGCCTTTTTCAACACTGCATCACACTGTTGGCTAATATTCAATTTGTGATCCACTCTAATCCCCAGATCCTTTTTCAGTAGTACTACCATCTAACCAGATATCACCCATTTTCTAGTTGTGCATTTGATTTCTCACCTAACTTTAGTACTTTACACTTGTCTTTATTGAATTTCACCTTGTTGATTTCAAAGCAATTCTCCAATTTGTCAAAGTCATTTTGAATTCTAATCCTGTCCTGCAAAATGCTTGCAATCCTTCTCATCTTGGTATCATCCACAGATTTTATAAGCTTCGTCTCCATTCCATTATCCAAGACATTAATACAAATGTTGAATACTGTCGTACCAGACACAGGACAGATCCCTATAGGACCTCACTAGATACATCCTTCCAGTTTGACAGCAAACCATTGATGACTACTCTGAGTAGTTTTTCAACCTATTGTCCACTCATTTTATAGCAATTTAATCTAGACAGCATTTCCCTAGTTGGGAAAACATTTAATGATTCTTTCAAAACATACTTTATTCAGTTTATAATCCATAATTGCTATTTGTGGTCCATCTTGAAATGTAATGACTGAGATTTTAGGAGAGAAATATAAAAGAGGCTGGGATTACAACTTTAGTATTCCAAGCACATTCTACAAGTTTTGAACTATTTCCTCATACCTACCAACCATTCTTGCTATAGTAAATGTGAGTAAACTTAATAAGGTTCAAAGCATTGGCTCAATTCAGATTAGCACCCAAAGGACAGATGCATTATTACTTTAACAGTAGTTAGAACTATCTGAAACCAGTGTGTACAACAAGGCTGGAGATTGCAATCAGATTACACTTATATTTCCAGATGGACCTCAAATTGCAAAATATGGATCATAAATTGAATAAAACGTGTTTTGAAAGAATCATTACATTTTTTTTCCAACCTCAGGAGAGGCTTTGTTTGGGTTTGGTTCAAGGTTTGATTGAATAAGGTAAACAATGGCCTGATCCTTCATAATGGTTTACACATTCTTAAAGAGAATAAATGGTATTCAGGTCCATTCGACTCAATGCAGTTTGCACTGAGGGGGCTCTTTTGACATCCTGTTATTCCCTGCTTTGGAGGAAACAAAAGAGAGGTACTAAGAAGTGTCAGTTTTCATAATGCAATGTAAAGGTTTTATTGTGGCAAGTGTTCTGACTGTGTTGCAAACATATTTTTATATTAAATTATAAAAAATATAAGTTTGCAACACAGTCAGAACACTTGCCACAGTAAAACCTTTAGATTCCATGACGGAACTTGATACTTTTCACCATCTCTCTTGTCCGCTAATCTGTCCTTTGGGTGTTAATACTTAAGATAAATATTTGGGCACCATATGTTACTCATGTACCTACCTTTTAGTACAAAGCCATTGAGTTCTTCAGATAAAGAGAGCTATTGTAAAAATCTCGGAAATGGAAAGGTACTAAATGTCCGGTATAACTGTATGAATACTGATAATGAAAGAGTTTTTGCAGGTTTGATTAATCACTTTCAGCTAGCAAGAGGTCCTGATGCGTTTGATAGAAGGTGCCTTGCATAAATTAGCATACAGAAATTAAGAATACTAGAAGCACAATGTTCTATAATCATGCAATCAAATTAAATTAAAATATTAAACTTGTTACAAGAAGCAATGAACGTGAAGGCATTCACAGTTAAGGGTGAAATGCCCTTGTGTTCTTAAAATCGACAACACTATAGGCAGAACTAACAATCTAAATTGGTGTCCCTCAGATTGGTTACCCCTTATTTGAAATCATTTTTTTGCAACCCTCTTACATTTACTATACAAGTTAGAGTAAAAATGTACCAATAACAACAATTATACACTTATTTAATTCTATTTGTGTGTGTGTGTTTTTTTAAGAATTTGACAGTGGATACTTGTCCTTGCAGGGTTAAGGGATTGTGGAGAATGGGGGAGTGAGATTTTCTTTTATTTTAGACTGTGATAAAATTTTCAGTGCCTTATGCCCTTCCCTGCATTCTGACTGCCCTTTGTGACACCTCCTCCTCAAGGAGGCTGCAACCCATTGGTTGAGAAACACTTATCCAAAATAATATATCATTACTTTTGTGCACAGTGAACACAGAATAGGTTCCACCCTTAAGACAATCAAACTTAAGGCTCCTAAACGATTTACCTTAGACATTGTTTTTCATTTCAGGTACAGAGATTGAGTTTTCCTCCAATTTTCTTTAGCAAATTTGTTGAACTATAATTATTTTTCTTCTAATCTCACATATGACAAATATATCCCAAACAAATACTCTGAGTACAGACTTTATGATAAAGACTACGTATTATGTATAGTGAACCCACTTTCATCAAGGGCATACCAGAAGTTGTAGCTATGTGCCTTTAATTGTTTTTAAGAAACTGCATAAAATCTTCTGAGTCCCACACCTGTGTCAGGTTTCAGAGTAACAGCCGTGTTAGTCTGTAATCGCAAAAAGAAAAGGGTACTTGTGGCACCTTAGAGACTAACCAATTTGAGTATGAGCTTTCGTGAGCTACAGCTCACTTCATCGGATGCATCATCCACACCTGTGTATTAATCAGGTCTGTTACGACATAGAAGAGTTCAAATACGCCCATATTTTCTTTATAAACAACCTTCAAGTAAGAAAACAAAACTGACTGTCTACTCAAAAACATTAATAGAAAATTTCTTTACATCAATAAGTTAAAAAATATCCTTCAGGGAAACCTGCAGGTATTGGATCTCTCATGCCTACTATTACTTTAACAGTGACTTACGGTCTTAAATTTAGGCACCCGTTTCTGAAGATGTTGGCGTTAAATAAGATCTGCTTATTTTATTTGACCAAGGTTTTTTAAGATTTTATTATTATTTCAGCTATCATCTTCACTGTTACTATATAATTTTCTAATCATTGCTTTAAACATGCAGTAGCATGTTGTACGCATAATTGGATTGTGTTATTTTATATAGCCAATAAAAGAAAAAATGATAATGAGGTAGGCTGATGATTTAGCATTGCAGTATGAAAGCATTGCAGTAATTTTATCAAGTTCAATTATTGTTATTATCTTCAGTGATGACTGAAAATTTTTCACACTAAATTTTTGAAGACCCCTTACTGCACAGCTATGAAAGGACATAGGATGTGTTGGTAAGTGTTATAGTGACATTTGAGTTCTCTACAAATACAAGACTTGGTTAAATAAGTAATAATGTATTTATGAATTTTGCCTCATTGAATTGAAGCTGTCTGTGAGCAGAACACAATTTTCTCAGGTCTATTCATTGTTGGGTATATTTTTTACCCAACAATTGTTGGAAAATAGACCAACATAGGTTACTCTGGACTCTCTTCACTTGTGAGTGAAGTAGTTATGCATATTCAAATGAGAATGACATCTTTATTGTATCCAACACCATCATAGTATATGTATCACTATTGTTTTACTAAGACGTACAAGCATAATTAGACAGTGTTAAGTCCTACTGTGGGAACTACTGCAGAATGTATTCTATCTGTGCTCTTATCATTGAGTTCAGGAGAAGCCAAGGCCCAGTTGACACCAGCAGTAAGGAGGATACTAGCCAGAAGGGTAGTGAGTGAAATACTACAATAACAAGTTCTGCCAAAAGCAGCAGCTGGGGAATGAAGCAAAAATGCCTGGCTAGCTTCAAGTAATTGAAGACCCTGTCAGTCAAAAATAGAGCTTGGGGAGCTGAAATTGAAATGGTTTGGTAGATTTAAGTGTAGTGGGCTGTCCACAGAGAAGAGTTTGAGGTTTGTTCTGTCTTCAAAAAAGAGGAGAAACTAATGAGATCCAAGGCTAAGAACTAGTGTGTTAAGGGATGTCTCAGGAACACCTTCATAAAGCCCTTATTATATGAGACTTAGGGCTCCTCTACATGATGTAGCAATGAACACTAGAGGGATGTGAATTCTAAAGTGCACCAGGTTGCACACTAACAGATCCACGTAGGCCTTGCTGGCACACATTAGAAGTTCCCTAGTGCATGTTAACATACCATTGTGCAGTTAAGTACCCCATTAGCAGTAGCTAATAGTTTAGTACTGTTTAGTATTACATTAACACGCACTAGTGAGTGTGTGCCATCAGGGTGTACTTTAGAATTCACATCGCCCCTTCAGTGCACATAGCCGTCTTGTATAGACAAGCCCATAGATAATGCAATTGTAATGTTGGGAGTATTCTCTTGCAGACATAAGTAGATGAAAGCTCAGCTAGAGGAGAGGAACTAAATCTGATTCAAGGAGTCCAAGAGGATTTGTAGTAAAGGATGAACCCAGTTGCGAGCAGTGATACAACAGAAAACCTTCTGAGACTATTTTCCAGGACCAGGAATTAGTTCAATAATGTACAGTGAAGAGAGAAATCTTGGTTTATCATTGAGCAAGAAATCATGTGATTAATCAGGAAATTTGAACTTTTCAGCATTCAAGAATAATAAGGTTTGGAAAGATTTTAACCAAACTAATCATGCATGTAAATAACTGTATCCTGATTAGTTGCAGCTGCTACAATTATACACAAATGGTCAAACAGACAGCATACACAGTGTAGTTAGTATTACTAAAACACTTTGAAGATGTAATGCACTGCAGATATCTGCATAACTCAGTTGTGTAAGAAGTGCATAATTATTTCTGGATCTCACCCTTTATCTTCCTTTCAGAAATGTTAGTTTAAAAGGCCATTGGTGATCATAATGGAGAAATGCCCAGATATACCAACTTCATATTTCAATTAAAAAGATTAGTCATAAGGTCTGAGCTGCATAAATAATGCAAAATGTTTTCAAAAAAATGTCAAACTTCAAAAATTAATTTCTGACTTGTATTAACTTCCAATGAACTTTTGTGAAATTAAGGTTTACACACACAGATGCTTTTAGAAAGCAAATACTAAGATTGCAAGCTCAAGTACCCAACAGATTGAATTTTTAACTGACACATGACTATTCCCATTTGAACTGATATTTTAACATCGGATACAGCACAGGGACATGGCTCCCAAAATAAAACCGATTAAATGAGTCAGATGAGGAACTGACCATAACCTTTGCAACTAAGAATACAGATACGCATGCAATTACTTTGTGAGAATATGCCAAAAGAAAATTAAATTTAAACTCTGCACCCATCCAATAAATCTTATAGCAGCCTAACTTCTTTAGTAATAATGCTTCAGGCAATGACTATGTTTACCAGAAAAGTTTCACATTTTCTGAAATTCTCTTACCATAAGTTACTGAGAGCCTTTCCAACTAAGCAGATGGTAGGGAATTTATTATGGGAAGATGCCACAATATTTATAATTTACTAGTTTCTATGTTCTGGTATAGCAATACTGTGTCAAACTATTCACAGAACATTTACAGGGTAGAGCGTACGGGAGAGCATAACAGCATTTAGTAAGATCCCCCACCCTACTTGCCATCATGAGCCTCAATGAAAACCACACAGCTAAAAGCCCGTGAAGAACATGTACCTGGTGAAAGTAAAATATACTAGCTAATATGGTATATGGAACTTTAGAATCTGGTGGAAAGAGGGACAGTAGAACTTTAAGTTAAACCATTAATTCAGGAGAGACTTCTGGCACAGGTTAGCAGTTTACTATGTGAAAACTTCATATACAGGTCTTCTTATGATTTGGAATCAGTTACAATTGGAGAACATAATTATCTTTTGTAATTTGCAGATTCTGTTCAATCTTAGTGGAGGAATAATTTATTTTTATTACACATTAAACTTTGTAACAGTCTACATTTTATTAAACTTGTACACTAAAAGTAACATAACTGTGTTACCAGCAACTAACCCCTCTCCTCCAAACTGTACCCAGAGTACTACTGAAAAATGTACATCGACGTGCATTCATTTTTTATCTGCTAAATTAGACATCCATTACTTTCCCATATTGGATACAGAATTATGTTGTTAAAGTCCTATTCAAATGAATTATTTCTACAGGGGATATGATAGGATTTCACTTAGTAAACTAATGTGTCCCCAGCAAATTACCCATAATACTGGTCAAATTAATGCTTTACAATTTTGACCACCATTAAAGATAAGATGCTCAAGAACCATTAACCTGGTATATACCATGTAACATATCAATATAGATTGAATCATATGAATGTAAATTACACAAATTAATTCTACAGATATTCCAAACAGTGGAGGATGTACTTTGTAGTTGAACTAAAATAAATGCCACATTCATTACCGTATTTTATTATTTGGATATTTTGTTACACAGCTTTGGCAACAGTTTATACAGAATCCAGGGAATATTACACCAAATGGATAACTGTTATATATAGTACTATACAGTACAGTAGATAGTAATACACTTTAATTCTAATACTTTTATATTCTGGATTAAATTATATGACACACCAGGGAATAAAATACAAATGGAATTATGAAATGAACTGGTATAGAGATCAATAAACTAATTCATATTAAGATCAATAAAAAAGGAATAGTGGTGTGATCCCACAACAAACATGATATACAAAGCATAACATTCTTTCCTCTGACAGATATTATGGTGCGATAGCTACTAGTGCTCTTATCAACAATCTTAAACAGATCAGTGTGGCTTGTTACTCAGTCAAGTTATACATGGTGCTTATTTTGCATATATTACAACCTCTAAAAATGTTGTTTGAGTAAAACCAACATTGAGCTGTCTGCATAAGCTAGAATTGCCTGGAATATTGCATCAGTTTAAATTCCTTCTTCATGCTTTTGATTGTAACAACATATTTTATTTTCATCACCACATGTATCACAACTGTGCCAATAATGGATTTGAGCTAAATATGAATAGTGTATTAATTGTTCACATTCTACTAAAGGTCTAGTATCTACTATGAAGTGTGGCTTCTGTCACAAACCATTAATCACATCTTTGGGAATTATATGAGGAAACATTGTTGAGGCTAAGATTAGTGTTAAAAGCCATGGAGTATAAAAGCATTTATTTGAGGTGTTTTATTGTACTTAAATGGAGCACTAAGTTTAATTGCAATAATCTGTTTAACACTTTAGAGCATATGGTCACGTGGAAATACTAACAGAACACCTGTTTGGAAATAATACTTTAGTCAAAGATTATAAAAACAAGAAAGTTTATTTTTCTGTCAAAATCATAACACAACCCTCAATCTTTAATGTATACTTTGGGCTTGTATATCCTGAGAGTGCACAAGGTTAATACAAGGGAGAAAGTGTTAAGACTGCTTCACAGTGGTGCCAAAAGGAATAGGAAGGACAATTAAGGAGAGAGGCTTCTGGCCAGACCCTCATACACCAGGAAGGTGGTCCCCAAAAGAGGGAAACACACGCTATACCAGTTATGTCCAAATTGTGTTCCCCTGGGCATCAAAGGTAGCTTTTTAAATAAGATTTGTATTTCATTATGAGTTGAAAAAGCACTCCTATGATTTTTAACCTGAAGTACTTCACTCAAAGTTGTCTGTAAGGGATGGTGGTCGTGGGCAATAGCTCCTCTAATTGCTTCCCAACACTTCCTTTGCAGCCCAAGGAGCAATTCTGATGTGAGCCTGCTGTACTGCAAGGAGGAAGAGCTCTCATTGATCCATTGCCTGCTTCCCTACTGGGCTGAAGGAACTCCAGGGGGAACAGGATAAGGACCAGTGATTTCCTATCCTGTGTAGACATATAATGTAATAGATGCTGACATTTTATTGACCATCAACACAGAGAAAGAAGACAAGCCTCTTCTGAGAATACAACTCCTTAAAGTCCCAGTGGTCTAATCTGAGCTGATATTGGATCTTTGAGTCTGTCTTGAGTTGTTTCAGCTTCAATGTACATGTGGACATGACCATCCTTATATTTAGACAATTTTTTGGCTGCGAGTGAAGAAGGGGTTATATCTGTCATGATCTAATAATCACTACCTCCAACTTGAAGTCAGGCCTTACCTTAATTCCTGCAAGGAGCTAGATTTATTCCACTGATTCATCCAGCAACATTGCTGAACCAAATATGGTGTCAGAAGATTTACAGATAGAATAGTCCAGTGATTATACAATCCTGTCAGTGATCTGGTAGAATTGTGTGATGAGGCCACAATGATGGAAATAAGGCCTCAAAGTCCTCTCCCTGTACATCATCCTCACACAGTTTGGCCTTCTTACCAAGATGACCCATAACATGTGAAACAGATGGAGACATTTATAGCAAAGATGGAAAATTTTGTGTTCAGAAGCCTGCCTGTCTGAGGCAACTAGAACCCACTGAAATATCAAGTGTTTATAATTCTATGTTGTTGCTGTTATGGAAGCTGAAAGAACTTTTGCATTATATAATGGTGAAAGCATTTCCTGGCTGACAATAACCTATAGCATTTAATGGGAATGAAGTCAATAGGTTCTACGGAAACTTTACACATAATTGTAACAAAATAATTAGACACAAAAATCAATAGAAAATTACACACTTGATTAAGCCATCCTATAGAATTCCAAAGCAGAAATATAACTCTCTATTTAAATGCATAGGGCTTTTTGTTGGAACCATCCTCTAGGAAGGGTATCACTTTATATTAATTTCAGCAGGACTTTTCTATAAAGGCAGGTGGCAGATATCATAATCTAGAAATGGATGTAAGATCTCAGTGTGAAGATGTTTCCATAGATGGGACTGTCACATCTGAAGACATATCTATCTATGATTGGGTTAGAAGTGGCACCATTTCATTTAGCATTGCAAGCAATTTTGCTTAAATCAAGTTCTAAATATACTGAAGAAGCTTAATGTTAATACCTGGAGTTAGGCCCAGGGCTTTAATGATTGATAGTGAAATAAAACAGGGAATTACTAGATCCTTGGCTGTTTGACTTTGTTAATGCCTCACTGATGGAGGGCCAGGGGTGAGCATTCCCAGTTGAGATGCTTCACCTTCACTCAAGGAATTACATATTCACATCACAAACCTCATTAACTATTGGTGTCCCTAACCAGACCTTTATGAGAAATGGTTAATACAATTGGTTGGAAAGCAAAAAACTTGTTCAAATAGTGTCTAAAATTCACAACAGTTGTTTGATTTGTCCTCTTTGAATTTCTATTTGCCATTTGTGAATACTTGTATGACTAAAATTTTGTAGGTGATATATTATTATTATTTGTATGGCCACAGCACCTAGGAGTCCGAGTCATGGAACAGGACACCACTGTGTTAAGTGATGTAAAAACAAAAGAAAAAGGCATTGCCAGCCTCCAAGGACTTACAATCTAAGTATAAGACAAGAGAAAACAGATGGCAGACAGAGAGACGGGGAATTACAAGGAACAATGAGACAATATTGTCTAAATGGAAAGACATTGTCTAAATAGGAAGGGTGAACAATGTGATAGTGGCAAATATCATGTTAGTTCATTTTTTTTTGGAGGTGGGAGCCTCTTAGGAGGGAATCAACTAAATAGAAAGAAAAAGAAGGGGAAGGGACTGAGGACAGGTTAGGAGAGGTGAGAATAGACAGGGCATGTGTGGAGTGATGCTGAAGTGAAAAGACTGTGAAGAGGGAGAGGAGGGCTGGAGCAAAGAGCTAATCAAATCAGTACAGGGCAGAGAAAGTTAGACAACATTCTGTTTTGTCTGGAAAGCTTTGGCTGCTTCTGATCCTACCAGGCGGAATCTCTGGCTGGCTCCTTCCTGCAGCCCACATGATTGGTGGGAGGGGAGACACTGCCTGGGTTCTCCTACATCCAATGTCAGCTCTTCAAAGGGTGTACACATTCCCAGACCTGGTGGCAGCAAGAAATTTAAGAAATTTCCCTTTTATCAAAGCTTCCATTGAAGCACTACGCAGCCTGCTGGGTTAACAAACCCCACTTTATTCATGATATAGAAAAGGCCATATTCTTACAGGTTACTTCTGTGTAACTTCATTGGTTTCACTTATTTACACAAGACAACCTTCCGTCACACGTTTATTATTTGGCTGTTCAATTAATGGCAATGTCCAATGATCATGCAAAGGAGTAAGTTACAGTAAGAAGTCAAAAATATCTAGCACCCTGACAAGAAGTTAAAAATGGTATTCACTACTCAATGAACACAGTAACACATATCAAAATGCTAAAAATGTATCTCTGTCAATGAGACCCAGAAGAAGTTCATCATGTAGTTCAACATAGGGGGGAAATCAAATCAGTATATTTGATGTCTGTATATTAATGTAAGAAGTAAGGGGGGAAGCAGGAAGAACTTGAAATGCTAGTTAATAAACACAACTATGGCATAGTTGGCATCTGACTTGGTGGAATTCTACGCATGACTGGAATACTGGTATAGATTGCTCAGGAAGGACAGGCAGGAATAAAAGAGAGGAGGTGTTGCCTTATATATTAAAAATATATACACTTGGACTGAGGTTGAGATGGAAATAGGAGACAATCTTGTTGAAAGTCTCTGGATAAGGATAAAATGGGTACTACTACTACTACTACAGACCAACTAACCATGAAAAAGAGGTGGGTGAGGCTTTTTTTTAAAACTAACAAAATCATAAGAACGGCCATACTGGGTCAGATCAAAGGTCTATCTAGCCCAGTATCCTGTCTTCTGACAGTGGTCAATGCCAGGTGCCCCAGAGGGAATGAACAGAATAGGTAATCATCAAGTGGTCCATCCCATCGCTAATTCCCAGCAGCTGGAGAAAGAAACTAGGGGAGAGGCTGTTCTAGGTTTGATTTTTGACACATAGGGAGGAACTGGTGAGAATTTGAAAGTGGAAGGCATCTTAGGTGAAAATAATCATGAAATAGGTCAAATTACAAAGGATGAGTATAAACAAGTAATACAAGTATGTAGGGACAACATTTGAAAGGCCAACGCACAAAATGAGATTAAACTAGCTAGAGACATGAAGGGTGACAAGAAAACATTCTACAAATATATTAGAGGCAAGAGGAAGACCAAGAACAGGGTAGTCCCATTACTCAAAGAGGGGGGGCAAAACAATAACAGAAAATGTGGGAAATGGCAGAGGTGCTTATTGACTCCTTTGTTTCTGTTTCCATCAAAACATTTAGTAGCAATTGGATATCTAATATAGTGAATGCCAGTGAAAATGAGGTAGGATCATAGGCTAAAATAGGGAAAGAAAAAGTTAAAAATTACTTAGACAAGTTAGATGTCTTCAAGTCACCAAGGCTTGATGAAATACATCCTAGAATACTCAAGGAGCTGACTGAGGAGATATCTGAGCCATTAGTAATTATCTTTGAAAAGTCATGAAAGACAACATAGATTTCAGAAGACTGGAAAAGGGAAAATATAGTGCCAATCTATAAAAAGGAAAATAAGGAAAACCTAGGGAATAACAGATCAGTCAGCTTAACTTCTTTACCTGGAAAAAAATGGAGCAAATAATTAAGCAATCAATTTGCAAACACGTAGAAGATAATAAAGTGATAAGCAACAGCATGGATTTGTCAAGGACAAATCATGTCAAACCAACCTGATAGCTTTCTTTGTCAGGGCAACAAGCCTTGTGGACAGGAGGAAAGTGGTAGATGAGGTATATCTTGACTTCAGTAAGGCTTTTGATACTCTCTCGCATGACCTTCTCATAAACAAACTAGGGAAATGCAACCTAGATGGAGCTACTATAAGGTGGGTGCATAATTGGTTGGAAAACCATTCCCAGAGACTAGTCATCAGTGGTTCACAATTTAGCTGGAAGGGCATATCAAATGGGGTCCTGCAGGGATTAGTTCTGGGTCCAGTTCTGTTCAATATATTCATCAATGATTTAGATGATGGCACAGAGAGTACACTTATAAAGTTTACAGATGATACCAAGCTCCAGGCGCTTTTGAGAATAGGATTAAAATTAAAAATGATCTGGACAAAATGGAAAAATGGTCTGATGTAAATAGGATGAAACTCAATAAGGACAAATGAAAAGTACTCCACTTAGGAAGGAACAGTCAGTTGCACACACACAAAATGGGAAATGGACTGCCTAGGAATGAGTACTGCAGAATGGGATCTGGGGGTCATAGTGGTTTTCAAGCTAAATATGACTGAACAGTGTAACACTGTTTCAAAAAAAAAAAAGCAAACATAATTCTGGGATGTATTAGAAGAAATGTAAGCAAGATATGAGAAGTACTTCTTCCACTGTACTCTGCACTGATTAGGCCTCAACTAGAGTATCATGTCCAGTTCTGGGCACCGCATTTTAGGAAAGATGTGGACTAACTGGACGAAGTCCAGAGAGGAACGAGAAAAATAATTAATTGTCTAGAAAACATGACCTATGAGGGAAGATTGAAAAAGTTGGGTTTGTTTATTCTGGAAAAGAGAAGACTGAGAGGGGACATGATAACAGTTTTCAAGTGCATAAAAGGTTGTTACGAAGAGGAGGGAGAAGAATTGTTCTCAAACTCTGAGGATACATCAAGAAGTAATGGGCTTAACTTGCAGCAAGGGCAGTTTCGGTGGGGCATTAGGAAACACTTAATAACTGTCAGGGTGGTTAACCACTGGAATAAATTGCCTGAGGTAGTTGTGGAATCTCCATCACTGGAGATTTTTAAGAGCAGATTAGTCAAACACCTGTCAGGAATGGTCTAGATAATACTTAGTTCTGCCATGAGTGCAGGGGAGTGGACAAGATGCCCTCTCAAGGTCTCTTCAAGTCCTATGATTCTATAAATTACCATCCAGAAGGAAATATCATAATTAGACTGAAAATGTTTTAACTTCTGTTCTTGAGGAGGGAGATCATACCGAATTATTAAGATTTGATTAAGCTGGAGAATGCTTCACTGTTTAGCGTAACAGAAGGAGAAAGGGGAAATGAAGACACCAAGTGCACACAGGAAAGCAATAAATACTTATATAAACATAAAATTAGTCACAATACTGGAAACCAAGAACATTTGAGTTTAACCCTGCCTCTAACATGAATTCTGATTTTGCACAAGACATTTAAAATATTTGCCTCAATGTTCCCCTCTGTAAAATAAAGGCAGGAAACATAACTGTCCCACGGGGTGTTGTGGGATTGAGTTTGTTACGACATTTCTTCTCTTCAAAATGTTTTACAAATGTTAAAAAAAAATATTTGTTAATATTAATGCAGTTGTCAGAAAAGTCATTTGAAAACAAGTCATAAGTTTTGCTTGTATCTTTTATACCCATTTAGGGACTCATTCATCACACTGCTGGATGCATGTGCTTTTTTTGTGCAAGGTCAGTGCCAATATCAGCAGAACACTTACCATCAGAAGTTGTCTTCATCTCTTTAATCTTGGTACTAGAGGGACATCTACTATACATGCTCACTAGCTTTGGAACAATTTAAAATGACTGAAAGCCAAGTAATTACAGGGAAGCAATCTCTCTAAAACATCACTGTAGATTATAAAGCCAAAGATGCAGAACACACAGGTTGATAATATGGAGTTGGCCATTTAATTCTGTGCATGTAATTTGTGAAGGCTGCCAGTCAATCTCACATTCCAGATGAGACACACTTAACATTCCAAGGATATGCTTTGAGAAAGGTGAAGAGAGAATGCAAGTACCAGTTCTGTGAAAGAATGGTCAAACAGCTTTCATTTCTTCCACTACATTTTAATAAGTGTAATAGCCTTCAGTTCTTCCATTTAGACATAAAGTCAATAAATATATGACTACCTCTAATACAGTACTTCTGCACAGCACAAATCTATAACATAACCACTGACTCATACTAGGAGAAATAACTGGCATACTCTGAAGATATGTGTAGACATGTCTGAGACTTTAATTATGGACATGATTTCAAGAACTTAATGGAGTTGGCAAATGACTTCAGTTCTAATAAGTTTTAAGTGTAGGTCCATAACTTTTCTTAAGGCCAATTCTGGCTTTTAGACACTAGAAGAATAAGAAATCATTACTGTGCCATCTGTGATCTCCCTTGGCATAAAGAATTGTAGTGAAAGAAACACAGGTAACAGTTTGTGTACCGGGCCCTACTTTGAAGCTTGGCTGAAGGGATACAGGATGCTGGCAGCTGCTACTGGAGACCAGATGAGAAAAAGGGGATGGAGCAGATGGTTCTTTTTACCTTCCCCTCCGAGAAGCTGCACTGCTTCTTTAAGAGAGAGCTTTCATCTATGCAGTGTTTGCACTGAAAGCAGGGTAGAGCCACACAAACAGTCAGGTAGAGTTTTTCCTTGGAACTGGATGTGGGAGGCTGGCCAATCCTATATCCCATTAAAAGGCCCAACAGTCAAGTCTGGGCTTGGAATCAACAAAAGATGCATTATACCACAATAGCAGCGTACTTGCTTTATGCTCTACTGGCCCTCATGGCTTACATCAGTTCTCTCCTGTCTGTAGATCTGTATATTCACCGAGACAGGCTTTGCTTTCAAGCAATGAAAGAATGGAGGAAGTTCAAGAGGACTGCCCTGCCCCATCTCCTCCTGCTCCTGTCAGCCTGTTATATGAGCATCTGTATGTCTGGAAGATGGTTCTTCAAGATTATATAGCAGTAACTTTTCAAATGCTTAATATTTTAGTTATTGCAAACCTGATCATACCATGTATGCTCAGGGTAAAGTTATGGTTAAATGGGGACTTCAGCTCTCTGACATGAATATGAATTATTAGGTTCAGGGCCATCCCTAAGGAGGTTAGGGGCCTGGGACATAGGTGTGGAGTTTCTAATCTGTCGGGGGGGTACTCCCAACCCCAGCTCTACCTGGGCCCCACCCCCACTCCACCCCCAGCCTGCTTCTTCCCTCCCCCGCCCTGCCTCTTCCTGACCCGCCTCTTCCCACCCCAGTTCTGCCCCGTCTTCTGAGCACGCTGCACTCTTGCTCCTCTCCCCACCCTGCCAGCGCCTCCTGATGCCATGAAACATCTGATTCACGGCAGGCAGTAGGAGCTGAGAGGGAGGGGTAGGCGCTGATCATTGGGGCCCACCAGTGGGCAGGAGGTGCTGGGGGGAGGGGGAGGTTCTGGTAGGGGGCTTCTCCTTGCCCCCCTTCCCACCTGCCTGCCTGCCACTCACCTCCCTGTTTGCGTCCTTACCCTGCTCGCCCGCCCGCTTCCTGCTTCATCTTCCCGCCCGCCTCCTCACGATTTTATCAAAGCACCTGGGCCCCCCAAAGCATGTGGTACAGGGCAGTCACCCCGATTCACCATTCCCAAAGGATGGCTCTGAATAGGTTTCTTTTGTTTTTCTCTCTAAATCCAGACGCTGGTGTGTTTTAAGCCAGGACATGGAGAATGTATGCCCCTGCAAGAATTCCTAATTCCCTTTTCTCTTACCAGCTTTTCTGCCCCCTACATGTGACACAGTGGTCCCTTACAGGGGAGGCAAGGGAACAGCAATTCCTTGTGGAAGACAGGGGGGCAACTAGTGATTTCTGGTGCACCACAAAACATTGTATAATAGTTTTATAGGGAGTGAGGATACCTGTCAAAAGTGAATGAATCTGTTCATCTCTCTCTTCACTGTTATTCCCAAATTTATAAGTATTATCTTCTTTATTTTTATTTGCAAAGTTCCAGCATTTAGGAGGCTACATTGAAGCAACTTCCAACACTGGACCACATTTGTGAAAATGTAGTTTTGGTAGCCTAGAAAATCATGAATTAGAGAGAAAAGAACGAGGCATACTTGAGGCACCTTAGAGACTAACAAATTTATTTGAGCGTAAGCTTTCGTGGGCTAAAACCCACTTCATCGGATGCATGCAATGGAAAATACAGTAGGAAGAGATATATATACACAGAGAACATGGAATAATGGGTGTTGCCATACACACTATAACAAGAGTGATCAATTAAAGTGAGCTATTATCAGGAGAAAAAAAAACCTTTTGTAGTGATAATCAGGATGGCCCATTTCCAACAGTTGACAAGAAAGTGAGAGTAACAGTAGGGGGGGAAATCATAGAATATCAGGGTTGGAAGGGATCTCAGAAGGTCATCTAGTCCAACCCCCTGCTCAAAGCAGGACCAATCCCCAACTAAATCATCCCAGCCAGGGCTTTGTCAAGCCTGACCTTGAAAACTTCTAAGGAAGGAGATTCCACCACCTCCCTAGGTAACGCATTCCAGTGTTTCACCCCCCTCCTCGTGAAAAAGTTTTTCCTAATAGCCAACCTAAACCTCCCCCACTGCAACTTGAGACCATTACTCCTCATTCTGTCATCTGCTATCACTGAGAACAGTCTAGATCCATCCTGTTTCGAACCCCCTTTCAGGTAGTTGAAAGCAGCTTTCAAATCCCCCCTCATTCTTCTCTTCCGCAGACTAAACAATCCCAGTTCCCTCAGCCTCTCCTCATAAGTCATGTGTTCCAGTCCCCTAATCATTTTTGTTGCCCTCCGCTGGACATTTTCCAATTTTTCCACATCTTTCTTGTAGAGTGGGCCCCAAAACTGGACACAGTACTCCAGATGAGGCCTCAGCAATGTCGAATAGAGGGGAACAATCACGTCGCTCCATCTGCTGGCAATGCCCCTACTGATACAGCCCAACATGCCATTGGCCTTCTTGGCAACAAGGGCACACTGTTGACTCATATCCAGCTTCTCAGCCACTGTAACCCCTAGGTCCTTTTCTGCAGAACTGCTGCCTAGCCATTCATTGCCTAGTCTGTAGCAGTGCATAGGATTCTTCCATCCTAAGTGCAGGACTCTGCACTTGCCCTTGTTGAACCTCATCAGATTTATTTTGGCCCAATCCTCTAAATTGTATAGGTCCCTCTGCATCCTATCCCTACACTCAAGCATATCTACCTATTCTCCCAGTATAGTGTCACCCGCAAACTTGCTGAGGGTGCAATCCACACCATCCTCCAGATCATTTATGAAGATATTGAACAAAACCAGCCCCAGGACCGACCCTTGGGGCATTCCACTTGATATCGGCTGCCAACTAGACATGGAGCCATTGATCACTACCCGTTTAGCCCGACAATCTAGCCAGCTTTCTATCCACCTTATAGTCCATTCATCCAGCTCATACTTCTTTAACTTGCTGGCAAGAATGCTGTGGGAGACCGTGTCAAAAGCTTTGCTAATGTCAAGGAACAACACGTCCACTGCTTTCCCCTCATCCACAGAGCCAGTTATCTTGTCTTGGAAGGCAATTAGATTAGTCAGGCATGACTTGCCCTTGGTGATTCCATGCTGACTGTTCCTGATCACATTCCTCTCCTCTAAGTGCTTCAGAATTGATTCCTTGAGGACCTGCTCCATGATTTTTCCAGGGACTGAGGTGAGGCTGACTGGCCTGTAGTTCCCAGGATCCTCCTCCTTCCCTTTTTTAAAGATGGGCACTACATTAGCCTTTTTCCAGTCATCCGGGACCTCCCCTGATCGCCATGAGTTTTCAAAGATATGGCCAATGGCTCTGCAATCACGTCCACCAACTCCTTTAGCACTCTCGGATGCAGCACATCCAGCCCCATGGACTTGTGCTCGTCCAGCTTTTCTAAATAGTCCCGAACCACTTCTTTCTCCACAGAGGGCTGGTCACCTCCTCCTCATGCTGTGCTGCCCAGTGCTGTAGTCTGGGAGCTGACCTTGTTTGTGAAGACAGAGGCAAAAAAAGCATTGAGTACATTACCTTTTTCCACATCCTCTGTCACTAGGTTGCCTCTCTCGTTCAGTAAGGGGCCCACACTTTCCTTGACTTTCTTCTTATTGCTAACATACCTGAAGAAACCCTTCTTGTTACCCTTAACATCTCTTGCTAGCTACAAATCCAGGTGTGATTTGGCCTTCCTGATTTCACTCCTGCATCCCCAAGGAATATTTTTATACTCTTCCCTGGTCATTTGTCCAATCTTCCACTTCTTGTAAGCTTCTTTTTTGTGTTTAAGATTAGCAAGGATTTCACTGTTAAGCCAAGCTGGTCGCCTGCCATATTTACTATTCTTTCGACACACCAGGCTGGTTTGTCCCTGTAACTTCAATAAGGATTCTTTAAAATACAGTCAGCACTCCTGGACTCCTTTCCCCCTCATGTTATTCTCCCAGGAGATCCTGCCCATCAGTTCCCTGAGGTTGTCAAGGTCTGCTTTTCTGAAGTCCAGGGTCCATATTCTGCTGCTCTCCTTTCTTCCCTGTGTCAGGATCCTGAACTCGACCATCTCATGGTCACTGCCTCCGAGGGTCCCATCCACTTTTGCTTCCCCTACTAATCCTTCCCGGTTTGTTAGCAGCAGGTCAAGAAGAGCTCTGCCCCTTGTTGGTTCTTCCAGCACTTGCACCAGGAGATTGTCCCCTATACTTTCCAAAACCTTCCTGGATTGTCTGTGCACCGCTGTATTGCTCTCCCAGCAGATACCAGGGTGATTGAAGTCTCTCATGAGAACCAGGGCCTGCGATCTAGTAACTTCCATTAGTTGCCGGAAGAAAGCCTCGTCCACCTCGTCCCCCTGGTCCGGTGGTCTATAGCAGACTCCCACCACGACATCATCCTTGTTGCTCACACTTCTAAACTTAATCCAGAGACACTCAGGTTTTTCTGCAGTTTCATACCGGAGCTCTGAGCAGTCATACTGCTCTCTTACATACAATGCAACTTCCCCACCTTTTCTGCCCTGCCTGTCCTTCCTGAACAGTTTATATCCATCCATGACAGCACACTCCAGTCATGTGAGTTATCCCACCAAGTCTCTGTTATTCCAATCATATCATAATTCCTTGACTGTGCCAGGACTTCCAGTTCTCCCTGCTTGTTTCCCAGGCTTCTTGCGTTTGTGTACAGGCACTTAAGAAAACTCGCTGATCTTCCCTCTTTCTCACTATGAGGCAGGAGCCCTCCCCTCTCGCACTCTTCTGCTCATGCTTCCTCCCATTATCCCACGTCCCCACTTACCTCAGGGCTTTGGTCTCCTTCCCCCGGTGAACCTAGTTTAAAGCCCTCCTCACTAGGTTAGCCAGCCTGCTTGCAAAGATGCTCTTCCCTCTCTTCGTTAGGTGGAGCCCGTCTCTGCCTAGCACTCCTCCTTCTTGGAACACCATCCCATGATCAAAGAACCTCCTTCTCTCTGACACCACCTGTGTAGCCATTCGTTGACTTCCACAATTCGACAGTCTCTACCCAGGCCTTTCCTTCCACGGGGAGGATGGACGAGAACACCACTTGCACCTCAAACTCCTTTATCCTTCTTCTCAGAGCCACGTAGTCCGCAGTGATCCACTCAAGGTCATTCGTGGCAGTATCACTGGTGCCCACGTGGAGAAGCAGGAAGGGGTAGCGATCCGAAGGCTTGATGTGTCTCGGCAGTCTCTCTGTCACATCGTGAATCCTAGCTCCTGGCAAGCAGCAGACATCTCGGTTTTCCCGGTCAGGGCGGCAGATAGAAAACTCAGTCCCCCTGAGGAGAGAGTCCCCGACCACAACCACCAGCCTCCTTCTCTTGGGAGCGGTGGTCATAGAACCCCCATCCCTAGGACAGTGCATCTCATGCCTTCCAATCGGTGGAGTCTCCTTCTGTTCCCTTCCCTCAGATGTATCATCTGGTCCACTCTCTGCATTCATATCTGTGGAGAGAAGATGAAAATGGTTACTTACCTGTATCTGCGTTGCTGGTACATGGACACTCCCCTTTCTTCTTCTGGAGGTCACATGCTGCCAAATTTCTTCACCATCCTCCTGTCCCCGCTGCGCAGCCTGCTCTGAATCTTCAGAGCATTGTGTCCGTAGAAGCATATCCTGATGTCTGTCCAGGAAATCTTCAGTTTCTCTTATGCAAAGCAGGGTCGATACTTGTTTCTCCAGACCTTGAAACTTCTCTTCCAATATGAAGACCAGCTTGCACTTTGTACAAAGTCGCTTCTGTCCTGTGGAAGAAAGACAAACATGGCACATCCAGTGCAGGTCACAACAGCTGAACGCTCCCCATCCATATTGCCTTTCTTCTACGAGCTTCCTCAGGAGTTGCAGTAACTACTCAGAGACGCCGGCATGATGTAAGCCTCAGTGGGCTCTCCCCAGGCGAACTCCCAGGCAAACTCCCTCTGTTAGCCTCTCTGCTGTTCGCCGCTCAGCTGGTTCACAGCTGACTGGCTTTTTATAACAGTCAGGCCCACTCAAGGCTCACCTGGAACAAAGCACTCCCAATTCACACTTTTCAAACAATGAATCAAGCACACGGTCAAACTGTCCCCACAACAGACACTCAGATACTCACCAACATAGCCTGCCTAATGCAGCCCTTAGCGTACGTCTCTAATAAGCATGGGGAAATAGTTTTACTTTGTGTAATGACCCATTCACTAACCCACGAACCTATCCTTGCAACAAAGCCCGTTGCCAACTCTGTCCACATATCTATTCAGGGGACACCATCATAGGACCTAATCACATCAGCCACACTATCAGAGGCTTGTTCACCTGCACATCTGCCAATGTGATATGTCATCAGGTGCAAGCAATGCCCCTCTGCCACGTACATTGGCGAAACCAGACAGTCTCTATGTAAAAGAATAAATGGACACAAATCAGACATCAAGAATTATAACATTCAAAAACCAGTCGGCGAACACTTCAACCTCCCATGTCCCTCGATTACAGAACTAAAAGTCACAATATTACAACAAAAACACTTCAAAAACAGACTCCAACGAGAGACTGCTGAATTGTAATTAATTTGCAAACTGGACACCATTCAATTAGGCTTGAATAAAGACTGGGAGTGGATGGGTCATTACACAAAGTAAAACTATTTCCCCATGCTTATTCCCCCCCAACACTGTTATTCACACCTTCTCATCAACTGTTGGAAATGGGCCATCCTGATTATCACTACAAAAGGTTTTTTTCTCGTTCTGATAATAGCTCACCTTAATTGATCACTCTCGTAGTGTGTATGGCAACATCCATTTGTTCATGTTCTCTGTGTATATATATATCTTTCTACTGTATTTTCCACGGCATGCATCCGATGAAGTGGATTTAGACCACGAAAGCTTATGCTCAAATAAATTTGTTAGTTTCTAAGGTGCCCCAAGTACTCCTCATTCTTTTTGTTGATACAGACTAACACAGCTACCACTCTGAAATGAATTAGAGAGTTTGCTCTTTCCAAGGATGAGACAGATCTCGTTAGTAAGCATGACAAGTTTGACACTTGTTTCTTGCCTTTTACACAAGCCTTTCATTGACATAAGCAATTAATAGAAACAGCTACAGTTTTAAGATCCTACTCTTGGCTCAACCAACAATGCTTACCACAAAAATAGTTTCAATTGCTTCAACAGGACTATTCACTTTGGTATGTACAGAGTGACATGAGTACACTTCCAAGATACTGTTTTTGGTTTTGACTCCATGTTCTGATACACCATATGCACAGGGTAACAATTGCTAAACTTGTACCCTTCAGCTCTTTAAGACAGTCCAAGGGCTGTAACATACACACTGGTGCCCAGGCCTTCATCCCATGGTCCACTGCCTGTTACACCTTAGTAACAAACTGATGTGACGGAGTTATGATCTCCATGCAGTTTCAGGATGAGTAAAAAGCCATGGTTTGGAGTTTTTTCCCCCCAACACCTTGATATAAAACCTCTTTTGTCCACAATTTAAGATTTCTTTTTAATAATGTCTCTATGAAAGGAGCTCCTCTAAACAAATATATTGTTACAAATCTTTAATTCTAAAGTTAACTATAATTTAGCGAATTTAGTATGCAGTGGTCTGTGAGGGTTTGGCCTTCAGATCAGGTACAGTAGTGAGTTTATCATTAGAATGAGGGCCTCGAGGAGCACACAAGGAACCATCGGATTCCTTCTTTCTTATTAGTAATTTTATTAACAAGACAAACAAAATAATCAACACTGCAATATAATGAGAGAGAGAGAGAGAGAATTCTTCTGAGAATATATATAGACACCAATTAAAGACCCTTGTACTGCAGAATCTTTACAGAAAAAGTTACCCAACTACAACATCTGAATGGGGAAGCACTATTAGTCTTACAGTAAATGTTTGTCTCATTTTCTTTATAATACAAGATGACAGACAGAAAGTGAAACATCCTATAAAACCTATGTTTGTACTATGTGTTTTTACTGGCTGACCATTATCCCTTATAAATCCTCAGAGGTTGCAAGTGTTGTAAAAGCAGAAAATGGTCACCCATTAAAATAAAGAACACTGAAAGGTCAAAATAGCACTATACAGCTGTTTGGTTTTTTTTGTTTGTTTTTACACAGTGTCTAAAGAATTAAAAACATCATCCATGAGCTAATGACTGTCAGGGGATGAAAAAGTACATAAGTAACACAGTCTTAAACATTCTAATTCACATGAGGCCTAGCTACGGTCTATCCCAAAGTGAATTTCTATCAACTGACTATGTTATTACCAAATTCAATGTTGCTTTTATAGTGTTTCCTCAAAATAAGCTTATCTGCAGTTCAAAAAAGTTGAATTACTCAGCAGAATAAATAGAGACACCTGTTTTAATTCAAGGACATGGTAGCAACAGAGATGCACACAAACCAGATTGAACCAAAGAAGAACCATGTAGTGTCATAAGCATAGCGCAGTTGAGCCTGAACCTCAGTGTTTATGGTGGAATAGATGAGGGCACATAGCACACTGCTAAGATACAAGAGTAACTGGACAAAATAACTTGTTTACCAGTTTGTAAAATCCAATAAAGTTCAGAGAACTTCCACATAAACATAAACAATTCACAATAGTTGTACACAGGACAAGTGAAATCCCCCTCAAAAAAAGAAGTCTCATTTTAATATTGCAGTCTGGGCTGGGTGCTTCTGAACACATATGGGTTAAGAATGCAGGGGCACCAAAGTTACCTCCATTGTACTGGATAAACCAAATTATGTAAAGGGTGTTGTTATAAGAGTTAGATATGGCTAAACCACACTTCTAGCTCTAATAAAGCTATGCTGGGAGTAAATGCATCGCAAATATTCCAGGAGCATGTCACCTCGGAAGGCACAGTTTGGTTTGTCTTTTTAGATGATAATGGAGGACCAATACAATTGAGAGAGATCACTGTTCATTTGGTATATGATCTGGGGGGCATTAGTTGGTGGCACACCCTCAAAGTTGCAACTGTAAGAGCAAACTGGGCCTGATTTTCATTTGTGCTGAGCACCCAAAAATCCAGTTGAAGTCCATGGTAGATGCAGGTGATTCATAGCCATGAAAACCAGGTCCTAAATAATCAAAATACTTCTGTGGGTTTTGTGCAGAGAAAAACAAACACTGCTACTCTCTTTAAGAGACACAGCACACTTTCTCCCTTCCATCCCTTATACAACCAGCCTCTTCTTCTGGCAATATCTCTACTTACCCTTCCTTGACTACTTTGGGCTATAATACACCCCTAGCAGAATAATCAGGGAGCAGTACCTAAATACAGTGAACACAATTCTTCCCAGTCTATATAGTGGCTGCACGAAGGTCAGGAAAGGCTAACTCCCTAATCTTTTTCCACCTGCACTGCACACCCAACACGAGGGTATCCCTAAATATCTTGCCACCGACTTAACTTTACTTATCACTGTCAATGGCTCACATTTTATCTGATGAATGTTCAGCACAGTCTACCTGGCAGTATTTCCACTGGAGTGTAACCTCATGCTGGCCTCAAAGTGTCTTCAATGTTTCTAGAATTCCCAATTTGGATTCCTGATACTGGTGAGAGGGTCTGCCTAATCTTCTTTTGACATATAGGAATATTTTCCTTTGTGCCACTAGTGTTACGTGGTGAGCTTCTAATGAGTTGTTAAATGCAGACAATGTTTTACCACATTTTCAAAATAGCCAAAAGGTGATTTGCCCCCCCCCAAAAAAAATTAGACTTGTAGATCAGCAGCAGATGCTACAAGATGAGCAATACACTGACAAGGGAAAAGAAAAAAAAAGCAAAACTACTTACTTTCAAAGTGGCAGGAAGTCTTGCTACAGAATAAAGAAAACTTTCCTCAGTGTTTGAGCATTAAGTACACATCTATCAGCAAACATGAAATATTACACAGCTGCCAGGCATGGCATGTCATTATTGCACGAATGAACGTGTCTAACACTGATTTGTTTTAATTATCGCTTGATTCTGCTTCCCCTCCTGAAGCCGAGCAGTGCATACCCATATCACTAGTCTCACTGAGCTTCATGAGACTACTCCTGGAGTAACAACTGCTCAGTATAAGTATGAGTGATAAGTCCTTAAAGTTTTCAGTTACAAATATACATCAATAGCAATGAAGAGGAAGATGAGAGGTATCTGACTCATTTAGCAATCAAGTAAAGAATTAAGTGTGAAGATCTAAAACCATTTCTACCAAACGGTTCCATTTTGACCTGGCTGCTGCACAGCCATATCATTAATAATTGAAATCAATAATATCCACGTATGGCATATACCAACAACTATATATGTGGCAGATACCATAGTAAATGAGCCCTTTTTAGATAATGAAGGGAAAGATACTGGGCACTCTTTAGATCTGCAGGGTGATATAGTTCTGCACTATGCACACGTTCCCACTATGGACTTGCTGTACATAATGGCATACACCTGCTATGTTTTAAAAGCCAGTGGTGGAGCTATATTTTGTGCAGAAACTTCTTTTGATTTTTTTTTTTTGGGGGGGAGTGGGGGGAGTGTTTTGTAGGTTGTTTGTCTGAGCAGGGAAAGGGGTTGGAAGATTCCTGCCATATCCTTGAAAAAAACCTTATTGAATTAAGTCTAAGTATTCCTGGGGTTCATTATGCTAAATGCAAAGTTTATGTATTATTGCGGGCCAGGATTGTATGTGATATCTCAGTGGGGAGATGTGATCTAAGGCCTGGATGATCAAAGGCCTATATTGAACTATTTGCCAAACAAGAATGGGCTTTTGGGACAAGAAGTGTTAAGTAAATGTCCTGGGACATACCTAAGGAGAGGTTAATGTAAATTCCCCACCCCTGATTATGCAAAACTTTTGAAACTATACCCTGAGGAGTGGGCCATTGTCTGCTGATCACCTGTTACAAGAGGTCAAGATCAAAGGCCCAACCTGTATGAAGGAAAGACTGAATTATTCATAGTTCCTCTGGTTCTGAATCTGAGACAATTATGCACTTGCAACCATAGGAAAAACCCAGTTGCTGGTTTGGAAGAATTGACACCTATCAGAGTCCAAAGTTAGAGTTGGGGTGACCTCTGGTAAGCTTTTTAGCGTGTGTGTAAGTTATTTTATTGATTTTAATATGCTTTCTCTGTAATGTTTTTATCTTAAGAATAACTGTGCTTGCTTAGAATGGGGTGTGTGATAACTTGTGGTGATTACAGTTGTTCACAAAGTCTGAAGAGAAAGCAAAACACAGACACTGGCCTGTTTAGGCAATCTGGCTTGCTAGGGATATTATAGTGTAGGAGGGAACTATGGAGCCTGCTAAAAAAACAGGTGAGCAAGGAGAGATGTGGGTCTCTATGCAAGAGAGGTGATGGCTGAGGAGGCAGGAGCCTTGAGTGGGTGCTTTGGTGGATGACAGAGGAGGAATATAGGTGCAGTTGCTCTGAACTGTGACCTGCAATGGGGGAAAGTGTGGAGACACACAGCAGGCTTAGATGCTGTTGATTGGCTGCACCAGGATCCCATGAAATTAGACTTCACCACTCTTACCCATGGATGATCTTTACCTGGCCTAGAGTGGAACCCCCTCCCCAACTGCACGTAGCTGTGTGATAGGTCACACAAGCGGTACTAATTATACCACTGTTTTAGACCCAACCACTTTATTAACTTTTGTCGAAATCCAACAAACATATGCAAACATCTTGCACATGTCCCACTGCCAGACAGTCTTTTAGGAGCATCTAACACTTCCGTCCACATGCACCAGAGCTGTTCACCTTTGACCTTTTTGGCATAGATCTACACTTTAAAGGGCCAGGGCGCAGGAAAACATCCAGATCTTACATTCACATTGAATTACTATAATGCACAAATTCTAATTTATGAGTACTACAATGACATTTTGGGTCTTTTGCTACACCTAGCTTACTTGCTTGTACAGCTAGTCAGATAGTGTGTACCAAATATAAAATCCATTGACTTTTGCTTCAGAAAACTTTGCAAATTAAAGCCATTATTGTAAATATATTTGATACGTAAAATATTTCCTCAGTATCACAAGTAAACAAATAGCAATTTATAGATTTTTTTTAAGTATGCCATGTTGATATGAGCTTCCAAATGTCTGTCAGAGAAACGCATTTAATGTCTAAAATAAGAATTGATCACATACACTTATTCAGTGTATGTACTCAATTAATTCAAGAACAATAGTTTAAAAGCTTCACAAATACTTAAGGGATCAACATTCCTTTTTAATCAACCCAAAGGCCTAGTATTTAAAAGAAAATATCAGCAAGTGTTCCCCAGTGTTCAGCCTCCTCTACTTGTATATTAGTATCATACTGAACTTAATGTAATTAAAACAGCGTGCCACAGACGTGGATTAGGGAAAAAATATATAATTTCATGTGTCAGAGAAAAAGGGCTTACACTCAACAACTCATGAACTTTGGCTTTATTCTCTGATTACAAGACTGAAGGATAAATATGAATCCCACTGATATACTCAATTCTAAAGTCATAGAAATGAAGAGCTGAAAGGGACCTTGAGAGGTCATTTAGTTCATCCTCCTGTTCCCAGGCAAGACCAAGTAAACCTAGACCATCCCTGAATGGTGTTTCTCTAACCTGTTCTTAAAAACCTCCAATGATGGGTATTCCACAGTTTCCCTTGGAAGCCTATTCCAGAGTTAACTACCCTTACAGATAGATTTTTTCCTTAATATCTAACCTAAATATCCCTTGCTGAACATTAAACCCATTACTTCTTGTCCTAGCCCTAAGGACAGGGACAATTGATACTCTCCTCTTTATAAAACCCCTTAACATTTTGAAGACTTAGCAGGTTTCCCCTCAATTTTCTTTTCTCAAGACTAAACATGCCATTTTATTAAGCTTTCTGCATAGGTGAGCTTTTCTTAACATTTTAACATTTCTATATCCTCTTCTCTGAACTCTCCCCACTTCGTGAGCATCTTTCCTAAAGAGTGGCACCCAGAACTGGACACAATACTTCAGCTGAGGCCTCACCAGTGCCAACTAGAGTAGGACAATTATTTCCTGGGTCATACATATGACACTCCTGTTATTACACACTAGAATGCATTAGCCATTTTTGTCACTGTAATCACACTCTTGGCTCATATTCAATTTGAGACCCACTATAACCCCAAGATCCTTTTCAGCAGTACTGCTACATAGACAGTTATTCCATATTTTGTAACTGAATTTGATTTTTCCTTCCTTGGTGTAGTAGTTTGCACTTGTCTTTATTGAATTTCATCTTGTTGATTTCAGACCAAATCTTCAATTTATCAAGGTTGTTTGTAATTCTTATCCTGTCCTCCCAAGTGCTTGCACTCCCTTCTAGCTTGGTGTCATCTGCAAACTTTATAAGCACTCTCTCCGCTCCATTATCCAAGTCATTAATGCAAATATTCAATAGTACTGGACCCAGTACTCACCTCTGCAGAAACCCACTAGATATTTCCTCCCAGTCTGACAGAGAAACATTGGTAACTATTCTTTGAGTATGTTCTTTCAACCAGTTGTGCACCCAGCTTATAGTAATTTAATCGAGACCACTGCTTATGAGGCTGTCATGTGGGACCATTAAAAGCAGTACTACAAATTAAGATAAATCACATCTACTGCTTCTACTGACTACACTTAAGGTCAGTAACCTTGTCAAAGAGAGAAATAGGTTTTTTTTGTTCTTGACAAATCCATGCTGGCTATTCCTTATCACTCTATTATTCTCTAGGTGCTTACAAATTGATTGTTTAATAATTTTCTCCAGTATCTTTCCAGCTATCAAAGTGTTTTATAATTCCCCAAGTTCTCTTTCTACCCTTTTTAAAGCTAGGTACGGTGATTGCCCTTCTCCAATCCTCTGAGACCTCACTCATACTCCATGAGTTCTTGAAGGTAATTGCTAACAGTTCCAAGATTGCTTCAGGTAGATTCTTAAGTACCCTACAATAAATTTCATCAGGCTCTTCCAACTTGAATACATTTCACTTAACTAAATATTTGTTAACCTGTTTCCACTCCCCCTATTTTGTCTTGTGTTCCCTACCCCTTGTTGTTAATATTAATTGTGTTGAGTATCTGGTTGCCATTAACCTTTTTAATGAAGACTGAAGCAAAATAGGCATTAAACCTTAGCTTTCTTGATGTCATCACTTGTTGGTGCTCCTTCCCAAATAAGTAGGGGACCTACACTTTCCTTCATCTTTCTCTTGCTTTTATCATTTGAGCCTAGTTTGGCGACTCAGTGCATAAGGATATTCTTCCCCTTCTTGGGTAGGTGGATCTCATTTTTTCCCAGAATACCTTCTTCCTGGAACAGCATCCTGTGGTCAAGGAAGCTAAAGCTCTCCTATATACACTATCTGCTCAGCCATGTGTTCCTGTCTAGGCCCTTACCGTCAACTGGAACACAACCTCCACCCCCAACTCATTCCATTGGTCCCAGAGTCCTGTAGTCCCTGCTGGTGTGCTCAGAGTCATACCTGGCAGTATCATTAGTGTCCACGTGGATGAGCCATATGGGGTAGTGGTCAAAGGGATGGATGAGTCTCAGCAACCTTTCCATAATATCTTGGACACAGGCTCCAGGTAAGGATCACACCTCCTGGATAATGGCATGACTGGTACAGGACTCAATTAATAAAGAATTAAAGGAGGGTAATATAATCAATGATAATCAATATGGGTTTATAGAAAATAGATCCTGTCAAACTAATATGATTTTTTTTCCGATGAGTTTGGTTGATAAACGTAATAGCGTTGATGTAATATCCTGAAAGGCACTTGACATGGTATTAGACAACACTTTAGTAGTAGTTTAAACATCTAGTTTAAAAACGAGAACGATATAAAATTAACATGGCACATATTAAATGGATTCAAAGATGGCTAACTGATAGGTCTCCAAATTTAATGGTAAATAAGGAATCATTATCGAAAGGATGCATTTCTAGTGGGGTCCTGCACAAATTGGTTCTTGGCGCTACACTATTTAACATTTTTATAACTGACCTGAAGGAAAATACAAAATCATCACTGATAAAGTTTGAGGATGACACAAAAATTAGAGGAGTGAAAATAATAGAGAGGACAGGTCTCTGACAGCGTGATCTAGATCATTTGGTAAGCTTGGCACAAGCAAACAATAGATTTTTAATATGGCTAATTGTAAATGTATAAATCTAGGAACAAAGAATTGAGGACTCTATCCTGGTATGCAGAGACTCTGAAAAATATTTGGGGGTCATGGTTGATAATCAGCTGAACATGAGCAACCAGTGAGAGGCTGTGGCCAAAAGGACTAATGAGATCCTTTAATTCATTAACAGGGAATCTCAAGTAGGAGTAGAGAGATTATTTTATCTCTGTATTTAGTACTGATACAACCACAGCTGGAATACTGTGTTCAGTTCTGGTGTCTACAGTTCAAGAAGAATGTTGATAAATTAAAGAAGGTTCAGAGAAGAACCATTAGAATGATTAAGGATTAGAAAACATGCCTTATAGATAGATAGATTCAATGAGCTCCATCTATTTATTTTAACAAAGAGAAGATTATGGGGTAGTTGATCACAGTCAATAAATACCTACATGGGGAACAAGTATTTGACAATGGGCTCTTCAGTCTAGAAGAGAAAGGAATTACACAATCCAATGGCTGGAAGTTGAAGCTAGACAAATTCAGACTGGAAAAAGAGATTCTCCGTCACTGGCAATTTTTAAATGATATTGGTTTTTTGTTTTGTTTTTAAGGTATGTTCTTTTTCAAGAGAAATCATTTTGAAGACTTCTATGGCATGTGTTATACAGGTCAAACTAGATGTTCACAATGGTACCTTTTGTCCTTGGAATCTATGGATCTATAAGTCTGTGCCAGTCTTTTGTACTTATCCTTAGCAATCTGTTCACATTTAAACTTTTTGTAGGTTTCCTTTTGATTTTAGATCATTAAAATTCTCCTGATACAGTCATATTGACTTCTTACTATTCTTCCTATGTTTTCTTCACACCAAGATCATTTGCTTATGTGTGATAACAGGAATGCACTTGTCTCTGAAATACTTTTTCATATTAATCTAAAAGTGGCAACAGCACCCAAAAATATGGCACCTGGTGCTGTTAGGTATGCTAATGAAGTGCTCTTCAACTATCAGCAACTTATTATTTACTTTTGCTCTTATCTCTAACTCTCAAATTCAGCCTTTTGGAAAGTCAGATGTTCCCTTTTATCTTTACATTTACCCAGTCTTTCCATGCCTCTAGTTTTCATACATTACAAGGATAGGTCTTTAGGAGGAGATTGTGGCTTGGTGTCATTATTACACACCAAAAAAGGGGGAGAGGCAGCTGAGGTCAAGTAAAACTGTGTTTGTAGGGAGGGAGGTTCATGGGATATAATGTTGGGCATTTCAAACATTAAGGGAGTTTGGTTAAGTCCCCATTAATAATTAAAGAGCCTACTCCACTAGAATTAGAATTGTGTGAATCCATCTGATTTGGTTTGATATAGCATCTGTGCAAACCCACATTGCCAGTGTTTGCCTTAAGTGTTATAGCTTTAATCTGGCAAACCAAAAATGAGCTCAGGGAAAGTTTTCCTTCTAAAACTGAGATGTATGTGTGCCAGCATAATTAAGAGGCAGTGCCCAAGAACTGAGGGAATTAGAGAAGGTAATGTTTTAAGCCACAGCCTTACTTACTTCTCAGTCACAGCCACAGAAGAAATGCATTCCTTTTCCCATACAGATCAGGCTTGACTGAATGCAGGGTCTGAGAAACCAGGTGAAAATGGCTTCCACTGCATTGGGCTAACCATCCTGAACAAATGGGCCAACTGGGGTACCGGGGGAAAATAAAATATGTAACTGTCATCCTATGATTTGCCCCATGTAAGGAATCAGGTTAAAACTCAGAACATACCATAAACAGTTGCCTGATAAAATTTGAGTAATCAGACAGCAATTAAAATTAGAGAATAATTCAACAGAATAAGAATCTAAAAACTTTCTCAGGTAGTTCATGAACGCAAAGAGAATTCAAATGAGTCAGTGCTGATTCATGGAGATGCAAGTCGAACCTCTGTCCAGTGCTGAATTTGGGTATTTTTATAATTTGAGCTGCACGGTTTGTAGAGCTCTAATCAAGACAAAGTTTGAATAATCCATTTTACCTCCAAATATGATATTACATGTAACAGTTCCTAATGATCACATATGTTCCAGTTAATTCTGGTGAACTGCATCAGTGAGAGTGAGAATTGATGGTAAACTGATATCATTATCTGCTACCAATATCCAGATTATTTTAAGAGGCTGTCAAAACATTTTAAAATGTAAAGATTTCCTAAAGTCATCCTGAATAGTAATTAACAAGAGCTCTTTTTGTTCAACATCTTATGGATCAGGCTAAAAATCAACCATCAGGGGGTGTTTACTGCCTTAAGTTTAAAGAACTTTAATGAAGTGTGTCTCGTCCCCCAGAATCTCCCATTCCCCTTCTAAGCTCCCTTGCAAAACTCCCCCGTTTGCTAGCTCCTCTGATTGCTTAGGACTGGGCATGTTAAACTCCGGTTCTCCCTGAATAGCCCCGCCCCTTGGTTAAGGGTTGATGGGTGCTAAAGGGCTTGGGGATCAAAGCCTCATTAAGAAGCTCTTAGCCTTTCCTAGCAGGCCACAAGGCTCAGCACACAGTCCCCCAAACAAACAGACCACATTACATACTTCAGCCAAGCAGCAAGCACACACCACACACAGACTGAAGACAACAAACTCACCCCAATGGTCATGTAGTCGCTCCTTCTTCTCTTGGAGAACTCCCTCACAAAATTCCCATTAGCTGCTCCTGTTCTCTGTGTTACCTCTCTCTGAACATAACAGTCTCCTCCTCACTTGCTACAGACCCAACCCATCTCCTTTTCACTCCTCCACTCCTCTGCCCCCTAATCCTCCATCATCCCTGAGCAAGAATTTGCATGTATAATTTTTCTTTTAAAAAATAGCTTGAATACTTTTTGAATTTTCTGCTGTACTCAGATTACATTTCCTTATAATTAAATAAATGAAAATGTGCCCCCCAACCTGAACCCTGAGGAAGATGAAAGTCTCAGCGAAGGAGAGTATCAAACTGGAGCAGATGGAAATGATCAGATAGTAGGGACCCTTCTTCCAGAAGATGTCATGATATCCTCTCGCTCTGAGGATATGTCTTTGGGGGAGAGAACACCAGTTATTAGGAAGAGATAGTTAATAATAATGGGGGATTCGAGCATTAGAAACATAGATAGTTGGAGTTGCAAAGACCAGGAAAGCTGCATTCTGACTTGCCTAAAAGGTGCAAAGACTGGGGATCTCTTGAAACATCTAGACAGACGTATGTGTAGTGCTGGAGAGGAGCCAGTGGTCATGGTACATGTAGGTACCAATGACATAGGGAAGGATAGGAGAAACGTTTAGGCTGCAAGGTAAGAGATTGAAGTCCAGAACTTCCATAGTAGCATTTTCTGAAATGCTTCCAGTTCCGCTCACAGGGCCAGTTAGATAGGTAGAACTTCAGGCTCTCAATGCATGAATGAGACAATGGTGTAGGGAGGAGGGGTTTAGATTTATTAGGAAGTGGAGAACCTTTTGGGAAAGGGGGTGCCCATACAGGAAGGATGGGCTTCATCAAAACTAAAATGAACCTGGATTGTTGGTAAAATTAAAATAGTTTTAACATAGAACAGTTTTTAAACTAAGGGCTGTGGGAAAGTCGACAGGTGTAGAGGAGAACGTGGTTTGGACAGAGACAACCCTTAGGGGAGGATCTATTAATGGAGATTCTCTATGACCTAGTAAGGAGGAGATGATAAAAGATGATAAAATATGGGTTGGACCTGATGAGAAACAATCAAATGAAAAAGAGTCCCATTCAATTACATCACATAATGGCAGACAGCTAAAAAATGACAATTTTTGAAGTGCTTATATACAAATGCTAGAAGTCTAAGATGGGTGAATTGAATTCCTCATATTAAATGAGGATATTGATATAATAGAAACTCAGTGGAATGAAGATAATCAAGGGGACACAGTAAAACCAGGCTACAAAATATATCGGAAGGACAGAATAGATCATACTGGTGGGGGAGTGGCACTATATGTGAAAGAAAGCATAGAGTCAAATGAAGTAAAAGCAGTAAATGAACAGACCTGTACCAGAGGATCTCTATGGATAGTAATTCTATGCTTATATAATAAGAATACAGGAGTAGGCATATACTACTGACCACCTGACCAGGATTGTAATAGCGGTTGAGAAATGCTCAAAAAGATTAGAGAGGCTATAAAAATAAAACTCAATAATAATGGGGGATTTCAATTATCCCTGTGTTGACTGTAACCTGGTACATGTCACCTCGGATGGGACGCACAGATAACGTTTCTTTACACTTTAAATGACTGCTTCTTGGTACTGCTAGTCCTGGAACCCACAAGAGGAGAGGCAATTCTTGATTTAGTCATAAGTGGAGCACTGGTCTAATAGGTGAATATAGATTAACTGCTTGGTAAAAGTGACCATAACATAATAAAATTTAAAATTCCTCCATGTCTGTTTGGGGGGACACACCAAAGCAGCCCACCATGATAACATTTAATTTCAGAAAGTGGAACCACACAGAAATGAGGAAGTTAGTTAAACAGAAATTGAAAAGGTACAGTGCCTAAAGTGAAATCCCTGAAAGCTTCATGGAAACTTTTTTTACAACACCATTATAGAGGCTCAATTTAAATGAACTTAGTAGAGGACAAAAAAAAAGTAAAAGAAGCAGCTAGAGGCAAAAAAGCATCCTTTTTAAAAGTGGAAGTTAAATCCTATTGAAGAAAATAGAAAGGAGCATAAACTCTGACAAGTGACATATAAAAATATAATTAGGGAGGCCAAAATGAATTTGAAGAACATCTAGCTAAAGACTCAAAAAGTAACAGCAAAAAAAAAACGTTTAAGTACATCAGAAGCAGAAAGCCTACTTGACAACCAGTTGGGCCACTGGATTATCAAGATTCTAAAGGAACACTCAAGGAAGATAAGGCCATTGCAGAGAAACTAAATGAATTCTTTGCATCAGTCTTCATAAGTGAGGATATGAGGGAGATTCACAAACCTGAGCCATTCTTTGTAGATGACAAATCTGAGGCACTGTCCCAGGCTGAGGTGTCATTACAGGAATTTTTGGAACAAACTGATACATTAAACAGTAATAAGTCACCAGGACCAGATGGTATTCACTCAAGAGTTCAGAAAGAACTCAAATGTATAATTGCAGAACTAGTAACTGTGGTATATAACTTATCATTTAAATCAGCTGCTGTACCAGACAACTGGAGGATAACTAATGTGATGTCAATTTTTTAAAAAGGCTTCAGAGGCAATCCTGGCAATTACAGACCTGTAAGCCTGACTTCAGTACCGGGCAAACTGGTTGAAACTATAGTAAACAACAGAATTATCAGACACATAGATGACTGTGATCTCTTGGGGAAGAGTCAACATGGGTTTGTAAAGCGAAATCATGGCTCACCAATATACTAGAATTCTTTGAGGGGGTCAACAAGAATATGGAAAAGGGTCATGGAATAAGAGGGAGTGTCCTCTCCTGGATTAGTAATTGGTTAAAAGATAGGAAACAAAGAGTAAGAATAAATGGTCAGTTTTCAGAATGGAAAGAGCTAAATAGTGGTGTCCTCAGGGGTGTGTACTGGGATCTATACTGATCTGGAGAAAGGAGTAAACAGTGAATGGCAAAATGTGCAGACAATACAAAACTACTTAAGATAGTTTAGTCCAAAGCAGACTGCAAAGAGTTACTAAAGGATCTCACAAAACTGGGTGACCGGGCAACAAAATAGTAGATGAAATTCAATGTTGATAAATGCAAAGTAATACACATTGGAAAACATAATCCCAACTGTACATATAAAATGATGGGGTCTAAATTATCTGTTCCCATTCAATAAAGAGATCTTGGAGTCATTGTGGATAGTTCTCGAACATCTGCTTAATATGCAGCTGCTGTCAAAAAAAATTCAACCCCCTCTCTTGGAGGGCTATTCCAGAGCTTAACTACCCTTTTAGTTAGAAAGCTTTTTCCTAGTATCTCACCTAAATCTCCCTTGCTACAGATTAAGCCCATTACTTCTTGTTTTACCTTCAGTGGACATGGCATTCAAAAAGAGCTCACTGATCACTGTCCTCTTTATAACAGCCCTTAATTTGAAGGCTGTTTTCAGGTCCCTCCTCGATCTTCTTTTCTCAAGACTAAACATGCTTAGTTCTTTTTGTTTTTTTTAAAATCCTTTTCTCCCAGGCCATGTTTTCTTAACCTTTTATTATTTTTGTTGCTCTTGTCTGGACTCTCTCCAATTTTTCCACAACTTTTTTAAAGTGGTGCCCAGAATTGAACACAATACTCCAGCAGAATTCACAGCAGTGCCAAGTAGAGCGGGACAATTACCTCTCATGTCTGATATGCAACACTCCTCTTAACACACCCCAGAATTATATTAGCCTTTTTGGCAGCTGCATCATATTGTTGACTTGTATTAAATTTGTGATCCACTATAACCCCCAGATCCTTTTCAGCAGTACTACTACCCAGCCAATTATTCCCTAACCTGTAGTTGTGCATTTGATTTTTCCCTCTTAAGTGAAGTATTTTGCACTTGTATTTATGGAATTTAATCTTGTTGAAGAGGAGGTGGCATGGAAGAAAGGAAGGGTAGCCAATACAGGAAGAGGTATAGGGAAATGAGAGAGAGAACAAAAAACAGATTCATACCAACACCAAGAAGGGACTGGACTATGGGATCGGGGACTCCATAGCCAGAATAATCGATAGATCTGTCACCAGACCAGATCCCTCGAATAGAAGAGTCCACTGTCTGTCAGGAGCAAGGATATGAGATGTGGACAGGAGGCTGAAAAGGATCTTGATCAGAGCCGGAAAAAATCCATTGATTGCAGTGCAGTTTGTAGTGCAGTGCAGATTGCAGTGCAGTTAACTATGGTTTTTGACTTCAAAAGATTTGGGGGAAATTAAGAGAATTAGTTAAAAAAGTCAACTAGATTGAAGAGCTCAAGGGCTTAAAGTGGAGGAAGCTTGGAATTTCTTCAAATCAAAATTCCAAGCAAGGAGAAAAAGCTTCTAGGGAAAGACTCCAGACCTAGCTGGATGAATAACCACCTCAAAAAGGTTACTAGAAGTAAGGAGACTGACTATAAGGAATGGAAAAAGGAAGAAAAGCAAAGAAAGTTACACTTAGGAGGTTAGAAAATGTAGGAATAAAGTCAGAATTGCTAAGAGTCAGGTTGAATTAGTTCTTGCCAAGGAAATTAAAATAAATAATAAGATTGTTTTAGTTATATAAATAAAAAGAAAAAAGAAAGAAAGGATGAGGTTAGGCTACTATGCAAAGTGGATGGGAAGGAGATTTAAAATCTAGGCATGACCCAAAAACTAAACGAATACTTTGACTCATTTTTCAATAACAATAATAAAATATGGAACATAAAGGCAGTATGACTGTTGGAAATGAGTGTGTAGAAGAAAATTACCATACTGAGTTTAATGTGTTAAAATCAGTTGGACCAGATTATTTCCACCCTAGAATACTAAAAGAATTTCCACATGAGATTGCTAGTCTGCTATCAAGGATTTTTAATAAAAATATATTTGTGGGCAATACTATATGACTGGAGAATAGCTAATGTCATACCTAAGTTTTAAAAAAAAAAAATCAGAAAAAAAGGGATCTGGGCACTTTCAGACCTGTTAATCTGACCTCAGTCATATGCAAGGTTTTAGAACAAATTGTGAAGGACAGAATAATTAAATTCATGGACATAAATGTGAAAGGTGAAGCAATGCAAAATGGCTTTACCAAAGGTAGATTATGCCAGACTAACCTGATTTCTTTATTTGAAAAAAATAACCGATTTTTTTAGATAAAAGGAAGTGCAAAACTTTAATATACTTGGACCTCAGTAAAGCACTTGACATGGTACCACACGGGAAATTATTTGTGAAGATGGGGATCAGTACAAGAATTGTAAGGTGAATAAGGGTATGTCTACACTACGGAATAAGGTCGAATTTATAGAAGTCATTTTTTTAGAAATCGGTTTTATATATTCGAGTGTGTGTGTCCCCACAGAAAATGTTCTAAGTGCATCAAGTACATTAACTCGGCAGAATGCTTCCACAGTACCGAGGCTAGAGTCGACTTCCGGAGCATTGCACTGTGGATAGCTATCCCACAGTTCCCGCAGTCTCCACTGCCCATTGGAATTCAGGGTTGAAATCCCAATGCCTGATGGGGCTAAAACATTGTCGCGGGTGGTTCTGGGTACATATCATCAGGCCCCCCTTCCCTCCCTCCCTCCGTGAAAGCAAGGGCAGACAATCCTTTTGCGCCTTTTTTCCTGAGTTACCTGTGCAGACGCCATACCACGGCAAGCATGGAGCTCGCTCAGGTAACCGTCACCCTATGTCTCCTGGGTACTGGCAGACGCGGTACGGCATTGCTACACAGTAGCAGCAACCCATTGCCTTCTGGCAGCAGATGGTGCAGTACGACTGGTAGCCGTTCTCGTCGTGTCCGAGGTGCTCCTGGCCATGTCGGCTGGGAGCGCCTGGGCAGACATGGGTGCATGGACTACATTTGGAGTGACTTGACCAGGTCATTCTCTTTAGTCCTGCAGTCAGTCCTATTGAGCCGTCTTATGGTGAACAGGCAGGCGATACGGATTGCTAGCAGTCGTACTGTACCATCTTCTGCCGGGCAGGCAAGAGATGAGGATGGCTAGCAGTCATACTGTACCATCTTCTGCCAAGCAGCCATGAGATGTGGATGGCATGCAGTCCTTCTGCACCATCTGCTGCTAGCCAAAGATGTAAAAGATAGATGGAGTGGATCAAAACAAGAAATAGACCAGATTTGTTTTGTACTCATTTGCCTCCTCCCCTGTCTAGGGGACTCATTCCTCTAGGTCACACTGCAGTCACTCACAGAGAAGGTGCAGCGAGGTAAATCTAGCCATGTATCAATCAGAGGCTGGCTAACCTCCTTGTTCCAGTAAGAACAATAACTTAGGTGCACCATTTCTTATTGGAACCCTCCGTGAAGTCCTGCCTGAAATACTCCTTGATGTAAAGACACCCCCTTTGTTGATTTTAGCTTCCTGAAGCCAACCCTGTAACCCATGTCGTCAGTCGCCCCTCCCTCCGTCAGAGCAACGGCAGACAATCGTTCCGCGCCTTTTTTCTGTGCGGACGCCATACCAAGGCAAGCATGGAGGCCGCTCAGCTCACTTTGGCAATTAGGAGCACGTTAAACACCACACGCATTATCTAGCAGTATATGCAGCACCAGAACCTGGCAAAGCAATACCGGGCGATGAGGCGATGTCAGCGCGGTCACGTGAGTGATCAGGACATGGACACAGATTTCTCTGAAAGCATGGGCCCTGCCAATGCATGCATCATGGTGCTAATGGGGCAGGTTCATGCTGTGGAACGCCGATTCTGGGCTCAGGAAACAAGCACAGACTGGTGGGACCGCATAGTGTTGCGGGTCTGGGACGATGCCCAGTGGCTGCAAAACTTTCGCATGCGTAAGGGCACTTTTGTGGAACTTTGTGACTTGCTTTCCCCTGCCCTGAAGCACATGAATACCAAGATGAGAGTAGCCCTCACAGTTGAGAAGCAAGTGGCGATAGCCCTGTGGAAGCTTGCAACGCCAGACAGCTACCAGTCAGTTGGGAATCAATTTGGAGTGGGCAAATCTACTGTTGGGGCTGCTGTTATGCAAGTAGCCCATGCAATCAAAGATCTGCTGATATCAAGGGTAGTGACCCTGGGAAATGTGCAGGTCATAGTGGATGGCTTTGCTGCAATGGGATTCCCTAACTCTGGTGGGTCCACAGACGGAACCCATATCCCTATCTTGGCACCGGAGCACCAAGCCGCCAAGTACATAAACCACAAGGGGTACTTTTCAATAGTGCTGCAAGCTCTGGTGGATCACAAGGGACGTTTCACCAACATCAACGTGGGATGGCCGGGAAAGGTGCATGATGCTCGCATCTTCAGGAACTCTGGTCTTTTTCAAAAGCTGCAGGAAGGGACTTTATTCCCAGACCAGAAAATAACTGTTGGGGATGTTGAAATGCCTATATGTGTCCTTGGGGACCCAGCCTACCCCTTAATGCCATGGCTCATGAAGCTGTACACAGGCAGCCTCGACAGTAGTCAGGAGCTGTTCAACTACAGGCTGAGCAAGTGCAGAATGGTGGTAGAATGTGCATTTGGACGTTTAAAGGCACGCTGGCGCAGTTTACTGACTCGCTTAGACCTCAGCGAAACCAATATTCCCACTGTTATTACTGCTTGCTGTGTGCTCCACAATATCTGTGAGAGTAAGGGGGAGACGTTTATGGTGGGGTGGGAGGTTGAGGCAAATCGCCTGGCTGCTGGTTACGCGCAGCCAGACACCAGGGCGTTAGAAGAGCACAGGAGGGCACGGTACGCATCAGAGAAGCTTTGAAAACCAGTTTCATGACTGGCCAGGCTACGGTGTGAAAGTTCTGTTTGTTTCTCCTTGATGAACCCCCCCCCCCGCCCCTTGGTTCACTCTGCTTCCCTGTAAACTAACCACCCTCCCCTCCTCCCTTCAATCACCACTTGCAGAGGCAATAAAGTCATTGTTGCTTCACATTCATGCGTTCTTTATTCATTCATCACACAAATAGGGGGATGACTACCAAGGTAGCCCAGGAGGGGTGGTGGAGGAGGGAAGGAAAATGCAACACAGCACTTTAAAAGTTTACAACTTTAAACTTTATTGAATGCCAGCCTTCTTTTTTTGGGGCAATCCTCTGTGGCGGAGTGGCTGGTTGGCCGGTGCCCCCCCCACCGCGTTCTTGGGCGTCTGGATGTGGAGGCTATGGAACTTGGGGAGGAGGGCAGTTGGTTACACAGGGGCTGTAGTGGCAGTCTGTGCTCCAGCTGCCTTTGCTGCAGCTCAACCATACACTGCAGCATACTGGTTTGGTCCTCCAGCAGCCTCAGCATTGAATCCTGCCTCCTCTCATCATGCTGCCACCACATTTGAGCTTCAGCCCTGTCTTCAGCCCGCCACCTCTCCTCCCGGTCATTTTGTGCTTTCCTACACTCTGATGTTATTTGCCTCCACACATTCGTCTGTGCTCTGTCAGTATGGGAGGACAGCATGAGCTCGGAGAACATTTCATCGCGAGTGCGTTTTTTTTTTCTTTCTAAGCTTCACTAGCCTCTGGGAAGGAGAAGATCCTGTGATCATTGAAACATATGCAGCTGGTGGAGAAAAAAAAAAGGGTCAGCGGTATTTAAAAAGACACATTTTATAAAACAGTGGCTACACTCTTTCAGGGTAAACCTTGCTGTTAACATTACATACATAGCACATGTGCTTTTGTTACAAGGTCGCATTTTGCCTCCCCCCACCGCGTGGCTACCCCCTCAACCTTCCCCCCTCCCTGTGGCTAACAGCGGGGAACATTTCTGTTTAGCCACAGGCAAACAGCCCAGCAGGAATGGGCTCCTCTGAGTGTCCCCTGAAGAAAAGCAATCTATTTCAACCAGGTGACCATGAATTATATCTCATTCTCCTGAGGATAACACAGAGAGATAAAGAACGGATGTTGTTTGAACGCCAGCAAACATACACTGCAATGCTTTGTTGTACAATGATTCCCGAGTACGTGTTACTGGCCTGGAGTGGTAAAGTGTCCTACCATGAAGGACGCAATAAGGCTGCCCTCCCCAGAAACCTTTTGCAAAGGCTTTGGGAGTACATCCAGGAGAACCGTGAATGCCAGGGCAAAGTAATCCTTTCACATGCTTGCTTTTAAACCATGTATAGTATTTTAAGAGGTACACTCTCCGGAGGTCCCTTCTCCGCCTGCTGGGTCCAGGAGGCAGCCTTGGATGGGTTCGGGGGGTACTGGCTCCAGGTCCAGGGTGAGAAGCAGTTCCTGGCTGTCGGGAAAACCGGTTTCTCTGCTTGCTTGGTGTGAGCTATCTACAACCTCATCATCAATCATCGTCATCATCATCTTCTTCGTCCCCAAAACCTGCTTCTGTATTGCCTCCATCTCCATTGAAGGAGTCAAACAACATGGCTGGGGTAGTGGTGGCTGAACCCCCTAAAATGGCATGCAGCTCATCATAGAAGCGGCATGTTTGGGGCTCTGACCCGGAGCGGCCGTTCGCCTCTCTGGTTTTCTGGTAGGCTTGCCTCAGCTCCTTCAGTTTCACATGGCACTGCTTTGGGTCCCTGTTATGGCCTCTGTCCTTCATGCCCTGGAAGATTTTGACAAAGGTTTTGGCATTTCAAAAACTGGAACGGAGTTCTGATAGCACGGATTCCTCTCCCCAAACAGCTATCAGATCCCGTACCTCCCGTTTGGTCCATGCTGGAGCTCTTTTGCGATTCTGGGACTCCATCATGGTCACCTCTGCTGATGAGCTCTGCATAGTCACCTGCAGCTTGCCACACTGGCCAAACAGGAAATGAGATTCAAAAGTTTGCGGTTCTTTTCCTGTCTACCTGGCCAGTGCATCTGAGTTGAGAGTGCTGTCCAGAGAGGTCACAATGGAGCACTCTGGGATAGCTCCCGGAGGCCAATACCGTCGAATTGTGTCCACAGTACCCCAAATTCGACCCAGCAAGGCCGATTTAAGCGCTAATCCACTTGTCAGGGGTGGAGTAAGGAAATCGATTTTAAGAGCCCTTTAAGTCAAAATAAAGGGCTTCATCGTGTGGACGGGTGCAGGTTTACATCGATTTAATGCTGCTAAATTCGAACTAAAGTCCTAGTGTAGACCAGGGCTAAGGAACTAGCTAAAGGAGAGAAAGCAATGAGTTGGGCTGAAAGGTGAATTATCAGAGTGGAGGGAGGTTACTGGGTTCCTAGTGGAGTTCCTTAAGGATCAGACTTGGAACCAATCTTATTCAATATTTTCATTAATGACTGGCACAAAAAGTAAGAGTATGCTAATGAAATTTGCTAAGGATACAAAGTTGGAATGTATCATCAATACAGAGAAAAATAGGAATATTATACAGGATGATCTGGATGACCTTGAAGACTGGTGTGCCAGAAACAGGATGCAATTCAATAGAACAGAGTGCAAGGTTGTGTGCTTAGGTCTAATAATAAGATATTCTGGTACAAGCTGGGAGCTCATCAGTTGGAAGCAACAGAGAAGGTGAGAGACCTGGATGTATGGGTCAATCATAGGATGATTATGAGCCCCCAATGTGATGCAGCTGTGAAAAACACAAATGCCATCCTAGGATGTATCAGGTGAGGCATTTCCAATACAGACAAAGCATTATTAAAGCCAGTATACAAGGTATTGGTATGACCTCATTTGGAATACTGTATACAATTCTGGTCATCTATGTTCAAGAAAGATTAATTTAAAAACCAGAACAGGTTGTAAGCACCTGCAGACTTGAAACCATGGGAGTTCTGGGCTGTGGACATATCTGCATTGCCACTAGAGGCTTAGCATAGGCTCCCATAGGAGGACCTTGTGAGGCTGGGCTCTCAGAAGGTACTGCCCAGCAGGATCGGAGTGATGGCCTCTCACAGCCCACTGACTGGTTGGTACCAGTACTTCAAACAGGAAGCCATGAAGGGGAACTACCTGAATAACAACACAGACTGCCTTCTGTCTGTCTCTGCACCAGACACTGCTTTCAATCGACCCTAGTCGCCTGCTTCTGATGCTGATTTGTCCTCGACTGTGCTCCTTGATTGCTGTCTGTATCTTCGTGCCAAACCTCAATATGGTAACCTGACTCCGCTTGCCTCTTGACATCTGATTTGCAGGCTGCCCTCTGGACCATCTCAGACTCTGATGTCTCAGTATCTGACTCGGCCTGACTCTCGACTCGTGCTCTGACCACTATGTCCGACTGCCCTCATCCCAGCTGTGACATCCCAGAAGAGCCACTAGGATGATCAGGGAGATGCAGGGCCTATTTTATGAGAGGAGACTGGAAGAGTTTGGATTATTTAGTCTACCAAAAAGCAGGCTACAAGGTAATCTGATTGATCTTTATAAACACATTAAAGGGGTAAACACTAGGGAGGATGAAGAGCTATTTAGTTAGTTACCCATTTCTTCTTGTGCCAGCTATTTGTAAAGGACAGTGCAGGCACAAGAACAAATGGGAATGAACTGGCCATGAACAAATTCAGGCTGGAAATTAGAAGGTTTCTAGCTATCAAGGAAGTGAGGTTCTGGAACAGGCAGGAGCTGTGGGGGCAAACAACTGAAATTAGTTTTACAAGAGAGCTGGACAAAGTTATGAGTGCTATTGTATGGCAGGGTTGCATGAGATGGTTGGGGGCAGGGCTCATTTCCAGCGTATGTAGTATGTTCCTAAAACCTCATGTTTCATGATTTCAGCCGGCAAGATGGAGGGGTCAGGAACGGATTCCTGGCTCTCCTGTCCCCAATATATTGGGGGATTTTTTTGTATTTTTAAATCTTCTTCCTCAGAAGCATCAGGAAAGGCCAAAGATGGAGATGGGACATTGGATGAGGAGGGCCAAGTCTCTGGAGTGACATTGAGTATTCTGTCTCTCACATGCTTGGCTGACCGGTTCTTGCTCACAATTTCATGATCCAGTTGATCAAGTTGTGAGGGAATTTTCCCTCAGGTCAGATTGGCAGTGACCTAGGGGGATTTTCACCTTCCTCCGAAGCATGTGGGTGCAGGGCACTGGCCAGGATTATCTGGGTATATCTCACTTAATAAATTTCTTGCCACTGTGGGAGCCCTCAGGTACTTGTGCACCTCGGTCCCTCCTATTCTTTGCCTGCAGCACACAATAGTCTAGTCTTCTGTGGGCTGTAATACTTTGGTCTAATTTCCATTGTAGGGTTTGATGTGGGGGTGCTGGATGTTGCTGGTGTCCTGTGATATACTAGACTAGATCTGGTGGTCCCTTCTGGCTTTGAATCCTATGACTCTATGACTATGTTTTGTGTGCTCAAGATATGCTTATGCCCAGTGTGTCTGCTCATAGGTCTCTAGTGGCAATAGAAGTAGAGAATCCAATATGACTGCAGAAATGGCTGGAGTCATACTGCATTATCAGCATTTGCTAAGATAATTCTCTCTCACTCTGCTCTATAAAGCCAGCCTGTGGCTGGAGCGCCTACAGAGAGAGAGGCAGCTTCTCTTGAATGAGAGCGAGTGTGTGCAGAGCATATGAAGATTTAGGCAGCTTTGTTATCCAGGAGAGTCAAAAGAATGGGATTTCATGAGTATGTATTTGAAATCTATGCTCAAGGAAACTGTCAGCAGAACCCAACTTATTGTTGCTGACAGTGTAAGACTGCATATTTTGGGTTTTTATTATGCAGCCAGAAATCATGTGAAAGGGAAAATTTAACTGCATATAAAAGTTACTGATTATATATATATGAACTCTTAATCATATTATACTCTCTATTTTAAGGAGGAAAATGAAGAGGAATTTGTTAGTATGCATGAGTTACGCTAAATGAATGTCTTAAGACCAATATTAATTAGAAATACAAAGTAAATGTACAAATATTTTAGTCCCAGTGGCAAGCTACATATAGTATGTGTTAAACAAACACATTTTTTGGTAATTAATGCATCACCACTGCACTGTAGCCAAGTACACATTTTTACATCTACATAATTATTACATGCTACAGAACATACATTGCCTTCAATAATAGGTACCAAGTATTAATATTATACATGAATGCAAATAAAACAAAACCCAGGGACCAGAAGTGAAAAAAAAAAAAAAAAAACTTATATAAGTCTAAGCCTTATTCTCTAGACACACATGTTTATTTACAGAAATGAATAAATTAACATGGAAGATAATTGCTTGGATCTTAGCCATCAATTATCTCCAGGGCAAATATAAACTATGAAGAACAGTAACTAAGGCCAAATCCTGCAAACTCTTACTTGTATGACTAAGAGCTTTTCACACAATGGGTTTTTGTGGATGCAGCTCTATACTTCCAGGAAAAGAAAGTGCTGTTTTTCTAATGGTTCAGTATACATTAATTGTGATGTTTTTCAGATTATTTTGTTTAAGAGAGGCTCATCCATTTATGGCTCGATTTCTTCTGTAGAGAGTTGCACTAAACACTCAAAATGACCTTACTTTCCATTTCTATGCATTGTTTCATCCCATCGCCCCCCAATTATTACAAAGTATAGACGAACAGGAACTGTGCCTCACCATTTAAACCCAACACCTCTGAGGAGGAGTTATGGTGAGCTGCACAGCAAATCAGACAATAGTGTGAGAATGTGACATTTTTTCACCGAGGAACAGAGGGGAAAATCATGATTTTTTCAAGTGCCTCCAAGGGATTTTTAATGGTAATACATGATAGAAAAGATTTTTGTTTAAGCCGTTGTCAGAGGGGTTAAAGATTGGCTAGTGGACATATCTCAAAAAGTAGTTATCAAAGGTGAATCATAATTGAATGGGGATATTTCTAGTGGGGTTCTGCTGGGATTGGTACTAGACAAGACACTATTCAACATTTTCCTCAATGATTTGAAAGTAAATATTAAATCACTGCTAATAAAATTTGTGATGACGCAAAGATAATCAGAATGTTAAGCAATAAGGAGGACAGGGCAGTGATACAGATTTATCAGGATTGCTTGGTAAGCTGGGCCCATTCAAACAAAACATGTTTTACTACAGGCAATTGCAACGTTATACATCTAGGAACCAGGAATGCAGGTCATATCTACAGAATGGGGGGCTGAAAGGAATTTAGGGGTCATGGTGGACAAGCAACTCAACATGAGCTTCCAATGAGAAGCTGTGACAAAGGAGGGCTAATGCAACCCTTGGATATATAGGGAAGGGAATTTTACCTCTGCATATGGCATTAATGAGACCGATCCTGGAATATGGCATACTGCTCTGTGTCCATATTTTAAAAAGGATGTTGAAAAGCTGGAGAGGGTGAAGAAAAGAGCCACACAAATGATTCAAGAGCAGGAGGAAATGCCTTAGAGTGAGAGACTCAAAGCAAGAGACTGTTTAGTTTATCCAAAAGAGGATAGAGGTGTACCTTGAGTACCCTGTTTAGATTCCTTCATGGGGAGAAAATACCTGGTACTAAAGGACTTTTTAATCGAGTGGAGGAAGGCATAACAAAAACTAGTAGCTGGAAGCTGAAGCCAGACAAATTCAGATGAGAAATAAGGTACTTTTTTTTTAAACAGTGAGGATGATTAACCATCAGATTAAGCTGAGACAGATATTATGGACACTTTGAATACCCAAAGACTATAGTATCAACTTTATATATGTTATATGTATCTTTATAGGTTAGGAATTGTATTCTTGCTCCATGAGGGGAGCTGAAGAGTTTCATGCAGGAACTAAAAATCACTGGAAGTTAATTAATTCAAATCCGTAGAGAGGTAATAAGTCTGTAAATGCCTCACCCCCCTCCACAGGGGAAATTGCATATACTGGTTTGAGCTCTTTAAAGAACACAAGCAAATCAACAACTGAACTGTATAAATGACTACACTAGCATAGGGAGGGAGGTCACTCTCATTGGATTAAAAAAATTATTAGCATGAGGACGCGACCAGAGGAACAGCTCCTGTGGAAGACCTGAAGTACTTTGAAACCCGCCAGTCTCCATGGGGAAGATGAATCATATATGGTATGATATGACCTACATGTAAGCTGTTTATTGTTTTGAAGATATGTTTTCTTTGTAATGCTTTTGTTCTTAATAAGTAATGATTTGCTTTTAAAAAGTCTGGCTGGTCACTGTTTAATCCTGTCACTATCTCTGAGAAAACAGGACTGCAGGTACTGAACTGACTTCACACCTGCTGAGGTGATCACAGTAATTTGTAGGAGTGATTGCAGTTTAAATCCTGGGACAGAGGGAGAGAGTTGTAGGACTCAGTCCCATAAAAGGATACAGCTAGAGGCTTGAGATCCGAGTTCCCAGTCAATGAGGCGATGAAGGGATCAGAGGTGCAGTTACCTCACTAACTGTGGCACAAACTACCAAGGGAAGTTGTGGATTCTCATCTCTTGAGGTGTTCAGCTCAAGACTGGATGCCATTCTGGAAGATGAACTCTGGCCAAACACAAGCTATTAGGCTCACTAGAAGATTAACTTGGTGAAATTTAATCATACTATACAGGATTTCAGACTAAATGATCTAATGGTACCTTCCAGCCTAAAACTCTGTGAAAACACCCTGTCATGGCATTCTGGGAGTGCAGTTCAGTAGGGGATTGTGTCACCACTTACCCTGCAACTCTCAGTTCCTTACAGTGCTTTGCTTCTGGGATGCTTACAGCCATCCTACAAGCATGCAGGTCACCCCCTGACTGTCTGTGTGCTACATAGCCATGGTTCAGCAGCTCTCACCTCCAGCAGTCTGTCTACAGCCCCACGCTGGCTTCCACCAGCCTTGGTTACAACCAGCAATGTGACCTCAACATAATCCCAGCCCCGAACTTTCCTAAAATTTTGTATTCTGTAATGTCCAGCTGCTCCTGGACAATTCAGAGAAATAATAAGATTTGTTTGTGACTCTAAAGACACAGAAGCACCTCACCACATATTAGCTTGACTGATGTAAATACATCCTTCCCTTCAGACATAGCACTGAGTTTCATAGTGAAAATAAAGGAAATTTATTAACAAAATTCACACAGGACTAAGTGAGTTCAAGTATAAGAAATAAAGTTAGAAAGGGTTATAAAAAATAAAAGTGAAAACACACATCTAAAAGTCTAAACTTAATTTAGCAAGGTGCAGGCTTTCTTTATGATGTTTTCTCTCACCAATCTACCTTCTTTCCTGCTGTGGCTGACATTCCCTCAGGACCGTCCACAGAAGTACTAGATGCTGGCTTCCCTTATCTTCCTAGGTCAAAGATCTTTGCCTCAACAGGTTTCTCAACTATATTTAGTTCCCAGAGTCTTCCTCTCCTCTTCCCCCTTCCCCGCCCCACCCCCTCCATTGGTTGAAGGACACATCTGTCTCAGCTGGCAAGAGCTCTGTTCTATTGTGGCTGTCTAGTGATGGATGCCAGAATGGCTGTCTGTGTTTATAATCTCTCAAAGTTCAATGAACTTGTTTCAAGAGGCAAGATGACCTCATGCTGTTCTTCCCTTCCTGTGGATTTCCCATCCACCTGCTGATTTAAATGTAAATGGGGCTTCCATTGTTTTTGGTCACACTTTGCTTACTCTAATTGGAGACAGGTAGATAGCTGTGACTTCCCTCCTGTCTGGAAGAGACCTGTTTTGTTCCTTTGTTTGAACACAGACTGTAAAGCCTAATATCAACGAGTACCCATAATTCCTTATATAGTGTTAATATAGTGGTTCTCAAACTAGGGGCACCGCTTGTTCAGGGAATGCCCCTGGCGGGCTGGGCCAGTTTGTTTACCTGCCGCATCCGCAGGTTCGGCTGATCGCAGATCCCACTGGCCACAGTTCACCGCTCCAGGTCAGTGGGGGATGCAGGAAGGGCACATTCCTCGGCCCACGCCACTTCCCACAGCCCCCATTGGCCTGGAACGGCGAACTGTGGCCAGTGGGAACCGCGATTGGCCGAACCTGCAGATGCGGCAGGTAAACAAACTGGCCCGGCCCGCCAGGGGCTTTCCCTAAACAAGCGGTGCCCCTAGTTTGAGAACCATTGTGTGAATACATACATTTTACAATTATAGTAGTCATTAGTGTGTCACAGACTTTCATAATACACCTCACTCAATTAATTTTTATAACACAGTAATATTGTACACGATTAGTTGATTCAATTGCTTATTACTTGAGGTTCACACCCTCTGTCTTTATAGTCCAGACAAAGTTTCTCTTACCCTGCTGGAAGCAGTCTTCTATCACTCTTGTTAGGTTGATAGATTTGTTTACCGAACATGTAATGGACCTTCCTTGTCTCTCCCTGACAACTGGGCTGGTGAGAAAAGCAAATACACATTCCTTTGTTAGGGCAGACCTATTTACCAACTCCTCCTGACATTCCTGGCTTAAACTCAATTTAGTCATAATTTCAGCATATATCCATCTCTCTTCATATATACTGCATACATATATACAAAATAATATCAATGATTAGTGAGGAGTTATTTTTCCAATGACATACTACATAACACCTTTTAGATACAGATTATAACCATACACTGAATTGGTCAGACCAGCTGGAACTCGTTACCTGATACCTCATGACTCTTGTCCTCTGGAGCTGGGGTATAAGCAGGTCAGAACCCCCTTTCCCAGACAGGACATCTACCACCATATTTTCTTTCCCTTTTGTATAGAAGAAATCTGTTTTGTCACCTTTGTCTGTTTACAGTCTCCAGGACATACAGAGAGTATCCATAATTTCAATTTACCGAGTTCTTACAAACATTTCACAGTGACACTAATGACCAGTGTGTTATTAGATTTCAAACAATTTATTAGGGTCACCTTTTAATAAATATCATGACACCAATGTGTGATGTGTAGTGAGTATGTCAGGCCTGACAAAAGTCGCTGACACAGAGCAGTGAATCACAAATGAACCTCTGGGTCACATAACCATACATTGCATTCTGTGCATTTTACTGTACCTCTTCATTGGACAGATGAAAAGCTATGTTGTCTCTGCCAGGATTGTGTGGAATACTACTTTGCTCTTCTAAGTTCTCTCATGTATTGAAGCATAAAATCATTTACAGACAACAACAATAACAAAACCTACAAACAACATCATGACAGAAATTGGGGATGGGGGAAAAAGCAAGGTAATTTCAAGTTATTGTTAACTTTTTGTCCTGATGGATGATGCTGAGGGAAAAGGGCATATTATTGTGAGTTCAGGATATCGTGTCGGCCTTAATTTTAAATCATAAATAACTGTGACAAAAAGAGCAATAGCCAGTGCTGGCATGCCAGAATGGACTAAGAAACAATATATGAGGACAGAAGCTAGAAATATTATCAGGTAATAACAAAAGGATATTCAGCCTGGAAAAATGCAAACTAATGCCTTGGGGGAAAAAGTTTGAACGCAGAGAATCAGAGGGGGAAGAAACTAGGAAATAGCAATACTCAAAGACCTAGTGGTGACAGTGCACAGCCGATTCGGTAAGAACTTGCAATGCACTGTGGCAGCAATATAGGAATGCAAATTTGTATTACATGTGTGAAGGCTTGATCAAAATTGACTATTGGGGACACTTTAAAATGTTATTAATTTATGTTGAGATGTTTCAAACATATTTAGTCACACAGCTCCTATTAATTGTAATGGGAATTGTATGACTAAACCTGTTGGGGGGAGGGGAGTTAAAATAGTGTTTAACAGGAAGGAAGAAAAGTTGTGTGGGTGGTAAAGGGCGGGGTGTCACACTAGGTTAGAAGAAAGAAAACAATAGGACTAATCTTGGGGGGGGGTATTGTGAGATTAGATGGAAGAGCACAAGTGGTAGAAGCTCCAGCATGTGGACTTTTAACACTGGGTTGGACAAACCATTACAGAATATTAGTATACTGCATTGTTTACACTAATGCTTCAATGTATAAGTATCAGGGGGTAGCCATGTTAGTCTGTATCCACAAAAACAACAAGGAGTCCGGTGGCACTTTAAAGACTAACAGATTTATTTGAGCATAAGCTTTCGTGGGTAAAAAACCCACTTCTTCAGATGCATGGAGTGAAAATTACAGATGCAGACGTAAATATACTGACACATGAAGAGAAGGGAGTTACCTCACAAGTGGAGAACCAGTGTTGACAAGGCCAATTCGATCAAGGTGGATGTAGTTCACTCCAAATAATAGATGAGGAGGTGTCAATTCCAGGAGAGGCAAAGATGCTTTTGTAATGAGCCAGCCACTCCCAGTCCCTATTCAAGCCCAAATTAATGGTGTTAAATTTGCAAATGAATTTTAGTTTAGTTTAGTTTAGAATTTAGCTGTTTCTCTTTGAGGTCTGTTTCTTAAGTGTTTTTGTTCACGTATAGCTACTTTCAAATCTGTTATAGAATGTCCAGGAAGATTGAAGTGTTCTCCTACTGGCTTTTGTATGTTACCATTCCTGATGTCCGATTTGTGTCCATTTATTCATTTACATAGGGACTGTCCAGTTTGGCCAATGTACATGGCAGAGGGGCATTGCTGGCACATGATCACATTATTCACCTGCACATCTACTAATTTATTATGCTCAAATAAATCTGTTAGTCTTTAAGGTGCCACCAGACTCCTTAGATGTATAAGGCATCCAAAGCCAAAAATTTCCATGAGTTTATTCATGTATTTGTGTGCAACTGTTCTTGCCTTGCTGTAAAAGAAGTAAACATGGAGTGTAATCCAAATTCTCCTCCTTTTTTGAGGCTTGGCCTTACTAACAGTAGAAATAGTAATACAGTAGATCAACCCAAACTGTATTCCAGAGTTGGCTGTTCCTAGGCTTCCTCCTCAAAGACATCTGTTTTATGCCCAGACAGCCACTCCCACATCCCTTGTAATCAGGATACAGTTAATCAGCCACACCTGCCACAATGAGTCAGCATCTCCCGGTAAGATTCCATAATCTGCTAACAGGAGGAGTCAACAGAAGACCTTCTACAATAAATATCTTTTTAAAGAGGGAGCAGAATACTTGATCATGAGCAACAACATCTTCTAAGATGTTCTGAATTATTCCCCTTAATTACTTCACTAAACACAAGCAAATGTAGTTTTTACTTCCAGTAGCCACTTTAAGCATTTGGGCAAGATTTGCAATTATCTGTTTTCACCAGTGTTTCTGTTCCAATGCAATTCAAGTCACTGTGTTCTCTAGAACTAGGCTCTATTTTCACTGATGCCCTGGATTCTTCTCCCAGAGCAGATGGTTTATCATTGAGATCTGAACCATCTGTAGGCATTCCAGGCCAGCTTTGGACAGCTGCTGCTTAACACTTCCAATATAGAGATGATATTCTAGAGCCAAATGAAAGCCCATTTCAAACTCCATGTCTACCTCTCCCTGGTACTGCTGTCCAAGTGTCTGTGGCTCTTGTGCTTCACACACTTAACTCTCCTCCTCTCAGCAGAAAACAGACCATCCACCCCTTGGACACTCTTTCTCCTCTAACAGAGATAGCCAGGGCACGTTGCCATTGCTTCAGCTCTCTCCTTACCATGAGAGAATCAGAAGGCAGGAAACTGCCTCCTTTTACTCCCTGACTCGATGCAAAGTCTCAGGATTGAGAGTAACTTGTTCTTTAATTCAGTGTTTTTAATGACCATTATAAACATTTTATCAGTCACCCTGCTAATTTTATTAACTTTACTTCCTTAGCATTACCTTTTCAGATGCTGAAAGCATTCCCTGATGGCTGACAAGAATGGAATAATTATTCCTTTACCCAAAAAGCTTCAGAGCCTTTCCTAATAGGAGAAACATATAGCTGCATCATTGTGTTGTCTTGTATGTATGTGCAGCGGGGGAAAGTTTAGTTTGTTTTCAGTAAAGCTACATGTCAGACTAATGTTACCAAGTTATTAAATAACATTAAGAATACATAAAAGGCATTTGGGAAGTCAGAAATGTGATTATTGGATAAAGGGAAAGAGAAAATCAAGTGTCACAAACCGATCAAATACTCCAAGTGTTTGCCTGGCATGCATCATACCAGAGAGATATAAGAGGAACAGATGGATTAAAAAAAACCTGAAGATCCAATTTTTTTAAAAAAAATACTACATATATTTTGTTCAGGGTAACAACAACAATGTACTAAAATCTTGAGGATACCCTGACACATGCCTCTTTTACAAGGATATAAATGGGGCAGGGGAGAAAGGTAATATATAAATGAAATACCAGAACCATTTACTGGTACAGTACATACTTCCTTTATTACAACACATTTTTTATGACTCCAGTAAAAGCAAGAAATAAAATATTTAATGTTATTGAGGTATATTGTTCTCACTAAAATTGTGTTCAAGTCATAAACCTGGCTACTCCCCAGTGCACCATATGTCCACTTGTGCTTGTTGGGATTAATCAAATGAGCATCCACTCAATTTCCTGCGTCTTATGTTACAGAAAATAGGGTGACCATTAAAGTGGCGCTGTAATTGTGAATGAAGCACATTTGTTATTAATATGTATTGCGGTAGCACCTAGGGACCCTTGTGAGGTTCAGTATACTTCATGCTAGGTGCTGGAACAGGAGAAAGCAGTCTCTGTCCCAAAGATATTACATTATATTTTGAGAGAAACCACACTAAGGGCTCATCTACATGGTGCATTAGTCCACACCAAAGTTCCCTAGTGTGTGTTAATGCAGTCCCATTTCAAACAGTACTACATTAACATACACTAGTGAATTTTTAGTGTGCATGAGCAGGTCCACTTGGGCCAGTCAGTGTGCGACACACTGGTGCACACTGGAGTTTACAGCCCTCCAATATGGACCATGTACGCAAGTTCCAAGCATTACACACAAAGTTACATCAATCTGCCTCTGTTCTCCATCTGGAAAATGGTGATATCACTTCATCCCTCCCTTCCATCCCCCTCACCGATTCAGACATTATGAACACTCCAGGGCTGGGACAACCTTACTATGTGTATGTACAGAGCCTAGCTATAATACACTACTATAAAACAAAAGTAGTAGGATAATGAATATAAAGTCTCACCATCTTGATTACTTTCCCAAAAAGTCAATACATCCCTGAGTGTAAATACTGTATAACACATACAATACTATACCCCAACTAAGCATTACTTCTAGGACTAATAAAATGTTAATATACTACTCCCGTTATTGGGTAAATGGTATCTACAGGTCAGTAGTCATGTATTGGGGTGAATTCACATGGGCAAGGAGGCATTTTTTCATATATATATTTGGATTGTATTTTGGATCTCTATCGTATATTCTGCACTCATTCCATTTATGGGACTCCCTTTTTCTCGTGAGACACACCAAAGATGAGAATAGAATAGAATTGGTGCTTCTGGGGTGAAAACATTTTATTTTCCTTTACTACCATGAAGCCATTTAAAATGCGTTCATCCTTTTGTCCATGTGCGCCAACAAGCATGACAAAGGGAAAAAGCAAGTGACGGCTATAGTCAAAATGCACAGTAGAACTGAATTTAGAGTGGAAGTGAGAGTAGGATTGTACCTATTAAGTTCAACTATAACCCTCTGCACTAAAATATTTGTGTGTGTTTGGGAAAGGATGGGCTGAGATGGCAGACATGACAAGGAATGGATTGTTTTCCTCTGGGATTAACAAAATAGTGTGATTCCCCACCCATCCTGCCCTACTCCACCACTTCTTACGTTCATATGTATTTCAGGTATTTAATTCTCTAATGACTAATTTTGAAATAGCTGGAGAGGAAATTAAAGAAATACAATGAAAGCGAAAAAGCTCAATCAGAAACCCACAATACATAAATCATACAAAAGTCAAACTAAACCCTTTGTTCGTAAAGTGAAAAAAACAATACACCTTTGTATCCAGGTACTGTATAAAAATAATGAATAACTATTTATAATTAATGAATAGCTAATTTATAACTAATGAATAACTAATAACTATCAGCAGAGCTGATAAGATAAACAGTATCACATGCTATAGCTCCTGCCACTTTTGGAGCCATTATAGGTGTACAGATGTTGGTCAATTGTGTGTTAGATTTTTTTTTTTCAAGACATCGTGATGAATCAGCTGAGCATTGATGGTTCAGCAAAGGGCAGTTCGGTGAACCTGCTAGGCTGGGCCATGAACCGACTCATGCTCTTTTTCTCCTGGTTGGGATGGTAATGTGTAACCAGCAGGAGAACAGTTTCTAACAACTGGAAGAGTGGATCAAACGGGCAGGGGTTTGGCGCTTTGGAAGCAGTGTGGTGTTGAAGGCAGTTGGGGAGTGCATATTGGGACCTGCAGAGGCGTAGCAGCTTAAACACCTACAGTGCTTGCACCAGCCATGGTGCATCTGGGATGCTACAAGGGACTGAATCAAGACAAGATTTTAGTACAATGGCATGCCAGAAACCATTTGAGACCTGCAATTACAGCATGTTACTGACAGCAGGTATAAATCAACCTAATAAAACTCTTGGTTTGTCTCTAGTTGAGGTCTTCTTAACACATAGCTTTTAAGCCTAAGGCTAATTATGCTATATACTATAGTTTTTTATTAGAGATACCGTTATAACTAAGGTTAAGATTTAATCATGGATATTTTGAGTAAAAGTCATGGACAGGTCATGGGCAATAAGCAAAAATTCTTGTGACCTGTCCATGACTTCTATTAAAAATACCCCTGACTAAATCTTGGAGGCTCTGGGGATGCAGTTTCTGCTTGACGGGGGGCCTCTGGGATGCCCACTGGTGTGCCTGTTGATGGTTGGGGGGGGCCTTCTGGGTGCCTGTTGGTGCTTGGAGGCAGGCCGGGGGAGCGACTGCCCGGGATCGCTGCCACTGATACTGGAGGGGGTAGGTGTGGCAGGCCCTGGGCCACCTGACCTTCTCCAGCAGCCCTGTGTCAGTTGCACCTCCCAGCTGCAGAAATCTTGGAAGTCCCGGAAAGTCATGGAATCCATGACTTCCGTGTTGGACTCGAAGCCTTAATTATGACATTTGGTAATACAAATCAAAACAGACGCACAGGGCCAGTTAGACAGGCAGAACTGGAGGGTCTCAATGCGTGGATGAGATGATGGTGTAGTGAGGAGGGACTTAGATTTATTAGGAACTGGAGATACTTTTGGGAAAGGGGGAGTCTATACAAGAAGGATGGGCTCCACTGAAAACAAAATGGAACCAGATTCCTGGCACTTAAAATGAAAAATGTTGTAAAGCAGTTTTTAAACTCAGGGCTGGGGGAAAGCGGACAGGTGTGGAGGAGCAGGTTCAGACAGAGGATCTTAGGGGAGGATCTATTAATGGAGATGTTGTATGTCCTAATAAGGAGGAGAGGATGTAAGATGATATAATACAGGTAGGATCTGATGAGAAACAGTCAAATGAAAAAAAAAGTCCCATTCGATTACATCATGTAATGGCAGATAGCTAAAAAGTGACAAGTTTTTAAAGTGGTTGTATACCAATGCTAGAAGTCTAAATAATAAGATGGGTGAACTAGAGTGCCTCATATTAAATGAGGATATTGATATAATAGGTATCACAGAAACTTGGTGGAATGTCATTATACATATTGAATCTATTTCCCCATGTTAAGTATCCTCACACCTTCTTGTCAACTGTTTAAATGGGCCATCTTGATTATCACTACAAAAGTTTTTTTCTCCTGCTGATAATAGCTCATCTAAATTAGCCTCTTACAGTTTATATGGCAACTTCCACCTTCTCAATATGTGTGTATATATATATATATATATATATCTATATATATATATATATATCTTCTTACTATATGTTCCATTCTATGAATCCGATGAAGTGGGCTGTAGCCCACGAAAGCTTATGCTCTAATAAATTTGTTAGTCTCTAAGGTGCCACAAGTACTCCTGTTCTTTTTTCAATGCGACACAGTAATACCAGGTTACAGAATATACTGGAAGGACAGAACAGGTCGTGCTGGTGGAGGAGTAGTATTATAGTGAAAGAAAGCATAGAATCAAATGAAGTAAAAATCTTAAACCAAACTGTACCATAGAATCTCTATGGATAGTAAGTCCATGCTCTAATACTAAGAATACAGCAGTAGGGATATATTACCGGTCACCCGACCAGGATGGTGATATTGACTGTGAAATGCTCAGGGAGATGAGAGGTTATTAAAATAAAAAGCTCCATAATAATGGGGGATTTCAATTATCCCCATATTGACTGAGTACATCACCTCAGGACGGGATGCAGAGGTAAAGTTTCTTGACACCTTAAATGACTGCTTCTTGGAGAAGATAGCCCTGTAACCCATAAGAGGAGAGGCAATTCTTGATTTAGTCCTAAGTGGAGCACAGTATCTGGTACAAGAGGTGAATATAGCTGGACCACTTGGTAATAGTGACCATATAATTAAATTTAACATCCCTGTGATGGGGAAAACACCATAGCAGCCCAACACTGTAGCATTTAATTTGAGAAAGGGGGACTACACAAAAATTAGGAAGTTAGTTAAACAGAAATTAAAAGGTACAGTGCAAAAAGTGAAATCTCTGCAAGCTACATGGAAACTTTTAAAAGACATCATAATAGAGGCTCAACTTTAATGTATACCCTAATGTAAGAGAACCAAAAAAGTGCCACTGTGGCTAAACAACAAAGTAAAAGAAGCAGTGAGAGGCAAAAAGGCATCCTTTAAAAAAAGTTAATCCTAATGAGGAAAATTAAAAGGAGCATAAACTCTGTCAAATGAAGTGTAAAAATATAATTAGGAAGGCCAAAAAAGAATTTGAAGAACAGCTAGTCAAAGACTCAAAAAGTAATAGCAATTTTTTTTTAAAGTACATCAGAAGCAGGAAGTTTGCTAAACAACCAGTGGGGCCATTGGATGATCGAGATGCTAAAGGAGCACTGAAGGATGAATTTTTGTATCGGTCTTCACAGCTGAGGACATGAGGGAGATTCCCATATCTGAGCCATTTTTTTTAGGTGACAAATCTGAGGAACTGTCCCAGATTGAGGTGTCATTAGAGGAGGTTTTGGAACAAATTGATAAACCAAACAGTAAGAAGTCACCAGGGCCAGATGGTATTCACCCAAGAGTTCTGAAGAAACTTAAATGTGAAATTGCAGGACTACTAAGGGTAGTCTGTAACCTATCATTTAAATCAGCTTCTGAACCTAATGACTGGAGGATAGCTAAGGCAACACCAATTTTTTAAAAAGGGCTCCAGAGGTGATCCTGGCAATTATAGGCCGGTAAGCCTGACTTCAGTACCAGGCAAACTAGTTGAAATGATAGTAAATAACAAAATTGTCAGACATATAGATGAATGTAATTTGTTGGGGAAGAGTCAACATGTTTTTTGTAAAGGGAAATCATGCCCCACCTGATTAGAATTCTTTGAGGAGGGTCAACAAGCATGTGAACAAGGGGGATCCAGCGAATATAGTTAAATTTTCAGAAAGCCTTTGACCCGGTCCCTCACCAAAGGCTCTTAAGCAAAGTAAGCAGGCATGGGACAAAAGGGAAGGTCCTCTTATGGACTGGTAACTGGTTAAAAGATAGGAAACAAAGGGTAGGAATAAATGGTCAGTTTTCAGAATGGAGAGAGGTAAAAGAGTTGTGTCCTGCAGAGGTCTGTACTGGGCCCAGTACTATTCAACATATTCATAAATTATCTGGAAAAAGGGGTCAACCGTGAGGTGGCAAATTTGGAGATGATGCAAAACTACTCAAGACAGTTAAGTCCCAGACAGACTGTGAAGAGCTACAAAAGGATCTCTCAAAACTGTGTGACTGGGCAACAAAATGGCAGATGAAATTCAATGTTGACAAATGCAAAGTAATGCACACTGGAAAACATAATCCCAGCTATATGTATAAAATGATGGGGTCTAGATTCAAGAAAGAGATATTGGATAGTTCTCTGAAAACATCCACTCAATGTACAGTGGCAGTCAAAAAAGCAAACAGAATGTTGGGAATCATTAAGAAAGGGATAGATAAGACGACAGAAAATATCATATTGCTTCTATATAAATCCATGGTACGCCACATCTTCAATATTGCAAGCAGATGTGGTCGTCCCATCTCAAAAAAGATATATTGGAATTGGGGAAGGTTCAGAAAAGGGCAACAAAAATGATTCGGGGTACGGAATGGCTGCTGTATGAGGAGAGATTAATAAGATTCAGACTTTTCACCTTAGAAAAGAGACGACTAAGGGGGGGATATGATAGAGGGCTATAAAATCATGACTGGTGTGGAGAAAGTAAATAAGTAAGTTTTATTTACCCTTTCTTATAACACAAGTACTCATAGCACAAGTGCAAGTGTTATTTACTCTCTTTCTCATAACACAAGTAACACTAGTCACTGTTTTGAGCTTTGAGCCTCAAGGCACATGCCCAAACATAGACCTCCTGCCTTTTTTGGGCCACCAAATGAAAGTAATAGGCAGCAGATTTAAAACAAACAAAAGGAAGTATTTTTTTCACACAACACAGTCAACCTATGGAACTCTTTGCTAGAGGATGTTGTGAAAGTCAAGACTATAACAGAACTAGATAAAAAGAACTAGATAAGTTCATTGAGGATAGGTTCATCAATGGCTGTTAGCAAGGATGGGCAGGGATGGTGTTCCTAGCCTCTGTTTGCAAGAAACTGGGAATGGGCGACGGGGTGGATCACTTGATGATTACCAGGTAATAGCCATTCCCTCTGGGGCACTTGACATTGGCCACTGTCGGAAGACAGGATACTGGGCTAGATGGGCCTTTGGTCTGACCGAGTTTGACCATTCTTATGTTATTATGTTCTTATCAATGCTATGTTCCTAAAAGCCTATGACACATAGGACCAGAGTGTAACATTAGTCACACCCTCTATTTTGGGAGGTTAGGAAGGGCCATGTTGTAGAAGGAGCACTATAGGAATTTGGGCTGACTAAGCCACAAATCATCCTGCAACTAGAGAAGAGGATGGGTGAGGACTCTATCACACCTTGAAGGGGTATAGGATGTCCCCCCATCCCCCAGCTCATCTGGCCAATGTAGGAGAGTGGGCTATTTACCCGCTATTCCCTCATATCTCTTTACCCCTTTTCAGGAAGTGATCTCCTCCACTGGAGGAAGAGTTAAGCAGTGCTACAGCTTCAAATCCCCAATGAGGATTTCATCGATACAGGGCTGCAAAGGAAGCATGGTGCAGCAGTTTGTATAAAGTCTTGTCTATCCATGCAGAGCCAGTCACAATTTAGTGTAAAAATGAGCATGAGTATTTTCTGCTTTGTAAGCCACTTGACCGTATTCATATTGTCTTTCCATACAAAACCACATTTTACGTTCAACTACAAAAATATAGTGACCAAGACATGTATGCACTCCCACAATCTATTTGTCTGGATGACATTAAACTTGATAGTAAGGGAAGAAATAAGATCCCTACCAGATAGCCTTTATATACTATATTTCAACAGAGACTTTTTTCCACCACCACATTAAAGAACATCTGGAAATATTAGTTAATAATGGAAACACTGATAGACCCCCAAGTACATTAGGATAATCATAATGACTTAAATTTTCAGTGCATTTTGTTCACTTACCTGGTAATTGTTTAGCAGGTCTGCTTTACAGCACTTGGAGATAGGAAGTGAAGAATACAGAGTCTGGTGAATCTTCAGGAGGAATATAGAGGGGCAGAATGTAAATTGCTCAAGGTGTAGTTTTTCTGGGACACTGAAGTTCACATCTAATTTTGTGAAGTTTTTGTACAAAATTTTGTAAACATGATATATTTAAATAACACAAGCTGTCAAGGTATTAATTTGTCTCATGCGTAGAAAAAAACAGATCTTGAATACCATTCCCCCATCTCTTCCCACACACATATTGATTCAATACGATGTCAAAGGATACATGTCACCTACTGAACAAAATAAAGTAAGTTACAACCTGGTCCAGTCCCTCTCTGGGAAGCAACCAGTCTGTTATAAGTGGATTCAACAGCTGAATCCCACGTGCTCCTAAGCAGAGCTGGTAGGAAATTTTTTAACCCCCTCCGCAATTTCATCAGAAAATGCCAATTTGGTAGAATAAACTATTTCACCAAGTGTAGTATAATTTGATGTAGCCTTCCTTAAAACACAGAAAAGCACCTGGGCACTCTGCCTCTCCACCTCTGCCCTAGCACCAGGGGACAAGCAATGCCTCTCCAGCTCCCAAAGCTGGGGAGTTGCTGAGAGGCAGAGCATACCGGCTCTCTGCCTTTCCAGCAGCAAGGCAGGAAGGTTATCAATTGTAAAATTAACAAGAGACTCCCCTAAGGGGCAGCTGGGAAGGCAAGAAAAGCATTTTGGTTTTCCAGAAACTGAATTTTTTCTTGAAATTTGTTTCCACGATATGTATGTGTATGTGAGTGTAAGAGTGAGTGAGAGAGAGAGAGTGCAGTCCCACCTTGGGACACAACTTTTTCCTCAAAAATGTAAACACTTTAATAAAAAGGGATTCACCACTTTTCAGAAAGTTCTACTTCCAAGTGCTCTGAGTCTGGATAGAGTCTAGTCACTGTTTTGAGCTTTGAGCCTCAAGGCACACGCCCACACATAGACCTCCTGCCTTTTTTGAAATGTGGGACTTTGCAATCCAGCTGCCCTAATACCTGGAGTCAGTGACTCAGACCTCCTGAGCCCCATAGTTGCTTACACTGGCTCCCCCAGAGTTCCATCTACCAGTGGGCATTCTGGCTTCTAATTCAACCCCTTTCAAGGAATATGTGATAGAAAAGCAAAGAACACAGGCTTAGTACAAGAATTTCTTAACCATAATCACTTTACTCTTTTAAAAAGAGTTACAGATCTTTGCAAAATAACAAAAGACCTGAGATACCCCCTTGTCCTGTCTGATTCACAACTATGTAAGTCTGAGGCCTTGTCAGCCATTTCAGGCTCAGCAGAGTTCCTCCTGCCTTCTCACTCACACTCTCCAGTCCATATTCTGCATGTGGCAATGGACAGCCCTCCTTCAAAAAGATGCACCCTTCCTTAAATATATTTTCTGTCCCTTTTGGCCACGTGTCCTGGTTGAGAAAATCCAGCTCCTCCCCAGTGAGGCCTCTGTGCAGAGAATCCACTGTTCCCTGGGGAAAGGCCAGTAATTGGGAGAAAAGAAATCTCAGCCAATGTCCCTACATTTCTTTTTTTATGTCTTCTACTTGGCTTGAAATACCTGAGAGAATCCTAACCTAAGGTGATCTGGCTGCAGATTCACCTCTTTACAAGACTCAAGTTAGTTAAACTTCAACATAAACTGTAAGAGTATGACAGACAACTTGTGTCAATTTGAGACTTCTGTAAATAGCAATGAGAACCAGCCTGATGTAAGATTTCTCTCTCTGTTTCAAGTCTTAATTTAGAGCAGCGATTTTCAACTAGGGGTACACTTACCACTGGGGGAACACAGAGGTCTTCCAGGGGTATATCAACTCATCTAGATATTTGCCTAGTTTTATATCGGGCTACATAAAAAGCACTAGCAAAGTCAGTACAAACTAAAATTTCATACAATGATTTCTCTATATACTATTCACTGAAATGTCAGTACAACATTTATATTCCAATTGATTTATTTTATGGTTATATGGTAGAAATGAGAAAGTAAGCCATTTTTCATTAATAGTGTGCTGTGATACAAAATTAGTCAAAAAATACAAAAGTAAGCAAGTAGTTTTTAAGTAAGGTAAAACTTAGGGTACCCAAGACATATCAGATTCCTAAAAGGGGTTCAGTAGTCTGGAAAGGTTGAGATCCACTGATCTAGAGTGGTAGCCGTGCTAGTCTGTGTCAGCAAAAACAACAAGTCATCCTTGTGGCACCTTAGAGACTAACAAATTTGGGCATAAGCTTTCGTGGGTTAGAACCCACTTCATCAGATTCATGGAGTGAAAATACAGGAGCAGGTATAAATACATGAAAGGATGAGGGTTGCTTTACCAAGTGAGAAGGTCAGTCTAATTACATAACTCAATTAACAGCAGGATACCAAGGGAGGAAAAATAACTTTTGAAGTGGTAAGCAGTTCCCAGGCTGATTGGGGGAAGCAGGCTCAGCTGTGGCCATGCCCTAATCAGGGTTCAGCAAGCCCTTATAAGAGGGCAGTGGGCCAGGAGCAGAGAGTGTCCTCTAGCTGTGAAGGGAGATGGGCCTGGTTGCTGGGGAGCTTGAGAAGGTACCTGAAGTGGAGAAGGGCTGGGGGAAGGACAGAGGAGCTCCGGCCTGGAAACCCCCAAGGCTGCAGGCAAACCTGGTGGCTGAACTTTGTGACTTTGCCATCAACCACAACTATTTAAGATTTGGGGACAATTTATATCTTTAAGTCAGCAGGACTGCTGTGGGTACCGACATGGCCCCTCAGTATGCCAACATTTTTATGGCTGGCTTAGAACAATGCTTCCTCAGCTCTCGTCCCCTTACACCCCTACTTTACTTGCACTACAGTGATGACATCTTCATCATCTGGACCCATGGGATGGAGGCCTGTCACAGTGTGAGACTCACCCAGCGGCGCCTCCTGCTGGCTTTCTGGGAATTAGCTCTTTTTACCAGCTCCAGAGCACCCTCTGCCAGTGTCTCACCATCACTGGGCCCCATGTCCCTCCTGGACCCGGCACCCTTTTACCTAGGGTGCTGCCCCTCCAGACAATACTCCACAGATCTGGGTCTCCCCTCCCCGGGGAACCCCCCACCCACTATCCCCACCGTGCCTCAGTCTTTGGGTACTGCCAGTCACCACTGAGCCCCTGCACACTGGGGCAAACTGCAGTGTATAAGCCAATCATCACAGGCAAGGGGGTTTGGACCTGCTGCCTTTGCCTAACTTTGGGCTGCCCCCTGCAACCCCAGTACCTCTCCGGCCTTAAACTAGGCCTGCAGCCTGTGAGGGTTTCCAGGCTGGAGCTCCTCTGTCCTTCCCCCAGCCCTGCTTCACTCCAGGCACCTTCTCAAGCTCCCCAGCAGCCAGGCCCATCTCCCTCCACAGCTAGAGGAGACTTTCTGCTCCTGGCCTGCTCTCTTATAAGGACCTGCTGAGCCCTGACTGGGGCAAGGCCACAGCTGAGCCTGCTTCCCCCAATCAGCCTGGGAACTGCTTACCACTTCAAAAGTTATTTTTCCTCCCTTGGTATCCTGCTGTTAATTGATTTATCTAATTAGACTGACCTCACACTTAGTAAAGCAACCCCCATCCTTGCATGTATTTATACCTGCTCCTGTATTTTCACTCCATGCATCTGATGAAGTGGGTTCTAACCCACGAAAGCTTATGCCCAAATAAATTTGTTAGTCTCTAAGGTGCCACAAGGACCACTCGTTATTTTTACTGATCTAGAGTATATTGTATAAACACATCACATATCATTGTTTGGGAGATGTGGGCCAAATATTTCAGATCTAGGTGCCTAAAGTTAGACTCATAAATATGTAATGGATTTCCACTATGTGCCTTGCTTACTTACTAGAAAAGATATTACAGCCTGATTTTCCAAAGTGCCGAGCATTTATAGTTTCTTCAGTTGACATTGCAGGTGCTCAGCAGGTCTGAAAATAAGAGACTATTTTTTGTTATTTAGGAACCTAAATATTTATTTAATAGTCCAACTTCATGCACTGAGGTTTGAAACTTTTGTCCTTGGAGAGTTAAGCTTCTTTGGAGATGCCTCCCAACTAGCTGCCATATATGTTTTCCCACACACTTGTGAGTCCAACAAGTCTGCTGGAACTTGTCTGGACCTTTTTCTATGCACCTAAAACGTTATTTTTAAATTTGAACATTGCTTCTGATTAAAGAATTTTGAAACTGCAGGATAATCTGCTGCCAAAATACTGCTTAAATTGTCAATTTAACGGAGTGGGAAAATACTTGTTATCCATTTAGTAAAACTTTCGGCCGAATCTGGTTGTGAATTGCTTCCATGACAGCCCTCCCACAGAAAATGTTACACTAATTTACTTGGTACTTGTGTAGGCAGATTGAAATTTTAATTGGTAATATACCTTTGCCCAGTGGATAATGGGCATGCTGCCTAGTTTCCTTCTCAAGAAGGAAGTTTCCATACTATACAGCACAAGACAATTGGGTCCTGGGGAATAATATCTGGGCACTTTGAGTATGCACACTGTAGATATATCAAGTATAGATACCTATTATCTTACTATATGAGCACCATAATGTCCTGGAAGTGTGGTTCTTTGGCTGAGTGAAAGTGAGCTCAAAAATACTGTGCCCTCCCTAAATTCTGTTCCTGAGATTCCACAGAAAGAGGTGTACAGTATATGCCAACTACTGGCCTTGATGTCTTCTAGTGTTGATGGGAAAGCTAAGTGATCTTCCCATGCTTAATTCAGAAATTAAACTATTACCAGGAAAAAGAGAACAGGATTTGTAAGTATTGCCTGATTTTTTTGTTAAGTAACTGGCTTATAGGTTCTGGGATTCTCAGTCAATTAAAAAAAATCTTGGTAATAAAAGGACAGGCCACTGAGACATTCCAAACTGCTACCCCTGAGGTCACAGAAGAGTTACTCTAGTCCTGAATGTAGAGTTGATTTGATGAGCTTTTTCCACTTTGGAATATATTAAGAGATCCTCAAGGTTCAGTTAAGAGACTCTTGGTTCCTCCCTCATGTTTTTTTCAAAGAAGCTGAGGTCTAGTCATCTCACTGAGGCAAGATAGCAGAAGTGGCAATGTATGAGAGAATATGCTGCACGCTTAGACCCGCTATCCTTTGGGTTTCATTTTTAAACCAGTCAAACAATCCATGGCTCACGTGTATTCCCCATCCTTTCAGACGAGCAGGTATAATAGGATTGCAACTCACAGCTGCTGAATCAGGACAATAGTTTGGGCAACAAACAAACAAATCTGTTGAGAACTATGTCCAGTCGCAACAGGAATATGGCAACCCCTGACCTAAACAGCCATATGAAATTTGGCCTGTACAATTGCTTACATTTTTATTGTCTTTTGCACATCCATCCCAGCTTTATTTAATTTTTGTTTTACTCTTAAAATTTAATATTATGCATATATTTTATAAAGTAGATCCTTGTTTTAAAGTACCTGGTAACCAATTCCCATTTGTCTCAATTTAGATCTCTTTTAGCAGCAAACAAGAAAAGAAATAGAACAATTATCTCTCTCTTTAGGAGAAGAAACGGGCAAATATGTTATTTCTATTACCCAGCAGAAATAATTTAGTTGCATATATTGTACTAAGACAAATTCACTCCAGTTGCAACCCACGGAAGTTACACCAGGAACTATTTTGTCCCTGAAAGTTTATCATTGCAACAGAGTGTCTATCCATGCTGCCAGGAACTAGCTGCTCCAGATAAAGAACTACAAGATTTAGAAGTACATTTCTTACAATAAACCTGGTATTCTACAGGTTTATTATAGAATATTAAATTACTTAATTGGTGTTGTAACACACACACACTTGGCAAGATGGTCCCTATTATTTGACCACAATCCTAAGAACATGCCCAAAATGCCAAGAATTAAGGACCAAAGCCTGCTGTGTTGTATGCATGCAAAAACAGTAACTCAACTGTTTTCAGTTCAGTAACTCTGGATTTACACCAATGTAAACTGAGCAGAATTTAGCCTTTATATATTAGTTAACACTTACCAAGAACTCATGTGGTGAGGTAGGGCAGCAACCATCATCACAAATTGTTACTTGCTTAAGAACATAAGAATGGGCATACTGGGTCAAACCCAGTATCCTTTTGTCCAAAATGGCCAATGCCAGATGCTTCAGAGAGAATGAACAGAACAGGACAATTACTGAGTCATCCATTCCATGTTATCTGGTCCCAGCTTTCGGCAATCACAGGCTTAGGGATACCCAGAGCATAGGGTTTCATCCCTGGCCATCTTGGGTAATAGTCCTTGATGGACCTATGCTCCATGGACTTACCTAATTCTTCTTTGAACAAAGTTATAGTTTTGGCCTTCACAACATCCCTGGTAACAACTTCCACAGGCTGACTGATGTGTTGTGTGAAGAAGTACTTCTGTATTTTATAAACCTGCTGTCTATTAATTTCATTGGGTGACTCTGGGCTCTTGTGTTAGGTGAAGAGATAATAATGTCTCCTCATTCACTTTCTCCACTTTTTACAGACCTCGCTCACATCCCCCCTTAGTTTTCTCTTTTCTAAGTCGAACAGTCCCAGTCTTTTTAATCTCTCCTCATATGGAAGCTGTTCCATAGTCCTAATAAATTTTGTTGCTCTTTTATGTACTTTTCCCAATTCTAATATATGCTTTTCAAGATGGAGTGACCAGAACTACATGCAATATTCAAGGTGTGGGCATACCATGGATTTATATAGTGGAATTGTGGTATTTTCTGTCTTTTATTTATCGCTTTCTGAATGGTTCCTAACATTATGTTAGCTATTTTGACTGCTGCTGCACATTGAGCAGATGTTTTCAGAGAATTAACCATGATGACTCAAATCTCTTTCTTGAGTGGTAACAACTAATTTAGAACCCATAATTTTGTATGTATAGTTGGTAATATTTTTTCCAGTGTGCATTATTTTGCACTTCTCTGGACAAATCTGTTGGCATTTGCTCTTTAAGATATTTTTAAGGTGAACAAATAGGCTGAACAGCACATTTTGAAACTGGTTCCTTGTCTGTTTCACTCCCTGGAAGTAACTTTCATCTGTTATGATCTTGTGTTGATTATACCATGAGATTAACTACTATGTGAGGCGTATGGAAAACATGTCAGTCTGTTTTGCTTAACAGAGAGAAGGTTAAGGGGTGATTTGATCACAGTCTATAAGTACCTACATGGGGAACATAAATTTGATAATAGAGGCTCTTCAGTCTAGCTGACAAACGTATAACAAGATCCAATGAATGGAAACTGAAGTTAGGCAAATTCAGACTAGCAATAAAAGCACAATTATTTTAACAATGAGGGTTACTAGTCATTGTAACAATTTACTAAAGACAGTGGTGAATTCTCCATCACTAGATATCTAGAAATGAAGATTGAATCTTTTTTTTCCCCAAAATATATGCTCTAGTTCAAACAGGAATTAATTCAGGGGAGTCTTATGGCATATGCCATATAGGAAGTTATACTAGATGGTCATGTTGATCCCTTCTGGTTTTATAGTCTATGAATATGAGACAGGAAATGCTATTGTATGCTTAATATTTCTACAAATGTTTCCCACTCTCCAGAAAATATTTCATGAAATAGTAAAAGAATGGTATTTCACACAGCATTTCCCTCCCATAAATATGGCAGTTTGGAGTGTTAGAACATTTTTAATCTTGCTCCATTCTTCATTTTCCCCTGCTGGCTTCTGTTGCTTTCATCTTACGGCTCACATGAGGCCAGACCCCATCACCACTGTTCACATTAGAGTAATACCTTGTCCTTGAAGAGAAAGGATTTAACATTTTCTGTGGAGGTTCTGTCCTATGCATGGTGGGAGGGATAAGGAGCGTTATTTTTTACAAAGTCAGAACTATAGTTTTAAAATTTTGAAAAGCATTGTTTTGCTTTACTCAGTGGATGAAATTCATCCCTGGTGAAGTCCAAAGTTCTACCAGGGATGAATTTGTACATGTGTACTGGTAAAAAGCTCAGCATCATTTTCATGACTCATATTGTAAACAAATATAAATTAATGTGCTTGAAGCAATGAACTATGTTCTACCCAGGTCACTACAAATCGGTAATTATCTCCTTTTAAGTCAGTGAGTACTTCAGATTTTAGTACACTGGTACAACTGGAAGCTGATTACAACAGGAGTGTCATAAAAACTAGCACAAAATCAAGTGATCCTTTATAGATGTCATACGTGTCTCTATATGCTATATCTAGAGACAGGTTAAAGAGTTTACCAAGTCAACTTGGTTTGATCCTATTTTTGTACTTAATGAGGATGCAAACTTTCTTTTGTCACTTTAGCATACCTGGATCTCTCAGTTAACAACCACTAGAGAGACTAATAGCTAGCTAGCTACTGAAAACAGCTGCACAGTATATTTTTAAGATTTTCTGGAGACAGACAACATTTCATTGTCTTCAGGGTATCATTTCATTATTTCCCACTAGTAGAGGTAGCAGATGTCCCAGCTGAACTGGAGACATGATCACCTGGAACTAATCACATTTTCAATACCCCCAGGTCGCATCTTGTTGATGCGCCAGAAGTAACTCCACATAGGTAATGCCACAAAATGCAACTGAATCTCCGAAGCTGCTGGAGAGACCAGCTTCGGACTTAAAATCGTATACTCTGCATCAACACTTGACATTAAACAAAGGCTGAAGAAATTTGGTATGTCTATTTCAATACTAAATGACACCAGAAGAAGACTGAAAAACTAGACATTCAAAATTTAAAAGACGTAAATATTTTATAAAATGTAAACTTTTTAAGCCACTTTCAAACACCAACTGAAATTGTGTGGAAACTTCAAAACTTTTTTATTTTTCCATTGTAAAAAGTAAATTTGTATGAGAGGATAAAACACGGATGAACAAGCTGATAATCAAACTGAGATGTTAGTATCTGATGGTTCAGTTTACAAAACATTCAATGGCAGTACAGGTAAGAACGTAAGATGTTTTTTTTCTTTTCCTCTCATATCCAAACAGTGCCTGGCATAATGGTATCTTTATCCTTATTAGGGTTTCCAGGTGCTATTGCAATACAAATACAAATAATTTTTAAAATACTGTTGCCCCTTGACAAGCAATAGTATATATTAGGGCCTTACAGATTGGTTTACTGTTGGAGGTGAATCAGTGGCAAGGAGTCTACATATTTTCTCCGTGTAAATTGTTTATTTTATACTATGTATATCAATCCTGGAACAGAGGTGGTCACAAATGGTACACAAGCAAACCCCTCTTTCAGAAATTTCAACCCAGCACCAATGCCCAGTTCCCTTGGGCAATTGTGCTCCAAGAATTTACTCTAGTGAGCAATATTAGAGATTAAGAGAAAATTTGTGGTGCCTTCAAATCTCCCCCCACCCCGCCAAGAAACTGCATCACAAAACTCCACAGCATTCCTTCAGGCTGTAAACGGCTCATGTGCTACAGAAAAGAACTTGTTAGACTACGTGTAACAGTGCCAACTGGTGACTCCTGTCAAAGTAATATTATTTATGCTGAACAGGGGACTGAGAGCAATTGAGTATCTCACTTACTAGCACAGAGATCATTTTTTTTTAAAGAAAAATCTTAGATTTTCCTGCCTTTCATGGAGGAGTCATGGCAGTGGGCAGCCTTAAGTATGATATGCAACAAGTAAAAATGCACAGATGGATGTATTGGCAGGCAGCTTCAAGAGGGAATGGCAAGAAATTACTGGGGAAGAGCTGTTTGGACGCGTCCTTCCCCCCAAAATACTTCCCAAAACCTTGCACCCCACTTCCTGGACAAGGTTTGGTAAAAAGCCTCACCAATTTGCCTAGGTGACTACAGACCCAGACCCTTGGATCTTAAGAACAATGAACAATCCTCCCAACACTTGCACCCCCACCCCCCTTTCCTGGGAAATGTTGGATAAAAAGCCTCACCAATTTGCATAGGTGACTACAGACCCAAACCCTTGGATCTGAGAACAATGAAAAAGCATTCAGTTTTTTACAAGAAGACTTTTAATAAAAAATAGAAGTAAATAGAAATAAAGAAATCCCCCCTGTAAAATCAGGATGGTAGATATCTTACAGGGTGAGCTGTAGCTCACGAAAGCTTATGCTCTGATAAATTGGTTAGTCTCTAAGGTGCCACAAGTACTCCTTTTCTTATTATGAGAAGAGGCACACATCAACAAAGTTTTTCCAAAGCTATAGCAGTAGTTTAAGACATATAGCAGCAGTGATCTCAGTGTTCCATATAACTCCCTATATCAACCGCATTGTAAAATATGATCTGCCTAAAAAGTTTGCCCCTTTCTAACACAGCCCCTATACTAGCACTGTAGCCAGCAGCAAATGCGTCTAGTCCTAGATGTCAATGCAATCTTTGAGTCATATTCCAATGAAAAAAAAAAACAAGCACTTTCCAATATTCGGTAGCAGACTCCATGTTCATTCAACTAAGAAGCCCTAGAGCTATAATTATGAAGCAGGTGACCAACTACCATACACACTGATCTTTAATCAACACATACTCGAAGTCTGGATCCCGTATTATAGGAGAGTGATTCATTAATTTAATAGCTATAGGAAAATGAAATGGGAACACGTTAAGAATAGTCTGACAGTTCATTACTGTGCTAGTAATTTGGGACAGTAAAATTTCTGCTTATCTGGAACTTCTATGATAATTTTACTAACAAGAAAACAATTCATTAAAGAGATCAAAATGTCAGTGAGTAATATAGAAGTAATTTAGAGAAATTTTCATTCTAGATTTTCATTTTATAGAGTTATTAAATATGTTTTTTTTCTTTTTGTTAAGGCAAACAGACTGAGGCTCACTGTGAAATACTGCCACTTCCATTTAAACAGCTAGAGGGTTAGATTTTGATCTTACACCAGTGTAACTCCATTACTTCAATGGAGCTACCCCTAATTTATATCACTGGGAGAGAGACTGAAGTCACCCCCATTTTGTATGAAAATGAGGAAAGAACAGACAGAGGAAAACTTAACTTGTGGATTCAATGGTCCTTTGAGTTTTTCTTAGTTAATAAGTTAAAACATCTTAAGGTTTCCTTTGATCACAATATACCCATCTGAACTGTAATTCTGTAACTGGATATTCTTTTACTTTAGAAGCCAATCCTGCCTCAAGAATGTGGCGGGCTCCATCTGTGGCACAACTACTGTGGTTCCATAGCAGTGAAGGAGAAAGTTAGAGGACGTGCCAGCTGTGGAACCCAGCTAACCTGAAGCTCCCAGAACAGTTCCCTGTAGCAATTCATTAGGGTGGGGAAAGCAGATGGTTACAGCTGTTGGGTGTACTATTCTTGGATCTTATTTGAATATCCAGTGCAAGAACTGTAGAGCCATTCCAGCTCTGACACTAGAGTAAATGTCATGGAGCAGGTCAATCTCTGCTCTGTGGCATGGTGGGAGCAATCCCCCAAGCCCACCTGAGAACTCCAGCATACACCCCAACTTCTTGTGATAAACCTTGGGAATAGCTTCTTGCCATTAGTGCACTAGAGCTTTTTAAGTTGTACAGACACGTGCCAAATGGAGAAAAAACAATGATGGCAAAAGGCTAACTATAGCAAGGAGGTGAAAAAAAAAATAAAGATAAAATTAAACACCAATTTCTCGTTTTAACCATAAGTGAAATCGTTGCAAGAACCTTAGACATAAATAGCACATAAGTCAGTTTCAGGCGTTTACAATCTTATAGTATAGTTTCTGGACTGAAATCTGATTCAACCTGTCCAATTCTCTTTTCTCCCATTTGTGTACCACTTACCCTGATTGTCTTTGCTGTTCACCTTACCTGAACCTGAATTTATTTAACATTGAATACTGGGGAACATGGGAGAACTTCTGGATTTCTGGGGTATGTAGAATTATGTGCTTGGTAGCAGTGAAATATTATGAATATATGCATTAATTAAAGTTAAAAATGGTAAAAAAAATGCAGATAATTAATTAGCAGAGCTCAGGCTTAGTCCTTATATGGAAATGCAGTTTGGGTAGAAGCACTTCCCCTTGTGTACCCACACAAACAGTAGTTCAAACCTTGCCCTAAGTAATCAAAACCTGTTGCCTTTCCAAGAACTCTATATAGAAATTATGAACACAGTTTTTTCTCTTTCCTGGGTTCAGCAGTCTCAGATATTTGTGGGCCGGGGGGGGGGGGGAGGGAGAACCAAGCCTCCTGTGTAAGGATCTTTAAAAAGGAAATGGACAAACTGCATCCATCATCCGATGTTTATGAAAGCAAGTCTCAGAAGAGTTAATGCTGAGTCTTTTGGGAAGGCAAATGGTTATATAAGCAGAGGGGGCTCATGCAAGGAATTTAATGGAAAACCTACCCTGCAACAAGACAGAAGAAAATTATATAGAGAAAAAGCAATATATTTCAATAACAGAGCTCTGTGCAGTACGAGCAGCTAAATGATAGATTACTGTGAATAAATGTAAATATACACATTTCTGCATTTAGTTATTGAACCGGCTTCAGTATATAGACACCTCTTGTAACCTCAGTGCAGAATAAATAGAAATTGGATTCTGCATGAGCAATGAAACCATATTATTGGGTAATATTTTAAACATTAGTCTCAATAAGAATACACCCATTTTGCCCAAGACATACATGTTAAACAGGGCAATATCCCAATGAGAATTTAACCATGTGTAATTTTTCTCTAGTTAGCATAATTTTCCTTCAGTTCACACATTTTGAAGGCCAAGTTTGCTTACAGAAATACTTCATTGTGTAATGTGATCTTAAACAATAATCTGATATACTGCCATTTCTTGACACTATCAGTCTTTCTGGTAACTGGGTTTATGATAGACTGTAAGGCCTTGATTCAGCAAGGTGATTAAGCACATGAATAATTTTAAGAACAAGTGATGAAGTCAATGTTCAAGTGTTTACACATAAACATATGCTGAAGTATCTTGCTGAAAGTGGGCCTATATGTGGACTCAGATCCCACAGGGCTATATCCTATCCTGAAGGAATGAGAAAAAACAATGTCACATTACTGCCGGATCGACACTCTGTCAATTGATGCACCCGGGATCCATTTATCAGGTCTAGTGAAGGCCTGCTAAATCGACCACAGAGCACTCTCCAGTTGACCCCGGTATGCCACCGAGAACAAGAAGAGTAAGGTAAGTCAACAGGAGAGTGTCTCTCATCGACCCAGCACGGTGAAGACACCGCAGTAAGTTGACCTAAGTTATGTCGACTCCAGCTATGTTATTCACGTAGTTGGAGTTGCATAACTTAGGTTGACTTACTGCGGTAGTATCAACATAGCCAAAGAAACATCAAGTGATTCAACCTTGTGGCGTTTCTGTGAAATGATCTTCTCAGGTGGAGGAAAAGCTCAGTGGTTGAGAGGAACCACTTGGTACTGCCTCCAAATCCTTCAGATCTCAGAGATCTATAGGGAAAGGAAGCTCAACCCAACAGTGAGCTAGGTCCTCCAAGAGGGCACCTGCCTATACCCTCACATGATAACTTGACTCCCTAAAAGATATAATCTCAGAGTTATATTCCCAGTAGCTTATCTCCTGCACAAGCCCTCCTCCTTCAGCACTTCTTCAGAAACAGTATAGGAGCACAAGCTATTTGACATAGCATTACCACAGTGGAAGCTTTTCTAGAGAGTAGTCTTTTCTGTTGGTTTTAGTTCCAGCTGGAAAAACAGTAGCCCCAAGAATTGTACATAAGCTGCAGGGACCAGCAGACCTGTTGTTCTGGTCTAAAACATAGTTGGCCAACAGGAAACCATAAGAACAAGTTAAAAATCTTCTACTGGAATCTCTAACCACTTTCCAACTCTAATTTTGTTCCCTCCCAATTCAGACCATTGACTTCTTTGGTAAGCAGAAATTCTGTACCCTAGAGAGGTCGGGGTAGAGTACAGTGGAGCCACTGCATACCTCCCCTTCCTTACATCACTGTCTGGTTCCAAAGGCTGCTGTTCATATTAGTAGAGGGTAGCACACAAACCATAGTATTTTACTTACATTGCTTGCTCAACTAAACAACACTTCTTAATTATAATTTGAACAGATACCTCACTCTGTTGCTTCTATGTTATTCACAAAGGAAAACAGAATACTTTATAATATTTTCAACAGACACAACTATGTTGCCATACTTTACCTTAGGATAATTAGAGACATGGATTCTAACCCATCTACTATGCTGAGCTCACAGTAAGTCCAATTGCATTTTAGAAATAGTTCATTCTGGAACCCCATAATTTGCCTTACTTATTGGCACTTTAGATTACTGCTAAACTGAATACCTTATTTTTTTACTTTTTTTAATACCATTTTTCTGGTAACCGTGCATGACACATCACTGTTCCCTTCAGTATTTCAATTAGGAAGATCATATGTCTCAGTTACAGTTATGGAGGTGCATGTGATAGATTAAGGCCAAATTGGTGCCCTTACCTTAGGATATGTCTACGCTACGAAATTAGGTCAAATTTATAGAAGTCGTTTTTTTAGAAATCGGTTTTATATATTGGAGTGTGTGTGTCCCCACAGAAAATGCTCTAAGTGCATTAACTCGGCGGAGTGCTTCCACAGTACCGAGGCTAGAGTCGACTTCCGGAGTGTTGCACTGTGGGTAGCTATCCCACAGTTCCCGGAGTCTCAGCTGCCCATTGGAATTCTGGGTTGAGATCCCAATGCCTGATGGGGCTAAAACTTTGTCGCGGGTGGTTCTGATTACATATCGTCAGGCCCCCGTTCCCTCCCTCCCTCCCTCCGTGAAAGCAAGGGCAGACAATCGTTTTGTGCCTTTTTTCCTGAGTTACCTGTGCAGAAGCCATACCATGGCAAGCATGGAGCCCGCTCAGCTCATTGTCACCGTATATCTCCTGGGTGCTGGCAGACGCGGTACTGCATTGCTACACAGCAGCAGCAACCCATTGCCTTGTGGCAGCAGACGGTGCAATAGGACTGGTAGCCGTCATCGTCATGTCCGAGGTGCTCCTGGTCGCCTCTGTGAGGTCAATCAGGAGCGCCTGGGCAGACATGGGTGCAGGGACTAAATTTGGAGTGACTTGATCAGGTCATTCTCTTTAGTCCTGCAGTCAGTCCTATTGAACCATCCTATGGTGAGCAGGCAGGTGATACGGATTGCTAGCAGTCCCACTGCATCATCTTCTGCCGGGCAGGCAAGAGATGAGGATGGCTAGCAGTCCTATTGTACCATCTTCTGCCAAGCAGCCATGAGATGTGGATGGCATGCAGTCCTTCTGCACCGTCTGCTGACAGCCAAAGATGTAAAAGATAGATGGAGTGTATCAAAACAAGAAATAGACCAGATTTGTTTTGTACTCATTTGCAAACCGCCTCCCCCACCCCCCGTCTAGGGGACTCATTCCTCTAGGTCACTCACAGAGAAGGTGCAGCGAGGTAAATCTAGCCATGTATTATTAATCAGAGGCCAGACTAACCTCCTTGTTCCAATAAGAACAATAACTTAGGTGCACCATTTCTTATTGGAACCCTCCGTGAAGTCCTGCCTGAAATACTCCTTGATGTAAAGCCACCCCCTTTGTTGATTTTAACTCCCATAAGCCAACCCTGTAAGCTGTGTCGTCAGTCGCCCCTCCTTGCGTCAGAGCAACAGCAAACAATCGTGCATCTGAGTTGAGAGTGCTGTCCAGAGCAGTCACAATGGAGCACTCTGGGATAGCTCCCGGAGGCCAATACCGTCGAATTGTGTCCACAGTACCCCAAATTCGACCCAGCAAGGCCGATTTAAGCGCTAATCCACTTGTCAGGGGTGGAGTAAGGAAATCGATTTTAAGAGCCCTTTAAGTCAAAATAAAGGGCTTCATCGTGTGGACGGGTGCAGGTTTACATCGATTTAACGCTGCTAAATTCGACCTAAAGTCCTAGTGTAGATCAGGGCTTAGGGAATGATGCAAAGGGGTCTTGGTGGTAAGGAGCAATGGAGTAGTACTAGTTAATGCCTGACACAACATCTATCCTGTTCTTGAAGGTCAGAATAGCACTAGAAAGGCTGTGGCGGTAGATTGGAAATTTTGCTTCTGATTTATGGATCAGTATATGCCCTTAACTAACACTTGCTGCTGAGCACAGCATACATGTTGGCCATGAAGGAAAATGTCCCATGTCGAGCAGAACCCAAGCCCTGACAGCATACCAGCCAGTGTCATGCTGGTCTCCCATTCTGGCACACTGTACTATGCATGGTGTGAAAAGACTCCCTATACTGTGTCTGGACACTTATATGGCCAGCATTGTTGTAGCTTCCAACATTTATCATCCTTTCGGCTTTTCCTTCCCATCTCACCTAGGCATCAGAGGGTAGAGCTTTTCTCAGTCATATATTTTTTGTTTAAATGAATATCAGGTGTATGGATGACTTCATGTACTTTTAAAAATGGCTCTCTTTTGAAGGCATTTTCTATTCCATCTCATAATGACACAGTGCTGGCATTAGCCAAACATAGATGCCATGAGGCCAAAGTGTACTCTTACACTGCTGAAGACCAGAAATAACTTCATGAAGTCACACCAGTGTAAGTGACAGTGTAATTAGCATGTGGCTGTCACCCTTTTTTGGAGATCTACTTTGTAAGCTCACACTGGGTCAAGATTTTCTCCCCAGCCCTGTGTAGTAACTGTCCCATATTTTGTCCTTTTTGCACTTATTCCCTTCCCTGAAAGCCCCCTTTCACCTTTCCTTTGCACTTAAATGGTAAAAAGAGGGACCAATTTAAGGTGTTTTGTATAGGTTTCCCTTCCTTGAGGCACTTACTGAGAATATGTGGTGAGTCACCTCCAACTTTTTCCTAACGTTTTGAGGGCTACGCTATGCAACAGAGTAGGATTGGAATCTGCCTTTCACATAGGTAGCGCAGACAAACTCATGGCTGCTTAGTTAGAGGGTTCCTTCTGTTTTGATTTGTTTGGCACATGCCCCCACATATCTGAAAGATTAATAGCTTTAATCAGGAAACAGAGTGGCTGTTTTGCTTCTTTTTTCCTAGGACAGACACTTGATACAACAATCACACCTTGAGAGGTGGAGTGGATGCTAGGGGCATTTGTGTTCCTGTACCACTGTAGAAATGTGTTTACATTTCAGAACACCACAAATCCATAAATTTCAGCTTTTCAATAAGCCCATGAACTAGGCAAGTGAAAAATGAATCAACAACATTAAAATGCGCCAAAGGCAGCAGAAGGTTTAGACTCATAGACATTAAGGACAGAAGGGACCATTATGATCATCTAGTCTGACCTCCTGCTCAATGCAGGCCACAGAATCTCACCCACGCACTCCTGCAATAAACCTCTCACCTATGTCTGAGCTATCGAAGTCCTCAAATCATGGTACAGAGAATCCTCCAGCAAGTGACCCGTGCCCCATGCTACAGAGGGGGGCGAAAAACCACAGGGCCTCTTCCAGTCTGCCCTGGAGGAAAATTCCTTCCCGACCCCAAATATGGCAATCAGCTGAAATCCTGAGCATGTGGGCAAGATTCACCAGCCAGATACCCAGGAAAGAATTCTCTGAAGTAACTCAGATCCCACCTAATCTAACATCCCATCACAGGCCATTGGGCCTATTTTCCATGAATAGTTAAAGATTAATTAATTGCCAAAATCATGTTATTCCATTATACCATCTCCTCCATAAACTTATCGAGTTTAATCTTGAAGCCAGATAGGTCTTTTGCCCCCACTGCTTCCCTTGGAAGGCTATTCCACAACTTCACTCCTCTGATGGTTAGAAACCTTCGTCAATTTTCAAGTCTAAACTTCCCTTTCCTGCCTTTGAGAGCCAGCAGGCTAAAAGCTCCTATTGTTACTTCTTGTGGCAATAACACATTGCCTCCTCCCACATCTCTACTATAGTTCCTTACTATGTTTTCCTCCTCCTCCTCCATAACAACCTAACTCCCTCCTCTTCCGTCACCTATCTTAATCTACAAAAACACTGAAATTGAGAAAGCTTCATTGGTGCAATCTTACAACAAATTGATTCACTTCAACTATTTATGTTTTTACATTCTGCAGATACAATTTTACTCAACAAAGTGTCCATAAACAAAGGAGACCACAAATAACAGTGAAGACAGTTGGAGGGTTTTATTCACAAGGATGTGCAAGCATACCCTTTGCTGTTTTCCGTCAGCTCTAGTCAGTGCAGAATTTGGCCCAGACATTTCAAATGCAGTACAATATGGAATTAAAAATTGATTGATCATATTTTGTTGCGTATTAGGATCAGATTCCAGGACTAAATCTTAGTTCTTTGTTCTCAGGACTTGTTACACATGTCTCTCCACATGAGAGACGGAGCGACAGAGCCACTCTTTGTGGTCCATTCCTTAATTTGGGTACTCTATAAATGTCAAAGCAATTCTCCAGTTTCATTTCATGAGAAAGAACCCAGGCTTTCTTCTGATGGAGAGAGTATATCGGAAGCAGGAAGCATGCAAGTTTGTGGATCCGCTCAATTACCAAGTAATACAGAAAGCAACTGAGAACAAGGATATTGCAGAAAAGCTAAAGGATTTGTTTACACAAGTTTTCACTAGAGATTGTGTTCATAGCTAGCTCTAGATAAAATTGAAGACTCTTAGAGCATGCCTTTACAGCAACTGAGAGGTGTGACTGCAGCATGTCAACATACCCCAAGCTAGCTCTGATCTCCCTAGCTCAAAAAACAATAGCGCTGAAGCCCTGGTAACACTGGCTGCGGCCCCGGACACTTGTCCGAGCATGTACCCAGGATTCCAGATGGGCTTGTATTCAGGTAGCTAGCCCAGCTTGCCGTGGCTTCAGAGTTGTTATTATTCAGGCTAGATAAACCAAAGCTAGTTCAGGTATATCTACATGTGCTACCGTTTCACTTCTAACTGCAATGTAGGGATTCCCAGATATGCACAAAACTGGAAGGAGTTAGTAAAATGTAATATATTTATACCTTAATGTATTGCATTTTCTTGGACACATGCTGCCTCTAAATTTGGTGCAAAGGAGTGAACATTTTCACTCTTTTTGCATTAATATGGCAGATTCCTCCGAATTCTATATTTAAAAGTAGAAAAAATCTTAAAATTCCCAGAGAAATAAATATCACCTGAGTGTAGGGGATCAAGCAGCCCCTAAACATCCATCTGACATGGAGAATTAGTTCTGGATTAGTAAGTGTTGACATCTGTGCCTGGACCCCAGTAGGAGAAGCTTCTTCCACAACAGAGACTAGTAAGCATTTTTATTTTTTTAAGGGTGGGCAGAGATGGGAAGAATGCAGAGAATGATCTTGGCAATCCTCCTAGTGTCACAGGACCATACTTGTATATAAGGGTATGGTGGTCAGGGGACAGGGACGATACATTTTTTTTTTTGCAGGCCTACCCGAAATTGCTAATGCAAAACTTAAGGAAGCACTTTTTACAGCACAATTTGTAACCATCCTTTCTGGTTGATTGTGCTTTGAAGGAGTCATTTTCAGACTCTGTTGCTGGAGGCCTGGTTATCACAAAAAGGGGGCCTTTGAAATGTAGGAAGAGTCACAAGGAAAGGGAAATGGGATCTTCCTCGGTATGGGGGGAGGTTTGTTTATGTTGTTTAAATTGCCTCTAACAGTAACCATAGTATGTTACATGCAAGGGAATTTTACATAAATCACACTACTTAAGTTGGTATGCTATAAATATTGAATAAACTATTTTCCAGAATGTTGGTTTACAACTCAGAGGACCTCTGGTTTATCAGGAAAAAATCAGTATTTGAAAGGACCCAGGCACATTTCAAATTTAAAACCTTTCATTTGCTTCTTGAATATCTTTGACAGCAAATCCTTATTACGCTGGTCTTTGAAAGGGAGTGTTTACCATTTGCAGTCCCAATCTCCTTAAAGAAGCTGTGAACTGATATGTTTAGTAGCTTGCAAATTTGAAAAAAATGAATAAAGAATACAATGCTGAAAATGATAATCCATTTCCCTCCTAAGATGTAGGGATGCAGAAAACTGGAAGACTTCATAAGTAGCATGTATTACGGAGCATTTAACTTGGAGACTAGTTTGACAATCTGTATTGGGGCCATAGTTAATCTAAAGTGTATTGTCATTTCAGAGATTCAAAGTATAATCAGAATATTTGTTCCAAATTCCCTTCCACTGGATTTATACTAGTGCAATGCCATTGATTTCAATGCAGTTACTCCTCACTTACCCCAGTGTAAGAGATAACAGAATCAGACTTGTTTTCTTTAACTGATAAACAAGTTTGAATCTATGAGCCTGATTCTTCTCATTCACATGTTTAAAATCAAGAATAACTACTTCAATCAGTGGAACGTCAGTGGGCAAAACTGGTTTAAGTGAGTCAGTGTTTCATTTTACACTTTTAATTCTAATTCTCTCATTCTATTAATCTAATTGTAGACCAATTGCTCCCACCCCAGTGTAATATTCTGACACTCACATCTTTTTTTCCCCGTGTTAATCTGTTAAACATAATTTGAGGATTACTGTGTTACACAGACCAGTTATATTTTACAATAATGGTAGATTATATAATACCAATTCAGATTTGATTTATACACAAATTCAGCATCTCAGAATGAAATTGGAATGGCTCAGGTTATGAACATCAGTTATAAGAATTGGGGTTTTGTGCTTATTTAAATGCATTTATAGTTGTGTTATAGTTACTTAGTGCTTATTAATGTAACAGCAGCTAATAATAAAAGACTAATTCTGATCCCACCAAAATCAATAAAAGTTTTGCCATTTTCTTCAATGAATTCAGGATTACACCCCAGTATCACTACAGACCAGACAGAAGTATCGTCTAGCGGGTAACGAACAGGACTCCAACTCTGATTAACTTGGTTCTATTCTAAACTGCCACATATTTTCTTTGTGAAGTTGAGTGAGTCCCTATCTCCCTGTACCGCAGTTTTCCTATCTGTAAAACTGGGATAATAGAAAATTTGAAGAGGAGTTGAGAGACTTGAGTGGAATTTTCAAAATGCTTCTTCTTGCACTCCTTTGAAAATCTCATCCCTAATTCACATACATCTCTAAAGGAGATCCTGAGATGGCAGACACTACAGAAGTGAAGAATATTTTTGTACATTACAGTGTGTGATGCATATATTGCAAAAGCTCCTCTCTAAAGTAAGCTATTAAATAATTATCACAGATATGCAATACAATTTCTGAATAGTTAAAATATTTCTAGTAAATGATACATTCTGTTTGATATGGTTCATTACTTAAATTTGTTTTTTATATCTGCTGAAATATTGGATACCAAGTATTTGATATAACCTTTCCAACATACTAGTTTGGCACAGTTTCCTACACACATATCTTATACCATCTCCCTCTCACCTTAGACTCTGCACCTGTGCAGTGTCTGTTTCTTGAATGTCCCCATTTCCCCCATGTTTTCCCAAGCTATCCAACTAACATGACATGTCTTTTTCTCTTAAAGCAATATCTTTTTAAAAGCCACACAAAGTATGGGTTTCTTATGCCAACTATCAATTTATGGGTTAACAGAGCACATATAATAGTGGGGTAAAATACCATGGAAGTACTTTTACCTATCTTTTCAAACTTGAATGTATAAACTAAGGCACCTAAACTCAAAGGTAGGCGCCCGAATATGTGGTCTGATTTTCAAAAGTGCTGAGCACCAACAGCTCCAATTCACTTCACTGGCAGCTGTAGGTGGTCCATAGCTCCAAGTCATGCCACTATTTTAAGTGCCAAAATATAGGTTTAGTTGCCTCAGTTTAGGAACTCAAGTTTTAAAGACTGGACATTTTGCCCTGACCAACAACCAATATGTTGTTTTCAGCCGAGATCTTTACTGCTAAGAGAACTGGGCAGGCCTTTTGCATAGCTTTATAAGAATAGATGTTTTATATCAAAACCATTACAACACATGATTGTTAATTCCCCTCAAACACTAGATCACATATAACTTTAGTTACCTAGTTATTGGAATATTCACATTTGTCATTATCTATACTTTATTTTCATAAAAAACAAAGTATTCAATGACAAGAAACCACAGCAAGGTGCCTTACTGCAGTAGAAATGGGCAGCTATGTAGCTTATGCTTATGCTACTCTTAAAGTCATAGTGCCCCAAACTCCCAATGCCTTTAATAAAAGCAGAAACAGGCCCCATGAAAATGAAATGAGGACAGAATATCTTCCAACCATGGAAGAAAGGAGTTCCATGAACTTTACATTTTCACCTTTCCTTGTCTTATTACATGGAAGCTCAACTTCCCATGCTGAGTGAATAAGACCAGCTGGAGGAACAGTCACTAAGTACAGCATATGCCCCTCAACACTGAAGGTTTGAGTATCAGTAAATATCCTTCCATGACTTCTAGGAATCATGGAGAAGGGGTGGGCAACTAGCCAGAGGCCATTTAATGTCTTCATAACAGGAGTAGGAGCCATTCTGCCAAAGATGCAGGAAGCCTAAGAGAAGTACATATGGGCAAAACACAGGAACTGGCATATTCTTGCCTGCCTCTTCCTCCCATATGAACTGGTTATTTGGAACTTGTATTCTGCCAGTGCTCCTTTCTCCACCAGCTGCCAATGCAGCTAAGTGGAAGCAACTCAGGAGCAATGGACCTCCACAGTCCTTTTCATTCTGTGCTATTTTAAATTCAGCAAGGACTACAAAAATCACTTAGGACAATCCCAGAAGATCAAAATTGTTTCCCTTTATTATGACTGCATTTGTTTCAGCCCTGAGCAGACAACCTATGCTATATTTAATTCTTTATCACTAGAGTGTGAAATAATCTACCACTTATTTTCCATTTATACCCTCTCCAGGAAAAGGAACCAATAAAATAATTGGTTTCAGAGTAGCAGCCATGTTAGACTGTATTCGCAAAAAGAAAAGGAGTACGTGTGGCACCTTAGAGACTAACGAATTTATTTGAGCATAAGCTTTTGTGAGCTACAGCTCACTTCATCGGATACATCAAAGCTCACGAAAGCTTATGCTCAAATAAATTGGTTAGTCTCTAAGGTGCCACAAGTATTCCTTTTCTTTTTAATAAAATAATTGTTTGAATTAATAATATTCCATTCCATTTTAAATCTGAAGATTAAACTCAGTCTTCCACTTTTGAAATTTAAGTGAAAAGATCAATACAGTCTAATTTCTAGTTTAAATCAATTGTAATAATCTAAATTAGTCACTATATCTAAATTGCTTGTGAAGACCTGTAGGTAAATTACTTATTCCCACATTTTGATCAGCTTTATACGCTATTCTGGCTTCTAAGAAGTAGTATCTAAATTGGAAATGGATCATACCACGCTTGACAGCATTTTCTCCTTCTCTGCTGTTTAGAAGTATGGTTTTATACTGGCATTATGCCTAATAACTGCCTTTTGGAATTTGAAACCTTTGTGTTGGGAGTTTCTTTGTTTGATAACTAACATTGCTGCATTTACTGAGTTCAGGGACACTGATGCGCCACTCAGCAATGGGAGCACAGTTAGCTAGAATTATACAAGTCACCAAAGACAGAAGAAGGGATTATATGATAAAACTTTCAGTCTCTCACAAAATGGTTATCACTCATATGATCATTGCCACAGCTGAAGAGAATCTTCATAGCAATAACTAAATGAAAACTGTAGGAAAGAATCAGAACTAAGGGTCTTGCCCAATTTATTCAGTGACTGAAAAATTAAAGAGAATATATCATATTAATCTCTAATATGTTTCCACAGTTACTTCCCTAACTTTGCTGTGCTATGTAAAATGACATAAGCAGGAACACAGATGCAAGAAGCAGCAGTTAACAGTGTCTGGATTATTGTCATAAATATAAAGGGAAGGGTAAACCCCTTTGAAATCCCTCCTGGCCAGGGGAAAGCTCCTCTCACCTGTAAAGGGTTAAGTAGCTAAAGGTAACCTCGCTGGCACCTGACCAAAATGACCAATGAGGAGACAAGATACTTTCAAAAGCTGGGAGGAGGGAGAGAAACAAAGGGTCTGTGTCTGTCTGTAGTCGTCTTGGCCAGGGACAGAACAGGAATGGAGTCTTAGAACTTTTAGTAAGTAATCTAGCTAGGTATGTGTTAGATTATGATTTCTTTAAATGGCTGAGAAAAGAATTGTGCTGAATAGAATAACTATTTCTGTCTGTGTATCTTTTTTGTAACTTAAGGTTTTGCCTAGAGGGGTTCTCTATGTTTTGAATCTAATTACCCTGTAAGATATCTACCATCCTGATTTTACAGGGGGGATTTCTTTATTTCTATTTACTTCTATTTTTTATTAAAAGTCTTCTTGTAAAACACTGAATGCTTTTTCATTGTTCTCAGATCCAAGGGGTTGGGTCTGTGGTCACCTATGCAAATTGGTGAGGCTTTTTACCAAACCTTGTCCAGGAAGTGGGGTGCAAGGTTTTGGGAAGTATTTTGGGGGGAAGGACGCGTCCAAACAGCTCTTCCCCAGTAACCAGTATTAGTTTGGTGGTGGTAGCGGCCAGTCCAAGGATAACGGATGTAATATTTTGTACCTTGGGGAAGTTTTGACCTAAGCTGGTAAAGATAAGCTTAGGAGGTTTTTTCATGCAGGTCCCCACATCTGTACCCTAGAGTTCAGAGTGGGGGAGGAACCTTGACAATTATAAACGAATAATCCTGTTTTCACAGCAGAGTTTGAACAGTGTACAGTAAATCAAGCTTGAGGCCACAAACTGAACAATAACAAAATATTAAATGGATACTTATTAATTGTGCACAGTCCATCCTGTGCACTGACTGACGCAAGGGTCCTGTGGAAAATAGGAGGTAAGTGTGTAATTAAAGGCCATCATAATGCTTACATGCAAGGGGGATAAATTCAGATTGCACAGGCAACCTTAATTCTGGCAATTCCTAATTTTTAACTGCTTCACTTTGCAACCTAACTGTTCATTAACATAGTTTACTGTGTATAATATAGTAACTATCAAATAAATTAAAGCACCCGCACCCTTCTGATAACAACCACCAGCACTTTAGGTTGCTAAGTAATTATTGAAAGTTCTCTGGTTGCCCATTTTATAGTAGCTGTTTCCTGGCATGCTTTCTGAGCATCCCTTTAACTTAGGCAGAGGCAAACAGCTGTTGCTGTTTTGCAACTAATGACTTGATTGTATTGTTCGCTTTCTCAGATGGTCAATATTAGAGTTCTGTTATGAGTTTACTTCTTAAATCTCAAACCAATAGTATAGTTTCAAATAATTTCTTTTAGTTTTTTTTTCCTTTAATGTTTTCAAAATCTTGTTCTTGTTATGTTTATGTTTATGTTTAAGTTGTTTTAAGGGATATTTGTCTCTGCCACATTACATATTTTTATACTGTTTTACAAACATAACTGAGCCCCAACAAGAGATAATGCTGAGCATGATTTTGTTGGAAACTGTTAAAGATGAGTTTTGGGGACCAGGGCTTCAAAAACATTAAGATACTTCTGAAAACAATTATATCTTGTGCTTAGTATGATTGAGGTTTCTGAGACTGGGGATCACAAGCATTTACTGCAGGTGTGGGTTTCTGAGGAAAAGAGAAGGCCTTCTTTACACTTCTCAGCATCCCTTTGCCAAGCTACATATGGAGCAGCTCAGAATCAATTACCAAAAACCAACAACAACAAAACAATAAAAAGCAGCCCTCTCTCAACCCTGTGTTCTAGTTTATTAGAGAAGAAGAGAAAATGGCTAATTAAAAAGCAAAAGCCTGGGTCACAAAAGTAGCAAAGAGAATCTGTCTCCTTACAGCCCAACCAGGCAAACCTCTCAACATTCAGACTTGCCAATGAGTGACAAATGGACAATACCTGTGTTTTGTTGGATGTCACACACTGACTGACTTACTATAGTGTTTTTTTAATGGACTCTTCAACTAGGTGCAGAAAAAGAACAGATTTGTAAGCAAGGGAGATAGAAGGCTCTCCCTATCCAGGCTGTCTGGGGGTTAGTGGAGAAGCTCTCCTCCTGCACTTCACCAGAGGAAAGGGGTCCTGGAGGAGGAGTTGTGGTCCCTACCCAGACTGTGCCCAACATAACTAGTTCAGGCCAACTCCTCATACAATTAATGTAGCCACCCCAACCACATGCCATTTTAGCCTCTGCCTCACCTATAGAGCTAACTCAGGACTCCCACTTCAGTACTATTAAAAATAATATAGCATATCAACCCTCCATGCCCCATATAGTTAATTTATGCCCAGCCCTACCTCTCTGCAGGTTTCCACAGCTATTACTGCCAAGAGTGAGCCTGCTGCTTCTGCTCTGGGCCCAGCTCCTCTCTCCTCCTTCCCTCTAAGGAGCAGAGAAGGCAGGCTAGGCTAAGCCAGGTACACTTCCCAGAGGGCAAGAAGGGAAGGAGGAAGTTGGAAGGGCCTTGCAGGTATGAAGAGCCCAGCTGCTCATTTCCTTCTCCCCTGCCCCTGGAGGAAAACACAGCATGCAGCCTGCTCCACCCTCATCCTTCGCTGTGCTAACACCACCTTGTGGGCAGGAGTGTGAGCAGTGGGAGGGCATGGGGTCCCAAAGTAGGGTTGCCAACTTTCTACGTACACAAAACCAAATGCTCTTGTCCCACCCCTGCGCTGCTCATCCTCTGAGACCCCACCTTCACTCACTCCACGCACACACACCCCCATTGATCGCTGTCCCCACCCTCACTCACTCCCTCATTTTCACCAGGCTGGCTCAGAGGGTTGGGGTGTGGGAGGAGGTGAGGGCTCTGGCTGGGGGTGTGGGCTCTGGGGTGGGGCCAGAAATGAGGAGTTCAGAGTGCAGGAGGGGACTCCAGGCTGAGACAGTGGGTTGGGATGCAAGTGGAGGTAAGGACTGCAGCTGGGGTGCAGGCTCTGGCTGGGGGTTGGGCTCAGGGATGGGACCAAGGATGAGGAATTTGGGGTGCAGGAGGGCACTCTGGGCTGGGACTGATGGGTCCAGAGTGTAGGAGGGGGCTCTGGGCTGAGGAAGGGCATTGCAGTACAGGGGAGCGGGTGAGGGCTCTGGCTGGGGGTGCAGACTCTGGGGTGGGGCTGGGGATGAAGGGTTTGGGGTGCAGGCTGGGGCTCCGGGCAGGGTCTGAAGGGTTTGGAGGGCAGGAGGGGGAGGGAGAGCTCCAGTTGGGTGTGCAGGATCTGGGCTGGGGAACCTTTTTTCTGTCATGGGCCACTGACCCACAGAAAAAAATCAGTTGTGGGCCACTCACCCACCGGGGGGGCGGGGCACAGAGGCTTACAGCTTCCCTCTGCAGTAGGGCGAGCTGGTGCTTATAGCACCACCCCTGCAGCGGAGGGAGGCGGGCATGAGGCTCAGGGCTTACCCTGCTTGTGGCTCCAGCCCTGCAGGGGGTGGGGGCATGGAGGCTCCGTGCTTCCCCCATGCAACGGTGCGATCCGGTGTTCGTGGCTCCTGCCCCATGGGCCAGATGAAATTAACTATGGGCCAGATCTGGACCCTGTGCCCTAGGTTTCCCACCCCTGCCCTATGTAGGAGCAGGAGGGAGGACATGCCAGCTGCTTCCTGGGATCTGTGCGGAGGCTAGCAGGGAGCCTGCCAGCCCCACTGCACAGCATCACCATCTGGACAGTCAACAGCCCAGTCAGCCATGCTGACCGGAGTCACCAAGATCCCTTTTCCATTGGGTGTTCTGGTTGAAAACCAGACACCTGGTCACCCTATCCAAAAGCTGCTAGAGGAGTGTCTTCTTGTCCTGTTCCCACTCCTGCCTGCTACTGCTCTCTGCCTTGCCGGATGCATTCTGAGAGTGCAGAGCAGGGAGGGAAGAATGGGCACTAAGGGGGGCATTTAGCACACAAAGCAAGATGTGTGGGAGCTCTGGGGACAAAGAAGTTCTACTTTGGGGAACGTGTGGGCCAAGAACAAACCTTCCTGGCCCAGACCATTGTGTAAAACACTGCTATGTGCTCAGAATTGCCACAGCTCCACGCAGTGATGGTTTGTGTTGCATTGTTCCCAGGGTTGTGTTCATCCCAGAGCTCAGGCTTGTCAGGCCCATATCAATGCAAAGGGAATGTCGGGAGTTGGTTTGTTTATAGCTACTTTTCTTGCCTTCCTCTGCTAGTGGAATCATGAGGTCTACTCCCAGCTTATTCACTCTACACAACTGACCGTAACTCCAACTGATTGTTTCACCCTGCAGCCCAGCCGAGTGCATAGGTAAGCAGGTATCCACTCATAGTCTGGCCACACAAAGCAACAGGATCCTGCTTGCGTTGTCTTAAAGTCACAGTGATGTTCAGTGTGGGATGAAGAATATAGGACTGTGGAGTGAGTGAGAGATGGCCCCTTCTTTTCTCTGTGGGCTCCTTTGTCTTTCCCCTAGGGTTCCAACCCAGGGTTGGAATGAGAAAAAAGAAAAACAGAAAAGAATCTGGACAAAGAAGGTATTCCATGGAGTAGGTAAAATAAATATAGGGATGAAAGAGGAAATGGGAGAAAAGAAATCCATATGGGAGAGGGAGAGAGCTCTAGTCAGAATATGAATAAATGAGCAGGGTAACTCAAGAAAAAGTACAGATTTTAGGTCATTTAACCTGATTTTATTGTAGTTTATTGGCATATATATCTCTAAGTTTAGGTTAAGAGGTGATCTTTATAGTAATGCTGCTCTACAGCCATCCTGGTCCCTGTAGTTACGTGCTTTTTTTTTTTTTTTGCTCCCTACCTACTTTGTAATGATTATTTTAGGCTTGTTTTACTTTCCCATCCTGTTGGCAGCTTAGTCATTTTTAGTGTGACATTGTAACTGGTTTTAAGAAAGATTGCTCTTTTTCTCAATGCAAACCTTTTGTTCCTTCCTTGGTATGTAATAAGGTGGGCAGCTCCTTCAGGATCTGCTCTTTTCGCTGAGACGTTATTTGCTATTGATCATGCATCCTGTGGAGGAGGTGTACTGTCTGCTAGTTTAAATAAATAAAATACTAGTTGTACTAGTGCTTGGATTGAGGGGAAGATGAAGTGGGGATGGTGGTAGGGCTATTCCCCCTAGTGTTCATTCCCGTCTCTGGAGCTGCATCCATGTCTTTGACCCTTGACTCATAAAGATGCTTATAAATTGCAAACTGTCCTTTGATTTACAAACAGTACAGTACTGGATGGCATGGATCTTTCCAAACATTTTGTTATATTACCCTGAACTCTAGTCCTGCACCACTCTGCAAATCTCTCAGCTCTAATATACGTGTGTGTGTGTGTGTATATATATATATATACACATGTATGTATTTTTTTAAGTCAAAGTATAAAGTCCCACAAATGCATTTAATTTAACTATGTTTGGCACATGGTACCACCTTTCTTACTCTATGAGACACAATTTTTGTGTAAATCTGGAAACAGATGGATAAAATTCCCCAGTCCTCTTCTTTCACTTCATGCAGCTCTTGATTTAACACCACAAGATACTATTGTGCATTTCCAGCTGACCATGTTGGCAAGTGAAGGTGCCATGCATAGGTGCCCACCAGATAACTTTCACTCAGTAATGAGAAGCATGAGACAGAAAATTGTCTACCCTGGTTTCTCACAGAACTCATGGACAGGTGTACACCACAGATGGGCATTTTAGGATGGAACCGAAGGATTATGGGGAACTAGTATTTATGCTGATATGCCAGCTGCTGATCCAACAATGACAACTCGTAAGTTCAGCTCTCACAGATTATTCCTACTGCTGAGAGGAATACAGCAATGGGAGAGAAAACGATGGACTTCTAGTAGTCAGAATACGGGCACATCTCAGTGCTGCTCTTTGCTTGTTTTAAAGCACATTTTATGCCATTTCAGAATTGGACTCACAGTTTTCAATGTCTTTTAAAAGTGCTTTGATTCCTGCTGAGTGTTTCTCAGAATGCCATTCTATTCTAAACAAAGTTAGTATTCTAATGATTCTTACAAGCCCTTAGGAAGTACTGGGGATGGCTTGTAAATATATTAGCAGGGCAAATGTGTATTATAGCCTAAGGCAACAAGTTAATATAACTCTTTATTTAAAAGAAGATAATATCTGTGTACAGTGAACACTGTACATTGAATTGTTGTAATGCAATACTGGAGGCTGTCAGTATATGCCATCTTTTGTTTCTGTAAGGATTATGTTTAGGGAATGACTCTCCAATCACATAGAGGCAACTGCTGAGAGCAGGGGGAGCTAGAGACTCTCTGCATGTACTCTTAGTAAAGCTTAGTTCCAGAGCTCCTTGTTTCAGATGTAATTTGTTCCAGTAATTTGACCTGCAGTTTAGCTAGGTGCAAAACTTAATAAAAAATATTTTACACTCACAGAAGCTTCATCCAGGTGCATGCATGTGCACTTTCTCTCTCAGAATCAGACACACTTTGCAGATAGACACAGGGCCCGCAGACACCATTTAATTTAAAATAACATTATGAAACGAGGCTTTTAAGACTAATGTAACTTAATCTTGCTTTCTAGTTTGATAATACCTTTTGTAGTTATTGACCTTTGCTGACAGTTCTATAAAGTGTATAAATAAAATGATCCAAAATTTCAGAAATACTTTGGGCCAAAACTTGTGTTGATTTACAAATGCAGGTTTCTTGAGTGCAGTGAGTTCACATGGGGTTCAAGTCAGCATAGAATTGTCTTAGGGAGCTGTATGAGTCTATAAAAGAGAGGCTATACCTAAACTGTTAACCTGAGTTAACTGTACAGTTACTGGTTTCAGAGTAACAGCCGTGTTAGTCTGTATTCGCAAAAAGAAAAGGAGTACTTGTGGCACCTTAGAGACTAACCAATTTATTAGAGTATAAGCTTTCGTGAGCTACAGCTCACTTCCTCAGATGCAGTTACTGGGAAACAATAAGAGTATTAGTGGATATGATGCCATGATAATTAACTCCTGCTGCCATTGTAAACTGACTACCTTGTCCTGAGCTTTGTAACTATCAGGACTGCTATTAACTGTTCAACCTCTTTTGTTTAACCCTATGTAATAGGGAAGCAGAAAAACAAATATAGCAAACGTATTTGAGAATCTGCTGAGTGATACTGACGTTTTATTTCACAGGTTCCACAAGAGTCTTTTTATATACATATATTAGATAAATAAGGCAACAGTCTGACTTATCCACATATGGCACTCTTGACAGTACTGTAGTGCTGTAGGGGTGGCAGATGGAGTATTTGCACACTGCCTCTGTGGGAAGTAACCTTTAAAAGAAGAATCTAATGCAACATAGAATGTGCTATGAGTTTTGGGAACTTCTAACTTAAGTTCCCAGTAGATGGTAATTTTCAGTGTTAAATCTGCTGGACTGTTTAGGTTAGCTTCCTCTAATTAATATAGCTATACAACACTCTTTTGACATTCAACTCCCACTTATGAGAATATTTTTGGGTTGAAATGCTTAATGAACAATTTAAATGCTTCTTTTTATTACCATATACGGCTTTGTTTTCCATTGTGAAATGAGAAATGTATGATCAAAGAAATGCAGGACAAAATGTACTAGAAGTTAACATTTATTTTGCCGACAATCAGCTTACAGCATTTTCAAGGTATGTGTTTGGCAAAAAGTACAAACACAATAATTAAAATAAGAGATACAATAAAGCATTAAAGGTTATTTGAAATACTCACTTTGTTGTTGTACTAATTCTTTATTTACAAACTTTCAAAGTGTCTTCTCTCTTCCAGAGCAGGCTTTGGTGGCTTACAGAATTCTTTCATCAATAGATTTATTTGCTGAGATGTTGTTTACAATACCCTGGGTGGGGTGGGGTGGGGCGGGGGGCTCTTCACTGACTGTATGTCAACCTTCACCTTAAGAACCTGTGGCTTTATTCTCTCAACACCTAATCTGGGTCATAAAACAAAGTCCAACATGACATAAAAAAATGCTATAAAGAATATATTAAGGAGGATTCGTTTTCCATGTGAAAATTTTTACTATTTCATTTCACTTTTAGTTATTGGAAGACTTCTATAGAAATGAAATGTTCAAGAACTTTAAAGTTGAGGGATGTGTCAAGGCTTACTCCAGGGACACCATAGTGTGGACAGCTAACCTTGGAGCCAGTCCACTATGTAACATTTGCAGTTATGGAAAAATAAACTCTCTTCTGTCCATGTACTTCCACTGAAAAAATAACAACTATAACCTAAATAGCACCCTATTAGTCCTTTGTTTGGCTATCAGTTGAAAGGAAAACTCCTTCTCACTCAGACTTTCCCCATTGCTTCACTTTACCATTACTTTTAACAGTGCTTCACAAGCAAGGGGAAGGGCTAAGCTCCCCATCCTGGAAACAAACATGCTTAACTTTCCATGTGTGTGTTGAAGTTAATGAGATTACCCATGTGCACAAATGGAAATACCTGTGTACATTTACACAAGATAAGGCTTATATGATTTAATATATCCTTTCCATCTCTGACTGCAAGCTCTCTAAAACGGAAAAGACGGGGGAGCAATTTGCTTCCTCATCCTTTTTCTTCTAACTAATAAAGTCCTTCCTTGTTTCAGCTGGGCACAGTATAATCGGTCAAGAATCATGTCTTGGTTCCCAGGCCAAATCAGTCCACAAAAGTGAATATTTAAATCCACTGAGCTACCTAAGATATGCATCCTGAAGGCCCCATATGTGCTACGTTTACAAACAAAGTGGGGGATCCCATTAAAAACTTCCCCTGAGTCCACTGCAGAGTTACACAGGATCCGAACTGTTACATAATGCTGCTTTTCTGAAGCCTTAGATGTGCCATTTACTTCAACAAGGCTACTCATGGTAATAAACACTATCCTTCGTAGCATGTGTTTGCAGTAAGACATTCAAGTTCTTGGTAGGTTATAATATCTATTCTATTTTTTATCTTAGGTTCATGTCTTTTATTTAATATATACATAAAATATTTCTACATTGACTTGTCTATCACTAGGATTCCCTTCTCCCCTCATTTAAAACCTGGGTGAGCTACATCTAAGGATTCAGCCTCCTATTGTGTCATTTTCCACATCCTTGAACAAAAAATAGAGGGAAGCCAGGACCAAATATTTTTAAAGATCGTATTGAAAAGATTTGTATTTTTTAAAGATTGTATAGAAAATATTTATATTTTTAAATATTGTATCTGTCAAGAAACAGATAATAACACATTGAGCGGACATTTAAATTAATAAACAGTTATCAACATCCAGACAAGACTGGAAACATAGAGATTTATTGTTTTTTATGCTTTCAGCTTGTTTCCTTTTCTCTCTCCTTTTTTATTTTATTTTTGTTCATACATAAGGTCCAGTGGATGGCCAAAGGATCAGTTCATACTTATTACAAATTTAATCTAACATAGCCTGTTATTTCTAATGTAAAATTAAAACAGAACCTCCAACCAAAATTGAAGCCATCTTTACACAGCAAAAAGGAGTCATTAAGAGCAGAGCCAAAAGTAACTTTTCACCTTTAAATTTGCGCTTTAATTACTAGGAGCGTGAGCTACCCTATCCATAAAAACTCTGATGGAGTCGGTGACAGATATGATGATTTGGATGCAAGGAATATTGCGAGACTGTTCTATTAAGATGTGGCAGATTCTGTGAACATATAGAATATCCAAAGACTATAGTATCAACTTTATAAATATTATATGTATCTTTATAGGCTGACTAGTGATTATATTTGCAATGCAGGAACTAAGCTCACAGGAGTAATTAATGCAAACCCCTTAGGAAGGTAACAAGTCTATGGAAGTTTTACCCCGGGAGGAAATAATATATACTGGGTTACCTGGTTTAATAAGCCAGGCAAACAAAGAACTGAAAAGTATCCTTTATTGTTGCTTTTGCATCTCCTCTAAGTCAGCCTGGGTATTTTATTATATTTTATTTTAGCCAGCTCAGGGTAGCCTTCTTTCTTTATTGTGACTTTTAAGGCATTTAGTAATGTGTTCTTGAATAGTTCAATTATCTTTCATATTTTTCTGTTTAAATTCTTTATCCCTAATGATTTGGCTTACACCTGTTTATATAACAAATGGAAAGTGTGGGATCTGGTAGAAATGAACATAAATCAGAAGCTGGAAATTGTAGAAAATTGGTAAGGGAAGCAAAAGGACACAGGGAGCCATCTCAGGTCAGCAATGTTAAGGACAATAAGGAGGAGATCAAGTATATCAGATGCAAAAGGAAACCTAACAATGTTTGTGCATTAATAGATGAAAATTATATAAATAATGACTCAGAAAGACAGAAGTGTTCAACAAATGTCTTTTCTGTATTTGAGAAAAAGACAGCTGATGTAGTCATATCATATGATAAATGATTAAATACTTTCCATTCCAACAGTAATTAAGGAAGATATTAAGCAGCAACTTCTAAAGATAGACATCTTTAAATTAGAGGGTCCGGATGACTTGCATCCAAGAATTTTTAAAGAGCTAACTGAAGAGCTCTCTGAACCATTAATGTTGATTTTCAATAGCTCTTGGATCTTTGGCAAAGTTTCAGAAGACTGGCAGAAGCTAATTTTGTGCCAATATTTAAACAGGGTAAATGGGTTGACCCAAGTAATTATAGGCCTGTCAACCTGACTTTGATCCCAGGCAAAATAATGGAATGAAGGATATGGGACTTGACTAATAAAGAATTAAAGGAGGGTAATATCACTAATGGCAATGAACATGGCTTCATGGGGAATAGATCTTATTAAACTAACTGGATTTTTTTTATCAGAGTACAAGTTGTGCTGATAAAGGTAATAGTGTTGATGTAATATACTTAAAATTCTGTAAGGTTTCAGAGGGCTAGCCGTGTTAGTCTGTACCAGCAAAAACAAAGAGCAGTCCTTGTGGTACCTTAGAGACTAACCAATTTATTTGGGCATAAGCTTTCGTGGGCTATAACCCACTTCATCAGATGAAAGGAATGAAAAATACAGTAGGCAGGTATAAGTAAACAGCACATGAAAAGATGGGAGTTGCCTTGCCAAGTGGGGGGGGGGTCCAGTGGCTGTTTATTTATTTATTTATTTCATGTGCTGTTATTTATACCTGCCTCCTGTATTTTTCACTCCATGCATCTGATGAAGTGGGTTATAGCCCACGAAGGCTTATGCCCAAATAAACTGGTTAGTCTCTAAAGTGCCACAAAAACTTCTGTAGGGCATTTGACCTGGTACCGCATGACATTTTGATCAAGAAATTAGAACAATACTAAGTCAACACAGCACAGGATGAATGGACTAAAAAATAGCTAACAGATCAGTTTCAAAATGTGATTGTAAACAGGAAATCATCATCTAGATCAGTGGTTCCCAAACTTGTTCCGCTGCTTGTGCAGGGAAAGCCCCTGGCTGGCCGGGCCGGTTTGTTTACCTGCCTCGTCTGCAGGTTCGGCTGATCGCAGCTCCCAGTGGCCACGGTTCGCTGCTCCAGGCCAATGGGAGCTGCTGGAAGCGGCGTGGGCCGAGGGACATACTGACTGCCGCTTCCAGCAGCCCCCATTGGCCTGGAGCAGTGAACCGCGGCCACTGGGAGCTGCGATCGGCCCAACCTGCGGATGCAGCAGGTAAACAAACCGGCCTGGCCCCCAGGGGCTTTCCCTGCACAAGCTGTGGAACAAGTTTGGGATCCATTGATCTAGAGGATATGACTCATTTGTGAAGCCACTCAGTCAAGCATCATCTTGTAGTTCTACAAAGCTGTTGCATTTTCATAGTAGAATATTCTTGCAGGATGTGCCATACACTGTAGTGGAGCAAGTTTCCAAAAAGTTACTGGTGAGCAAGTATCATCCATATCAAGTCAAAGCAGAATCCTTACTATTCTTTATATGACAGGTTAAAGTGGCCACATGGAAGGGGGAGAGGGTGTGTGTGCGTGTGTCTGTTTACAGAAACATATGTCTATAGAAGCACTACAGTGAAGGTCGCTCACTGTACAGCAATATTGGATTATGGGTTCTGTGTCAAATTAACCATTTGCTCATGATTTTAGCTTAGGAGGGCTTTCACCACTGAAATTTTACACATGTGTTTGGGTTTCCAATCCCCACTACTACTGGTTAAATTTGATTTAGCCATTTAAATAGTATAGTTCATTACATATTAGTATTCTCGATCATCTTAAAGAGAGATAGAAGGAAGCGTATATATTTAGAGCCAGTCTGTATTTTTGTGTTTCGTGTAAGAGCAGTGAATCATTTAATATTTAATATAAATATTTAATATTTAATATAAAACCTGGATTTGTGCTGGAAATGGCCCACCTGATGATCACTTTAGATAAGCTATTACCAGCAGGACAGTGGGGTGGGAGGAGGTATTGTTTCATATTCTCTGTGTATATATAAAGTCTGCTGCAGTTTCCACGGTATGCATCCGATGAAGTGAGCTGTAGCTCACGAAAGCTCATGCTCAAATAAATTGGTTAGTCTCTAAGGTGCCACAAGTCCTCCTTTTCCTTTTGCGAATGCAGACTAACACGGCTGTTACTCTGAAACTTAATATTATCTGGAATACCTCAATGACATTTTAGTTTTTTTTTTATGTGCTTGTGGGAGTGCTACAAAATATAATCAGGTGCACTTGCACAGTACCTTTGTTATCAAAAGTATTTACCCCATAATCTTTGTTACTGGATCATTTCAGAAAGTGACAACGATAATATAAATGGCATCAGGCAAGCAACCATAATTGCAGTAGAGATTGCACACAGTTTTGAAACATATCAAGTCTTATATTCACGTCCTTAAAAAAAGAATGATAGAATATAAAAAGAAATATGTTGGGGGACCAGAAGAAATCAATATTATGAAGTAGCCTGCTCTAATGTTTGAAGAGTTTTTTGCTATCTTCCTGTAGCTACTGTTGTACTTTCCTGCAAGGAACAGGTTTAAAGAAGCAGAAAATGTTTTAAAGGTACTATATAAATAGAGAGATCAGCTGTTATGTCAAAGGAGCCCTTATGAATGTGGCGGCTCTATAGCCTGGGTGCACACATATGTCATATCATATGACAGGGCATTGTTTGCTGTACAGCCTTCTGGGTTCAGACATATGTCATTTCATATAACCTAGCACACAGGGTTAGTTCAAGCAATGCCTTTTGACAGTAGGTATGTGGCCAGGGAGCAAGCTATTTGCATATTCTGGCAAATATTTTTATATTAGTATTTCATGTTTACAAGAATGGACTTTTAGTTTTTAAATGCATCCACAGCTCTTGTGGAACATGTCATCTTTCCAGCTGCTGTTGTGGGGCATGTGTTAAATTGACCCCCTTCCCCTCCCCCCTTTTTTTCTTTTCCTTAGTTGCAAGGAACCTTAGTTCAGACCAACCTAAAAGAAAGCAACTGTATTATTTACCATAAACTCAAGAAAGGTAAGTACAAAGGAATATTAGATCTGAAGATCAAGGTTCAGTCCTAGCTTACAGTACATGTATCATATGAGTTTGTTTATCATGTCCTAGTCTCAATTTGTGTTGATCTTGTTGGATATGCTGTTTTAATGTATTTTTAGTTTTGCACTTTGTTGCAATCTGAAGCTTTTTTCCCCCTGGGCTAGTGGTTAGCCATTTTGGGAAGTAATTAGTCCTGCTGAGATCTAGTTTACTGCATTTTTCTTTCTTTCTGTCTCTCTTTTTATTACTAATCCCATGGCATGGAAGGAGGGAAGTTTCATGTTTGCTTTACTCTAGTTTTTAAAGAATGAGAGGAACACGTATTCTTTGGTTTTAGTCTGTGTTGTATAGGACTCTGAACCTTGTAAAATGTTTGTTCTATTGGTAACTCAGAGAAATTCTTCCTCAGTCCTTTTTGGGATGGTTTTCATTTTAATCCATTTGTTTACAGAAAAAGTTTTAAACTGTAAATATTTCTTCTTTGGTTTTTGCCTAGGCTAAAGCTTCTATGTTTACAAAATGTTGTTTAGCCACCAAGGACACTCACATAAATCAAGAGATTAGTATTAAACAAACAGAAAGCTCATTCGTGTATCTTGGAGAAAACCATGTTCTTACTTGTGCTGAAGAAGAAAATGGCTTCTGTTTCCAGGCTGACTTTCCATGGAATTGAAAATCATCATGTACTGCAGTGCAGAAATCTGCAAATCATTACATCTAGCTAAATATCTTAGTAGCCCTCAATCAAGCTTGATCCCTCTATGCAAAGAAAACATTCAAAGGGAAACTATCAACTAAAAAAAAATACATTTCTGTCTGAAAATGTTTTGTTACTTTTACAAGTATCATTTAAGATTACTATCACAGAAAGATTAAAGAAAGATATCTTTTGCAGTGTTTTGTGTATTTGACAGTATAGACAATTTCTCTGTTTTTCTGGAATAGTCAATCATTTAGTTTTCCCTTTCTTTCTGAGGAACTTTCATATGACAGCAGCATTTAACAATAGAAAAATATGACTGGCAAGCCACAAATAATTTTTCAGGGAGACTCCAGCGCAGATGTAGCACCCAAACCACTTTTAATTCATTCAAATTGTCCCTTTTAGCTTTACATCAAGGCTTGATCCTGCATTCTTTGCACACACAAAGATCCTTTTGACATCACTAGGCATTTCAATGGTAATTAATGCAGAATTGGGCATGAGGTCTGCAGTCTGTGGTTTCTGAGATCTGGTGTACACTTTGAATATTTAAATACTTCATCTCTGATACTTGTTCCTTCAGGACTTGTACAGGGAAAATTTCCATCAACTTTAGTAGGAATTACATCAGCAAAGTAGGAATGGGATGTTAGTGAAACATTCAGGCGTAGAGTCTGCCACCCTACAAAAACACCCCAGGAGGAGTCCCACTGAAATTAGGAGCTACTTAGGGAGTTAAGGTACTACTCAGCATGAGTAAGGGTCAACAAATCCGGCCCTTATTCTTTAAACCATTAAGTAATACAGGACCTGTCCACCTATCCTCCCTAACAGGAGCAAGCAACCATCCATGGCCACAATTTCAGTGGAGGTTTCCAAAATAAGTATTGCTCTACCCAGTTTTGAGTTAGATGCAGGCTTATCTTTATCTGCTGTGTAAAATGTCAGTAAGTGCACCTTCATGTGTCACTTCTGCCTATCTGCTTTTAGATATCTGTAGAGAAGAGAAAATAGCATACATGTAATCCTTCTGCCAGGTGGAGTTGGCAGCAATAAAAGCAAGGTTCAATATCTAGGCATTCCTCATAACAATACAAAACAGAACTGGCTCAAGCCCCCACCCAGTAATCCAGGGAAAACTAAACACCACATATGGACACTTCTAAGGGGCAATACTTTCCCACTCGCAAGCACTGAGTTTGTGTAAAACAAAATAACTTTTATTCAAAGGGAAAGGGAACCAAGCATAAATTTGAGAAAACACCACAATCATATTCAAAAGCAAGCAACGTCACAGTGCTTTGGGCAGTGTCCTTTGCCTCAGTTTTGTACCTGCTGGTTAAAAGATAGAAAACAAAGGGTAGAAATAAAGGTCACCTTTCATAATGGAGAGAAGTAAATAGTGAGGTCCCCCAAGGATCTGTACTGGGACCAGTGCTGTCCAATATATTCATGAATAATCTGGAAAAAGGGGTGAACAGTGAAGTGGCAAAGTTTGCAGATGATACAAAAATTACTCAAGATAGTTACATCCAAATTTGACTGTGAAAAGCCATAAGGGGATCTCACAAAGCTAGGTGACTGGGCAACAAAATGGCAAATGAAATTTAAAGTTGATAAATGCAAAGTAACACACATTAGAAAAAAGTATACATACAAAATGATGGAGTCTAAATTAGTTATCGTCACTCAAGAAAGAGATTTTAGAGTCCTCCTGGATAGTTCACTGAAATTGTCCACTTAACATGCAGCGACAGTGAAAAAAGCTAACAGAATGTTAGGGACCATTAGGAAAGGGATAGATAATATTATAATGTCACTAAATGCCCACATCTTGAATACTGCATACAGTTATGGTTGCTCCATCTCAAAAAAGATATATCAGAATTGGAAAGGTACAGAGATTAGCAGTATAGAATAGCTTCCCCTGAGAGATTAAAAAGACTGGGACTGTTCAGTTTGCAAAAGAGACAGCTGACGGGGGACAGCGGCCTATAAAAGCATGAATTTCTCATGTGGAGAAAGTGCATAAGTGTTATTTACACTGTCACATAAAACAAGAAGCAGGGGTCACCCAATGAAATTAATAGGCAGTCGGTTTAAAATAAACAAAAGGAAATACTTCTTTACACAATGCACAGTCAATTTGTGGAACTCATTTCCCGGGGATGTAAATTCATGGAGGATAGATCCATCAATGGGTATTAGCCAAGATGTTCTGTATGTCCCTAAGCCTCTGGCTGCCGGAAGCTAGGACTGGATGACTGGGGATGGATCACTCAGTAATTGCCCTGCTCTGTTCATTCCCTCTGAAGCATCTGGGATTGGCCACCGCTGGATGAAAGGATACTGCTTTAGAGTGCCATTGGTCTGACCCAGTATGGCCATTCTTATGGTCTTAGTAGGGTACTGTCTCACTATCTCCCTGCTAAAAATCACAGTATACACGTGGGAGGCACTGCTTGGGCATGTAGACAGCCATTTATGGTATATACTCGAGTTCAGGTGTGTAGGGCACACTACTCTATTCTACTTGCCTAATTCTTGCCTCATCATGTATTGTTGGTTGTACTCATGCTAACTTGAGCCTGCAGCATCTGTACTCTTCACACCGCTGTAAGCATAGACATAGAATCATAAAATCATAGGACTGGAAGGGACCTTGAGAGGTTATCTAGTCTAGTCCCCTGCACTCATAGCAGGACTATTATCTAGATCATTCCTGACAAGTGTTTGACTAACCTGCTCTTAAAAATCCCCAATGATGGAGATTCCACAACCTCCCTAGGCAATTTGTTCCAGAGCTTAACCACCCTGACAGTTAGGAAGTTTTTCCTAATGTCCAACCAAAACCTCCCTTGCTGCAATTTAAGCCCATTGCTTCTTGTCCTATCCTCAGAGGTTAAGAAGAACAATTCTTCTCTCTCCTCCTTGTAACAACTTTTTATGTACTTGAAAACTGTTATCATGTCCCCTCTCAGTCTTCTCTTCTCCAGACTAAACAAACCCAATTTTTTCAATCTTCCCTCATAGGTCATGTTTTCTAGACAATTAATCATTTTTGTTGCTCTTCTCTGGATTCTCTCCAATTTGTCCACATCCTTCCTGAAATGTGGCACCCAGAAATGGACACAATACTCCAGTTGAGGCCTAATCAGCGTGGAGCAGAGCGGAAGAATTACTTCTCATGTTTTGCTTACAACACTCTTGCTAATACATCCCAGAATGATGTTGGCTTTTTTTGCAACAGTGTTACACTGTTGACTCATATTTAGCTTGTAGTCCACTATGACCCCCAGATCGCTTTCTGCAGTCATTTCCCATTTTGTATGTGTGCAACTGATTGTTCCTTCCTAAATGGGGTACTTTGCATTTGTCCTTATTGAATTTCATCCTATTTACTTCAGACCGTTTCTCTAGTTTGTGCAAATTATTTTAAATATTAATCCTATCCTCCAAATCACTTGCAACCCCTCCCAGCTTGGTATCATCCGCAGACTTTATAAGCGTACTCTCCATGCCATTATCTAATTCACTGATGAAGATATTGAACAGAACCGGACCCAGAACTGATCCCTGCAGGACCCCACTCGTTATGCCCTTCCAGTATGACTGTGAACCACTCATAACTACTCTCTGGGAATGGTTTTCCAATCAGTTTTGCATCCACCTTATAGTAGCTCCATCTAAGTTGCATTTCCCTAGTTTGTTTATGAGAAAGTCATGTGAGACAGTATCAAGAGCTTTAGTAAAGTCAAGATATACAACATCTACTGCTTCCCCCCATCCACAAGGCTTGTTACCTTGTCAAAGAAAGCTACCAGGTTGGTTTGACACAATTTGTTCTTGATAAATCCATGCTGACTGTTACTTATCACCTTATTATCTTCTAGATGTTTCCAAGTTGATTGCTTAATTATTTGCTCCATTATCTGTCTGGGTACAGATGTTGAACTGACTGGTCTGTAATTCTCCAGGTTGTCCTTATTTCCCTTTTTATAGATTGGCACTACATTTGCCCTTTTCCAGTCTTCTGGAATCTCTCCCATCTTCCATTACTTTTCGAAGATAAACGCTAATGGCTCAGATATCTCCTCAATCAGCTCCTTGAGTATTCTAGGATGGATTACATCAGGCCCTGTTGATTTGAAGACATCTAACTTGTCTAAATAAATGTTAACTTCTTCCTTTTCTATTTTAGCCTCTGATCCTACCTCATTTTCACTGGCATTCACTATTTTAGATGCCCAATCACCACCAACCTTCTTGGTGAAAACTGAAACAAAGAAGTCATTAAGCACCTCTGTCATTTCTACATTTTCTGTTATTATTCCCAACGTCCCCATTGAGTAATGGGCCTACCCTGTCCTGGGTCTTCCTCTTGTTTCAAATGTATTTGTAGAAAGTTTTTTTGTTACCCTTTATGTCTCTAGCTAGTTTGATCTCATTTTGTGCCTTGGCCTTTCTAATTTTCTCCCTACATACTTGTGTTATTTGTTTATATTCATCCTTTGTGATTTGATGTACTTTGAGAGAGAGAAAGTGGATGTTTGCTCAACACTTCGTAGTCACCAGCATTCAATCTGTATAATCCTGATGGTATGGGAGTGTACAATGAGGCCATTTCTTCAGAGGTGCTGTGTGGCTGCATCTCTGTTGACTCTACTGGGCACATGATTGGGTCCTGGGAACACAGTAGTTTGAGGATTACAGTTAGTCATATAGTTCAATGCCAGTAGGGACCACCAGATCATCTAGTCTGACCTCGTTTATGTTACAGACTACCACCACCACCCGCACTCTAACACAACAACCAAAATTAGACCAAAGTATTACAGTTGTTCAACTCTTCCCTGGACTTGGACCAGAGTGTGTAGAATTAAGACTTTGAAAAACACAATGAGATCAAATATGAAGATATAAATAGTTTGGTTAGGAATGTATACAAAGTTGCATCCCAGGATGGTAGGAGTAGACAACTACAGTATATATTAACACTCTACAATTATCCATACCTGAATTAGATGTGAAGCCTTTAATTTCTGTATCACTCCCCTAAATGTAAATGAAATGAAAATGTAATGTTTCATTTGTCCTAACATAATTTACTGATTGTGAAAACTTAGGGGTTTTCTAGAGATGGATTTATAAGAATGTTGATGCGTAGGGGAAAAAAGGTTAAATGTGATTTTCACTTGAATTATTGTATAAGGCACAAATGTTTAGAGAAAAAGGCCTTTCATGATTACAAAGTGCTTTTATTTTTGACTTGATTTGTGTGTTCTACTGAAAGAGCTTTTCAGATGGTTGGCCATTGATTTGTGAAATAATGCAAGTTTATTGAATGAATATGTAAGCATCATATAGCAGCGAGAAAAGTGTAACTTTACTTTGTCGGTGAGGATATGTTTTTATTTTTCTTTTCTTATTGATTAATATTTTATTAGTATTATGGGTTTCACAAATAATACATTTTCATGGTGAAATAAAATGACTATGCACAATAAAATATTATAGATGAATAGTTTTGGATTTCTGCCGAGCAGTTATGTGCCCACAGTGAAAGTAATTTGAAAATTTATTAATAGTATTTGGTTTTTTAAGTGGGAAAGATGTTGAATTTAGTTAGTTAAATTAGCTTTTTAATCCAACCATATTTTTTCTGTGTTTGGAGGAAATTAAGCATAAAAAATATTGGAGAAAGGTGTCATTCTTTGTCATATGTGTCAGGCTTGTAATTTTCCTGTTGACATCACATGAGTAAGGTCCTCTCTCTCGCTTTCATGAAGGAGTCTGATTGTCTCCATTCAGAAACAAATTTGACTTGAGCAATAATATACATCTTAATACTGACACATGGGAAAAAATTCCTGTCTCTTAACTTCTCTGTATTGTCCAAAGATATCTAAATAAATTGTTCTATTTATTTTATCTGATTTTTTTTCTTTTTATATAGATTATTTCTTGATTGAAAATTATTTTCTGTTTTTATGCAGGAAATCACTTCTTTCTTCAGGCTATTTAAGAATGTAGCTGCAAACTTTAAGTATTACAAGTTTGTACTTTTCAAATCATGGTCAAAAGTAAGAATTTGGCAACTGTTATACACACAGTTATACACAGATATGTTATACACATATATCACATAGCTTTGATTTATAATTTTGTGTATTTTTTTGTGGAGGAAGAGTGGGTTCTGATTAATAATAGCTACATTGTCCAAATGTGCTGGTATGAAAGGAAGTATATGTTTAGTGTGCTGTGATGTAAAGGTTTAAACAATTGGGATCTAAAGCAATAGATGAAACACCCTACCTCAATGAAGAATTTCATGAGGAGACTTCAGAGGTTAATAGGAGAGACATAAGTGTAAGTTTAAACACAGAATTAACTGGGACGGAGAGATAGAAACTTATGGAAAAACTGTGTTGCTAAGTTAAGACTTGCTTCACTGGACTGTATAGAAGAGGTGTCATAAATATAAAGGGAAGGGTAAACCCCTTTGAAATCCCTCCTGGCCAGGGGAAAGCTCCTCTCACCTGTAAAGGATTAAGAAGCTAAAGGTAACCTCGCTGGCACCTGACCAAAATGACCAATGAGGAGACAAGATACTTTCAAAAGCTGGGAGGAGGGAGAGAAACAAAGGGTCTGTGTCTGTCTGTATGCTGGTTTCTGCCAGGGATAGACCAGGAATGGAGCCTTAGAACTTTTAGTAAGTAATCTAGCTAGGTATGTGTTAGATTATGATTTCTTTAAATGGCTGAGAAAAGAATTGTGCTGAATAGAATAACTATTTCTGTCTGTATATCTTTTTTGTAACTTAAGGTTTTGCCTAGAGGGGTTCTCTATGCTTTTTAATCTAATTACCCTGTAAGATATCTACCATCCTGATTTTACAGGGGGGATTTCTTTATTTCTATTTACTTCTATTTTTTATTAAAAGTCTTCTTGTAAAAAACTGAATGCTTTTTCATTGTTCTCAGATCCAAGGGTTTGGGTCTGTGGTCACCTATGCAAATTGGTGAGGCTTTTATTCCAACATTTCCCAGGAAAGGGGGGGTGCAAGTGTTGGGAGGATTGTTCATTGTTCTTAAGATCCAAGGGTCTGGGTCTGTAGTCATCTAGGCAAATTGCTGAGGCTTTTTACCAAACCTTGTCCAGGAAGTGGGGTGCAAGGTTTTGGGAAGTATTTTGGGGGGAAGGACGCGTCCAAACAGCTCTTCCCCAGTAACCAGTATTAGTTTGGTGGTGGTAGCGGCCAGTCCAAGGACAACGGGGGGAATATTTTGTACCTTGGGGAAGTTTTGACCTAAGCTGGTAAAGATAAGCTTAGGAGGTTTTTTTCATGCAGGTCCCCACATCTGTACCCTAGAGTTCAGAGTGGGGGAGGAACCTTGACAAGAGGTCTCTCTTTACTGATCTTGTCTTTTAGTATAACATTCCTGAAGGGCATGCTTGGCATGAACTAGCAAACACTTTCAAAATTGAAGGGCATTTTGATGGATGTTCCCCTTACTATAGTAACTTAGGCTGCACTAGGGGGAACGAGGACTACCACAGCAACATAGATGGAAGCCCAGTCATTTGACACACAAAGTTGTATGGAAAAAAATGTTCTTTCAAATGTAAAGAAGTTCAATAGCTCAAAGCTTTCTCTAGAATTAATTAAAATAGTTTTCCTTACCATCAACCAAATGCACAGGCTTAATCTCATAAGCTGGTAGGGGACAAAATCACTAGTGATGTAAACTGGCACAAATCGATTATGTTCAGTGGAGTTGTATTCATTTATGCTACTGTCAGGTTTGGCTCCTCCAAATCGTCAGGATGGAGAAAGGGGAAAGTTTAAAACAAATACTAGGTGATATTCATGGAAACTGTAGGTTCTATTAATAGATGTCTATATTTGAACCCAAAAATGTATTCTTAGTTATACTCATCCAATCAAGAAACAGATATGATCATATATGACCTATTTCTCGAATCAGAACTAATGAATACATCTCAAATTTCAAATACTGAATACTTGCAAGGAAACACTCAATCTACAGACCAGCAATTGTTTGAGGAGAAGAGTTAGCAAATAATTTTGAACAACAATTAACATTGAGAATCATAAGCTGCAAAGAGACAATTACTGAACAAAAGGTCTAAATTAATTGAATAACATTATATAATCTTTCCTATAAATTATGTGCTCTAAGTGGGAATTGTCTGTGGGAAATGTAGATCTTAAAGGAAAGAGACCAAACATATATTTCTGGAGCCTTAAAAATCCATCTGTGTTTCAAGAAGGCAGGATATTTTTTTTTTCATTAAGAACTCTATATTATTAGATGGCAATAGCCTGCAGGGCAGGACATTTCCTGGAGGGGAGGTGTAATTCTAAAGTTCCAAGAGTACCTGCTGCAGTCAGGGTAAGGTTGCATAGACTAATTCACAGCTTCATAGACATAAGAAGTGGCAAAGACCAGTTAGGTCACCTAGTAATGGAGCTTCTGGTACTGTAATAGTAGTTTTATGGAACATCAGCTGGCAAGGTATGGGCTAAAGTAGAGACTATGACTTTGGCCCCAAAGTCAAACAGCTAACTTAATAAAGAACCTCATCATTTCATTGTTTTATTAATTTAATACAGTTTAAAATTAGCAACTTTTGTTTTACTAATTGTGTTATGTATTTGCAGTTAGTCAAATGTATGCCTACACACCAAAACTGACAAACTCTTAGATCCAGAAAAAGATCAAGAATCTGCCTGTGATTCTCAAATATAAACGGCTGACTTCTCCTGATGTGTGACTTGCATTGCACTGACTGGTTTGAAAATCTCCTGAAAATGTGTTGTTTGGGATGCCTATACTATCACCAGAGAACAAACAGACTTCAAGCATGACATTTCAGGAGCAGGTAAGCATGGGGGCTGATGTACAATAGAATTACTTCTGATTAACCTAAACTGCTGCTAAATTTAACCTTCAGTCTATAAAAATACAAGCTAAGTAAACAGCTTTTCTGTACAGCCAAGCTAGAATTGAAGTTCTTCTCCATTGCCTTTAGGTGTTTCCAAATGGAACTGGTTCATGAATACCCGTGTTATCAAAATATTTTTCATAGGTTCCCGGGCTTCGAGTGAGGTGATCCTGGCCGCAGACAAGCACTCTCACTGCATGCACTGCCTTGGTGAGGGCCAGATGCTACAAAAGTGTTCCCTCTGCCAGCAGCTCTGACTGAGATCCCACAAGGACAGATAGCTGTACCAAAAATTATTTTCATGGAGGCAGCTCTTCAATCTCAACCTCTGAGTGACTGAGAGTCTCCCCCACAACCTTTAATCTAAAAGGATAGTGGATTGAGGAAGCGGTCTGAGGACTCCTCTCACAACTCAAAAATGAGAGTGGGATCTCCCCTCAGCCAGCCTTGGGATAGCCATAAGTGATCACCGTGTCACTCAGTATCCTCGGCACCATGACCATCCGGCACCCACGACTCCACAACATCCTTCCCCCTCCCTCTTCAGGGACCCCTCTTACAAGAATCTACTACGACAGGAGATTGATTGACTCCTCCAGTTAGCTATAGAATCAGTATCTCAGCATCTATGAAGCAAGCGGTTCTCCTCTTCTTGCTTCCTAATACGCAAAAGAACGGGAGGTTGGCAATCCATACTGGACCTCAGAGCTCTCAAAAAGTTTATCAAAGCTCAGAAGTTCAAGATGGTCACCTTATCAATGATCATTTGGTCACTGGAACCGTGAGACTGTTTTTCCACCTTCGACCTAGAGGACGCCTACTTTCATACTTATATACTACCCGCTTACAGAAGATTTCTCAGATTCACTCTGGGACATGACCATTACCAATACAGAGTCCTCCCCTTCGGACTCTCATCAGTCCCGAGAGGGTTTTCCAAAGTTTTCTCAGTAGTAGCCACTCATTTACACTCATAAGGAATAAAGATCTACCCATACCTGGACAATTATCTTCTCAGAGACAACTTGTTCCAGGAGGTTCATAGAGCCATTGACACCACAGTACACTTGTTTACAGAACTAGGCTTACAGATCAACATCCAGAAGTCAACCCTCATGCCATTGTGACTCCTGGAATTCATAGGGACCAACCTGGACACTCTACAGGCCAAAGTCTTCCTGCTTCAACACAGGTTCCTATCTGTGTTCTCACTCATAGACACGGTTCAACATACTCAACAAATACCGGCCAGACTCTGCCTCCAACTGTTGGGGGCATATTGCGGTGGGCATGGCAGGGTTACTACACGCCAGACTCCACATGTGATGCCTCCAACTATGGTTCAGTTTGAGTTACAGACTGAACAGGGACATGCGGGACAAACCTCTATCACTACCTACCAGGATCAACAAGTGTGTAGACTGGTGGAAGGATCCAGCCAATGTGTGCAAAGGGATCCCATTCTCATTGCTCCTTACCACTGATATGTCATTCATAGGGTGAGGGACCCCTTTAAATGGCCTCACGACGCAAGGCAAATGGTCACCTATGGAGATATCTCAACACGTCAAGCCTGCTCCCATTTCTTCCTGCTGATAGCAGGATCACATGTAAAGATCCTAACAGACAACATAGCCTGCATCAACTGCTGGGTGGGGAAGGGACAGGTCACTTTTCCTATGTGCAAAAGCAATGAAGCTGTGGAACTGGTGCATCTCTCACAACTTCACTTTATCCACGGATTACCTCCCAGGCATGCAGAATTTGAAAACCACCTCAGTCACAAATTTCCGCACAATCACGAGTGGGAGATGCATCCATCAGGACTCCACAACCTGTTCACACAAGAAGTGCTTAACCTAAATCCAAAAGTAAGCAACTTAAATCAGTGGCTTGATTTTTTTTTTCAGCCACCACAGCAGCAGCAATAGCAACTTCTAGGAGAAGGTAGATATAAATAACTTTCACTTACAAAATTTTGTGAGGGAACAACATTTCAACAAGGGGGTTGGAACCTTGAAAAAGGGGAATAGTGACAACCCAAATTTCAGACATTCAAGCTGCATTAAGATATTAGTAAACTTCAACTACATTTTGCTGACAGTTATCACGGGGCATTTTCACATTCTGTGTATAAACATTTAAGCCCACATCCTAAAAGGTATAAGCGCCTAACTTCCACTGAAATCTGTTGAAGATACCTTCGAGGATCTGGGCCTTATTCAGCTTTCATAGACTCAGCATATGATCATCTAAATCTTGTTATCATCTGATAAGGACTTCATATGCTTGTGGGCTCCCTCACCAGCACAGGAAAGAATCATTGTCATACCTAAGTCTCTTTCAGGGCACAGCTTATTATTCAAATGAAAAAGTCATAAAGTAACACAAAACAAAGCTATACCCATGAAAAAAAAACTGTTTGTGGGGGCCCAAAAGCCTTTCCCCTGGCATTTCACTCTGTCCTGGAAAAAAAGACACACCCCTTCTTTTAGCCCCTGCTGAATTATGTGACAGGCAGGCAGCCCTTAACCCTTTCCTGGCTGTTTCATCCTGTCCACGCTTCAGTATTTATAAATTCCCCTAGTTACTCTAGTGAATATAAAATCTCAATATTAAACTTTCCTAGTAGTTTATGTATGGCCGATTGGATTACTGGTAGATTGCTACTGTGCTGTGAAGAAATCTTAATTTTCTATCAGAATAAGAACTCTATTTTATATCTATATCAACTTTGTCTGACAAAACCACTCACTACCACAGACTAGAACTGGAGATAAGACATCTTCTTCATAAATGAAACATAATTTGTCAATGGAAACTTGCATATCAGTCAATAAAACTATATTAAAAGTATGCTAAGGCTGCACAGTTACTCATTTGAAAGTCAGGAAATGACAATGTTGAAGTCATACCCTTTCTCAAATTACACAGTACTGTTCTCTGTCATTTTTCTCTATAAAATAACCTTCACATGTGTAGCATGTTGAAATAAACATGTACTGCTCTATGTATTCCCAAAATTCAGTACCCCATAATCATCTGTTTGGTTAACGGGAGTCCTCATGGGTATATATGGATGCTCATCAGTGAATTAATCTGCAGGGAATTAGAATAGAAAACTGTAGACAATGTTATATATAGCTGCCACAAAAACTGCATCTATAATTCTCATTCTGCAGCATCAGACCCAAACACTCAACATTTTAGGCTGTCTTATTTTTCATGCATTTCAATTCAGTGGGAGTTGGGCATTTACTTACTTAGATGCTGTTGACAATCTCCTCCAACATCACTTGTTTATATATAAAATGAGAGCATGCCCTTTTGCAAAATGGCCTGGGCAAAGCTAGTCTTTGAGTTATAAGAAATTAAGCAAAGCTGAATTGGACTGGACAGCTTAGAGATATTCATCCCAGTCTTTCTTGACTGAAAGAACTGGCATCCTGTTCATCATTTATATTCTCCGTTTTTACTTTAAATAAAACTTTGCCATAAAGAGTACTAAGACTGAAAACATGGCTGAACACTTGCATCTCAGAACTTCAGTGCAACACTTATTTTTGTCTTAGGTATTTTCAAAGTCCATAATAGTGATTTTTTCACAGAATCATACAATAGTAATTTGACACACTGTACAGAAGTAGGCTACGTTAATTAACTTCCTGCTCAGACCAGCCATCACACACACACAGTGAAGAGAGTAGATTTAAATTCTGTTTGTTCAGCTGGCTCCCAAGTTTCCATCACCTTACTCATATTGAGTAGCATATGTGTGTATGGTCAATGAACCCAATACAAGGGATGCATAATATTTGTAAAGTAGGCCCCTGCAGTTTGACCACTAACACATTTATCCCCAAAAAAACAACTTGTATTGCTAGACTAAATTTGGGAATAGTGCTAGGTGTGCAAAACAAAAAAACAATAAAACATTAATATTTTTATTCTTTATTCCTTGTATTTTAACTGAACAAAAATGTTTGTGAGCTCTGAAGTTTTACAAATATTAGCATGAGTCAATGATCATCCAAAATTCATAAAGGAAGTGCATGGATGTGACTTGATCTTTTTAGGTAGGGTTTCACTGTTGAGTGAAAGCTCCAGCAATCCATTCTGTACTCAGGTAGTTTTCTGCTTTTGTACTAGACCACATTGCTTTGCTGTTACAGAATGCAATGAATTGGGGGAGGGGGAGGCTACAGAGCCATGCTTCTCCAGTAACACTGCACATTATATAATCCGGTAACATTGCACATGTATAATCTTCAGCAACAAACAACAATAATGACTTAGAGATGTCCTTCCAATAAGAAGTTGTTGTTTTTCCATAGACAGCACATCTGCAACACAAAGCCAAGTGTTCCGTTTAAGCCTTGTGAATTTTGTATGCCTTTTGGGATCTACATATTGGATTTTTCCTATGTAAGTATCTCACTCAATGCTATAAAAACTCAAAAGCATGTTAATTCTTTACAGGCTGTATTTTCAAAGTGAACTTCAGCCACTTGAAAGCTCAAGTTTGCAAGCACATTCAATAACCAGCACAAATGATAAAATTTAGCTACTTACCATTAACTACCTGATTTGTGGGTGGAAACTGTTTACACAAAGAGCAAAACATGCACTTTCATTTTTATTTTAGATGAAGTAACACAACAGAGCAAATAATAAATTGTCATGAGAGCAGAATTCGTCCCACTCTTTAAGGATTTCCTTATTCTGACTCATCTCAAAGCACTGCCCCACAGCAGAAAAGTCAGTAGACTGTTTTCATGTAAAGATGCAGTGCACAGAAAACAGGATCATAGATATATCCACCAGATTCCTCCATAATTGTTTTTCAAGTTTATGGCTTGTCTACATGGGGACGCACATGAAAATTAATCTGAATTAACTAAAGGTGTGAATTTACTCTCCTGGATGTTCCCGTGTAGACAAGCCCTTCTTGGTAGAGCATCTACAGCTATATTTTAACAGAAGGCACCTGTGAGAAAAGACACATTTGGTACTTATCCTTCATATTCACTCTGAGATTCACTTACTACAGGACTATTTTCATTTATTGCGTATTTTCAGACCAATTAAATCATCAAGAGAGTGTGCAGTTCTGATTCAAGATATTGGGAGATACACATGAACATCTGAGGTCAACATTTGATTCTGAGAGGCTCTCTGTTATTCTTTTTTTTGTTTTTTAAGAAAGGACCACTTCCGGTTATAACTGGGTTATAGCATTGCTATTTAATGATTACCAGAGCAAGTTTTAAGGCTTAGTGGTGCAACAATAATGCAACTAATATACTGCAAACTTTCTCTGAGATTTCTCTGAGCTAAACTCTTACCATGTTCAGAATGTATTCCAAGACACATCTTACTGCTTGGTGTGAGGGGCAATTCCACTTGCACCAGGCATTGTAATAGGAGGCTATGAAGGTGGACAAAAGGCAGTGTTAATGCTCTATTATAGTAAATGAAAAAATGTACATCAGGTTATTCAGATACTACAGCGGTGGACAATTATGGAATGTGTATAATAATCAGTTACATCCTGATTTGGGAACTATTAACTAAACACACCATTTATATATTTCAATTAATTTTAAATGTGCCTTTCCCTTTCTCCGTACGGCAATATGGACTAATTCAGATTTACAGATGTGCTTTGAGAATCTTGGTTTTAAATGTTGGGAAGATCAATGTATTAAAAAATGTAAAGACCTATCACTACATTCTGTCCTAATTTGGAACCCATGCAATCCCACAGAAGGTAGTGGTGAATCCACAGGATGTATGCTGGGGTAGAATTTGGTCCTTATTATGTAAGTATGCACCAATGAATTTATGTTGCTGAGTTGTACCAAACAGAGTTTAGGGAAGAAATGTTGTTTCTTACGAGTTACTTGTCCGTGATAGCGTCCACAGGTCCTTCTACACTCCCCATCAGGATTGGGGTCCTTTTGTGCTGGGCCCTATACATACACAAGATGTTCTCTGACCCAAAGATGTTACAGGCTATATGAAAAGACAGATTAAGTGTGAAGAGAGGGGTTGAACTATAGAGTTACAGTTTGTATCTTAAAGTGTAGGTCACTACTGTATCTGCAGTTTGGCTGAGACTGAGATCTTTACCTCTGCCAATACTAGATGAAACACTGAAATTTCTCACTTGGCACTAAAACATTCCAAGCTTTTATTCTCCACTCTAACGAACAGATGAACTGAATTCACAGGCCACCATGGTGTGATGGTGAAGTGATCTAGCTTTTCAGCAGTTTAGAATGAGGACAAGAAGGAAGTATATCTGTGAGTAAAAGACAGTTCTATGAACACCTGCCATATGGTTTATCAATGGAAATATACAAAGTATTATTATTGCTTTATTATTAACCTATTATATTACATGGTTTGCTGTTGCCCAGATACCTATGTTTGTGAAATACATGGCTATTGAAGGAAGCTTTCTAGGTGGAGCAAGAGAATAGGATAAAGTGAGAGAGGTTCTTTGAATAAAATTTCTGTGGCAATATATAGCTCAGACACAAGTGATATTGTCAGATCCCCTTTTGTATGTCTTTCAGTTGAAAATTTTAAGAAAAAAGTGATTTTTAGCAAACAGATGTTCTAACAGCTAAATTATTATTTTATTTTTGCTTTTAATGGCCAGGCATACAGAAGGAATGAGTGTGGCAAGAGATCCACAGACTGTCATGCAGTGCTAGATGACAGAAAGTACTATATTCTCTTTGAACAGGTTGGAATCCTTTTATCTATTTTAGAGAAAGCATTTATATAATTTTCATATCAAAGACTGACTGAATAATTGAATAAGGAATTGACAAAAGGACTATTAGGACAGGTAAAAACTAGACCAATAATATTTGTTAAAAAAATGATCAGCAGAACTTTAGGGACATCATGAAAGATTAAGCACAAACATTTGTAAGTCAGACAAATAAAAGAAACAATCCATTTATTACCACTTTGCATGGGAATTATAATTAATTTTGGGCCAATGCAAAATTTAAAGAAATACAATGATTAAAATTATTTCTATATATAGCAATTTGTGAAAATAGATCAAAATTACGCTCTTGTTAAAATTCATAAAATATTTTAATGAATATTGAAGTATGTAACTGAAAACAAAATCGGAGGAAGTGCTGTATGCAGTGTTAATGATGTATTTTGTGGTGTAATCACATAATTATTCCAGCTGTTAAAGATTTTCTACTCATGGTACTAAGTAGCCCCTAATATCAATGTCAGAGAATACTGTATGTGGCAGATGTTTACTCATGATTTTTTAAAAAGATTCTTCATAATTGCATGTAGAAGCTTAAGATTTTGTTTTATCAAACTCTGACAGATGTATGAAATGACTTTGTTGCAAACTGCACACATCTGAGAAGGTTGAAAAATATTTTTGAATATTCTCTCCATTCACAATATTGTTTTGTGGAACAAATTAACATATTCCTACATTGTGAAATACATTTTCATGAAGACAAGCCTTTGGAGTTTTGTAACCTGAGAAGTTTACAATTTTTAAAAAAGAGAAAGTGAATGTACAGTGGACAAAGGGTTAATGGATTACCTTAATCAATGTTTCTATACAGATATGTAATTCCTATAGGTAGGTTTTGAACAGAAAGGATATAGATATCGTGATTCAGCTTTGCAGACACCTTTGTAAAGATTTTTTTCAGCACATACAGCTGGGGCAAATTTTGTCCTGCTTCCAGCACAATAGAGAACCCAATCATTGATTGCTTTTCTTCATCTGTACTTTTACTCTCTTCATCCATTGAAGTCCAAAAGAATCCACCAACTCATTAAAAGTCATCAGTGACACTTTTGTACTATGCCAGGCCTATGCTTTTCAGATGCCACTCTTGGAAGCAATTTGTAAGGGAGAAACCTCAGTATTCATGCAGAAATGATATTAATAAAATTATATAATTTTAAAAACCATTAGGTCATGATAAACGTGTTTGAATCTTTGCTGACTTTAAAGACATAGCTATGGTATACCAGGTTGCTTTAAAAAATAGCAGTACCTGTGTATGTTTTTAGTTAGGTATTATGTTATAAAAATGTTTAGGCTGGTTAAAAAAATTTCAGGCATCTTCTATTTCTGTCTCCAAAGGACAAGCAAATGTAAGGATGATAACCCCTCCTTTGCCGTAAAACCATGTTTATTACCCCTATGAATATTATACAAACTTAGAAAAGTGGTGTTTTAAAACTTATCTTGCTTTAATCTGTTTACTATTTTCTTTTGTACTATATTTAAAAGATTGGTTATTGAAATTTGTGTTTTGTACAAAATATGTAATAGAAGTTGAAGTGCTATAACATATAGATTATAACCCAAAGGACCATGGGTCAAGAAACAAACCTCTAAGAGTGTTTTATCTAGACCATACGAGTTGGTACCAATGTAATCCTTATATCAAGAAACAAAGAATATAAACCATTCATGTTTTAGGAAAAGACCTGATAGTGAAGAGGAATGCACAGCATTAAATATAATGGTACAGTGGATTTTTCACTTCTCCCCTCCACCCTCACCCCCAAAAAAACCTTCTAAGTAAACTTGCATAGAGAATAATAGAAATATACTTGTTAAGATAAATATTATAATTATCTAAAACTTCATTCAGAAAAGCTTCGGGGGGGGGAGGACACAACATGTGAATATGGAAATGTTTCAGACCTTTTGCTTATTTTTCAGCGTTGAAATGGCAAACACCTTTGTGAAATCATACCTTTAAATATGTTAGCTAAATGTAAATATCTTAATATAATTTTCCAATATCATTACTACATAAATAGTAAAATGCTTTATGCACCTGAATGGAATTGAATGACCTTGTTAAAATAATTACTAATGTAAGAAGCCATTTAAGTACAGAATATTTATATTGATGGGGAATTAATAGTGCTCAAAGAATTCCCTCAGCCAACTGAGGAAGACTAGAATCATCAAAATTGGTATCAACAACTTCTTTAATAACTATTTCAGCTAAAAACTAAGAGTTATTTAATTTAAAAAAAACTGAGAAATAAAAACATTTTATATAAAAAAACAGAAGTTTTTGAAAATAGAATTTCATTTCCTGTTGCACTCTAAAACAAATTGAAGGAATATTTCAGAAAATGAATTGAACTGAATAAAAAGAAAAAGTTAACCTTTTCAAGTTAGAGTTTATCTAGTATTTTTCTGCCACAAGAAGATCAAAGGCATTTAGTAATATTGCATGTTCATTAAAACAGACTAGATATTCAGAAGATAGTGTCACCCATGCCAATCCCCAAAAGATGGTGTCACCTAAGACAATGAAAAGATAACAGCAACCAATTTTGAACTAGACAAGCCTACAAGAGGTGTGTTTTCCCATAATTTAATGGAAAGAAGGAGAAGAATATTAAAAACTGAAGTGAGCACCACCAAGTACATGCACACATTCTGCTACTCTGTTTAAACAGCATGCACTCCTCCATTTATCCTGGCCATCTCAACAAGCAAGCTGCCATGACATTTAAAAAACCTGACTCAAGAAACCAACCCAAAGAAAATCTCCCAAAGACTTCAGCATGGATTGGTGAGAAGAAATTAATTTAGGTAGTACCAAGAGATTAGATTTAAAAACACTTGTAATAATTTTATTGGGATATGGAAATGCTGTTGTAATTTAAATATGAACAATTTCTCCTGTTAATTACCAAACGTTTTAGACCATGTATTCCTGGAGAGGAGATGGGCTAAACATTGGTAAACAAAGAAAAGTGGTACTTATTTGGATATAAGATTCTTAATATTTGTAATTAGCCAGTCTTAAAACAGTGCCTTAAATAGCTTGTTTTAACTGCCGGTAACTGTTTTAAAGATTTGATTTTATAGGATTTAGTTAAGGCTACTTACTTTGTCAAATTATAAACCGGTTGGTTATTAATAACAACCAACAGGATCCACCTGCCTTTAAACACTTTTATACAACTATAAACAGCTTAGTTATCTAATAAGACACTAAGACTGAATTCACAATAAATTTGCAAAACAATATTCTTTGTCCTTAACATACGAAATGAAGGACACCCCAAAGGCGGTTCACTCTGAAGGGGGTAATCTCTGTTAAGAACTTGTCACTAAGAGGAATACACAAGAGATTGCAATGTAAGTGACTACTTCATTTGTGTTCTGCTATTTATGTTGTTTTGTTTGAATTTTTCTTTTCCTTTCTTTAACGATAAAATAGCCATTGTTAATAATTGTGATTATTTTGCTTGGTCTTAATCCTATTGTCCCCTAAAATAAGTACAAGAACCCCAGTGACTAAAACAGTGGGAGTCACACCCCTGAGTAGGTAGTAAGAGAAAAAAAATTAGTAAGAGCTGGCCTAAATTTATTGTTTCTATAAACTACATAACTGTAGTAACTTTAAAATTCCCTTTTTTCTACAGGAGCCCCAGGTTGGGCTGTTGCTGGTATACACTTGCATCACAAAAAGGGAAAGCACTTAAGACGTTGACACCTCACTTTGATTGTCTGGCTATGCCAAAAGAATGATAGGAGACATTAGATATGGGTTTAATCAGGCTGCAACTTTATTATTAGACAGATGTCTGGGACTAACCCGGCGGATAAAATGTGTGCAGTGCAGGTGCAAAATTTATGTCCCTCCAGTAGATTCACTGCCGGGACCTTACCAATTCCAGCCAATTTTGGGGACGGGGGTCTTTCACCAGCTTCCCTGACTTTTCATCCAGGTCCCTCCAGCAATTTTCTTGTTGGGACCTTACTGACCACGCCTCCTCATAGGAGGGGTTAAGGTGGACTATAATGATGGGAGGGGTGGCTCCCTGCTGTACCAATCGTAGGAGTCCCCAACTGCCCCTGGCTTGCTCAATTACCAAGCACCTTTCCTTAATTCCTTTTCCAATCCATTTTTCCATTCTTTTGCACCTTAATTTATGGAGTACCTGCGCTGAACATCCACCACAAGGAGGAGTCAGCCATTAGCTTGACTGCCTCCTCCCCACACCCAGATGGGTTCCCAGATATCTCCAAATGGTCTTTTGCCTAGCAGCCCTACTGGGGATAAAAGACCCATTGTCCCATATGCGATCGTTGAAAGGCACTAGCAACTGCATTGTCCTTGACCCGGTACTGCAACAACCTCCCTCCATGGAGGGCTGCATAAGCGACCCATTCTCTGGATCCTTGAATTGACAAGACTCCTTAAAAGAAAAAGAAATAAACAATTTGTAAGCTGGAGCCAAAAATCTCCATTCCACCGACCACATCACATTCTGAGGTTCCAGAGAGCCCACGGCATGTGCTGGGATTCACTGCTATGCCCTGTTGCAAGCTCACAAAATCTGTGAAACTGGAAATGAGACAAGTCATCTTCTATGCCATTATCCATGCCTGGCACATGCTTGGAAGAAAAACAGATGTTGAAGGTTAAGCACTGTAGAACAAACATCCTTACCAAATTCATAACCCTGTGCAATCTGGAAGTTTGGCGACTGATAACCTGTACCACTGCCATGTTGTTGCACCAGAAGCAAGTTTTTGTTTATCATCTTAAATGATCTGGAGGATGGGGTGGACTGCACCCTCAGCAAGTTTGCAGATGACACTAAACTGGGAGGAGAGGTAGAAATGCTGGAGGGTAGGGATAGGATACAGAGGGACCTAGACAAATTGGAGGATTGGGCCAAAAGAAATCTGATGAGGTTCAACAAGAGTCCTGCACTTAGGATGGAAGAATCCCATGCACGGCTACAGACTAGGGACCGAAAGGCTAGGCAGCAGTTCTGCAGAAAAGGACCTAGGGGTTACAGTGGACGAGAAGCTGGATATGAGTCAACAGTGTGCCCTGGCCAATGGCATTTTGGGATGTATAAGTAGGGGCATTGCCAGCAGATCGAAGGATGTGATTCGTTCCCCTCTATTTGACATTGGTGAAGCCTCATCTGGAGTACTGTGTCCAGTTTTGGGCCCCACACTACAAGAAGGATGTGGAAAAATTGGAAAGAGTCCAGCGGAGGGCAGCAAAAATTATTAGGGGACTGGAACACATGAGTTATGAGAAGAGACTGAGGGAACTGGAGATGTTTAGTCTACAGAAGAGAAGAATGAGGGGGGATTTGATAGCTGCTTTCAACTACCTGAAAGGGGGTTCCAAAGAGGATGGCTCTGGACTGTTCTCAGTGGTAGCAGATGACAGAACAAGGAGTAATGGTTTCAAGTTGCAGTGGGGGAGATTTAGGTTGGATATGAGGAAAAACTTTTTCACTAGGAGGGTGGTGAAACACTAGAATGCGTTACCTAGGGAGGTGATGGAATCTTCTTCCTTAGAAGTTTTTAAGGTCAGGCTTGACAAAGCCCTGGCTGGGATGATTTAATTGGGGATTGGTCCTGCTTTGAGCAGGGGGTTGGGCTAGATGACCTCCTGAGGTCTCTTCCAACCCTGATATTCTATGATTCTATGATAAGCAGACCCTTATATTAGCCAGCTCCAATCCCCAAATGACCTCCGCAACTAAAATGGGAAAAATTCCAAGAAGGTTATGTCACACACAACCCTGTTTTGTATCCAGGTGGTGGGACATTTTGTGCATACCATTTGCGTTGATAAAAAAACAAAAAACCTGCACCACCTGCCGCATATGAGTGGATTTTTAACCCCCTTTGTAATAACCATTGTTCCCTTCACAATGATACCCCATTAAGTTGACTCAGAAAACTTTTCCACACCGTCAAGTGTTCCTTCATATGTCTAGTAACTGGTATGTAATGGTGTGGCCTGGTTATGCCGGCTGTTGCCACTGCCCACCGGGCACAAAACGGGGCAACAACCCTGCTAGCAAAATTCAGGTGACCCAGAATAGATTGCAGTTCTTCTAGTCTGATTTTGGGGGGGTAGGGGGGGCAGTGCTCTCTGGAGCAACCCGAATAGCTCCTGAAGTTTATCCTGAGGGAGCCGTGATATGCCCTCCCTGGTGTTTGGTCTCCATTCCAGCCCCTGGTCTCCATTGGGACTGCCCTACACTGCAGCTGCTGCCTCTGTTTGTCCCCTTTCCATCAAAGGTACAGGCACCTGTGGCACCTAAGCAGCAACCTGCTCACAGCCAAAAAAAATAAAATAAAATTGCAGCCTCATCCATCCACTCGCAGCAGGGCTAGTACATGAAACAGTTAAATTCCCTCCCCACCCCGCCCTACCAAAGCACGTTGATTGTTTCAGAAGCTCACTAGCCTCTCTTGCAATTTCACCCTCCCTGATGGCAGTTTGCACCCTGCCTATGGGTGGAAGTACCTGGGGCAGGGAGATGCTAGTTCCCCTTCTTCCCATTGTCCCCTTTCTGTGTAATTTGCCTTTGCCTGCCCTTCCCTGTTTTCCTGAGCTCACCCTTTTCCATGGCCTTGGAGCCCTGCTGATTCCTAATCCTGTTTGCTGCTTTTCTGGAGCCATGCTGCTTCCCATGCTGGCTTCCATGCGGTCCCTCAGCAAGTGATGAACAGGAGCCTGGGTGCCTGCTCCCCAGCCTGTTCCAGTTTACCTTTTTAAACCCCTCATTCCTAGGTGCAAAAAGAAAAGGAGTACTTGTGCCACCTTAGAGACTAACCAATTTATTAGAGCATAAGCTTTCGTGAGCTACAGCTCACTTCCTCAGATGCATATCGTGGAAACTGCAGCAGGCTTTATATATACACAGAGAATATGAAACAATACCTATTCCCACCCCACTGTCCTGCTGGTAATAGCTTATCTAAAGTGATCATCAGGTGGGCCATTTCCAGCACAAATCCAGGTTTTCTCACCCTCCACCCCCCCACACAAATTCACTCTCCTGCTGGTGATAGCCCATCCAAAGTGACAACTCTTTACACAATGTGCATGACAATCAAGTTGGGCTATTTCCTGCACAAATCCAGGTTTTCTCACATCCCCCCCACCCCCATACACACTCAAACTCACTCTCCTGCTGGTAATAGCTCATCCAAACTGACCACTCTTCAAGTTAAAATCCAAGTTAAACCAGAACATCTGGGGGGGGAGGGGGGTAGGAAAAAACAAGAGGAAACAGGCTACCTTGCATAATGACTTAGCCACTCCAAGTCTCTATTTAAGCCTAAATTAATAGTATCCAATTTGCAAATGAATTCCAATTCAGCAGTTTCTCGCTGGAGTCTGGATTTGAAGTTTTTTTGTTTTAAGATAGCGACCTTCATGTCTGTGATCGCGTGACCAGAGAGATTGAAGTGTTCTCCGACTGGTTTATGAATGTTACAATTCTTGACATCTGATTTGTGTCCATTTATTCTTTTACGTAGAGACTGTCCAGTTTGACCAATGTACATGGCAGAGGGGCATTGCTGGCACATGATGGCATATATCACATTGGTGGATGTGCAGGTGAACGAGCCTCTGATAGTGTGGCTGATGTTATTAGGCCCTGTGATGGTGTCCCCTGAATAGATATGTGGGCACAATTGGCAACGGGCTTTGTTGCAAGGATAAGTTCCTGGGTTAGTGGTTCTGTTGTGTGGTATGTGGTTGTTGGTGAGTATTTGCTTCAGGTTGCGGGGCTGTCTGTAGGCAAGGACTGGCCTGTCTCCCAAGATTTGTGAGAGTGTTGGGTCATCCTTTAGGATAGGTTGTAGATCCTTAATAATGCGTTGGAGGGGTTTTAGTTGGGGGCTGAAGGTGACGGCTAGTGGTGTTCTGTTATTTTCTTTGTTAGGCCTGTCCTGTAGTAGGTAACTTCTGGGAACTCTTCTGGCTCTATCAATCTGTTTCTTTACTTCTGCAGGTGGGTATTGTAGTTGTAAGAAAGCTTGAAAGAGATCTTGTAGGTGTTTGTCTCTGTCTGAGGGGTTGGAGCAAATGCGGTTGTATCACAGAGCTTGGCTGTAGACGATGGATCGTGTGGTGTGGTCAGGGTGAAAGCTGGAGGCATGCAGGTAGGAATAGCGGTCAGTAGGTTTCCGGTATAGGGTGGTGTTTATGTGACCATTGTTTATTAGCACTGTAGTGTCCAGGAAGTGGATCTCTTGTGTGGACTGGACCAGGCTGAGGTTGGTGGTGGGATGGAAATTGTTGAAATCATGGAGGAATTCCTCAAGGGCTTCTTTTCCATGGGTCTAGATGATGAAGATGTCATCAATATAGCGCAAGTAGAGTAGGGGCTTTAGGGGACGAGAGCTGAGGAAGTGTTGTTCTAAATCAGCGATAAAAATGTTGGCATACTGTGGGGCCATGCGGGTACCCATAGCAGTGCCGCTGATCTGAAGGTATACATTGTCCCCAAATGTGAAGTAGTTATGGGTAAGGACAAAGTCACAAAGTTCAGCCACCAGGTTAGCCGTGACATTATCGGGGATAGTGTTCTTGACGGCTTGTAGTCCATCTTTGTGTGGAATGTTGGTGTAGAGGGCTTCTACATCCATAGTGGCCAGGATGGTGTTATCAGGAAGATCACCGATGGATTGAAGTTTCCTCAGGAAGTCAGTGGTGTCTCGAAGGTAGCTGGGAGCGCTGGTAGCGTAGGGCCTGAGGAGGGAGTCTACATAGCCAGACAATCCTGCTGTCAGGGTGCCAATGCCTGAGATGATGGGGCGCCCAGGATTTCCAGGTTTATGGATCTTGGGTAGTAGATAGAATATCCCAGGTCGGGGTTCCAGGGGTGTGTCTGTGCGGATTTGATCTTGTGCTTTTTCAGGAAGTTTCTTGAGCAAATGCTGTAGTTGCTTTTGGTAACTCTCAGTGGGATCAGAGGGTAATGGCTTGTAGAAACTCGTGTTGGAGAGCTGCCGAGCAGCCTCTTGTTCATATTCCGACCTATTCATGATGACAACATGAATTATGATGAATTATGATGTCAGAGTTGTTTCTGAGGCTGTGAAATTGTGGAAAAGCAGCATCACTTGCCCCATAACCTCAGCCATGCGGAACGCAATGCCATCCACAGCCTCAGAAACAACTCTGACATCATAATCAAAAAGGCTGACAAAGGAGGTGCTGTTGTCATCATGAATAGGTCGGAATATGAACAAGAGGCTGCTCGGCAGCTCTCCAACATCATCATCATCTGGACCCATGGAAAAGAAGCCCTTGAGGAATTCCACCATGTTTTCAACAATTTCCATCCCACCACCAACCTCAGCCTGGTCCAGTCCACACAAGAGATCCACTTCCTGGACACTACAGTGCTAATAAACAATGGTCACATAAACACCACCCTATACCGGAAACCTACTGACCGCTATTCCTACCTGCATGCCTCCAGCTTTCACCCTGACCACACCACACGATCCATCGTCTACAGCCAAGCTCTGCGATACAACCGCATTTGCTCCAACCCCTCAGACAGAGACAAACACCTACAAGATCTCTGTCAAGCTTTCTTACAACTACAATACCCACCTGCAGAAGTAAAGAAACAGATTGATAGAGCCAGAAGAGTTCCCAGAAGTTACCTACTACAGGACAGGCCTAACAAAGAAAATAACAGAACGCCACTAGCCGTCACCTTCAGCCCCCAACTAAAACCCCTCCAACGCATTATTAAGGATCTACAACCTATCCTAAAGGATGACCCAACACTCTCACAAATCTTGGGAGACAGGCCAGTCCTTGTCTACAGACAGCCCCACAACCTGAAGCAAATACTCACCAACAACCACATACCACACAACAGAACCACTAACCCAGGAACTTATCCTTGCAACAAAGCCCGTTGCCAATTGTGCCCACATATCTATTCAGGGGACACCATCACAGGGCCTAATAACATCAGCCACACTATCAGAGGCTCGTTCACCTGCACATCCACCAATGTGATATATGCCATCATGTGCCAGCAATGCCCCTCTGCCATGTACATTGGTCAAACTGGACAGTCTCTACGTAAAAGAATAAATGGACACAAATCAGATGTCAAGAATTATAACATTCATAAACCAGTCGGAGAACACTTCAATCTCTCTGGTCACGCGATCACAGACATGAAGGTCGCTATCTTAAAACAAAAAAACTTCAAATCCAGACTCCAGCGAGAAACTGCTGAATTGGAATTCATTTGCAAATTGGATACTATTAATTTAGGCTTAAATAGAGACTTGGAGTGGCTAAGTCATTATGCAAGGTAGCCTGTTTCCTCTTGTTTTTTCCTCCCCCCCTCCCCCCCAGATGTTCTGGTTTAACTTGGATTTTAACTTGAAGAGTGGTCAGTTTGGATGAGCTATTACCAGCAGGAGAGTGAGTTTGAGTGTGTATGGGGGTGGGGGGGATGTGAGAAAACCTGGATTTGTGCAGGAAATAGCCCAACTTGATTGTCATGCACATTGTGTAAAGAGTTGTCACTTTGGATGGGCTATCACCAGCAGGAGAGTGAATTTGTGTGGGGGGGTGGAGGGTGAGAAAACCTGGATTTGTGCTGGAAATGGCCCACCTGATGATCACTTTAGATAAGCTATTACCAGCAGGACAGTGGGGTGGGAATAGGTATTGTTTCATATTCTCTGTGTATATATAAAGCCTGCTGCAGTTTCCACGATATGCATCTGAGGAAGTGAGCTGTAGCTCACGAAAGCTTATGCTCTAATAAATTGGTTAGTCTCTAAGGTGCCACAAGTACTCCTTTTCTTTTTGCGAATACAGACTAACACGGCTGTTACTCTGAAACCTGTCATTCCTAGGTGGTGAGTCATGCACCTCACTGACTGTTCTTTCAGCAGTTTTACCTCTCCCCTCCTCCCCCGAGCCAGAAAGCATTGCCTTCTTCTCCCAGCCAACCAGCCACCAGCCAGCCAAACTTCTCCCGGCTTAAGTGCAGGGCGGCAAGGCTCAATCTCAGAAGCAATAGTACCTTCGAGCTTCTTGTTTCTTCTGTTTTTAATCAACCTTTATCAATGGCTTTGTACTTTGCCTTTTAAAAATATTTAAAAGATATAAAGAAACTCATTGTTTATAAGTTTATATATTTTTTATATCTTTGCCATTTCTGCCACAATATTATGTAGTACTCAGAAATCAGCGTAGTAAAGATCATGTTAAAGTTGTTCAGATTTTTAAAGTGTGCGCACACACACACAAAAGTAATCAAATTCAAGTGTATGGTTCATTTAACTCTTTCCCATATGTAATATTTTTTTTCCTGTATGTAACTGTAATTTTAATGACTTAGAACCAAATTTTCACTGAAGCCAATAATGGGAGAGGGGTTTGTGTGTGTTTGTGTTCATGTGCACAAACACCTAGAGCTAACGCTGCAATGAAGACAAGATATTAGTTGTGCTGCCAGCTTTGTTGTGGTCCCCCATTGACCTTATTTTATTTCCCATTTAATTTTTTATGTTCAATTGAGTATACGAGTACCACTAAATTGCATTCATTTTATTATTAATAATAAATATTTAGTAGTTCTCTAGCGTCTTCTTTACAAGGATCTCCAAGTGTTGAAACATGAATGAAGCAACACTCCACTGCAGTAGTATATATTCTGCCAATTTTATAAATGGGAGTTTGAAGCAGAGAGAGACTGATTTGCCAAAGAGTATGCTGTAAGTCAGTGGCAAAAATGGAATTAAACCTAGATTGCTAGACTTCTAATCAAATGGTGTAACCATTAGCCTGTTACTCTTTCCCTCCATGTTTGATATATCCAAACTACTGTATCCCTCCTTTCTTCTTCGCTGTGATTAGTTTGCCAGAAAATGTATTTGTATTTTTAATACTTTTAAGTTTTAATTCTTGATAGCTTCCATCTACTCCTGACTAGAGATAAGCTTTAACTATGGTCGCCAGAGGCAAAAGCTCCATATTGACTTGCTATCAGAGTTTACTGCTTAAACCTCTTTTATTGGTCAGATAGTCTCACTGAATCTCAACACTTCAAAATTCGTGAAATTTTAGGTTTGGATTTGGAATTTGAAGCCCTGAGCTCAAGAGCATTTGGATCTGGAATATTGGTTGAGGATATTTTAAAGACAGGAAGTTAGGATGCTTATGTGTATTTGGTATTCAAGATCAGGTTCAGGACCATCTATACTAATGGGCAGCTCCTAATTGTCTTAGCTTAAGAGCTCTGTTGAGACGATACTGCAGATAATATACTGCCATACCTAAGGATGTCCAATAATGTCTGAAAATATTTTAATTTTCTCTATGGATAAACTCAAATAAATATGGAATTTGAAACACTCTGTTAATAACAGCGTCCCATGTAGGCATTTGAGAGGAAAGTTAATTTGATTCAAAAGAGTTGTAGATCTGCTGAGAACTACCAGTTAGAATTACTACAGTATTCTACTCAATATCTTCATTGTCTCAAATTAAGACTAGAAAAAGCAATTAATTTGTTTTGTGTTCTGACTCTTATCCCATAGCACTGAACAAACTACATCAGGAATCATTTCATTCCTGAAACAGTCACCTCTCCAAAGGTAGGTGACATTTAGGACAACTAGTACACAACACATATCATAGTGGTTAGAGGTAATACATTTGGCCAAGGATACCAGGACAAACTTTTACTTACTCGTAAAAAAAGTATCCTGAGCTCTTTAACATATATGCAGAGCAGGGAGTGGAGCAAAACAGCAACAATTCAAACTTGTCTTTTGTAAAGGTGTCATCCACAGTCAGTAAACTCTATAGAAGTTAGACAAGTATTTTCAAATCAATCTACTAATGAGCATTCTGAATGGTAGATCAGACTCATAATGGTATTATATCATTTGCCTAAGACATACAGGCAAATATCTGATTAATTTTTCTTTCCAATGTTTAGAAAACAAGCCAAGGCATCAGACAAATATGAATCAAATTCCACTTTGCTGAAAGTGGTGTAACTCCTAATTAAGTAGTGTAACTCCTCCCCTCCACCCTTATGCTAGGACTAAATTTGATACAGTACATTGAGGAGAATCTTTTTTCCTCCTATATCACTGACATTGCCGAATCCCCAGTCACACTTTCCAGAGGTAGAATTATCAAAGAAAATGAGCTATTAGAACTGACTTTGTTTTACAAATCTTCCTTAAATGAACTTCATGGACCATAACAAGACAGACTCTTTTTTTGTTTGTACTTTGCTTACAAATGTAAAGCAATAAGCAGATTTAATACACATGCATATTAAAGTATCTAGAATAAATGTCAACACATTTAAAATATACTCAGAAAAAAATCTGTCTTCATTGATGTTACAGCAGATGGGTTTCTGGAAAAGATAAGAAGAGCTCAGTTGGAGGTAGACCAGAGGCTATTTCTGTCATCCTTGTTAGAGGGACAGATGATGCCACAGAAACTTTTTAACTAAAATTCACTTAGCCTTGAGTGATGTTTAGCAGAAATCAATTTAGAGTTCAAATGAGTTGAATGCATTTCATGTATGTTTTCAAGGTTGGAATTTCAGCTCTTCATTTTACATTGTGAATTTTCTATTAGTGTATTTATAGTTGAGCAGCAAGGGATTTAACGCTTGTGTTGTTAAATATTGACCCATGTACAAGTGTTTACCAGCACAAATTTAAGTGTACAAACATGATATTTAGACACATTGTTAGTCTGAAGGAAAAGTTATTCAGAAACCAAACATATTTTATCCCTTCTCCCTCATAAAGTTCTTCAGATTTGCTAAGCTCATGAGCCTAGAGTTATGTTTGATATTAATAAAAAAGTTAAAAATAGGAAAAAAAAAAGGAAAGCAAGATAAAGGATGGAAGCTTCTTAAATTTGCTGCGGCCTGTCTCCATCAATTTTATGTATTTAGGTCATTTGTGTATAATAGTTAATAATAGAAAACACCTATTAAATCATTGATTTCATTCTGTGAAAAGGAAGAATATAGTTCTGTAGTAGAGGACACAGCAGATAAACTGATATTACACTAAACTTGCCGACATTTGGGATTATTATAGGGCTTCACTCTTTGGTGACCACACGTCCCTTTTTCCTACTGCATTATGTATTATTATTATTCAATGCCTGTGTTCAAGAACGAGGTTTGCAGGGGTGAAAAAACAGAGAAGGAGTTATTAACATGCATTAATGCCAAAAAATGGGTGCCACAGATGCAGTAGGTTAAAACTAGTGAAATGCTGACACACACAAACACATCCTCCCATCGTCCCTCTTTATGTAGACCTTGGCCTAAATCTTGAAATAATGAGAAAAAAAGATTTTTTAACAACTTTTTCTTTCCCATCAAGTGATCTCTTTTTCAGGTGCACAAATGTGACTAGGGCTGTGAATATTTGTTTGACGTTTTAAATAAATTTACTTTGACTGTGCTCATGCCCATTTCTCTTTTATTTACTTTGCACATATTTTAGTGAAAACAGTTACAAGTCAAATCATTCACCTAAACAGTGAATTTTAAGCCAGGGAAAACAAATCCGGAATCGTGAATATTTAGAAATCTGTAAGAGTTATGCTTATTCAGGTGAGGCACAAAAAACATCATATAACTATAATTCTTGACCTTCAAACCTGTCCACGTGTGATGAAAGCAGTTAAAATGTGTGACAAATGATCAAAATGTGGAACCCCTTTTATGTTCCACCATAGTTGACCGGTTATAATGGTTTCTAGTCCTTTAAAACAGGTTTTATACTATTTTTTCCACTCCTAATTAATCTGTTTTTCTTAAAGGAAACTGCAAGTGTTTCACCGTAAGGACACCCTACTTGAGGAGTCAGCAACAGGTTTGAATCAGACCTTTAGATCTCCAGCACCAACCTCTACAACTTGAAATAAAGGAGTGTGGACTTACAGGGCATGATTGACACTTTGCCAGTGTGCTATAGAACTATTAGCTAGATAGCAATAGAGTGCTGGCATTCAGGATTCTTGAGTTATGTTCTTGGCTCTGAGAAAAGAGTGCAATCTAATGGTTAAAGCAAGATTTGGCATAACAGGCCTAAAAGGGAGCATGGTGCTGAGTTGGTAAGATTTCAGTCTGTCATATTAAAGACCTGAGTTCTAGTATCAACTCTGCCACAAATGACCTTGTGCAATATCTTGGTTAATTTATTTGTAAATTGTCAGGAGAGATAATAGTTGATTGTCTCCTACAATAAGCTTTGCTCACTAATAAGGGCTACAAAGTGCACAGAAACATATACTGTAATGAGCTGAAGAACTGAGATTTGAACTTGTTGTCTCCTGAGTCCCAGCTCAGCATACCTTTCCCTAGGCTCATATCCATGGAATACCACTTGATTTGATGAGGCAGTGGAACAAGCAGCCTGACAAAGCCATGGATGGGATGATTTAGTTGGTGTCGGTCTTGCTTTGAGCAGGGGGTTGGACTAGATGACCTCCTGAGGTCTCTTCCAACCCTAATCTTCTATGATTCAGCTAAAATGTGGTTAGGCTCATGCAATCTGGTATTTGTCAGAGCTCTGCATGTGACCCATGTGTTCTCTCAAAGCTACTTGAATTTCAGATGCTTATAATGAAGTGCTGTGAACCAAGAAATTATTTTAACAATTTTTATAACAAATGTTTTTGAGAAGATTGAGCTTTGATTAGAAACAATTTTCAATCAGGAAAGACAAAAATCACTGAAAATAAATCCAACAATATTTCTTCACCTGGCTGTTAATGTGGCCTTTCATGGGCCGCAGTGTTAACCTAGTAACCAAGAAGGTGACCCATCACTGTTTTCCAGTTGGTGATCTGCCAAGGCAGTGGCATGACTGACACCAGGTTTCAGGTTTCCATTGCTCCTCCCCATCACTTTAGCTAGGAGCCAATGCAGGAGAAGATTACCTGTGATGTGACCAAGATGCACCCTTTACCATCTGTCCCTTTGATTACCCAGACAGTGCAGAAGTACTTGATAAGACAAAACTTTGGCTGATACTGATTAATGTAAAATTCACCATCAATAAAGCTGGCAAACATTATAATTTTATTGTGAATGAGGCACTTCATCCTGCTGGTTCCATGGTTCCATGTGAGCCTAAGGAATATAATGGGGGGAAATGCTTTGTACATCTGACTTTCAGATCTAAGAGGTGTTTCATTTCAAGCCTCAGTTTTTTTCAAGTGCATCCACTTGGTTTGTGAGCTCCAGGATAAAGCTGCTTTGGGGATCTGGAGGTTCTATGTGCCACTCCACTGCTCCAAAGCAGTGTTTCTCAACCTGCTGCCCAATTAGCACACAGCTGTGGCCCAGCTGTGTGCTAAAAAAAATTCAAAGTTTGCCACTCCCGGGTCCTAGCTGAGGGGGAGAGATGGCACCATGGAGCCTTGCTGGAGCACTCCCTGTCTGCAGGGAAGGCAAAGCTGCCCTCTGTGGGGGGGGAGGAGCTCCCACGCTTCAGGGACATGCTGTAGGGGTGCCAGGGAAGAGGGAGGAGCCAGGTCATCAACCCACACCAGCCTCGGGCGTAGTTGGGAACTACTCCCCAACCCTGATTTCTGTGAGCACTGAGCCTGGCTTACTCTGCTTAGCCTAGGAAGTGAGGTTCTGTCCTTCCCACACTGCGGCAACTTACTCGGCGCCTCTCCCAAGCTGAGCTGGCAGCTCCAAGACACTGCCTCCTGGATCCTAGTGCCCATCAGCATCCTCTTCTACCTGTGCTGGGTCCTGTTTCTCTACAATGGTGAGTACCCATGTGGGAGCAGGGTGAGGCAGTGGGGAAGGAAGAGGGATGGGATAAGATGGGGAAGAGAAGGGGATGAGGGAATGGGGCTGGAGGCAGGGGGAACAGGAGACAGTGTGGAGAGAAAAGGGCATGGGGCAGAGGGAAGAGAAAGGGGGAGGGGATGGGGTAGAGGTGTGAGAGGAGAGGAAAGGGGATGGAGGTTGTGGCAGGGGGAAGAGAAGGACATGACTGCGAGTGCCACCACTGTGGAAGCATTGCCTCTTCACTTCTGGGTGTCCACAGTAATGGGGCAGGAACATGTCCACTAACTAGCCACAGCTACGTGTCACCTCTGGTGGGGATAAGCATGCTCCAGGCTGCAGCACGCCCTGGACAGCCTGCAGCAGATAGGACCACCTGCCCATCCCCCACTGGCTGTGTCCGGACCCAGAGCTCACAACCAGAGCAGGAGGCTGCTCTATAAGTCCCGTCTCTGGGGGAAGAGCTGGTGCAGGTGGGAAATTTATTCCATGGGTGGCTTCCCAGCTAGGGTACTCCATGGCTCAGTGGGTGGGATCACCCCTGCTCCTGACTGTCTGGGAGCAGGCGTTGAGGGACATGTGCCTGACTGGGCAGCCGCAGTAGGCAAGGTGGTATATACATTGCATCGATGAGGCCCACATAACACATAGAGAACTGCATATGCAGCTCACAATGGTAAATAGGTTGAGAACCACTGGGATTCTAATCAGAATATTGTGATATTGACCTGTGACCTGAGAACCCTCATATTTAGCATCGGCTTAATATGCCTGATGGTTAGGCTTTGAAGGATTACTTTTTTTACTGGTAAATGTCAGTAAATGTGATTTCACTGTACACACACAAACTGATAAGAAAAAAATTCCATCAATAATAACTGAATTTTACAGATACGCAAAGTAAGAAAAGTGCTGCTTGAGAAAATATTAGAGCTTCATTTAAGGATATTTACTTTGTATGTTTTGGCATATGCTGACAATTGTTTTTGAATTATTATAAAGCTTTGAGGTTATAAAGATAACTTTTTGAATCTCAACTTCTGTTATTAAATACTTGTCTGATCCCCCCACGCCCATAATTTCCCACAAATGTGAAAATTTAAATTGATAAAAATAAAAAAATGCTTAATATAAGCATTGATATTATCCATCAACAATTATTAAAAAAAAAACCAAATTCTGCCAACTGTATTAATGGTTTCTAACTCTACTCACAAAAGTGGATACACCCTAGATTTTGATCTTTGTCCTGGGGATGATAATTGGAGATATAGTGAACATACTTCTGTGATGGTGTGATTGCTTTCTGCAGGCAAAGGTCAGGGTCTTTTCTCTTTCCTGGACTAGTAATGATGATCTGCTCTTACCAATGAATTTCTGATGGATTCTGGAACTCTTACTGAGTTAATTACAATCTTGGGGGTTTTAATAAACTACTCTCTGCTTCTGTTTTCTCCAGAAGCACCAATGGCTGTAAATATATTTGCAACTTCATCTGGCCATGAGTTTGTGTCCTTTCCTCTGGGATGCACACCTTAATTAGTTACCTATGTTTTTGTCACTTTATAGTTAAATAAGTACATTGTGCTGTAACTAGGTTTACTCTTGAATGGTACTTAGAAACTTAGGATAGTGCAGAATACAAATCCCTATCTTTTAGGTAGAACAACTAGATGAGCCCATATTACCTTTGTATTCTGTTCTTTGCACTGGCTGATAGTTTGCTTCTAGGAACGATTCAAGATGCTGGCTACTGAGCCCTAACTGTTGGACGCTAGGGTATTATATAGACCCCCCACAGTCCCTGTGACAGCTGAATTTGGAAGTAACACCGGTTATCTGTCCCAAGGGTGGAGTTGTTGCGAACTCCAGGATAGGCAGTAGCTCTGGTATTCACTCCCAGTCCCAACAGAAATATATCTGTGCCTAAGCACTTTTACAGCACTAAGTAAGACACCTTCTTTACACAAGCTTTCTACTAACTGGAGGTTTTTGAATATTTTGGGCATTATGTTGACTGGTTGAGGATTCCCTACCTCTGATTGTTCTAGTTCATTGGCTGTAGTGGATTTGTTTGCAGTACATGGGTCTTTGTTTTGGGGAAATTGTCAGTTGCTCCTGGTCTAAACTGTCTGAATTGTACCCAGACATGATGGTGATGGGCACATATAAAATGTTTTATACTCCAGCGTGCCGCAGTATTTCAGGCTGACCAGGTGATCACTCTTCAAGTCAACCATGACCCCCCCCCCCCCCAAAAAAAAAAATGCTGTGCCAAAGGGTTGATGATTTGCTTTTGTTTCCAGGTGTAATGTGTCTTTTAAAATCAAATCCTAGTCTAAGCACACAGCCTCAGTGAGCAGACTCTAATGGAGAGCCAAAGTAATCCTTCATTCCAGACTGCATCACCATTTTGTAGCAGCTCCTACACTCTCAGGGTGTAGTAGTCCCCGTGTGACTCCAGAATTCTCACGCCATAGGACACACTGGGGTGCAGGTCAGTTAGGGTTACCATATGTCTGGGTGTTCCCAGACAAAGACTCTTTTTGAGGCGCTGTCCAGGGGAGATTTTTAAAATAACAGGAAATATCCTAGTTGTTTACAGAGTATGGAAGCTTCAGCGCAGAAAGAGCCTTGATTGGTCTCTCCCCTGAATCTGCAGCTGATTGGTCCACTCCCCTGCAAGCCACAGCTACTGGATCCCACCCACCCAGGTCAAGGCGTTCAGCCCTGGGAAGGGGTCCCACAGGGCGGCGCTGACTGGCAACTGTCGCTGCATCCTGGGCTTGCACCAGCCACCGTGACAGGGAGCGGTACTGCCCCCAGTGAGTACCCCTGCCACAGGTACCCCCTCCAGCACTCCCAACTGTACGATCCCTACAGGTCCCCCTCTCTTCCTCCCCCTCCTTTCCCCTCCCCAGCTTCTTCCCCTCCAGCAGTGTCCTTTTTTGGGGAACCTGAAATATGGTAACACAGTGGATCTTTGTAGTTGTAGATCCTTGTCTTCCCCAAGCCTCCTCTGTACTTGGTGACAATGACATTGCATGGGGTTCAAATCCCTTGTGTAGAGTCCCAGAATCTTGCCCTTTCCCGCCTATGCAGCACAGCCACATTAGTTCCCCTGTTGTCAGGATCCTTTGTGGCAAAGTGGAGAGAGTGGAACATTCAGGTTTTGTCTTGCACTTTCTTGTAGAGCACTCATTAAATTGTTCTTTAGAGGCTATTTTTTCTGGACGGTTGCCTAATGGTACTGTAAGTAGCAGCGGAAGTAGTGGTTGTGCAGTCATTTCACTTCAGCTTGGTTAATTAATCCTACACTTCAGCTTGGTTAATTAATCCTACAGAAGCAGCAGAGCCTGCATTAAACACACACAGATACACCCTAGACTTAATCGAACCTGAACAATCTGAGGTAAAATGGCTAATCTGAGGCTTTTCATGATCCAGAAGAATCCTAATTGTTTGCTGTTTGTGCCAGTAATGTGAATTTTGTTCCCATAGCTTTATGCCCCCTCTTTCTAAAAATAAGAATCAATCTAAATCTTCGTATTGCGGCAACTCACTGGGTTCCTATGCTTGCATGCACTTCAATCTCTCATTGGCTTTCAACATCATTTTAGCAGAAGTGGGAATTCAGTTTCATCATGTGAAGTGAGCCTGCTGGGTGAAGGGCATCAAACTAGTGGGTGTGATTGTTTTATTGGTTGGGAAGAACAGCTCCCTATTCCAGCTTTCTGCCTTATCAAGAATCAGTAATTGGTGCCTTACCTTAATTCATGAAGTGCTAGAGAGTCTTAGGTAGAAGGCTTTTAGAGCTCTGAAAAGCAACATTTGTTTAGTTTTCAAGGGACTTCTCTTGCATTACAAATCCTGAATGCAGACTTCCCAACTCCATTGTGTGGACACTGATGCTCCTCCTGCTGTGCCTTGCATCACTAACAGCTCAAACTTTCTAAACCAGTGGGTCACTAAATTGCATTTTCCCCTGTTTGTTTAAAAAATAATAATAAAAAATATCTTTATTTCCAGGACTTTTTACTTTCTCATTTGAGCTTCAGATATGAATTAATGTAATTGGTTTTGAATTTTTATGGCCAAATTCTGCTGTTACATTTTGTATATCCAGTAGTTATTCTGGCTTACACCAGCAAGGCAGAACAAAATTTGGCCCTTAATCTTCTTTCTGAAAGATTAGTTTTGTGGATTTGAAAACAGTGCATGCAGTGAAAGCATGAGGTCATTGGCTGGAACATTATGATTGTTGTTTCTAGCAAAGTCTCATAAAAATGTTAAATGCATTTCACATGCATCACCACTTAAAAGATTGTAAATTAATTGCATTGGAAAGCTGCTATGGATTTCATTCTTGATTGACAAAACATGTGGTCAAAAAATCAGGTGGTCTGGATGACAGTCTCTAAAATTGTTCCTGCAAATTTTGCACTAACAAACATTGAAACTGCAGACTTATATTAGAACATCCAAATGGATATTTGGCCTTGCAAATTGGAAGTTAGATATTGAACTCCCATTTGCATGAATACATACCTTGTACACGTATAAGTTATGTATATGTACACGTATGAGTTATGAACATGTAGAAGCCTGTGTGAACAAAAACGTGTGGGCACAATTTTGGAAGCTGGTTGTAGAGAAATAGCTCTTGGTGTCTAAGTTGGGATTATTATATGTTTTATCAATATCAAGTTATGATTATCAATAGGCTATTCTTTTCCACACATGAAAAATGTTGCTCCTTAGCTATAACACAGTGATCTTTGAACATCTATGGAAGGTTGTAATGACACACAAAGCTAATAAAATATGTTCACTGAACCATTAAAGGTGAAAAGCATCCCTTACGTTATCTAGGCCATCTCAAGCCAATACATGACACTTCCGGAATATTTTTCTACTGTTTTGTCTAGCCTAGCTTTAATTAAGCCTAATTTTTCATCTTTTCAATTTCATTCCATTTCTTCTTGTTATAACCCTTTGTACTTACCAAATTAATTTCTCACCATTCCTGCTGTTTATATCTTCCAAATATCTGTAGAACATTACCATGTCCTTCCTTCATAATGGGAAAGATTAAAAAATGTATATTTTGGCTAACAGATACCTAATAGACCCATGATAATTTTGGTGTGCTTCATCAATAAGAAGTCTAAATTTGTCAATATCTTTCTGAGTACCCAGTACTCAGTGCAATAGTCCATGTGTGGTTGCATCAGAGTCTTATACAAGGGGTTACATTTTTGCTATGTGATGTGGTTACTGTTCATATACAGTCCAAAATTATCTTTTTGTCTGCCATATCATTTTACACATTCTTAACTAATTTGCAGTGTACTAACACCCCTATTATTGGTCTCTTCAAGCATGTCAACTTTTTCAGGCTTCTCCCTTCCTTTCAATATCTGTATTTCAAAAAAAGAAAAGGAGTACTTGTGGCACCTTAGACACTAACCAATTTATTTGAGCATGAGCTGTAGCTCACGAAAGCTCATGCTCAAATAAATTGGTTAGTCTCTAAGGTGCCACAAGTACTCCTTTTCTTTTTACGAATACAGACTAACACGGCTGTTACTCTGAAACCTGTATTTCAAAAAAAAATCTGCCAAAATGTGTACTGGCTTCCTTTTTCCATTGTGTTACCTACTGTCCATATTCCTAATCTAGCTAGACCAGTGCTACTCAAAGTGGTGGTCCACGGACCGGTGCCGGTCCGCGAGCCATCGGCTGCTGGTCTGCGGGCACATTGGGAAAAAAAAATTGCCAGTCCCTCACATCAGATAGCTTGAGAAGCACTGCTCTAGACTCCTTGGTATTGTTTCTGAGTCTTCCCTAGGGGCTTATTCCTGCAGGGAGATCTGGTGAGGTGTTAAACACCCTCATCTCCATTTGAAGTCAATGGGAATTTTTGTGCATTAAGCACTTCAGAGATAATCAGCAGCAGTTTGTGGGATTAGATCCTCCTACTTTATTTGCAACTCCTTCCAGTTTTTATTCCTCCACTAATTCTCTTATTTGTTAAAAGCAATTAAGTAAATTGGAGAAAAACTGCTTTGAGGCTCTGCTACTTTCTAGCCAAGCAGTGATTTTTTTTTCTCCTTCAAAATTTGGTCCATTATTTTACTATTACCACTTTGGAGAATTAAAAGTCTACCTTAAAGATTTCCTGCTTTGCAGGCTGATTTCAATTGCATGTCACCAAGATCTCTTTCCCTTCCTGCTCAGTAGGTAACATTTTAAGGCTGCAGGACTGTGATATTCTCTACAGATGATTGCACTATTTTTAGTGAACAATTTAACAAATGCATTCCCTCATTTTCTTGAGAAACCATGTGCCACAGATTTGGATTTGCATAGATTAATTGCTTGAAATTATTTGTTGACTGGTTTATGCAGACAAAGTTCAATTCATGAACTGTTTCCTGCAACTATTGCTTTAACTAGTTTGGTCATCTAAGCCATATGGCAATGCTTCTGTTCCCTGACTGGAGAACTCCCAAAACCCAGAGTGAGCTTTCAGGATGATTACATAGACAGAAGGGTATATGCAACTCTTTATCCATCTTTCTGAAAATATACTTGTGACCAAAATTTTGTTCAAGATCTCTTTGAATTTTAGCAGGTTTCAGAGTAGCAGCCGTGTTAGTCTGTATTCGCAAAAAGAAAAGGAGGACTTGTGGCACCTTAGAGACTAACCAATTTATTAGAGCATAAGCTTTCGTGAGCTACAGCTCACTTCCTCAGATGCATATCGTGGAAACTGCAGCAGGCTTTATATATACACAGAGAATATGAAACAATACCTATTCCCACCCCACTGTCCTGCTGGTAATAGCTTATCTAAAGTGATTTCCAGCACAAATCCAGGTTTTCTCACCCTCCACCCCCCCACACAAATTCACTCTCCTGCTGGTGATAGCCCATCCAAAGTGACAACTCTTTACACAATGTGCATGACAATCAAGCTGGGCTATTTCCTGCATAAATCCAGGTTCTCACATCCCCCCCACCCCCATACACACACAAACTCACTCTCCTGCTGGTAATAGCTCATCCAAACTGACCACTCTTCAAGTTAAAATCCAAGTTAAACCAGAACATCTGGGGGGGGGGGGTAGGAAAAAACAAGAGGAAACAGGCTACCTTGCATAATGACTTAGCCACTCCAAGTCTCTATTTAAGCCTAAATTAATAGTATCCAATTTGCAAATGAATTCCAATTCAGCAGTTTCTCGCTGGAGTCTGGATTTGAAGTTTTTTTGTTTTAAGATAGCGACCTTCATGTCTGTGATCGCGTGACCAGAGAGATTGAAGTGTTCTCCGACTGGTTTATGAATGTTATAATTCTTGACATCTGATTTGTGTCCATTTATTCTTTTACGTAGAGACTGTCCAGTTTGACCAATGTACATGGCAGAGGGGCATTGCTGGCACATGATGGCATATATCACATTGGTGGATGTGCAGGTGAACGAGCCTCTGATAGTGTGGCTGATGTTATTAGGCCCTGTGATGGTGTCCCCTGAATAGATATGTGGGCACAGTTGGCAACTGGCTTTGTTGCAAGGATAAGTTCCTGGGTTAGTGGTTCTGTTGTGTGGTATGTGGTTGTTGGTGAGTATTTGCTTCAGGTTGCGGGGTTGTCTGTAGGCAAGGACTGGCCTGTCTCCCAAGATTTGTGAGAGTGTTGGATCATCCTTTAGGATAGGTTGTAGATCCTTAATAATGCGTTGGAGGGGTTTTAGTTGGGGGCTGAAGGTGACGGCTAGTGGCGTTCTGTTATTTTCTTTGTTAGGCCTTTCCTGTAGTAGGTAACTTCTGGGAACTCTTCTGGCTCTATCAATCTGTTTCTTTACTTCTGCAGGTGGGTATTGTAGTTGTAAGAAAGCTTGACAGAGATCTTGTAGGTGTTTGTCTCTGTCTGAGGGGTTGGAGCAAATGCGGTTGTATCGCAGAGCTTGGCTGTAGACGATGGATCGTGTGGTGTGGTCAGGGTGAAAGCTGGAGGCATGCAGGTAGGAATAGCAGTCAGTAGGTTTCCGGTATAGGGTGGTGTTTATGTGACCATTGTTTATTAGCACTGTAGTGTCCAGGAAGTGGATCTCTTGTGTGGACTGGACCAGGCTGAGGTTGGTGGTGGGATGGAAATTGTTGAAATCATGGTGGAATTCCTCAAGGGCTTCTTTTCCATGGGTCCAGATGATGAAGATGTCATCAATATAGCGCAAGTAGTGTAGGGGCTTTAGGGGACGAGAGCTGAGGAAGCGTTGTTCTAAATCAGCCATAAAAATGTTGGCATACTGTGGGGCCATGCGGGTACCCATAGCAGTGCCGCTGATCTGAAGGTATACATTGTCCCCAAATGTGAAGTAGTTATGGGTAAGGACAAAGTCACAAAGTTCAGCCACCAGGTTAGCCGTGACATTATCAGGGATAGTGTTCTTGACGGCTTGTAGTCCATCTTTGTGTGGAATGTTGGTGTAGAGGGCTTCTACATCCATAGTGGCCAGGATGGTGTTATCAGGAAGATCACCGATGGATTGTAGTTTCCTCAGGAAGTCAGTGGTGTCTCGAAGGTAGCTGGGAGTGCTGGTAGCGTAGGGCCTGAGGAGGGAGTCTACATAGCCAGACAATCCTGCTGTCAGGGTGCCAATGCCTGAGATGATGGGGCGCCCAGGATTTCCAGGTTTATGGATCTTGGGTAGTAGATAGAATATCCCAGGTCGGGGTTCCAGGGGTGTGTCTGTGCGGATTTGATCTTGTGCTTTTTCAGGAAGTTTCTTGAGCAAATGCTGTAGTTGCTTTTGGTAACTCTCAGTGGGATCAGAGGGTAATGGCTTGTAGAAACTCGTGTTGGAGAGCTGCCGAGCAGCCTCTTGTTCATATTCCGACCTATTCATGATGACAACAGCACCTCCTTTGTCAGCCTTTTTGATTATGGTGTCAGAGTTGTTTCTGAGGCTGTGGATGGCATTGCGTTCCGCATGGCTGAGGTTATGGGGCAAGTGATGCTGCTTTTCCACAATTTCAGCCCGTGCACGTCGGCGGAAGCACTCTATGTAGAAGTCCAGTCTGCTGTTTCGACCTTCAGGAGGAGTCCACCTAGAATCCCTCTTTCTGTAGTGTTGGTAGGGAGACCTCTGTGGATTAGTATGCTGTTCAGAGGTATTTTGGAAATATTCCTTGAGTCGGAGACGTCGAAAATAGGATTCTAGGTCACCACAGAACTGTATCATGTTCGTGGGGGTGGAGGGGCAGAAGGAGAGGCCCCGAGATAGAACAGCTGCTTCTGCTGGGCTGAGAGTATAGTTGGATAGGTTAACAATATTGCTAGGTGGGTTGAGGGAACCATTGCTGTGGCCCCTTGTAGCATGTAGTAGTTTAGAAAGTTTAGTGTCCTTTTTCTTTTGTAGAGAAGCAAAGTGTGCGTTGTAAATGGCTTGTCTAGTTTTAGTAAAATCCAGCCACGAGGAAGTTTGTGTGGAAGGTTGTTTTTTTATGAGAGTATCCATTTTTGAGAGCTCATTCTTAATCTTTCCCTGTTTGCTGTAGAGGATGTTGATCAGGTGATTCCGCAGTTTCTTTGAGAGCGTGTGGCACAAGCTGTCAGCATAGTCTGTGTGGTATGTAGATTGTAATGGATTTTTTACCTTCAGTCCTTTTGGTACGATGTCCATCTGTTTGCATTTGGAAAGGAAGATGATGTCTGTCTGTATCTGTACAAGTTTTTTCATGCAGTTGATAGATTTCCACTCCATACGGCTAAATGCAGTGCCTTGCATAATGACAGGTTTCAGAGTAGCAGCCGTGTTAGACTGTATTCGCAAAAAGAAAAGGAGTACTTGTGGCACCTTAGAGACTAACCAATTTATTAGAGCATAAGCTTTCGTGAGCTACAGCTCACTTCCTCAGATGCATATCGTGGAAACTGCAGCAGGCTTTATATATACACAGAGAATATGAAACAATACCTATTCCCACCCCACTGTCCTGCTGGTAATAGCTTATCTAAAGTGATTTCCAGCACAAATCCAGGTTTTCTCACCCTCCACCCCCCCACACAAATTCACTCTCCTGCTGGTGATAGCCCATCCAAAGTGACAACTCTTTACACAATGTGCATGACAATCAAGCTGGGCTATTTCCTAGAATTTTGAATTTTAGCTTTATCCTCTAAAATGTTTGCAACCCCTTGCCCTCACCACTTTGTGTCATCTGCAAACTTGATCAGTATGCTTTCTATTCCTACATCCAGGTCATTAATAGATATGTTAAATAACACCGGACCCAGAACAGATTCCTGTGGGACCCCACTTGAGACCTTCCTCCAATCTGAGACCATTCCATTAATAGTCACTCTTTGTATTAGAAGTACATTCCAGCCCTTCTTTTTTTAGAACTGGAGGTAAGTGCTGTAAGTGCTCCAAGCACTAGGATCTTCAGGCTGTAGCCATCAGTGGGTTCCCATAAACTCTTACCCACTTTGGGTGTTTGCTAACCAGACGCTGGTATCAAAGTCCTGGCTTCCAGCGTGGTACTGCCAAGGCTGGGCGGGAGGCAAAGTCTGAGTGCACATTGGATGCACCAAGGCTCAGCTCTGCTCCACTCCCGCCTCTCAGACTGTTACTTAATGAGGGCAGGGGGCCTAGGTGTGTGCGGTGTGATGGAACCAGAGCAAGCCAGAGCAGAGGTGCACTGCGCACATTGCTCACGCACTTCAGTCCTGATTTACAGAAAGCACCGTCTGTCCATCCCATGGGTCCCACACAGCTCTGCCGATGCACCTCAGCCCTGAACCACAGCACCCCCGTCTCCAGCCCTTCCCTGTGCCCAGCTCTGCCAACGCACCTCACCCCTCACCCATAGCACCCCCGTCTCCAGCCCTTCCCTGTGCCCAGCTCTGCCAACGCACCTGACCCTTCACCCATAGCACCCCATCTCTGCCAGCCTTCCCTGTGCCCAGCTCTGCCAACGCACCTCACCCCTCACCCATAGCACCCCCGTCTCCAGCCCTTCCCTGTGCCCAGCTCTGCCAATGCACCTGACCCTTCACCCATAGCACCCCATCTCTGCCAGCCTTCCCTGTGCCCAGCTCTGGCAACGCACCTCACCCCTCACCCATAGCACCCCCGTCTCCAGCCCTTCTCTGTGCCCAGCTCTGCCAACGCACCTCACCCATAGCACAGTTGCTTGACTAGGGCTTCTAGAAACTAAAAGGGGAAAACATCCTAGATAGAATTGTGTGCCATGGCTACAAAAAAAATATTGCCCCAACACAAAGGGGTACTCCAGCACAGAGCTATAACAATAATAGTCTAATTGGAACTGGTCAACATTTTTCCATTCAAAACTTGTTTCAGTGTAACAACTATTTTGTTATTTGTTTCTGCAGGAAATTTCAATTTTTGACAATGGGAGGTGTAGAACTGATCAATGAAATTGTTTTTAATTGTTCACTTTATTAATATAACTTCATAAGGAAAGTTTTATGAATGGAACTACATTCATTCATAAAACCAGGTACCCCAATAACTGGCTAATTGAGTTTCACTTTCAATCCAATTGCTGCTTAAATCGCTGAAACTTACACTGTTTCAACATTGTAACTTCTGCTCACTGTAAATCACTCATTACACAGCTGGAACAAAAATTGGGATTTGCAAACAGACAAATTGCAGGAGTAACATCAGGAGAAGAGACATTCGAGACCCCAGAAGGGGCCCCTCTGGAGATGGGGAAGGGGATATTTGGGTAGATTCCTCCTCCCCGGGGCCAAAATGCCAAACCACAACCATGAGAGAGGGTGGTAAAAGTGAAACAGTAACAACAGTGCCAGTTTCTGCATCAGATCTCCAGGCCAAGGCAAAGTGGCTGGGGATTTTAAAACAGGAACATTTTTCTAGATGGAGTGTTAATGCCCTTTTACTGAGAGAAAGGGAGGATGTAAACTCACAAGAAATGCACCGCTTAATGAGCATTGGTGCAACCCCAAGTACTGGACACACTGTGGCAGAGACGAAGCAGGGTCTGCCATGGTGGGAGCACTGTGCTAATGTGTTTCTAAGCTTCTATCTTTTAGCCTCTGAACCAGAACATCAGGAGAGCTGGTACCAGCTGAAGAGTTATAAAACACCATGGTTATAGTGTCATGACAACGTCTGTGTTCCGTGTTCTGTGTTGCATGTTCTGTGTCTGTCTTTGGTGGGTGTCCTGTGCTAGCATTGAGTCCAGAGAGAGAGAGGGGATACTATACTAGGTAAAGGGTAAATGCCTTTTTCTTTCTCTACTTCCCCCATCCCCAACAAAATTATCAGTCACTTACACCTCTGTCCAAGAGACTTTGATCCCCAATGCATCAGTTTTATTTTTGGTTAGGTTCTCTAATAATCATTTAGTTGTTGATTTTTATTATTGATACATGTGTATTGTCAGTTACATTTGCTTGTATGGTTAATTCCACACTTTCCTCTATGCACTCTGGTTGTACTTCCTCAAGCTCTGAAGGTTTCAGAGTAGCAGCCATGTTAGACTGTATCTGCAAAAAGAAAAGGAGGACTTGTGGCACCTTAGAGACTAACAAATTTATTTGAACATAAGCTTTTGTGAGCTACAGCTCACTTCATAGGATGCATTCAGTGGAAAATACAGTGGAGAGATTTATATACACAGAGAACATGACACAATGGGTGTTACCTTACACACTGTAAGAGAGTAATCAGGTAAGGTGAGCTATTACCAGCAGGAGAGCGGGGGAGGGGGGGGACTTTTGTGGTGATAATCAAGGTGGGCCATTTCCAGCAGTTGACAAGAACATCTGAGGAACAGCGGAGGGGAGGAGGGAATAAACATAGGAAAATAGTTTTACTTTGTGTAATGACCATTCCACTCCCAGTCTCTATTCAAGCCTAAGTTAATTGTATCCAGTTTGCAAATTAATTCCAATTCAGCAGTCTCTCATTGGAGTCTGTTTTTGAAATTTTTTTGTTTAAGAATTGCCACTTTTAGGTCTGTAATCGAGTGACCAAAGAGATTGAAGTGTTCTCTGACTGGTTTTTGAATGTTATAATTCTTGATGTCTGATTTGTGTCCATTTATTCTTTTACGTAGAGACTGTCCAGTTTGGCCAATGTACATGGCAGAGGGGCATTGCTGGCACATGATGGCATATATCACATTGGTAGATGTGCAGGTGAACGAGCCTCTGATAGTGTAGCTGATGTGATTAGGCCCTATTATGGTGTCCCCTGAATAGATATGTGGACACAGTTGGCAACGGTCTTTGTTGCAAGGATAGGTTCCTGGGTTAGTGTTTTTGTTGTGTGGTGTGTGGTTGCTGGTGAGTGTTTGCTTCAGGTTGGGGGGCTGTCTGTAAGCAAGGACTGGCCTGTCTCCCAAGATCTGTGAGAGCGATGGGTCATCCTTCAGGATAGGTTGTAGATCCTTGATGATACGTTGGAGAGGTTTTAGTTGGGGGCTGAAGGTGATGGTTAGTGGCGTTCTGTTATTTTCTTTGTTGGGCCTGTCCTGTAGTAGGTAACTTCTGGGTACTCTTCTGGCTCTGTCAGTCTAGCCCTGAAGGGTAGTTCGTGGGCCCCCATAACCTGTAAGACCTTGGCCTGTGATTGTAGGGCCCTAGCTTTCAGGTCCCCAGAGACCACTTGAGAACAATTGTTAGGAATAGGGGATTCTGGAACATTTAAGTAACTAAATGTTAGTTTAAGTCCAAATCAGTTTCACCTGGCATAACAACTGTGGTACTCCTACAAAATCTTATTTGTTGTGTGTACTTAAGGGTTAGGGTTCACTTTTATTGTTTGCTGGCTACTGCAGCATCAAACTTGGGCCTCATTTTGTTTGTCAATGTACTCAATTATTGTAATATGATGGTTTTATTGTATTCCCAATTATTATAGTTATAATTGGGTGTATTTGTGTTTATGTTATATCTGGTGTTTAGTGAATTGTAATGGTTTTAGTTTGGTTTGTTTGCAACAGATCACCTGTGTCCTACAATGACAACAACTACTGTAATGATCATAGATCAAGGGGCAGAGTGTTGTAGGAGCAGCCCACCTGGTCAGCAGTTCTAGATATAATTCTTCATCCCATCATTGTTCTATTAGTAATCCTGACTGTTATGTTGGTTCTAATGCTCTGCATGTGCTGTTGGATAAAACAGATATATTTTAAGCTAAAACCACAGGTTCACATTTATAGCCTAAAAACAATTACATAAAGTGGGACCCATTCAATAACCCTGGATTGAAGGGTCAAAAGGTGGACAATGTAGAACTGATCACTGAAATTGTTTTTAATTGTTCACTTTATTAATATAACTTCATAAGTAAAGTTTTATGAATGAAACGACATTCATTCATAAAACTAGGTACCCCAATAACTGGCTAATTGAGTTTCACTTTCAATCCAATTGCTGCTTAAATCGCTGAGACTTACACTGTTTCAACATTCAGAGTAATAGCCATGTTAGTCTGTATTCGCAAAAAGAAAAGGAGTACTTGAGGCACCTTAGAGACTAACGAATTTATTTGAGCATGTCATAAATATAAAGGGAAGGGTAAACCCCTTTGAAATCCCTCCTGGCCAGGGGAAAGCTCCTCTCACCTGTAAAGGGTTAAGAAGCTAAAGGTAACCTCGCTGGCACCTGACCAAAATGACCAATGAGGAGACAAGATACTTTCAAAAGCTGGGAGGAGGGAGAGAAACAAAGGGTCTGTGTCTGTCTGTAGTCGTCTTTGCCGGGGATAGACCAGGAATGGAGCCTTAGAACTTTTAGTAAGTAATCTAGCTAGGTATGTGTTAGATTATGATTTCTTTAAATGGCTGAGAAAAGAATTGTGCTGAATAGAATAACTATTTCTGTCTGTGTATCTTTTTTGTAACTTAAGGTTTTGCCTAGAGGGGTTCTCTATGTTTTTGAATCTAATTACCCTGTAAGATATCTACCATCCTGATTTTACAGGGGGGATTTCTTTATTTCTATTTACTTCTATTTTTTATTAAAAGTCTTCTTGTAAAACACTGAATGCTTTTTCATTGTTCTCAGATCCAAGGGTTTGGGTCTGTGGTCACCTATGCAAATTGGTGAGGCTTTTTATCCAACATTTCCCAGGAAAGGGGGGGTGCAAGTGTTGGGAGGATTGTTCATTGTTCTTAAGATCCAAGGGTCTGGGTCTGTAGTCACCTAGGCAAATTGGTGAGGCTTTTTACCAAACCTTGTCCAGGAAGTGGGGTGCAGGGTTTTGGGAAGTATTTTGGGGGGAAGGACGCATCCAAACAGCTCTTCCCCAGTAACCAGTATTAGTTTGGTGGTGGTAGCGGCCAGTCCAAGGATAACGGGTGTAATATTTTGTACCTTGGGGAAGTTTTCACCTAAGCTGGTAAGGATAAGCTTAGGAGGTTTTTTCATGCAGGTCCCCACATCTGTACCCTAGAGTTCAGAGTGGGGGAGGAACCTTGACAGAGCATAAGCTTTCGTGAGCTACAGCTCACTTCATCGGATGCATCAGATGAAGTGAGCTGTAGCTCACGAAAGCTTATGCTCAGATAAATTAGTTAGTCTCTAAGGTGCCACAAGTACTCCTTTTCTTGTTTCAACATTGTAACTTCTGCTCATTGTTTGTCATTCATTATACTTGTCTATATTGTAACTTCTGTTCACTGTTTGCCATTCCTTACACTTGTCCATGTTGTAACCCAAACTCCATTTTAACTTCTCCCAAACTCCATTTTAAAATGCTCACTTCATTTTTGCAAAACCCTGCTGTAATCTTATTAGTTTAGTTTAGATGTGTGAATGAGGTATGGATGGATGATGGAATCAACCTCCAGCCCCAGCCTGTCCTGATGAAATAAAGTGTAAACACCAACGGCTGAAGATGCAGACAACAGCCCTGACAAAGCAAGAAGAGCCCACCTTCAAAAGAAAAGAATAAAAGGACAATTGAAGAAACATCAAAGCCAGGTCCTAGGCTGAAAGTCATGTCTGCAATTGACGGGTGATCAATCACACCGAACCCTGAGGCAGCGTGACACAGCAAGACCTATAGACTCTGGATTCAAAGAAAAGCCTACAAAAAGGATGGGTGAGATGGAAGACTTTGGAGGGGAACATTCTGCTGCCAAAATGGAAGGGCATCAGTGCATGCCCAACAGAGAGCCAGTTCTTCCTTGTGCCTGGTTTTCCTGGCCAGTTAGCCGCCACAAGCTATGAACCCAAGCCACGAACTCAAGCTACATTCAGGACTGGTAACTATCTAGCAGCTGAACATTTGTTGTGTATGTGTGTGTGTATACATAGGTATTAGATATTAGTTATTGGTCTTAAATCAAATTGTGTTATTATAATAAACTTGACATCTTATCTTGTCCCTTGAAACAATCCTGTGCAGTTTTGCCTGTATAATAGGGGAGGGCGGGGTCAAAAGCTCCCAAATCCCGCCCCTCAAAAAACAGCCAAAAATGGAGAACCTTTTCATCATTTGGCAGTATGCTGGGTGGGATTTTTTTGAAGACCCAGAAACTTCTGAAGAAAATTTTTGATGTCAATGAAAAGGTTTTCATTGATTTTTTTTTTTTTTTTTTAGGAACAAAAACTAAAATTCTCCGACCAGCTCTATTCATAACCCACACATACTTGTGTACCACCTGCAGGTTGCTGTCCTGTATATCCTTATTGGAGGTACAGCTGTCCCTGGACCAGAAATAACACTGTATCTGCTTGACTCTCAGCGCTACAGTTCTAGCTCCCACATGGCTTGCTACCCAGTCTTTCCTCCACAGCCAGCTCCCAGGCTTTTGTGTCCAGCCTGCTGCTCCCGCTGTCATGCAGCTTTTGGTTCTTCACAGGCCCTGATTTATTTCCTTTACCTGTACTCTGGGGATTGTGCAGCCATCAGTGCTAGTTGCACCGGGGTGGTGTCTGAGTACTGAGTACATATCTGTCCTGCAACAAGCTAGGGAGCAAAGCGTTCCTCTCACTGCACTTGTCGGAGCTCCCAGAGAGCTTTGTGCCTTTCAGAGGCCTAAACCCACAGGTTCTGCTACTCAGGCAGCATCCCCTCTTTCCCATTCCTAGCACAGTTCAATCTTGAAAGGAGAGTAGCACTTCTTTCTTTTGGGAATAGTTTCCTTAGGGATGTGGTGAGAGACACATCTCTTGACATTTAAAATAAGATTTAACAAAGCACCAGAAATAAATGCATAGGATAATCCTGCAATGGGTGAAGTTACTTCTCCTCTATGTACTTCAGTTTGGATACGTGGGGATAATGATATTTAACTTACTTTGTAAAGGTCTTTCACATATATGTTTGAAAAACATGAAGTAATTAAATGTTGTTCTCCAGAACCAACTTCTGTGATTAAGTGATATAGTGCATTAACATTTTTGCTGGCAGAATAGAGGTCTAATCCTGCAGTCGTCCCTTGGACAATTTCCCATTTACTGGAGTTTTGCCTATGTGAGGACTGCAAGTTCAAGCCTAACGATAGCAGTAGTACGCTAAAATGCTCCCACACCACATTAAAGGATTATCCTAAGGTATTCTTTTCTACATATGCATAATCACATTTTTGTTTGATTGTACTTACAAGCCATCAAAGAGCTATTGTTAACAAAATTGTGTTTACTGTAGGAATCCTTAGAGTAAAATATATGACAACAGGGAGAGCACGCAAATTTATTAACACTGTTTTTGTCACTCGGGTGTATAGAGATATGATTTTGCAATAAAATGTTCAATTATATTTCTATATAACTTCAAGCAAGTATATTGAACATTGTTGCATTTGTTTAGCACAGTTTACATAATAAAATGTGGTTTCTGAGCTTTATACAGTGGTTCTTGTTTGATATTTCATAGTCTTTATGCTTCTTTATTGCTAGGGTAAATAGAAAATAAAATGTTTCACTAGGTATCATCATCTGTGGTTATTGTTGACTAACCCTCATAAAAAGTTGTATAAGACATTGTGAGAGACTATGCAGCTTTAAGCTAAAGATCAACCACTCTGGGAAAAGTGGTTTCATGAGTTTTAATAACTAATAAAAAAGTAAAATGAAATTGCATTATTGAAATCCACCGAATATAATTTGAATCAAAGTAACTTGGAACAAGTATAATTTAAATCAAATATGAGAATTTCAAGCAGTGTTCATAATGACGGAAATTTACAGGATAAATATTGTAGAACAAATGGATTTGATTTACTTTTGAAGTAAAAAAAGTATGAGGGTATTAGCATCACTCTGCATTTTCAGAACACTGTATTACTGATTATCTATTTTAACTGGTGAAAAGCAGTTTTTGGAGGAAAGTGTATAGGACTCACACAGGCAGCCATAATGTTTATTTTAATCTGATAAGCCATTCCCCTTCCTTCAATCACCACAAATTCAGCTGTATACATAACCATTATTTATTGTGTCTGGCAGACATTCTTGAAAGCCCACTTGAGGAGAATATATTATAAATATGAACTGTAAACCTGTGAAGTGTAATTAAATGCTAAACCAATTCAGGGCCCTTTGTGCCATTCAGCTTAGATGAGCACTGTACAAACTATTATACAAATTGCTCATTTATTACTTAAGGATTAATTCAACTAAGTATCATTTAAAGTTCCTCATTTGAAATCACTGATACTTGGTCTTACAAATTTTCAGCAGAAGAGAATTGTACAATTAGGTGTCCATAGACCTAAAGCCATATGTCTTCACATAGGAAAAAAGGGAGCAAAATCAACAAGTCTCTGGAAAAATGCATTGAAACAATATATTTTCTGTTAACCCTTTTTAAAAAAATACCACATACAATCAGATTCTCTGCAGTAAATATCTGATAAAGGAGTAAAACTATTAGAGATATATAGTGGTAACTTGTTCAACTGTATAAATTAACCCTGCTAAATGAAATAAAAGAAAACTGTAAATGCCAGCGATGTTACTTACTCAAACAAATGTCCAGTATAGCCTGAGATATGTTCTTTCCCTCTCAAAGTCTAACAATTTAGTAAGTGAAAATTGAGCGGAAACATACTAATATATTTGTGAATAAAGTAAATCAAATTCAATTGGCTGCTATTCCTGAGGTCATAGCATTCATTATGTGTGAAATTCACTCCTGCATAGAGGGCAAACAAGGCCTGTGCACCATTTAAATTCCATCTAAGCCCTCAAATAGCTTTTAAGTGGGACTTTAGAGTTGCATAGTCTTATTGTCCCTTTGCACAAGGGTGACTAATCTATGGTAATAGTTGGAAAAAAAATCTGATATTTATGAAAATTTGTGTGGGAAATATTTTGTACATTGTCATTCATTGTTATTTATTATTCATCATCCGTTATTCTTTCAAAACGTTTGTCATCTAGGCAGGGGGCAGAAGCAATGCCATGTCACCAGTTAGAATAAGAATTGCAAACAAAAAGTGGTGGTGAATAATTGTAATTGAATGGTTTGTGAGTCACCCACAATCTGAAAACTATTCAATAGTCAGGCCCAGTGTACACTTACCAATAGATCTGTGCTGCTGCAATCGATGCAGCAGGTGTCGATTTAACGGGTCTAGGGAAGACCCGCTAAATCGATTGCATAGCACTCTCTGGTTGACTACAGTAATCCACCACTAAAAGAACAGTAAGGTAAGTCGACGGGAGAATGTCTATCTAGATGTATCAAGAGATCTGCAACCTTTACACCAGACAGGCAAGTCACCCAGCGATCTATTTTTCTAATAATCAAATCCCCCATTATTAATACCTGTCTCTTCCTAATAACTGGAGTTCTCTCCCCGGAGAGGTATCCTCAGTGCGAGAGGATACCATAACATCTTCTGGAAGAAGGGTCCCAACTATGAGATCATTTCCCTCTGCTCCAGTTGGATGTTCTCCTCCCCTGAGACTTTCATCCTCCCCAACAGAACAAAGGCTGTCAGACTGTAAATGGGACCGTTCTACTGTGTCTCAGAAAGTCTCATCTATGTACCTCTCTGTCTCTCTTAGCTCCTCCAGTTCAGCCATTCTGGTCTCCAAAGCCCGTAAATGGTGTCTGAGAGTGAGGAGCTCCTTGCACCGAATGCACACATATGCCACCTGCACACAGGGTAGGTAATCAAATATGCTGCATTGGGTGCAATAAACTGGATAGCCCCCATTCTGTTTCTGGACTTCAGCTTGCATTATATTTTTACTCCTATAGCTCATTCATTTGTTGTTCCTTTGTTTTTATCAGAGGGTGTTTTTGGCTTAAATTTAAAGAATGGTAAATATTTCTAGTCCCCCACCCCCCACAAACTCTCCTTCTCAACTCCCTCACAAAACTCCCCTGTTAACCGCTCCTATTCGCCCTCCCTTTGCTGGATTCCCAACCCCTCTCCCTCTATTACGCCCCTCCAGTTTTTAATTTGTGCCAGGGCTTGCTGGGTGTCTAGGCTTGACAGCTCATAGGCCTGGCACTTCTAGGCTCCTGGCCAGCAGTTGCTGTTCTCCAGCTGCCCAGCTTTGAAGGCAGTGCAGCTGCCAGCAGCTGTCACTCTCCAGCTGCCCAGCTTGATCCCCGGCACCTCTTTCATTGCAAATTAAGCACTTCCCATCTCACTGCCTCCCTGCTCCACCCCCCTGCATTCCTCCAAAACACTCCAGCATATCCCTCAGTGCTCCAACCCTCTCCCCCCAAGTCCCTAGTCCTTCACCAAAAAAATTATAAGAATCTGAAGATGTTATAAGTGGCTCATCTTAAAGATGCTGAGTATCAGCTAACTCTTATCAGATGACCCACCAACTTGTTTTCCTTTATTCACACTCAGTCCCATTGTTCAAGAAACATGATTATTATAACTACTTATTGAAGTCTTTCTTCCTCCCTCTATTTTATCAATGCTAATTTCCTTGACAATACTTCTAAAGATAAATCAGACTCTGCATGTGGATTTTATAACACTTTAAAATACCACTCTTAAAACAGGAAACTGCTCTGATTCAATGACCAAAGCATGTAAGCTTGAGCCACCTAATGCAGAAAAAGCTAAAAGAACCAGATGCATTTTAAAAGGCTGTTTGTTTTTTTGGGAGACAATATCTGGAACCTCATGTTTAAATGACCCCAACTTAGGACATACTAACACCCCCCAGGAGGCACAGGGAATTTCAAGACAATCCAAGTTAGCATGTGGATTTTAGAGCACTTAGAATAATCCACCTTTAACAGTGATGCTTTACTTTAACTAATGCAGAGTTGGCACTCTGGTCTAATCATTCAAAGTTGTCACTTCTAGTTTATAACTGTAAATCACAAAGGGTTAGATCATGTCCTCCTAATTTGGAATGCAGCCATCAACTGGCTTTGCATATCTTCTGCCTCAATATTTGTGTGCTAAAAATATCTTTTGTTTTGCTATTTTTGCTGGACACCCATATGCAAGTAGCAGTTTATACACTTTTGCAAAAGCACATGCTCCCTCACCCTACCACAGAATGAATACACACTGTTTTGCTTCCAAGCATCCAGCATCAGAGTGTGATACTGTTCTAAAAGAAAAGATTTTAGGACTGTTAAAAAGCTGATGCTGCTACAGTAGCTTGGAGCTTTAGTTTATGATTGGTCAAAAGCTTTTATGCAGGACTTCCAAATGATAAGTACAAGCACTACCAACAATTGTAGAAATAGTTGCATTAGAACATAATTCCAAGGTCACCATCAAATTAAAGGCATCCAGATAGGAAGAAATATCCTGGTTCTTGATTGGCTGAAAACAGCTATGAGTCAGAAAGAATCTGTTTCCCTCATCTTCAGTGAAAAATTCAGAAGTCTGGAAATATTCACTTCACCAATCAAGATGCAGATACAAGTGAGGGTATCTTTGACTGACTGCAGGTGAGTTCTGTGAAAACTGTTCCATTCTGATGATCAATTCAGATAGCAAATATAGAATTGCCCTGAGTGGATCATCTGAGGTGGATAATAGATTTTCTGGACCTTTATCTTCATTTTTCCTTTATGTTAATTTAAAAGAAAATAAGAAGCTGTTAAGCTTAAGAACTTTGTGCCCTTGCCAAAATGGACAGATTTCCAGATATTTCTCATTATCACATACATAACATTTGTGTCAATATGCATGCTGAAATCTTGTTTTGGTAAATAGGTTTATTGTCCTTCAATCTAAGTTCTCAACTTCACCTGAGTCAAATATTAGAGTGGGAGCTTGGAGGTCTGGGTTCTCTTCCAGACTGCCTCAGGCTTCCCGTAATGATTTCACCTCTCTCTTCCTGTGACAGGGCAACATCCTGTTCGTGTCTTAAGCTCAGTCTACACATATTCAGAGGCATTCATTTATTAAATACCCCAGAGCAGTTTATTTACATTTGCTCTTTCCACCACCTTACTGATTCATAAACCATAATTATTTATAGTTTCTCCTCAGATCTGTGCCAAGGAGAGGGACGAGATCTCGCTACCCAAAGATTGGTTCTAGTAGCCTGACTCTCTCCCTTGCAGTGCCTTCCAGTGCCTTTGTGTTCCTCCTGTGTTAATATGCCAATTTCCACATTAGTTTTCCCCCAGCCTATTCTAATCCACTAGTTAGGCCCTATCAGGTCTGCCCTGGGGGAAATTAATTGGCATTTAAGGGTATGTCTACACTGCAATTAAAAATCTAGCCCTGCAATTAAAAAGCTCGCAAGCCAAGCTGACTTGGGCTTGTGAAGTTTGGGCGGCGGGTCTGTTTTATTGCAATTTAGTCTTCTGAGCTCGGGCTTAACCCTGAGTTCTGGGACCCTCCCACCTCACAGGATGGGCTAATTGCAGTGTAGACATACCCTAAGTGACCGGTGTGCTGGGTCAGCTGTTGGTTCTCAGCACCCAGTCTCACTTCCTAATTTAACCCATCTCTAAAATGGAGTTGTTAATATTTTCCTATATCACTGCAGATGTTCTGAAGCTAGTTTCATTAATGAAGTGTTCTGATAATAGGGGGATAACTACTAAAGAAATGTTTGTAAATAAAATAAGCCTGATAATGGTGGTAGCAGTCAAGGGAACAGTTCAGCTTCTAAATGCCCTGGTTTTAATCCTAGATCCTGATTGAGTCATCTTAACCTCAAACAGGAAGAAATAGTAGAGGAGAAATAATCTTGGTTCACCAAATGTATGAAAAAAATACAAATGATAAAAGCTGAGGAAGTATACATATAATAGAAGTGCAGAGTCATTTCTGCTGCTGGTGAACTGCAAAAAAATAACTTAGACTCATAGGCTTTAAGGCCAGAAGGGACCATCATGATCATCTAGTCTGACCTCCCGCACATTTCAGGCCACAGAACCTCACCCACCTACTCCTATAATAGATCCATAACCTCTGGCTGAGTTACTGAAGTCTTTAAATCAAGATTTGAGGACATCAATTACAGAGAATCCACATTTACACTACTTTAAATCTCCAAGTGACCCAGGCCCTGTACTACAGAGAAAGGCGAAAACCCCCAGGGTCTCTGCCAATCTGACCTGTGGGGAAATTCCTTCTCTACCCCAAATATGGTGATCAGTTGGACCCTAAAAATGTGGGCCAGACCCAGTAGCCAGACACCTGGGAAAGAATTCTATGTAGTAACTCAGGGCCCTCCCCATACAGTGTTCCATCACCAGCCATTGGAGATATTTGCTCCTAGCAATCACAGATCAGCTACATGCCATTGTAAGCAGTCTCATCTTACCATGCCCTCCATAAACTTATCAACCTCAGTCTTGAAGCCAGTTAGATTTTATGCCCCCACTACTCCCCTTGAAAGGCTGTTCCGGAACTTCACTCCTCCTTCACCTAATTTCAAGCTGTCATAAATATAAAGGGAAGGGTAAACCCCTTTGAAATCCCTCCTGGCCAGGGGAAAGCTCCTCTCACCTGTAAAGGGTTAAGAAGCTAAAGGTAACCTCGCTGGCACCTGACCAAAATGACCAATGAGGAGACAAGATACTTTCAAAAGCTGGGAGGAGGGAGAGAAACAAAGGGTCTGTGTCTGTCGGTAGTCGTCTTGGCCGGGGACAGAACAGGAATGGAGTCTTAGAACTTTTAGTAAGTAATCTAGCTAGGTATGTGTTAGATTATGATTTCTTTAAATGGCTGAGAAAAGAATTGTGCTGAATAGAATAACTATTTCTGTCTGTGTATCTTTTTTGTAACTTAAGGTTTTGCCTAGAGGGGTTCTCTATGTTTTGAATCTAATTACTCTGTAAGGTATCTACCATCCTGATTTTACAGGGGGGGTTTCTTTATTTCTATTTACTTCTATTTTTATTAAAAGTCTTCTTGTAAGAAAACTGAATGCTTTTTCATTGTTCTCAGATCCAAGGGTTTGGGTCTGTGGTCACCTATGCAAATTGGTGAGGCTTTTTATCCAACATTTCCCAGGAAAGGGGGGGTGCAAGTGTTGGGAGGATTGTTCATTGTTCTTAAGATCCAAGGGTCTGGGTCTGTAGTCACCTAGGCAAATTGGTGAGGCTTTTTACCAAACCTTGTCCAGGAAGTGGGGTGCAAGGTTTTGGGAAGTATTTTGGGGGGAAGGACGCGTCCAAACAGCTCTTCCCCAGTAACCAGTATTAGTTTGGTGGTGGTAGCAGCCAGTCCAAGGACAACGGGTGTAATATTTTGTACCTTGGGGAAGTTTTGACCTAAGCTGGTAAAGATAAGCTTAGGAGGTTTTTCATGCAGGTCCCCACATCTGTACCCTAGAGTTCAGAGTGGGGGAGGAACCTTGACACAAGCCTAAAATGATCAATGGCCATTTTATATCTATTTCTTCTTGTGTCCACATTGGTGCTTACCTCAAATAACTCCTCTCCCTCCCTGGCATTTATCCCTCTGATCTATTTATAGAGAGCAATCATATCTCCCCTCAGGTTAGGCTAAACAAGTCAAGCTCTTTGAGTCTCTTCTCATAAGGTAGATTTTTGCATTCCTCTGTTCATCCTTGTAGACCTTCTTTGCACCTGTTCCAGTTTGAATTCATGTTTCTTAAACATGGGAGACCAGAACTGCAAACATTATTCCAGGTGAGGTCTCACCGGTGCCTTGTATAATGGTATTAACACTTCCCTGTCTGGAAATAACATGCCTGATGCATCCTAGGACTGCATTAGCCTTTTTCATAGTCGCATCACATTGTTGGCTCGTAGTCATCCTGTCATCGATCAATATACCCAGGACTTTCTTCTTCTCTCTTGCTTCCAACTGGTAAATCCCCAGTTTATAGCAAAACAATTTGTGGTTAGTCACTTTGCACTATTCATTTTAATCCCTCTTCTGTTACTTCAGTTTTCAAGGTCATCCAAATAAAGGCAATCTAAATCTTCTTGTTTGATAGTCCAGTCCTGTTCCGTATTGTGTTAGATAACCTAATAGTTCATTTGCATCTCTAATTTCTGTGACTTTATAATTGTGTGCTAGAGCTTACCTGTCTGTAGAGCAAGAACTCATTCCATTATGTTCATTAATATAGACTTGGGAGAATCTATCAGAGGAATTAAGAAACTGGTTGAAAGAGATTAAGTAACAAATACTATGACATCACAGATTATTAGGTAAAAGTGCTGTTTCTAGATAAAATCTCCCCCCCGGGGAAAAGTGAAGGCGAAGCCCAGATTCTTTGGATCAAATTTTCTGAAGTGTCTTTTAATTTGGCATATCTGCAAGTGCAATTTTGTAAGCATAGGTGGAAGAATTCAGATGTCTCATTACCAGTCGGCCTATTGAACTATTGTACATCTACAGTCACTTAAGATTCTGTGTAAAATTGTGTCTATAATTGATTGAGGGTAGAAACTCAGGGGTACAACTGAGACACCTTTTAAAAGGTGGTCCTGTCTGTTCTAGCTAACATGGCTGTTTTGAGTGATTATTACTTCTGTGTCTGTGGTGCCAGAACTAACTAAACTCCAAAAAGAAGGGATAAAAAGCAAGTTACAAAGGTGCAACAAAGAAGAGATCAGACTACTGTGCTACTATGGATGCAATTAAACCTCTGACGCCAATAGAAATGGCAGGAAATATAGTCGGTAACTGAGGAACTTTTAAGAAGAAGGTTTTTAGCTCCCTCTTTCAGCACTTGGTGCAAATGAAAAATCAGACAAAAGCAGAGCATTGCTTCTTACCACAGCAGGGTCATAAGACAATGATATTTATAACACATTAAGACACACCAGAAAATCAGAAAAGGACAAAATGAATGGGATTTTGTAAAACCTTTATACATTCTGCTCTCCAAAAGAGGCTGTAGCATGGCGTATGTCATCCCTTGGGAAGTGGTGCTTGCTGGCTGTAAGTCAGCCCACCCTTTTCACAGGAAAGCTCTGCATGCTATCTAAACCATATGCAAACCACCACCTACCTTGTCACAGAAAGTGACATGAGTGGGGTAATGGAAGGCCCTTGCCAATAAGCTTGCCACCCACAGTACCTGATGTCTTTTTTCTTTTGAATACTTCTCTTATGGCCATGTTGTTAAATAACAGGAGTTAACATCAGTTCTAGCTTGCATTAATTCTCCTGTGTGTCTACAGCCCGTCCTGTAATCTGGTCACGAGGTCAGTTATATGAAAACTATGTCTTAAAAGAACTAAGTACCAGGAGTCTCACTGTTGGTCATAAATTTTCTTTTTAAACTTTCAGAATGTGACAAACCCTTCCCCCGTTTGACAAACCCATGACTAAAGTTATCTAGAGAAAGCCATGTAATGATTAATACAGACATTGTTGTCATACATGATTCTCCTGTCTAACTTCAGGATAGGATCAGGTAGACCCCAGTATCTCAACTTAGCAGTAGGCACCCTTTAAAAATTTTCTTTCCATCTATATCCAAACCGCTATACCTCCCAAATGCAGTGCCATATGTTGTTTATTCTCCAGAGCATTCAATTGAGAATAGATTATTTTTGGAATAGGCTTGTCAGCAAAGTAAGAACAAGAAAAGGACTACCCCGCCTACAAGGTGTAAACACTAATGAAAAAATGGCCATCGCCCCAGGTCAGGGAGGAAAGAATGGTTTTATATTTAAGGCCCTATATTTGGGATCAAGAGATCAGAATTCAATATTTCCCTGTGACATAAACGTCTTATGTGACTTCAGGCAAGCCAGTTAATATCTCTGTGCCTTGGTTTCACATCTGATGTTTGCAATATTATATCCCTTTCTCCTGTCCTATGTCTATCTTGTCTATTTAATCTTCAGAACAACCTCTTATGTGTATTTACAGCGCCTAGCACAATGGAACTCCAATCTCATTTGAAGTATTCAAGTGTTGTTATGCAAATAATGAATAATAATGATGTTAGAGGACTGGCTTTTGTCACACAGCAAAACTAATCCTCATATATATATTATACTAATATTAGCACGAGGTATGCTGAATGATATATAAACTCTTATGGTAGCAATATTCCATGTGGATCTCTCTCTTTGGATACTACCAAATACTTTCTTAAGGTTGATAAAGTTGATTCAGATGAGTTTTTGCCAAACAGTAGCTTTTTAGATGATGTGTCAAAAAGTGAATGTCTGTTCACAATGTGGTCTACCTGGACAGAACCCAGCCTGTTCTTGTAATATTTCATCCAGTCGTTTTTCATTTTATTCAGAATAATGGTAACCAACACGTTGCCTGGGATTGATAGCAGTACAACAGCTGTTCAGTTTGTACACTCAGACCACACTCTTTTGGCAATGCCACGATGATGCCATCTTTTCAGTGTTGTGCTCCTTGCTGTTTCACCCATATTTCATTACAGTGTTTTGTTAGCTATTCAATTGCAATTTTGCCTCCAACTGTTAGCACCTCTGCTTGAATTCTGTCAACCCCAGGAGCTTTGCCCCTGTTTGAGACCTTTGATGGCTGCTTTAATTACACTGGGTGTTATTGGTCCCTCTTCTATTTCTCACATTTCTCTTGAACCTGTGCATTATTGTCAGCTCTGGACAGTTTAATAATGAAAGGAAACGTATGTTCTAGCATCTGGCTTGTTCTTAATGCATTTTCAACACCTGTCTATGAGAGCCCCTAATGTACATCACCTGTGATGGTCTGGTTCTTTCTTAAATATTTTTCATTATTCTGTAGAGTGGCTTGCAGTCTTCCCTCTGTGCTGCTTCTTTTGCCTCTGCAGCTCTCTCCTGAACCCATGTATTTTGAATCTGAACTGAATCTATCTTCCCTGCATCTCCTCTTTATTTTAAAGATATGCATGGATGGAAAAGAAATTGAACAGGTAAAAGAGTTCTGCCTCCTAAGGAGTGTGATGGTATTTGAAGGTGGCTGTGATAAAGATATTCAAATGAGATTAGGAAAAGCACACACCATTTTTGGAAGGATGAACAACATCTGGTCAAATAGAAGTCTCCACACCAAACTCAAGGTCAGATTAGACCATGTGATTGTACTGAACATGCTACTATATGAAGCAGAGATTTGGCCAATGACAGTGGCTAACCAAAAGATATTGAAGGTTGCCCACCACAGATGGCTGAGGAAGATATTACACATTTCATGGAAAGAGAAAATAGTGAATGTGAGAGGAAGGGAGCTGACAGAGCTGGACATATTAGAAAATATCATCAAAGAAAGAAGGCTCAGGTGACTGGGAGCTGTATACCAGATGGAAGACATGCTAAGCAGGCATTGAATTGGGTACCTGAGAGTGAGAAAAGAGAAAGTAAAGAAGGCCAGGGAAGAACTGGCACAAGACAGTAACCAAGGGAATTTAATGTGCTGGCGCCATCTGGGAAGTACCACCACAGGTAGCAAGAAACTGTAATAAATGGAGGAAGTAGACTGCCCGATGTGTCAGTAGCACAGGAGGAACTGAGGCCTAAGGTAAGATTCAATGAGGACTAGAGCCACAAAGGAACAGGGCTCACTGTGATTCACAGAAGCTTCCCCAGAACCGTGTAGATGTCTAAACTCACTTGGCACCTAAATGTTTGCAGTAGAATTTCCCTAGGTGCTTATGTTTTTGCTTCTGAGCATGCTCACTGCAGCTCCGTGCCAGATGTCCAGGTGCTGAAGCCCACAGAGCGATGCTGAAACTGAGGGAAGATGGGTATTCCTCCACCTACCTCATCTGCGGGGCCTGATACAGAAGATGTGATCAGAGCTTGCCTACCAAATTGAGCCCCTGTAGGCAAGCTTGCAGAAAACAGCCACAGGATGGGGCAGGAGGACCACCTCCCTCTTGACTATTAGTCCAATGGTAGGGTACTCAACTGGAATGTCAGAGACCTGTGGGTCAAGTCCCCCCTCCACCTCAGGGGGAGAAGGGATTTGAACTGGGATCACCGTAAATAAATAATGAAAGAATCATTGAGCACCCATGCAGTAGAGGGAGAAAGAGAACAAGCATAATAATGATTTTGTAGCTAGATCGGGCATTCACCTAGGAGGTGGAATACCTAGAATGCAGTCCCTCTGCTCCAATAATTTTTTTTAAAATTATTTATCCAGAGTGCAACAGATTCAACAGGACACAGACTGAGGGATCCCCACATCAGACTATCCTATAGCCTAGAGGGTAGGGCACTCACCTCAGAGGCAGGAAATCCCTCCCCCACCACCCCACCTCTGGTGGAGGGTGGAATTTAAACTAAGGTTCTTCCACATCCCAGGAGAGTACTCTGACTGCTGGGCTAAAATTTATGAGGGAGGTCTGATGGAAAACACCAATGTATTCACACCCTATTGTAATAATCTTGGTACAACACATGCCAGGTGAGATACCATTTGAAAACTCATAACTTGCTGATAAGTAATATGGTAAAATGCATGTAGCAACATTATATGTAATGTAATATGAACATAAGCTGAAATCCTGAGTGAAGTGTATTTCCCAGACAAGTCTGGGGAGTGGCTAAACCAGTTTCTCAAGACAAAGGGTGAGCTGATGCCACAGCCAGGTATCCAAAAAGATGATGGGTGATCACCTATCAAGTGCCCATTCTCTGGCAAGAAAGGGGACAGGGACAAAGAGATCTGCATCTTAGCAAGGAAACAGCATGAGGTCTCCTTCCTCCAGCATACCCACTGTCTCTTGGTTCTCAGCTGGCAAAGCTTTTCAAAGAGGGACTGAAACTACAAAAAGGAGGGGTAAATACCCCAACACCTCACTCATCTCATTCTCTGCACTCGAGAAGACAAAGGAAACAGCTGTTGGAGTCTTAAGGAGGGGTTCTGATCTGAAAATTTGGTCAGTGATGCTGTTGGAAGCATGCATGGAGAAACTTCCCTTTGTTGAGTTAGGCTCTAGAAAGTGTTTTTATATTTATTGTCTTGTAACCATATCTGATTTTTATGCCTCATCGCTTGTACTCACTTAAAATCTCTTTTTTGTGGTTAATAAATTTGTTTTATTTTTTCTGTAATCACAGTGTTTAAGTTAAAGTGTCTGAGTAACTTAATTTAAGGGGATAAGCTTGGTATATGTTATTGCCTTAAAGGAATAACAGACTTAGTATATTTGGACTGTTCAGGAGAGGGCTGGGCAGTACAGGACATATATTTTTCCAGGAATAATCTGAGACTGGGAGTGTGTTGGCATCACCCTGCAGCATAGCTGAGGTTGGTAAGAGCCAGAGTGTAACCCAAGTGTGTCTGGCAGGCTGCAGTTACACTCAGATACTGAGGGCATGGCTTGCATGCCTGAAGATTGTTTGTAAGTGACCCAGGTGAGAGCTACTGCAGCAAGGTATTGCAGGCTACCCAACGTTGTAGGACAGGTGAGACATAGCGCCTTACTGGTCTGGATAACACCCGAGTATGTCCTAGTCCCCCTTTTCTTCTTCTCCCCGCTGGCCTCTTGCAAAAAAAACATTGTAGACACTTAGCCAAGGGAGGGTTTGCATCTGAGAATCCCAAGCAGAGGGTGGCACCTCCTTGCAGCCCAGACTCAGGTGCCTATCTCTCAGAGAGAGGACAGGGCATTACACTGCACCCCACCCCCAGGCTCAGTTTGCCATTGCTAGCTTAGGTGAGCAGCTGCCTAGAATGCTGGCTTTTGTGAATCGCACATTCTGAGGACTGGTCTACACTAAAGCTCTAAATCAACCTAAGTTACGCTACTTCAGTTATGTAAGTTGCGTAACTGAAGTTGACATAACTTAGCTCAACTCACAACAGTGTCTATACTGCACTGTGTTGATGGAAGACACTCTTCCACTGACTTACCTTACGCTTCCCGGGAGATGAAGTACAGAAATCAACAGGAAAGCGCTCTGTCATCGTCTTAGCGGTCTTCACCAGACCCACTAAATCAATATCACTGCATCAATCGCAGCAGTGTCGATTTAGCTGCAAGTATAGACATGCCCTGAGGCACCTATCTCTCCCCATTCATTGTACAGGGAGCCGAGGTGCCTAACTCAGACTTTGTGAATCTCATTGATTTTCTAGGTGCCTAAAAGTTAGGCGTGGCCACACTCAATATCACCATATCCAAGTTCCTTTGTGAATCTAGCCCTAATTGAGCAACATCAGTTCTGTGCACTGAATGAAGCAGGGGTCCTGTAGAAAAAGAATATATGATCATGTAATTAAGTTCTACATCATAATGCATCTGTACAAAAGAGGCAAATTAAGGTTGGACAGGCAATGCAATTCTTGCCTTTCCTAACTTTTGGGTGCTTTACTTGGCAACTGTAGTCATTTTTTTAATGTAGCTTTTTGTGTGTAATACATATACATTCCACCCACCTACACAGAAAGCTGGATGGAGACAGGGTTGTTACTTATGAGGGGTGAGTAGTATGTATCACTTAATTAGGCATTCTGTGGCTAAAGGGGGAAATATTTCCAGCAGAGAATTTCACAGCCTTTGTAGCAGAGGAACTAGAAAGGCCTTGTAGTTTTCATGGTCCAGAAGCCTTGGAAGCTATTTTTGTGTGGATATGACCATATGAAGTCTAGAGACATCATCAGATCCTCCTGATGCAAAGTAAGATAGAAGAGTTGGGTGAATAGAATAATTTATGACTACAAAAGATCTGTCTTCACTTCTGTACACTTTTAATATGAAAATCAGTATCATTTTCTTCAGAAAACTGGATAAAGTAATGTAAATCTGTCAGATTGTTCGTAGGAAACAAAATAGTCAAAGTTTCTCTACAAAATTGCAAATTGTAACTTGATGGCATAACTTATAAGCATGATGGTGACAAAAGGAAAAGTACAAAAATCTTGTAGTAGTCAACTGAAATCAAATATTTGTCATACAACTATAATTTACTAATAGATGCAATTTTCTGTTATATATGATATGTTATTGAGACTGTGAATTATAGTGTACAAAATCGTGTTGGACTGACATAAATAATCATGAGATTTTTTGTTATTAATTAACCAAAACTGTTTTGGTTATCTCACGGCATATTAACATATGTAAATAAATGAATATGAGCAGAACAACTATGAGGGCATCATTATGCTAAAGGTAGAGAAGAGGCAAAACTCCTGTATTTACTTAAAAATTGCTAGCAAAAGACCAAATGAGGTACAGCTCTTCCTTATTGTTGTAGTCTGGTGACAGCAACAGCAGTGACTATAATACATCAAATTATTTCTAACACATTAAGCACACTAATAATTTATATAGAGTAAAGCAAGCAACTTATTTATATATTTACTAAGTGCAGAGCAGCAGTGAGAGACTTCCAGCAAACAGCACACCACACCATCTAAATCCATAAAGTGTTAGTTGCAGTTGGGAGAAAATACATATAGATTAAAGATGTCTCCTGACTCATAATCTGGAAGATGCCACTGCCTCATCATGGGGATTAGGTAGCAGGAGAATCCTCCGACCTATATTAGTATTTGTTAACCCTTTATGGCCTTGCAGTTATAGTGGTTATTAAGCAGTGCTCTTTAATGTAAAAGAACATGTCTTGTTGTCCTCACATTGAACAGAGTGCTATGGGCTCTGGCAGTAATTCACAAATGGGGTCCATTGTGGATGCCTGCCAGTTTGGAGGGTTGTCTGTGACGAGCTGTTTCTCAGCCAGCAGCTTCAAAGTGATAGCTCCCCAGTCTCAGGCCACCAATGTTCAGAGGAAGCCACCTGCCCAGGAAAAACATCAGCTTTCTGTGCTCAGTGTGCCAAACTCAGTGTGTTCAGGCTTCTGGCAGAAGCAGGTGCCAGCAACACAAAATACTAGTGGGAAATGACAAAGTTCTGCATCTTAATTCAAGTTCTTTCCAAACTGGGGAGCAGAGCATAGTTTATTACAATTCGGTTAGGGTAAAGTGGTGCTATCCCTCCCACTGCCCAGAACTTTCTGGGTAGGTGCAGGCTGGCCCTACTGATTCATGTCCTTTTACACTGGGAGTGGAACCTACACCTTCCCCCTTTCTGTCTAAAATGTTCTCAAATAAATGGAGGAAGAGAGAGGTGTCTCAAACCACAGGTCATCCTATCCCCTCCCTCATGTCTTTCCCTGTAGGCTACCGCTTCTTGGGCAGGGAGGGAATCCTGAGGCCTATCTTTCTCCAGTTAAAGGGAGAGATGGCCTCTGCAGGCTTTCTGTTCACTAAAAGTTAATTCAGTAGCACATTTTTACAGGCAGTAAATAAAACAAAGACCTTCTTGCTTTAGTTCTTTAGATTTTGATAAATTTCCCTAAGCCAAAGGCGGGGGGAGATATGCATAATCAAAAGCATTATTCTTTACCTGAGGGCACTCCCTATTCTTGGTAGCTGCTATTTTCTTTGGAGTTAGTTGGCATTTGTATAATATTAGTAACCTGCCTGTCATTACTTTCAAGATACAAAAATACCCAAATAAGACTTCCCCCCACCCCCACTTGAGTGTAAAAGGAAAGTTTTAATGGATTGAAATATCTACAGAGGTTTAACAATCCCACTGCTATAGAGAGGGGTCTGTTGGAATTCTTCCTCTCCACCTCCAAAATGGACAATATTCATATAGTTATCACATAAATAAATACAGAGACACACACACATTTGTGCATGTTAGCAATAGACTTTAGATCACTCGTGGCATTCAGAAATAAAGCAAACTTATCATGTACCTTTGACCATCTCGCCTGTACTCTTACCACTAGTCCATTTTCACAGGATTATTCCACATTCCAAACCTCTAAGGAGTTTCTGGTAGCCAGCCTTCTGTGGTAAGCCATCTGGCAAAAGAATGTTTGTTTCTTCCACCCAGACCGTGCCAGCCAGGGAATGACGGATCAAGACCTTATTACAACAGTTTTCATTTGGCTTTGTGTACCATATGCAACTCTTTGAGATATATTATTCCATATTTGTTTAACATGTGGACTTGGACCAATCATTTTTTCTGTACAAGTGTTTGGTGTAGCTGTCAGCAGCATCTTATTATACTATTATAGCCCCTTTCATCTCAAGCATCCCAAGGCCATTGGCAATATAGAATAAAGAATAAGCCAAATTAATGAAATCAGGCTTAAGCCTATCTTTGAAAACAGCACAAACCAACATAGGGAGTTCCAAATTAAATGAACACAGTAGCTAAAGGCTCTATGCTCAAAGGCTTTAAACCCAGATGTCTTTACACTGATAGCTAGTCAGCTTTGCACAGGCAAAAAGCTTGTGTTACTGGACCTCAAGGTGCAAGACAGAGTTCAGGGAATAAGGTCAGTGGGATAGGCCAAATTGATTTGATTCAGTGCCTTGTATGTTAAAAGAGAAATTTTCAGTACAGTAGGTCAGAACTGATTATTCTGATATCCTAGGAAAGGCAATAATTGTAAATGCCTAGCAAAGACAAGAACCCTGGCTGCAGAATTCTGTACAAGTTATGATCAATACAGAACTCTAGCAAGAAAGTGTGTTAAAGAGGATATGGCAATAATCAAGTCTTGAAGTGACCAATGCAAGGATCACACTCTAGTGTCATTAGGGGAAAAAACTACCTGAATCCTAATGACATTATTTAAGTGATAGAACAATGAATCAAAATGCACAACTGGGTCAAGTTGCAGTGAAATTTTTCACTTGCTATGCAGACAGGTTGCTAATAAAACATCAACATTCCAAGAGAAGAATCCATTTCCCCACATCCAGGTGCCACAATGAAGAGAGATACCATACTAGTTTGTTTTTTGTAATTGTTTAGCTTTCAAAATTGTTGTGACATTTGCTTGTGTGTGTCTGGGAGATGGGAAAAGAGCATTGGGACAAATGTGGCAGAATCTATTCATAAGGCAAGATGGAGCTGAATGTTAATAGCATAGCAATTACCAAATGTATCGGGTATTATGTTATCATATTGGACTTTTTTTGTATTTAGCAATACCAAAAGATTAACAGAAAAACCCTTTTATTATTTGTATTACGATTCATACTAAGTCTCAGTAAGACAATGTATCCACAAACATTGTTTTCGGAAAATAAGTAGAAATAATTAAAAAAAAAAACCTACTTATAAATATTTTTAAAATCACAACACACAAGTCTGATCTTGCATCATTCTTACTCTGGATGTCATTTATTTTGATGGAGTTGCAGTACTTATGGTTTACAGCAGGGTAAGCTTGATAAGAATTCAGGTTCCAGGGATTTATATGTGGATAGTGTATAATTGATAACACGGGAAACTATATGTCATATTGGTGGACCTATGGAAATCAATGGTTTGTTCTGTGCAGATGTTTTCTTTGGTGTTTGATTAGTGGGGCAGATGTTCCCTGTAGAATTCAGTCTGTGTGAGCCTGTCCGAGGCTGACTGCACCTTTAAGGCAAGCTAGACTCACACTAGCAGCATGGGCTGTTGGAGATAAGGCAATGTAATGAAAATGAGTGATCCCAGCTGTAAAAGGAAAAGACTATACAAACAGAGTGGACAACTCAGCTTGGGGATGGGCATGACTACAGAAAAGACAGGACTGTTCTGTAGTTAGGAAAACCAACAGGGAGCAGATTCCTGTGGGAGAGTCCCTGAGTTAGGGTCAGTAAAAGTTTTTCAGTGACACCTGCGAGGGGTGGAAGACTTATTAGTTAAGCAGACAATAAAGAAGTCAGAGACCTGTGTTGTATTAACCAAGCAAGGTACTAACAAGCTTCAACAGGACTTTATTTTTCAAAGTGGAAACCTCTTTACCAAGTTGCTGCTTCACCCTCTGTAGCTTTCTCTCAGCCTCTAAACTCCTCCCTCCTTCTTCTTGTCCTTTCCGACTCCCAACAGCCAGTGCTCCCAGTTCTAATAACTACAAGCAACACCTAAACACCAGAACCTGTGAACCAGAGAGAGGCTGTAGGGAAGCAGCACAAAGAGATTCAGAGGTAGGAAGTGACCCAGGGAAACAGCATGTCTGAAGAAGCAAACCTAGCTGCTTAATACAGGGTCCCTGGGCTGGAACCCAGAATAGAGGGTGGGCCTGGATTTCCCTACCAGCTTCTGAGGAAGGAGCATGCAAGTCCAACTGCAAGAGTAGATTAGATTTCCTGTGAGGAAGGCCCTGAGGGAAGGCCAGTGAAAACACTTCAGTGGACCCTGAGAGGGGTGGAAGAATCATTATTGGCTGTTTAGCTTGAACTTTCAATTGGATGTTTCCTTATCCTGGAAGGGGACTGAACTTTGTGACTTGGCCAGAGGGCTGAGCCACGGAAGACCTTGTGAGAAGCAGATGGTCTGCAGGAGGTACTGGAGAGCAGGGCCCCTTGCACCCTGAATCCAAGGGGGTACTATGACTTGTTAGTATATTATCTTACAGGGTCAGATAAAGCAATGTCTGCAGAGCAAGGCAACAAAGCTTCCTTTCCAGGCCTAAAAAACTCTTAGTCCAAATTTGTTAGAAAGTTTCACTTCTCTCACTGCCGGTGGCTAGGCACCTCAAATATCTGCTTTGTGAGCAGAAGAGATCTGATACCTTTAATTAGCTTCTGAGCCTTCTTGTGGCCCTCAGTGTATTTTATCTCCATGACTAGATGGGTTTGGGCTCAGCTGATCTTGAAGAAATGCTTGCCAAATGTATTCTCTGTTTCAAATAAAGAAATCTGATTCACATGCAATATTGGGTTAATGGTAACCTAGAAATCAACACAGATATGTACATGCCCTTTGTTTTTAATCCGTGCCACTGTAGAGGTATCCCATTAACTCCAACTAACCTTGGCTATAATGCCAGAGTTCTGGGACGGCTGATTTTCTTCCTCTGTATTTGGTATACCACAAAAGGTATTGGATGCGCTTTGTGACATTTTTTTTTATTTAAGATTTCAATACCATTGTGAAAGACATCAGATGCTGTCATAAATATAAAGGGAAGGGTAACCACCTTCCTGTATACAGTGCTATAAAATCCCTCCTGGCGAGAGGCAAAATCCTTTCACCTGTAAAGGGTTAAGAAGCTAAGGTAACCTCACTGGCACCTGACCCAAAATGGCCAATGAGAGGACAAGATTCTTTCAAATCTGGAGGGAGGGAAAAAGGCTTGTCTGTCTGATACCTTTGCTGGGAACAGATCAAGGATGCAAGCCTTCCAACTCCTTTAAAGTTAGTAAGAAATCTAGCTAGAAAATGTGTTAGATTTTCTTTTGTTTTTTTGGCTTGTGAAATTTGCTGTGCTGGAGGAAAAGTGTATTCCTGTTTTTGTGTCTTTTTGTAACTTAAGGTATTGCACAGAGGTGATTCTTTTAATTTTTCTTTAATTAAAATTCTTCTTTTAAGAACCTGATTGATTTTTTCATTGTTCTTAAGATCCAAGGGTTTGGGTCTGTGTTCACCTGTACCAATTGGTGAGGATATTATCATCAAGCCTTCCCCAGGAAAGGGGGTGTAGGACTTGGGGGGATATTTTGGGGGAAGGCGTCTCCAAGTGGGCTCTTTCCCTGGTCTTTTGTTAAATCGCTTGGTGGTGGTAGCATATCAGGTTTTTAACCTAAGTTGGTTCCCAAGGCAAGAAAGAAATCTGTGCATTGGGGAAGTTTTAACCTAAGCTGGTAGAAATAAGCTTAGGGGGTTTTCATGCAGGTCGCCACTTCTGTACCCTAGAGTTCAGAGTGGGGATGGAACCTTGACAGTTGCCTTGTCCAAAAATTCTGCTAACTTTTGTTTTGGAGTTCATATTTAAAAAAAACAAACAACTTGCTGGCATTTTATTCTTTGCCAGTAGAGCTTCATCTCCCTATCATTATTGTCTATCAAGTACTGCATGACCTGCTTGCTTCACAAGAAAGAAGTTTAAACATATGCTGTTTACAATTGTTGCCTTTCCTATAATAATGCCCAGAGGAATGAGGATTTCCCCTGTATGTATGATTTTACTACCACTGAGGTTTTCTGCAATTTCACCTCTAATTAATCTCTGATAATAGAGCTATGAAGTTAGAGAAACTACACAAACAAGCTCCATTGTAAACCTTACTCCTTCCACTTGTAAAGAAATCCAGACAATGGATTGTATTCTAAATCAAACAGCTGTAGTGAACTCTCACTGGACTCCATGTCATCTGCAAGCTGATGAATCAGAAACCCTCTGGTATCGCCCTTGTAAAATGGGGGTGGTTGTGCTTTGTACTGACTTGTATGTTTTCTGGGTGCCCCATTCCCAAATTTCTTGCAGTTTCTGTGAGGTTTGTCCTTAAACGAACAATCACTTGCATTGTGACGCTATCCCACAATGAAAGCACAGTCTCTGAGTGTTCTTAATGTTGGTGTTGCACAGATTACATGATGCCATTGTAGTTCCCTGGCACCTGTAGTTGTTGTCTCCATTAATACAGCAATTTCTAGTGCATGTTTTCAGATCAATAGCTCAATAAGCCACTTAGCGCTATGTGTATGTTGGGGTGGGAAAGACAGTTTTTAGACCCTAGGGTGGACAACATCACACCAGGCCCACAAACATTAATTTAGACTAAGGTTTGCCTATCACTCAAGAGCCTAAACCCACTCTGTGATTATGCCTGGGTTCAGGGTTGATGCATTCAGGGTTCACCTTCCCTCACCCAAATTTTGCAATCATTGTTGAGTTAAAATTAATTCAAAATTGCAAAGTGAAAGTGAGTAAAAGGCAGCACACCCACACAGCACTGTGCAAATCTAGCCCTAAGAGCGTGGGTTTGAGTGGATAGTGGGTAAATAATCTCAGCAGGTAGATATGCTCCTTCTTTATTCATTTGAATTCCAGGGCATGTCTGTACTGTAGGTTTCTTTTCATTTTAATTTTCTTCATTTGATTTCATTTATCTGGGGAATTTTCCTTAAAATTCACAACAGCCCCACAGGGTTCTCTTGCTGAAAGTTCACATCAACGAAACACTTACTCTAGGTAACAAAGATTCTTTCGCTCATTCAGCATGTAACATTGTACAAGGTAAGCGAGGTAAAGACTCTCCCAATCGTGTAACAGGATGGACATCATTTTAGAACACAGATGGCAAATTTACAATTAAAATTTCATCTTTGGTGAGACTTCTTTTCCACAGACCTATTTTTTAACAATAGCAGGAAGGAATCTGCATTTGGTGGTTGGGGGTGAGGAGAAAGAATAGTGTAACTTAGTTTGTTTTTAAATGTGTTGTTGGGCTTTCTAGCTTTCAGAGTTTGGGGACAATCTCTTTATTAAATCATGATCTTGGGCTGCCTCAGCTCCCTTTCTTGGTCTCTCAGACTGATTCTCTCCCATCTCACAGAATCCTTTGGCAATCACAGCAGTCGCTTATATTGAAAAGTAATAGCTAAATATTTTCTGGATGTCTTCAAATGAGATTTTGAAGCTGGAAAAAAGGATAGCCAACACCATGATGAGACCAGTCTGCTTCATGTATTGTCAGTAATCAAAGGACCACAGTTTGAGAACAACTGCCCTACATCAGGTTTCAGAGTGGGTAGCTGTGTTAGTCTGTATTAGCAAAACAATAGGAGTCCTCATGGCACTTTAGAGACTAACAAATTTATTTGGGCCTAAGCTTTCGTGAGCTAAAACCCATTTAATCAGACGCATGGAGTGGAAAATACAGTAGAGACAAACACCTACAGGATCTCTATCAAGAGTTCTTAAAACTACAATACCCACCTGCTGAAGTGAAGAAACAGATTCACAGAGCTATAAGGCTACCCAGAAGTCACCTACTACAGCACAGGTCCAACAAAGAAAGTAACAGAACACCACTAGCTATCACCTACAGCCCCCAACTAAAACCTCTCCAGTGCATCATCAAGGATCTACAACCTATTCTGAAGGACGATCCCTCACTCTCACAGACCTTCGGAGACAGGCCAGTCCTCACTTACAGACAGCCCCCCAACCTGAAGCAAATACTCACCAGCAACTACACACCACAAAAACACTAACTCAGGAACCAAACCCTGCAACAAACTCCAGTGCCAACTCTGTCTGCATATCTATTCAAGGGACACCATGATAGGACCTAACCACATCAGCCACACCATCAGGACTCTGTCAAGGTTCCTTTCCCACTCTGAACTCTAGAGTACAGATGTGGGGACCTGCATGAAAGATCCCCTAAACTTATTCTTACCAGCTTAGGTTAAAAACTTCCTCAAGGTACAAACTTTGCCTTGTCCTTGAACCCTACGCTGCCACACCAAGTGTGTTAAACAAAGAACAGGGAAAGAGCCCACTTGGAGACGTCTTCCCCCACAAAATATCCCCCCCCCAAGCCCTACACCCCCTTTCCTGGGGAAGGCTTGATAAAAATCCTCACTAATTTGCATACGTGAACACAGACCCAAACCCTTGGATCTTAAGAACAATGAAAAAATCAATCAGGTTCTTAAAAGAAGAATTTTAATTAAAGAAAAAGTAAAAGAATCACCTCTGTAAACTCAGGATTGTAAATACCTTACAGGGTAATGAGATTCAAAACATAGAGAATCCCTCTAGGCAAAACGTTAAGTTACAAAAAGACACACAAACAGGAATATACATTCTATTCAGCCCAACCTATTTTACCAGCCATTTAACAAAAGGAAATCTAACGCATTTCTAGCTAGATTACTTAGTAACTTAACAGAAGTTCTGAGGAGTTATGAAGAGCATTCCTGATCTGTTCCTGGCAAAAACATCTTACAGACAGATGTTCCTCTCCTCCCACAAGCTTTGAAAGTAACTTGTCTCCTTATTGGTCATTTTGGTCAGGTGCCAGCAAGGTTATCTTAGCTTCTTAACCCTTTACAGGTGAAAGGGTTTGCCTCTGGCCAGGAGGGATTTTATAGTTCTGTATACAGAAAGGTGGTTACACTTCCCTTTATATTTATGACCGGCTCGTTCACCTGCATATCTACCAATGTGATATATGCCATCATGAGCCAGCGATGCCCCTCTGCCATGTACATTGATCAAACTGGACAGTCTCTACGTAAAAGAATAAATGGACACACACCTAACATCAAGAATTATAACAATCAAAAACCAGTAGGAGAACACTTCAATCTCCCTGGACACTCAATAACAAACTTAAAAAGGGCAAGTCTTCAACAAAAAAAACTTCAAAAACAGACTCCAATAGGAAACTGCAGAACTGGAATTAATTTGCAAACTGTACATCATCAAATTAGGCCTGAATAAAGACTGGGAGTGGATAGGTCACTACAAAAACTAATTTCCCCCCTGCTGATACTCATACCTTCTTGTCAACGGTTTGAAATAGGCCACCTTGATTACATTCGCCTCATTAGCCGTACAAAATGATTTCTACCTCTTCTTGTCAACTGTTAAGAATTGCCCACTTCCACCTTAATTGAATTGGCTGGTTAGCACTGGCCTGCCACTTGGTAACACAACTCCCATCTTTTCATATCCTGTGTATTTATACCTCCCGACTGTATCTTCTACTCCATGCAACTAATGAAGTGGGTTTTAGCCCATGAAAGTTTATGCCCAAATAAACGTGTTAGTCTCTCAGGTGCCACAAGGACTCCTCATTTTTTTTCCCTACATCGGTCTTCCAGAATCATTGCCATTGTTTTTGATGTCCTCCCCTGAAAATTACTGTATAGTACTGTGAGGCTGAGGGTGGTCCTCTGGAAATATTGTAGCTAAAGATGGGAATGACTCAGTAAAATAAAAATACTCCCAGCCTTCCCTTCCCCCCGCCCCTTCACCATTCAGTGTGTCATCTGTGTAAATACCAAGAAAAAGTGATCCTTCTTTTGGTATTTCTGCTGGAAACACTAGGAGACTGCTTTCTCATTATAATTCAGTGTAAATACCATAAAAGAGAACTTTGTTATTGTATTTGTTAAGCATATTTGTCATTCTCTGTGCCAGTCTATCCAAATAGGAATAGTTAGTTATTTGTATTAAACAAATATCTCAACTCTGTATTTGTTGCTATTCTGATTTACTTAATATTCTGTGTATAGCATTAATGACAATTAATATTCTTTCTGGAATTGTTAATTAAAGGTGTGATGGGAGATCAGATAGCAGCTGCTGAATAGTAAGAGGAAGTTAGTTAAAACTGTGCTATTCTCAAAAGAAAAGAAAATCTCCATGGTGATTTAACCCTTGAGCTTTTGGTATAAATTATCAGAAAAATACCAGTAGTGAATCTTTTCTTCCTTAATTTAGACAAAATAATTAAGAAAGTTATCTGAATGAGTCCTTTTCATCAGCACAACTTTGCCTGATCAGAGTCAACATTTGGAGGGTCTAAGAGCAGATGTGTCCGTTTCAGGGCTGCTGCCTGAAGTGTGTTGTAACAATATTTAAATTAGGATTAATATTTGTAACTGTATTATGGGGGGGTGAGGAAAGTTCTCTCAACTATAGCACTCCTTGCAGTACTTCAGCATTGCAACTTCAAGAAGCAGTTAAGTGAAAAGTTAGAGTATTATCTTGTCACTATGCCCCCCCGCCCACCGCAAAGGGACTTAGGCATTGCAATACTGAGTGTCACAGTGCCTAACTGTTAGGTGCTTAGACAATCACAGGAACAACACTGTGATCCACAGAGCCTGGATTAGGTGCCTAGCCTTCTATACAATGAATAGGGAGAGGGAGGCGCCTTACAATACTATTCACAAAGCCAACACACTAGGCAGGGAGCTGCCTAAGTTAGCCAATAGGAGATGCCAATGATAGAAGTGTGTGCTAAGCCCTACCCCTCCCTCAGAGATAGACAACTCCCTGTATACCAGACTTAAATGCCTATCTCTGCTTGTGATTCATGAACTGGGGGCAAATAGACATTCAGCCACCTAAGTTGCATGCTTGGCCTGATCCGGTACGTATGCATAGAGGTTGCTTAGCAGATTGGGACCCTCAGGTGACTTCAAGCAAGACAGCCAGAGAAGCGGGCCTCTCTTATAACCTTTCACCCAGTGGATCAGGTAGTCACCAAGAATATGGGAAACACCAGGTTCAAGTCCCCACCCCACTTCCTGAGTGGAAGAAAGGATTTGCCAGCTCTCAGGTCAGTGCACTAGGATATAGTCCTTCTAACGCTTTCTCTGGCCCAGTTAATACTCAATTATTTAATTGAGGTGGAACAACTTCAATGAGAGAGATTGAGGGAGCCCCCTATCAGCCTATCCTATAGCCTAGGTTTCAGGGCACTGACCTGAAAGGTGGGAGATCCACATTCAGATCCCTTTTGCCCCTCAGGGGAGGGGGGGACCAAGGCCTCCTACAACTCAGGTGAGTACCCGCCTCACTGTTCTAAAGAAAGCTATAAGGGAGGGCCTCTTACCTCCCAGCTCTTCTGTGTGAACTCGCTTGAGGGGCCTGATCTGGAAGGTGGCCTCTGAGCATGTGTACTGGATTAGGGCTGTGATGGGTTTGGTCACAGAGATTCCCTTGGGACTGTCACCTGATTGCAGAGACTATCTCTGAGCCCATTTTCTGTGCCAGTTTGGGCCTCCAGAGCCCTGCCTTGTTAAGCCAGACACGCAAACTTGCTGCAACAAGATCCAAGTCTGAACCATGCCCCCATAACTGCAGACTTAACTGAAAACAGTTTAAGAAGTACTCCTGTTTCCAGCACCTAGACACCCAGCTCCCAATGAGATCCAAACCCCAAATAAATCTGTTTTACTCTATATAAAGCTTATACAGGGTAAACTCATAAATTGTCCGCCCTCTATAACATTGAGAGCAAGATACATGCAGCTGTTTGCTCATAGAATATCAGCGTTTGAAGGGACCTCAGGAGGTCATCTAGTCCAACCCCCTGCTCAAAACAGGACCAATCCCCAACTAAATCAATGCATGTGCAGAGGCAGAAACATAGGTGCCTAAAGAACTTTCACTCCAAAAATTTAGGCACTGATGAGTTTAGGCACCTATCAGGTTAGGCGGCAGCTGAGCAAGAGGTTTGTGGATTGCAGTGTGTCTGAAATGGAACATAGGCAGCTAAGCACCTTCATGGATTGCACCCTGAGAAAACATCAATGGTAATAGATATTGACATGTATTAATGCTAATATAGTTTAAATTTATTATACATACGAAAGTAGTTCAAGGAAGTCAGTTCTTGCACTGCAGAGACAAGATTAAAGTTGTGTAATATATAAAAATTACTCAAAAGAGAAATTCTAGGATATGTTCACTTACCTTTTGAGAGTATATGGATGCTCTTATATCACTAAAGATACTGTATAGTGGTAAGTTATAACTAGGGATTGGTGAAGTGTATGTTTGTACAGAACCTAGCACAAGGGAGTCCTGATCCAAGACTGCACTCCTAAGTGCTCCCACACTAATAATAAAAATAATTTAATAATTACAAATATGAATAAAAAGGTTTAGATAATATAAGGACCAGAATGAATCGCTGTCCAATACTTGAGTGAACCCAGAAAATGATATTTTTGAAGTTCAAACTAGTTTAGTTAATACTTATGTTTTCTCATTTTTATGCTTCTCTATAATTTTCCGTCATGACTAGAAAAGAAAATTTCAAAATACTGTGGTGCTGTTATTACTACATGGTATTTCAGCCAAATAAGAAACAAAGTGTCAAGAAATTCTTTTTTTTAAATGGTCTTTAAAAAAAAAAAATCCAGCCAGATGTCTAGACCAATGATCTTTTGGTAGGGATCTAAACTGAGTCTCCAAACTTGATGACAAGTTCCCATCACTTCCCTTCACTTTCTTTAGACATGTGCTGTTGTCACTATTGCCAGGTTCTGACTCAACAGCGATGTTTGCTTATTTCTCAGAGTGAAGGGTTTCCCCCACCTGCAGTAACTTAGGCTTCTGAATGAGTTCATCATGAAACGTTAAACAAATGTTAACATTCACTCTGAGCAAAAGAACATCTTTGTTTTTTATTCTATGTTCATTTGACTTTTCTTTTCACTCCAAACACTGTTTGTCACTGGATGCCTTCCCCCCTCCTCCTCTCCCCCCCCCCCGCTTTCTGGTAAATATAGAGCGAATTCTTTGGCATATCAATAAGTCTTAAACAAGTATCTTGTAGTTACGGGGAACAAGTAAAAACCAAAACACATAACTGGGGCACTGCCAGCATCACAAAAAACGTTCCCTGAACACCAGACGATCATATGAAAAACTAGGAGTGTCCTAATAAAATATGGACACTTTATAAGTAGCATTTGAAATTGTGGGTCTATTTTTGTTTATTTTAATAGTGCCTTTTATTCTGAGGGCTGCTGAAGCACTTCACAACATATTTCAGAGTAGCAGCCGTGTTAGTCTGTATTCGCAAAAAGAAAAGGAGTACTTGTGGCACCTTAGAGACTAGCCAATTTATTTGCGCATAAGCTTTCATGAGCTGAAGTGAGCTTTAGCTCACAAAAGCTTATGCTCAAATAAATTGGTTAGTTTCTAAGGTGCCACAAGTCCTCCTTTTCTTATATCAACATAGTATCATTGACACACAGCCACTTTTTGAGGCAGGTGGTTGTTGGGAGTGTCCTTTTAACCCTTTGCCCTGTGCTTATGGGGTTGACTTAGAGGTTCATGTGCCGTCACTTCTCTACATAAGAGAGAACACTAACATTTGTTCTTAGCAAGACAAAGCTGTGTGAATGTCAAAACTAGACTGCTGGCAAGGTTTCCAAGTAAAGCCAATCTTAAACTAATATAAATAGCTCCTTGGACTGATTGCAGAATGTCAATGAATTCGGAAGTCAAATGGTGGGCAAGCTTTTGTGCTGGATTCTGACTGATAGGTGGAAGTGTCAGGATTTCATTATCAGGTTCTGTAGCTGTGATTGTTTGAAAATGAGATCTTTAAGAGCCTGATCTTGCCTCCATTGAAGTTAATGGAAGCTTTGCTATTGAGTTCAGTGGAGCAGGCCCGAGGTAATGATGGAGATTAAAAAAAAAATCAGTTGTCACTTTTATGACTCAATGCCATTAATGCAATTAAGTCGCCCTCCTGTCATCTCATCGAGGAAAAAAGTGAATCTTCTTAATTCATAATTAGCAGAATGTTATTGAGACTTCTGTATGACAGTAAAGCCAGAAAGTAACTGGTAATTACCTTGTAAACATTCAGGTAGTTAGAACAATTTAATAAAGGAGCTGATTTAACAAATTCCATAGGAGCCAAGAATTTGTGCTTCCCATATTAGCTACTGCATGTGTCTGCCTAAGTAGCCTGTTAGCTTTATGACTTTCACCACCAAGATATTTAAGGCAGTGCATGCTATATTTCACATTGATTTCCTTGCAGGTAGTAGTTGGCTTTCTTTGAAGGTGGTTCATATTGACTTTGAAAATGGATTTCATTACTTCTCTCTCTTTCCAACATTCACATTAATCTTCTGTACAAGAAAACAAATACTGAGTTTCACCTATTTGGTGAATATTATACATATCAAAGTTTTTGTTCTCTGTTTTCATTATTCATTAAGAAGAAGAAGGCGGCTTTGTGGCTGGAGAAAATTTTAATAAGTAAATAGGTGATTGCCAAGGAGGGACTATGTAACTCCCTTTAGGACAGGGGTGGGCAAACTTTTTGGCCCAAGGGCCGCATCCGGGTGCGAAACTGTATTGAGGGCTGCATAGGGAGGTCTGTGCCCCCAAACAGCCTGGCCCCCACCCCCTATTCACCCCCTCAAACTGCCCCCCCCGGGATCTCACCACTATCCAACCCCCGCTGCTCCCTGTCCCCTGACTGCCCCAACCTAGCCATACCCCCGCCCTCTGACAGGCCCCCCAGGGCTCCCACACCTATCCAACCCCAGCCTCTTCCCTGACCGCCGCAGAACCTCCGCCCCATCCAACTGCCCCCTGACTGCCCCCCCGGGAACCCCTACCCCTAACGGCCCCCTGTCCCCTGACTGCCCCCCGGGACCTGCTACCCAACCAGTTAATTGCCACACACGTGCTGCTGCCACCCCACCTTACCATGCCTCTCAGAGCGGCAGAAGCTCACAGCCCAGCTGCCTGTGTGGCTGTGAGGGAGGGGAAACAGTGGGGGGAGGGGCTAGGGGTGAGCCTCCCAGGCCAGGAGCTCAGGGGCCGGGCAGGAGAGTCCCGGAGGCCTGATGTGGCCCACGGGCCGTGGTTTGCCCACCTCTGCTGTAGAGTTTGCTAGCTCCTGGAATGCTGGACTGAGCCTTTAGGTGTCCCACCCTATTAAGTTCAACAACACTGGCTGTAATTACTAGAGCCCTCGGACACTGTTTCCCAGCTTGCTTAGTGTCGGGTGAGGGCAGAATGGACTGGAAACTCTTGTGGAGACTAATAGGGAGGTTTCTATAGAGGGATTTATAGACGCAGTTTGCTGGGCCAGTAAGGAGCTGGGACTGCTCATCCCCTCAGTGTAGGATGACCAGATAGCAAGTGTGAAAAATCAGGACAGGGGTAAAGGGTAATAGGCGCCTATATAAGACAAAGCCCCACATATCAGGGATGTTCCTATATAATCAGGACATCTGGTCACCCTACCTCAAGTGGGGGGACAAAACCTGACTCAGAGAGAAAGGGACTGGTGTTAACTTTGCTTTGGGTGCTGTTTGAATTTGGAGAAGGGAGAGTCTCTAATTCCCTCTCCCCACAAAGCTGGTCTTTGAAATGTGGTAGGATCCCGTGCATGGTCAGACAGTTCCACCCTGAGGAGGAGACCAGCATCTAGAGTGGCAGAGATCTGACCCAGCATCCGCTACCCAGAGCCAGCTGAGAGCTCCACAGGACTCCAGTCAGGGAGCCAAGAGAGGACCCTGCCCCACTCAGGGGTGAATACACTGTAAGAGGGCTCCTTTTATCTTCTTTAAGCTGGCCAACTTTTTCAGCACTGCAGCAGCCATATCTAGACCCATCTTATGCATTTTATCTTCTTGGGAAGGTGCCAGAGTGGGAGCTGGGGCTTGTGTTATTGTTACAAATGGTGAGAATTTGTTGTAATATTAATGTTTTTATCATGTATTTGTTAATCTTAAACTTTTTCCTTCACTTGGTTCCTGTCCCCAAGTAAAGTTCTCCTTTGTTAAATTGTTGGTTTGGAGTGTTGTTTGTTGGGGTTTGTGTTCATATATGTTGTTTATGCAAAGGGTCATACTCCTTGTTAAGAGGAGTAATATTAGTGATTTTCCTAAGAGACCAGCACCCCTTGTGTCCCAGGCAGAGAGGAGTCACCAGCGTGGAGGCCCCAGGCATTGCAACAGAGAACCCAGTACTCAACCCATGTGAGGAGGGGAACAAAGCTGCTTTCATTAGCAAGCAACAGAGAGGAGGCTTGAGCCGTGCTTTTTGGGAGGAGCTACACCTATTATACTCTGAGGCCATGGCACACTTTAGCCTGCTTGCCACTGGTCACTGCCAGAAATAGTGTATCTAGCTCAAAGGCATGCTCTTGCCTGTCTCAGAGAGGTCTGTCCATCTAATCGACTTGGAGGAGCTATAAATGTAATGGTAATGGGCGTCTTCTTCATTTACAATGAGTTTTTAGAATCAGTCTATATAATGCTGTGTACAGTGGTTGCCATTAAAAAATTATCATTGGCCAGGCTTGTAGCTGTGAAGAGGGTCTCCTCAGTCCCAACCATGGTGACAGGACTGAGAATGTGGAAATGAAAAAGCATTGATATGTCCTATGGAGGGGATGGGGAGAAGTTGTTAGCAACTGGAGGCTGACACAGAAGCACAATGGGAGCTGCGGAGTCGATGTTCAGGGCGGGGGCAGCATGCAGAGGCACCCCCCACAGGGGCTGCAGGGACATGCCAGCTGCTTCCAGGAATGAAGTGGTGTGGAGGGAGGGAAGCAGAGCAGACAGGGAGCTGCCTTAGCCCTGCTGCTGGCATGTCTCTGTGTGCCCCTTGGGGGCAATGCACAGAGCCCCTCCCCTCACCAGGGGCGCACAGAGACATGCTAGCAGCTGGCTGCTTCTGGGAGCAGCGTGGGGCCACCGGCTATGGCATGCAAGCAGCCTACCTGCCTGAGCCCTGCTGCACCACCAGCTGGCACTCAGGGGCAGGTTGTCAGATATTTGTCCTGCATTTTTGGGACCCGCAGGTCACTGGGGACCCCGTGCCACCGCACAGTTTGTTTAATGGTAAATCCACTCCTGGATTTGTACATATCAGCTAATTTTGCCTGAAGTAGAAAATATATTTGGCAGTTACAAGCATGCCTCATGTATGTATGTGACCTTTCTCAAATGCACATATGTGCTTGTGCTTTCTATCTCTCTAATATAGCAAGTGTGTTGGGGTGTGTGCGAGTGTGTGGTTTTTTTGTAACCCCGTAGTTTGGACTTTATAGACATCTGGTACTTTACTTTGTGTTTTAGTTGACATATACCATACGCCAAGGTATACTAAATTGAAGACTGCTTATGTAATGGGACTGCTTAATTTTTATATCAACAGGATATTCAACTGATATTTTAGCATTTAAAATCCCACTTGAGGTCCTCTTATGTTAGAAGGATACACATTGTACAGGCTTTCCTTTCTGTAACTTTCATTTTCTAGATTATGTGGGAGTAAGTTTGTTTCCTGTGCACGGTTGACATTGCAACAGAAACTCCGTTGGTACATTTCAGTGTAATTGCTGTCTATGTAGCTCTATAAATGTACTGTAGAGGAGATTTCATGTTTGTGTTCTGTGGACTGCAGCCATGGATTTTACGGATGCTGGATATCCCTCTCAATATCTGAAGTCATTTCTTAGCAGTGCTAAAATTCAATTCTTCATCCTTTACATGTTAAAAGTCTTTCTTTCTTTTCTGCTGTGTATCAGTTCCAAATGGCAGCTAGAGAGCACATAATACCAACAGAGAGCACACATACTTCCTCACTCATAGAAGCCTCTCTTTATTCTGTTTTTGTTAATTTCAAATCGAAGTTAAGACTGAAATCATGTTTCACTCTTTGTGTGATGCTCTTTATTTTGACAGCAGTTTCTTAATCTGAAAACACCATCTCCCCTCTGCTGGGTGGTAGCAGATTTCTGGATCCTCACAGATTGGCCTCCCAGAGGAGGAGAAATCAGTAATGCAGAGTCCAGGTATATTCTACGTGTACTTTCCATTATTTACACACATTTTAGTCCTGGAACAGAGGTGGCAAATAGCATGCTGGGCAATCCCTTCATGTAGGAGTCTCAGTCCAACACTAATCCCAGGGAACAACTTTGTTTCACAAATTGACTCAAAGCAGAGATCAAGGCAGAGAGTATATTCTGCTGCTGCTCAGATGGTTCCCTCTCCAGAAACGCTCTACACAGGAGCTTACATGTCACAAAAACTTAATACCACAGCACATCCTCCCAATACTATTTGCTCACATGCTTTAAAAAAAATGAATAAACAAACATCTTTGAAAACTGTGTAAGTGTGCAATCTAGTGATGCCTGCCATAATAATGATGCTGCCTTGGAGCCTGGATCCTTCACTCTGATATACTTGGAACCAGTTCCTTCAATGAAATCCCTGACTAGGACCCTGCACTAGTGGATCCTGATGCGTTATCAGGGCCTTGGTGTGCAAATATATTTAAAAAATCTTAAAACTACTGTAGGTGAGTTCAGCTTTCTTAAAAGGTGCATATTACCAGATTTGGCCTATGAACTCAGTGCAAGCTTATGTGTGTCTATAGAAGACATGTCTATGCTTTAAACTCAAAAGATTCCAGCAATTTGACATTTTCAGTCCCATATACTTCAGTGGTTTGCTTGAATCAGGTCATTTCTAGAGGTTTTAGGCAGTTGCCAAACTGATTTATTATTATTTATTGACATAGTGAAGACTGGAGCATATGACTGCAGTTTTTTAACGTTCAATGCTTTGTGGTATAATACTGCAGCGGGGCTTCACCTTTCACTCACCCAGCGGTGAGAGGGGTGGAGAGGAGCATCGACTGGAAGAAACAAAAGTCAGTGCCTGTGGCACCAACACCAGTTTATAATGTTAGTAGAGCTCTGTGTATATATACACAGTGTTGTTGTATTGCACAATACTTACGGCCATCAGAGCATATTACAGTATTAGTCTCATAGCCAAGAAACTTCCAGTGTCAAATAACTTTCTAGTTTACCATCTTCCGAAGATGGTGAATCAAAGAATGATGTTGCCATGTTGAAAAATCAGCACCATCTTTTGCTACAGTTTGCACCCCAAGGGTGAATCATGCCATCTTTACTGGGCATGAAGGACCCTCTGGCCATAGGAATGGAGGGGTTCTGCTGCACATAAGATTGAATGTGGGGAGGCCCCTTATCAGGATCCAAAACCGCTGTGTAACACAGAACCTAGGAGTTTGTGATCAAAGATAGTAGTAGGCTTGGAGATAAGGAGCATCTGCACTACACAAGTTCTCTGGCTCTTCCCTTTACAGGAATGTGTGGGGCTTGGATTGTGGGAATTACTTCTCGTATTGGGCTAGGGTAGTCTCCATGAAATGCTTATCTGTATCTCGTCAGGTATAGGGAAAATCTTTGTCCCATTGTTTTCCCCCTGTTCCCAGTGTATGTCTTCAAACTGGGTTCTGGGGCTTGGATTTGCCCTTTAGAGAATTAAAGCATGACACTAAGAATACTCATGGATCACTGAAAACACTGTAACATGTGAAAGTTCGAGTATACTGGATAACAAAAGAGCTCATATTAACTTAGCTGCTAACACATGCTCTTATTGAACACCATTTAGATGTGGTTTACAATTTGTTATGTACTATGGAAGATATGGAGCCTGTAATGTAAAGGGTGCTAAATGTGAAACATCAATCAAAAACATTTTTTTGCAAAATACAAACACAATTTTGTGAACATATTTTGTGGTGGCTTGGCCTAATTTATCTTCCGATTTATTGTTTTGCAACTGTCAGCTTTGCATTACAATATTACTTTAAATACGGTAATTTAGAACTGCAAGTGCTGTATTTATTTTCTGCTAGAAAGTCTATTTCTTTTCTCTCTATTTGTTTACTCCTCCGTGGCATCCTTTTATAAGCCTTATGGATTCAGAAAACATTTGCTGCTACTACAGTACTGTAACATCTTTCCAAGAATGACACACAGGTAATATGTTGTGCTACTTTACAGTTTGCTTCAGTTTTTTGACTAGGGGAGGCAAAACAAAAAGCAAAATCTAAAATCTGAAATTTCAGCTCACTTGACACTTTTAACAACTCAGCACACAGACATTTTTCTTAAGTCGTAGTGGTTCAGTATATCTGTTCTATGCTGGCGTGCTATAATAATTCCATCAAATTGATGATTTTACAAAAAACAAACCTTAAAAAGTTCTATGGAAATATTTATTTTCAAAATAGATTTTTGATTGTTTTTAATAATCATGAAGGTTGGGGTTTTTAAAATCTGAATAAATCCATGGAGCTACTGCATTATTTTGGAGCTGAGATGAGAAGAAATTATTGGAATTTTACAGAATTTTGTTCACAATACATGCCACTAGTGATAAACTAATGCATTTGTTAATTTTCTTAATATACTTTAACTTTCCACTGGGTCTTGTATGCTTTGATGTTCTTCCTCTGATGCTTTTTTATTGAAAACTCAGATACAGTAATTGCTTGTGTTACACATTTTGCTACAACAGAAGGAAAGGAAGCATTATATTTGATAACAGTGACTTAATTAAATGTCTATTTGGAATTTCAGGAGGAAAGCCAAAATGACTAAACCTGATGTTTCTGCAGTGCTGATGATATCTATGCAGTTCTGTGTGCAGCTATAAAGCTTTTATTTTACTTAGTGAGAGTGGGAAAAAATATGGGGGAAAATATGTTAGTGTCACTATTGCATAATCTCTCTTTCCTGAACAGTAATACTCCTCAAAAATAAACCCCTCCCATTGTTTTATGTCAGAGAGTATCAGGTGAGTGGAATTATGAATTGTTGGTATGTGCTAGAATGTAGAATACTGTTTAAATTGTAGAATTTTAGGTGACCCTGTGACCTACATCATCTCACCCAGAAATACATTAAATAACTTAATTTTTGTCCATCTAGTTATTGATTATCCTTTACAGCATGGCAGGATTAGGAAGCGTGGGTAGAAAGGAAAATGGTAACGTCTTTGTTTTAAATAATAAAAAGAACATTTTAACAGTCTCCTGATTTAAAAAAAAACAACATAGAACCTGTGCTTTTAGTCACAAGTGGTACTGTATTATCTACTATGTCTGCTGTCACTTTCATCTGTCCAGACTGTTCTTTATGTTTTACACAATTCAAACAGCCCTGAAAGTAATTAACCTTTCTTATAGATCTCTCAAGATAGTTCCAAGTTGCATTTTTCCCCTTGCATAACACATGTAAGTAACACCAACAGCTCTGCCTCTTGGATAACGATGTGTTACACAGAGCTCAAAGTTCACCACTGCATGACAAAAGCAACAAGAATCTATCTGTATGCACTTGTGTGTGTGCGCGCGTGCGCATAGAAGTGGCTGTCTCTCTGTGTTAAAAATAGGAAGTTCTAGCAAATATTACTATTAGCATTTCTGATTAGGGCATAATTCCTGTACCTCATATTGTTAACATTTTCATTATTCAAGCTGAGCAAGAATTCCATACTTCTGTATGCCAATAGAATTATTGTAATAGGTTTATAAGGACATTAACAATACAGCTTAGTGGTGGGGTGCATGTGTGCAAACCTGCACACTGCTAGGTCACAGCCTGGAGCTGCCTCCTCACCACCAACAGGGACTGTGACTGGAGAACTCTGCCCATGGCAGGGAACCCACCTCAGACAGCAGTCGCTCAGCAGTGGGATTAGGAGCATGCCTTCAGATTTCCCATGGTGAGTTGTTTTTGTATTGCAATCTTGTTCATCTGCCACTTGCCTATGGCTTTTGTTAGGATATAAATATTCAGGCCTGCCTGTAAAGGCCTATACTTTAAGAATTTAGGTATATGTTTATCATTTAGCTAGTAATAGAGGTATACAAGAAAGGATCTGTGTAAGGGCCTTCTCTCACTGTGACAGTCTGAGGCCCTGTTCTTAGGCCAATGCCTTTGGCTAAGCAGCAGAAGCAGCCATAAACTGGGAAGCGAATGCTCACATCCTCACATTCCAAACCAGTCAATATGGGGCTGTTAGGAAGGTGATCTGATCTATCACCTCCAGAGAAAGGGAAGAGCCTAGAAGATGTAAAAGGAAATTTAGTTTGATAGTTTTCTGTCTGGCAAGAAATCACTTATCAATAGACACAGCTGGGAAACCCTCATGTTTTTATAGATGTAGTTGTGAAATCCTCACTTCTGTATTGTTTTGTCATTATAGTTACCACTTTGCTATTGTTTATTTGCATGGTCTCTGTCTAGTTCTGTGATTGTTTCTGTCTGCTGTATAATTAATTTTTCTGGGTATAAACTAATTAAGGTGGTGGGATATAATTGGTTAGCTAATCATGTTAGGATTGGGTAGCTAAATTTCAGTAGTATGATTGGTTAAGGTATAGCTAAGAATATTACTATATAAATTAGGGGCAAACAAGAAGTAAGTCGGGATTCGAAAATAGGGGAAAAGGAACTTGGATTTAAGCTTGCTGGAAATTCACCCCAATAAACATCGAATTGTTTGCACCTTCAGACTTCGGGTGTTGTTGCGAGAAAGACCAGGGAAGTGGGAGAGTGAAGGAATAAGCTCTCTAACAGCTTTCACTGCACCTCTCTTCTACATGGGCATAACATCTGTCCTCCTTCATCTCCCCTTCCCAGTTACCCTCCACCTTCTACAGTTCTCACCAGCTCTATCTGCTCCTCTTACCCTCTCTACCCTGATCTTCCTTCTGCCAGCACAAATCTTGTCCCAAATCCACATCCTCCTGTTAATCTCTGGTGACATGTACCCCAACCCTGGCTTTCACTCCATTCCCCTTCCTACACCCGTCCTTGCATCACCTCCACCTCTCTCATGCCCCCTCCCTTCTGCTGCCATTCTCTTACTGTCTCTGGGCTGCCCACTCCATCCCTAAAAGAGATCACAACCATCCACAATCTCTTCATATCTCCCTTTCCCCAGCTCCTGGCTCCTACAGAGATCTGGCTCACTCCACTGCCTTCTCTTACAGAAGACTCTTTCTCTCAGACTTCATGCCTTTGTTCAGACTGTGGCAGGGTGTTGGGTTCCTTTTCCTGCTGTCTTTTCTTTTCTCATTAAATTCCACTGAGATTTAGCTAAGATACAAACATAAAAATCTCCATTCCCTTCTCTGACCTGTGTTCCTTTGGAAAACTTGGTAGACTGCCAAAATAATTGAACATAAACATTTTTAAAGAGCTGGGCCCATGCTGCTGCACATTACTCTAGGAGCAGCTTTAGAGGAAGAGGAAAGCCAGCTCAGGCTAAGCACATCTCCCCAGACACACTGCATGGCAGAGTGTTCCATACTCCCCATTATGGGCACATGACATAGGCCAGGAGATTCCCCCTCACCCTGCCCAGCTTCTACAGGGGTGGGGGAGAGAACAAATAACTGGTCCATGCTGCTTGAACAATGCTTCCTGTACCCAGCATGTGGCCCATCTCTTTCATCAACCTTCTGCTGTTGCTAGCTTATGCATCTTGTCCTGTAGCTCAGGTGTTAGAGGTCTGTTCTTCAGTGCTCCAAGTTCAAGCCCTTCTGTTGGGGCATGGTGAGGAGGAGTTTTAGAATGCTTTTGCCTTACAAACAAACGACACCCTATGAAATTGTGTCCAAAATACTATTTAAAAAAAAAAAAGTTTTTTAGGTTGTAAAGTCAAGCATTTGTACATTAGGAAATGCCAGATTTACACAGTTTCCTGTGTAACCTTAATTCAGCCCCGTTGTATGTGTGTTGTTGTTTCCTCTCTTGTCCCATGATAATCATATCAGCCCATGACATTCAAGAATGAATGTGGTGAATTACAAGCTCCTTTTTGTAAAAACAATGACCCAAGGTATCAAAACCTTAAAATATTATATTCAAAAGCATGGGTAGGTACAAAGCCTGCTCCTGACACAACTTGCAGAGGGTATATATCTTGGTTCCATCTGTATTGATTTTCATTCCTGCAGAGTGCCCTGTCCACAATACCAATGATAGTGGATGCTATTTTTGAGATGCTTTAATATTGATCAGAGGATAATTTATCTTGCACGTACACCTTATGATAGGCTTTAATTACATAATTGTTTAGTATTTTTCCCACAGGACCCTGCCTCTTTCAGCACACAGGATTAAAATACAAGGGGCAGAATTAAGTTGTACAGGCAACTGTAAATGGGGTATTTCCTAATATTTGAGTGTAGTGGGGTGTGTTTGACTAGATCAAAAAACTTCTGATTGACAATCTATGATGGGTGCCTGCAGTGCCACACTTGTGGCTGCAGGTAGGGTGATGAAGCAGCCCCACCCTTGACACAATCTTATCCCTGATGCTGATTCCCTCAGTTTGGAAAACTCACTTGTCCTCTTTGTCTCTGTTTTCCCAGTTTTAAATTAGAAATAGTACTTATGAGATAATGGTATTCTGAAGATTAGCTACTATTTTAAACATGCTTTAAAAACGAAAAGCTAAAATGCACTTCTTAGATATATCTGACTGTTTTATGATGTATAATACTTACAATGATTTATAAGGATATTTCTTCAGCATGAGCAATCACTCATATCTGACAAATCAAAAGTATGGCACTTAAAAATAGCAATAAAACATTTGTGTTTGTGATGTGAATTTTGTAACCACAAAGTTATGCCACAGATAATCCTGCCTTCTGTGAGTAAGATTAATTATTGCTTCCTTAGTTTGGTGGTTTGCTGCTGTTGCTGCTACTCTTGTTTGAGTGGTAATATTGATATTCATTTGGAAGCCAATTCTAAAACACACCAGGAAACTCCGTGCAGGTCCATGGACTGCTTTGTTAGGAGTGTTGAAAAATGCATCATCACATCTCTTTGTGAGAGTAAGCCAGAAGCTAACCTTATGTAGCCCTAGGCCCAAATCACAAAGAGCATTTCAAGTTCTATTCTTACAAGTTATAGTTATGCATGTGTCAGTGTATCACTTGGGGCTTCAGCTAACTTAATAATGTAATTTGTAGCCAGAAAATTCTAAAACAGTTAATAGCTACTCTAGGAATTGACTGTGTTTCCCTCAAGTATCGGCATTTGTCAAGGTTCCTTGGGTACAGGGTACAGATGTGGGGACCTGCATGAAAGCCCCCCCTAAGCTTATTCTTACCAGCTTAGGTTAAAAACTTCCCCACGGTACAAACTTTGCTTGTTCTTGAACAGTATGCTGCCACCACGAAGTGTTTTAAACAAAGAACAGGGAAAGAGCCCACTTGGAGATGTCTTCCCCCACAAAATATTCCCCCCGCAAGCCCTACACCCCCTTTCCTGGGGAAGGCTTGATAAAAATCCTCACCAATTTGCATAGGTGAACACAGACCCAAACCTTTGGATCCTAAGAACAATGAAAAAATCAATCAGGTTCTTAAAAGAAGAATTTTATTTAAAGAAAAGTTAAAAGAATCACCTCTGTAAACTCAGGATGGTAAATACCTTACAGGGTAATTAGATTCAAAACACAGAGAATCCCTGTAGGCAAAACCTTAAGTTACAAAAAGACACAAAAACAGACATTCCCTCCAGCACAGCTTATTTTACAATCCATTAAACAAAAGAAAATCTAATGCATTTTCTAGCTAGATTACTGACTAACTTTACAGGAGTTGTAAGGCTGCATTCCTGATCTGTTCCCGGCAAAAGCATCACACAGACAGACCAAACACTTTGTCCTCCCTCCCCCCATACAGATTTGAAAGAATCTTGTCTCCTCATTGGCCTTTATGGGTAGGGTGCCAGTGGAGTTACCTTAGCTTTTTAACCCTTTACAGGTGAAAGGATTTTGCCTCTGGCCAGGAGGGATTTTATAGTTCTGTATACAGAAAGGTGGTTACCCTTCCCTTTATATTTATGACAGCATTAAAAATAGTTTACATTCTTATTCACAAAGGTGTAACCCGTAGAGCTAGCTTTAGCATTTATTTTATTCAGCAGTAATGCAAGGAACCTATAGGCCTGCATCCTGTAAGATATTGCTTCAACAGATATCGTAAGATTTGAGGCCTAGGAACTTTGGCACAGATAAATAGCCTAACGGTCACCCCTAAATTTTGGGGAAGTGGGAATAGAGTGTTTAAGGGGAAAGTTTGTGCATAATGACTCCAGCCAAACTGAGGATCATGAGCTAACACCAGGTTTTGGATATGTTGGGATGGAACATCCGCAGACGTCTGATCACAAGAGTGCCATGGCAATGAATTGACATATATGATCATAAGTAGAAATCATTAATATACTAACCTATAGGAGAAGGACATGCCAACATTAGTAGGATAAGGACATACAAATAAGGAAGAGGGGAGGAACCCCTACTGAATATGGATTAGACATAGTGGCATCAGCGTAACATATATTAAAGGTTGCATCCCAGCCTATGGCAGATGGAGAAAGAGATGTAGCCCTTGGGAGATGCCAGAATGATGCCACTGGTGATGATGGGGAAGGTGATGGTGATGAGGAAGATGATTGCTAATATTTCAAGTGGCTCTGAAAAGGATTGTGTGTGTATATGGATGTGCAGATATACAGTCTGTATTATCTCTACCTACATTGCTGGGTTAGAGTGTTTGTGACTTTGCTAAATGTATTCATAAACTATTGTGAATACAGAAGGGTTCCTAAAGTGTGAGTGTTGCAACTGTGTACATTGGGTTCTCAACTGAACAGTAATTTTAACAACACTGGGCTGGATCTAGGGACGAGAATGTGTCAAACCTCAGAGTGATTACTGGAAATTCTTAAGCAATCAGTATAATTAATACATAATCTATAGATTGAGCTACAGCGGAATTTAGGCATGGTGACAGGAGAAGGAGCACCACCTCCCTCATAAGGTATTCACCTTGGATTTAGGAGAGCCCCAGTTCAAGTTACCTCCCTGTGTGAGAGGGAAAAGTGACCTCTCAGGTGAGTGCTCTAGCCACTGGGTTACAGGATATTCTGATGTGGGGCTCTCTTATCTCTCCTCCTGAAGCTGTTCCACAGTGGATCAACAATGAAGGAATCATTAGACGAGTGAAAGCGAGCAAATAAGAGAGTGACTTTATATCTTGGTACCTAGAGCATTCACCTTGGAGGTGGGGGATCCAGTTTTGTTTATTTATCCAAGCGGAAAAACTTCAACAGGAAGACTTAGGGAGCCCCACTCATCACACTATCCCCAAGCTCAGTGGTTAGAGCATGCATCTGAGAAGTGGCTGGTTCCTCTTCAAATCACTTTTTCCCCCCTTCAGACAGAGAGGGGATTTTGAGCAGGGGTTTTTCACATCCTAGTTGAGTGCCCTAACCAGTGAGCTAAAAGTTATGTTTAAGGGCTTTGCTGAATTGGAGTCAAACACAGATCAAACACAAAACTTGTATGAAGCATCTTATGTGCACCGAATGGCACAATTTAGCTCTTATGATAGAGATTTTGGATTCAGATTTATCCCTTTTATTCCAAAATTGTGCATCATTAGTGTGAACAACTATTTTCATTTTGAAAAAATTATACATCATAATACCAAAAAAAGAAAAAAAAAAAAAGGAAGCCAACATTTTTTTATTCCCTCCGTAGAATGATGGCTACTGTTTCTCATCAGTAATGGAAATATCTTTTCTGGATATTACTGGAATTTTTGCCTAACAATATTTTGGTCACTCATGTATTTTGTTGAAAACTCACACAATAAATTGCAGGCCTGATCCTATAGTATCTTCCAGATCTTGTATGAGTCAGTCAAAGGAAATCTCATCACCTTACAGCATCAAAATCCCACATAATTATGCCTTTTTTGCAGGCTTTGTAAAGAAAAGGCATTAAGCTGATTACGTCAACTGAAGCAAGTAAATTTTGTGAATTGAGAAATGACGTGTCGCATTATTATCCAGTTCTAAATTTTGCTCTGGGTAGTGTGCAAAACCAAAAAAGAAACGTAAGGTTACTCAAAAAGAAATAAAAGTGCAATAGTGACTAGAAATAAACTATACTAATATATTCAAGGGGAAGCCCATTACTACTTGATTTTAAAAGTCCAAAGTGCATTATAAGTATAATGTATTGGCCATTCACTGTAACATTCATAATTGCTCACAAAGTGGAAATATGGCTAGGACAGCAGATTATATGTCTGTGTACAAACACAGGGAAACGATTTTCTAAAAAGATTGGCTTTTTCATGTCAGTGGCTCTGAGATTTTTCCTGACTTTTGTCCCCATTTGCCTTTCCAACACACCCAAATATCCTTTCATCCTTTCCTTTCTTTTCGAAGCAGAACTCCCAGAGCCCACCACTGAATTTGGTTAGCAGCCACTGCTTGACAATGTGTATCATTGTTTGATCTGTGCTACAGCTGCAACTTGGATTGTCTCAAAGACCCCACTGGCGTTGCTTGACTGCACAGAGGCTTTGCCCAGTCTGGAATTGGTTAAGAAGGGCCCACTAATGATGTGGCAGGTTGAAGCCGGGTGGGCGAGCAGTAGGGTCTGGGATGAGGAACTGATTAGTGGTTTTTATTAAACACCAGTCTTCCCGCCACAGGGACTCTGCTCTCACATCCTGGCATGGCAGCCTCAACCACAGTGGGTGATGTGGTGAAAGACATGTAACTGGTGGACTAAAAAGGTCATTAAACAAGGGCAAGATTGGGTTGGCATGAACCTTCTCAAGCAGCTTGCACCTGCAGCCTCCCTCATTATTTAAAGGAAGTAAATGTGGCTCAGAACTGGAAGCCACTAATCAAATTCAGCAGTGGGCTCTCAGAGTTCCACTTGGCTGCTGAGAATGCTATTGCTTGGCTCAGCAAACACGCAAATGCTAAGATGAGTCAGAATTCCTGTGATGATGCACTTTGTTGAGTTGAGTTGTAGGTTAACAAGTTTGGTATGTTCTGACCGACTCCATCCTTGCACACAGTACTTTGCGACTGAGTACGAGATGGAAAGGACTGAGGTCCTTAGGGAGGGAGCATCCACTCCCCATGAAGAACCTTCCAGTTTGCTGCAAAGGTTGTTACAAGTTTTGACCTTCACTGCTATATAGCTCAGGGGACTTTTGAATGTCAGTGTTTAGTTGAGGCCTAAGAAAACTGGGTAAGCTTCATGCTTCAGCGTCTGGTCATTCATTATGCTAAAGACTGTCTTGCTGGTGCTAGGCTGAAAATACCATGTCTTGCAGTAGTCAGCCAGCTTTGCAACATAGTCACTAAGAGTCTTCTCCAGCTCCAAGAAAGTCAGAGCCTGTAGCCTGCAGCAAATATTGTCTGCATGGATTAACTTTCATGGCTGGGTTGTTTGCAGGTTAATGATGTATAGGTTGAACAAGGTTGGGGCTAGAACAGATGCCCTGAGGTAACCCATTCATCTGTTTTTTCAAAGCACTTGTTTTCTCACCCACATGCACCCTGCTCTGTCTCTTGGAGTATCAATTTGATGGCATCAGTAGCCCATAGTGGGAGGACTCTTGATATTTTAACAAGTAGACCCATATGCCACACCGTATCATATGCTGTGGTGAGGTCGAGGAAAATAGAGCCTAGTCAAAAGCCTGGTTGGTTAACATTCAAGATGTTCTCCATCTCTGGTTCTATTTACTGTAAAATTGGGTGCTCTATAACCTTGAGACACACAGAAAGCAGTGATATCAGGATGTAGCTTGATGCCTAGTTTGGGTCTTTTTGGGAGGCAGATGAATTTTTGACATGCACCAGTTTTTCAGCAGTCTTCCTTCATTGGTGTCCCTTATGAGGAATTATGCCAGCCAAGCACAGGTGCATGGGCTAAGATGTTTCAGGAAGGATGTTGTCATAGCCGACAGAAGTGCCAAATTTGATATTATGTAGCACTCTGTCCAGCTCTGGAACTGTGAAAGGTACAGGGCAAGCTCTAGATTTGTGGTGCCTGCAGAAGATCCTCCATTCACTCTGAACTTGATTCTTCACTCCTTTTTCCAGGAATGTCTGTCCCATGCCAAGGAGGTGACTGGCTTCTTGATTGGCATGCACAGATGACTGGCTTGGTGTCAGTGGTTGCTAGGCTACTCCAAGGCAACAAAGTAAACTCCAGCATTTCCGGCTGGAACAAGTGAAGTCCAGGTTTTTGGTCTTTTCTTCCCATCTGGCTCCGCGAGTACAGCTCAGAGCTTTGATTAAGTGGTCATTCACGTCCAGATCACTGGTTGACTCAGACTGCTTGAGTAGAGCAGTGCACTCGTCTTCAAGTCAGGGGATATACACAGGGCAATATCTGCATGGAATGGCTCTGGTGGCTGCTTTGTAGATGACTCTACAGAAACACCTATAAGTCTGATATAGCGGGGTGTGGTGGAGCAGTATCATTACAACACTTCATTCCAGTGCCTCACTGTATTTCTTCCAGCTAGTTTTGCACAGGTTCCATCACTGCTTCTTTGTGCTTGTGACTATTGGAAGCTAAAGACCAATATGGATCAGTGATGGCTCAATCCATATTGTGCTGGCTGTGTGGAAAGTTGTGCAAGACTTGGCATGATGCTATATGCGAGTTGCCATACACTGAGCTGACTCAACATATGTCAGGTGAGTAGTCACAGTTCCATTTAGAAGAATGGAATGTCTGTTTTTTTATCCTGAACAAGGGCGAGGTCATTTTGTGAGGTCCAGTCCACAAGTTGTTCACAAATGGCATCAGCCACTTTGCAGCCCCAGTCTGTATGATGGCTGTTGAAGTCTCCAAGATAAACAGCTGGGTGCGGTAAGCATGGAAGAATCCATTGACCCCCAGCTAACACTAGTAGGCGTGTAGATGTTTAGTATCCGAAATGTGCCAGTCTTGATGACATTGCAGTATTCAGTGGATGACAGATGGATTGTGTCTGCAGTGGTAACCCGAACATATGGGACATGGTCATTCTTTGAGTGCAGCATGGCATATCAGATCAAAGCCATCAATCTTGTATCAGTCAGCTTTATTAGATGAAATGTGAGCTTCTTGTATGCAGATAACGTTGATAGCATGTTGATGAGCAAGAGTGCTGATTAAGTGTTGCTTTGTTGTCGATAAATCCTCAACGTTGAGTTGCAAGACTCAAAGTGCAGGCCTGATTGTATGGAAGCTGTGGGATTGCACGTTCTTAGGGTTACCAAAAGCGGTGATACCATTATTCTTCAAGTATGAACTTGTGAAATTTTGTTTCTTAGAAGGAACATTAGCTTCCCCAGATTATGCTGGGTACTGACAGGTGGCAGAATGAGAATGCTGATCCATTGTCACGCATTGAACGCAGCCTTCTTCTTGACATCCTAACTGCCCTTTACCTGTGCAAATCTGATATCTCTTGGGTTCTCCACCTAGCTCTGAGTAACTCTGAAGATTTTAATAGTGCCTCCTTTTCCCATGGGATCCAGCTTTTTCACCCTTCTGTTCTTCCTCTGTGCTCTCTGCTTGGGTAATCCTATGCCCTCACAACTTCAGTTACCATCTCCTTCATGCCCAGCACAGCACTGCCCTCCATTCTCCCTGCATATCAGGAGCTCTGAATGTATCCTGTTCTCTCTCTCCATGTGTTGGGTTCTGAGGCCCACTTCCCCCATTCCTGGGTCATCCATTCTTTCACCCCCATTCCAGGAACTCTGTGTGTACCCCCATATCCATCCACCATTATTTCTTTTTCCTCCCTCTCTCGTACATAAGTCATTCAGAGTGTCAACTTTTTAAACTGTACTGGGGCTGTGGGGAGAGGTGAGATTGGGGGTGGGTTCTGTTATGCTGGAAGATGGCTGCCATCAATGGGTTATCTGATCTATAGACAATTATAGAGATGGTTGAACCGGGCGTGTCTCCTAACCAGTTACCAAGGACTACCTGTCTCCTCCCATTTCCTCCCTTTCTTTTTTGGTGATTTTGGTGCAAGTCAGACAGAGTTCTGCCAAAGGATGCCTAGAATGTTCCCTCAAATGTTGTAATTAATCAGATCTGGGTGTTCAAAAATTATTTTGTTATAGACAGATTTGAGTTGCTTGGCTAATAATAATTACAAAGTAGATCTAGGCAAGAGTTCCTCAGAAAAACAATCTCACCAAATGAAGTAGAAATTAGCAAGAATTAGAATTTATGTAGCACCTCTAAACTCCATATTTATTGAATGAATTACAATAGCACCAAGATCAGGGTCCCGTAGAAAAATATACTGAGAGATATAGTCCCTGCTGCACAGTTATATCTACATTGTCCCACATTTCAGACTCTGTGGGTGTGAATAGCAGCGTGCACCAAAGTGCTGCACTGTATCACCCGTGTGAACACTGCAGGTGCAGATTAGAAAGTTTCTGGTTTGCATTAATATAGTCCTCTTCAAACAGGGCTACATGAATGCCAAGATGGGCAGTAACTGAACTCCTCTACTGTGGAGAGAGGTGTTTTTAATTCTTCTTTGCTGCTGTCCACTATAAAAAAGCATCCCCATTTATTTTCTAAGGTTTTATTTTTGTGTAAAGGGTAATGTTTAAAAGGCACTTGCTCTCAACCCTGTAATATTTGAACAACATCATTACTTTTGTTTACAAGAAAAAACTATTTTTCACACATGAATGGCTTCCATTCTAGATTTACATGTAAATGTTCAGTACATTTTTTGTCATGTATTCATTTCAACAAATCAAGATACCGTAAAAATTTTTTTAACTGGGTGCATTAAAACATATGCTACAGATTGTATGTCACAAGGAGTCCCCCACTGCACTGACTTTGCTTTGCATAGGGTTTGGGAATGGCGGATTTGCAAGTGGTCAGTGGAGTGAAGACCTAAGGGATAGTGGCTTGATCTCAGCACTTAGGGCATATCATGGTAACACCGTTAGCATATTATCTTTTTTATGGCATGTCTGTGATAACCTTCCTCCAGTATCTACCTTCTATCCACTGTACTCTGTCTATGCTATACTGATGGGAGGAAGAGAATGATACAGAATAGCTGATGCTCTCCTGCTTGAGTTTTCTTTCCCCCAGAGTGAATCCTAATTCTGATAGGTTTCAGAGTAACAGCCGTGTTAGTCTGTATTCGCAAAAAGAAAAGGAGGACTTGTGGCACCTTAGAGACTAACCAATTTATTAGAGCATAAGCTTTCGTGAGCTACAGCTCACTTCCTCAGCTTTGGCCTCTTAGGGGTGTTCTTAAATTTGATTCCATAATTTTGTTATTACTGGGGCAAGGTGTCCCTCTCCTATGTGTGCATTTTTCCTCTCTAACATCTGTGTGGAATATTGTGTGTGGTGCTGCTATTTGCACTTGTCCTGCTTTCTTTTGCATATTATTTCTCTAATCTGGTTGCACTAGATGTCTGCTATACTGCCAGCATTGGGGCCTTATTCCTACAAGGAACTGAGACTTTGTAAAGGTATTTAGGCATTGCCTTGTTCAGTGTTTCAAGACATAAGTCTCATTGTCAGAAATGACTTAAGAGTCTAAATCCCTATTGACTTTCAATTAGACTTAGGCTCCTAAGTCATGTATGCCATGCAACAGAATGCAGCAATGCCTAAATACCTTTACAAATCTGGGCCTGAGTGTCTTCTGCAATGTGCTGATTGCCCTCAACTACAGGAACACGAATAAGATTTAAGTGTTCATTGCTTCATAGGAGGTGCTAAGTACCTTACAGGATTAGGCCCTAGGGGATATAGTCTCCTACAGAGGCTAAAAAACTGGCACTGACTTTTATTTCCTGTCAGTTTTGCTCTCAAAACGCTTAACAGTTTTTGAAAGTGCAATTTATATGGGCATGTTCAATATGCGAAGAAAAGAGGCTATTAAATTCCAAATATGAATTGTGCTCAAATTCTCATAAATTGCACATACACTCTTTTCCTATGCTACCTTTCAGAGATGAAGTGCTTGCATTATCTTGTTATGTGAACGGGCAATCTCTTGTTGTTTCCCTGTTTTGTCTGTCTGTAGTTCAAAAGAAAAAAATGATTGGAAAGTTTCATTCTTCAACGTATTTCCAATAAAAAATATAACAAACTTTGCAGATATCCTTTGATATGAAAAAATAATAGTGAACATCAGTTATGTTGTAACAAAACAGAGCAATGTTCGGTGTAAGATTTCAATACAGTTCAGCTGTCCCTCTCTTACATTACACAGAACTTCATAAACAATGAACATGGGGAAGGGGGTTTATAGAAAGTGTTTATGCTAAAGAACTTAACTCCAAAATAGTAGAGGAAATTCTGCCTTTTTGACCGTGAGAGGCATGCACAGGAGTAGCTGGAGAAAGAATTTGGCTCTGTAACTTGAAAAGTTCCCTTACCTTGATTCTTTTTGTAATAATAACTAAAGCCAGTGAATACTTATCTTTTTCATATGACATGGGTACTTTTGGAATCCTAAGAAAACAAAATTCCCCTTTCCTACAGTTCCTGTGTATCAGATCCTTATTATATCTTTGTTCTATTGTACATTTTCCCTCATAATGGGTGTGACACTCTGTACCTCGGGGGATCACGCAGCGCCCCCATGTTCATCCTTGTAAAATGATTGTGTGGTAATGCAAAGTTTGTCATGTAGGGTGTCTTCAGAAGGCTCATGATGCACTGAGCAGTGATGTTATGGTAATTGTTGTTACAGTAATGTCGAGATTATAATTTCATGTATATAGTTATGAGGCCGAAAATATGTCTTCATGGTTTAAAATAAGCCCAGGCAAAAGCTCTCCAAGAGCAGAGAGGCAGTTCACAGCTTAGCAGGGCATGTATGGGACAAACCGAGCCCAGCCTCACAGGAACAAAGGATGCTGGCCTAGACAACAACAAAAGGATCTGTTGGACTCTCCAAGGGGTCACCCTCCTTCCTTTGGTCAGTTTGGGACTGTGATGAGCTAATGGTCACCTGACGCTGAAGGGGGGAAGGGAAGAAAAGCCAAGAGGGAAGTGTAGAGGGGTTTGGCCGGAGCTCGTCCCTCTCCTGGGCCATGGGGAACCACACTGCCTCACTACATCCGTCTGGTTCTGTTGGGGAACTAGTCTGGCCATGGGGTCTCATGCCACAGCAGCAGTAGAGGCAAAACAAGGGCTGCACACACCCGGTTGATGGGCAGTAGTGAACCCCATGGTCCGGACCTTGGACAGGGACGGAGCAAACCATTAAGCAATAGGTCGAGGCCCTGGGCTAGGGCAGGCAGCAAAGAGTCCGTGGATCTGCAGGGGCCGAGCAAACAAGTAAGTCTGAAAGACCCAGGCCCTGTGTCAGGGTGGGCTGTACAAAGTCTGTGGCTCAGGCCCTCAGGCAGGGGCTGAGCAAACAAATGAGTTCAACAAGCCCAGGTCCTGGCTCTGAAGGGCCTGGGAGAGGGGGAGACTGCCACCCACAAGTTGAGTGGCAGGGGGGACGCAGGCCCACCCACTCCACTGCATCCCAACCCAGGGTCCTAGCAGCGGCAGAAGGCCTGCTGCTTTGTCAGTGGGGATCCTGGCCACAACACACTGACATAGACTCTGGGTGTGCTGCAGCCAGAGTAGGGTCGGCTGCCCCTGGGCTACTTCCTACCTCCCCCTCTTGAGGCACTGCGTCGGGACAATGTCCTCCAAGGCATCAAGCACCATGGACTCCTCAGGATACCCGGCAAGTGGTAGGCTTGGCAATTCCTCTGGGTAACTTGCCACAGGCAGGCTTAACAATGTCTCTGGGGGCTGGTCGGCATCAGGCCTCGGCTGGTCTGGCCAGTCTTCGGGTTGGTCACTAGGTTCAGGAATCTCCCAACCAGGAGCTAGGCCACAGGATTCTGGCCTCTCTGGAGGCTGGGGCTCTGGGGTAGGGGCTTTTGTACTTCCTGTCCTGCGCCTTGACCTCTGGGGGGCGGGCACAGGCTCCACTGGCTCTGCCCACTTTGGCATTCGGAAGGGCTCATCCCTCTCCAGGGTGGCAGGGAACCACACAGACTGACTACAGGATAAAAGAACGTGATAAAAGGGAGACATGTTTGCCATGCTCTTCCTCTCTCTTCCATCTACATCTACAGACACCACACCAAGCAACTGAAGTGCTGATCAAAGGGGAGAGTCTGGCTGAGGAGCAACCAGCTAACCTGTGGTGAGAAGCATTTAAGTTTGTAAGGGCATTGAAAGTGTTAAGATCAGCTTAGATTGCATTTTGCTTTTATTTCATTTGACCAAATTGGACTTGTCATGTTTTGACTTTAATCACTTAAAATCTATCTTTATAGTTAATAAATTTGTTTGTTTATTTTACCTGAAGTAGTGTGTTTGGTTTGAAGCATGTTAGAGACTCCCCTTGGGATAACAAGCCTAGTACATATCAATTTCTTTGTTCAATCGACGAACTCATATAAGCTTGCAGTGTCCAGGGGCATAGGGTTGTGTCTGGGACCAGAGATTTGGCTAGTGTCATTCGGTTGCACAATCCAAGGAGCAGCTTACATTCCAGAGGCTGTGCGTGAACAGCCCAGGAGTGGGGGTTCTCACAGCAGAGCAGGGTAAGGCTGGCTCCCAGAGTCAAGGATTGGAGTGACCTAGCAGATTACCAGTCCAGACAACGCCAGAGGGGAACGTCACAATGGGACTTTAGCAAGTTGAGAGTTTTATGATTCACAATACTCAATGAAAAGGAATGGAAGGAAATTAGAACATAAAGAGTTGATGAAAAGAAATACTTGACTCAAACAAGCCTTTCCTCAAAGTTTCTCAGATCTATCTCTCTGCAACTCTTAATCTCCTTTTCCCTTTGTAAAGCTGTCCAAATATCTCTCCAGCCCATTGTCACCACTTACCTCAGTAGCCTATTTTCATAATTTATTTCTGCATCATATTTCCATTATCTGTTTTACATGTCTGTTCAATCCTCTCATTTCTTAGTTTTCCCAGTTTGCAATTTTGGGTGAAGCAAGTCTAATTCTAGGATCAGCAGCTTAAAATAATTAAGCTGGCATGTACCAGACCAAAACATATATGGCAATATCGTGAAATCTAAATAAATTAATAGTTTTTAAAGGAACCAGTCTGCTAAACCAAGGCCCTAACATTTTGTAACATCAAAGTTATGCTTGATTAATGTCTTTTCTTTGGTATGAAAACAGAAAGCCATCTATAAATATAACTGCCACTTTAGGCAGCTAAATCCCACAATTGGGCCTCATAGGGATTCACAAAGCCTCTGCTCAGCTGCTGCCAAATACTCCAGGCTCCTAAAATCTCTCAGTTCCAAAATTTTTGCAGTAAAAGTTCTCTTGTTGTCTCTGTTTCTGCCTGCGTGCATGCATGCTGCAGTCTTACATCAGGTGTCCAGATGCCTAAGCACTAGAGTAAGAGAAGTTAGGCATTCCTCCACCTTACTTGCCCAATCTGGTAAGAGTGTGGAGACCTCACCTACTGGATCAGGCCCATTTAGACAATATTACACAAAATGGCTGAGAAGGAGGAGCTCCCTCCCTCATAACTTTTAGCCCAGTAGTTTGGGAACTCACTGAAGATGAGGGAGACCCCCAGATTAGATCCCTTCCTGTACCTGAGTTGGAGCAGAGATGTGCATTGGGATCTATCACCTCTCAGGAGTGTGCCCTAACCACTAGACTGTGGGATATTCTGATGTGGACTCCCTCAGTCTCTCCTGTTTGAAGCTGTTTCACTCTGGATAAATAATAAATAATAATAATAAATAAAAATATTGAAGCGGGGGGGACTGGGTATCCCACCTCCATGGTGAGTGCCCTAACCACCAGGCTACAGAAGGGGGGTTCTTGCAAAAAAAGGCACAGGGGCCTAACTGCTGGAGAGATTTTTCAGCTGAGAATGCTGGGAGGAGGGGCTTCTCTGTATCCTGGACTCAGGCACCTATCTCCATGACCCCCCCATCTTGGCAACCCCTATTGGCTAGCTTAGGTGAGGTGCTACCTAGTGTGCTGACTTTTGTGACTCCCATTCTAAGGTGCCTGTCTCTCCCCATTCATTGTAGAGGGAGTTTAGGCACCTGAGATGCTCCCCAGTGGTACCCAGAGCTATGAGGCACCTCACCACCACTTGCCCTTAGCATGAAACAGCTGTGTGTGTGCTTTCGTGGATCAACTCCCTGAACCATCACCAGCCTCTGGCAGCACAAGCAATATCTTTCAGGCCTCCACAGGTCTCAAGTTCTCTGTACACACAGTGATAGGTACACACCTACCTCTGAGTCCTGGGAGCATTTCCTGTACAGTCCAGTACCTTATCCACTGAACACTCACAGAATTACCAGGCCTGCTGTATCCAGCATCACAGGAGCCAGCAAACAGAGCTATAAACAGGGGAGCTTGAGTGGGAGATTGCAAGGGGAGTTTTGGGGGAAGGACTAGGAGAACCAGACAGGCTAGTGAAGGGAGTGTGTAGTGTTCTGGCACTCGTTGGGGGTTTGTTTTGCTGAGGGTGGAGGTGTTTTGGTTTGGTTTGTGTTTCCCAGACTAACAGGACTTAGGTGAGAAGGCGATGACAGATACAGAGGCAGCAGTGGTAGTGACTCAAGCAGTGGGAGACATAATGAAGATGACTGGATGTGGAAACTGTGGTATGTACATGATCCTGGAGGGGGTACCTGAAAAGAGTTTAAAGTCTGCATGACTTGATAGAGCTGATGGAAGAAAAGATCTGAGGCCTGGAGATGCAGGTGGAAACTCTGGTTGAGTTTAGAAGGGAGTTCAAGATGATGGAGCAAAGACATGAGGAGGCTGAAGGGAAAAGCTCAGACTTGCAGATGGAAGCAGAACCAAAGAACTCTGTGGGGAGACTGCTGTGTAAGGAAAGTGGACAGTGGAAGCATGTGACTAAGAGAACCAAGCAGAGAAAAAGACGGGCTAGTGAAGGAGAAATAGAGCTCAGGAACAGATTTGTGGAGTTAGAAAATGAAGAAGAGGCACAGCAAGTGGTCACTGAAGCTGGGAGGGTAAGGAAGAAGAGAAGAGAAGCTAGTTCTATAGGAAGGGGGGAAGAGTCAATGGCGATAACACCAAATATGAGCCCCAGGAGGATACAGAATGGGTTGAAGAGGATTACAAGGGAAAATAAGAATCAAGAGTACTTGCAGCCAGAGGGAATAGGGGATAGACCAGAGAATCACACCATCACCAGGAAAAGGCAGGTCAATATGACTGGGGTCTCCTTACTGAGAAGAATAGACAGGCCTGTAACAAGAGCTGATCCAGAAAACAGAATGGTGTTCTGTCTGCCGGGTGCTAAGACATGGGATGGGTACCTGTGGCTGAAGAGGATCCTAATGGGAGCGGGAAAGAATCCACTGATTGTCCTTCATGTGGGAACAAATGATATGGCTAGATTCTCCCTGGAGTGTATCAAGGGAGACTATGCCAGGCTGGGGAAGACGCTTAAGGAAATCGAGGGTCAGGTGGTCTTCAGTGGGATTCTGCCTGTTCTTAGAGAAGAGCTACAAAGGTGTGACAAGATTATGACTAAACAGATGGCTCAGGCAGTGGTGCTATAAGGAGGGCTTTGGGATGTGTGACCACTGGGAAGCATTCATGGACAGAGGACAGTTCTCTCAGGATGGACTTCACCTGAGTAGGGAGGGAAATAGACTTCTAGGATGGAGACTGGCACAACTGATTAAGAGAGCTTTAAACTAGGAATTTGGGGGAGATGGTTGGGAGATGTCCAGGTAATCTCCATGCTGGATTTTAACACTGAGAGGGAAGAAAACGAAGTAAGAAAGGATACAGTCATGGGTAGGAGAATGGACATAAGGAGGAAGGGTAGTGTAGATACCAGTCTAATTGGTGATACTGGTGGTAGAATGTCTGTGCCTAATCGGGTAAAGAATGTGAGAGAAGACAAACAGCAAAAATTACGATGTTTGTACACTAATAGGAGGAACCTAGGTAACAAAATGGAGGACCTAGAGCTACTGGTGCAGGAATTGAAACCAGATATTATAGGGATAACAGAAACATGGCGGAATAGTATTCATGACTGGAGTGCAGGTATTGAAGGATATGTACTGTTTAGGAAAGGCAAAGGTGATGGAGTAGCACTGTATATCAATGATGAGGTAGACTGTAAAGAAATAAGAAGTGATAGAATGGATAAGACAGAGTCTGTCTGGGCAAAAATCACATTGGGGAAGAAAGCTACTAGAGCCTCCCCTGGGATAGTGCTTGGGGTGTGCTATAGACCATCAGGATCCTATTTGAATATGGATAGAGACCTCTTTAACGTGTTTAATGAAGTAAATACTAATGGAAACTGTGTGATCATGGGAGACTAATTTCCCCAATATAGATTGGAGGACAAGTGCTAGTAATAATAATAGGTCTTAGATTTTCCTTGATGTGATAGCTGATGAATTCCTTCACTAAGTAGTTCCTGAACCAACAAGAGGGGATGCCATTTTAGATTTGGTTTTGGTGAGTAGTGAAGACGTCATAGAAGAAATGGTTTTAGGGGACAACCTTGGTTCGAGCAATCATGAGCTAATTCAGTTCAAACTAAATAGAAGGATAAACAAAAAATAGATCTGTGACTAGCCCTTGATTTCAAATGATTTTAAAAAAATAAGGAAATTAGTTAGGGAAGTTTATTGGACTGAAGAACTTGATCTAAAGGTGGAAGAGGCCTGGAATCACTTCAAGTCAAAGTTGCAGAAACTATCAGAAACCTGCATCCCAAGAAAGGGGAAAACATTGGTCTGCAACTCCTGCCTATGAAACTGGATGAGCAAGCATCTCAGAGAGGTGATTAAGAAAAAGCACAAAGCCTACAAGGAGTTGAGGATGTCAGGGATCAGCAAGGAAAACTACCTTATTGAGGTCAGAACATGTAGAGATAAAGTGAGAAAGGCCAAAAGCCATGTAGAGTTGGACCTTGCAAATGGAATTAAAACCAATAGTAAAAGGTTCTGTAGCCATATAAATAAGAAGAAAACAAAGAAAGAAGAAGTGGGACCGCTTAACACTGAGGATGGAGTGGAGATTAAGGATAATCTAGGCATGGCCCAATATCTAAACAAATACTTTGTCTCACTTTTTAATGAGGCTAATGAGGAGGTAAGGGATAATGGTAGGATGACAAATGGGAATGAGGATATGGAGGTAGATATTACCACATCCGAGGTAGAAGCCAAACTTGAACAGCTTAATGGGACTAAATCGGAGGGCCCAGATAATATTAATCCAAGAATATTAAAGGAACTGGAACATGAAATTGCAAGCCCGTTAACAAGAATTTTTAATGAATCTGTAAACTCAAGGGTTGTACCAGACAACTGCAGAATTGCTAACATATTTTTTCCTTTCTTAAAAATAGGAACTAAGTGATCCGGGTAACTACAGGCCTGTTAGTTTGACATCTGTAGTATGCAAGGTCTTGGAAAAGTTTTTTGAATGAGAAAGTAGTTAAGGACATTGATGTCAATGGTAATTGGGACAAAATACAACATGGTTTTACAAAAGGCAGATCATGCCAAGCCTACCTGATCTTCTTTGAGAAGGTAACAGATTTTTTAGACAAAGGAAACACAGTGGATCTAATTTACCTCAATTTCAGTAAGGCATTTGATATGGTTCCATATGGGGAATTATAAGTGAAATTGGAAAAGATGGGGATCAATATGAAAATTGAAAGGTGGATAAGGAACTGGGTAAAGGGGAGACTACAACGGCTCATACTGAAAGGTGAACTGTCAGGCTGGAGGGAGGTTACTAGTGGAGTTCCTCAGGGATCGGTTTTGGGACCAATCTTATTGACCTTGGCACAAAAAGTGGGAATGTGCTAATAAAGTTTGTGGATGACACAAAGCTGGGAGGTATTGCCAATACAGAGATATCATACAGAAAGATCTGGATGACCTTGTAAGCTGGAGTAATAGTAATAGGATGAAATTTAATAGTGAAAAGTGCAAGGTCATGCATTTAGGGATTAATAAGAATTTTTGTAATAAGCTGGGGATTCTACAGTTGGAAGTAACAGAGGAGGAGAAGGACCTCAGAGTATTGGTTGATCACAGGATGACTATGAGCCACCAATGTGATATGGCTGTGAAAACAGCTAATGCAGTCTTGGGATGCATCAGGCAAGGTATTTCCAGTAGAGACAAGGAGGTGTTAGTACCGTGATACAAGGCACTGGTGAGACCTCATGTGGAATACTGTGTGCAGTTCTGGTCTCCCACGTTTAAAAAGGATGAAGTCAAACTGGAACAGGTACAGAAAAGGTCTACTAGGATGATCCTAGGAATGGAAAACCTGTCTTATGAAAGGAGACTCAAAGAGCTTGGCTTGTTTAGCCTAACCAAAAGAAGGCTGCGGGGAGATATGATTGCTCTCTATAAATATATCAGAGGGATAAATACCAGAGAGGGAGAGGAATTATTTAAGCTCAGTACTAATGTGGACACAAGAACAAATGGATATAAACTGGCCATCAGGAAGTTTAGACTTGAAATTAGATGAAGGGTTCTAACCATCAGAGAAGTGAAGTTCTGGAACAGTCTTCCAAGGGGAGCAGTGGGGGTAAAAGACATATTTGGCTTCAGGACTAAGCTTGAGAAATTTATGGAGGTGATGGTATGATGGGATAGCCTAATTTTAGCAATTAATTGATCTTTGACTATTAGCTGTAAATATGCCCAATGGCCTGTGATGGGATGTTAGATGGGGTGGGATCTGAGTTACTACAGAGAATTCGTTCCTGGGTGTCTGGCTGGTGAGTCTTGCCCACATGCTCAGGGTTTAGCTGATTGCCATATTTGGGGTTGGGAAGGAATTTTCCTCCAGCGCAGATTGGAAGAAGCCCTGGGTTTTTTTTTTTTTGCCTTCCTCTGCAGCATGGCACATGGGTCACTTGCTGGAGGATTCTCTGGACCTTGTAGTCTTTAAACCATGATTTGAGGACTTCAATAGCTCAGACATAGATTAGAAGTTTATTACAGGAGTGGATGGGTGAGATTTTGTGGCCTGTGCTGTGCAGGGGGTCAGACTAGACAATCATAATGGTCCCTTCTGACCTTAAAGTCTATGGCTCTATGAATAGTGTATACTAGCTTGTAAGATTCAACTCAGGAGCATCACTTTGCTTAACACCACAGCACTTACATATATTAATAGTGAAAATAAATATAACTTTATTATTAAACTTTCAAGTGAGAGTGAGTAAGAATGTTGGAAACAAATGGTGGCATATAAAACAAAATCATACCATATTTTCTAGAGACTAAACCTTAATTAACAGGTTAACCTGTCCAAAGAAGTTTCTCACTCAAAATTCTCGCCAGTGTTTTCACCAGAGTGTGGTTGAAACTGCTTTTTCATGAAGCGAACTTGCTACATGTTTGTTTCCTCAGTGAAGGGGTCTTCTTTCCCCCCCAAATATGGTAGATCAGACCTTTGATATCTGCTTCCCACTGTTTCTCTCTTCCTGTTAGTTTCTTTATAAAGTCCCCACCAGCTCTTCATTAACATTTGACTTAGCATGTTAATGATCGGTGGTTGTGAGTGAGACAATAATCACTCTTCATGTAAACAGATAAATGGATAAACATCTCTTGACCACTATAAAACCTGTTTTTTCACCTTTGCTGGTGACCAGACCCTAGACAAAAACTTTAAGAATATGTTTTCAATGTATGTACGTAACTCCTCACACAAAACTCATACATGTGTTTCACAATGATATTCATGGCCACCTTTTAGCTGAGACCTCACATGACATTCTTTGGTAAACTAGAATGTACATAACAGACTCAGAAGATTCCTGCAACCCCTATGAGCTCCTTCTGTGCCCCTTGCCAGTTGGCTCTGAGAGGTTCATAGAATCATAGAATATCAGGGTTGGAAGGGACCTCAGGAGGTCATCTAGTCCAGCCCCCTGATCAAAGCAGGACCAATCCCCAACTAAATCATCCCAGCCAGGGCTTTGTCAAGCCTGACCTTAAAAACCTCAAAGGAAGGAGATTTCACCACCTCCCTAAGTAACGCATTCCAGTACTTCACCACCCTCCTAGTGAAAAAGTTTTTCCTTATATCCAACCTAAACCTCCCCCACTGCAACTTGAGACCATTACTCCTGGTTCTGTCATCTGCTACCACTGAGAACAGTCTAGAGCCATCCTCTTTGGAACCCCCTTTCAGGTAGTTGAAAACCGCTATCAAATCCCCCATCGTTCTTCTCTTCTGCAGACAAAATAATCCTATTTCCCTCTGCCTCTCCTCATAAGTCATGTGTTCCAGTCCTCTAATCATTTTTGTTGCCCTCCGCTGGACTCTTTCCAATTTTTCCAGATCCTTCTTGTAGTATGGGGCCCAAAACTGGACACAGCACTCCAGATGAGGCCTCACCAATGTCGAATAGAGGGGAACGATCACGTCTCTCGATCTGCTGGCAATGCCCCTACTTATACAGCCAAAAATGCGATTAACCTTTTTGGCAACAATGGCACACTGTTGACTCATATGCAGTTTCACATCCACTATAACCTCTAGGTCTTTTTCTGCAGAACTGCTGCTTAGCCAGTCGGTCCCTAGTCTGTAGTGGTGCATGGGATTCTCTTTCCTAAGTGCAAGACTCTGCACTTGTCCTTGTTGAACCTCATCAGATTTCTTTTGACCCAATCCTCTCATTTGTCTAGGTCCCTCTGTATCCTATCCCTACCCTCCAGCATATCTCCCATTCCTCCCAGTTTAGTGTCATCTGCAAACTTGCTGAGGGTGCAATCCACACCATCCTCCAGATCATTCATGAAGATATTCAACAAAACCAGCTCCAGGATTGACCCTTGGGGCACTCCGCTTGATACCAACTGCCAACTAGACATGGAGCCATTGATCACTATCCTTTGAGCCCGATGATCTAGCCAGCTTTCTATCCACCTTATAGTCCATTCATCCAGCCCATGTTTCTTTAACTTTCTGGCAAGAATACTGTGGGAGACCATGTCAAAATCTTTGCTAAAGTCAAGGAATAACATGTTCACTGCTTTCCCCTCATGCACAGAGGCAGTTATTTCGTCATAGAAGGCAATTAGATTAGTCAGGCATGACTTGCCTTTGGTGAATCCATGCTGCCTGTTCCTGATCACTTTCCTCTCCTAAAAGTGCTTCAAGATTGATTCCTTGAGGACCTGCTCCATGATTTTTCCAGGGACTGAGGTGAGGCTGACTGGCCTGTAGTTCCCAGGATCCTCCTTCTTCCCTTTTTTAAAGATGGGCACTACATTAGCCTTTTTCCACTCGTCCGGGACCTCCCCCAATCGCCATGAGTTTTCAAAGATAATGGCCAATGGCTCTGCAATCACATCCGCCAACTCCTTTAGCACTCTTGGATGCAGTGCATCCGGCCCCATGGACTTGTGCTCGTCCAGCTTTTCTAAATAGTCCCGAACCACTTCTTTCTCCACAGAGGGCTGGTCACCTCCTCCCCATGCTGTGCTGCCCAGTGCAGTAGTCTGGGAGCTGACCTTGTTCGTGAAGACAGAGGCAAAAAAAACATTGAGTACATTAGCTTTTTGCACATCCTCTGTCACTGGCTTGCCTTCCTCATTCAGTAAAGGGCCCACCCTTTCCTTGACTTTCTTCTTCTTGCTAACATACCTGAAGAAACCCTTCTTGTTACTCTTAACATCTCTTGCTAGCTGCAACTCCAAGTGTGATTTGGCCTTCCTGATTTCACTCCTTGCATGCCTGAGCAATATTTTTATACTCCTTCCTGGTTATTTGTCCAATCTTCCACTTCTTGTAAGCTTCTTTTTTGTGTTTAAGATCAGCAAGGACTTCACTGTTAATAAATATGGCAGGTGACCAGCTTGGCTTATTTTTTCTACACATCGGGATGGTTTGTTCCTGTAACCTCAATAAGGATTCTTTAAAATACACCCAGCTCTCCTGGACTCCTTTCCATTTCATGTTATTCTCCCAGGGGATCCTGCCCATCAGTTCCCTGAGGTTGCTTTTCTGAAGTCCAGGGTCCGTATTCTGCTGCTCTCCTTTCTTTCTTGGGCCATAGCCTCTAACACAGGCTTTGTGAATCCCAGGGATTTTCTATGTGGCTAAAAGTTAGGCATGCATCCAATGCCTAAGTTTCTTTGTGAATCTAGACCATAATGCACAAGGGCTAAGTATCACTTATAATAAACAGAATTATATGAAAATAATTTACAATTATCCAGTGTTTTTAATCCTGAAGGCTCCCAAATTGCTTTTTAAACTTACGTATTGATACATTGTTGTTCAGATACTACTTTGATTGATACTCTATATATATTTTAGATAGACATTGGGTAAGATTCTGATTTCTGTTATAAGGATGTAAATTGGGAATATTTCCATTTACTTAAGGAGAGTTACTCCAGACTTCGACCAGTGCAACTGAAATCAGCATCTTGCATGCAGAGTACAAATTATATGTAGATATCACTTCACACAGAACTAAAATACAGCCATTTTGGGGTGGCTGTTTAATATTATATATCCAAATCTGGTGTATTGAACAGGAGATGAAGAATATTTGTTTACAACTGAATCTCTAGGGAGAACGTTAAGTATACAGAAGGTCATTATACACCTTTTGAAATATTTCTGGACAACCCCCACTTTTAAGTAAACTGCTGTGGGATTTTTAATGATCACCTATGATCAGGGACTATATGAATATTTTCAAGCACAAGTCCAAGGTCCGCAACAGTGGTAAAATATAAAACACTTCATATTTCACAGGCGTGATGGGATCTGTACTTTGCAACTGATGCCATTCTCATAAAATAGAACTATCTACCCTCACCTCTAACAAAATTCACACTACCAGTTTTAACTTTTTCATAACAAAAGTAAGTGTGGGCTGTAAAATTTCCTAAATCAGCTTTTAATATGAAAACTGTCACTGCTGAAAGTCCCTGCACTCCAGAGATAATGCTCTTGAAACCTGTAGGCGTGTGCTAAAAAGAAAACTGTCCTTTAAAAACTGAAATTGTCTGCCTGATGCATGCTTCTAGAAAACAGGGAATAAGGGCTGAGAAGGTTTATGGACCGAAAAAACACAATAATCTTTTCACTGGCATTGATACATTTCTTTCATCTTTCCTCTGCTCTTTTATCTCTCACCACCACTTCATTACATTCCTTCCATTTCTCCTCTTTTCTATTGCACTTTGTCCTATTACTCTCATCTACTTCTTGTCCTCTTTTAGGACTCAGTGCAACCCTCACTGAAGTAAATAGAAATATTCCATAAGATTTTAAAGATTGTTGTATCAGACAATTACTTTTCCTTTCCTTTCCTTTCTTTCATTTCATTTCCCCCCTCACTGTACCCTAGTATCATAGCTTCTATAACCTTTTTGCTCTGCCCTTCACTTCTAAGCCCATAAGTGCATTGTGATGGGGTGTGGGCCACAGAGGCCAATTAACATAGCTAGCAGCACCTGTGAATGAGAAAGTCAGGGTTAATTGATAATGAAGCCCAGCTAGGGAGAGGCTGGGTCATAATTATAAAGCCAGAAAGTTGCAGCAAAAAAAGGGCTATAGGAAAAAAGTCTGCAGTTACTTTCTGCAGGATAGAAGAGATAGGAAGTGTTCCAGCAAGCAATCTGAGAGAATAGACCTTGGCTACCAGCTATATGGTCCCTGGGTCTGGGTTCCCTAGCCGCCACTGAGGAAGGTGGGGTGAAATTTCCTGAGGTAACGGGTGTAAGGACCATGGAACCTAGCTGCTGAGGATGCTTCCACCCAGTTAGCCTATCAGTTGTTTCTCCACTCAGTTAATTGACATCCTCTTCCAATTGCCTGTCTTTCAGTTAGTGTAAATAGAAGAGGAATTGAATACTGAGTCAGTATGTCCTGTTCCATGGACATCTCCATGGGCACTATATACATTCACTGACTAATTTAGATATCGGAAACAGGACAATAGCGATAAGAAGTTAGGAGGAAAATGGGAGTGTTTGCTTCTCTAACTGTTTTTCTCACCTCACCAAGATCAATTGAGATAAAATATTAATGGAAAAAAAATCTCTTAAAAAACCAAACAAACAAAGCAACACCCAGTATCCAGAGGTTCATAGGAAACATGAAACACTGGGAAGCCTCTACACTATCTGTAGAGGTGGTTTTAAAAAGGGAGACTTATTCATACATGCCCCTGCCAAGAAAAAAAAAAGTTCATTATTTTTTGGTCAAATTTTCAAAATCAGGTGCATTTAGCAACTATAGAATTATGGGATGCCTGAGTTTAACCTCTTTAGTTCTGGAGAGGGGATCTCCAAGGAATACTTTGAGAAGTGGTATTGATGATAATAAATGTGGTACTTTTCAACTTTTTTCACTATTGATTGAAGTTTGGGTAGTGGTTTTCAACCACTTGTGACCCAAACAGCACACAACTACAGCCCATGTGACATCCTCAGGGCTATACAGGTAGCATATATATTGTGTGGATGCAGTCTATGTAACATACAGAGTGCTGCATATGCATCCCACAATGGTAAATAGGTTGAGAATCACTGAGTTGGGGAACTTTACTGCTGAGTATACCATTATTTGGATGATGTGTAAAACTAAGATCCTGACTAATGTTGTGTGTCTTATTTAAATAACATTAGAAGAGCACAGTTTTTAGGAAAACAACTAGCTTTCTATCAGTTTATTCATACTGCACAGAAGAAATTACAATTGCCTTTAGAACAGAAAGATTCAAGAGTGCCAGAAATAAAATTAATGAGAATAGTGTTGCACATTCGGTTAGATATCTGCTTGTGGTTTTTGATGCTTCCACGAGACTCTCATAGTAATCCTAATGACCTGGTCAAATTCCAACTCAGGTAATTACATTCTACCTACTTAAACTCCTTTTACTGTTTCAATTGGTTATAGGTGCTTTCACTTCCAGTCATAAGTAGGAAGTACTGTGCACTGTTAAACAGATGCTGGATTTGGTATCACAGGTGGCTGCCCTTCAGTGGAAGAAGTGATTACTGTATACAGCACTTTTAAGTTAGTGCTTTAAGCTCCTCTAATATATTATTGCAAGAGATTTTTCAGTTCAGCCAGACACTGGGTTCAAGGATTTTTAGAATCTTAATACTAATGTTTTAAAACAATGAATTCTTCCACTCACAAATTCATTTTAGACTATTGTAATTATACTTTCTGTTCTTAAATCCTACTTTGTATGTTGTTTTTGCTATTGAATTTAACACAGGATAGAAAAGGTGTTTGTTTGTGTGTGGCTGTTTGCTCTCACACATAGTGGTCTACAGTGGGAAATACATTTTTTTATAGTAATGATCAGCATAACATGAGCCACTTTGCAAAGTTAAACATTTCAATAACTCTAAAGAAATTGAGTACTCATTCTATTAATCACTTGTAAAATTTCATTTTTTTTTAAATCACAGCTATTTTGAGTTTAAGCAAGTAGAAATATAAAACTGTAAAATAAATGGGTTATATCAATAGAATTGGCCAAACCAATTAGTATGATTATATTTGATTATATTAAAATATTTATTTCTACAGTCCTTACTTAGGGCCTGAGTGTACAATTTTAGCTGAGTCATGGCTATTTACTCTTATGAATATCCTCCTTATTCAACAGACAAACAAGACCAGCAAATGGGCATTCTGGAGGGAGTGTGGTTCCTTCTCTGTAGGTATGGCTCTATACCAGGTAGCGAATATGGACAATAAGGAACTAACTCTTTGTTGTACCCTGCCTTGGATGTACCTCCCCCCCCACACACACTTTTTGTTATTAGAAGAAATTTCTGGTGCATGAAATACAATACTGGGGGGAAGATATATGGTCTGGATGTTTCAACACTGTAGCATCTGAGAAAATGAAAACTCCTTGGACAATCACATTTGGAATTTCTTGCCACAAAAGTCATAGGGGGAAGGATGGGTACTAAGGGAATTGGAGAAAGTAGAAACCAAAGAAACGGACAGGTGACTCGTGACCAAGAGGGGTTAGAAAAGAGCCAGGAGACATTCAACTTATCTGATTTGTTATCAGATAACCAGCCAGCTGATAAGGAGCCTGTCTCTGGAGGAATGGAACAGAAAACTATAGGAAACATACCAGATAGGTGTCCTTGTGGATGAACTGTTGGCTGTCTAACTAGAGTGAAGCTGAAGGTTTTGGCTTGTGGTCCACTATGACCCCCAGATCCCTTTCTGCAGTACTCCTTCCTAGGCAGTCATTTCCCATTTTGTATGTGTGCAACTGATTGTTTCTTCCTAAATGGGGTACTTTGCATTTGCCATTATTGAATTTCATCCTATTTACTTCAGACCATTTCTCTAGTTTGTGCAAATCATTTTGAATATTAATCCTACCCTCCAAATCACTTGCAACCCCTCCCAGCTTGGTATCGTCCAAAGACTTTATAAGTGTACTCTCTATGTCATTATCTAATTCACTGATGAAGATATTGAACAAAACTGGACCCAGAACTGATCCCTGTGGGACCCCACTCATTATGTTCTTCTAGCATGACTGTGAACCACTGATAACTACTCTCTGGGAATGGTTTTCCAACCAGTTATGCTCCCACCCTATAGTAGCTGCATCTAGGTTGCATTTCCCTAGTTTGTTTATGAGAAGGTCATGCGACGAGACACTATCAAAAGCTGTACTGAAGTCAAAATATACCATATCTACCACTCCCTCCCCACCCCCCACCACAAAGCTTGTTACCCTGTCAAAGAAAGCTATCTGGTTGGTTTGACATAATTGTTCTTGACAAATCCATGCTGACTGTTACTTATCTTTTTTCATCTAAATATTTGCAAATTGATTGCTTTATTTGTTCCATTATCATTCCGGGTACAGAAGTTAAGACGACTGGTCTATAATACCCCAGGTTGTCCTTACTTCCCTTTTTAGAGATGGGCACTATATTTGACCTTTTCTAGTCTTCTGTAATCTCTCCTGCCTTCCATAACTTTTTCAAAGGTAATTGCTAATGGCTCAGATATCTCCTCAGTCAGCTCCTTGAGCATTGTAGGATGCATTTAATCAGGCCCTGGTGACTTGAAGTCATCTAATTTGTATAAGTAATTTTTAACTTGTTCTTTCTCTATTTTAGCCTTTTCTGGTTCTACCTCATTTTCACTGGTATTCACTATGTGAGGTGTCCAATCACCACAAACCTTCTTGGTGAAAACTGAAACAAAGAAGTCATTAAGCATCTGTGCTATTTCCACATTTTCTGTTTATTATCCCCCCGCCCCCATTGAGTAACGGACCTACCCTGTCCTTTGTCTTCCTCTTGCTTCTAATGTGTTTGTAGAATGTTTTCTTGTTACTCTTTATGTCTCTATCTAGTTTGATCTAGTTTTATGCCTTGGACTTTCTACATACTTGTTTTAGTTATTTCTGTTCACCCTTTGTAATTTGATCTATTTTCCACTTTTTGTAGGACTCTTTTTTTTTTTTAAAGAAAATTTTAGATCATTGAAGATCTCCTGGTTAAGCCAGGGTGGTCTTTTACCATACTTCTTATCTTTCCTATGCAGTGGGATAGTTTGCTCTTGTGCCCTTAATAATGTTTTTGAAAAACTGCCAATTGTCTTCACTTGTTTTTCCCCTTAGACTTGCTTCCCATGGGATTTTACCTACCAACTCCCTAAGTCTGCAAAAGTCTGTCTTCTTGAAATCCATTGTCTTTATTTTGCTGTTCTTCCTCCTATCATTCCTTAGAATATGCAGTGCCATCTGTTAAAGAGTGTGTGCTTTTCTCAGGAGGGGACAATCCCCCATGAACTCCCTCTGTAGAGGAAGCAGGGAGCACCTCTGCTCTACAGTTTTACTAAGGCCTATGCCTAGTAGGCAGAATCTAGTCCTATATGTTCACACAAATGTTTTCTGTCCTGTTTCATTTAATTATGACAAAATTCAAGTGTCTCTGTAAAGATTGCTTTTTTATAAATATGACTGTGATCTGGTGAAAATTGTTTCAGTCAAAATAAATCATTTCAGAGTAAGCAGCAGATCTAATCAGAGTTTAAAACCTGAAATAACATCCTAGCTTACTATTTGTGTGCGCATTTTTGCTTTTATCAAAGTATTTCAGCCCTCTTCTAAGCCTCAATATTTACAAGCCAGTTTTTCCAACACTTCATAACTTAATAGCAGTAGGGAATTCAAATTGCTACCACAAGTATCTGTTTTGTCTGACATTTGTCTACCAGATTTTATTTATCCAGGCCACGGAGACTGTCATGCAGTGGTCAGTTGTTGCGGTTCAAATACAAGACAGCACAGAGCTTTTAGCAAGCAAGCGAGCTGGTCTGCCAACCGACTTCTGCCTGTCAGCATTCCACCTTCCCCTTTATTCTTTCTTTCCCCCCACACATTACATTCTCCAACAGATAAAAGGAATACACTGGCTTTGTTTAACATTCTTATTTGCTAGTTTCTATCTATCGCATTTCTTGCTCTCGGGCCTTGAGCCCAGTCCTGGGAGGCTTTCCACGGTTCATGTCATCTGAGCGAGATTCCAAGGTTCATGCCCTTGAGAAGAGCTGTGTGTGCACAGCTCCTATACAACACTCCGGGTGTATCCTGAATGTTGCCAAGCGCATGAACCTTGTATGAATCCTACATCCCCTCCTTTTTTGTTTATTTGTGCTCGGCCATCTCATGGTAGCCATCAATTTGCTTTTGCAAGCCAATTAACTCCCGGACAGATGAGGTCATAACTCGTGGAGTCTGCCAGGACAGTTCTCGACAAAGCCTTAACAAAAAGGAAATACATTGCACACAGCAACAGCAAAAAATGAGCTTAAGAAGGTAAAGTGTAATTGGCCGGGCCCCAATTAGCCATGCTAGAGTACTGGGAAGAGAGGTTTGCGTAAGCAGCTAGCATCATCTCATTTCCAGTTTCCTCAGGGTGATGACATACTGGAATAAGGCATGTACCTAACAATTCCCCGGCTGCTTCAGAATCAGATAAACAAAAGTGGGTAACATTTGCTATTGAAGCCAATCTTTCGCATAGGTTATATATCATTCGGGCCCGTAACGGAGAAAGCGCTCCCGAGCCAACCCCTACAGGAAATAGCAGGCACAAAAGGCATACAGTCAATACAGAATTAGCAGTAATTTGGGCGAGAATTGCCACAAACAAAGTCTCAGAAGTCTCTGGCTGTTGGTTTGCTGCCAGTCTTCGTTGAGCCGCGGTGACCAATGCTTTTACTGCTCCCCATATCACGGGCTGGCTTGGGACGCTACGCCTCCTCCATTTCCGTCCCGCCATTGTCGACTCGGGAGGCACCGCATTCTCCTCCAAGGTCATCTGAAACTCCGGTATGGGGTTTGACAGCCCCTGGTGCCACGCCATGCTGTTTCAGTGCCGGTCGCACACACCGGGCCGGAACCCACAGCGGTCCTGCAGGGAGAGACACAGCAGCATATCCCCGACCCCAAGTGATTAGAGGTACGCCCAGCCATTGCAGATCGGGTAGCTGACGGTAATAGACACGCGGTCTTTCCAGTACCTCGGATTTGTGAAAATGCTGATCCGCGGGGGTCTGCTGATCTGTATTCAGCGTTAAATTATTTAAAGTGAACAAAAGGATATGCAATTGCTGCTGAATGTCTCCTAAGGTTCGGAGACGCAGCTCCCCTTGTTTTAATTGTTTGTCGAGCAAGGTTTTTAGTGTGCGATTTGCACGTTCAACAATGCTTGGCCCGTGGAATTATAAGGGATCCCGTGTGTGAGACAGACGTCCCATTGGGCACAAAAGGTGGAAAGGGCTGCGGAGCAATAGGCTGGGGCATTATCCATTTTTATCTGGCTCGGGCAACCCATAACAGCAAAACAGGCTAGCAAATGGTGAATAACTTTGGGAGTGGCTTCCCCACGCTATGGGGTCGCCCAGAGGAATCCTGAATAGGTATCAATGGAAACATGTAAAAATGAATAGGGGTGGAATTGTGGCACGTGAGTGACATCCATTTGCCACAGCTGATTCGCTGTGGTACGTCTGGGGTTAACGGCATAAAAAAAGGTAAGGGCAGCAGCGGCACAGTGAGGGCAGGAACGAACAATAGAACGTGCATGATCAGCAGGAATGTGAAACTGTTGGGCCAAAACAGAGGCAGACTGATGAAAAAAGGAATGGCTTTCAATGGGGTCAGAAAAAAAGGGAATTTACCTGACCATGTAACGCGCGATCAGCGTGTGCATTGCCTTCAGTAAGTAGCCCAGGCAGAGGGGTATGACTGCAAATATGAGCAACAAAATAAGGGAAATTACGAGTGGTGATGAGATACTGTAAGGACAAAAACAGGCGAAGAAGGTCCGCATCGACCTGAGGGGTAATAAGGGCAAGGGGTAAATTATCAATTACCTGATAAACATAATGCGTGTCCACAATCAAATTAAAGGGACAATCAGCAAAAAGTTGAAAGGCCAAAATAACAGCAGCTGGTTCCAAGGACTAGTAAAGCTCTCCAAGCGCTGTGCATGCAAATATTGTTGTACAAGTGAATGAAGCGCTTTCAGCTTTTCTAGGGGGAGGGGCCACTGGTCAATCCACACAGGCTCTAAGGATTGCCATACCAATGGTAATGTGGATGGCAAGGTGGGTGAGGGAGGATTTCGGGCCATTATATATTAATATCGAGGGTCGTGTCCAGCTTTACAAGTAAGTCACGGCCCCAAATATTGAGGTGGACAGGGTGTACAAAAGGGTGGATTGTAGCAAGGGCACGGCCTCCTGGTTTAGAGACCGTGACCCAAGACAAACTTTGGCGCCCAGGTTTGCTACCCCCGATCCCCCACAACTCTTTAGAAGGAACTGTTGGCCAACCAACCGGCCACTCCGGATCACGAATCACTGTAACGTCAGCTCCAGTGTCCACCAGCCCTGTAAAAGGACCATTGTTCAATTTCTGGTTACCCATCACTTGATGTCTTTGCCAACATTGCCCTGTCTGAAACCTTCCATTTTTGGGAAAGAGTCTAAAGAAGGTGGTGATAGTAAGGCAACTTTAGAGTCATACAAAGTCCTCAGATTTTCCTGATCTTTGTCAATCTAGTTTTAAACCTGGGTTTAGAGTAATGGAAAACCAATATCCAACAGCATATGACCTGCTAACATTGTGGATCCATCATAGCTAGGCTTCAGACCAGAGCACAGTATGGAGACAGCTGTAGGAGCACTAAAGGATTGCCTGCTTGTATGAATAGATAGAGGCCATATCTCAATGCTCATGTTACTAATCATAGGTGCTAACTCCGAGGGTGCTCCGTGAGCACCCTCAGGAAAAAATGGTGGATGCTGAGCACCCACCAGCAGCCCCCTTATCAGCTCTGCCACAACCCCCTAGTGCCTCCCACCTGCCAGCAGGCCCCACCAATTAACGTCTCCCACTCCCTGAACCTCCCACCCACCACAGTCAGCTGTTTTGCAGAATTCAGGAGGCTGGGGGGGGAGGGGAGGAGCAAGGACACAGCATGCTCTGGGGAAGGAGTGGAACTGGGCGGGAAGAGGTGGGAAGAGGTTGTACTGGGCCTTGGGAAGGAGTGGAGTGGGGGCAGGACCTGAGACAGATCCAAGGGTTGAGCACCCCCAAGCATTTTGGAAAGTTGGCGCCTGTGCTACTAATCAAACTTTCTGTAGTTGCTGATGACGTTAACCACAAAGTGCCAGTCATCCAACTATCATTCCTGTGTAGCAGGACCCAGAGTATGGTGGTAGGTTACTACTACTCTTTAAAGCTCCTCATTTGTGAAGTGCTACATGAATCTATTTTTCTCTTCAGCGTCTACAGGAGACCTCAAGGAAAAGTGGTGAAATGCCACATTTTTCACCACAGAAAAGGCACTACTGACACCTACCTAAACATCTAATTGTCCATATTTGTCATTGCCATGACAAAGTTGTCTCAGTGCTTCTGGGAGATCAGCACCAGACTGAACAAGAGCAGGCTCAGACTAATGACAGAGAAGACAACAGTTCTGATGGGTGTAAGGAGGTAAACTTTGAGGAGGTAGATGTGATATTCTCCCTTTTCCTCATCCAAGTGTAACGTGGTGTGGTCTTCCTGGATTCCTTAGTAATCCTGGATGATTAGTTAGCAGCAGTGTAGAGAAATGTCTTCTTCCAACTTTGCTCTTCCTCTTGATGATGATTTGACCACAGTGATTCATTCATCTGGTTTAAATTACTGTAATTGACTGAATGTGGGGCTGAAGGTAGAAGCTTTGCATAGGTTTCAGTACATGTAGACTGCACAGCCTGCTTCAGTGGGCCTGTCTGTAATGAGCATTATGCTCTTGATCCCTCCATTCACTTCCAGTTCATTTCCTGATGTCCAAAGCCACCTATTGGCCAAGACCCAGTTTACACCAGCAACTGCATTACCATCCATTACCTATCAAGACAATCTGTAGCAATTAACAAACCCTGGATGCAATACTTGAGAAATGAAGATAAAGCATTTACAGTGGACCCATGAAATACCAGAAGGTTTATACAAACCCAAAGTATTATCACTCTTAGATCAGGCTGCAAGAATCTCCAATTTTGACATTTTGTATTTATTTTTAGAAAGTAGTAGTGTTAATTTGCCTTACAATAGGACTCAGAGACCCCATTGTGGTAGGCACTTAAAAATACCCAGTAAGACACTCAGTAAGAGGTTGGAGGGATAAAATGTGGGAAGACCTTCAAAGTTTTTTCCCTCTGAGGGAAAAAAAAACACACCATAATTACTATGTGCTTATCATTTCTACTGTGTGTAAGGGCCTGCAAGTAGAATGAAACAGTAGGAAGATAAAATGTTTGTTGCTGGGCTAGGGACAGAATTGCTTATTTTTTATGATTCAAGAGAAAATCCACAGAGTGGGAAAAAATTGTCCTTCTTGGAACTCTTATACAAATACTATCAAACTGTCTTTGTTTGGCTTGGCTACTGGTTAGTTAGCCTGATAAGCTTGGTGTGGTTTTCTGCTAGTCAAAATGTCATTATCCAATAAGATTTAGCAGGTTCACAGTATTTTATTATGTGATTCTCTTTTATGGAAAATAGAAAGATGACTTACATAGGCTATATACTATCAACAAATTAATCAATCTCTTCATTGGAGAGAGTTGTTGATTTGCTAAGATGACTGGTAACACTGGTTCTGAAAGCCATGGCTATTTGTTGTGGCACTTAATCAGTGCAGCAGTGTCGCATATCCAGCTGCAATTCATGTAGGCAGTTAATTTCATATCATAGTTCATCCCTGACCATGTATTAAGGTGAATTCCAGCTCTATTGCATGTTGTTGCTGTGACTTAAAAAACAGCCACAACATATAAGAATAGGGCAGGCCATACAGGGTTAGATAAAATAAGATATGACCCAAAACTTTTGCTCATAAACCAAAATTTTCTGAAGTTTGGGACAAATATATGTGTGTGTGTGTTTCTATAATATATAATATTTATTTCTCTCTACTAATGTTTATCACTTTCCCTGACTTCATACTTTCTGTTTGCAGGCAGGATGGGAAGAAGAAGTGATATCACAATGTGCCACAAGATCAGTGCTTAATTTGTGCCAGGACTTGCAAGCGCTGACCCCCAGCACCTCTAGGCTTGCTGCATCAGTTATAAAAGAAAAAAAATTGCTTGAGCCTTGGCACCTAATTGCTTGAGCCCCAGCACTTTTCATTACAAATTAAGCATTTCACAAGAATGTCTGTTCTGATGGTATTTCCGTTCTGGCAAATAAAGAGAAGGCAATGCTGGAAAACTTATACTCTATTCTTGCAAAATTTCTGGCTAGATATTGTAAGCTCATTAAGTTCAAATATCTTGGATAATGTATCAAAAAGCATGAACACTTTTGAATGCCTTTCCAATACAAGTCACATAAGCTCCTGAAATTCCTCCATCTGGATATTAAATGAATATTTGGTCAAATAAACCTTGTGAAGGCAATGGGGACATCTTACATTAGGGGGGTGGGGTAGATTCTCCACTGAAGCAAGTAAAGATCAAATTAATAAAATCAAGCTGTATTCAAGGACTTGCAAAGAGAATGGTTATTATTTGGTTGATAGGATTTTGGGGAGGTGTGGGGGGACGGGTTCAAGGGTATTTGCTGGCTAAAGTAAACTTTACCCAAAGAATTTCATCACCATACTATTCCTATTTCCACCACTAAACTATTTCCATTTGATTTAGGTTGCTAGCTGTTGGTGAAGTTAACTGTTTGTATATTGGTATTTCTGCTGGTGGGTGGTTACTGTAATAATTATCAGGGAAGTCAGAACTGTTGAATGGGTTAATGGCTACATATATAGGAAGAAAGAATTAAAATTAATCAGTCAGATAGTGCTGTCTAGATATAATAGAATTGGAGACTAGTCAATAAAGTTTGTGTCAAGCACAAATGAAGAAAGACTATTGCCATGATTCAGTTAAGTGCCTAAGTACATGCCTAACTTTAAGCATATGAATAGTTTAGGTGAAAATTAGGCATGCATTTCAGTACTCTGCTGAATTGCAACCTTGATTAAATATTCACCAGTGGTGTTAGAAGTGGGGAGTGGTTTGGCTTCATGGAGAATTGAATGTAGATCTGTGATAAGGGAATGATATGATTTTCATTTAAGCAAAAAGATACCAATCCCCTCATTTCAAAATGGACAAAACTCATTAGGCAGGTTTTAAAACAGGTAGGGAAGGGTTGAAAGATCTTTTTGCTTATTTCTAATAATGTGGTGTTTATTTCAGATGGAGATGTTCTCCAATGAAAGATGATGAATAAGAAATATATCATGGGGTGTGGAATGGATTGTCACTAGATATCACTGAGATCCAAGAGCTTTTAAGGATTGTAAAAAGGATTAGACATTTATATGGATGAAGATGTCTGTTAGATGGGATTTTAAAAGGGGGCTATAATCCTTCATGTTTCAGGAGATATGTCAACATGTAATTGATGGGGGAGGGAGGGTCCAAGAAGAAACTTTCCTTCTGAGCAGATGATACCATTACCTGGATTCTTGCATATTTCTCTGAAGCTTCTGACACTGTCAGAGAAAGGATTCCAGACTACATGCATTGCTGATCTCATCCATACTAAAATGTAAAAATGCAGATGCTCCGAGCTCTTCAAAAGCCTGCTTGCTCAACACTGAGTTTTGAATGGCACCTTGAATGGTACAGACAACAGATATTGGTCAACAGCTTGCAACATCATGTGGGTCTTTTCCCAGTTTTAGGAGCGTTATGACTTTTGACATTTGCTATGTCTTCAGAATTTGATATTTGTTGTCCATTTGAGTGAAGAGCCGTGCTGGCCACTGGTGAGCATGAGTCCTGAATTACTTCAAGAACCCTGGTGGTACGTTATCATAGCCAGCAGAAGTATTGCTCCTAATATCACTCAGATTTGGGGGGGTGATAGATCAGTGTTCTTATTGTATATCCCAAGAGTACCCAGTTCATACCAGGGAAACTGATGACCCAACCAATGGACCACATTTGAAATCCTTTCTAGGGCTGAATCTCAGTCACTTGCCAGCCAACATTTCTGATGCAATTCCACCATGCCCTCAACCAAAGTTCGAACCATTGGGCTAGCCCAAAGAATATTGCAACTCAAAATTCAGGAATTGTCAGCATCCAAATAGAGTATTATTAGATGAGTAATGCAAAATATGGATCTTGTGTTGCATCCATTTCTTTTTTCGAGAAAATTCTTCCAAATTCAGCTAATCCATTGGCTTGAGAATATCTGGGAGTAGATGTTATATGATGAAAGTTGTACATGTTAGCAAAATCCAGGAATCCCCTATTCTTGAAAAGTGGGCTGTTGTCAGATATTACTGTTCTTGGAATTCTATGATGTGCAAATAAAGATTTAATATTTGTGACAACTGTGGTATCTTCAAGTGTGTCTATTTCTGGGAAATTGGTAGAGTGGTCCATTATAACTGGATGATCATGGCTTCCCGTATGTCAATTCTGACTTTGTCCTATAGAATTGAGAGTTATTTGTGTGGTAACGTTGGTTCTTTCTGCTGGGAATCTCTGTAGTTCTAAAACATTCCACACCTGCTCACCATTTCTTTGATGTCACCGCTCATCAGTGAATGGAATACAGATTCTTAGTTCTCCTGTGTGATTTGTGCCCTATGTGTATCTGTTCCACTTTTCTTCTCATGACTATGAGAAGCATTATCTGTGCTCCATTTAAGAACACCCCTGAGATCACTGAAACTTCATTTCTGTAGTGGGAACATGCAGGTGATGGGTGTTGCTTTTCCCCCGTCCTTTACTTGTAGCTTGTGTCACTGCTGGCAGTCTGTCTCCGGTTCATACCATATGCATGGAGATACAGCACATGATGCTTTTATCATGTTGATATGTACTGTGATAGGGCAAGGCCAGATGGCTATAGTAAAGTAATGGGAGACAGATATATTACCAAAGGCTAAATGAATCCCTGTTACCAGAATAAGCAAGTGGCAGCTGCTCCAGGTCAATTAAGACACCTGGGGCCAATTAAGATCTTTCCAGAAGGCAGGGAGGAGACCTATGTTGATTGGGACACCTGATGCCAATCGGGAGCTGGCTGAAACAAGTTAAAAGCCTCTCCATTAGTCAGGTGGGCACGCATTGCTGGGAGCTGTAGGAGGAAGTTGTGCTGTTGGAGAGACTGAGCAGTACACACTATATCAGGTACAAGGAAGGAGGCCCTGAGGTAAGGGTGAATGGATCTTGAGAAAGTGGGGGCTGCTGTGGGGAAGTAGCCCACGGAATTGTATGTGTCCTGTTTCTAAAAAGTCAGCTACCATAGCTGATACTATTAGGGTCCCTGGGCTGGAGCCCTGTCAAGGTTCTTTCCCCACTCTGAACTCTAGGGTACAGATGTGGGGACCTGCATGAAAACCTCCTAAGCTTACTTTTACCAGCTTAGGTTAAAACTTCTCCAAGGTACAAACTATTTTACCCTTTGCCCTTGGACTTCCACTGCCACCGCCAAATGTTTATCTGGGTTTATTTTATTAGGAAAGCGTTGTTTGGAAACATCTTTCCCCCCAAAATCCTCCCAACCCTTGCACCCCACTTCCTGGGGAAGGTTTGGTAAAAATCCTCACCAATTTGCGTAGGTGACCATAGACCCAAACCCTTGGATCTTAAGAACAATGAAAAAGCATTCAGGTCTTACAAGAAGAATTTTAATAGAAGAAACAGTAAAAAAAGAAGTAACAATAAAAAGAATCACCTCTGTAAAATCAGGATCGTAAATACCTTACAGGGTAATCAGATTCAAAAGACAGAGAATCCCTGTAGGCAAAACCTTAAGTTACAAAAAGACACACAGACAGGAATATCCATTCTATTCAGCACAGCTTAATTTCTCAGCCATTTAAAGAATCATAATCTAACACGTATCTAGCTAGATTATTTACTAAATTCTAAGACTCCATTCCTGTTGTGTCCCCGGCAAAAGCATCACACAGGCAGACTCTGTTTTCCCCTCCTCCCAGCTTTTGAAAGTATCTTGTTTCCTCATTGGTCATTTTGGTCAGGTGCCAGAGAAGTTATCCTAGCTTCTTAACCCTTTACAGGTGAAAGGGTTTTTCCTCTGGCCAGGAGGGATTTTAAAGGGGTTTATCCTTCCCTTTATATTTATGACAAGCCCGGAGTAGAGGGCGGGCCCGGGCTCCGCCTTTTTCCCCCCTGATTAATCACTGAGACTGGGAGACAACAGAGACTGTGCAAGGGAGGATAGCTTCTCCTCCCCTCCCTCACTGGCTTATGATGAAATTGGCTCAGTAGGCTGTGACCCTTGTCTCTAGAGAGAGAAGGGCTATGTGAAGGGTCACAGTGAGCCTCTGCGGTTAGCGAAATCTGCCAGGAAATGTGGGCCCACGGAGACAAGGACAGAGCTTTGTCACAGTATGTTTATGGTTTGTTCTAGATTATCAGGCTTTATATTGTTAGACAGAGCATAAGTTTGTGAGAGTGTGTCTTCCTGTCACAGCCTCTTGGGGTGGCCTCTTGAGAGGCCTAAGCTTCACCCGATTGTCCTCCGCCCTTAGTTTGCTGTCAGTGAGGTCATTTTTTGGACCCTCCCCTTCCTTTAATCCTGTCAGCCCTTCACTCATCATCTCTTCCAGTCTCCTGGCTGTTTTCTTGGAGGCATCCTGGTGCAGGGCTATCACCACCTTACTCCCCCAGGCCTTTATGCCTTCCTTTCCTTCTCTGCACTCTTCACTTTATAGCAGACGCTGTTTCCTTTATTGGTTGCAGCTTTGGGTGACTACCTCCATGATTGGCAGCCCTGGCAACTGTGAGGAGTTGTGACCAAGATGCTTGCTTGTAAACAGGAGGATCTCTCCTCTCCCCCTATTTCTGTTCAGTACGGGGTTTGTAGACCACATTACAGTTCCATTACTAAGTGGCAAGTATCAGAGGGGTAGCCGTGTTAGTCTGGATCTGTAAAAGCAATCTGGATCTCTTTGCCACTATTACTAAGTGGAACTCAGGTTGCACCGTTCTGTATTTTCAAAACACCTTATCCTTGATGGTGTTTCTCCAACTCCCTTTCTGTGTATTGCAATTAGTGGTTTGTGATCAGTTTCTGCTTTGAAGCTATGAACGAAAAGAAAGGTGTGAAATCTTGTACATCCATATGCTAGACCTAGTAGCTCTTTTTCAATGTTTGTATACATCTTCTCTGTAATTGTCATAGGTCTTGATGCATATGAGACTGGCAACCAATCATTTTTATTGCACTGTACTATTACTGCTCTTAGTCCTCCTCTCAAGGCAACTATAGAGAGTTTGAGGTCTTTCAATGGGTCAAAAAATTGTAGCACTGGAGCTCTGATTTAAATTATTGGACTCTCTCTTTCACGCTCTGGCATCCAAGCCTGTTTGGTGACCTTGAAGAGGACATGTCTTAGATGAGTTGTGTGAGCTGTACAGTTAGGCATGAAGTTGCTGACATAACTCAACGTGCCTAGAAGCTTTTGAATTATTTTTTATCTTCAGGCACTGGCATGTTCAATATTGCCTGAATCTTAGATTCATTGGGCATAATTTGCTTTGAGGACTGTGTGTGTGTCTGTCTGTCTGTCTCTCTCTCAAGTATGGTTTTTCCATTGTTTAAAATTGACTTTGGCCTTATTCCGTTTAAGGTTATTAGCTCTCATTCCTGGTGGACAGTGGTGATGCTGCCCAAAATTGTTATGTCATCAGTGTACACTTTCATGCCTGCTAGATCTTCTAGCATCTGGCTCGTACAGCGAAAGACTTCTAGAATCAAATGTATTACGAAAGAGAGTCTCTGATGAAGCAATGTCTGCCAGTTGGAGTGCTGAAAGTGCAGATCTTGGAACTCTGGGTCTGAGTAGTGCTGCCAAATTCCTATCAATACATCTAATATGCTGAAGAATTTGACTCCTGCCATCTTAAACAATATTTCACTTTTATGAGCATGTGGAAATATTTTCTTTTTATGTTTTTGTTCATTTCCTTACTTAGCTGGAATTCTCCACTTTTCCCCCCTCCCCCCACAACAACTAAAGAGTGAACCTAATCCATCAGTTGTTGTATTCCCTGAATGATACCATCGCTGTCATGTTTTGCAGCTCTTCTTCTACCCTCTTTCTTAAAGCTTGTGGAATGTTGTGTGCCATGTGTCATAAATTGTGCATCATTCTTAACCATATCTTGTATGTTAGCAGGAAGTACCTATTTCCATGAATGCAACTTCATATAACGCTAGTAATACATACACATCTGATTCTAAGTTCTCTTTATGTCTCTATAATATACTTCATCTTGATGGGACCAACGTTTCACATGTGTTAGCCCAGAACTGGTTGATTGTCTCTGGATGCCACCACAAACTCTTGTTTTATCATTCTCCCTTTTTATTTAGGTATCAATGTGCTCTCTCCCAACACTGGAATTATTCATCCATTAAAGTTTTCACTTTTGACACTTTTGACTCTTCCATTTTTATGTGCTCCTTACATCTTTCTGTTTAAGTTTTGGTTTTAACATTTACTTGTGCCTCAGTTTTTATCTTGTATGTCACAGATGCAGAGCCGTCCCTGGGGGACAGCGAATCGGGGTGACCATTCTGGGTTCCATGCTTTGGGGGGCCCTGTGGGCCAGGGCAACTGTCCGGCGACATTTGGGTGGCGGGTGAACCACTGGCTGGAGAGAGCATGCCGGGAAGGAGCATGCATGGCAGCACCACTGCAGCCTCTCCAGTCCTGGAGTGCCGGGAGGGAGAGTGCATGGTGTTGCTGCACTCTTCCTGGCCCCAGGAAGGTGGGCGGCATGGCCCCAACACCCTGGAGCCCAGCAGCACTGCCGAAACAGGGCCCTTTGTGGGTGGGACCAGGCTTGCTGTTTGGAGAAGCACCACCTCCCACAGCCTCCCTTACCCACCCCCAGCGTGGTTGGTCCTGGAAGTGACGTCACTTCCAGCCCACAAGTGATGTCTTTTCCACCCCGGGCCCTGCACAGATGTGACATTTGTGCACATTTAAATTAGCCAATCTTTTGAGTTTGCAGTCTCCTCTATTATTGTGCATAAGGACAGCTCTTTCTTTTCACTGGAGGAATCCCTTTCTGCACTGAATACATATAGTTTCTTGCTTTCTCTGCACATTTTAGCATAATGGTTGGGTTTAGTACAGTTTCTGTATATTTCCCAAATTCTGAGTCTTTCCTATACTTATGATAGCTGGCACTGTTTCCTGCTTTCAATGTTTCTATCACTGGCCAATTTAATTTCTGTGAATTTTCCCTTTGCTGGGCTAGCTACTCACAGTCTGTCAGTGCCTTTTTGTAGGGGCTTTTATATGTTTCTGTTTCTTCTGCTGCTTGGCATATACACATTGATTTTTTTAGTGTTAGACCTATCTCTCTGTTTCTGGTTGTAGATTTTTTTTATAGTTACATCCCAGGACAATCTGGTCATTAATGAGAGAGTCTTCTCATATTCCATGTTTTTCCCCCCTCCACCCCACACTGTTCCTCAGATGTTCTTGTCAACTACTGGAAATGGCCCACCTTGATTATCACTACAAAAGATTTTTTACCCCCGCCCTTCTGCTGGTAATAGCTCACCTTAAGTGATCACTCTTGTTACAGTGTGTATGGTAACACCCATTGTTTCATGTTCTCTATATATATAAATCTCCCCACTGTATTTTCCACTGAATGCATCCGATGAAGTGAGCTGTAGCTCACGAAAGCTTATGCTCAAATAAATTGGTTAGTCTCTAAGGTGCCACGAGTCCTCCTTTTCTTTTTGCAAATACAGACTAATATGGCTGCTACTCTGAAACCGTTCACAGAACTGACTTTTTAGTGCTAAGTCTGTGACAAACTCCTTGACAATTCCCCTTCATTCTCGGTTCCCATCCTGCACATATATCTTTTTCATAAGTAACATTTTTTCTAGAGACACAATGATCTTCAAAGACTTTCATTTTTTCTGCAAAGCTGACCTCTCTCTACCCCCTCCACCATCTACATGGAATGCATTGTGTATAGCTAGTGCTTCTGTGTCTGCCACTGTTAAGAGCCGAAAAATCTTTTGCTCATCTTCCAGTTTATTTGTCTGCAGCTTTCATGTACAATTCAAATGCCTGTGTAAATGTTTTCCAGGCATCTTCAGCATTTCTCAAGGCTGGCAAAGAAGTTACTTGCAGTTGCACAGACTCCAAAGCAGCCATTTCATTGTCACCTCTCTTATTGGGCCTTCCCACACTCTGCCTCCCACTGCTGGTATTATGTAATATACTTAACTAACAAGACTGGTTTCAGGATTAAACTTAATGAAGAACAAAAATTCTGTACAGAAAAAAAGGTAACAAACTTCCTACTATTCTCTGGCCATAGCCTGCAAATGCATTGTCCTTGGCTCTTCTGTTTTCTCTTTCCAGCATGCAGCACCTCACATGAAAAAACAAAAATACTGCATAATGAATGTACAGGAAATGTGGCATCTTGATGGTTTCTGGAGGGCTTGCTCTATAACACACATTCCAGATTAAAATGGTACAACCTTTTAGCACACAGTGCGAGGCAAAGGAGATTTGGGCTCATTGCATGTAATCACTTATGACGGTGTAAAGCAGGAGAAGCTGCATTGAAGTAAACATAAAATGATGTAAGTGAGAGAAGAATCAGATTTTGAGAAATTTTCATAAACAAAAATGGCTATATCTTCTGAATGATTTGCGTTTTGAACCATCCTGAAGCAGCTTAAGGTTTCAGTTAAAAAATGCAATATGGAGCTGAAACCAGAATGACTTTGAGTTTCAAGGTGGAGAAGAGCCTAACACAAAATTCAGTATCTGAACTAATGAAAACTAAGGCTCATTTAAGATAAAAGGGCTTATACAAACCACTATGAATAAAACTCAAGAATGTCAAAAGAGCATTTTTTTTAATTTACATTTCCTTTTTTCTTTGTTTCCTTGTTGATATATTTAAGTTCTTCCCTGGCTCACTCCTCTAATTACAGAAGAATAAAAAATTAACGAAACAATTATTGAATATAACAAAATTACTAGGCAGCGGAATAATCTAAATTACTTGTAAACCATAATATTTATTAACCCAAAGCTGCTGTCAAAGTTTCACCTTTTGTTGCTCTGACCATCTGGCTAGTGAAATCTGTGTTAATGGCATGAACTCTGTCATGGCATGTATCCATCACACACACACATCGGATCTTTCTACAGAAATGATGGCACTGTCCATGTTTATTAGCATCACTAACAAAATTGCAGTGCTCAGCATTAGTGAGCAATTTCATTAGTGCCCATCATTCTGACAAAATTGTAATTGGAATGTTAAATGAGGTCCTTGAGGATGCCTTGGCTATGCCACTTACATTAGAAGGTAGAGGTGTCTGCTTATAATAGTACCTCCTCTAATATCCAGCCCACTGTATGCATAAGCTTTAGAAATAAAACCAAAGTCATATGGGGTCATCAGCCCCTCATTCCATGTTACCATCCAGCTATTGCAGAAGCTAAATATTAAAATGAGAAACACAGCTTTTATCATAATTCAGACATTTATTCCACCTATCCTTCTAAAATAAAACAGTCAAAGGAATTATAAGGATTACGATCCATATGATGGCTTAATTCTCCAGTGAACGTAATTTAAATTACATGGTCAAAGTGCTCATATCATAACATTTTTTTTTCCTCAGAAAATGCTGATTTGCCAGAAACAAAACTTTTAATGGGAACGTACCAGTTTCAATGTAACTTTCAGTGGGAAAGGTTTCTCAGGTCCAGGATAGAATTTTTGAGAAGGAGGAAGGAGAGAGAGAGAGAGTCACCCAGTCTAGTATAGAAAATAGCCCCATAATTAGTGTCTCTCTCTCTCTCTCTGCTGATGGAGCTGGAGCTGTTCTACTTTGTATAAATCATTTATTATTCATTGGGACAAAAAGGAAACAGAGACTGACTGTATAAGTAGAGGGTAGGACAGTCCCCTGGGATGTGGCAGACTCAGGTTCAAATCCCTGATCAAAAAATATTCATACAAAGAGGAAAGACTGTGTGGAATAGCTAAGAGCCAACCCTGGAAAAGCCATAACCAGTGGGTTTTTGGCTAGGGTCTCTCTTTCAAAACTTCAAAAGGTCTTGGTTTTATTCCAGTGCAGAACAGGAAAATTATTGGAATCTTGAAAAAATTCCCAATATGAGAAAGCTATTTCCTGTCCAACTCTATTCAGGTCTAATATCTCAAGATTCAAGGTTGTTTGGATCTGAAGATTTGGCTGAGGCACCTCTGTCATGTGTATACAGAATACATGATTGTGTGGGATGGGATGAAAAAGGTGTTTTGGCATGAGTTAAGTTTGACTGTATTATTCATGAGTAGCAAACGCATGAGCAAATTACGCAGATCTTCCAAAGTCAGTGCCAATAAAGCTTTCCTACAACCATGTACCAACAACTATTCTAAATATGCCACATATTTAGCAGGTGGGAAAACTATTTAAAAAATATTTTGGAGAGGTTTTTTGGCCCTATTTTTGTGTCCCTTCACCTGTAAAGCAAGTTCATATCTTCCCAGCCTGACTTGCAATGATTTATATGTTATGCTGCAAGGAATCCTACTGGAATAATGGAAAAATAAGGATGCTAGTACCATTAGTTCAAATGTACAAGTCAATGAGAGAGAGAAAAAATATAATGTATATTTTAGAAACCTATACAATTACATTCAAAGCTTGTGTGTGTGTGTGTGTGTGTGTGTATATATATATATATATATATATATATATATATATATATATATATATATATATATATAATTGTCATGACTTTGAAGTCTAATGACTTGGGACCTACCAGACCTATATAAACAAGTGCTATGTGGGTCAGATTGGGAACCTGGGACACTCCTTTTTCAATTATACAAACTCTCAATTATAGCTTTGGTGGATGAAATATTGGACCTTAGACCTGCCACTGGTCCAGAAATGAATATTGCCTATCCATGAGCCTTGGATCCATTCCCTTTTTCTGTAAGGGTTATGGGAAGCAGGACACAACTCTTTGGAGAAAGAATGAAGTATTTTTCTGGTCAATATTTTTCAACACAATCAATCTGAGCAGCTGACTGAAATGGCTCAGAGTTTTGGAGTATTAGCAGCAGGTTGGTTGGAAATGGTTAATGGAAAGAGTGCAGCTGAGGTGGTGACAGAGGAATTAAATTTAATGTACCACGCTGTTTTGCCCAATGTGCAAAGAGCTCTTTATAATTCCAGAAAGAGAAAGGGGAGGGGTAATTCCTAATACACACATTAACTATATATACACAAACCAAATTTCCTAGCTCAAAAATATTTTGATAAAGCAGAATCCCCTGAAAATCTCTTGTCTTTTATGGGGATATTTCCATACATATTTGTCATAAATAATAAAGGGAAGGGTAAACCCCTTTGAAATCCCTCCTGGCCAGGGGAAAGCTCCTCTCACCTGTAAAGGGTTAAGAAGCTAAAGGTAACCTCGCTGGCACCTGACCAAAATGACCAATGAGGAGACAAGATACTTTCAAAAGCTGGGAGGAGGGAGAGAAACAAAGGGTCTGTGTCTGTCTGTAGTCGTCTTGGCCGGGGATAGACCAGGAATGGAGTCTTAGAACTTTTAGTAAGTAATCTAGCTAGGTATGTGTTAGATTATGATTTCTTTAAATGGCTGAGAAAAGAATTGTGCTGAATAGAATAACTACTTCTCTGATAGTGATTGTCAGCCTACAGAAAAAGACAATTCCCTTGTCTCTGCTCTGGGCCCAAATTAAAGCAAAAAACCTCCAACTACTTGGGAACCTGCTTACCCAGCCCAAAGAAAAAAAAAATTCTTTTCAAACCTGTGCTCCTTGTAAAACAAAAAAAAAATAAAAATCCTAAAAAAAACCCTGCCACTTTTGTCTCCAGGCAAATGGGTAGAGCACACACCCCCTATTTACTTTTAGGAAGAAAAGAAAAAAAAAAACCTCTGGGTTGGAAGACTGTGAATTTCCCTGCAGGAGTTAAGTACCCTGCCTCCAGGCAAAGAAAACCTGCAATTCACAAGATAATCCCCTTTTGTCTCTGCTTGGCCACAAAGCAGAGAGAAACCAAGCTGCTTTCAGTTTCAAAGCTGCTTCCTGGACTTCCTAAAAATTCCTTTTTAAAATCTGTATTTCTAGTTCAAAAAATCTCAACTGGATCTCAAAATGATTTCAGGTTAATCCCACCGCTGCCACCATGTCACGGTTCCTCCCCCACTCTGAACTCTAGGGTACAGATGTGGGGACCTGCATGAAAAACCTCCTAAGCTTATCTTTACCAGCTTAGGTCAAAACTTCCCCAAGGTACAAAATATTACACCTTGGACTGGCCGCTACCACCACCAAACTAATACTGGTTACTGGGGAAGAGCTGTTTGGACGCGTCCTTCCCCCCAAAATACTTCCCAAAACCTTGCACCCCACTTCCTGGACAAGGTTTGGTAAAAAGCCTCACCAATTTGCCTAGGTGACTACAGACCCAGACCCTTGGATCTTAAGAATAATGAACAATCCTCCCAACACTTACACCCCCCCTTTCCTGGGAAATGTTGGATAAAAAGCCTCACCAATTTGCATAGGTGACCACAGACCCAAACCCTTGGATCTGAGAACAATGAAAAAGCATTCAGTGTTTTACAAGAAGACTTTTAATAAAAAATAGAAGTAAATAGAAATAAAGAAATCCCCCCTGTAAAATCAGGATGGTAGATATCTTACAGGGTAATTAGATTCAAAAACATAGAGAACCCCTCTAGGCAAAACCTTAAGTTACAAAAAAGATACACAGACAGAAGTAGTTATTCTATTCAGCACAATTCTTTTCTCAGCCATTTAAAGAAATCATAATCTAACACATACCTAGCTAGATTACTTACTAAAAGTTCTAAGACTCCATTCCTGGTCTATCCCCGGCCAAGACGACTACAGACAGACACAGACCCTTTGTTTCTCTCCCTCCTCCCAGCTTTTGAAAGTATCTTGTCTCCTCATTGGTCATTTTGGTCAGGTGCCAGGGAGGTTACCTTTAGCTTCTTAACCCTTTACAGGTGAGAGGAGCTTTCCCCTGGCCAGGAGGGATTTCAAAGGGGTTTACCCTTCCCTTTATTATTTATGACAATATTATATAGCACAATGCAATATTCTTGCACAATGCAAGAGCTGCTTAAAATACTGGTGTCTAGAGTCGTGATGGGTGAAACTGTTTCCGTGCTTTAGCAGAAAATAAATTCACCAGTGGGATAGGAGACTCAGAACTTAAAGGGTGAAGATCACGCTAAAATGAAATTGTTTTTCTTGTTCATTCCATGGTGTAAAGTTGCTTTTTAAAATGAACAATGTGTGTTAAAACAGCTAAAGCCAGCTTTAATTAATGGTCCAGTAATGGGCTCTTACCAAGACTGCCACTTTCTGGGGCATTTGATGGTCATACATACTAGATGTACCTATTCAGAAAAGTAAATCCTTCCTTTTTTAATAAAATAGATGTCATTTTTTGTTCTCTCTCTTAAACTCCAATAGATTTCAAAGATGCATCCTCATTCTATCCATGTCCTTATTTAGAACTCTCAGTGCTGACAGATATGGTAGTTTAGTAATGGGAAGCAGAGCCTTTTTGATTTGGTTTACAGGTTCATATTTGTTACTGTCAGGTGGATGATCATTGATGTAGTGATTTCAATCCATTTGCCAGTGGGCTAGTGTCCACAAAAGAACACCATTACGGTAGACCCCTTTCTCTACAGTTTCATCAGGGAATCCAGTTAACGAATGGATACAGGTACTGAACTGTCCTTTTGCTCCTAGCAGTCACCCCATAAGTCATAAATGAGGTACAATGGCATCATGGTGTGGAGATTAGCAAAGTCAGCGGTGCATATCAGTTCCATAGATAACACCAAAGATTTCAGTTACAACTATTGTCAGTCAGGCATGTTCCCACAGCACTAAAAATCCATGTTTAAAAAATAAAATTCTTGCCTCTCTTCTTTGTCCTTCAGTCGTGGCACCCCGTCCTCCTTAAATGTCAAATACCAAAAACATTAAAAGTTGAGCCTTTGCAGTCTTTAAATTGAGGCACATTGTATTCTTGCCTGCTTTTTTTTCCCATCCCCTCAATGAAAACACAATTTCAGCAAATTCTTTTCCTGCTTATCCACCAAATATATAAAATATCATATATTCGTTGTGTAATTGCCATTTACTTGACATTTTATTCCTCCCATTGAAATACATGGCAGAAATAATATGCCAGTTACAAAGGAAGTATTGACATTTTATTCCTGCCTCGTATTTCAGTGATGCAAATTCTGTATTTGTGTACTCAGCAACATCGGTGAAAACAATGACTGAAAGAATGGGTAAAGTTAAAAGAAATACAATTTGAAAGAAAGGAGGAAAGAACATATAATTATAGAGTCTGTTCCGTTATGCAGTACTTTCTCTTTCTTTACTGCATTCTATGCCTGCTCTTGTGCCTTACAGCTCAGACCTGGTTTGCAGTATAATAACTTCCAATTTTTCCATTCCCACCTTGCACATTATAATGTAATGCATAATTTGATAATTCTGGTTGTCTGCATAAATGTGAAAATCACCCTTACTACCCAGGGTTGAAAGTCATACTATATTGCATGTCACTGGAAAGATAATTTTCCTACTTTTGCATTAAGATTGTGGACTAATCCTACACTCTCAAACAGCCAAGTGCAAACTCTTAGGAGGTAAGAGTTGTATCATATGTCAAAGGAAAGGTAAGTTTTTCTACAGTTGAATTAAGGTCACTGACTTCATATATGACCTCAGTGTCACATTAACTGGAGTCCTCAAATGTATCCTAACCTGTGAAATACAGGCTGTTGATGACTGGAAGGCATAGAATATCTTTTGAATTAGAGTGAAGGGGAGTGATGCCTGCCACTGAGAGAGCTTGTATTTCACACACGTCATTTCTGGCATCCTAGAAAGACATTTCTTCTTATTAAGAGTAACTTGAAATTGAGGAAGAAACCAGCACACTTACATTAGACAGGCATCTTGCTCTTGAGTCATGACACCATGCACTATATTACTAAAGTATGCCACCTCTCTCACAATACTTGCCACCGTGGAGTACATGGTTATCTGGATATGCGTAAGCATCAAGCGTAGCACAAAGTGTATCCAGGTGAGAAAGAGAATAGAGATGGACTTGCCTAATAACTTTGGTCAAGCTTGATTGCAGAAGGAAAGTAACCTTTTAGTATATTGCCCTGTGAGTCTGTCACCATTGAAATAGCCATGAACTCCTCTACTTTGGTGATGAGCTATTCATCAAGGATAATTGATTTGCCCCTTATAGGGCAAGGAATAGTCCAATACCCTGTGGAATTCTTTATGGTTACTATGTCATCTATGACAGGTTTCAGAGTAGCAGCCGTGTTAGTCTGTATTCGCAAAAAGAAAAGGAGGACTTGTGGCACCTTAGAGACTAACCAATTTATTAGAGCATAAGCTTTCGTGAGCTACAGCTCACTTCCTCAGATGCATATCGTGGAAACTGCAGCAGGCTTTATATATACACAGAGAATATGAAACAATACCTATTCCCACCCCACTGTCCTGCTGGTGTGACTGTCTGATCTCTGTCTGATCAGCCAGTCTTACAATGCAGTTTGGCCAATCTTTTCAATAGCAGATAATATATATTTAGGTTTGTGCTGTCATCAAGCTCACCTTTAGTTTTAATGCTTAAGATTATTAGGCTTAAGAGCATCTCCATAGATGATATTCTAGATACTGAGTAGGCTTCAGAAGTGGTTATATTAGACTCTATACATCATATTTTGTATAGAAATATTAACTCAAATAAGTCTTCCATAAGGTAAGATTCAACAATTTTAAAGTATATTTAGTGATAAACCTTTATATATATATATATATATATATATATATATATATATATATATATATATATAAATTTCACTGTAACTAGAGTTGGTCAGGAATTATCCATTGGAATAATTTTCCAATGGAAAGTGCAGTTTCCACAAAATCAAATTTCTCCATGAGAACATTTTGATTTTGCCAAACATTTTCAATTTTTGCCTTCTGGAAAATTCAAATGAAATATTTCATTTTGGGTCAGTTCTACCCAAATCAGAATATTTCTTTTTTTAACTTATCTGAAACATTTCATTTCAAAATAATTCATCAAAATATTAAACTGCATTGTCTTCTTGAGGAACATTGCCTTATTTCAGGCCCCATCCTCGCCTATGGGCTGGTCTCCCTGGAGGACTACATCTCCCCATAAGACAATGTACTGAGTTCCCTCTGTGGGCATCATGAAAGTTATATGATTCTGGATGTGTTATAGGGTAGATAATTTGGCCCAGGAAATGGGGGCATCAGGCTCCTGAATAACATCTCCCATAAAACAGAACACCACAATTAGCAATAGCAGTTAAATGTTGAAATAACTTGAAATAAAGGGGTGGTTTTTCTGGACATTTTAACTTACTGAATTTTGGGAATATTGAAATGTTCAATTTCAATTGAAAATGTCAAAATGAAACTTTTTCATGTTTTTGGAATAGAATTTTTTGAATTATTGTTCCTTGAAAAAAATTGAAATTTCAACTTTTCAGCTCAATTTGGGACAAGAACAAATGTTACAATGTTGGAATTTCCCACAGGATGGACATTCAAATTTTGCTCAGCTTATATTGTAATGGAGTAATTTTCTGGCTGATGAGAGAGTATTTCTTGGCACACACCCGAGGCAACTCCTAAATTGTATGGCTCCTCATAAAGGAAGGACCTCTTGCTCTGAAAATAATTCTGAGAAGAAGTCGGGGTATGTCTGTGTTTTCCTGTCTCTCAGAGAAAGTTAATGTCCATGTACGAACAACACCAGAAATATGAGGTGAACTGCCCTGTACGCTCTTCCAAAAATTAGCAGACCTAGCTCTTTTGTGTGATGAACCTGTGCCTACTGTCATTCTTTGAAAAAAAAAACAAAAAAACAACCAAACCAAAACAAAAAAAGAGCCCACAAGGTCATTTGTAACAGTGACAAGGTCATTTAACAGTATTGTTATAAACAAGAGACATTTATTAAATTATTTTTTCACAGTAATCATTTAAAAAATCTGAAATGCAAATGACAAAAACAAAGGGAAAACAAAGAGGATTATCACAAAGACAGCCAGGGTTTGAGATTTTTTTTGTTGTCTTCATCTTTGTTTTAAAATAAAACAAGACAAAACATATGCTAATCCTTTTTCAAAAAGGGGAAATTATTTAAAAGCTTTGCTTTTCTAACAGCTGTAGTTCCTTTAACTATCGTTTTGGGTAAATCCAGAGTTTTAAAGCATTTTTTCCTTCAGTGATGTGAATCATTATGATGAATCACATCCTTCTGTTTTCATCTTGATGAGTACATCTTCCATGTTGGTTAATATATTGAAGATTATTTTTACTTTTGTCTTATGAAGAAGAGGTCTCTTTCTATGCTATTTATGCCCAATCTGTCCAGAAAGTTCTTACATAACAAGTCACACCTACTCCAGCATTCTATATTACTTTGTGTTATCTGGGGTAAGTCTTGAATTTACTGATCTTCAACTCTTTCAGAACTATTAGAATTTCTTTTCCTTACATCTAATGTGAGTGGTACACTGCAAAAGGCCATTTTGACTGCCTAGCAGGGGGAAAGGCATTGTGGTTAGGACAGTTCTTTTGCAATTATATTAGTATAAGGGAAGAAGAAAGAAAATAATCCCTTCTGGTGAACCTTTTTTAAGCATGCATATAAAATACATGTTTAGGAGGAGTGGCACTGTGTGTGTGTGTGTGTGTGTGTGTGAGAGTGAATGTTATGAGAATAAACCTCTAGACCTCTTGTTTGAATGCCAGCACAGTGCTTATTACAAAGGGAGGAATATTTTTCTCTCTAATTTGTAAAATATAACACAGGATTTTGAATTGCTATTGAGGATTACTGGAGATCAATGTGATATATAAATATTTGCATTTTATAATTGTTTCTACAGAAAAAGATAGGGAACAGTGAATCCCAATGAGGAACTGTTTGTTTTTTAAGGAGGTGAGTTTTAACTAAAATTATGCTAGACAGTGAAAACGCCCTAGAGTCTCTGCCAATATGCCTTTGAGGAATAGTCATTCCTGACATAAGTTTAGTGAATAGTATAACCCTGTGTGCAGGTTTAATCTTATAATAGGGTGAGTACCCTTAACTTTCATTGAAATTAATGGAAGTTGAGAGTACTCTGTACTTCCTGGAGTTGCTCAGCACCTGACAGAGAATTTATGAATCTAGGTATTTAATTTCATTTTTAGCTATTAATTGTCAAGTCAACTTGCAAGGAGTGTAGGGGTGGGACTGAGCTAAATGCCACTTGCTTTATATATGAGTTATAAACCTTAGACATTGTATGAAAATTCCCAAGCATAGTAGCTGTAAAGATGCGTATTTTTGTGTGGTGTCTCAGATTCTGGAATCTGATGCTTACTGGCTCATCAACGCGATCGATCCAAGAAATGAATCCATATGATGATACCCAGTTCTGAGGTGTTTTACAACATGAAATGGACCAGTGGGCTGGGGTAGGATAGGGCTGTTAATGTTTTGTGCCAGGGAGGAGTAAGGATCTATAATGCTAGATAGAGACCGCTCAGCTGTCTCCTTCCCTGGCATTTGTGGAAGTGTTACTCTGCTTCATGCTAGGAATCATCAGGCACAGACTGTTCACTGCAGTAGCTGTGTTTGGGAGTTGGGACTTCCTGGCATAGAACCAGGGCAGTTCTGTATTGAAGAAGCTGGCCTGCTTTGAGTGCAGGTGGGTGGAGTGCAGTCTTCTTTTTAAAACTAATCTCCTGTCCCTTACCTTAGAAACTCTGGATAGCAGGCTTTTCATCTGTAGGATTCTAAGAGATAAAAAGTCATCTTAAGCACATCATGTTGTTATTTTTATGGCATAGTTACATTCTGATTGTTGGTACCTGTCAGTAAATATTAACCTTTTTAGTCCTCTTATTTGAATATTAATTTCATTTACATATTAATTGTTCTCTCAAAATGTTTATGGCATTAACAAAGAGTAAGTCCAGAATAGTAAGTCCAGAGTGTTGAGCCATAACCGGTGAGTGACTTATATTCTGGAATTTCTTATGATTGAGTATTGGACCATAATCCATCAAGATGGGCACCTCCAAGTCTGTGGGAAAATAGATGTTTAGGAAAGAGGCCCCCTCAAACTACCAAAAGTGTCTACAGAGATATAAGCAGGACTTCTTGATTAGTAAGGAACTATTGTTATTGCAGATGTTTTCTTTAATAATGAAATGGGGATGCATTAAAAGATGTTACGGGGAACTGCCAGTTGGCCCTACTGTTAGGAATAGTGACCAAATTAGAATTCCCTTTTTGCTTGTCAATCATGTAACATAGTTACCATAAGGGAAATTCCATAACTAATGAGGTAAATGAAAACATTAATACATAACGTGGCAAAATCCATCACAGGAAAGTGTTTTTCCATCCAAAGAAGTTGTCTCTTTGTCTCGTACAGTATAAAAAGTCAGAGGTATTGAGAATTAGGCAAAGAATGCAAAACTCTCAGCGTCTCACCGGTTACCGAGGAGAAAGAAACAAAGGTCAGCTATTTTTCTTACATTGCCACATTTGGTGTAACTATTCTTTCTGTATTCTGTATAGTGCAGTACTAATCTCTGATTAATAGTTTTTGATTAAATAATTCCATTTGAGCCTGTTATTGACAGTCTGAAATGGTTATTAAATTCAGGCACACAGCATGCTGTACTGACAACCGAAAGGGCTGTGCTGTGCTATGAGGAAGACTAATCAGAACTCATTGTATTTCACGTTCCTAGACTGATTCATTGCTTGCTGATGGTGTGTATCTCCAGGTAAAGCAACATCAACAACATATCTAACAGCAAGGGAGCCAGTGCTTCCACTAGAAGTGCAAGTGGCTTTACTATACTCACAATCCTCTGAGCCCTGCACTACTGGACACATGGTAATTGAGGCACCTGGCTCCAAATATAAAGTGATTAAAAGAGTGGTCTTTAATAAAACCCTCTCACAAGCTGGCACTTTTGCCAGCAAGCTAGCTAAACTAGTGTGAGTGTACACGGGGATTGATATGGGTCCATTCTGATTTAATTTAAACTTCTCTGTGTAGATCAGGCCTTCAAATTTCCTGTAGAATATGTGTACATAATATATGATGGTGTGTTATAAAGATTCCATTAGCTCTGCTTTAGGATGACCTGCATATTTTGCTTGTGACTTTGCCACTCATGAGTAATGCAGTCATCCCAGACTCCTCCTGCTAAAACCTTTATACCGCACCCCATCTTCATGTAATTTTTCTCTATTGCACTTAAAGTTCTAGATAGATTTGATAGATTCTAATGGGATTCCCTGTTGTGAAGATAAGGAATATCCCTATAACACATACAGTCTTGCTGATAGGTGGGATATGATCTTTAGCTAAAGTGTGCTTGGTGCAGCTAAGGGTGAGGGCCATGGGGAATGCAGGCATAAAGGTGGTTACAAGTCACTTTTGAACCCTCCCTGCCCTGGAGCCACCATGTACTCCACCTAGATCCCTGAGGTAAATTAAAGCAGCCTGAGAACCACTGTAACTTCCACTATCTACTCTCAGTCCCAAGGAACCATTCTGGAAATCAAGACTCTCCAGAACATTGGGACAACTTGGCAACTTTGTATGTCCCAAGGATCCCAGTTATATTAGCTTCAGAAGAGCTTAGTGCCAGTAAATTACCACAAAACTTCTGTCATACTGTTTGAAGTGGTTCACAACTGGAAGACAACCCAAACTGGTGGTGTGTTCTATAATTATATTCACTAAATCAGTAACAAGTTTGAACTCATGGATCATAACAGTCCTACCACGGAGTCACAGACAGTCCCCATAGTCTCTCTGGTCTATCTTACCACCCAGACAAACTGGACTTAGGGATAAATGGTCACTTACACCAAAAATCACACCACTTTCAGGTTCACACCACTTCCAGCCCCAAGGGACCAGTCTTACCACAGATCAGTTGGTATCCTAGATCTTACACCAAAGACAACCCGTGTAGCCAATCCTGTAATAAGCTATCTAAGGGTTTGTTAATTAGGAAAAGGGTATAAGAGTTATTTACAGGTGAAAGCAAACACACACACACAAATGAGTTATCATCTAAATCCTAAGATTGACAGAGTTGTAGTGATTTGTTAATTCAAAGTGTCTTTCAGGGCAAACCCAGAGGAACTCTACCTCAATTTAGAATCTCTAGCCCTGTCAGAGGTCAAATAGCAAAGAGAGAGAGAGAGAAAATTTTCCTGTGACTGTTTTATTTCCTTCATTCAGCTTCCAAGTTCATAGGACAAGCTTTCTTGCATATACTATTTCCCAGGTGTGATAGGCCATTAACCAGTCCTTTTTATTGTGATGGTCCTTGGTGGCCCATCTGATTTTGATAGTCCGTCTGGATGGGTGAAAGGGACAATTCCTATGAACAGGTTCACATGTTTGGAGCAAACATTTTCAAAACTATAAAGCAAAGATTACATATTTTCTTATAGCATGGGATATAGAAATTAGTGCATGCAGTAATTTTCAAGCATTTCATAGAGTCTAAACACTAAATACATTTTATAAGACTAATACCTATTTTGAGCAAAACTAACATACAGGTGAACTGGTCTGGTCTCCAGCTGTAAGTCTGTCAGTTCTTAGCTAATGCCTGCAGTCTTGGCAACAATTGACACCTAGTTTGCCAACATCACAGCCTCCCCATTGCAGGTCTGGGTGTGGCCCTTTTAAAGTACAGACACTGTGGAAGAGGGGGTGTGAAGAGAACCTGCTTTTGGAAGTGCATAAAAAGGCATGTTATCCCTTCTCCTCCCCCACCCCCGGCCGCAGTCTGTGCACTTCCAGCAATGACACTATTCTCATAGCACCAAATTTTGACAGCACCTGCTTCTACAAACAGCTTTAAATATACTTTGCCATGCTGCTTGAAGAGAGTAGTATAGCCAGTAGTAAAACATCAGTGTGGGGACTATCCCAAATTACTACCCCTAACCAATGCTTTAAATTATGGGAGAAATTACAAAAAAAAGTAGCAATGGGCCATATTTCATGTTGAGTGTGTGTGCCACTCTCATTGTAGTCAGCAGGATTCTCTTTTATTATAATTCATAAAAATAAAAAATCTGAGGGCAGAAACTTCTCTAATAATTGTAAATGGTTTTGAATGTATTTAAATATCCATGGCATAGCACAGTATACCAAGCTTTAGAAGCACTTTCAATCTCATAATTTTTAATACATTCCACTTTATTTTTTTTAAAAAATCTCATTTGGAGGAAAAATAACGAAGCGGATCAGCTACAATCAGTATACCTACAGTTTTCAGAGTAGCAGCCGTGTTAGTCTGTATTCGCAAAAAGAAAAGGAGTACTTGTGGCACCTTAGAGACTAACCAATTTATTTGAGCATGAGCTTTCGTGAGCTACAGCTCACTTCATCGGATGCAATGAAGTGAGCTGTAGCTCACGAAAGCTCATGCTCAAATAAATTGGTTAGTCTCTAAGGTGCCACAAGTACTCCTTTTCTTTATACCTACAGTGTCTTTTTAGACTCATCCTTAAAAAAACCCAAAAATATTTACTGATCAGTAAGAAGTGGAAATAGCATCTCGCATTCTATCCCTTGTTGGTCTCAATATTTTACTTCCTATGAAATAAAGAAATACACATGAACTTTAGACTTTGGAGTTTAACTATATCTGAGATATAGATAAAATATAGACGTTTTACAAGAAGAAAGTAAATACCAAAAGGTAGGAGACATTAGGGTTCAGATGGAAGTAAAATATATATATATATATATATTCTTGAGGGGGCAGAACCTTCAGTGGTTTTCCAACTTTAGAAATCTTGCTCCTTGTTGACAGTTAGACTATAACTATATTTCATAAACCATAAAGCTCCCAAGTTGTTGGAAATAAATTGATTTTGTGAAAATATGTGATACACAGGTTTTCAATATGGGTCCTAAATAGCCTGTCCCTAAAGTAGTTATTTCCATTTATACCCCGACCTGCTAGTGTCTTTGGTGGAGATGTAGTTTTTCATGTACTTCAAAAGCTACAGATTGGTTTCCATCCCTCTTAATTTAATATAAACTGCACATGCTTCTATCAGTAAGGACTTTCATTTTTATACTTCTTCGATTTCATGACACCAATGGTTCTATATTTCACAGCATAGGGAGCAGAATGAAATTACACTGCTCTCAGACTTCAGAAATATCTGGTTTATGTGATTCAGGACCTCCACACAAAGAAGAGGTCAGTCTCAATATTTCTGTAAATGGCTGTTTCTGGAGGAATCTATATGATAAGTCTGACAAAGTGCATAATTTGTTTTATGTATGTTAGGGTGTGGAGCAGAAGCAGAATATTTCCCCCCACTTCTGCAAGCTATGTTAGAGTGGTACAATGCAATTTGATAATCAAATATACAATTAAAGATAGTAGAATGATATTATGGTTTTGACATTATCTAAGTGAGGCAGCTCTAAGTAAGAGTTGCCAAACCATCTGGAAATCCATCCTCTTACATCTTTCTGTTGCAGCCTCTCTCAAGGGGAGTGCAGCCTCTTAATAATCATGGGTCTGATTCTGCTCTGTTACATCAGTATCACTGAGAGCAGCATGGCCTCATGTGTATATGTTGCAATAACTCACCACTACTATACTTAGTCTGAGTTAGACTCTAGCCATTGAAACGTACAATATCTTAATTTGATGGGGTTTTCACCTATGAAATTAATATTTGGATTTAGTATTTTAAAACCATTTCTTCATTATGTACTTTGGGGTAAAGTTAAACCCAAGCTTCCCTATTGTAACTAGTTCACTATAAGATAGTTGTTCCTATTGTTTTAATGCATAAATACTTAGAGATTTCCTGCACCTGCGCCAGCTGCTCCAACTTCTGTTGTTAATTGTCTTATTAGCTGCCTATTTTCTTAAATAGATCTGCTGCTCTATGATGAGTATTCACATACAATGACCAAAATTAAGTCACAGGAATAGATTGCACAATACAACAATGCTTTCGTCACCCCACCCACGTATATGGTAAGAAATTACTCTGAAAGAATGATCCATATAGCCTCTTCTGGCTACTTGTGTTTATAAACAATAGAGGGTGAGTTTCTGTCGGTGGAAGTAGTTAAAAGTACAGTAGATGTTAACACACAATTTGTCCAATATTAGTCCAATATTTGTCCAAACAATATGAGTTTATTACAATATCAACAACACTTGTTTAAAGGAGTCATTACAGTCTTCTTTGGCTGTGAGGTTGCAATAATTGAAATAATAATAATGATGATGGCTTGTTACTTGTATTGAATGATAACCTCTGGCACACTGACAGAGAACAGATAATCACAGCTCATCCAGGCTCTTGCTTGTGCCTTAGACAGTACTACTGTCAAATTGAATGAAAGAAAAACTCAAATTTCTGAATAAAACGAGTCTGGTCTGGCTTGATGATATATCGTAGCAGCCATTTAATGGGCGAATCTATAAGGCATTTCAGCTCCTTTCCTTTGTACAGGCCAGCAGATGATGCAACACTGGGGCACAGAGCCCTGGAAGGGTAGAGAGGCAGATGGCATCTCATATAACTCTCTATAGGAATCTTTTGTGGTGGTTTATGTAGGGTTGCCAACTTTCTAATCACACAAAATGGAACACCTTTGCCCCGCCCCTTCCCCAAGGCCCCGACCCCGCTCACTACATTCCCCCTCTCTCGGTGGCTTGCTCTGCCCCACCCTCACTCATTTTTACTGGGCTGGGGCGGAGGGTTGGGGCTCTGGGGGGCTGAGGACTCTAACTGAGGGTGCAGGCTCCAGGGTGGGGCCAGAAATGAGTGCTTCAGGGTGTGGGAGGGGGATCTGGGCTAAGACAGGGAGTTGGGTTGTGGGAGGGGGTGAGGGCTCTGGCCGCGGATGTGGGCTGTGGGGTGGGGGTGGGGATGAGGGGTTTGGGGTGCAGGAGGATGCTTCAGGTTGGGGGGGGTGGGGCTGAAGTATTCGGATTGTGGGAAGGGCCTGTGGGTTGAGTCATGGGGTTGGGGTGTGGGAGGGGGTATGGGCTTTAGGCTGGGGGGCTGGGGTTGGGGATGAGGGGTTTGGGGTGCAGGAGGGGGATCCAGGCTGGAGGGTGGGTCTGAGGGCTTTGAGGTGCAGGAGGGGACTCTGGGTTGGGGGGCTGGGGCAGGGGGTTGGGGCATGGGCTTACCTCAGGCGGCTCCTGGTCAGTGGTGAAGCAGGGCTAAGGCACCATGCTGCACCCCGCAAACAGCTGGCAGGTGTGGCTCCTATGCGTCAGGGACAGGAGGCTCCACGCAGTGTGCTTGCCTGCAGGAACCGCCCCCCCAGCTCCCACTGGCCACAGTTCCTGGCCAATGGGAGTGCAGAGCTGGTACTTGCGGCGGGGGGCAGCATGCGGAGCACGTGGAGTCCCACTGCCCAAGAGTCAGACCCGCTGGCCGATTCTGGGGTGCAGAGCAGTGCCAGGACACGTAGGGACTAGCCTGCCTTAGACCCGCAGCACCGCCAACCGGACTTTTAACAGCCCGGTCAGCGGTGCTGACTGGAGACACTAGGGTCCCTTTTTGACCAGGCATTCCGGTCAAAAACTGGACGCCTGGAAACCCTAGATGTATGCAGTGAAACTAATGGATTCCAGACAGAACTGCATCCAATCCACTATTGATGGGAATGTTGTAATGTAGGGCCCTAGAGAGAGTGGGTAGGAATGGTAAAGGGTGGGTTCACAGGTCCTCCTGGGTATCAGGGCACTGAAGAGGGCTTGGATGACTCTGTGAAAACAAACAAATCAAAAATAAAGGAATAAAAGCAGATGCAACATCTGAGATTTTCTGAGTATGCATGGTAAGCCAAAAAAAAAAAAAAATAGAAAGAAACCATTGGCTATGAAAGAAGTGTATTACCTAGGCAGTTATTTCATTTTGGGTTGCAAAACCAATCAAGTCTTGTTTGCTCCCCCAAGATGAAGGCTTAAATTGTCCCATATAAAAATTTTGGTCCATATGAGTAATTGAACCATTCCCTCTTCCTGTTCAAAGGGAGAAAATTTTTGGTCGATATTTGAACTCTGCACTTTGGTACCGGTTAGCCAGAACTCACCCAGATGCTGGTATGGCTCTGTGTACTTTGGCTGAGTACCACATCTGTTGGGGAAAACCATGAATTTTTACAGTAAAATTACAGAATATCAGTGTCAGAGGACAGCCAATTCAGCCCCTTCCCTTCGACCTCTCTGTAGCTTATTTAGCTGTCGCTAAATAAGAATATGAAATCTATGGGCCTTGAGGTTTTAGTGTTACTTACGAGTATGAGTTATAGAGGAAACATAACATGACAAAGCCCTGGCTGGGATGATTTAACTGGGAATTGGTCCTGCTTCGAGCAGGGGGTTGGACTAGATGACCTTCTGGGGTCCCTTCCAACCCTGATATTCTATGATTCTATGATTCTATGAACATAAGATAGAAAATAGCAAAATTTTTAGTCTTAAATTAGAGTTAAATTAAGTAATTTACAAGAAAATCCATGCTTCAGTATGAGGCTGCCTTATTTCAGTGGCGGGGGAGTTTGCGGAACACCTCCGTTCAGTGTTCCTAGGAGTTTTGTTGATAAAGGGAAAAGGTAGTTAGGTAAAAAAAGATGTATTATTTCCCCTACAAAAGGACTCTTACAGCTTGCAGTATGATGCACATACCAAATACTAAGTTCCTTATTACAAAAAGGAGGAATCACAGTTCAACAGATTGCCAGGTAGGTTGGGCTTCTCAGTATGCAAACGTTAACCCAAAATTTGCTAAAATTAATAAATTTTGACCACCTTCATATTTAAAAAAAAAAAAAACCAAAAAACCTCAAATACTCAAGACCACTGCTTGTATGAAATATTTTTTCTCAATGTAAAAATGTAATGAGATGTCTCCATTGCAATGTCTTCTCACCCCGGTAGATCAGTTATTTGCTAATTGAAATGAATAAGACCATTGATTATTAAAAGGTTTGCCTAATATTTTCAGCTCTCTTGTTGTGACAGGCAAATACATGGCTCTTAAGGTACTAACTGCTTGCGCCCATGCTTCAGCAAGACAAAGAACACTATGCACAAGTACCTATTAGTATGAGGTTTCCATCCTTTATCTGCTACTGTGCAAAGTAATCTGCTATATTTTATGCAAAAGAGTAACTGATAGAATTATCTTTCAAAATGTACTTTAAGGTTTGCAAGGGAAACAAATAGATAACCTTCTTCCATTCATGGTTTAAAAAAAATCCAAGGCAGCTTTGATGTTAAAAAGTTAAAGTTAAGTATTTATGTCCTGTCAACTGTTGCCTGGGTATTTGCATATAAATTTTAAGAGTGATATTAATTTAGGGTTTATTAGTGACTTGGGAGATATTAAAAATGTTGCTATGAAACAGTATTCTTCATGTATGCAGACATCTTTACAATTGTATTAAACATCATAAGTTGTTTAGAATCAAAGAGTAGGCTCCATATTTTTTCTTTTGAAGTCAATTGATGTTTTAAAAACTGCTTTATTTGTTCCAACTTGGGAAAAAAATCTTATTTGTATTAGAAATTTAACTTCCTATTTTTGTAGTGACGTGAGGTGGAAAATTTGAAATCTATATTTATGGAAACAAATTAAGTTGTATTGGCCTATCAGTGTAAGTGTAGACAGAGCCCTCATAGTTAAAGATAAAAAATAGAGAAGTATATCAAGCAATTTATATTACTAACTTAGCCCCCAATTCAGCAAACCATCCCAGTAACTGAAGCATACGCTATAAGCACATCTTAAACCCCATTGACTTTAATTGGGCTTAAGCATGTACCATGTTTCACTCCTGTGTATAGGGATGGACTTAAGCATGTGCTTTAAGTACATTACTGAATCAGGGCCTATAGTTGGATCTGTGAAGCTGTTAGGGTCTGGTCATATGGATCAGACTGCAAGTTCGTAGCTTTAAGGCCTGATCCCATTCTCGTCAAAACTCCCATTCACTGTGATGGGAGCAAGATTGGGCCCTTATTTCCAAAAGATACTTTAGGAAGTGTAATCGCTTCATATTGACACATTTAACTAATCACTCTTTTACCCCACACCATTTTACGGTGAATACTCCCTTTCATCCTTGTCTCTCACCTTTGTCTCTTTTGAAGCTTGTTTATCATCTATCCTTTTCCCCCATTTTCTGTTTGACACTTTCTTATCTGCCAGAGTGGTTTATTCCTGGATATGTATAAGACTGCCAAGGAAAGACTTCTGTGGAAAATAATAGGCACTCTATCAATTTAGTGATGTATGTATATATTAAGTATATTTATAGCTAATGTGATTCTGACTAGACCCATACAAAGGCCATCAATTTCTCTTTACAGTTGGTTGTGTAAACATGTTCATTTTTGTCCACCTGGGTTCACAACTTCATGTTACATGTTAAGTTTTGAGTTAAACTCAGAACCTCAATCAAAACTCATTGCAAACTACCCATTTACACCTTTTGTGTATGTTATAGCAACCAGGCAAGGTACTAACAAACTTGAACAGGACTTTATTTTTAAAATGGAAACCTCTTTTCCAAGCTGCTGCTGCACCCCTGGTAGCTCTCACTCTGCCTCCTCAACTTCCCCCTCCCGCCCCACCTTCCTGTTTCCTGTCCTTTCAGACTCCCAACAGCCAGTGCTCCCAGTTCTAATAATTACAAGCAGCATCTAAACACCACAGTGTACAAAACCAATTTCCTGATATTCAGAGGTGCAGTACTAGCAGCTCCCAGTGATCTCAAATGGAATTGAGATCAGCAGCTCTGCAAAAAAGGCTACTTGCAAACCCCCATTTGACCCACATTTGATCACAGTTCATGATCCAAAGTGAACCTTTTGTCAAACATAGGTTTCCAGTTGTTCTGGTGAGTATCATGATGTTTGGGTTTCTTTGTGAACATTTTGAAGGCTTTACTGCTAATATGTCTCTTTTGATTTTTACCACTGGTGTAATTCCACTGAATTCAATAAATTAAGCACTTATTTTCTTGTTTTCAATTCTCTTATAACACAAAGCACGGTGTTGCAGGCACTCTCTGCCTTAATCTCAAAGTTGTGACCACCTGCTCCGAGAAAGGGAGCCTGTGTCCTAAGCTTGGTGTCAGCCTCTAAACAGTTAAATAGAAATACCAAATTCAGAATTTGTCTGTCTGTTCCTTTACACAAACTTAAACAACTTAAAAGGCAAACACTTAGTTGCAGCACTTCAAGGCAAGGTGATTACCTAGCCCTAAGGTTCTTGGCTAGCACTGAGGATTTATACTTCTGCCACAGTCCCTACCCAACACTGCCCCTGGACAGCAGCAGGCAAGCCTTCTTAAGTGGCCTGCTGGTGCCTGGCCAGGTGCTGGTTCCTCCTGGCTCTTCTAGGCCTCTGGAAGTCTGTCTCGTTGGTAGCTAAACCTGAGTGGGTTTTCCTTGAGTGGAGGGGTGTCAGGGCACTGATGCCTCCAGCTGGGGGCAGAGAAGACCTAAAAGACTCTGTCACATCATCTCTTTATACAGTATGTTCACACGATAGGCTCATGTTCTTATGATTTTTCATGGTAACAGTTAATGGTTATGCCTGGAATTTATCTAAGACATCACAAGTGTTCCCTCCCTCCCAGGTAGAATCTTGTAAATGAAATCATGTTTAATTGTATTCAATCATTTTAGGCTGAAGGGTTGAAGGGCTTTTTTTTTTTTTTACCATTGATTTAAAATTGGGGTGGGGGATGTGTCCTTGAGTTTCACTGTGACGATTCAATTCTTGTGCAGACATAATTAAACTGAAAATGAAACTCAGTCAAACCCATTGCATTTCCCCTTGTTTTGGGTCAAAACCATGATAATCCATTAGTTTTTATATTGTTTTGAACTATATAGTCCAAATATATTTCTCTCTTCAACTTGTAGTGAGAGGAAAGGAGTCATTCAGAATGGGCTTGATTTATTGCAGAGGTTCAGAAAAAACCCACAAAGCTTTTGCCAAACAAGGCAGAGTTCAGGGTTTGCAAGACCATACCCACACCATATCCCAGGAGGGTTAACATGGTGTGTAGTTAGTAAGGGTCACATATCTTTACTTGTAATTAAAGGGACAGTTTGAGGCTGGCCCTGCATGGTTGCAAAAGAGTGGAGGAAGAGTACAAGTTGTACTCTTCCCCCTTTGTATACCTGGGTGGAGACCAGCCAGAAGCCTGGCCCTGGCCTTCCTGGAAGGGAGTCTAGCAGCCTTCTGCTCTGTCTGGTGGACCAAACCTATCATAGACACAGGAAGTACATGCTGCTCTCTTTTGAAGTGCATAGCAGTAGCTGCTGCAGCACACACTCCAGTTCTCCTAATGACCTTTTGCCTTCCTCTGTCACAAGCCTGCAGGAGCTGCTGCCTATGTACTGCACATTTGATACCATTTTATTGTCCAATTTATCATAAAAACATCACTTGCTTTTCCTGTAGTAGTAAGTGGAAACTCTGCCATCTTGGAGATTTCCCTAGCTATAGGTGACACAGACCTACCTGCATTTTTGAGATATATTTAGTTGTCTTTCATTTTTATTTCAGCAGATTAAAATATTAACAGATTCCATATCTTAAAAAACAAATGCAGGGTCCCACATTACCTTCCACTTAAGTGAGTGTTGGACAGGAGAACCCAGTAATTCCCAGCTGAGGAAGGGCTAAGAAAGGGTAGAGTGCCAACCTCATGTGCTCTCAGTTTCCCCTAGCACCAAAAGAAATCCCTCTGTGTGTGCTGCATGGGATTTTGAAGTCCAAGGATGGAGATGCAAGTGCGGGGGGATTGATTTATGCTGTATGTTCCCCTTCTTAGGCAGCACATTGCCAGGTGACTATGTTCATATAGCTCGAAGCAGTGGTAACTCAGATTGTATGCCCGTTCCACATTCTTGGAGGATGATTTGCCGCACGGTGCCTTATCTAATGGTGAAGTGGTTTCTGCAGGAGTCTTGCATCCAGGGGAAGGGTTTCCAAGGGCAGGGCTCCAAATAGAGTTCCCTTCCTTATGTATCCTTATGATCTATGGGGTTGAGAAGCAGAACACCCTGTCTCCTCTGTGGGCCCCCAAGCCTCCTCCACACCTTAGGAAAGAATACTAAGGGAACTCTGCAAAACATGAACCTAGCCAGCTTTCTGGTCCTGACCACCATACCCTTCCATAGCAATATTCAGGAAGGAAAAAAAAATGGTTCCCCCTTTTTATTGACAATAGGACCTAATTAAAGCAATTTTTTTTTCAAATTAAAGTACTTTCTGATCTGATCACATGACTGCAGGAACTGGGGACCCAGGAACAGGCAAAATAGTGCTTATGCCGTAGTCCAGTCCTGGTAGTTCAATGGTCCTGAGTGTGTGCTTTACATGCAGAGCTCCCAGTCTGCAGATAAACTGCCATCCTGGGCCTATTAATCCTAGCTAAAATCTGATTTTATGTAGGCCTGTAATAAACACAAGGTAGTGTAATGAATTTCTGCACTCCTAACACTGTCAGAATGCTTTCTGTCAACTGCAATTCTATCACAGTAAAAAAAAACGCTTTTTAAATGTTAGCATTGCTTTCAGGTTTCTTTATCTCTCGAATCCTCACCAAATCAAGGTTTAGGAGAGATGATGTGAAGTTGACATTAGTTAAATAAACTAATGTTATCTGGATTAAGGAAATATGATTGAAACTATAAATTCTCAAAAGAAACATATAACTCCATTTAGACAGTGCAGAAGAACATCATTCCACACACTGTGTAACCCGCTAACTGCCAAACTGGTGGTCGAGAGCTGAAAGAGATAGAAACAAAATAAAATAAAAATGTACATAAAATATATGAAGGTAAAATATGAACGCATATTGAAAGGGTTAACCAGAGAAGAAGAGACTGATGGCACCAAGCAAAACAATTTCACCATATGCTGTGAGATACCACAGTGACAAGGGGAGAAGAAGAATTTAGATAATATTAGATTACAGATAGTATACAGAATATTCTGTGCATTTTCTACTTTAGTTTGAAATATTTTCAAAAGGAGCTTAGTCCAAAATATACACTTTAAAATAGCTGAGAACCAACCAACCTATTCAGAATGTATACGTCTATTTTTTAAGCCTTAAAAGATTTGAGCACTTTTGTACTGTTGTTCTTAATAGATTTCTGTCTAGGTTTTTTTTTTACCTCTTCCTGAAGAGCAGCACATTTGATTCCAAGGAAAGGGAATTATTTCTAAGCCTGAATCTCAGAACTCATGGGAATGTGGAATTAGCAAGATGTGTGAATGCCTTGAGCATTAATCTTCTCAGACTCTGTAACCCTGTGGCACTGAGGTTCAGTATTATTGTAGTACTGTCAATGAGAGAAGGTACTGCTGTAGCCCTCTAGCACTTTATCATTTAAAGTCTGTTTTTAACAAGTTTCATCATGGCAGATTTGCACTAAAATCAGCTTGGAGAGCTTAAAGAAAGTACGTTAGAAGCATTTATGCTGGTGAGGGGAAGGCAGAGGGAGGGGTGAGAGTGTGGTTTTTTTTCCCCCCTCCTCTAATGTTCACGTCAAAGGATAGCCTCACAAAAAAAATAACATCCCCAAAATGGCTCTGCTCCTGTTAAACCCAGTGTTGTCACTCTAACTGTGCAGTTACAGTTCAGAAAGTACAAAGAGACTGTGCACCTGAGAGAACCCTCAGTGTTCTTTCTGAACACACGAGCAGCAGGAACGAATCTTGTGTTAACAACGCTCAGATGTTTTAAACTACAATAAAAATTATTGAGCTCTTAATGTATTTTGTATTTTAAGTGCTGTGGCCAGGTGCTCCAGAAGGGAAAGAGCTCTGTATTCCTTCTATTGGTGAAAAGGGGGAAAGTACCGGAGAGCTTCATTTGCATAGGCTACCTACCTATTTATTTACCTACCCACAATTCCTCTAGTGACACTGGGGGAGTCACCCTAACTAGACATAGACTTGGATTTGGTGCTGGGCGGGAGGCTGAGAATGGAGACCACATGTTCAGAGAGAGAAAAAATCCCTTACCTTGTAGCAAAGATCTCATTTCCAGACAGTCAGATCTTCAGTGCTCTTGGTTCCCCTTCAATGGGTACTCTGTGATGAGAGGTGATGCAGAGGCCAGCAGCAGAACTAACTGGAATTTGGTGAGGTGCCTGTTACAGTCATGGCTAAGTTCCCCTGGAAGATGGCCAACAGTCTATTGTAATTGGATCCCCCCCCCCCTTGGATCACATGCACTTCCACACCAGCTGCATCTGGGCAGTGTCAAGTTTTTAACTCTGGGCCTCTATGGCACATGCTGAGTGCAGGCCTGTTTGTCCCCTTTCCTTGCAAGGTAGGACTCTACACTCCAGCTGCCCTATGCTGAATCCTTACCATCTAAGCCTCTCCAGCTGCTTATGTACATTCCTCCAGAGTCCAATTTTGTGGATGCTCTGGATTAGTTTAACTCTTCAGGGATACATGGCAGGTAAAGTTAGGAACACAGGCTTTGCACAGGAGTTTCTGAAACCACAGTAACTTTATTTTCAGAACATACAAGTGTTTTACAGATGATTAGGTAAAACAACTCCTCAGAATCTGTGCTCACCCCTTCTTGTGAGTCCTCGGAGCCAGTCTGCAGATCAGGGAGATAGGTGCTTCCTAACTTCTGCCTCCTGCAGTACTTCTGTTGTCAGGCAGTAAACAGTCAGTGAGAGAGAGCACCAAGAACAGGATCTTGCCCTTAAATAAGATTTCAGTCCCCTCTGTCATATGACCCACTGTTGAGCTGCAGCATCTCAGTCACGTGGCTATTGTTCCAAGCCCTTTAGAGAGAAACTGGGAGAATCAGTTTCCTTTAGCATGGCCACTCTCTTTACCATACCCATTGTTCTGACTGAAACCTTGACAACTGTTGTATTACTCACTTTAGGGAGGCATCCTGCATTACAACAATCTGTCTCTGATTTAGAATCATAAAAAGTTAGGGCTGTAACGTACCTCAAGAGGTTATCTGTTCCAGCCCCATGTGCTGAAGAAGGATTAGCTTTTTGTCGACCATCCCTGACAGGTATGTGTCTAACCTGTTCTAAAAAACTCGAGTGATGGGGATTCTACAACGCTCTCAGAAACCTATTCTAGTGCTTAACTGCCCTTATAGTTAGAACTATTTCCTAATATCTAACCTACTTCTCCCTTACTGCACATTAAGCCCATTACTTCTTGTCCTACCTTCCATTCACATGGAGAACAACTGATCACCATCCTCTTTATAGCAGCTCATAGCATGTCTAAAGACTGATATCAGGTCCCCCTTCAGTCTTCTTTTCCCAAGACTAAACATGCTCAGATTTTTTTTTTTAACCTTTCCTCATAGATCAGGTTTTCTAAACCTTTTACTATCTTTGTAGCTCTCATGTTGACTCTCCAATTTTGTCCATATCTTTCTCAAAGTGTGGCACCGTGAACTGGACACAGTACTTCCGCTGATGCCTCACCAGTGCAGAGTAGAATGTCTTACATACAATACTTCTGTTAGTACACCCCAGATTGATATTAGCTTTTATTTTCAATTGTATCACATTTTTTATTTATATTCGGTTTGTGATCCACTATAATCTCGAGAGCCTTTGGTGCAGTATTTCTGGGTAGCCAGTTAGTCCCTATTTCTGTTTGTGCATTTGATGTTTTTTTGCTGAAGTGTAGTACTTTGCATTTGTCTTTATTGAATTTTACCTTGTTGATTTCAGACCAATTCTCCAATTTCTCAAGGTTATTTTGAATTCTAAACTTGTCCTCCAAAGTGCTGGCAATCCCTGCCATCTTGGTGTCATCCACAAATGTTATAAGCATACTCTCCTTTCCATTATCCAAGTAATTAATGGAAATATTGAATAGTACCAGCTCCAGGACAGACCCTTGCAGAACCCCAATTTGACTGTGACCCATTGATAACTACTCGATGAGTACAGTCTGTCAACTAGTTTTGCACCCACCTCATAGTAATTTCACCTAGACCATATTTCCCTAGTTTGTTTACGATGTAGGTACTCTAGCATTGCGTTGGCTCTCTTTGTAGCATTCATGAATGATATCACTCATCACCTTGTTTCAAGCTCTTTCTTCCTCTGTCTCATCTAACTTTTATTGAATATGCCACATTTTGGTTACATATCTCCACACACATGCTTGTTTCTGAGACTGAAAAACATCTGCCACTACCCTTATTACCCACCACATCACATCACCCAGTGACTCACTGTCTCCTTCACCATGTCAACTAACTCTCCTTTTTCCATTTTATTTGGGGCCAGGCTGTGCCCAGCCCCTAGACCAATGTGCAAGAGCCTCACGAACCTTTGCACCACTACACAGAACCGAGCCCCAATGCAGTTCATGAGCTTCCCGGAGTTGCAAGGACTGCTCTTTCCAGAACCACTAGTGGGGATAGCCACCTCAAAATAAGTGGGGCCTCATCTCTCTTTCTCTCGGCAAGTGGAACTGAGAAGATGCTGCACCGTCTAAGATGGGGAAATCTGAAAGACATAATATGCCTCAGTGGCAGAATGTGCATTTTCATGTAAGTGATGCACACATTCTTCCCTGGTAAACTACTCCAGTATCTTCCCTCAGAAAGAATTCAGTTATTGGTCTACAATTTTATCAGTCTCTCCTTTGCAAGCTTTTTCAAAAATTGGCACATCATCTGCTTTCCTCCAATCCTCAGATATCCTGACTGTATCAAACATCACATCAAATACAGTTGCTGATGGCTTCTTAAAGAGGACCCACAAAAAGGTGCATTACTTTCTCCACCTATATCATGGAGACAATATTTACCCACATTTCAGGCAGTCACAGCTGCACACTTAACCTGTATGTCCCATTCTTTAAAAAAATGATTATTACAATTTGACACAGACTTGCACAGAAATATATCAGTCCATCATACTGCCTACCCCACACATGAATAACACTGAATCACTAAAATGGGTTAGATGATGGAATCTCCCAGCTGGACCAGGAAAGAATCAATCTTAGGACCAGAGACAGACCTGGAAAGAGACATTTGAACTACTGCTACCAACCAGGAGTGGAGTTTGGTGGATGGTGAGATGATGCAGTCAAGGGACTATAATCTGTGGGGAATCCTCACAGGCAAGGAGGAAGGGAATTAGGCAGACTACTGCCAAAGTTACCTGAAAGAGGGGGTGGGTGGTATTTTATTCTTTATGTGCATGCACATTCTTTTGCTTTGTTTTCGCAGGTTTAGAACTATTTTTCTGTTCTCCTAATAAGATTTCCTTGGTTATACATACTTTTGGCATGCTTGTGGTTGGGAAGTTCTGCCTATTAAGGGCACCCAAGGATGGTGCATTTATTTTTCCCAGATTTCTGGCTTGAGGCTTTTGCTGATTTCATTATTTGTCGGGAGAGATACTATATCTATTGAACCTGGCCCTTTTTACTGCCATTAGCTAGCTGTCAGAAGGGTTACATGTTACATGTAGAAGGACAGGAGGGGTCACCTTTCTTCTCCATGGCAGTTGTGGCAGTAGTGGCAGGAACATAGTTTCTTCCACAGATGCAGAAGTGAAGCGCAAAAAACAGCAACCAAGTCATATAGAACATAAGGAGTGGCTGGGCCTGAGCTATCTAGTCTGAGTTATCATTGCCCACGGGAAGGTTCCTTTGCACGTGTGGACTCATAGTGGCACAAAAGCTCAGGGATATGCAAAATAGCATTGTGGTAATGAGTCATGGACTGAGCAACTGCACTGTATACAAAGAGGTGCAGGATGCATCTGTTTCTCCTGAGCCCTCTATCTACCATAGTCACAGAAAGTGCACAAGTATCAATGAATAACACAACATCTGGTTTGTAGCTGAGTTCTGACCTTGTACTATGATGAGTGATGCTTCTTTGTTATGGCTTGTTGCTAGTGTGTAGTGATCAACTTGTCCTCTTTGATGCAGCCTTACCTTTCATGGCTGTTGTGTGCTCTTGTTATCTCTTCACCTCTTGCACTTGTTCTGATCACTGTGTTAGGGAGGACTAGCTGCACACAGCACCCCTCCTATTGTTTGCACTGCAGTTGCACTCATTCTATGAGATACTGCACATCTGTATAGGAAGATACAGTCGGTGGCCCCAAGAGCTTAAACTCTGAAAGAAAAAAATCTCTGTGCAGATAGGGAGAGTGGAACCTTTGCAATCTGTACTCGATTATTCTAAGGAAAAACGTAAAAGATTTGGCCGTCCAGAAATGCACAGAAGATTATTAAGCCTGTGACACAAGACTTGTGTCACTATATAAGTGACTGTAAAAACAGCATTATGGAATTAACTTGGCATGCGGTAGCTCAGTGATTTCCAGATCATACTTTTTCCCTCCTCATTGTCAGCCAACTCACTTCAAACTCAAGTATAATTGGGTTCTTTTATTCTTATATCACCATAAATAATGATGGCCTGTGAACATATTGTCTTCAGATTATGTCCTCAGAGGCATCTCTGTAAACCTTTTACCTTCAGTGGATTTATACAGTGATGTTTGGAACTGAGTAAACAATTCTATTGATGATGCAGAAGGAGATCTAGAATGCAGGTCACTCTCTCTTAGCTGTGTCAGCTCTGAAGGTCTAAGGGATTAAAAATAATAAGGGTTTATTTTTGTTACTAAAGCCAGGAAACACAGCTCTGAATACACACACAGAGCAGGTCTTTTGGTTAAGACAGTGCCGTTTTTATAGTCATTTTACAAAATAGAAACAGCATTTTAAATCACAGTGGGTCAAAGAAAATAAAACATACTGGCATGGCTTAAAGGTCAAAATGTTAGTCTAAAGTGAGCATCCTGCCTCTTCACTATTTTTTGTCACAACATGAATGTTCTCCTAAATGTAATTTAAACATTTACGTGTTTTATTTATTTAAATATTTTGTGGTAGCTGATAAAATATGCATCATTTTACCTGAGAAGAGAGAACAATTCTATACATTTTGAGGCAGCTTCTTAAAAGCAGTGTACCCTAGGAAAAGAATAGTTCAGAAAAAAAGCTATTATATTGTGTGACTTAAATACATACATATGTGATATAGTCACCCATTTAAGCAGTTCCTTCTCCACCTTTCAATTCTCATATTAATGATATATTCAATCCAATGATCTATTCAATTCAATGATCTATTCAATTCTCATATTAATGATATAATAATATAATTTCACAGCTCATATGAAATCATTCTTTTGTACAAAATTTTAACCCTTCATTTTGTTAATCTGATAAAGTTTTACAGTATTGTTCACACCTCTATCTGTTTCAAATTACTTCTCTTTGTATTGCCATCTGCCTTTTCTATACTGATCCTGGGCTAGATGCTACCAAGAAGTGGGTGAATAGCTTTACTTACATGAGTAGCTTCACTGAGTTTGGTGGGACTACTCAGTGCAGTAATAATTGTTTGCAAGATTGGGCCTGGGCAAGAATGCTGTACTGGTCAATGAGCTGCACTTCATTGGGCAATCCACTGCCTACTACTATCTGCCTGTGTTTCAGCAAGGCATTTGATACAGCTCCACATAAGAAATTATTATTCACATTGGAGAAGGTGGAGATTAATATGAGAATTGAAAGGTGGAGAAGGAACTGCCTAAATGGATGACTACAACAGGTCATGCTTACTGGTGAACTGTCAGGCTAGAGAGAGGTTACTAGTGGAGTTCCTCAGGGATCAGCCTTGTGACCAGTCTTATTTAACATTTTCATTAATTTCCTTGGTACAAAATGTGTGAGTGTGGTAATAACATTTGCGGATGACATAAAATTGGGAGGTTTTGCCCATACAGAGGAGGACTAGAATATCATATAAGAAAACTTGGGTGACCTTCAAAACTGGAGTTATTGAAATGGGTTGAAATTTAATAGAGCAAAGTGCAAAATCATGCACTTAGGGACTAAAAATAATCTTTTTTTGTGATAAACTGGAGATGTATCAGTTGGAACTGACAGAAAAGGAGAAAGACCTGTGTGTATTGTTCAATCACAAGATGACTATGAGCTGCCCATGTGATGTGGCTGTGAAAAAGTCTAATACGATCCTAGGATGCATCAAGCGAGGTATTTCCAGCGGAGATATGAAAGTGTTATTACCATTATATAAAAGCAGTCTTGAAACCTTAACTGCAATACTGTGTGCAATTCTGGTCTCCCATATTTAAGGAAGATGATTTCAAAGTGGAACATATGCAGAGAAGAGCTACTAGGATGATCAGGGGAATGGAAAACCTGCCTTATTACAGTGGACTTATGAAGCTTGGCTTCTTTAGCTTAAAAATGAAGGCTGAGAGGAGATATGACTACTCTCTATAAATACATAATAGGAATAAATACCAGGGAATGAGAGGAGTTATTTAAATTAGGGACCACTCTTTGCACAAGAACAAATGGATATAAACTGGTCATCAACAAGTTTAGGCTTGAAATTTGATGAAAGTTTCTAACCATCAGAAGAGTGAAGTCCTGGAGCAGTCTTCCAAGAGGAGCAACAGGGGCAAAAAACTTAACTTGTTTCAAGACTCAGACTGATAAATTTATGGAGGGGATGGTATGTTGAGATTGCCTACAATGGCATATGACTCATCTGCGACTGCTATTGGAAGGGGAGGGCTCTGAGTTACTACAGATAATTCTTTCCCAGATGTCTGGCTGGTGGGTCTCACCTACGTGCTCAGGGTCCAGCTGATTGCCATATCTGGGGACAGGAAGGAATTTTCCTCCAGGTCAGATTGGCAGAGATCCCAGGAAGAGTGGGGGTTGCCTTCCTGTGCAGCATGCGACACTGATCACTCATTGGTTTAAACTAGGGGAAATGGTGGATTCTCTGTATGGTGAAGTCTTTAAATCAAGATTTGAAGACTTCAGAGGTTAGGGGTCTATTACAGGTGTGGGTCAGTGAGGTTCTGTGGCCTACAATGTGCATGAGGTCAGACTAGATGATCATTCTGGACTTAAAATCTCTGAGTCTATGCGATGACTTGGAATTCTGGGAAATTTCCCCATACCAGAAGTATCAGCATAGATTGTTTTCATGTATTACTCAAAATAATATGTATTACAAGGAAAAACTCTGCAATACCTGTGAGAAAACCAACCGATTTTGATTTCATGAGAGCTGGTTGAATTATAAAGGGACTAATGTATTCAGTGAATTTCTCAATATTTTTCAAATACATTGACATTTTAACAGGATTTGCTAAAAATTAGTTTATTTTTAAAAAATGGAAGGGAATTTTAAATCCATCCAAAACGTTGTAAGCTTTTAACACCTATGATCAGGGTATACAAACCATAAGTGAATGTGGTACCTTGACAAAGACCTAAATCCTGAGGTCCATCAAAGTCACTGGATGATATTGGCAATTCGGAATATATTTGAAAAATATGTATATCTGAAGGATACAGGGTTTGCACTAGCTGATACTAGTGCAGCATGTGGATTTCAACCTTGTTCTATGTTTCCATTTACCTTAAATGTATGCTAATCAAGCTATTTTTTGTCCATGTAGGATTCACTGTGTTCTGGGTCATGTATAATTTTATGAGTTATTAAAAGTAAATATCAAAGATTAATGTCTTTCATCCCAGGATCCCAAAGGATCTCTGGAGTCTGCTCTTGCAATTGAAGTGAAAAGTTGAAGGGACAGGTGAAACTCTGGCTAAGGAAAATGGGGCAAACACCTACTTTTAGAAAAACTGCTCTTTGTCATTAAAAAAACCTTGTGAATACTCATGAATATACCAGTATTTCACATTTACCAAATATTATATTCACATATTTTGATACTTGTCCAGTCCCAGTTTTAACAGTGACGTTTTTCCTTGAATGAAATCCAAGCAAGAAAGGAAAAACAACTTAAGAAGGCAAAAGTCGCTCCCACTACTAAGAATGTGTTGAGAATTGATTAGATGGGAAAGGGAAACAGGTCAAGTTCCTTTATTAAAAACACGTAGATTTTTATATATGATATAACAGTGGTTGGCAATCTTTGGAACGCAGCACATCAGGATAATCTGCTGGCAGGCCGTGAGACATTTTGTTTACGTTGACCGTCCGCAGGCATGGCCCCCCGCAGCTCCCAGTGGCTGCGGTTCACCATTCCTGGCCAATGAGAACTTTGGGAAACGGCACGGGCCGCAGGGACGTGCTGGCCGCCACTTCCCAGGTGAATATGAGAAACTGAAGTGCCAAGTTGAGAAGGATAGTGCATGATGTGAGTATTAATCTAGAATGTTAATGTCCTGGCTGGGAGTTTTGGAAGTGACAGAATTGTACTAGAACTGCTTATAGGTGTGAGTACTGTATGCACAATGTGGAAGCAGCCGGGAGAATGAGATTTTAAAAGAATCTTATGGAAAGCCTGACAAGTATGTTTTATTCTTGGTGAAAGGATTATTTTCTATGGAAAATTACAATTCCTCCCAAAAGTTTCTTCAGCTTTTCCCAGGAATATTAGAGAAGTTGTGTATATTCCAAGATGCAGTGTTTTGGACGTGATTGAAGTGAGTAATAATATGAAAGCCCAAGTTAATACTTCGAGATACAACTAATGAACTTACAATTACCAAATTAAAGAAAAGCATTTGATTCCCTCGGTTTAGTGTCATGTGTGGTTAACTTTAAATTTGGTGTTTTGGGGCGCAGTCGCCATGACTTGGAGGACAACAGTAGTCAGTTGACTACCAGGACCAACTGCTATAGCAAGCAAAATTACTGAGCAAAAGCAACTCACAATGAGAACCAAGTGTCACTTCAGCTTTACTCAAGGTTCTTCATTCTTCCCTTTCCTTTCTTCCTTTACGTTTCTTTCCCTCAGTAGCCTGAAGGCACATGGAGTACTACAACAACTTATTTGAGTAGCTATTTGTGCTAATATTCTATTAACATAAATGTGCCACAGTTACAAGGTCTCCCTGATGAGTTGCAGAGCAGAATATGATGAAATGGAGCTGAAAACAGCCAAGCACTTCTTTCAGCTATGCTCAGGAGCAATACAGGTTTCTCCCTACCACCTTTGCCTTGTTTTTTTCCCCTTCTCCCACTCTCGTTCCTTGTAACTTTATTTAATATACAGTACAGATAGAGAGAATCAGCTACAATGATTTCAGATAGAATGTTTGTCGTCTGTGATTGAATAATGGAACTCATTTGTATAGAGATTAAGAAATTAGACAATGAAAAATGCTATTATCTATGCATTAGAAAAACTTTGCTCATTATATAATTTAGAAATTAGCTACTTGATTTAATTACCATAAAGTATTGTTTTATTGAGTCTCTACTTTATGAAGCTTTAAACGTCTAGAAAAAGGACAATCAGATAATATTTATGCCTTTAAATCTGGCTTTTTTCCAGTCTATTATTTGTAAATACTTATTTTTTTAAAAATCTTGCATTTCTCTGTTATAGGATTCATATAGTTTTAAAGCCAATGTTAATTTGCACATTACACTTGATGTCTACTGAACTGACAATACTGTATGTTTATCTCCTGAGTAAACAGATTAATTAGCTTCCAATGGGGTTTATTTAGCAGTGACTATCTACATGGTCTGTTTTATCTTTTGCACTGAAGAAAGTCATGGAAGGTAGGGGTTTTCACATTTCTCTCCATGTTTTTAACTTTGTTTACTGGCATCTTTGAAAATAATAATTCATAGTATTCAAATAGTACTTTCAATATCCAAAGCACTTTGCAAGTATTAAGTACAAAATCCCCAGTAATATAGGTCAGTAAATATCCACATTTTTTTACAAGAGACTGTGGAACAGAGGCTCCAACTTAGGGTTTGGTCTCATCTCCTTATGTCTCAAATCAAATCAATCACCTCTGCCTCTGAATCAATTTTAAATTTAACAATATCGTGGGTTTTGGAATTAGTTACTGTTTGCTGAAGGTCCCAGGAAATAGGCAACATTCATCCTTGCTTGGGCTATCTCCCTGCTTAGTTTGCTTTGGCAGACATACTCCCAGTGTCCTTTTAACTTACATTTCTATTGGCTTGACAGACTTTATCTGTTTGGAGTGTTCTTCCTTGCCACATTTGTCACATTATTTTTTGCCCAGGGAACTCAGCCCTCTTGAGGCATTTTAATTTTTTTAATGAAGCTTACTATTTTTTTTCCCGGCAAATGGTTTTGCTTCTAACTCTTGCACTGTGCTTCAACTTTCTTGATGTGTTCTTTGCATTTTTGTTAGCTCAGTCTGCCTTGCCATTTGTACACTCTTTTCCATAGTTATCATGGACATCAGCTGGAATTTTTTTCTAAAAGTTATTTGTTTAAAATCCTGAGAGCTAGACAATATCATGTCTGTCTTTTCTGTCACAATTACCTGCTTGATCGTCTACAGCACTTTTTTTTTAAAGGCTTCTGTGCATTCTCTAGGCCTCTGAACTTGATAAAAGCACACGCACATTCATGTGTTACATTTCTCTTTAAATGACTATTTGGCTACTGAATGAATTGGCATATACTGGAGCTATATTTGACCAATCACTTTCCCTTATTGCAGAAGACAATTTAATTTTGTTTACATTTGAAATAGTTTAGTGTAGACAGACCTATATCAGCCAGTATCCTCACTGAGCTATTTTAGACACACAAATGAGGTAGACATTACTGCCAATTTAAATAAATTATTCACCCCACCGTCTACAAGGTAATATGGGAGAATGATGTAAGAAATTATTAAATATATTTCCCAGGAAAGGATAAAGAAACTCAGGGTCAGGCACAGAACAGGTAAAAAATGGAAATTGGTGTTACTGAAAATTGGCAGTAGAACTAGGGATATTGTTTCCAGGAACACTGAAAGAAGCGGCAAAGAAATGAGGGATTAAACTGGAACAGGGATTAAACTGGAAACACTTTTTAGAAGCAGGATAAAGGAATACTTTAGGAGACACGCTTATCAAGATACCAGTAACATGGATTTACAAAAGGAAAAATATGGCCAAGGGTGAATTTTGTCCAAGTTACCGTGTGTAAAAGATCCAATTTGGGATGATGGTGGTCGTGTGGTGTATGTGGGCAAGGAGGTAACTCTGGCACAAATTACAAGGAGTCAGAGGAAATGTCCTTTTTTATTATTTTTATTATTTTATCTTTATACACAACAGAATAGCATTATTGATCATGCTAAGGTCTACATACCACAATGGATTCTTTAGCCTGCTTGCAGCTTGAGGCAGAACCTGACCTGCCATCATTAGCATCCGGGGATGCTGTGCCTCTTGAAGTTTCCTCCAGTTTTCTCTGCCTCCCTTGTGGCCTTAGGCTCAGCCAAGCCTCCCTGTTGCAGAGTTTATCTGAGGGGAAACTCCAAACTTAATTTCTAATGTTTAGATTAATTCAGCTCAATAACATGTCTGTCTAATTCCCAGCCATGTCCCAGGACTGCTTTTGATTCAGGAGGAGAATGACACCACAGCTCTACTTCCTGTTCGGAGAAATTGCCACAGCTGGTGCCCATGCAGACTTCAGAAAGAGAGCCAGACCATGAAAAGTCAGAGGCAAAAGGGAAGGATCTGCGTCACCTGCTTCACCGCTTAGAGAGTGTCTTATAGGGGGAGCTGTATTGCGTCCAATGACTTGTATATTTGACTAAAGTATAACTTGTGTTTGGCTAAAGAATATCTTCCAGAAAAGCAATTTGACTGGCTTCAGCTTCCAGCCATGGGATCTTGAACACTTTATTACCTGGTATTTTTCTCGCTCTGAAGGTACTTATAGGTTGTAATCAGTCACCTCTCAATATTCTTTTTGATAAACTTAATAGACTGAGATCTTGAACTTTCTTACTATGAGACATTTTTTGCAGGCCTTGAATAATTTTTGTGACTCTTTTCTACACTCTGTACATTTTTAACATCCTTGTTAACATCTTGACAACAGAACTGTACTCAGTGTCATTGTCATCAATGCTGTATATAGAGACAAAACTACCTCCCTACTCCTACTCATTGCTCCTTTGCTTATACATCCAAGGATCCCATTGACCCTCTTTGCTAGAGCTGTGTGAATACGTGCTTTTTTTATTTTTTGGGGTTTGCTGGCCAAACTGAAAATAAAAAAAAAATTTTGGACTGACTTAAAACAAAAACATTTTGGTTTTCTATGTAAAACAAAAATCTGAAAAAAATGGTTTTGGATCAAATGAAAACACTTTTACCCCCAATGAATTATTTCATTTTGATTTCAGGTGTTCTTGAAAATTAAATTAAATAGTCACTGGGTCAGAAAGGGTATGCAAATATATCTATATCCTGGTGATTAGGGCTCTCACATGTAATGTGGGACACCCAAGTTCAAATCCCTTCTCCACATCAGACAGAGTGGGAATGTGACCCTGCATCTCCTACATTCCCAATTAAAATTCCAATCATGTGGATTGTCCTACCAGGCCACATGATTGCCATCTCATTTTTCTGAAGAATGAAAATTTCAAATTCCTCTTGCTTATTACCCAGACTCCTAGCATTCGTATATAAGCAATTGAAAATATTCTTCACTTCACATCATTGCCAAATTGCCAGTTCAATTTGTTTGTGACATAATGATTTTGAATTTATGCTGCATTTGCCTGCTTAGCACACTCCTCTTGTGCTGTTAGCTTAATTTCCTTCTGGCTCCTCCAGCTAGTCTCCAACCCACAAGATTAGCACTCCTTCACCTATGAGATACAGGTCATCCTATTCATACGGACCCCTCTTCCATTGCAATGTGGTTCTATGTTGCAAAGAACTTTCAGCTTCAAACCAGTTATAAACACAACAGTTCACCTCCATTATTTTCTGCCTTCTTGTGCTTGAAGGATTGGAAGGATCTCCAAGAAGAGCACTTGGACTTTCTTCTTCTTCAGTTTCTTTCAAAGATCCTTGACGTTTTCTATAATCTGTATAATTCCACATGATGCAATGTTGTTGGACCTAATGTGTATCATCACCAGTAGAGACTTCCCAGAAAACTTTATATTTCCATCCATCATGTATTTTTGCTGCAGGGACACTGTCCTATTGTGAAGGAAGAGAGACAAAAAGCCCTGCCTCTTTCAGGACAGGGAAATCAGTAGCCACTTGAAATATTTTTGGAGCTTCAAATTTAGCAAAAACTAGATTTCTGGAGGTTAATATGAAAGGTGGAGTCTCCAAACAAGATCCAGAACCAGAAAACTGGTAAAAAAAAAAAAAAAAGAACAAACAGCACTCTCCTCCTCACAAGCAGGTGGGAGCAGAGAGCTGGACTTCTCACCAGCTGTGCGCTCTAAATCTCACTGGTAGGAGCTCCCCACACTTCAGTTTTGTATCTACCTAGGGCTAGTAAGTGTCTAGTGAATATTCAGGTCTTGTAGAGGTAGAACACATCTCTTCCACAGTCCCCATTTCCTCCAGAAAAGGAGGAAGAAAATAAATTGATCATACTTTCTTGATAAGTAAAGACTAAAACAATAAAGAACAACCTGGAAATAATTGTTAATCAAATGTATGATGAATTGTAGCTGTGTTGGTCCCAGAATATTGGAGAGACCAGGTGGGTGAGGTACCATCTTTTATTGAACCAACTTCTGTTGGTGAGAGAGACAAGCTTTTGCACTTACACTGAGCTCTTCCTCAGGACCTGGTTCAATAAAAGATATTACTTCATCCACCTTATCTCTCAAATGTATGATGATGCATTTAGTCCTAGAAATTACTCCAATTAATAGATAGTGGGAGTTTTGACTTGAGCTTCTGTGAGAGCAGGATCACGGTCTTATTCTAATTTTCAAGAGCCAAATTATGAATCATCCAAAGATTCTAATTCACATTACATAAAGAGTTTAACTTATTACCCTGTATCTCAATATAATTAAACAGTTTGTGTCCTAACAATTCACTTACATTGGCACTGTAAAATTGATAAATAGTTCTATCTTTACATGACTGGGAATTTCCCGATACCCTGAAAGAAGTCTGCAAAACCCTAGAAGAAATATTTGGCCATAAAAATCACACTAGGCCCTGTGGCATTTTTTATAGATCCCTAAAAAAAGAATTTTGAAAATGCATAGGAAATGGTTCACAACTGCTTCTTTCATAGCAAAACAGATAGTTTGCAGGTGTCATAAATATAAAGGGAAGGGTAAACCCCTTTGAAATCCCTCCTGGCCAGGGGAAAGCTCCTCTCACCTGTAAAGGGTTAAGAAGCTAAAGGTAACCTCACTGGCACCTGACCAAAATGACCAATGAGGAGACAAGATACTTTCAAAAGCTGGGAGGAGGGAGAGAAACAAAGGGTCTGTGTGTCTGTCTATATTCTGTCTTTGTCGGAGATAGACCAGGAATGGAGTCTTAGAACTTTTAGTAAGTAATCTAGCTAGGTATGTGTTAGATTATAATTTCTTTAAATAGCTGAGAAAAGAACTGTGCTGAACAGAATAACTATTTCTGTCTGTGTATCTTATTTGTAACTTAAGGTTTTGCCTAGAGGGGTTCTCTGTTTTTGAATCTAATTACCCTGTAAGATATCTACCATCCTGATTTTACAGGGGGGATTTCTTTATTTCTATTTACTTCTATTTTTTATTAAAAGTCTTCTTGTAAGAAAACTGAATGCTTTTTCATTGTTCTCAGGTCCAAGGGTTTGGGTCTGTGGTCACCTATGCAAATTGGTGAGGCTTTTTATCCAACATTTCCCAGGAAAGGGGGGGTGCAAGTGTTGGGAGGATTTTTCATTGTTCTTAAGATCCAAGGGTCTGGGTCTGTAGTCACCTAGGCAAATTGGTGAGGCTTTTTACCAAACCTTGTCCAGGAAGTGGGGTGCAAGGTTTTGGGAAGTATTTTGGGGGGAAAGACGCATCCAAACAGCTCTTCCCCAGTAACCAGTATTAGTTTGGTGGTGGTAGCGGCCAATCCAAGGACAAAGGGTGGAATATTTTGTACCTTGGGGAAGTTTTGACCTAAGCTGGTAAAGATAAGCTTAGGAGGTTTTTCATGCAGGTCCCCAAATCTGTACCCTAGAGTTCAGAGTGGGGGAGGAACCTTGACAGCAAGCATTAGAAAGACAGAAACACCCATAAAATAAGTCACTGCTATGACAGATACTAATATTTATGAAAATCTATATGCATTGAAGAAATCCAAATATTCTGAAAAGATTTTCAAATCTTGGGCCTGATTGTAAGTTATACTACGGTGGCTTAAAATGGCCTTAACATGGGCAGAAATATCCCCCTGAGAATACACACGGCACAGAGAACCTCCTTGAGATGCTGAGCTGTCATAAAGGCCATACATTAGTCCTGTTCCCAGGAGTCATGAGAAGCAATGCATAAATTAGATTTTCACCAAAGGCTGGGCACCTTTGCCCAACTACCCCCAGCCTCTTTCAAGTGGAGGAACAGATTAATTGAGAATGAGGTCCCTTTTCTTGATTGCTAATTCAGAGACAGACTGTGCACCCTTTGCCTAGATTTGTGAGGATTTCTTCACCCAAATATTTCCAAAATCATTTCCTGTAGCTTTCCCTTGTTCTTTCCCCCAGTATCTTCATCTTATGTTATACTGATAATCATCTATTTCTCACTGTGAAAAATCTCTTTGCCTGCACAAATTAACAATTCCCATAAATTGTCTCTGCTGGTGCCCGACAGGCTCCTGGGGCTGTGACTATATGCTGCTCTTTTTCTGATATGAAGCCATCTCTGGGATGTGGTAGTATCCTGTCCCACTTAATGCTTAGGGGGATCAAATAGGGTATATTGCCATGGAAGAGCTGCCAGTTCTATCTGGAAGATGGGATACGTGAGGAGGTAAGCTTGTGTCCCAGTTCTCGAGTTAGTTGCAGCCCTGACCCCTTCTGGTCCTGAAGGACATTCTATGTAGACCTCAGGTCTGTAACCATTATTTTTCTCAGGACAGATTCCTGCTAATCTTTCTCTCTGGGCCTTAGGCTGCAGGATCCTGTAATTTATGGTTAATGTCTCAGCGGGTCTGACTTTAGTTAGCAACTGCAGTCTTGTTCTTTCAAGGACAATGATAGGGTTATTCTGTGACCAGTCAGCACTCATAAAACAGTGTACTATCTATTCAGAACAAAAATATTTCAAAGAAAACATATCTTAAAAACAACAAGCAGCTTACACACATGGCTGGCATATCAAGCAGCTACTGATCTTCCACATGGAGACCCTGCCAGTTTCAATGTACTTCAGGTCCTCTAGGGGGCTTGTGTTTGATCACAGATTTATGTCTACCAGTTCTTGGATAGAGTGAGCAATCCTCTCTTCTGGTCATGGCTAATATTTTATAGGGTTTCAAGTTCTTTGTCTTTTTAGGCCTTTACAGATCAGTCTATGCTGTTCCCCTGGAGGCAAAACTTCAAAACACTTCTTACCTGCATTGCTCCAGTAATGGGGATTTGAATTCATTAGTTCCCATTGACTTTAGTTACTGCAGGAACCATCCTTTAGCTCACCCATTGAGCGAGGAATACAATCACTAGCAAGCCTACAAAATACATATAACAATAATCTTTCCATATTCCATCTTTCCAAAAAATTGCATCAGTCACTCTTGCCTTAAAGTAGTTTTGAACATGGTCATGTCTCACGCCCGATACAGTCAGCTATGTGTTTTTGAATAAGGAAAGAATAAGTCTGTTTAGAAATTTTCTGGCAAATGGTGGGTTTTTTCAATGAGATATTGGGTATTTAACAAAAAACATTTTTTAATTTTTTTTGTTGGAGAACCGAAACTCCAAAATTAGGTGCTTTTGTTTGTTTTTGATGAAAATTTGACTTTTTTCAGGAAAAAAAATCCCTCTATCTTTAGAAAAAAGGATTATAAAAACATAGGAAATTACTGATATATATATATTAAGAGATAATGTAAAGAGCTGCAATATCAATTTCCCGTAAGGTATTTCTTCTGGGAAGAGGCAACAGATACCGTGACCCCATTTATCTTAAAGGAGTCAGACACTTCAGGAAAGTGCTTTTGAAGTGGCTTATGCACAATACAAATAAAGTACTTTATTCAGTGGCACTCATAGAACATGAAATGACATTACAAGGGAGGTTCTTTCTTCTGGAACCATTGTTTGGATAGTGTCCTGCAAATAATGTAACAAATCTTGAAGTCCTTATGCAAATAAAATTCAAATTGCGTTCATATGGGGATTTTGTCAGACTAAGGACTTTAGTATTTAGCCTACTAAACAATAACCTATTAATTTATATACAGGTTCCAGTTACAGGCCACTTATTGACACTGTCTTCAGTTAATAAATGCAAGAAATTTTTATATGCTATTTGCTGCATAAGCTACCATTTTAGTGGAGAAATCAATGCTGGGGACACGTAAGTGGACTTAAAACTAAGTTTGACAGCTACTGAATGGAACTGATCAGGAATGACACCAGTAGTACCTTGCCCCGAGTAAATGTCCAAAAGAGATCAATGATGGATGTGATAAGAGAATGATGGAGAGATAAGGTATGTATTCTGACTTTTCCAGAAATGACAGTGTATTGCATGCATGTATTACATGCACAGGCATATCCCTAAAATACCTACAGACCTTTAAACTTGTTTTTTTTCCCCTCCACATTACTTTATAGAACATGCACACACAAAGCAATCACATAGGCTTGCAGACAGGCAATACACATTTGGCTGGTGTGATGAATTGGGGAATATGTCCATGTTCACCTTATGAATTCGGTTAATTTCATGAAATTGCTGTTATTATTGAATGTGTCAATGAGTAGTGAGTGCACCATGGCCTGACGAGGTCCCTGACATGTATCGCCAACCTGTGTGGGAGAAACTATAAAGCAAACAAAAGCTGTTAACTTTAATGACTGTGCTCATGGCAGGGCAACAGCAATGCTAGATGCCTGAACTGGAGAAAAAAAAAACAGTTTGACCAAGGGGAGGGGGGAATGGAAAGTGAAAAATCCCTAAACAGGAAAACAGAGGTGGCATGTTAGTGCCAGCCTTTGAAAACCACAGAGGCTGACTGAGAGAGGAACAAAGGCAGACTTTTTGAGGGTCAGGGGACTACTTTGACTAAGGATCAGCCAACGTCCAAGGCATCTGACTGGAGAGCGGAGAGGGAAGACTCTGTGGTCCAGAGGGGGAAGTGGTGAGGAGAGAGGTCCTTAGGATTGCTAACTCTTTCAATTTTATTGTCACTCTAACAGGTTTCAGAGTAGCAGCTGTGTTAGTCTGTATTCGCAAAAAGAAAAGGAGTACTTGTGGCACCTTAGAGACTAACCAATTTATCTGAGCATTTGAGCTGTAGCTCACGAAAACTTATGCTCAAATAAATTGGTTAGTCTCTAAGGTGCCACAAGTACTCTTTTTCTTATTGTCACTCTAGTGATTTTTGAGATGGATTTTTACCTGTCTCATGAAAACATGCTGACTGGTACTAATTCACAATTTTTCTCTTGTTCATAATGTTCACCATCTCCTATGACTGTCAATGGGGATGAAGCCAGCAAGATGGCTGCCATTTCCCTACAGATTATCTACATGTGGGAGTGAGGCTGCCCTTTGTAAAGTTGGCTGCCACCTCCCACTGTTGGTAAGGAGATTGAAGTCAGCCCATAAGTAAAATGGCTTATGACTGCCACTCTGTGGTTCAGGGGTTGGACAGGAAACAGGGACTGTTAGGAGCAGTAGAAACAAAACACTGTGAAAGGTGAATGGGGAGGCAAAGGAGAACAGGAGATAGATTTTGGAGGATGGAGGAAGGCTGATGGGGAAGTAGAGGACAGTGATGGAGGTGGGGGGATCAGATGGCAAATTTCCCAGCCTGGGTGTAGTGGTGGGTAAGGGGAGTCCCCTCCAAGCAGCCAGGGGAATGCAGTGTTGCCAACTCTCATCAATTAATAGTGAGTCACAGGGTTTTGGTACCTACAGCTCCTCCGATCCTCCGATTTTCTGGGCTGGGCACATAGAGAGAACTCTGTGAGAGCCTTGGGGCTGAGGAACAGACCTGCCCTGCCACTGAGTCCTGACTCAATGTATGGGTCTATCGCAGAGGGAGAATCCTGGGACAGTGGGAGGCAGGGATGGGAGAGTTGGGGAAGTGGTGCTGCTAGGTCCCAGGTAGAGGAGTCCCCTGGGGTAGCAGGAGATGAAGTGTTGTTGCTAGTTCAAGACAGTCTAGAGAATGGATGGTGGTTCCCCTATATCAGATGTGAGGAGCAGGTAAGTGGAGTCTCCCTCTGACCATGTAGGGAGAGGCGTGTATTTTTTTGTGCATTAGAGGTTGACTTTTCAACCTGAAATTATTATACACACATTGACAGAGGGGTCGAGGGCAGTAAAACATTTAAAAGACAGACTGAAAAATATGATGTGATTGAAAAAAATCTCATGATTGTTGGGGGTCTGACTTATTATTGGCAATATTGGGTCCAGGAACAGAGACTTGGAATCCTGCAGGGACACTTTCCCAAATCCCAAAGAATGCTCAAGAGAGGTGAGGAAACTGAGGCAGAGAGTAGCATGCAGGTGTTTCATTGTTTTGTCTAGATCTGTATAAATCTTCTGCTATCTTAAGGCTAAGAGTGATTGACTATGAAACCTTTGAAAAGTCTGTGTTATATGTGTCAAGTATCACATGCCCCTGGAGAAGTGGGCTGTAAATCAGAGTTCCCACGAGGTTGGAATTCTGGGAAAAGGTATGATAAGCAACTGGGGAGTTTGAAGTAGTCAGTACTTGTCCCGAGGGCCTAAGGCTGCTGGACCATGAGGTCACACTTCCTTGAAGGGGTAACACAGTCTGTGCCTGGGAAGTGTGCTGGAGAGGCCAAAGACCCCCGTTTTTCCAGGCATAGATCAAAAGCCATATGAAAATATGTAATTCTTTGAGGCTAAAGTAACCACTCCCCCCCACTACTAATTATACTAATTAGAGCTACTAATTATACTTTATTTAATAATACTTTTTGTTGTGAACTGAAGTAACTGCAACAGTGAGAAATGCATGTCTACAGCAGCTTTAATAGTTACAGCTTTAAGAAACGGAGGCAGGAATAACTAAATTGTGTGGCTTCAAAATGTGGTGACAAGCATTAGCAGTGTCTGTGATACCCCTCTGAGACTGTTGAGTAGTACTTCCCCACACCCCAGCTGGAGAAACCGAGGCTTAGTGTAACCTTCTCAAGGCACTCATTGTGATCTTTGAATATCAGTATTTAGGCCTCTAGACCGTTCAGTTCATTAAAACAGACCAGTGTAGAGATGAACATTACGATGGGGCTGTAGTATTGAGAAAAAAACAAAACCATTGAACAGAGTTAACAAGTAGATGTTGCTGAGTTTCTCATCACTTTACAGCAACTAGCTCTGTATGTCATACCAGAAGATTCAAATTAGCTGACTTTCTCTGAACAAACCTTGTGTTCAAAGGAATAACAGCTGAAATTTACCAAAGGTCACTGCTACTCACTTTTAGCCATCTTGATGTGTGAGTGAGAGAGTGCCATCAAATACGAATCAAAACTGCTGTCAACTGAAACCATGAATGCCAGGGGAAAACACACTTAGCTTTTACTTTAGCATAATATGCCTGTGGATTCTGTAAGTAACAAATATAGACAGTTAATAGTAATGGGAATTCTGCAGCCATTAGTAACTGCCATTAGTATAAAACTTCAGGTACTTAGAGGTTGTGGGTGGCCCCACAGCAGCCAGAGTTCACTTCATAAAAGTGTGGGTATTGTAGTTGAGCTGTGGAATACAGAGGAGAAAAGTGCACTTGCCTCGGGTGTCCTAGAGGTTGTTCATCATTTAGATTACTCAGGAGGTTGGTTAAACTCATTATTTGCCCTCTGAAATTCTTCAAAAAGCTATTGCCTCATGGAGAATTCAACACCACCACCGCAACTCCTTGTTGAAAACAAAATAATTCAGAATGGAAAGCTTCAAGATTTAAAATTTGCTATTTACCAAGAAAAATTTATAGACGAATTAGACTTTAATAAAGCCTCCTAAACATTCTCACAGGTGTCTATAATCAACTTTCTTTTATGATGGCCTTGGGATAGAATACTTCATTAATGAAGAGCTATGATTTGTGCGTTTTACGTTGCTTTAAGGATGTGCTGTTAAGATCGGTTGTCTTCCACATGAAGAGTTTGGCATCAGGTTCCTGATTTATGGAGACAATATATTAGTGCTGGTCTGGTCTCCAGAGACTTTCTCGCATATTGTTGGAACTGCCTTATGTACCTCTTCACTTCTCTGGGCTTTATCATGAATTTTTAATAGCCTTACTAAACTTCTTCACAAAAATGGTATGTTTGTGAGTGAAAGGGAAAGAGTAGAGGGGAGAGGGTTGCAGTAAGGTAGCTTCCTATCTTTATGATAATAATTTACCACAATTAAAATATTTTACCATATATTTTTCATGCAACTTAATGCCTCCTGTTAGGATTCATTGAGAATTTCAAACTTGTGGTATTTTTTTCATATAGCAATTTATTCTTTCCCATAATGTTCTGCTTTAATGACCTTGTGGGGAGGATCTTCTGTTGAACCACACTGTTATCAGAACACACTGTAATTACACTGTTAGAACAACTGCATAAAATTGCTGAAGTTCTGCTGACTCTTGAGGAAGATGCAGCTTGTTAAGTCCACCCTGGATAATATGTGAGGTGAGAGTGCCCCTCTAAAAAGTAGGAACTAGGACAGATGAGGCTGTGGAGGGCAACTCTAGGGACACCCAGGCTCAAGGAGTAAGACTAAATTGAGGTTTCTGTTAAATGGCTGTTATGAGGTATAAGCAAAAAAACATTATAGGGTGTGCATTAATAAATCATTTGTTCACACTTTGCATTGTGAGGTTCAGATAAAAATAATCCAGGGTTTTTTTTAAAATAAAAACAAGTTAGTAGAAGGGGGTGGTTGTGCAAAGTATCTTTTCATTAGAGAAACTCATTCCTGGTAGAAGAATAAAAAATAATATATAAGGAGCTATAAACATCTCTTTATTATTTTAAATGTAATTGTTATAAGAACTTAAAAATGTATCCCCACTTTTTTTTTTTAAAGAGACTCCATTGGGTTAGATACTCATTCTCTTTTCTCCTGTAGCCAGTGCTACCAAATGCCTTTCAGGAGCAGTTTATGACCCTATTGGGAGGGAAGAGACACAAACTGTTGCAGCAAGATCAGGCAAGTTCCTGGTGAACAGGAGAATGGTCTTCAAGGGGTAGCTTAAAGTTTTTCTTTGTTTAATAAAGTCTCCTCCTCCTTTCTTTTGTCTTCTGCTATCTTCCATTTTCCATGCTCCTCTACTCCCCTGCCCCCTCCACCTCCACTCTCCAGCCTCTCCTTCTCCTAAATGCTTAAAAAAAAAAAAAAAAAAAAAAAAAAAAAAAAAACTGATGTGGAATCCTTAAACTTAAGCTGATCCAATTTATGATCTAGAGGCCTCTTGTAGTGGGCCTCCAAAGCAACACAACAGGTGGAGGGATTTATCTTTTCTTTGGTTCCATGGGGTCTCAGATGTCCTTTACAGATCGTAGATATATAATTGTGATATCATCACAGGGGCCCAGTCCTTCAGTCAGAACACAGTCTTTGACAATGAGTGACTCCAGCCAGAGTTAAAAGTATTTATTTAACCATGACCAATAAGGAGATGCTGCAATTTGGGCACAAATCCTACCTCAGCAGTGTCTATTAATCTAAAGGACCCTGCAGGAGTTGCTGTTGTGAAAGAGGGAAAAGTCAAGCTCTAAGATGAGAAGAAAGGTAGAACCAGCTCAGACAAGGGTGTGGCCTGAAGATAGGGATGACATGGATAAGGATGGATATTTTGGATGAGGGACAAAAGAGGCAGTGTATGGGAAAAGGGCATTTCAAAACTATGTAGAAGACATTCTCCTTTCACTTTGTGTTGGAGGGCTCTGTAAGAATTTTGTCATATCTCTGAGTTCTATATAAGCTCCTTTATCAGATTTGCGGGTTTTGGTTTATAACATCATTAGAGTTCACAGTGCAAATAGTAGCACAGAACACTCCAGAGGGTTTTTTTTAAAAAAAATCCCACAACACTAAATTCAGTTATACAGAAAATAACAGCATACCTTATTGTAAAGGATAACTTTTAAAAAGTTCAGAAGTTTGGTTTTGAAAAGCTGTAGGTAATCAGAATAGTATCTGAATACTCTGCAGTGTGATACTTTCCTTCCTGCTACCCCACCCCCTAGGTCTTATCAAAGATATAATGGGTTGATATAAGCCCCTACTAATCTTCCCGAGACTCCCAAATACTTTATCAGTTCACTTGGGGTCCTGATGAAGTTCTCCAGACCCATTTTTTCCTCTCTTCACCCTCAGCGACTGTATGTTTGCAGGATTCAGAATTTATTGAGGTCCAGACTGTTGTTGCATGTAGGCTTTTTCTAGGACCTTGTCAGTGAAAACTGTATGACCATAGATGCTTCAGAGCGAGCCAGATATTAAATCAGCAAGAGCAGACTAAGTTCCCAGAAGAAATACTGCTGAATCCTTTTAATTTGGTCCCACTAGGATCTTCAAAGTGAGCTGAACCTGAGATGAATTAAAAGGAGGAGGGGGTGTTAAGAGCTGAGGGAACTTGTCAGTTGTAACAACCTGCTATGCAGACCTATTTGAAAAAAAAAGTCATGAAAATGTATTTCAAAACTATGATGGATTAGTGTATGTCTGCATATGTTTATGTCCGTTTACAAACTCCATTATGTTTTCTGAACACCATTTTGATTGTAAATTGCACTTTGCCCTTCATCTTTGTCTTTAGCCTCCATATTGGACTGGGATATTCAGGAAAATGACTCTTGCTCTGCATTAACCCTATGCTAGTGGGCACACAGAGGGCTAATCTATGCTAGGAGTGTTAGAGCAGCACATCTGCACTGGGGAGAAGTTCCCCCGCCAACATAGCACTGTCCACACTACCACTTCTGTTGGCGTAACTTTTGTGGCTCAGGGGTGTGAATAGCTGTCCACACTGGTCCTTAGGTCAGTGTATCTTACATTGCTCAGGGGGATGGCTTATTCACGCCTCTGAGCAACATAACTTATATCGACTTAAGCTGTAGTGTGTACATAGCCTATGCCGATAGGAGAGCTTTCTCCCACTGGCATACAGCGTCTCGACACACTACAGCTAGCCAAATATGTATGTGTTCACATAGAGTATGCGCTCTAGTGCTTCTAGTATAGACTAGCCCTTGGTATGCCCACTAGCAGAGGGTTCATGCAGAACAAGAGTTATTTTCCTGGAAGGTCTTCCATTCAAATGGAAACACTCTAAAACAATAAGCTGGCTGCAGCCCAGGAGAGCCATTTCCCCCCCGCCCCCCACACCTTCCCTGAATTGTAGGTGGGCTGTAATTATGCAATTAACCACCTGACAGTGAACTTGAAGTCACTGCACGGGAAGAGGGATTTACCTGACAGAGGGGGCTGTGACTCCACAAAAGGACAAGGTCTGTTCTTACTCTCTCTCATGACCAGAACAAGAATGCAAAGGCTTGGCAGAGGAGAGGAGGGTCTTGGAACCCTGAAAGGACTGCTCAAAACCCAAAGGGCTCTCAGGGTGATGAGGTCACTGGAGGAAGGAGTGTTTAGTGTTCAGGTAACTGTTATTTTCCATAGATCTGTATATCTCTTGTGCTTTGCTATTCTTTGTTTATTCTGTGCTCAGGAAACTCCTTTGCAATGTCTCTGTGATACTTGCTTTAGCTGAACCAATAATCCAGATGCTCCACAGCTTTGAAGGAACTCTGAGGAACACATCATTACTAATGGGAGGCTTAGGAGAGCCAACACCAGATTTAGGACTTACTCTGCAGTCCAGCTGTGTCCCATATCTCAGGAAAGTGTGCTAGACAGAATTGCACCTTGAGACAGTGCCTAAGAACCCAGGGCTTGAGACAGTGACTGGACTCTGGCCAGACCCAGTCAGCCTAAAAGCACATGAGGTCTAAGCTTTGGCTGTATTTTAGTATACTGATGAGTGTACACAAGGGGAAGCTCAGGAGGTGTTCTAGCAAAAGCATTCTTGACATTTATCATCAACGTTTAAAAAATATTTTTTACCAGATCTACAATTATGGTGTTAGTGCAAAGGGAATGGAACTGGAGTCATTTGTTGCTGAAGTAAGAGAACCTAGAAGGGGGTGTCTCAAAAAGGGGGAGTTTTTGGTAGAGGAAAGCCAAGAAGGTGTTGGCGGTTGCAGAAAAGGAGGATGACTTGTTTAAGGTGGGAGAAATGGAGCTAAAAGTGGTTGTGGAGAAGGAAGGAGCCCAGTATTCAAATAAATTTGGACATAAAATAGGTTTCATAGATAAGGTTGAGCTTCAGGACTGTTCTTATTTTTGTTAATCATTTCCACTGGGGTATTCAGGGTTATAGAATGAATATATTGCTCAGAAAATGATATTTTTACTCTCTACTCAGAATAAACCAAGACCTGTAGTTGCAATAATAGAAGATAATACTTTATCTTTCCCCATCCTTATTTGTCTTCCAGTTTCACAATTTATAGCAACAAATACCTCAAAATGGTGTGAGATTGTATAGTAAAATCATATTCTAGATATAGAACCCAATCTTCTTGATACTGAGCATGAAACTCAATACAAGTGGTAACTATCCAAAATGCTTCTGCCAACCTTTACTCTCACATTCACATTTGGATCTTTTCCATCAGCTGAAATGTCTGAAGTTTTTATTATACAATTTTTCAATGAGAAAAGCATGTCTCAGAGGAATTTAACCCATGGGCTTTGCAAAACTATACATTCTTCTAAGAATACTAAAATCAAAGATATTGACTTTCTGGCACATACAATATCAAAGGGAATGAATTCCTCTACAGTAACATCACAGGCTTTGACCTTAATCTTAGTTATCCTGTCTGTGAGAAATCAAAGAGCATACCTCTTGGTTACTAGAATTAGTTCCTTCTGTGACACAGAGCTTTACCTACTGTCACTGTCAGTTATGGTAGCCCACTGGCAAACAGCTCCACAAACATTGTGCTGCATGTGTGCTGTTTTATATAATTAGCACGCAAGGTGAAGAGTTCAGATGGAAATTAGATTCTACCTAAAAACATATTTTATAGGCTTTTTCTGTGGCACTCATTGCCATATCATGAAAGTGCTTCACAAACATCAACGGATTTTTTTTTTTTGCAACACCCCTTTGAGGTAGGGGAATATTAACATTCCCATTTTATAGATGAGATGAAAAAAAATGGATTACCTAAATTCACACAGGAACTAGGTGGCAGAGTTAGGAATGGTCTCATGCCTTCAGCATGCATAACATTAGAGTTACACATGGACACATTTCTTATTGGAATATATAGGGAGGACTAAGTTTTTTAGAGAGTTTATCATTTTTGGTTCATACTCTATCTTGCAGCCACTATTCAGCAGTGGTGCCAAATTACACCAGAGAAAGTTCTGGGTATGCCTCAAGGTAGTACAGTTGGTCCTAGAGCTCCTGTTGTACCATGCTTTAACACAATGAATTATACTCCTTTCTCTTCAGTCAGCCTGTTCTGGTAGGTGAAACTCCTTGGCAAATGGTCCCCTATCCTTTTCAAAGAACTGTCACCTCAGTTCTAACAAATACACTATACCGAACACATCTTACAGGATATTTACCCAGGAAGAGTAAGATGTACGGCATCTACAGACAACTCATAACATGTCAAGATTCATAATCTTTGTGAGATGTATGTATGGGAAATATTTAAGGAATAATGTATTTATACTGAAAGTATGATTTATGGATTTGGCTTAAAGATTAGTCATTAAGGGTAATGTGTCTCTGGGATAATCCATTCGAGCAAGAGGGAGTTCTCACCCCTCCCTACTCACCCAACAAAGTAAAGCAAAGTTCTGTTTTCTACTCTTGGCCCATCCCAGAACAGCCAATGGGAAACCATCAAAGACAATTGCAAATGGCAAAAACCATTTGAAGGTGAAAAGGAACATTTAGCATACAGATCACCCTGGCTCTGAATAAAGACAAAAGACTGTTTCAGTATAGCAGAGTGTAGAGAAAGGGACAATCACTTCACTGAGGAATCCATTCACTGAGGAAACTCCTTAAGAAGCAGGGGGCTTTTATGAATGTTTTACTTCTGGTTCTTGTGCAACCAGTCAACTCTATAATGGACTGAACTTTGGGGTGGAGCCACTTTATTAGATAGGAGGGGTAACAATAAATATGTTTAGATTTTGTTTTGTGCTGTAACCAGTTGTTTCTGACACTCTTTCACATTTCTAGTTAAATATTTATTCTTTCTTAAATAAACCTAATTTTGCTTTATTATAAGTGCTCCTAAGTGCTGTTTGGTTTACAGGAACAGTGGTTTAAGGTAAAACTGGGTACACTGCTCCTTTGGGGGAAGAAGATTTGGGATTTCTGTTAGTAGCCAGTGTCAAGGGCTGTCTATCACAAAGGAGATATTCAAAGGGAGTAGGGGACTGGGGTGCACCTATTGTTAACTTGTGTTTGAGTGGCTGAAAGGCTGTTGGTGTCAGGGAGGTAACATCCAGCTACCAAAAGAGAGACTCCCTCTGGCTGAAGCGGTGGGGGCTGAGGCAGGGTAACAAAGTGATCAACAGTACTGGGTGCCCCAACAACTGTCACACTAGTGCAGGGGACACAGCATCCTTCCCCTCCACTTTGCATGGCTAGAATCCTAGGGAGTACTATGAAGAAAGAGGTCTGTGTGCCCAGTAGAGCTCAAATAGTGTATTTGTGCCTGGTGCTTATTCAGCGTTCACAAGAAGAAGAGAAATTCCTTATGTTCCCCCCCAGTTTGTACAAGCACAAGGAGCAGGCATTTACTGGTCCTTTATTCTACTTTAGTGGTGATTCATGAGTCTAATACAAGAAGGGAAACAAATTCCCTTTAGATTTATGAATATATAACTATATTTCTCTTTGTCTTGATGATAAATGGTTGTCGTGATGACCTTAATTTCCTTTCATTTTACTTTGTTCTTCTACATTTCAGCCTCCTCTTTGTATTCAGGAAAGGGATTCCCGAGGTCTAAGGTGCAGGACTTAAGGAACAGATTTCCATTACATGTACTAGAGCTGAGCAAATAATTCATAGTGAATAATTCATTTGATGCATTTCACCTTTTGATAAAGAGGTGTCTATGATACATTGTCATCTCCAGTGATACACTTGTTTGGAGCATAATAACTAAAAGGAGAAAAACAGGGCCAAATGGCTTTTGTTCAGTAATCTCTTGTCAAACTGTAAAAGGGTGATTGCAGGTTATGCTTAATAACTTAGACAATGTTACTTTTTTCTGATGAAATCTTAAGGCATAGTTAACTCTTTTGCTATTTTTTTTTTCATGAATACCTTGGTAGCAGAACCACTGTCCCAACAGCAAATATAAATAAGAGAACAATTTTGCAAAGATTGTTTCTAAATCCATAAATACAACTGAAAAAGCATATTTTGTCTGTCCTCATTCATGGGAGCATTGGCTAGAAATGGGGGAAAGGCTAATATATGTATTAGATATATAAGATTTATACCTCCAAACAAATCTCAATCGTTTTTTTTTCCCAAACATATGTGTTACTCCCACTAAAATCTATCCAATTACAATTACAATTCAAGCAGAACTTCATCTTGGACATTAGTAAATATCAGACATCTTTGGAGGCTTCCAGTTTCACAAAGCAACCCTAGTGAAAGTTCTTTAAAGGAACAAAATCTTCAAAATAAAGTCCAAACAAGTGACACTTTGATCCATAAACCTTCAGAGAAAATGAAACGTGGCAAGCTTAGTTTATAGTTCACCATAGACTCTGATCGGAAGTATCAGGTGGGTTAAACTGAGAGAGTTCCATTGCCTTTCAGGATGTAGCCCACTGAAATTTGCATTTCTGCATATGAACAAAGATTTATAAAAACAATGTTAATAAAATATTAAGCAATTATAAATAATTGAGAATAATCTCTTCATGTATTAAAAATATCCTAGCTTTTACATTCTAGGATGAACCAAATTGTATATAATTTCAAGCCAAATAAAAAAACCCTAATTTTTAAAACTTGTAGTATAGTAAGTAACAAGTGTTCACCTTTGATGAGATAGTTTTGTGCCAGATTGTGACCCATCCTGTTCCTGGGTGCAAGGCAGTAGATAAAGTGTTCCTTATGCCCTTTATCCCTTATGCCACTCTGACATACCACTGTTTCCTGCATAGATGAGGATGCGGGCTCCACAGAGCTGCTGCTGCTGCTTCCTCCCCACCCTAGTTCTCATGCAGATGGATGAGGGGGGCTACAAAGTGACCAATACCGTGACTCTGCCCTCCAGTGCAGTTGTGCTGCCATGTTGGGAAGTGTATGCTTCAACAGGTCACAATTTACTCCTTCTCTGGAGCAACATCAGGGTAGCTCAACAACATACTACCATTTTCTATAGCTTGATCACAATCTGAGAATCCAGCTGTTAAGCATAATTACCACTTGTTCAATCAAAATAATGTGTTTCAACTTCAGATGTGCCATTTAGTATGATAGCATAGAGGAAATAGCTCCCACTGTTGTTTTAGATGTAAATGAAGATGTTCCCCATCTTGTGATCCACACCTACTTATCCTGAACGTGTTCTCCTCTATTTCCCAGCAGTGATATCCTCTGAATATAATCAAACATTAAGTCTCATGAGAATTTAGTTCACAAGAGAATATGCATCTGAACAGTTTACAAAGTCATAAAGCCCATTAAAGCTTCCTTGAAGTAGTCCCACTGAGAACACAGCTTGTATTTGGGGTTTTCTACTAAAAATAATCCATTTGATAGTGGGTAGCTGAGAGAACTATTGATGTGTATGAGGTGAATTACAGTCTTAAATATACATTTGTTTCCAAAATCTAGTGTCTTCAAGTTCATTTTAACTACATTTTTTCTTTAAATGGTGCAATATGACAAGAGAAAGTAAGGTAGTATTTTAATCCCTGAGGTAAGAAATAATTATATTAAGACAACATATGTCAAAATAAATATTAGTGTCTTTTTCAAAAGTTTAAAGGGCCACATCATGCCCAAGTCCCCATGAGAAAACACCATTCTGGGCCTACCCCAGAGGACTTCTCTCCTTTTCAATGCTATCTATGCCATTGAAGGAAGTGGACATGGGCAGAAGAGTACCTTCTGAAACATTGCATACTGCGGGAACAGCATCTTCCTGGCTGCAGTCACGTAAGGAACCAGATCTAATTGCAGTCCCAAAACTGGGCTGCCAGTCAGGAACAGGTGCTGAGGAACTCTCCCTCCTGTGGGCACTGGGAGCAGTGGGACATCAGAGTGACTCACAATCTTTTCAATTCCTGTATCATGATCAGCTTACTACTGAGGGAGATTCACAATGATCCCGCCCCCTTTCTTCTTCCAGCCCAGGTTTATTCTAAGGGGACTAATTACATCCACAGTGGAGCAGTAGCCCCTGAAAGACCTGTAGAGTGAAAAGAGAGGACTCTAGATCTGAAAAGAAATGTCTCACCTCCCTATCCTACATTGTGATGCATCAATTCTCAGTCTGGAATCTTGTGGGTAGACTTGTGTTTGTTGCAGTAAACAGTCTCTTTGCAAAACTACCTATATGTGCAGAACAAAAACAAGGGCCTTGTTTGCTCTATAGATTTGGCCCAACTTTAAATGGGAAAATCTTAATATTAACTACTTGTAAAATGGAAATTATCAGTTCCATAATTGTAGTCATATCTTCACATCAAATCTGCACAACTGGCAAGCTTTTTTCTAAATATAATCCCTGCAAATTCAACATAGGTTCTGATCTCATTTTTATTATGGTAGTGTCTAAAATCCTGAAACAAAAACAGGGACCCATTGTGCTAGGCCCTGTACATAAACATAATAATAGACGTTCTGTCATCAGTGAAAAAAGGTAGGATGGGAAACAGACATACACACAAGTGAAGTGAGGTGCCAAAAAATCACACAAATTGGTAAGGCCAGGAATTGAACCGTGGTCTCTTAACACCTAGTGCAGTGCCCTCTCCACTAGACTCATTGCTTCTCAATCTGATAAACTGATTCATTTTTTTTTCCATTTTTGTGAATCATCAATAATAGAGGTTCTCAGGTCAAATTAGTCCCTCAGTGACACCTGTGCAACCTTGTTTTCTTCAGGTTATTCCCTCATTGACACCTGTGTAAATCCATTTTAGACTAATGTGTTTTGAATAGGTGTCACTGTGGGCATAATCAAAAGAGAATGGGCTGTACAGGTATAGGTTAAATTGTGATTTGACCTCCGGAATCTACTGATGATCACTACCTGCGATGAAAAGAACACAGGGTACATCTTGTGGGACCGGCAGTAAGAAAACATATCTTTTACTTATAAAGAGAAGAATTTGATATCGAAGTCAGTGAAATACTGACTATGGAATCACCATATATATTTTAGGGTTGAACCTATTATAAATGGTAAACAATAAAATTAATTCAGGAACAAACACAGGGGCTTAATTTAGAAAGGATTCTGACCGGCATCTTAAACCTAACTATAAATTCCAAGGCCATAAGGAACCATTTTTATCATAAGGAGAGGACAGGTTTCAAATGTGTTCAGCATCTCATAACTCCCATTTTTCCCCATGGGAACAAGGTCCCAGAAAGAAAGCCAGGGATTGTGGCAGAAGACTGAAAAAGAAGCTAATTGCTTCATTATAGGGTGGAATTTTAGCTGAGTTTCTTTTTGTTTAATAATGGTGTTCATGAGATTGGCAGGCAAATGAAAATAAAAAATAATATTCTTGTTAATTTTGTTGAATTCCACTACATCCTTTCGAAAACCCCAATTTTTTAATTGTCTGCATGTTTTAAAGTTTGGGGAGAAGAAGAAGTCCACCACAAAATCAAAAAAATAAAAATAATAATTCAAAGGCATAGGAATAATAAGAGTACTGTTTATTGGTTATTGTGTCACAAGAGGCAATGATTTAGAAAATCCAGTCAATCACCGTTCCATTTCCCTGATCATTCAGGTCTAAGTGTAGACTAGTGCTGTACATAAATTGACTAGTGCTCTCCATCTTACATAGGACTTTATTGAGCTTTCTCTTAGTTTCATTGAGAACCCCCGAGTTTCAGGATCAAGCACACCAACCACTTCAGAGCACATCTCAACTGAAAGTACAAAGTCTCAAATAGTTTTGAGTCAAACACGAAACGTCCCCTCACTATCTGTCAGATGTGGGGAAGAGAGGAGTTCACATGAATCTTGGCTCAAGACATTCCTCACACCTGTGATGAGTTTCAGGTTTTGTTATAAACGTTTCAGCCAGCCCTAGTTAATGTGAGATTAAAAAAAATCAAAGTTAAGCACCTAGATGAGGTTCTAGTGAAATCAATGGTAGGATCAAGTCCTGAAACTGACACCCTGTGAATGTCAAATCCCATTTGAAATGGATCAATCAGAACTCCAAGAATACTCAAGAGGAGTACTGAATATACACTTATTAAATAATTATAATTATAAAAAATGCATTATTAATACATTCTTAACTGGTACCATTTCAAGTTAAATCTTGGATAAATTGTTTCTAGTTACTACTCCTGTCAATTTTAGAAAATTGTATTTTGTGGATACTGCAGCAGCATCAACAACCACAATTTGTATTGTTATGGCAGATGGCACTATTACCATAGTCTTCTAAGTTCTTTTTCGTGGCATGGATAAACAAATGTTCAGTTTTAAGAAGACTTTTTCTGTGGTGGTGATTTGTTATGCAAAATTCTGTGTAGAGGGAAATGTGCAAGCAGTAAGAGAGTTTATCTGCCTTACTCTCTTGTTAAAATGATCTCTTGAGGTAGACACTGAAAACTGGACATTCTTGTGTGGCCTGAGATTTCTGAAAGAAGGAATTACCCTATATGCTGTTTATGACCAACTCTGTTCCAAGACTGGTGTATGTGCATAGATAAACATGTTACATTTAGAATCACTGCATTAGCCTTCTATGTATCACTGATGTCTCATCTACTGGAAAGCTGACCTACAAGGCCCTGAATATCTGCTACCATTCAGTAGAAGGTCTGCAGTGGTGTGAGAACAGAGTGCTGGCATCAGAAGAAGGAAATATAGAATCATAGAATATTAGGGTTGGAAGAGACCTCAGAAGATCCTCTTGCCAATTGATTTTGTTCCTCTGCTACTTTGACTTCTTTCCTGACTGTGTGTTCTGGGATCCTAGAACCATGTCTAATTCTGCTGACTTGTGTGTATGATACTGTCTTTTTCAGTTTCATAAGCTCTCTCGAGCCCATTGAGCTATTCTAGTGACATTTTCAGTGCTTTTGCTTACCATTTAAGTCATAAGTAGGGGAGAGAAGCAATGGGGAGGTGACAGATTTTAATTTAATCCTCTGTTGGTGCACAGATGCGAAGAACAGGGCAATTGAGTTAGAAGAGCCAGAAATATCCAGAAGTAGGGTGTGACAGTTACTAGACATGATCAGTAGCTGTTTCTGAAGCTGCACACCTGGTTCCCATTGAGGGGAAATCAGTTTTGAAGATTCCACATATTCCCTTTCTGAAAGCTGAGCCAATCACAGCTGAAGAAGGGGAAAGGTTGTCAGTATAAGAGTTGAAGACAGCCCTGTATACTGAGCATCTGATCATCATAGGACCAAATGGTATGCCTACTGTGAAGGTTGAGTCCCAATATCTGTATCACTTTGGAATACAGGCTAAAGATTCCCAAATCTCATTGGAAAACTGAGGAGACAGAGAGGTATTGGATCAACGATCTGAAACTGCTGCTGGTTCTGAGGTTTCTCAGTAGTTGCTTACTGAGAAGATTTTGGAGGGGCCTGAGAAGCTTTCAATCTCCTCAGGGTCAAATAAGCACAGGTCATGCACTCTCTCTCACATACACATGCACTTTTTGAGGCCCCACTGTGGAGACGGAGAAACCATCCCTATAAGATCAGAGGGGAATGTGTTGGTATGTGTATGCCAAAGGATAAAAGTTTGTTTTGTCAAGCCCTCACACTGAATCATAGGGAAGCAGCAAAGCTGGGAAATCTGAAAAAGAACAAAAAAAAGCATATTGCCTAATAATTTAAGAAAGTTATTCAAAAGTATTCCTAATGCTGTTTGCAAATGTTAAATTTGTATTAAATGTATTATACACAACAAAACTGTATGGTTCTTTATCTTGGAGATTGACTGGCAACTTTTATTACCACCTATATTCAAGGTTTTGCATACCGTAGTCCTGACCTTTTAAATCTGTGTAATACCTTCTTCTTCCTTCTTTTTCTTTTTCTTCTGGAATATCCTGGAGGGATAGAACTCTGGCTTGCACTTTAGCCAAGTGGTAAGCTGAGCTGCAGGAAAGAGGGAAGTGAAATTGTTATATACAAAATTACCTCAGCATCTCTCCACCCTTTTACAAGGGAAGCACAGGTGCCAGGATTTGATCCAGCCCGTCAGAGGCGTGCAATACTGAAGTGGAAATGGCTCTTTGAGCACCAGTGTGGTGCTAGGTGCAATCTAGTTTACCGTGTGTGTATCATAATATCTTAGTAAAAACAATGCTGAATCATAGAATCATAGAATATCAGGGTTGGAAGGGACCTCAGGAGGTCATCTAGTCCAACCCCCTGCTCACAGCAGGACCAATCCCCAACTAAATCATCCCAGCAAGGGCTTTGTCAAGCCTGACCTTAAAAATATCTAAGGAAGGAGATTCCACCACCTCCCTAGGTAATGCATTCCAGTGTTTCACCACCCTCCTAGTGAAAACGTTTTTCCTAATATCCAACCTAAACCTCCTCCACTGCAACTTGAGACCATTACTCCTTGGTTCTGTCATCAGCTACCACTGAGAACAGTCTAGATCCATCCTCTTTGGAACCCTCTTTCAGGTAGTTGAAAGCAGCTATCAAATCACCCCTCATTCTTCTCTTCCGCAGACTAAACAATCCCAGTTCCCTCAGCCTCTCCTCATAAGTCATGTGTTCCAGTCCCCTAATCATTTTTGTTGCCCTCCGCTGGACTCTTTCCAATTTTTCCACATCCTTCTTGTAGTGTGGGGCCCAAAACTGGACACAGTACTCCAGATGAGGCCTCACCAATCTTGAATAGAGGGGAACGATCACGTCCCTCGATCTGCTGGCAATGCCCCTACGTATACATCCCAAAATGCCATTGGCCTTCTTGGCAACAAGGGCACACTGTTGACTCATATCCAGCTTCTCATCCACTGTAACCCGTAGGTCCTTTTCTGCAGAACTGCTGCCTAGCCATTCGGTCCCTAGTCTGTAGCAGTGCATGGGATTCCTCCATCCTAAGTGCAGGACTCTGCACTTGTCCTTGTTGAACCTCATCAGATTTCTTTTGGCCCAATCCTCTAAATTGTATAGGTTCCTCTGATATACTCATATCTCCTGTTAAATATTTGGGAACTTGTGGGGGACCATGAGCTGGAACTGTAAGAAAGCAGATATTTGTAGCAATTGCTATTTTCTTTTCTGGGTAGATGTAAATTACACTGATTTAAGTGGTAGGGTCTTCTGTTTTAAGTGTTATTTCCCATGCTTCATCAAGCCTAGGATCAAGGGGTTAGTATATCTGAATCAGAGATGATCAAAAACTCAAATTTTATGGCTTTTTGAAAAAAAAAAAGCTTCAAATCCAAACAGTGCTTAACATAGCTGCGAACCAGCAAGAATTGCCTTCAGACAAAAAGATAAGGCTGGCTTAGTGCTCCCATTGATTTTATTATAATCAAATTACAAATGTATTTTTTTAAATACCCAAACAAATCAAATTCTTTTAGTATTTGCCATTGGTAATTATTGTACCTTTCCTTCATTGTAATAGCAAATACCGAGAGTGGAATATTCTCAAACAACCCATAGGCTGAAATTGGTTTCCTTAAATTATTTTAATATGTATCAGTGAATACATTTGCAAAAATCAAAGTCTCTGTGCAAACAACTGACAACAAGGAAGAAAGGAGTTACCTTCCACAGATCTTTATTCACAAAAAATCTTTACTCTTTCTATAGTGATGACCGTCTGATTAGTAAGTCATTCTGGAGTAATAGAGTTTCTTTTTTTTTTCTTCTCCATCCTCAAGGCTTGCATGTAATTTTGACCAATAGGAGCATAGAATAAAGTTTAATCTATTTTCATAACAATTAATTCATGATGTACAGCAGTCTTTTATTTTTTTTAAAGCCATTATATAATTGTAGGAAATGTGTTGGTTTTGTTTAATGCGTTGTTTTTTTTTTTCTAAAATAAACAGACATATTCCGATTCTAATTAATTACTGAGAATTTCAACTTCTCAGTTTTGTGCAAAACTTTTCAAACAGCTGGACTTATTTACATTACAGAGCTGTTTGATTTCTGAAAGTGCTGATTTTGTTAGTATTTGACTGTTCCAGTTCCCATTGATCTGATTTTTTTTAGCAATTCCAGAAATATTGTTGTGTGGTGTTAACGGCTACCTGTAGTGAAAAGCTTCTTGCTTTGAGACTACAAAATTAAAAATAGAAAGCATCTAGATGAGACATCTTATTGCATAGCTTTTTTTTTATGACACATAACTATAGTGTTAGTAAATTGTTTCATAGTTGTTGGAAACTGGTTTTAACCACTTTGAGATTATGTGAAGTACAGGCATTGAATCACACTTAATATATCATTCCCAGAAAGGACAGGGCAGGATCAGTGGGCAGAATTTTGTGCTATAAGAATAGGCCACAGTCCAAGTTTCACCTCCCTAGGGCAAGCAACCATTTCCTCCCCTGCAACCCACAGTACAGAAATACATTAAAGTATGATTCTTCTCTGAAAAGTATCTATGTAAAAATGTCCCCTTCTTACTCAGCCTTGTTCATTCAGAATAATATCTACTGACTTTAGTGACTAACATCAGCTTTTACTGCTGTTAATCCTGTTAGCCCTTCAGAGCCAACTAAGACCCAATTTAGAGTGAAGAAGCTGGATTTTATTCCTTTTTATGCATCAACAGAATTGTTTACTAAGTTTTTTTTGATGAAAGTTGAAATTTTTCACCCACCCACCCCAAACCACAAGCAGATTTGGCACACACACAAAAAAATGGGTTAGTCAAAAAATTAAGTTTCCATTGAAAAGAAGTTTTGATTGACACAATTTTGACCAGGCCTAGAAATAGCTCATTTTTTTACTTGTAAACCAATTGTGTTTGGTGTGGAAATCATTGAGAGAGAACACACATGAAACCTCATAGTGCCACATATACAAATCCCTTTTAAAGGCAGAGCCACACTTCAAATACTGGTCCTTTTCGTTGTGGGTTGTGTTAGGTACAACTGTGGAACTCAGAAATAGATTTTTTTCTTTCTGGTTTTGGGGACATATTTAATGCACTCTCACTGTGTGGGTGACACACAAGTTTGTTTCCTGGGAATATTTATACTGATCTGCCAGAGAGATTTATTGCCCTGGTAAGTAACAGAATGCATGACCTTAAACTGTGTCTGTCACCAAATTATTTTTATGCTATTGAATGTTAATTATGTAAAACCTGTTCTGTAAAGATAAAGTTAATATTTCCCTTTCAGCTTGTTTCCTCTCCCATCAAGTTCTGACCCATGTCCAGGTTGCTTCTGTAAGATTGGGTCCAGAGGGGGCAGAATCAAAATGGTAATCAAAAGGATGGGACTACATGGTGTAAGATCTCATGAACAAACACTTCATCTCTTCCCCCTGCACACACACACACTGTTATAAATCATACGAAAGCTTTCCTGACCATTTGTATTAAAATGCTTTCTGTCACTGGTATTTCATGACAAGTAGTGTGAATAGAAGCAGTTTATTATGCACAACAGAACTTTTTGTGGAAGACCAATGGACATATTCCACTTTAACCTGAGCTGAACCTGATTTTTTGTACAGAAAACTGATAAGTTTATGGGAGTTATTTAAGGTTGGAAGGGAAAGCTGACAGGTACTGAGGACCACTCTGGTTGGACAAAGATGTCAATAATACAAAATTATTGCTGTATTCAATAAAGAATAGGGCAGTATACAGCTACACTGAAAAGGGGATTGGTTGAGACCAAAGGTATGTTCTGGGAAAGCAAAAGCATTACAAAAATAGATATATGACCAAACCCCAAATCTCTTTATATCATTATATACTGGGGTGAAAATCAAAGGCAAAAATAGCTGAGCTAGAATTATAGCAATAGAACAGAAACTTGACATAATAGGGATTCTTGAAGTACGGTAGCATACCAAATATCAACATGATACTATAATACCTGGCTATAGACAGACTAGGTCATCTAGGTATGGGAGTAGCAGTATACCTGGAAGATTCCACAGAACCAAAGACTAAGGTACCAAATTAGAAAATTAGAGAACAGTAAATCACTAGGGATTAAAGTTATTCATGCAAGACTGAATGTACCCACTGAGATGCTGACAAAAACTATGCAATCTCTCATTAAAATCAGCTATGTTGGAGAAGTGATGGGTAGCAAATGTTGCAGAGACTGTTTATACTAAAAGCAGTTTACTTAACCAGTAATTCCTTATAATCCTTTTGCTACTATTTCTCATACTTTATATATGCACTTTCTACTTCATAGCCAAGCTTTTTCACCTGTGTTTTCTAGCAGTGAAGTCCTAAATCCTGTGTTCGTGATATTATAGTCAATTGCCATGAAAATTATTGTGATATCTCAGATTAACCAGTAAATCTTTGCTTCAAATAAATTAATGTAGAGGAACAAGCCCAGTGCCTAAATGAAAATACGGTAATAGAAAGGAAAATGGATGTAAAACGTAACTGAAGACTATTACATTTGAAAACTTCCCAAGCACAAAATAATGTATTTCTATTTCTTTGTGTGGGATTGCAACTCTTCTCCATACATTCAGCTTTTTGTTGTTTTGCTAGTTGTTTAAAGCTGAACATGTGCACCACAGAATGAAGAACTTGATAACTGTCAGTTGTAATATTTAAGAGTTTAAGAGCTAATAAAGCAAAATACCATTCTTGCTTGTCTCATAAGGACTTGTGTTTTCTTAGTTTATTTATAATCATCATATTGGTATAGTACTGCTGTTTTTTTATATGGGTCTCTTATTATAGTAACCTTTATTGACAATGGTTATAAAATCATTCCTACCATGATCCATCTTGTTTAGACTGACATTCTCATTCATTAACTTACTATACCTGTAAATTATTATAAAGACACATTGCTGTATTAAAAAGGTCAACAACAATATCTAGGATTGCATTTTCCTCATGGTTTCTGTTTCTGTTGACCCATACATGCACTGCATCCGATGAAGTGAGCTGTAGCTCACGAAAGCTCATGCTCAAATAAATTGGTTAGTCTCTAAGGTGCCACAAGTACTCCTTTTCTTTTTGCGGATACAGACTAACAGGGCTGCTACTCTAAAACATGTCTAACATGGAGGCTAAGGTTTATTTGACATATTTTGTGTACACATTACACGCTCAATACTGCTGTTGGGTGCACGGGTGTAACTGACAGCTGAAATTGGTCTTGTATAGTTAAGCACCATAAGCAGACCAAACTAAGCATTCCCATTATAGTTTGGGTGGATTCTGTGTTTAATATGGTTGGCATTCTAATTGAACTGACTTTATGAAAGGGAAACTTTGTGGTAAGCAAGTTCAGCACCCTTTTTTCCTTAGTTTTGTCTCTATGCCATATTGGTGTTATAATTATTCTTCACCAAGATACAGGAAATATATTGGCTGTGGTTTATTATTTGAATGGTTGATCAATCTATCTGTGTACCTTTCCCCATTGTTTCTATAACTGTCTGACTGAAGTTCATTTAATCAGTGGATTTTCACTCTATTCCCATAATAATTATTGAAAGTGAAGGACATCGTCACGGTGCCTGGAGTGGCTCACAGCTAAGAGTGCCACACTCAGGTCTGACTGTTGGAAATCAGGGCAGACACACCATACTGGTGGTATTATTATCATCATTAGATTTCACCAGACCAGTAACAAAAGTGTACTCCTGGATCACTATATTAATTCTACCATGGAGTCACAGACAGTTCCCTTCAGCTCTCTATGTCTCTCTATCACTAAGACAAGCTGGACTTTGTGATGAAAGGTTATTAGAATAAAAAATCACATACATTCAGTTCTTCCAACTCCAAAAGGATCAGTCACTCACCCTAGGTCAGTGAATACTTCTGGATCTTGCACCAAAGACATGCTGTGGCCAATTTATTTATTAAACTAAAGATGTATTAGAAAAGAAAAGAGTTATTAAAAGGTCAAAGCAAATAAAATACATTACAGATTAGTTAGTTTGTAAGTCCAAAATAATAGCAGAGACATAGTAATCTGCCAATCTCTTAAAGTCTTTTAAAAGTTCCTCAGGGCTTCCCAAATTGGTTTTTGGGGTCCTTCGTCCAATTGCTTAAAGTTCCCCCTGTCAGAATGCAAGCAATCCAGAGACGCAGGATTGTTCCCAGGGTACCTCTTTATAACTGAAAACTGTTTGGCAAACATTCCTAGCACAAGGGATCTGTAGACTTTCCATTGTTGAACACACAACAACCCACTCTTTGAAGTTAATATTCTACTTCCTATGCATACACAAGTAATCCAGGTTTCAGAGTAACAGCCCTGTTAGTCTGTATTCGCAAAAAGAAAAGGAGGACTTGTGGCACCTTAGAGACTAACCAATTTATTAGAGCATAAGCTTTCGTGAGCTACAGCTCACTTCCTCAGATGCATATCGTGGAAACTGCAGCAGGCTTTATATATACACAGAGAATATGAAACAATACCTATTCCCACCCCACTGTCCTGCTGGTAATAGCTTATCTAAAGTGATTTCCAGCACAAATCCAGGTTTTCTCACCCTCCACCCCCCCACACAAATTCACTCTCCTGCTGGTGATAGCCCATCCAAAGTGACAACTCTTTACACAATGTGCATGACAATCAAGCTGGGCTATTTCCTTATGCTCTAATAAATTGGTTAGTCTCTAAGGTGCCACAAGTCCTTCTTTTCTTTTTACAAGTAATCCAGTTACAGTGCTATACATAATGTAATTGCCAGACATTTATTACAATATGGATGGCTAAGTGAGAACAATACAAGCATTCTTCATTAGTTTTCCACATCAAGTAAACTCACATTTAAGCATTATTTTTTAATGTTAATTAAGTAGAGTCACATACATAATGTAAACGTAATTACAGAGTTATAGGACATGAAAATGTCTATAGCAACAACAGGTTAATTTAGTTACATTAGTATACCTCAAACAGGATGTAGCTAGATGAAGGTAAATACAATCAACATATATTAACTTAACATTTCCTTTTAATCTGTTCTAACAATTGAATTGTCTAGATACACAATAGCACCTTTTAACATTTCTTTGAAGTTCACCTGCCAATGAATCGGCCAAGGGCTCTGATCTTAGCTGATCTGTCAGCATCACAGACACATTGACCAAGCTTGGAAAATGCAGTTGGTATGCGAGACCTGTGATACCCAATTTAATGAGAAGATTGCTGGGGAGGACCTATGGCAAAATACTAGCCCGGGTTTCATCTTTAAAACAAAATAGGTAAAATAGGTACATGAGGAACAAAGTGCTGAGACCCCCACACCTAGACCCCTCTGCTGAGCCCCAACCACTTTCACCTGGAAATCCCTGCAGAATCCCATTGCCCCTGCATCTGGAACTCCCACAATGAGCCCCTGTGTATCCAGATCCCCCTACACCTAGATGCCTCAACTGAGCCACCTGCACCCAGATTGTCCCATGTAGAATCCTCTCACCCCATACCTGGATCCCCCTCTACTGAGCCCGTCCACACTTGGATCTTGCCAGTTTGAGTCTCCCTGCTCCATACACAGAGGGGCAGAGCCCCAGGATGTTTCTGGGGCAGATCCAGGCCTTGTGCTGTGTCAGGGTTGGGTGCAGCCTCACCACTGAGTCCATGTCTTGGTGGTGGGGAGGCTGCAGGGTGATCTCCCACCTTCATGCAGCCAGTGGCCTGTGCTCCCAGTTGCCATGCTGGAGACTCTGTATTTATTTATTGACAAATAAAACTTGCAGAATGTTAAAATATTGTGTGCAGAATTATTTTTGGCTCAGAATTTTTAATTTTTTGGCTCAGAATGCCCTCAGGAGTATTAACTAGTGCATGTACACCGAATTCTTAAAAAAGCTTTGTTTGCTACTGGTTTACTCCCTAATAGACTAGTGCCCGGCCATATATGAAGAAATCAGGTTTAAAAGGGGTGGGTGAAGGATTGTAGCAGGTTTTTACTGTTTGAAGTGATAATCACTGAACAGGGAAAAGAATAATAAGGCTCTGACTAAAATTGTGGTTTCCCAGTCTTTCCCATAACTTACCTATTCAGGAATGCTCAGCAAGAGAATGGAAAGGAAATTCTCATCTCTAGGAAAGTAACTGAGGTAAGAGAGGTGGAAAAAAACAGGACACTGCAACAGATTTAAGTGAGTTGCACTCTGATTTTCCTGGCTACATGTTAACAAAGCCCTGATAGGGCTTTAAAAGCTGCACATGGACAGCCTGAAGGAGAAGGCTGGGGGCACGGCTGGAGTGAGAAGCAGAGCAGAGCTCTGTTTTTTTTAGTTATGGGTGCATGGCTTCCATCACCATGGTATATGAGTGCCTCATATTCTTCACTGTGTGCATCCTTGCAATGTCTCTGGTCTCTGTGAGGTAAGGAAGTACTATCTTCCACATTTTGCAGGTGGGGAATTGAGGCACAGAGTGATGAAGTAATTTGCCCAACAACTTGCAGGAAGTCTGTAGCAATAAAGTGAATTGAACATAGATCTCCCAAGTCCCAAGCTAGTCTGCTAACAACTTGGACTATCCTTCTTCTCTCTGGTAGTTAGAACTGGATTTTACCTGTGAGAAGGTATGAGCCAGACACAAAGAAAAGGTAATTAGGAGCCCAAGGAAGTCTGGATGACTTACATTTGCATATGCTTATTTTTTAAAAAAACTGGCCTTTGAGTCCAAAGTACAGGTATTTTCTACTGATTGGAGCTCTGTGTGTAAACAAGTTGCATATTATTCAGGCTGAGCTAGAAAGTAGACCTTTTATTCTAGAGATATGACTAATACAGACACAATTGTTTGTATTTTATCTTACCTAGGCTCCAGCTGGTTCCTTCTGTCACTCCTGATGCTTCACTGAAATCCCCTGCTTTATGGGAAAAAAAAACAGCCAAGCTGCAGCAATCTGTACTTAAAAAACAGATGTCAGGTGAAAACTCTTCACTGTGCTCACAGCTTTCTAGCTGTGAAATTCATGGGAAAAAACCCAAACATATGCACCTTCTGACTACAATTCACTAGTCCACAGTAGCAGACCCTGTCCAAGGTCAAAAGGTCCGGATCTAGGGGCCACAGTTTGTTCTTGGCTTCAGTTCCGTATGGGAGACAAAGAGCAGATGCTGAAGCCTTGTGGTGCCACATCTTAATGCTAGTATGGCATACGTGGAGATAATGTTTAAATTAAATAGTTACACCCAGAGCTAGAACACCTTTGTCACATTCACAGCTACAGCAGCATCTCGTTCTTTGAATTCTTAAATTTCCAGAGCAAGAAAATTTTACTATTTTACTATTTGAAAGTGAACATGTTCTTACAAATGAAAGAACATTTGTTGTCTGAAGAATTTGGCAAAACACTTCCCACAGCTAAAAGAAATGATATAGCCCAGAAAAGATATAGAAGGTGGGGCTGAAATCAAGGGCAAAATTCCGGTTGCCTTCAATGGTGCAGGATTGGGCTCAGATGCCTAAAAAGCAAGCTATGAAGGGAGTTCAGGATATTATCTACAGTGCCCATCACAACCTTGTCATGCCACAGTAAAACACTTTACGAAACATCACATCTGTCAAATATGGTGGTGGGGAGGACCTTTGTTAATGTTCATTTCAGCTTGTGTGTGTGTTTAAAAAAAACAAGAGCTGTGTAGTCCAGTGGATAGGGCACTGAACTGGGGGTCAGGAGACCTGTGTTCCCAAGGTTGTCACTGATTTGCCCATGTGGTCCTGAGCGAGTCACTCAATTTCTCTGTCTCAGTTTTCCTGTGTGTAAAGTGAAGGAACTTATGTTGTCAAACTTCTGTGAGATCCTTGCATGAAAAATGCTATGTAAATGCTAAGAATTAATAATTTTTCAGGCACCACTGATTTGGGCAGTCTTGCCTGTGTTCAGTGGGACTTTACAGTGAATAGCTTTGCACGACTGGATTGTTATACTGTAGCATTAGAATGATACTTGAATACATATGGCCCTCTCCATTTTTACAAATTATAAATCTGCAAGGCTTGTGTCATTAAGTAGAATCATTTGGAAGATTTTATTAATATGTAGCACACTATAAACACATTTTAAATTAATATTTAATTTCTATTATAGCCAGCTTTTATGTCACCTGTGTCTAGGGTAACCGTATTTTCCAGAGGGAAAATGGGACAGTGCGTGGGACTGGCCCTCCCCCACCCCAGCATGGGGCTGGCCTGACCCCCCCACAAGCCTTGGGTCGCTGGTCACTGGAACCCTGCCTGCCCCCCACAAGAGGCTGTCACAGGTTGTTAGAACTGCCTGCCCACTGCACGAGTCCTGCCTCCCCTGCCCCCCGTGCGGGGCTGGCATTGCCACTCACCCCCTACATGTTCATCCACACCCCAGTTTTTTGGCAAAAGTGGGCATTTGTCCCAACTGATCAAGTTGGCAAGAGCAAACGGGACAAGTGCCCACTTTTGTCAAAAAAGTCGGGATGGATGGGAGAGGGATTAAAAAAGGAACTGCCCCAGCCAAAATGGACCATATGGTCACACTACCTGCTTCTTTTTAACCATATTTATCATTATTTTTTTTCTTATGTGCTGTATTTTCCTGTGTTGCTTTTATAGTTTGCCAGAATCATAACTATCAATTTTAAATGGAAAAAAATACTGGAACCACCAAATTGTATTATCTTAAACTGTTAGCTTTTAGTTACTTTTTACCTTAATTTTACTTAACTAGTAAATTGCAGCTTCCAGCTACTTTGCTAAGTTTATTTAAAGGTGAACTATATGTAGATGGTGATAATTCCACTATATACACTACATTTTACCAAATAGATCTAACATTCTTTTCCTGTTTTATATTGTTCTGGAAGGGAAAAGGGGCCTCAATGGAGACTAGAGTCCCACTGAACTAGATATGATACATACACTTAGTGAGAGAGAATCTACGACCTGGAGCGGTTGCAATCTAAATAGACAATTGTTTACCTGCATGATAAGGTATGAAACTATAACTATAATGTGCTTATACTATCTGGACAACTTCACTTTTTTTATTTCTCTGAAGTCTATGGGAATTCCATCTATGGAAGACTTGCGGTTCCTGAATAATTTTTTTTTAATTTTGATTCATAGAATTTAAGGTCAGAGGTGACCACCATCTGGGGGTCATAGTGAAGCACAAGCTAAATATGAGTCAAGAGTGCATCACTATTGGGAAAAAAAGCAAACATCATTCTGGGATGTATTAGCAGGAGTGTTGTAAGCAAGACACGAGAAGTAATTCTTCTACTCTACTCCATGCTGATTAGGCCTCAACTGGAGTATTGTGTCCAGTTCTGAGCACCACATTTCAGGAAAGATGTGGACAAATTGGAGAAAGTCCAGCTAAGAGCAACAAAAATGATAAAAAGTCTAGAAAACATGACCTATGACAAAAGATTGAAAAAATTGGGTCTGTTCATTCTGGAAAAGAGAAGACTGAGAGGGGACATGATAACAGTTTTCAAGTACATAAAAGGTTTGTTATAAGGAGGAGGGAGAAGAATTGTTTTTTTTTTTTTTCCCTCTGAGGATAGGACAAGAAGCAATGGTCTTAAATTGCAGCAAGGGATGTTTAGGTTGCACATTAGGAAAAACTTCCTAATTGTCAGGGTGGTTAAGCACTGGAATAAATTGCCTAGGGAGGTTGTGGAATCTCAATCATTGAAGTTTTTTAAGAGCAGGTTAGACAGATACCTGTCAGGAATGGTCTCAATAATACTTAGTGCAGCCATGAGTGCAGGGGTCTGGACTAGATGAGCTCTCAAGGTCCCTTCCATGTTAATTTACTCTGACCTTCTGCACATTGCAGGCCACAGAACCTTGCCTACCCAGTCCTGTAATAGACCCATAACCTCTGGCTGAGACATTAAAAATCCTTGCTAATGGCCTTGCAATTTCATGCTAGTTTCTTTCATGTTCTTGGATGGAGATTATTCAGGCCCCTTGTTAGGTCCCATTAAGATGTTTCAGTTTAATTTCCACCTCAGACATGTTAATTTCTACTTCCATATCCTCATTTCTATTAGCCACCCTGCCACTATCCCTAAGATCCTTATTACCCTTATTAAAAACTGAGCCAAAGTATTTGGTTCGGTGTTGGGCCCTGCCTAGATTATCTTTAATCTGCACTGCTTGCTCAGTGTTTAGCAGTCCCACTTCTTCTTTTCTTAGTTTGTTTGTTTGGTTGATAGATTGATTGATTTATGTGGCCATAGGACCTTTTACTGTTGGTTTTAAATCTCCTTTGCAAGGTCTAGGGAACCTTTCATAGCTTTCTTCCCCAAAGTCATTTTGACTCAAACAAACTCTGTTTTATCCATTCCATCACTTCTGGTTTCTTTAAAGTCTACATCATAATTAATATAAAATGCTTTTCCACCACATTTGCCTTTATTTCTGCATATGGCATTCAGTGTCTATATTCCAGGCATGACTACTATTCTACCATGATTCTGTTATCCCTATAGTATCTCGTTTCACTTCCTGCACTAGTAGTTCTACTTCCTCCATTTTGTTACCCAGGCTCCTTGCATTGGTGTACAAACATCTGAGCTGTTCCTGCTTGGCATCACCCAGATTCCCCACCCAGTTGGGTACAATCAGTCTACTGCCAGTAGCCTACCTGACTGCTAGCTTCATTAGTATTGACACAATCTTATTTCTTAATGTCCATTCTTCTACCCACTGTTGTTCCTTTCTCCATTGCTTTATTCTCTCTTTTTCATTTTGCTCACAAGCAATATTAGAATCAGGCGTGGAGATTACATGAGCATCTCTGAAACATCTCCTCTGAGTTCCTATTTTAAATCTATTTTAATGAGTTGCACCAACCTCCATCCCAGAAGTATATTTCCCTCCCTACTTAGGTGGAGTCCATCCCTTGAGAACAGTCCTCTGTCTGTGAATGCCTCCCAGTTGTCTAACATCCCAAAGCCCTTCTTATAGTACCATGGCTTGAGCCATCTGTTGATCGTCATAATTTTGTCTCGCCTTTGTTTTCCTCCTTTAGGGACAGGTAGAATCCTACTGAAGATCACCTGAACCTCCATTCCTTTCCCAGCCTGGGATAGTCTCTCTGGATATGTTCCAGTGAGAATCTAACTGTATCATTTGTTCCCAAATGAAGGACAACTAGTGGATTTTTTCCTGCTCCCATTAGGATCCTCTTCAGCTTCAAGTCAACATTCCATATCTTAGCTCCCGGCAGAAAGCACACACTTCTGTTCTCCGGATCAGCTCTGGTGACAGGCCTGTCTCTTTTTCTGTAGTAGGGAGTCATTAATCATGTAGATCTGCCTCTTCCTGGTGTTGGTGGGATTCTCCAGCCTACCTCATATTTTTTCTGCCTGCAAGTCCTCTTGTATTTTGTTTTCCATTGTAATCTTCTGCTAGTTATCCTGGGGTTCTGAACTCTGGGTATCTCCACTGGCTCTTCCACTTCTTCTTATAGTTCTCTTCTTCCTTGCCCTCCCATCTTCCATTAGTGCCTTCTGTGCCCCTTCTTCATTTTTCAACTTAGCAAACCTGTTCTTGAGCTCTATTTCTCCTTCACTATCTGGTGTTTTTCTGTGATTGGTTCTCATTGCCATAGAGCGTGGAAAGACTAAATTACCTTGCAAACTTCTGACCATGTGAATGTCCTCTTTTAAATAAAATGTTCTCCCCTCCTTTTCCCAATTGTCCTCAGCATTTCTGTGTCTAGTTATCAGCTTTGCATGTGTCTTACATTTACCAAGTTTATTCATGATACGCTCACTAAATTGCATTTTTCTGGCCTTTCGTATTTTATCTGCTGCACATTTTCTTTATCCACTTTTATCTTTCATCCTCAGAACTTTATCCTTTCTTTCTCTAACTAATTCTCAGTAATATTTTCCTACATAGTCACTTATTCTTCACTATAAATAACCTTTCAATTTCATCATGGCAGGCCTGTTGAGATGCATCCCTTTCAATTATGAGGGGTTTTTTTTAGTAGAGATATAGCTGTCCCTCTCAGGCAAAATGTAGAAAAGATGCTAATATAATGTGATATACATTTTAATTGGTCTTTGCGCTCAGTAGGGCCCTTATTCAGCACTCTTTATGTAAAAAGAAGTGGTGCCAGACAATTCATTCAGTTAAAAAAAATGATAACCTGGGCTGCATAGTTATGTCAAGCTAGGCTGTGCAGCATTTCTAAGCAGAGAGAAAGCAGGAAAGACCAAGTTAAGCAGTTCAATTCGGTTCTCTGCTTTCCCCACCTCCAGGTGCTGATCCTAATATCTCAGAGCTTGGGGCCTGAACCCTATAGCTTTTACTCACTTGAGCCGTCCACATCACTTCATTGGGATTACTGCATTCAAAGGAGTTAAAGCTGCTTGATGGAGATGCCATATCCTGTTGTTAGGATTCTGCAAGTATATGTCACATAGAAAGCACTGATCACCATTTTGTTGCTGCTGAGATTTCTTTTGCAGTAAGAATGTGAAGAACCACTTTATTTTGGTGATCAAAAGAAGTACCAGATAGGGATATGAATAATTAATATCTCAGGATTTTGTGAAGCCATGCTGCAGGAGTGAGATCTGGCAGGCAGCTAATGGTGTGTGTATATATGCGAATAGATAGGACTGCCAACTAGAGCAGAGTATTTGTCATCTGTGTATGAACCTGGCAGTCAATGAAATGAACTCTCAGATTTTTCAGTTTTGTCTAAATATCTCATTAACTTTTAAAAATTACTATTATTAATTATCAAGGGGTAGCCGTCTTAGTCTGTATCCACAAAAACAACAAGGAGTCTGGTGGCACCTTAAAGACTAACAGATTTATTTGGGCATCAGCATTAGTGGGTAAAAAACCCACTTCTTCAGATGCATGGAGTGAAAATTACAGATGCAGGCATTGTTATACTGACACATCAAGAAAAGGGAGTTACCTCACAAGTGGAGAACCAGTGTTGAAAGTTCAATTCAGCCAGGGTTGAATAATTGATGAGGAGGTGTCAATTCCAGGAGAGGTAAAGTTGCTTTCGTAGTGAGCCAGCCACCCCCAGTCCCTATTCAAGCCCAAATTAATGGTGTTAAATTTGCAAATGAATGTTAGTTCTGCAGTTTCTCTTTGAAGTCTGTTTCTGAAGTTTCTTTGTTCAAGTATAGCTACTTTTAAATCTGTTATGGAATGTCCAGGAAGACTGAAATGTTCTCCTACTGGCTTTTGTATGTTACTGTTCCTGATGTCCGATTTGTGTCCATTTATTCTTTTACGTAGAGACTGTCCAGTTTGGCCAATATACATGGCAGAAGGGCATTACTGGCACATGACGGCATATATTACATTAGTAGACATGCAGGTGAATGAGCCTCTGATGGTGTGGCTGATGTGGTTGGGTCCTCTGATGGTGTCGCTAGAGTAGATATGGGGACAGAGTAGCCAACAAGGTTTGATTCCTGGGTTAGTGTTTCTGTGGTGTGGTGTGTAGTTGCTGGTGAGTATTTGCTTCAGGTTGAGGGGCTGTCTGTTTACCTTGCTCTTCCCCTGTGTGGCTATCCCAGTGTCACAAACTCTCAGGATTTTATCACAAGTCTTGTGATGTCCAATGTTTTACTTAAAGCCTCCAATTCTGAAGATAAGGAATTATGTGAGAATCTCCACTTTCGTTTGAAAAAGCAAAGTCAATTTCTGTCCCTCATAGGTATAGAGAAGTTTGAAAGTGTGACCTGAGGGCACCCTAAAGGCTCAAGAAAGAAAGAAAGAAACCTAACACTTATTATTTTTTAAAGTCTTGTGATTTTTGTTAAGCGAGTATGATGACTTTCTTTTTGGAATCTGTCTCATGATTTTTGGATGTTTGTGGTTGGCAATACTGCTGTCCATCAGGAAGATATAGATGGGAATAAGTAAAATAAATCTTTATTGCCCCCTCTAATTATAAAATTGCCAAGAATTTCACCATCAGCATGCCTGCCCAAGACCACTGACATGGTCTGCTCCACACCCTCCACAAATAGAGAGGGGCATGTGCCAGAAGACCTGCAGCTCACTCCTGAATGGCGGTGAGAGAAGTTTGGATCAATGATTAAAAAAAAAAAATCCAGACTGGAATAAAAGACTTTGGGTTGTTTTGTACAAACTTTGCAAACAAATAATAGAATAAAATTTGGGGTATAAAACTTGTAATTCATATATAACTTGCATTATTGCCAACCCCAAGAGATCAAAAATCACAAGATATTAAAAGTATTTTTTTGATTCTTTCTATTTGTCTTCTTTGGTTTTTGAACCATCAAGGTTCACATTTTCAACCTTCTCCATAATCATTCAGGCTAGGAACTTTTTAAAAAATATTTATTTGTAAATTAAACTTGAGATTTTCATTCCTTAATCTGAGTCAAGGAGCAGGGGCTTTATGAAAAGCACCAAACATTGTGAGATTCACAGTGAAATTGGGGGGTTTAGCAACACAGTACTTGGTTTGCATTTTGTTTATACTTTGGGAACAATTTTGTAGTGATTATATTAGAGGCTTTACTTTGGTATAAAAGTAAGGAAGGGATGCAACTTGGATTATATATGCACAAATTCCATATTGATTGTGTAATTTATGGCTGGTAAAATACACTTTAAAAATCTCTAATCAAATGTCTTATTGTGTTTTAAACTCTTTCTCCATTTGGTCAAGTGAAAATACTTGATTTGAGTACAAAAAAATGTATCTCAATTCTCTCTTTGTACGTGGAACACAGTCCACCCTATACTGTGTTAAATATTTACATCTGTGAATTTTCCAGGCAGTGACATCAGACTAAAAGATTTAAGTTGCTACACTAAAAATGATTATATCAAAATTAAATATGGTTGCATGTAATTAAACCAAATTAAACATAATACAAAGAGATTATAATTATTATTATTATTTATATTAGCATAGCATAAAGAAGCCCTACTAGTCAGGGACCCCATTATGTTAAGTGCTGTTTGAACACAGACCAAAAAGATGGTATGACTTGTTAAACAGAAATGATCTCTTTAACACAGTTATATTATTTTTACTCTTGTATGCAGTTTAAGTGCCCTTCTCCTTGGTATCTTGTAGTACATTACATAGCTTAGATTAAAATATAAAGAGCATCCCCTCCCCCAACCTCATGTTACAATGAACTAAATAGCTTCAGGGGACAAAGACGGGGAATCTAGCCAATAGGCTTCATGCCAGGAGATTCCAGAACCAGCAGTTAGAAAAATCCCTGACACAAAATAGGTAGTCAGGCATGGGCTCAGATGGAGGAGGACTGTTATTGGAAAACCACTGCCATGGTTCATGCGTAATTTCCTCTGCAACTGAATTCCTACTGCTTTTTGACTAGTGGCACTAACCCTGTTGTAACCATAATGTAGAAATTGGAGGGAAATAGAGACTGCTCTCACTGTAGTGTTGCTGATTTGTTTTCTGTTGTCTTGCTACTGGCCTTGTTCTTGCCTCTATATGTTACAAATGTATTGAGACAGAAGTTAAACCTGTTGTCATTTTTTTTATCAGTCTACGGTTTGCAATTGTTAGTTTAGTAACATATCTATCTGAGAAGTGTGTTGGTTCACCTTGATTTCTTTTTGAGACCAAGACCACCAAATTTTAGGTCAGCTAAAAAAAAAAAAAAAACTGCAGCAAATCAGTGAGATACATTTGTTTGGGGAATTGTTCAGAACGTATTATTTCAAAGGTTTTCTGCTGCCTCTGCACAACTCCAATTTCTCTGTGGTAATTGGTCCCAGTATTGATGATACGTTTCTCCTTTGTAAAGCACTTTGACGTTTACTGATGAAAAGCACTATGTAAGAGCTAATTGGTGGTTTAATTATTTTTGACGCAGAAGGGGTGATATATAACATGTGATAATATTATTACTGTTCTGATAAAAAATATTGCCTATCTGCTGAGATGTAGCAGGTGTTCATGGCCTTGCAGGTCAGCTTTTTACTGGAGGAGAAATCAGTGATGCAGGGTCTGGGTATATTCTATGAATAATTTGTTTTGTTTATGCACATATACCAGTCCTGGAACAGAGATAGTCAAACAACATTCAGGCAATCCCCTTTCAGGAATCTCAGCCCAACACCAGTTCTCAGGGAGTAAGTCTTCCTCAGAATTTATTCCAACCAGAAACCAATGCAGAGAACACACTCTCCTGCCGTTTGTACTGCTCCAGAACCTTGCATAACAAAACTAACATACAGCATGTCTTCCTAAGAATGAATACTTGATCACACAATAAGAAAAAGATTTTGGAAGATTAAGTGTCACATAACAATATGTTCAAAAATACCTATTACTTTCTTCTCCTGTCTTTTGAAGAACGAGATCAAATGGGAACAGATTTTTAACAGATGAAAAAGTCCCTTGATTACATTTCTTAAAAATACTATTAGTTTAAGACAAGACTCAGGGCCTCCTGACTGAAAGAGAGTTTTGTGTGGGGTTATATACCACACTGCATCATTATCTAAGTTATAAGGTTTTATTTTCTGAAAAATAGTGCCCTCTGATAATTATTTTAGAATATATTCTTTGCCTCTCTTCCATATGGAAAAGAGTATATTTGGGGAAAGAGTATAAAAAGACATCTAAAGCTTTGCTTAGTCAAACATGTTAAGAAGAAAATTGAGTGAATGAGACAGAATATATTGATGATCTCAGCCTTAGCTTGGGAAACCCAAGCTTGTAAATCATCTCTGGTCTTGAGAATTTACAACGCAAGTTTTCAGATGTTTTTATTTTTCCAGCCACACTAAGGAATACATGTTACAAAGATTTTTTGTTCATTATGACATAGCTTTTTTTTTTTTGCCATCAACTTTTTCTGGGCCATGATTATTTGAAGATGACATTGACACTTATGATTTAGGTACCGAGGCCAAGATTTTCAAAAGTGAATAGTGATTTTGGGTGCCTTTATTTGAACATCAAAATGCTGAGACATCCTCAGGAGTCTGAATTTCAGAGGGCAGGGCCTCAGCGTTTTCTTAAAATCTGACCCCTTCATGGAATTTCAGATTGGACACTCAAAAATCTCTAGTAACTTCTGAAATACTTGGCCTGAATTTTATTTTACTAAGGATTCATATCTTCCAACTTTTTGAATGTGGTTCTGAACACTGGGAATGAATTAATGTTGTCAGGAACACAGTTTATTTTGTTTTAAATGGGGTAACATACCTATGATGGAATTATGTCAGTTTCTATTGTAATATTAGAATTTTAATATGTCGCAGTTGGCTATTTTTAAAACTTTTTTAGCCATGTAAAAGAAAACAAACTCTGAGACTTGGGTACATTTGAATTTCACCTGGATGTGACCAGACAGGTAAAGCAAAGATGGATCACTGGAGGAATATGCAATTTTCAGGGCTTCCAGTCTTACAGGCTTACTAGTTTCAAACTTCACTTATAAAAGAGAAACATATACTGCAAAACTAATCAGAGAAGGGAACAGTGTTCTAAAAGCAGGGATTAGGCCCAAGTGGGAGAGAGAAGAGTACTATTTTTGGCAACAGGGTTGAAATCTGTGGTACCTTTGGTGGGGTTTCTGCAAGTAGAATTTTCTGTGTGCAATTTTAGCCTCCTATGTTCAAGGTAACCACAACCTATTTACATTTTATAAATAAATTACATGGAAAAACTCACTAAATGTGTGTCACTAACTTCTCTCCCAGTGGGAAACTGACAAACTGCAAAATCCCAAAAGACACTACCATATAGCAAAGAGGATAATATCTGTTTTCAGTCTGCATAAATTACTAATTACCAGTTTTTAATCAAAACTATTTTGCAAATGACCAGCAAGGAAAAATGCTATTTATTTTCTTTTGATTCTTTATTGTGTATAAAGTAGGCTTGAAAGGTATTTTTTATATAAAGTGTTTCCTCTTTGTTTATTATGTTTAAGTCTTATTCACCCTGTTTTTTTCTCTATAAAGACTCTATGTATGACTGGAGAGCTAATTGGTTTATAATATCAACATAAAAGCAAGCAAAATGAGAACTGATTAATTTAGATGAAAAGTGATTATTTTTATTCAAAATGCTTAAAGCTTTGTTTATTTTCATTAACATCTATTTGACTTCTACACCCCAGAACTACTTGAGAAAAAAACTTCAGTGTTAAACATTCAGCATGCCATCTGTACGCTGATGAACCAGTTCACCAGTCTGGGACAAAGAAACTGCCACACCCGGTGTAGTTTGTAGCCCATTTTTCAGGGCTCTGGTTATTTTTCAACGCTTAACAAAAATGAAATGTGGAGTAATAACAAAAAAGCAATAGGCCTGTTCTCAACTGAAACTGTAGGCCCTCTGACCTTGGTAGAAAAAGGTTTGATATATTTACTAGCCTGTTAGGGTCCATGAAGTCTGCTTGCCTTCTCACAGTCTTCTGCAGTTAGGGTTGCCAGGCGTCTGTTTTTTGACCGGAATGCCTGGTCGAAAAAGGATCCTGGTGGCTCTGGTCAGCGGTGCAGCGGGGTTAAGGCAGGCTCCCTGCAGCTCCTGGAAGTGGCTGGCATATCCCTGCAGCCCTTAGATTCTGGGATAGCCAGGGAGCTTCCATACGCTGCCTCCACCCCAAGCAACAGCTCCGCGGCTCCCATTGGATGGGAACTGCAGGCAAGGGCAGCAAGTGAAGCTCCCTGGCCCCTCAGCCTAGGAGCCAGACATGCTGACCGCTTCCAGGAGCTACCAGAGGTAAGCACCACCTGGAGCCCACACCCCCTCCTGTACCCCAACCCCCAGCCTTGAGCCCCAAACTCCTCATCCCCAGCCCCACCCCAGAGCCCGCACCCCCAGCCAGAGCCCTCACCCCCTGCCCCAGCCTAGAGCCCCCTTCCACCCTCCAATCCCTTTGGTCACACACCCCGGCACAGAGCCCCCTCCCACACCCCAACCCCCGACTCAGACCAATGAAAATGAGTGAGTGAGCGAGGGTGGGAGAGAGCAAGCGCTGGAGGGAGGGGGGATGGAATGAGTGGGGTTGGGGCCTCGGAGAACAGGCTGGGCCCTGGGGAAGGGGAGGAGCTGGAGTCAGAACCAGGGTGTTCAGTTTTCTGCAATCAGAAAGTTGGCAACCCTATCTGCAGGGGCCCCAGGAGAATGTACTCTCAGCCCTCTCCTGGTCCCAGGCTCCATCATGGAGCTGGAGACATCATTTATATCCAGGGGCACTGGAAATTTTTTTGTAATGGGGTGTGCTGACAGCCATTGAATAAAACTGTAAACCATATGCATTCAGTTGCTGTTGTTACTTCAAGCCAGGGATGCTGCCAACCCCTAAGTTCCAGCACCCATGTTTATATTTCTTCACCTGGGAATCAGACTCAATACATCAGCTGATACCCAGTACCTGCATGCTGGGCTTCTATCCAGAACAGAATTGGCTGCTCCCTGGCCCCGTGGCCCTGTTTTATGATCCCTTCAACTAAAGGCTGAGAAAGCCCTCAGTCTCCTCTCTGAACTGGAGTTTTCCAAGAAAAAATCCAGAAGGAAAGGGAACTGGAAGGTAAATCTTAACATTCCTTATAAATTACGTTTGGAAAGTTTAAAAAAAAAAGACAGAAAATAGATATATATTTAAAAAGTTTCAGGTCTCCTTTAGATCAGTGCTTCTCAAAGCCAGTCCACCGCTTGTTCAGGGAAAGCCCCGGGCGGGCCGTGCCAGTTTGTTTACCTGCCGCGTCCGCAGGTTCGGCCAATTGTGGCTCCCACTGGACGCGATTCGCCGCTCCAGGCCAATGGGGGCTGCGGGAAGCGGCGTGGGCTGAGGGATGTGGACACAGCAGGTAAACAAACTGGCCCGGCCCACCAGGGGCTTTCCCTGAACAAGGGGTGGACCGGCTTTGAGAACCCCTGCTTTAGATAGTACATCATGAAGAAGCAAAAAGGGCAAAACCCCAATTTTATTTTCCTTTGCAGTTCACCTTTAAGATAGCATTAGGTTTAAAAATAAGTGATTGAAACTAAATGAAAGTGAGGCAGCATTAACTGTTGTCTTTATAGTTTTTAAAACTGAATTAATTCACACTACTTGTAAGAAAATGTATACCAAATTAGCATGTAACCATATGGCACTGTAGATGCAATTTGAATCAATTTAATCAATCTCTCACGATAACAATTCTGCTTAAAAATCAGTTTCGCTGGCGAAGGTCATTAATGAGGTGAGCCTCATCACTATTCATTAGAATGTGATTCACCGCATTCTATAAGAACCCTCTCTTAACATTAAATGGGCAATTAGACTCCAATAGACGATATTACCTGCAGAAGAGTCATTATGATTCATTTCCTTCCTATCTGGTCATTACGCCTTCTGTCCACTAATATAGCTAAGAGTCTACTTTTCTTATTAATTCCTTTTCCATTGTACAGTGCATACAGAACATTAGAATGAACACTATTCCAAAGCAGTGGAAAAGTAATAAAAGCTTTCACTCCCCATTAGCCTGACTAAAAAAATGCTTTGTTCACATGTCACAAGCCTAATGACACATTTAATGTTAATGGACGTGATTCACTGATAACCTTAATAACCTGCTTGATTATAGTATCGTGAAACAGATCTTTAGGCACAATGAACCTTTTTTCCAGTTATCTTTTTAGTCATTGTAATGCTTAATATGGGTCTCATGCCCCATTACTTGCAAGTCCATCAAGGACTACTGTAATCCTTCCGTGTCCTAAAGGCATCACCTGCTCCATCAGGTAGGAGAAAATACACTGGATGGTGAAAGCAGTGAGATATGTGTTTACTAAAACCTCCCTGTGTTTGCATAGAAAGCCAAGGATACAGTGAATCAATTTTAAGTGACCTATAAACTTCTTTAGAGCTGTGGGCTTATTTTTGTGATGGATAATAAACATAACATGTTGAGGAATATCAGCCAGCCAGGAATGGTGTATATAAATAACAAAATTTGCTGTTGCTACAGTTTTTATAATATAATTGAGAAATTTTGGAGAGAATGACGTCTTAGGTTTCTGGTAACCCAAAAATGTCCCCAAAGAGTCAGTTCATCACAAGCACTAGATGAAACGATTGCAGCAAAACCCAAATATGATCCAGTTCATTCCCCTTGTTGACGCTTGGAATGAGAAAATTGCTTCGATGATGTGTGTGTTACCCTCTTTAATAGTGGTGTGCAGACCATTTAGGAATTAATAGTGGCTCTTGACCCTTAGCATGATATTCCATCATGGACTTTATTTTACAAAGGCTTCAGGAAATGATGAAAATGAGTGTTGTGAAATGTAAATGGAGGTAAAAGGTCAAGTTCACATGGTGAAAGATGTGTGAGCCAGTGGTCCTGGTTTTTAATGTAATGTTCACTCTCTAACTTTTGAGGACTGTTTTATCAAACTGCACAAGTAAATACTATGTTTTGCAGCCGGGGAGGGTGGTGGTGGTGGTCCAGAATTATTTTAGAGACTTTAAGGCCTGATTGTCCACTGCCTTGCACCTTGTGTAGTCAAGTTTGTGCTGAGTGAATACAAAGGCCTAAAATTCTACTAAAACAGGATGGTATTACTTTACACTCACGTTGTACAGGTGTAAATAACTAACCATATATGATACAAGCACAGGTATATAATCGGGACTGTAATGGTATTGGGCTACATGCTGCTCTGTTACACTCTGGTGTAAATCCAGGGACACTCTATTGATTTTGATAGATCTCCTTTAGAATTATACCATTGTGTGAAGATCAGAATTCTGGGCCATCATATCACAATGCCTGTCCCTCTCTGTCACTGGATCTTTCTTAGGAGGAATAAATTTACATTGATAAGGTCAAGCAGAACTGTACTTATGAATATGTTTTTTGGGAAAAAAATGTGAGTAACCTGGGAGCTGACTGAGAGTTGTTTACATCAAAGCATTGAGACATGCTAAGGATACAAATAGCTGAAATTTTAGTTGACCATAGATAACATTTTCAAAAAGGCTTATGTGAATTAGAAATGGTGGGGTAAGGCACCCTACATGGATGTGATTTCTAAAGTGCACTAATGTTTTGTGTATTAATTAGTCTGCGCAGACCCTGCAGGTGTGCACTAATGGTTCTGTAGTATACTTTGACATAGCACTGTTTCAACAGTATTACATTAAAACACGCTGCTAGGAAACCTAACTTGGGGAATCACATCCCCATACTGCTCATTGTTGCCATGTGTGGACAAGCCCTTATTAGACTTCTAAGTTACTTCAGTGCTTTAGAAAATTGTACCCCATATCTGCCCTGCATAAGCAGTGACACAGCACTGACAGTACTCCCAAAATCTAATCCCAGAAGGAACTGGATATGTCAGAATCAGTGGAACTGGAGTCAGAGAGCCAGTGTTCCTTGGAGGTACAGTTACTGATGGAACACCCTTGCAACAGGGAACGCAGGGAGTTAGGCTGGAAGCAACCCAGCCATGCAGACAGAGCAGTCCACAGGATTTAATAAAGTTTCACTTGTTCAACTTAAACTGCATTTAACTTCTCTCTTTGTGAAAGAAACATGATGGCAGTGTCTGAGCTGTGAGTTCTCTGCAGTGCAGCAACTGGCCGTTTAAGCCGTGGAACTTGGTCTGCAGCCCCCAGGATCCTTCAATTTTGCAGACACAAACCTAGCTGTACAATGGCCCCAGTGGAAGGAGGAGTTCAAACTGTGCACAGGCCCAGTCATGCAGGAGGATGACAGCAGCAGGAAAGTAAAAGTGTTATTGGCAGCAGCAGGAAAAAGGCAGAGAGATTTGCACCACTCTGAAGCTCACCACTGCCTCAATCCTAACAGCAATCCTAAAACCCCGGGGAACAATTGCTCCCCAAAGCACAATAAAAGTATGCAGCTACACAAGTTTTTCATTAGAGAGACCAATCTGAACAGGAGGGGATTGTCCCCCATGATACTGCCTTATGTACACTGGCTACTGCATGCAATTTTGTGAACTTGACTGACTCCCCGATTTGGGACAGGATAGTCTACTGCACTGAGGATCACCACATGTGGGAACAGCTACCCAAAAGGGAATCTCATATTAGGCAGATGCTTAGACATAGGGTGTGCTGCAGAAGATTCAAGAGAAAGGATGAAAACCCTAAGAGGCACATCAGCCCCAGAAGTGACTGCAGTGAGCCAACAGCAAAGAAGAGCAGATGGCCAGCGCTCCATACCCCAAGTGAGATGCATTTACGGTGGGAAACAGCATGAGCAGGTAAAGGAGAAGTGCTCTGCCTTGCAAGGAATGTGACAAATTAAACCACTTTAGCAATGTGTGCAAGAGCAGAGGAAGGTCCCAGAAAGATTTGTCTGTCATGTACAAAAAAGGAAGGCTTGTGAGACAGCAGTGATGACATTTTGACTTTCTCCTTGATTCCAGGAGCATATCAGGTTCAGGCTGCTGGGACAGGAAAGCAACAAGGGACAATAACAGGTTCCATGCATGCACCAATGTCAGTAAAGAAATATCATGTGCAATTTTGGCGGGATAGTGCGGCTTCCTGCAGAGTCATTCCTTATAGTCAATCGAACTCAAATATACCCATTACAAACAGTAGGCACAATCTGTTAAAACAGTCCATAGGAAAATGTGAACTCCTTAGTAGTTAATCCAAAAAATAACAGATGGCACCAACTGAAGTGTGTGGTGGTGGTGGGTGGTAAGGATCACAGACCCCTTTTGGGAAATACAGCCACACAAGCCATGATTCTGATGAGGGTGCAGCATCAGCATTTTATAGCTGAGTGCAAGAAGCAAAAGTGGGAGTCTCATGGACAAAGGAGACAATTTTAAAAGGGTTTAGGGATGTTTTTAAAGGCAAAGGGTGCCTTGAAGGAAAGCTATGACTGGAAATAGACCCCACAGCAGACCCTCTGTGCTTACCACAACAGAAAATTCCAGTGGCACTACATAATCCAGTATCCAATGAGCTTGAAAGTGTGAAGAGCCTGGGTAGCGCCTGTAGAGATATGTACAGCTTGGATAAGCAACGTGGTGGTTGGGCTGGTCATGGTAGTAAAGAAGTTATCAGACAAATTATGCATCTGCATAGATGCAAACTCATTGAACTGAGTCTTGAAAAGATGCCACTATCTATTGCCTATAATTTATGACATCTTGCCAGTATTTTCCAAAGCCAGACATTTTATGGTGTGTGTGATGTGATGAATGGATTTTGACACAGAAGACTGGCTAAAGTGTCCAGTAGGCTGTCAACTTTTGCAACACCATTTGGTTACTACAGGTGGCTGCACATACCAAAGGGCATAAGGCCCGCACCCATGTATTCCAGAGAAGACTCACCCAAGCAATGGAAGGACTGCCTGGGGTCTAAATAACTGGAGATGATATCATCATTGCTCTCTTCATCTACAATGATACAGAATCTGAATGAGACCATGACAGAAAACTACAAGCTTTTCTATTGTGAAGCCTGGACAAGAACATAAATTTAACTTAGAAAAAATGTGACACAGTGTGAGGTGACATACATTGGACATCTGCTTATAGCGGAGGAACTGAAAGCAGATCCCAGCACAATCAAGGTAGTCAGAGGCATGCCACCTGCAGTGGATGTGTAAGGGTTACAGCACTTCAGAGGAATGATTAATTTTCTGTCCATTCTTGGCAGCAGTAGTAGAACCCCATATGTCAACTCACATGGCAAGATGTTGAATGGAACTGGGCAGGTCCCCAATAGCAAGCATTTGACATGTTGAAATAAATTATAGTGGATGCCCATGTTGTGAAGTATTACTAGCCAGGAAAGCCATGGATACTCCAGTGTGGTGGATCAGAGAAAGGATTGAAAAATTGCAGAATTGGCCTAAAATAAAGAAAATGAAAATAGAGACAAATGCAAAGTATTTCACTTAGAACTGCCAACCTGACTATGGGAAAAGGTGGGGGTGGACTTATTCACCTTTAATGAAAAGCAGTACTTGATTACAATGGGCTACTATTCAAAAGTTTGGGAGGTTGGTACCTGCCTGATACAAGAAGCGAGTCAATGATTGGTAAACTGAAGGCCTGCTATGTGACATATGGGATTCACCAAAAGTAGACCCCAGTTTGCCTCAGAAGAATTCAAGGAATTTGCACACAAATGAGAGTTTGACCACCAGACCTCCTCCCCAGCGTACCCACACAGTAATGGTAAGGTGGACTCAGCTGTGAAAGCAGCTAAGAAACTATTACACAAGATTTGTTTTTGTTTCAGACCACCGGTTAGCATTTTGGCATACAGGAATACCCCTTCACAGGGATGCAAAACATTCCAGTGTGGGCACTCATGGGATGAAGAACCAAAACCCTGCTATCAGTGGGGGGAGACCTATGGCAGTCAGATTGATGGAGATAGTGTTGAAAGGAGATGGCCAACAATTGGAGAAAGCAGATACTAGAGTACAACAGGCCAGCCAAGGACCTACTGGTTCTGGAGACAGGCACACCTGTGAGGATCCAGCCATTAAAGAGAGACCAGAAGGAGTGGATTAAAGGAGTCATGAGGAGTACAGTGGTGCTCAGGTCATATGAGGTAGCTACAAAAGAGGGACAAGTGATCTGAAGGAACAGGTGAGCAGACACAACACCAAGAGAGTGCCTACCAAGATACAGAGATCATCACAGAGCTGAGAATCATTTGGAAGCCAACTCCACAGGGAGGGAGGAGATTCCACAGAGAGGTAATTTGCTAGACTTGGAGACAGAGAGAGGTCCCTCTTTATGTGGTTACCTGCTGAGAAGACCAAACTATCTCAAAGACTATGCAACCAACTGAGTTTGTGGTGAAGATGAGACTCCATGTGGCTATGTGGTAGCAACTTCTGGCTGAAAGGGGTAGGGGGGTCTTTTCATCAATTACTTGTTATTTTTTAATGTTTATATTTAAAATACTTGTAAAACAGGGAAGATATATCATCATCACTGAACTGAAGGTAGAGGTCCTATGTTCCCTGGCAGGACTGATATTGGTGGGACACTAGTGTAGCAGGGAATGTGGGAGTTAGGCTGGAAACAACTCTGTCACATGGACACAGCAGTCCACAGGGTTAATAAAGTTTCATTTGTTCAGTTTACATTGCATTCAGCTTCACTCTTTGTGAAAGAAACTTGGAAATCAGTGTAAATCTAGAAATAATTCTCCTCTTTGTTTGAAAGTCTGGGTCAGGAATATAGAGGAGAGAGAAATTTCCATTTCAGAACATGGAAACATATTTCGGACAAGTCCAAGTTCAGAAAACTACTATGTTAGAATAATATTAGCCTGGTATACTTGTAAATCACTGATGTAAATCTAGTCCAGGGGCCTGAGTTTACAGATTCTGGTCACAGTTATGTTGGTGTAATGCCTCTGACTTCAATGTCACTGTTCTGGATTTACACCAACATAGTTGAGATCAGAATCAGGCCCCTGTTGGTAGTGACTGAAATTTCTTACCATCTGTTCCTGTTCAGTAGCTCATATGAAATGTATTGGTTGTTTAAGTCCAGTTCTCAGTAGACAGCTACCTGTATCATCGTGCTATTATGTCAACTACCATTCTTGCTGAGTATCTCGGCAGAGAGGAGGTGTGTTGAATGGCACTGAAACTGAAGTAATTCCTCATCTCTTTTAGACAACAGCAGAGCAAGCTTCTCATGCTGTATCTGTTTTATGGGTAAATATGATTTCAGTCATGAAAATAGTGAAATCATCACCTTTCACAAGGATTAAATTAATAAATTATAATAAAAATACACTCAAACAGGACAAATGGAATGGAACTTCTGGGTACTTCAGCCAATTGCTGAATAACTGAGATGTCCTCTGAAGGCTGCAGCATCAAACATATTATCAAAAAGCAACCTTAACAAGTCATGTTTCTTTTGTAAAGGCACTGTTCAGTACGTATAAGAAACGCTTTACTTATACAGTAGTACCACAGACTGAGAACATGCTGCTTTATTCAACTATGTAACTAAGCTCTAAAGGATTAGATTTTGATTGGTAAACATAAATTTCACCGTGCACACACAAATCAATGAAAAATATTTCCTTTGATGATAATCAAAATGTACACACAGGCAAAGTAAGAAAAATTCTTCCTGAGGACTCAGTAGAATTTGATTTAAGGATATTTACTTTGGATATTCTAACATGTGATATTAACAATTTGTGTTTTCATGGTTAGAAAGCTTTACATTTTTGAATCTCAGTGTCTACTATCATTAAATAATTTTTACACCCCCATAATTTTGTGAAAACTTAAATCAATAAAAACTGAAAAAAGCTTAAAATCTATAATTCTAAGCAAATCTTAAATTTTAAACAAATAACAAAAAATGCTTAAATGTACATCAATATTATCTGTCAAAATGATTTAAAAAAATGAATTCTGCCAACGCTATGCATAGCACACACTGACTAAACGGGAAGTGTAGAGAAGTGAAGCATGGCTCCAACCCATAATATTCTTAGTAACCCAGTCAACCCCTTTATTACAGTTTCCTTGTTGGAGTTTCCCCCGTTTTCTCTGTTGAATTGCTGAATGAAAAAATGAAAGCAATTCACAAATGTACCATGTTTATTTTTGCCACCACATACTTTCCCATCAATGTTGTTGCTGTTCTGCCACCTAATGGGTTGCTTGTTAGTGCTTTGGCCTCTAGGTGCTTTGGGAATACCAACCAATATTTTTAATAATAGTGACTGGTAGACTACGGGGTCAGCAGGTCACTAGTCGTGGTCCCACCATCCTTCGGCTTAATGTGATTATGCGTATTGTATTGCTCACTAAGAGCAAAGTGTACATTCCTTTTTATGTTTCCATAGCCAGAATAAATACCACCATGATGGAAGTGGTGGCTGGTGACTTTTTTGACAAGTGAGGTACAGATCACAAAGTAGTTATTTCCACTCCTTCCCAATGTATATCTTTATAGCTGTTAAAAGCATACATTATTTATGAAGAAGAAGCAGGCAGACCAGCTGTTGCCAGCTGGAATGGCACAGTGGGTGGAGCAAAAGGTGGGCCCAGAGATCAATGGTGGCTCCTCCTGCACACACGTGGGACCTGCCCTGTGGAGGAGGGAGTCCAGGATGCACAGGTCACAGGCCCCATTCCTGGACCCTGGGCTTAACTGCTACCAGGGCTGTCCCAAGGGGTGTGCGGGGCCTGAGACAAATCAGCCCCCCTCGGTGGTGCATGGGCCTGGCAGCCGGGAGCCTGGGCATGCAGGGTCAGCAGCCAGAAGGCCGGGTGCACGAGGCCCGCAGCCAGGAGCCTGGCGGTGTTGCACCACCTCCCGCACCTCTAGTTCCTGCACCTGTGTCTTCCGGGTCCGACTGCACCAGCCAATCGTACCAGTCTGTGGGGACCCCCATTTCGCCCTATCCAAGGGACGGCTCTGACTGCTACAGTCGTGCCGTGCCACATCAAGTAGTGGTTACCAGAGAAAGGCCCTTATAAAGTGACTCCTGGATGAGGTAAATTGCCACGGTGTCAAGGCAGCTTCAGAAGGCACTATTGTCAATGCCTCAGGCAGCAGTACAGAACTTTCTGGCATTGTGTTTCACTACTGGAAAGAGAGTTCTCATATTTAGATCAAATCACAATTTGTCCTTAAATCCGTATATATTTATCAACTACATAAAAAAAGAATATTCAAAATGTATTGTATAGCTTTTGGGTATTCTTAGTTAGGCTATCCCTAAGTTGCTTGAGCTGACAAGCCACCTCTGCATGATGCTATCCAAGGCATGACAGGTTTCTAGAAAATCAGCAGTAATACCGGTGGAATTTGTTGTGAACACAGTGAAGGACATACATTGCTCAAGGCATCTGTCAGCTTGAGACCATGACAGTACAAGAAAGGCAACATGATGACAAGTCCGCAGGTTAGAAGGTACACTGATAGAATAGAAGCAGCCTTTTTTCCCAGTGCCAAACAAGGGGGTAGAGGGAATCAGTGTTACTTCGCATGTTCAAGTCTGCTCATCTTTCCATTCTGGTGACTTAGCTGTGTGTTTTTCCTCTCCCCATGAGAGGCAATGTAGGCTGATGGACTGAGCACAGGAGTCAGGAACTCCTTACTTCGATTCTGCCAGCCACTCTCTGGGTGGCCTTTCGTGAACTGCTTACAGACAAACTTTTAAAAGCTGCCACTGATCTTGGAGTCTTAATATTTGGGAACCAAACATGAGAAGTTCTGACCAACAGCCAATTTTTCAAAAGTTACTAGTGATTTTTGGTGGCCCAGTTTTTGGGTACCCGACTGGCGACTCTGTAAAAGGGCCTGATTTTCAAAAAGTGCTGAGCACCCATCTTCTGAAAACCAAACTGGGCCAAGCTCAGCTTTGATATGGACAAATAGTGTTGCTGTTGACTTTACTGGAGTTGTATCTGCCTACACTAAGGCTAAGTCTGTCCCTTCTGAGTTTCTTCTTTTAACATCTCCAGTTAACAGTAGGTGGAAGTGTTTTAATGTCCTCAGTCTAGATATACATATAGGAAACACATGTAGTTGAAGCTACAACTTTAATTTAGAGCTACTGCCTATTACATGTTGTGCACATAAAAATAATAAATAGCAGCATGATCGATTATAGTGGTTAGCAAAATAGCCTTTTCTTTCTCTGCACACAAAGCTGAAGTGCAAAAGTGTGTTTTCAGCGGTCATTGTTGTATTTTAGGTCTGTCTTCTGAAGCAGCATAGCAAAGAAACATACTGTATAGCTAGAACAGAATTTAAAATATCTTAAATATTAATTGAGCTGGAAAATATATCAAATTGTGCATGTGTGTATTCAAATAAAATGTACAAGTTGCTGTGAAAATAAGGTACCTCCCTCTGCAACCATTCACACAAATATTGGGAGAAGAGGAAATCAGTAATTCAAAACCTTTGACATACCTAAAATGTTTAATTCATTAAAATCAGTTGTATGCAGTATTCTTTTTATTCACTGAATATATCTTAATGTGTGGTTTCTTTTAAGAGACACTCAAAGTTTCTGCTTGTCCTTCTCTTGAAATCATAGCATACAATCATCCCACAAAAGATTGTTTAGGGTTGCTTAGCAAAGGATGCATTGTGCTGTCAACTCTTCATCACAGAACAAATGATCTTGTCTGTCTTCACATGTACACTGTGAAAGCTATAATCTTCCTAGCTTAGTGTATCAAAATTCTCCCATTCTGTTTCTGTATGAAAAGTGCCCTTATCCAAAGAAACCTTTAAAATATTGAAATAAAATACCTGGTTTAATTATAATAACTGGTTTGTAATAATAGAGTTAGAATTAGATCTAGCAAAACTACGTGTAGTAAACAATTTATTCAACAAATGTTCTCTTTCTGGTATGCAAGTTGTTTGCAAACAGGCTTTAATTTTTATAAAGTTGAGTATTCAAAATATTTATACTTAATTGTGAGCACACACCAGCTTATTGGTTGTTTACTGCCTATGTTTGCTGTTTGTTTCCCCCATTGTCTGATAACTCCCCTTAGTCAGTGATATGGAATTTTTTAAATTTTTTTTTACTAATTGGATGCATGTAACTTCAGGAATCATAATCAAGTCACGGAGCACTTGAATCATTCAGGGAAAGAATGGGAGGAATTTTTCAAGTCAAGAAAGAGCTAAACTGGATTACAGATTGGGGGTGGTGGTGGTATTTTTAATTTTATATTTCCTGGGCCAGTTGAGCATCAGACAAAATCTGAGACATCACAGTTGGTAAAGTGGATGCTATAGATATAACATATACAGGAATATAACGAGGAGTCAGATTTTAAATTAACTTTGTTCGGATGCAATAATAGTGTATTATGTGTGCAGGCTCAGTCTTGACCGCAAAGGGTGTTACCATATCTATATCTTGTTTTACTTACCTTTTGAACAAGGGGATATCCAAAGGGGGACACGACTTTGTCCATCTCATTTAACTGCGCTGATGCCTTGGAGTCATGAGAATACAGTTTATGGCCAGATGTACCGTGGTGGTGTTAAGCATTGTACAGCACTATTTCTATGACAGGTTTCAGAGTAGCAGCCCTGTTAGTCTGTATTCGCAAAAAGAAAAGGAGGATTTGTGGCACCTTAGAGACTAAATTTGTTAGTCTCTAAGGTGCCACAAGTCCTCCTTTTCTTTTTGCAATATTTCTATGTCTACCAAGTATATTTATTAGTTTTCTACCTTTGAATTTTGTTACCTATCACTATTCAACACAGTGACTGTTAGACACAAATTGCCAACTGTGATACGGGTGTGCATACAAAGTCCTAGTTATGAAGTCTGTGATCAGATACCCGGTATAGCCTTAATGTCAGCTACAGGCAGGTGTCTGGAGAGCTATAGTCCCTGGGAGGCTGTCTTGTTAAGAAATGAGCTTTCTTTCATGTGTAATGTCCTAATGCTAGCTTTCTGATTCACTGGTTTCCAGTTTTCTGTCACATATCACGATTCATCACAGTCTTTAACACAAAGTAATTGCCAAGTTTATGTAAAAGCACAGTCCTAAATGGGAAAGGTGCATTCAATTCAAGGACTCTGGTCAGTCATTTGGGGAACATTTCAACAGGTCTGTCCTTCTGTTATGTTAAGCATTGTCATCCACCCAAAAATATTAAACAGAGAGGTAGCAGTGGAGGGAGAAAGGCATGTTTAGCTCTTGTGTAGATGCTGAGTGCCTAACACAAGCCTCACTACAATAGCTTAATTGTCACAATCTGGTACTTCTGCAAGAGGCAGACAGATTATGTCAATCTGCTGTAAAGAAACATCTTTATTGGGCAACAAGAAAGAGTCTTCTGTTTGTCTTTCCGTCTGTATTGAATGTTGTGTAATATGGAAATGATTGTCTGCAGATTGAACAAAATGTTTTTTGCACAAATGCGAAAAATGTGTGAACATGGTTAATTCAAGGTTGATTGGGACTTTAGATAGAAGATAGGTAAGACGATGACTGGTTCACAATTAAGACATGTATAAATATCTAATACTGTTTCTGAGGAAGAGGATGGACCGGAAGCAGGGCGGGGCTCAAATCCAAGACTTTGCTTTGGGCTGAACTCTGTTCATTTATACATACGGATACAGAAAGCTGATTGCAGGCAGATTTTGGCATGCTTTTGTAGGTAACTTTATATCAATTGTCTATAGGTATAGCATTGCTCTAAAAGTTTTACCTGAAGAAATCATAGTGAAACAACAGTTTATTTTTGTAGCCTTATGTTTAGCCAATGTTCAATGACCTTCATCGTTCCTCAGTTATTTTGTCTGGAAGCATTCTGTTGTAGGTGCTAATGTCAAACCATCTGTGACCACATATTCTATTGACTTTGCTGTCTCCTTCTTATGTTTAAGGTCATTTTGGGTCCATAATTTTAAAAGAGTTTCCCTTGCCCTCAGGAACAGGATTTTTTTTCAGTTTCCTAACCAGTGGCCTATTTTTTCCCCCCGCGTACTCAAAATATGTGAGTCAAAGATCTAGAGGGATTTAATTTCATTATTTCATATATTGCCTCTCCCTTCTTTACAATCTCCTTCCAAAATATGTACACTTTGATATTTCTCCAGTGTTTGAAGGAGAGGAGGCTTCTCACTTCTATAATTCAGAAACTCATCTGAGACTATTCTATGGATATAATTTGAGACGGACAAGAAACACACAAAATCTGTAGAGTGAGCATATAAAGACTGTGGTTCTCCTGTTTGGGGAGGGGAGGTTGGTTATATCTTTTAATGCTTCTGCCCTCAGCTTAGGTTCAATATCTTCCTATAGACAGTTACTTCCATTCTGATGTTTTTATGAGTTTTGCTTTTACGTATGGGTGCAATTATATAGTCTGGATATGCTTCTGTTAGTTTGTTTTTGGTCATACTTTGTCATTGGTGCCCCTACTGGTATCAAGTGTATAATTGTTGAACTTCATTGCCATAAAATCTTTATTTGAAAATGTTGGTATTTGTTATAATAACTCATTCTTGTGGTCTTGTTTATTTCTCCTCTTTAGTTTTTTAGTGTCATTCTGAATAAGTCCTGCCATGTCTTGTCTCCCAGTCTTTAGTGCACCTTATGATGGTGTTGTCTTTATTGCAGAAGGAAGTGTATACTCCTCAGTAATATGTTTATCCACATGGAAACTTCTTTTTAATGTGATTTTTTTTTCTTGAGCTGTGCTCAAACATTTTAAAGAGATGAGGTGGGTGAGGTGCTATCTTTTATTGGATCAACTTCTGCTGGTGAGAGAGACAAGCTTTCGAGCTTACACAGAGGGGCTTGTATATAAATGTTCTCTCATTGATGAGGTAGTTGTAGGATGCATATTTGAATTGCTTATTCAAGAAGATACACAGGCTTCACATATTTCTGAAGCCATTTCCTTCCCTAGATTTTTCAGCTGCTTAGTGGAGGGCAGAGAGTGAGGTGCCAGGCCCTTCAGGTATTTTGCCTACCTTAGCCCTTGCAGACAGAATGCCCCTAGGAACTGCCAGTGATACAGCGACACTCTCAGCACAGCTCTGACTGGTAAAGCCACAATAGAATCCCACAGCATATAAATAGATTGCTACTGATTAAAGTAATTTCTCTTGCTCTCAATCTCCCGCTTTTCTCAAAACTCATTAAATGTACTTTTTAGATTAAAATCATGAAGTGGAGAAGTAGAATTTTAAGAAGTTCTGTCTTTTTTTTTAAAGGCAAGCAATCAGCCTTTTGTTTTTGATCTACTGAAAGTCTTATAGTTTAACTGTTTTTTTATTTTATTTTATTTTAGAAATGTTTTGAACTTTGCAAAATGAAAAAGCACAAAGGAAAATGTTGCTCAATTTCACTTAATGGAAAATTCACTTGAATTCATCACGTATGTCTGAAAATATCCTTTAATTATTCTGTTTTCACCAAACCTATTGTAGTCTTGCAAATTGTAATAGTTAAGAAAAATACTTTATTTTTAAAAAGCCTTTTTTTTTAAGTTGACAAGCAGCAGACTGAGACTAGGGAGTATATTCCAGCATATTCTATATTGCAGCAAGGAAGAAGGAAGGAAGAAGGAAGGAAGCTATTCCCCAGAACATCATTTTCTGAAGAATGAGCATGGCATGGATTATTTATTTATTCTATGCTGTTCATCACTATAGTATATGAATGCCCCATAATCTTCAATAAATTTAAATTTCCAGCACCCTTGTGAAATAAATAAAGAAGCATTAGCCCCATTACAGATGAGAAACTGAAGTACAGACACATTCTAAGAAAGGGATAGATAAGACAGAAAATATCATATTGCCTCTTTATAGATCCATGGTACGTCCACATCTTGAATACTGCATGCAGATGTGGTCACCCCATCTCAAAAAAGTTATATTGGAATTGGAAAAAGTTCAGAAAAGGGCAACAAAAATTATTAGGGGTATGGAATGGCTGCCGTATGAGGAAAGATTAATAAGACTGGGACTTTTCAGCTTGGAAAAGAGATGACTAAGGGGGAGTATCACTGAGGTCTATAAAATCATGACTGGTGTGACGAAAGTAAATAAGGAACTGTTTATTTACTCCTCCTTGTAACACAAAAACGAGGGGTCACCAAATGAAATTAAGAGGCAGCAGGTTTAAAACAAACAAAAGGAAGTATTTCTTCACACAATGCACAGTCAACATGTGGAACTCCTTGCCAGAGGATGTTGTGAAGGCCAAGACATTAACAGTGTTCAAAAAAGAACTAGATAAATTCATGGAGGATAGGTCCATCAATGGCTATTAGCCAGGGTGGGCAGGGATGGTATCCCTAGTGTCTGTTTGCCAGAAGCTGGCAATGAGCGACAGGGAAAGGATCTCTTCATGACTACCTGTTCTGTTCATTCCCTCTGGGGCACCAGGCATTGGCCACTGTCAGAAGACAGGATACCGGGCTAGATGGACCTTTGGTCTGACCCAGTATGGCCCTTCTTATGTTCTTATGTTTGCAGACATCCTGAATCTTTAGTCATATGGAGATCCTAAGATACAATACAGTTCCTTGTAATCCCCTGAGCGTCCGAACTGACATGATAGCTTTTGGGAAGGAATCACGACCCCCTTGGCTATTAGCCATTGAACAGTGGGGTCTGCACTCAGCACTGCATCACAGAAAGCAGCAAATTGTATTCATGCTCTGCGTACTTAGGAACTCTCAGAGGTATTGTCTCTCTATCAGAGGCAGAGTACATCTTTGAGATCATACTGGGCAGGACAGTTCGGCATCACTCAAAACATGGGCTAGTGCCTAAAGGTACCACTGACCTCTATATATGGTAGTATTAATAAACCATAAATATACACAGAACTGTGCATCTTTATCTGTACTAGAGAAATAATGTACTGACCTCCAAGCCGTTGTAACTGGCACTTCAAGGTGTTGACTTTCTATTGAGTTATGAAGCCTCCACCTTACTACTTGTTAATTATATCTGTTGAGTTTAGGGTATTTTCTTGAGGTTTTCTCCCATTATATTATGAGGAGATAATCGTTTCCATTTGTTTTGCATGCATTGTTTTTACTGAGCAGTCTCTTAGGAAATTTCAACAATGAATAACAATAAAAATTCCACTTAGAAACTCAGCTGACACATTTTAAAAGGAACTACAGTGGAATTTAATTGTTCATGCCCCTGAAGTCCCACAGAACAAACAAGTCACATTAAACAAGTCACATAGGAGCCAAAATATGACAGCTTGACTCTGTATTATTCCTTACATTTCTAGTAATCCCAATATCTACTTTATAAATGCCCTGATATGTTTCCCTTTTAATCACAATCCTTTTTTATCTGAATGGAACATTCTACAGTTGCTTTGCTTTCACCGTCATCTGCTGGGACAACCATTATTAAGTTTAGAACTTTGCAAGTCATTCTTCATTCCCATCTCCCCACATAACAATGAAAGTTTAGCTTTGCAAAAATTGTCATTCATTGTCTATCCTCTGGTAATGTAATGAACAAAAGGTGGCTTGTGTCACTTAGCTTTTTTCAAGATGTGTGTTTATGCTCTCTGGCAACTATAAAAGCTTGTAATTTCTGATAGCAATTTCCATCTGGTTCCTTCTAATCACTAAGGACTCTGATTCGGTTTCGGTATGAATAAAAGAGAAGAAAGTCTTATCCCGCACTGTCTTTGTGGTTTCTTCTATTATACTAGCTGATAATTCTCAAGTTTCAAACCTTCATTCCAAAGAGCCTTTCATATGAGTTCTATGACTGTGAAATATTTTCTTTAACATCTCTGTTATCTGTCTGTGTTCCTATAATAACATATACTCTAAAGGTTGTTGTAAAAAGGGGCCTGAACTGTAATGCCAGATTTATTCTTCACTGTCCTGAATTCTGGTCAAATTTGGATTTGGATCCAAGACTGGCAACTGGTACCTAACTCTGTAGTGGAACAAACCATGAGACTTCCGTGCTTCAGGGAAATGGGATTTGTATCTGAATCTAGATTAAATTATTGCAACTCAGGCCCATTTATAATCTACACAATCTCACAGAAATAATGGAACAGATTAACCTTTGGGGTAATTCTCTATTGGCTTCTGTGGAATTACCCTAGGTATGAATTTTGCCATATAAATCTCTCTCCCCACTCCTTAGTATTTAGATATTGTTTGGTGTCTAATTGTGAAGGGGTTGTTTTTCTCTACCATGAGCCTCTATAAGAATCTAGTCACATTTTGACTCTAAGTATGGTTAAAAACAAGCTATGCATTATATATAGTTTAATATGTATTTTCAACATACTCTGCTTTAATACAGTATATTTAACAGATGAAGATAATTAGGGGCCTACCAAATTTACAATCCATTTTAGTCAATTTCATACTCATGGGATTTTAAAAATCGTAAATTCCATCATTTCAGCTATTTAAATCTGAAATTTCATGGTGTTGTAATTGTAGGGGTCCTGACCCAAAAAGGAGTTGTGGGGGGGTCGCAAGGTTATGGTAGGGGGGTTGTGGTACTGCTATCCTTACTTCTGCGCTGCTGCTTCTGGCAGCACTCCCTTCAGAGCTAGGCAGCTGAAGAGTGGCAACTGCTGACCAGGAGCCCAGCTCTGAAGGCAGAGCTTCTGCCAGCAGCAGTGCAGAAGTAAGGATGGCATGGTATGGTTTTGCCACCCTTACTTCTACACTGCTGCTAGTGGGGTGCTGCCTTGAGAGCTGGGCTCCTGGCCAACCGCCGCTGCTCTCTGGCCACCCAGCTCTGAAAGCAGTGCAGAAGTAAGAGTCGCAATACCACAACCCTCCTAAAATAACCTTGCAACTCCTGTGCAACTCTCTTTCGGATCAGAACTCCAGTTTGAGAAATGCTGGTCTCCCCTGTGAAATCTGTATATTATAGGGTAAAAGCACACAAAAGACCAGATTTCATGGTGGGACACTACATTTCACGGCCTGTGACATGTTTTTCATGACAGTGAATTTGGTAGGGCTGTAATTACTTGCAAAACAGTTCACCTATTAATACCCTAAATGCAAATTTATATTTTAACTCTTGATTAATGCTATTTAATAATTATGAAAATGTCATTCCTTATTGTCTGGTAACCTGAGATGTGTGTGATTTTGCTGAAGTACTGAACTGTGACTATGTTCTTGAGACATGTAAGAAGAAAACTGTATGCAATAGCTGGATGCACTCCAGAAGGGAAGAGCTAGTACTAAGGTTTTGAAATTATAAGTTTGATGTTTAAAAACAAATTATTAGGTAGAGCACAGAGGCTGTCCTATCTTCTCTGCTAGAACTTGGCTCTCTGCAAGTGTATGTATATATATATATATATATATATATATATATATATATATATATATATATATTTCTGTCTTCCCTGTGGAGCCTCTGACCATTTTGAATTGAAATCAACTGTAGATGAGTTGAGATTATAATCACAAAGATTTTTTTTAAGTGTGGATGGAATTGGATTCCAGTGTCTGATTTTCTTGAAAGAATTGAGGAGTTAGCAGTATCTCTTTTAATTTACATGGCACATGTAACCATGGAACTACATAATACTCTGTAATTACATTGCTAGTACATAGTAATTAAATATGTTTCTCCTGCAATTCCTTTGCATTTACATTTGAAGTCACACAATTATGCAAACATTAAAACTGCAAATTGCAAGATAATTATTATAAATGTATCTTAGAAAAGCAAAATACCCTAATATGTTTGTTCTTATAGGGACAGATGAACTATTTGCAGGGGGAGGGGCAGATGGAGGGGACAACTCAAACCATACCCTGAATATTAGATATAATCCAAATCTTTAAAATATGGATTAGTTTATATCAGTAATGCCCCTTCCCTTCTTCACCCAACACCCACTAGGTTCTCTTAACTTTTGTTGATATTATGCAAAATCCATTGTGTGGCCTTACTGTACAGTGAGGGAATCCCGGGAGTTAGAACTATAAAAAAGCTATTAGGTTATCTACGTCATATCTGCCAATGCATGTCGTGGCAGTCTGTATTAGGCTGTTTGCATCTCACATCCTCCAGTGTTTCTCTGGAATAATGATACAGAATAATAACACTTCTTTTCACTTTATAGTGTCACCCTTCTGAGGATATGAAAGTGTTTTACAAAGAGAAATTAAAAACATGATCCCAGTGAGATTGGTAAGTATTACTTTATTATACCTATTTTACAAATGGGTAAGCAGAGTCATAGAGAGACCTAGTTTCTATCAATTCACAGATTGAAAAGTGGCAGAATTTGGTATAGGATCTATGAGTCCTTAATGCCAGTCCTACGCTATTATCACTAGAGAAACAAGGTGGGTGAGGCGATATTTTTTACCACACCAACTTCTGTCTCTAATATCCTGGGACCATCACTGCTACAATAACACTGCAAACTGTTATCAGTAGAAACCACTCCCTGTCAGATGAAGATAATTAGCAAATATTTCAGAAATATACAGTTCTGATGTGCCTCATCTGTTTAGAGAATAGACATGAATCACATAAATTATATGTGATTTTATTACAAATCTTAATTTAAACTGAGCAAACCTGAACATTTTTAAGCACTCTGGAACTAATTCCACTTCAAATGAGGTTACTAGGAACTCATTGTTTGAAAGCCCAGTTCCATCAAATGCAATGGATTTGGTGAGATATCAGCTAAGGTAGGGAAATAGCTTGAGGTCATGGATGGGAATGTTGGGGAAATTAGGGATCAGAATAGAGAAGCATTTGTAGTTGGAAGATCGTGGGAGACTGAGTCAAGACACAGGAGCAGCTAAGAGTCTGATGATACTCAGGACAGCGGGTAAGGAGGAAATCAAAGTGAGTTGGGGAAATTAGAATAAGAAAAGGTGAGGTTTGGAGGAGATAGAGAAAAATTGAGAAGAGAGAATATCTCAAAACGTTTTGATAAGTTTAGGAAACTTCATGTAAAAATTCACACTTGTCTGTGCTTATCCAAACTGAGCTCCACCTTTCTACCTTTTCAGTTTTGCCTATGGCTAGCAGGTAGCCAGTTGTTACATAAGAATCATATACACAAAATGATGACTGCCTCTGCAGCAGGCAGGGAGACATCTGTATGTTTAAGGATGTCTTCTTTTACTTTACATACCAACATTCACCAACCTCCTGCTCCAGATTTTTTAATATAAATTTCATCTTATGGGAGATCTGTGCTTTGTACCTTCCTTTCAGACTCTTATTACTAATTTTTCTTCCCTGTAATTCCACAGCAAACCCCAGACTTCCGCCCCCCCAGTGTAGTCATAAAACCATCAGAGGTATAGTTTGCAGTTCCGTTACAGTGTGGTGTTTTTCATCCAGTTCCTCTTCTGTATCTTGTCTGGTTTAATCAAATTTAATTTGTAAATGACAAGTAAGAATAAGCTCTGCTAGATATTTTTCAGTGCTAGTCTCTGTTATACATGTTATATGATAGCAGAAAAGTTGCAACTCAGTGTTGCAGGATTGTGCCTTTGCTTTTGTTTTCCTACTGCTCTTTTAAATTTTTGCAGAATGTGTTCTACTACCCTGTCTGTTCCTAGGTCACAAACATCAAATCTGGAATGACTTGTTGAATGAGGAATAATCAAAATTCTTTACAACTAAATGGAGAACCGTTATGGTCTGAAATGTTCTCTTCAGGTAATTCATATGTACTGTGATTATATGTTCTGTTTTTTTTCCCTAGGAATGTGTTGTTTTACCCCAGTTTGTCCTAGGTATTCAGATGGCTAAAATGGGACACTTAGTGTCCTATTTTGTGGTTAGCATCTCATGACAGTCCTCCTCCTCAACATGGGGCACTGGTGTGGGCTGTAGGAAGCCATCCTTTGCAAACTCTGAAAGAAAATAGTTTCAGCAGTTCTTCCAGTTGTAATTTATGAATTATTTTGAATGTTAGGGTTATTCAAATGATTTAAGGCTGATTTTTTAAAAAAAAAAAGTATATTCATTGTGATTTTTTATTTTATTAAGTGTGAAACAAAAATTGTAAAATCTGCTTCTTAAAAAATCTTCTTCTTTCTTGCTACTTTCCTATTTAGAATCAGTGACTTTTATAGCCTTCTTCCAAAACTCATGATTGTACACCTAGCTGTTGTGCAAATGGGTCTCGTTAAGGTCAGTTGATATCTGGTCCATGTACAGAGTCTTTGACCTCACCCTTGGTCATCTTCTGTCCACAGGCATCATAAAAGCCATCCTACCAATATAACTCTCAGGTCTTCACTGGACGTGCCCTGTGAAGGAGTGACCAACATCCATCATGTACGTCCCGGGATGGAGGATAGGGGAACATCCTGCAGATGCAGAACAGTTCTGAATATCCAATAAGCAACTGGTAGCATCTCTGAGCAGCTCATGGCGGGGTAGCTTCTGATAAAATATCAAACAGGCCCTATGACAAAGATGCCAAGGTGAATAAAGTCTGCCTTAAAATAAGTCTTGCTGGGGCAGAAGGGGTTTGGTAGTTTCAGTAGGCAGCTTGCCTAGAAGAAGATAAACTTTGATTTCAAACCAGGGATGTGTCAGGTTTGGGCAGCTCACTTACAAAGCTTTGACCAGTAGATATGCTACTTGACCTGAGATCCATGTCAAGTGTACCTCTTTAAAAAACAAAACAAAACAATGGAAATATACTAATGGTGTCATCATTAAAATGTTTTAAGCTTAGTTATTAAGTTTAACAAATCACCCTTACCCCATCATAAGCCACCTTCCCCATAAACAGCAAATATTTCTTGCAATGCCTTAATGTTCTTAGTGTTCACTGTGTGTACTCACCTGGGAAAAGCATGAGCCACAACTAAATTCAGTGCATTTGATTATTATCTTGTGTGAAATCAAGTTATTGCCTTCCTAGGGCTGAGTGGCCCAGTAACCTGGATGACTTGGAACAGTTTTTTGACAGATTTTGGTGTCTGCTACATAATTCACATTAACTGCTTTTCCTATAGCTGGCGTATTTTTCAGCCGGACTTTTCATTTTCACTGCGTCTTGATGGTGATCATTTATTTCAACCAGCATCCTTGCATGTAAGTTGTATACCTTTCAGCCACCATTCAGCACTCCATATTTTAAGGCCATCTGGGGGCTAACCTAAACCCCAGTGCAAATCAGAACAGGTTTAGGGGTTGCTCTAATTTATAATCTGACTGCATCCGCCATGAAGTAGCTGAGAGTAGGCAGAGTGCAGCAATGCTCTATCCATGGTTGCCCCTTCCCCATCCCCAGCCAGAGTACAGCAGTGCTGGGATGGGAGCCAGCATAAAGTTGTTTCTGCAGCTCTAGTACAGCTGGGGACAACCTCTTTGTGTTGATGATATTCCCCAGAGGTACTTTTACCTAGTTCATAAGTCCTTTAAATCTTCAGATGGTGCAAAGGGACCAGAGAGTAATTAGTTGTTGGGCCCAGTGGGCCTGATCCTTCATTGCCTTCCAACTTTTGTAGTCATTTATATCATGCAAAGTGAAAGTAAAATGCAGCCACCATGGTGAGTGAGTAGAGAATTAAGATTTGGTGGTGATTTCTACCCACTTTGCCCAGCTCTTGCAATGTGGCTGTCTTGCACTGGTGGGTTTCAGGATATGTGGGCCCCTGTACAGCTGAGTGCATGTATATAAACTCTCCCGTCAGCATGAGCCCCATCTCATTCTTGGATTAGCAGCTCCCACCCCTGGGATTAGCATAGGAAAAATTCTTTTTCTTTTCCTTCTTTTTTTTTGGTCTGCTGTGGGCATGATGCTATTCACCTCTGGGGTTTGGAAAGGAGTTTTTCCCTCAGATTGGCTGGGGCAGGAGTGGTTTTTTTTCATCTTTCCCACAGCAGCTCAGGGACCCAGTGGGGTAGGTCAGGAGGTACAGTTCAGATTGTCACAATTCAGCAGGTACCTTCCATGTGGGGTGTTTTGTAACATGAACAAAGTTACTGGTCACTGAGAATTTTGTATTTAATAGTGTGTGTGAACTCAGTGTTTAGTTTGGTGTTAGAATTATTTATAGCTTGTTTTTTGTAGCTTGTGTCTTCCATATTTTAACAGGATTTTTTGTTCTTTTTTACTTTGTCCTTCTGTTTCTCCCTTCCCCCCACATATTCAATAGAGCATCTTCTTGAATTTCTCTTAGCAATCTTAACTGTTACTTAAGAAAGTGTTTGGGAGTTTTTTCTCTCTCTCTCTGTGTATAATATATATAAATGAATTCACTGAACCTCGTATACTGAGTTTTTTGAGACCCTGACAAACTATGAGGTTTGTCAAGCTATGCAATTCCCCCCTTCCCCCATATGATTTTGTTCTCTTCTTTTTTTTTTCAAAGCTTATCTGACGTACACATCTTCTTTATGGCCAGCAGAGTCCAAGGTACACTGACATTAGTAGACATGTGTGTGTGTGTGTATAATTATATACTCTATGTATTTTCATGGGAGGGGAGAGTTTTGAGGTGTTTTTGGTGAGGGATGGAGGGAATTCTGCTATCTGATCCTCTTTTCTCGGACTGCCTTCCTCTTTTCAGTCTCTCCACATTGGAACTTGAGCCCAGTAGTGTTTGGAAGTTAGTGTGGAGAGCTAGACGGGCACAATTCCCTCTACCACCTGAGCAGTGTAAAGAAAAATTCCCTTTAGCAGTGATAGTATTAGGGCTTTTCTGACATAATTCATCAGTTCTAATTCCATCCAGAAGATGGCAGTGCTGAGTATGGACACACTCACGAAAGCCTGCAAAGTGCATAAAATAAGAACAATCTAAGTGAATGGGATTATATTGGTCAGTCTGTTTTGATTAATTCCTTTATTTTCTGTCTGTACTACATCTGGATTTTAGGAGGCAGTTTCTGATTTTCCTTCCCTGCCCCACTCCCCATCATTATACTTAAATTAAGGTAATTCATAGTGTATGATCTGAACATGTTAGTATTTTAAAAAGAAAGAGGTGAGCCGGGGCAACAAATTTTGAGATTTTTTTAGTGTAATCTTGTATAGAGCCCTGCTGTCCTGACAAGTGTCAATTCAAAACACTTTTTGAATGAAAAGGAAAACCCCTTTTATTGATACAAATCCTAAAGATCTTCCAGAGGGTTGGAGCTTTGTATTAATAAAGTGACAAAGAATCAGCATTTAGAGAGGCACTGTGTAAGCTCAGCTCACAATGATCGGAAGCTGGATATGTTAATGTTGGAAATGTGCTCCCTTAAAGTGTCTATATTTTTAATTTGAATAGATCAAGCCCTACAGGTCCATGGCCCAGCAGTGGATAAACCAGTTTTGTGAAGGAAAAGCTATTTTCCTGCAGTTCCATTTGTTTCTTCCTTCCCAGCTTTCTTGTGAGAGTAGTTAATAGAAAAATGAGATTCAAGGTGCTTGTGTTCCAAGGATCCTAATCTTTTGCCATATATACCCTTTTAATATTGTTGATTTTCTGCATAGAAATATCACATGTATATAGGTCATCTGCAAGTTTTTAAAAAAATCTAATATAACACAAAAATCCAGAAAGCCTATCAACAGTAATGTGAAATAGCCAGAGGCATGGCTGCCAGCAAAGCTCCTGGACATATTCTTTCTAGGATGGACTGTCTTCTAGAGTCCAACATCCTGTTCCTTTGCTTGCCCTCTGAAAGAATTGAAAAAAAGTGGCCGGGATAGTTTTGGGGCAAATTGTACCACTCATTCCACAACTGTTTTTTTTTTTTTGTGGGGGGAGGCTGTGGTGAAGCGGGGTACTTGCTTATCAAACATATATAAATGTTAACATTTGATCACAATGAAAAAAAATGTTTTTGATCAGTCTGATATGTAAAAGAAGAATATAAAATAAATGTAAATGCTTCTTCTTCTTTTTCTTCTCCCCCTTTTCCCAGCTAGCTGGAGTCAGCTTGCCAGATCAATCTTTTCCCCAGGCTTGCTCACTCCAATGCTCTTCCAATATTCACTCTTCTTCTAATGCTCACTCCATATTCATTCCATCATCCCTCACTCAGTCTAGTCACTGTTTTACCTGACCATCCTCCTGCTCTCAGCCCACAAACTCTAATCTCTCATCCCTCCCTAACAGGATTCCCTCATTCATCTTTCATACATGCCCATACCATCTCAGCCTCCTCTCTCTGACACTGCAGACTTTTGTCTTACTCCTGTTGACATTGTTCCACATAAGGTTCAGCAATGTCACCCCTCTTACTACCTTCAAACATCTTATTTCAATGGCTTTGTCTCTTTTCAAGTGCCTCTCTTTGACTGCATGTCTCTGATCTGTACAGAAGAGCTGGTGTTACCATCATTATGTATAGTCCCTTAAGCTTTCTTGGCATCTGTTTATCATAAATCATTCCACTTTTTATGCACCAGACTTCCCCTGCCATCAGCAGGGTTGCTTGCAATTTTCTGTTGATCTCTCCAGTTGCTGCTAACCAGCCTCCCAGGTACTTAAATGCAGAAACCTGATTTAGGCTCTGGCCCTTTATGTTAATGTTCATCTGTCTTGGTTCTGCTCAAGACACCCATATGATTTCAGTCTTCTCTTTACTCATTTTGAGGCCATTGTGTGCTTTTAATCAATCATTTCATTAGGGTGTGCTGTCACCTGTAACTTTTTTTATTTGTTTGTAAAGACAAAAGTAGGAATGCTTTTGTAAAGGACCTGCAATAAAAGACCTGTGGCACTGCAGTGGCTGGCCCAGGTCAGATGACTTGGGCTTGCAGGGATCAGATTGCGGGGCTATCACATTGTGGTGTAGATGTCTGGGCTTGGGCTGGAGCCCAGGGTCTGAGATCCCATGAAATGGGAGGGCCTCAAATTCTAAATGTCTACGCTGTTTTTTTAGCACCATAGCCCAACCCTCAAGAGTGTGAGTCAGCAAACTTGGGGTCTGAGACTCAGTGCAGTGTGTTTTTTATCTTAGTGTAGACATACTCAAAATGGCTTCTGACAGAGATACACTATTGATAAATATTTAACTCTGGGATGTGAAAGACTCATATTTTCAGAGGTAGAATGGCTACACATTTCAAAAATTTCAAACTTTGGGCTGTGACCAGGTCTGATACCGATCAGGGACCCAGAGTGGTCAGGAAGCCATGGGTTTCCAGACATGAGTAGTAAAGAGTGAACTCACCAGACTCCAAAACATCTGGGGCTCATTAGCGTTCTATGAAACTAGCTCAAAGCATTTAAAACGAAGAAATCAGTTGTTGGGAGTTGCTATTCAGGCATGCTGCTCTGCTGAAGGTGCTCACAGAGGGAAGACTGTGAGTTAGTTTGTTGAAAGCCCATTTGGAATTTTCCCAGGAGGAGGAATTAGGATTCTCTTTGTGTACAGACTGTTTATTTAAAGGAGATTGGAATGCCGTTTCTTCTTTCTGAAGCAAAGAAAGGAACAGAGACTTTGTTTTTCTTAACCCAGAGGGTCTTGGAGCCTTTGTTACTTTCGTCTTGAGTTATGGGAACTTTAGTGCTGTTTTCAGGGTAACTTTCCAGAATGGATTTTCTTTTGTTTGTTTTATTTTCCTGCTTTAGTTGCCTGTGGTCCATTCATAGCTTGAAGGGCTACCAAAATTAGGCACTAAACCCATGTTCGTGGCCTGACTTCTCAGAGGCGCACCTACTGGTCCCACAATGTTAATTGACTTCAGTAGGTTTTCATATGAATGCTAGGGGATGCTCATGCAGATCTGATTCTAAGCTCAAGAACCTATATTTGCACATGCAGATCAGGCAGATACAGTATTTGTAACTTCACGTTTAACACACACACACACATGCTCTTATTTGTTCAGGTAGATATGGGGCCAATTCTGCTGCAACTTAAGTCAATGGGAGTTTCAGTTGAAAGCCGTTTCTGAAAATGTTAGTTCTTTCTCTACAAGTCACAAGACTGCAGTGAGTCTTTCCTCTGGATAGTTAAGTTCAGCAGTCTCTTTATTTTTTCTGCTAGAACAATGGGTTATCATATACCAAAGCCTAAGAAGCTAATTGAGGCTTTGAATAAGGCATTGCTGATACATTCCTAGAACATTTTAAAATGAATAATCACTTTGATCTGTTTTAAACTTTATGTATAATTCAATGAAGAACAAAATATTGCTAATAAATTCTATTATAAATTGGTCTAATTATAATTTAATAGAATCCTAGAGTACTGCACCTCGGACATGTATTTAAAATAGTATTTTTTGCAGAAGGGGATTCTTCTACGTTTGGCTCTGATAAGCACCAAGCCATTTAAAATATAGCCCCCATTTTTAAAGCTTTTGAATAGTGATGAGACTTTATGCTCATCTTTCTTAAAAATGTTATACATTTCTTATGCTTCTGTGAGCAGAAGTGTCCAACAGTGAAGGGTTCTTAAAGGTGAATTGGAAAGCAAACATGAAAATTGAGTTAAGCCCAAATTCCTTTGAAGATTCCCCATATTATTTAGGATTGGGAGTGGTATCCAGCACAGAATAGATTTAAATTCTGTTTTTTCTCTGTGAAATTATTATGGTATAATACTTACTGGTTTTTCTGACTGTAGCCCAAAATGCATCATTCTGTGACATCATAAATACTATGGATTGCAATGTGCCTTAAAGATACTGCTTTTGGGGAAATTAAATCAGAAAATACCAAGAGGATTTCTGAGGAGATTAACAGAATTTTAATAAGGTGAGTGAAATCTTACTTCTGTGTTAATGTTCCTTATTTCTGGTTCCGGTGGCCTTGCAGCTCAAAGATCTGGGCTCAGTTCATTTTCTAACTTTTATTTTGGAGATCTCTCAATGTACTATTTTACATGCAGAGCAATTTAGATAAACAATGAAAAGTCCAATTTATTAACCATATGTTTATTGCATACATAATTTGATAACCAATATTTCAACAAATCTACTATCCTATAGCGATTTTCATAAATATAAAGGGAAGGGTAAACCCCTTTAAAATCCCTCCTGGCCAGAAGAAAAAATCCTCTCACCTGTAAAGGGTTAAGAAGCTAAAAGTAACCTCGCTGGCACCTGACCAAAATGACCAATGAGGAGACAAGATACTTTCAAAAGCTGGGAAGAGGGAGAAAAACAAAGGGTCTGTGTCTGTCTGTGTGATGCTTTTGCCGGGGACAGAACAGGAATGGAGTCTTAGAATTTAGTGAGTAATCTCGCTAGGTATGTGTTAGATTATGATTTCTTTAAATGGCTGAGAAAATAGCTGAATAGAAAATAGAAAATAGCTGAATAGCTGAATAGAATGAATATTCCTGTCTGTGTGTCTTTTTTGTAACTTAAGGTTTTGCCTAGAGGGATTCTCTATGTTTTGAATTTAATTACCCTGTAAGGTATTTACCATCCTGATTTTACAGAGATGATTCTTTTTTTTTTACTTCTATTAAAAGTCTTCTTGTAAGGAAACTGAGTGCTTTTTCATTGTTCTAAGATCCAAGGGTTTGGGTCTGTGATCACCTATGCAAATTGGTGAGGATTTTTACCAAACCTTCCCCAGGAAGTGGGGTGCAAGGGTTGGAAGGATTTTGGGGGGAAAGACGTGTCCAAACTACATTTTCTCAGGAACCCAGATAAAGTTTGGTGGTGGCAGTGGAAGTCCAGGGGCAAAGGGTAAAATAGTTTGTACCTTGGGGAAGTTTTAACCTAAGCTGGTAAAAGTAAGCTTATGAGGTTTTCATACAGGTCCCCACGTCTGTACCCTAGAGTTCAGAGTGGGGAAGGAACCCTGACAGCGATGAAATAAACATGGTGATACGTTATAAATAAGTTGAAGGGTTTTATATGGAGCCAAGCCTTTCTCTGCTATGAGACTCTTAAGAAAGTCAATGTAAATGGTGATCCAGTATCTGTATGAGGACAGTAGTTTATTGATCTTCAGACTTGAATCTTCCCAAAGAGACTGTAACCCCAAACATTCCCTTTTATTCTCTCATCTGTTCTTCAGCTGGTCCTGAAATTTCAAAGTTGTCAGGTGGAATAGCTGGACTTGGTCGTCTTCTTGATTACATTGGTGTAAAGCCATTAACTTCAACAGTTACTTGTGATTTATACTAGTGTGAATGAGAGAAGAATCAGGTCCATTGTTTTGGCAGCTAAATTAATCATGAATAGTGGGAAAGATCTTCCCAAATCTCATTTATGGCATGTCTAAAAATGACATGGTTAATTATAAATATCATAACACAGCTGCACAAAAAGAAAGTATTCAGAGTAACAGCCGTGTTAGTCTGTATTCACAAAAAGAAAAGGAGTACTTGTGGCACCTTAGAGACTAACCAAAAAGAAAGTAAACTGTACAGTTCAACTGGTTAAAATTTAGCAGATGCTATAGTTGAGAAGGAGGATATGAAATCATTACGCCACAGTTGGTCAGATTTCAAGCAGATATTCTCTACTGGTGTTCCAGCCTCCTGCCGTCACATTTAATTTTTTCAGTTTATTGAAGAATTGCGATATGGGGCTAGTTCTATGAAAGGAAATACCATCAAAGGGCCAGATCATAATTACTGTAATAATCAAGCAGTTATCATAGAATCATAGAAATGTAGGACTGGAAGGGACCTCAACATCTGCCAAGGCAGGATCAAGTAAACCAAGACCATCTGTGAAAGGTTTTATCTAACCTATTCTCAGAAGCCTCCAGTGATGAGGATTCCACAACCTCCCTTGGAAGCCTATTCTAGAGCTTAACTTTCCTTTTAGTTGGAAAGTTTTTCCTAATATCTAACTTAATGACAACTGGTCTGCCCTTCACCTCCTTTTGGACATGAAATATGTTTATATTTATATTTATACTTTGTACTTATATTTTTGATGTATAATGCAACACTTCCTCCTTTTTTCACCTGAATTGTCCTTCCTGAACAAGCTCTACTCTCCTTGCCAATATTCCAGTCATAAGATTTGTTCCACCAAATTATATTGAATTGTTAGACTATCAAGGCACTGGGCTGGTTGTGGAAAGCTTGATACTGAGGATCAGGTAATTTCTCCCCCTTCTTTTTCTTTTTGTGACGATATGTGTGGAAAGATTTGCAGTTATAGACAAGTGAGGTTGCTAGCGGCTATGTGGTGATACTTTTCTTCTTCTGGGTGGATTCTTTTTTGCTATCTAGTCTCATGACCCCCTGAGAGGAGGAATAAGAAGCATACTTCCTCTGCTTCTAGTATTTCTTTGGGCCACTAGATCCTAATGTATGACAGTGTTGGGTGACTATAAAAAAATAGGAATCACCATAACAGATCAGATAAATGGTCCATCCACTGTGGTATCATATCTGTGACAGTAATCAGTATCATAGGCCTTATAGGAAAGTGTAAAATCCTCATAATAGACAAATATACCATAACAAGCCTGTGTGAGAAATTTCTTTCTAATACCAGGCAGTTGGTTGTTGGCTTACCCTGAATCATGAGGACTGATATCTTGTCTTCTTGTGGTGTCCTCATATTGCTTCCCACCACATCTATGCACATCCGATTGACTGATCACTGCACTCTGCCAGGCCCCTGGAAGAACATTCATGCTCAAGCAGCTGGCATCACAGAAGATGCTTCATATTTTGTGGCTTTCTGCCACAGTCACAGGTACTAGAGCCAGAGATGTAGCCTCACTTGACCATCATGTCTCTAGACTTGCCTGCTCCGGTGGAGAGTTGGTTTAGGTAACGCCATATGGTACAGGGCTGATCTGCATCAGATGGTAAGTGCTTCACTGGTGGGAGATGCAGAACACAGGGTACAGGGTTGTTCTCTACTCTGATTTGCCATAACTGAAACCACATCTGTTTGGTTTGACAACGTTGGGGGTTTAACAGTGGCAAGAAGACTTTGTCGTGACTTCAGTGAACTCAGCAACAGTGTTATGTAGACCTGGTGCACTCTACTCTACTAGCAACTTCCCAGTGTATACCAGGAGGAACAATACCTGCAAGGATGTAGAGGCTGTTGATGTGAGAAGGTTTAAGGCATCCTTTAATGTAGTCAGAGGAAGAGTTAAGTACACGTCTAGCTTCTTTATGTGAGGGGATCGTGCCCATACAGACCATACTAGAAAGCAGAAGATTCTTTGTGACCTTTAATGGTAAAGAAAGCCAGAGGCGATGACAGAAGAATGCTCTCCCACAAGGTAGTGTTTTAGTATCTACGTTATTGAAATCTCTTATATGTTTTAATCCTAGCTAGTGGTAATGAGAGAATATATTCTTGTTATTCATATGCGTATCTAAACCTTTTTTGAGTCTTTTAGTATGTTCTTTGCCTTAGCAATATCTCCCAGTCCCTTTATAAATAGTTGAATGAGACAGTACTAGGGTATATTTCTTCCCAACATCAAGACTTTGGAAATTAGTGGTTCCTGGTTGTATTGTAATAAAGTTATCAAGTGGCAAATTTTCCTTATCCTGGTGAGTGTCCTTCTACTGTGGCAATCCTATTTATTAATTGGTAGGCAATAACATTTTTTTGAAAATATTTTTATTTTTTTTCCCTCACAGAATATTGTCTGCTCTGATTTTTATTTTGACAGGCAGGTACAGGAGAACAAATGACACTTCTATACCTTTTATGACTAAATTTAAGTTCAGATATTATTTGAAAAAGTAAACTTGAAACAAGATTATTTGATTTATGTGGCCCATCCATCATGTTGTCAGGCAGTGGACAAATATTTTAGGATAATGTCATCAGATGTCAAAATCATCTTAAAGCAAATAGAAGCTGCAGCTATTATATAGGATTGCTCGCCAATAGGGGAAATTTGGTACCACACAGTAATATATACTCTTTTGGGGAATATTCTGACAGTATTATCAAATCCAACAATATAAAGTGGAAATGGAGCACAGTTTGGTTCTATGTAACTAAACTTATGCGCTTCTTGGTTTTAGTAACAGAAAACATAAATTGGGGAGGATTTTAAGGTTAAAATCATTTACTGATATTACAGAATCACTAAATTCTCTTTCCCACCTCCACCTCTTTTTTCCCCTTCAGCTCTGTAGCTTCAAAAATAAGCTATTGTCCTCTTTACAGGCTTGATGTTTGTTGAAAAGGAGTATCAGCAGAGATTAGTCCAGGAAAACAAGCAGAGTACTTCTATAAGGAACCTGTATGATCAAATCCAGAGTTCTGTACTACAGGCCAAATGCTTTCCTTGTATGGGAATGCTCCTACATTGGTAACATAAATACAATGAAAAGCAGTAATGACATGGACCCATATTCTGACCAGCAGTGTCCTCACATATAGCCCTGAGCACTACCTCCGTGGCTCCCATTGGCTAGGAACCACAGCCAATGGGAGCTATGGTGGCCCTGAGGGTGGAGGCAGTGCGCAGAGTCTGAGCTGCCTGCCGCTGCTCCACCTAGGAGCAGACAGGACAAGTTGTTGCTTGCGGGGAGCCACCCAAGGTGAGTGTCCCCCAGATCTGGCACCCCGCACCCTCTCCCACACCCCAACCAGCTGGTCTGATCCCCCTCCTGCACCCAAAATCCCTCCCAGAGCCCATGCTCCAACCCCTCGCCTACCCGCCCCATGCCAACAAGACTAGAAACTGGAATTTCAGTGAAGATCAGAAATGCCAGTTTATAGAGCTTTCTGGTTGGTGAAGTGCCGGATAAAACAGCTTTTATTTTACCGACTTTCCTGTTTGTTTGCAATTGCTCATTGCACTAAAAGACAGCTAAAAATACATAATCACAGAATATTCTAGTTTGTAAGGATGGAGTAACCATAGAAAGTCACCACATTACTTACAGCGCCATACTCCAACCAAAAGCAGAATCAGAAGGGCTTTTCTGGTACTGCCAGTTGGCTTGCACTTTCAGAGTTCTTTTAAAGCATAAAGTCACAGTTGTTTCTATTTCAGTAGTGCCTAGTATTTCAGAATTGGGTCCTGTTGTCTAGACACTGTATGAACACATAGGAAGCCATTGTGAACTTATCAGGGCAGTGACAATCTAAAGGTGAAGGCTTAAAAGAAGCACAATGACTGGGGTAATGGTCGGCATGTATCATACTATTTCTATATCCTTTATTTATTTTTACATATTTGTTTTATTTATATGACAAAATCTTAATTTAGCATGGAGTTCTTTTGTATTGAAGGAGAGGGAATTATTTGCAAGAATGTAACTGCAAGATTCACCCATAGATATTCACATACATTTCTGGGATAAGAAAAAAACCCAGAAAGATATGAAGTTTCCATTCTTCTTCCATTCTTTACTCTATCCCTATAAGATGGGCTTTATGAAGAAATTGTTGACTATATCGACAGAGTGCTAAACATAAAAGGCAGTAATGATTGTCAAAGAACTAAATATGCATAAACAGCATAAAGCTTTTTGCAATCCTAACCGTTCTAGAATAAATTTCCCATGACTCAAAACTGCTGCATCCAAATGCTCCCAGATTAAAACAAACAAAAGTGTTGGTTTAAAAAAAAAATGATTGCAGGCTTTGATGCCTCCCCTCTTCCTTTTCTGAATAATTGTAGTGTTCATATAATGCTTATGGAGTGTTGCTTAATATAACATAAAGCACCTGGCATCTTACTAAAGGTTTAGACCATTTATGACCTATAATCAAAATTGCCTCTCAATAAGCAGCTTTTCAGTTTTCTTCTTTCTTCTGCTTCTTCTTCTTTTATTCCTTGGGGGTATTTGTGTGGATGCAGGATGTTTGCTTTTAAGATTTCATCTGATCCTGCTGCTTATTCTTTAGCTGAGATCATAACCCTCAATTTGACATCCCAATAATTTCCACTACAGCCAATTTGCAGTATTATGAAATCCTATTAAAACAAGAGGGTCCAGTTGTTTACTCCTTCAGAAAAATGTATAGAAGGGAGACAAATCTCATCTGTGAGTTGTATAAAATTCTCCACTCAAGCTTATGCTCAAATAAATTTGTTAGTCTCTAGGGTGCCACAAGTACTCCTTTTCTCTTTCCATTCAAGAAGGATAAGTGCCTGGGCTTTCCTGGGAGGAAAAGGCACAGACTGGAAAATGAAAACTGTGTGCAACCCCTTGGAACTGGTTGTATTAGGAAAGTGGAGGATGGCCCTTTACAGTGCATCCTAGGGGCCTAACCCAGTTCCCATTCAAGCCAATGAGAAAAGACTCCCATTTGGCTTCAGCGGGCATTGGATCATGACCTAGATACCCTATTTAATCCTGGTAGTAAGCATCCTAATGAATAGTTAATCCTGCTTCTATCAGCATTAATTCCTGGATAGATTTTCACTTGCAAATCCATCCATCATAAAAAGAATGTGCTCAAAAGCTGCTGCCTTGCTCTGCCTCCCCTGCTGCAGCCCCACCTATGGTATCTATGAAACCACAGTCCCATGGTATGCCTCTGGAGGGGCATCTACAGGCTTGCAGAGTAGGCCAAGCATGCAGCAGAGCTCCTCCTTCCCAACTTTCATGCACTCCTGTCAAATCTAACCATCTTTAGTATCCTTTCTGCAATATAAGTGGAGCAGAACATCAAGCCAGAGATTATAGTTATTTTTCAGGGATCTTTTGTTTTGAGGAGACAAGATAACTTCAGTTATGGGCCCAACAAAATATAATTTTCTAACTGCAAACTAATTCTAGAGTTAAGTTACGTTATTTCTGTGCCAATAGTTTTTATTATTATAATTTTCTTCTTTGGTTATTTTTGTTCTCTTTTTAATGGTTACTGTCAGCAACAGTGCTTAAAGCAAATACTTCAAAAAGAAACTGTAATTTAAGCAAGTTTGCAAAAAAAAACCCAAGTATAATGATGAAAAACTCCAGTAAAATACTATATATGATTTAATGTGTCAAAGAGTGTATGGAACAGGAAATGTTTTTTTTTTCCCCCTTACATTGGGTAGTCTAGCCGAGGACTAAGATGCTATCTAACATAAGTAAGGATGGCAGAATCCAGTCATTAGCATATTTGCACAGATTAAATAGTCAGAATTCAAATTCAGGCAGAAAGAAGGGTGTTTCTTTTCAACATACCATATATTGTAACTTAAAAGATACTCTACTTAGGATTTGGTTAGAGCAGGAGGTTACTGTCAGTCAAGTGGTCTTGCTCTTGAGTATTCAGTAGGGTGTCTAAACAAATAGAGTGATGTGGAGATGGACTTCTTCTACTATTCAGAGAAAAACCCATGCTGCGTATGAGTGAGAAGAGCAGGAAATGTTTTGACCACCTGTATTTGTGTGTTTGTGAACCACTGCCCTGTGCTGGATGGAATCAAATTTGCTTGATTACATCACCTGCTAGTGGCTGGACTATAAAGATAAGTCAGCCATGTTTTGCTTGTAAGCTCTTTGGGGCAGGGACTGCTTTTTTCTTCTATGTTTATACAGTACTTAGCACAAAAGGAGTCCTGGTCCCCTCAAGTAATACAGTAATATAAATAAAAATAACAGTAAAAATGCATAACATAAAATGTTGACAGAAAAAGCCAACATCTATTAAAACACTAAAAACAAGTTCATAAAAAATAATGCAGTAAAATAGAATAAGCCTGACCAATTCATATAGGGAGAGATAAGAAAGATTTGTATCTTTCCCAAAGAGAGACTGTGGTCATTCCAGTAGCTCAACAGTTAACAAGCCTTATTCATTTAGTTTGACTTGCTTGGTGGTCCTTTAAAAAAAACAAAAACAAGAACAGAATAGTTAGTTGATTAAAGATTACAAAACTCTGGGAGATCTCCTTTTAGCTCAAGAGGAAGAGGCTTGTCTTTTATTTATTTTTTAAAAAATAAAAACACCCTGGGTTTTGTCCTACGTTATTGATAACCACGATATCTACGTATGTGTACCCATGGATTTATTGATGCATACATTAAAAAGAGAGTAGCCATTTTTAATTTTATTATTAATTCAGTTTTGCACATTCTGTGTACATTATTATTGAACCAATACAATATTTTGGAAATTTCAAGTAAATATCTTTTGGCCTCAGTCATAATATTCTATGCCTATATCCAGAGAAGGCAAACGCTGGAGCAGGTGCAGGTTGGAGTCTGGTGCACTGCAAGGCAACAGGAGGGTTCCAGGCTAGATAGTGCTGTTGCTCAGACTGATTTGCAGCTCCACTGAGGTTGTGGAATTACCTGATCCTGGGATCATCTGACCCAAGCTCTGCTCAGTGACGCCTGAGGGCTGAAGCACTGTAGGCTGTGATGATTGCTGACTCATTGCAGCAGCTGAGCAGCCCTAATTTGGCTGCAAGTATGCCTCTTGATCTAGGCCAGAAGCACATTAATCAATTATGGAGATATTATATACTTTGCATATAATCTATGAGCACTTGCAGTGATTGATGTACAAAGATAATAAATACCATATATTTATATTCTATTTTTTCTTGAGATGCTGATCAATATGATGCCATTAGTACTATTTCACATAGGTGATGGCTCAAATAGAATTTTAGAGGAAAAGCTTGCAGGGGCATGGAAACTGGTTATTCCTGTGGCTCAGCATTCTGTTTGTGTTAGGGAACAGGCTGTTGCCTCCTCAGCCTTAAACTGTCAGTTGTCACTGTTGTAAAAATTCTTTTTTAATCCACATATAACTTTGTCTTGAAAAGTTGCCTTGGCCTGGAAATTGTCAGCTTTGCTCTGACGGGTGAAGATAATATTTCTGCAAAGCTTGAGGTAATTCATCAAACTATTTTTTTCTAGAATGGAAAGTAATTGAGAAATTACTCTGATTTGAACTTGTCTAATCTTTCTTTCATTACCCTCTGACACAAAGGGACTTATTATTAGCCTCTCAGCCTTCCTCAGATCTCTTTGAAAATTTGGCCACTGGCTATGTTTGAAAAATACAGGCTTTTGTATTTAAGCAAAGTTGTTAATGGGTTTTGTTGTGGATAGTTATGAGTCCAATCCTGATCCCATGGATGGCAACAGATTTTTGCCACTGACTTCAAAGGAAGCAGGAATAGGTGTTATATGGGCTTGTAAGCATATTGACCTCTATCATCTATTTGAGAGAAAAAATATGCAATGAATATAATTTGTTGAACAAATTATTCAGTTACTATCATTTGACCAGATCTATTCAAGCTGGTAGGTCAGCTCTCTCCTTCAAGGGAGTTGAGACTGTCAACATTTCCAGTGTTAATCCTGACTTTTTAAAATGCTTTTATTTGGCCCTGAGTTTAAATTTACCTGGAATTTTCATTTCCTAGATACATTTAAGCCAATAATTCAAATGAGGCTCATATATATTTTAAGTTATGGTGTGTCACTCTATATGTCATCCAGCAGAGGTGCTTGCACAGGGAGCAGCTGTCAGCTTCTCACTAGATTCTGGAATTTGTGCAAAGTTTTATGACAAGGATAATTTCTTTCCTTATTGAGCACTCACTAGCACATCAAGCTTGACTGATTATTCATTGCCATGCAACACGTTCAGTTAATTTCTCACAGACACACTTCTAGCTTATTCTCTTCTTCTCTCTAAATCCTCTTTGAGGTTAGAGGCATGTATGACCTTATTAGAAATTTTTGGAAAAGGTGTATACATTTCTTAGTAAAACTCTTGCCATTAGTGTTCTATCTACTTTTATACATAAATCCAGCTCATCATCTCCTGCTTTCCTGACCTTCTCTAAAGTGTAAAGGGAAAGACGCATGGCTAGACAGTTGCAAATACATTACCAATCCAAAAGCTCTTAACCCTTTTGAATTGGGATGTGAAACTCAAGTGACTCTATGTGCATTTGCTGGTGTAAGTTGCTGAAATCTTAGCTGTGCATGCTAAAGGAGCAAAAGGGGAGAGGTGGTTGTGGGGAAAACAATTAAAAGGAGATGAAAGAGGGTAAAAGATAACTCTCCTTCTGCCACTCAGCTTTACACTTCTTAATCTCTCCCGTTGGTTTCTCTTGAAAGCTAAAAACAGAAAGGCAAAGAAATGATACTGTTACACAGGGGCAGCTCGACCAATTTTGCTGCCCCAAGCAGTTGCCGCTGAATTGCCACCGCTGCAACAGCTGCCGTGGCGGGAAGAGCGGTGGAGCTGCCGCCAAATTGCTGCCGCAGGACATGGACGGCCGCCCCATTCTAAATGCCGCCCCGAACACCTGCTTGGAAAGCTGGTGCCTCTGGAGCCAGCCCTGCTGTTACACCAGTTCACTGTACTCCTGTAACACATGCTGTGGACACCAGAGCTGTGAGCCACTCTGTCTCAGCAAGAGTGAGCTGTGCTGACAATTAGATTATGTGTCAGCTCCCTTCCACACCAGTCTGTTTTCCGAACCAGCAAACTCCTCAAGGCTCTCCCAGCACAAACTTCTCCTAGTAGGTAACAATCAAACTCCAGCCCCCAAGCTCCTCAGAGATGTTTCTCTTTTTTGTACAGCCCCTACCACTGGGCGTTCACAGAAGATATTAGGTTTGTTGCTCCATTAGAGAGTCGGTACAGCAGTTTCTTCATTTGACTGGGGGAAATTAACGCTTCCCTTTAAAGACAGTGCTGAATTGGTTTATGGTAGAAGTAAAACAAGTGTATTAACAAAAGAGCATGGATTAAATGATACTAAGTAAAAATGATAAAGGTAGAGACGGTTATAAGCAAATAAAAGTGAAAATGTGCATCTAAAATTTCATCTAGCAAGATATAGTGTTTATGCAAGACCGTTTCTCTCACCCACAGTCTCCTTTCCAGCTTTTTACTGGCCAGCGTGGCCAGGACCCATCATGGAGATCAAATTTGGTTTCATTGTCTCCTAAGTGAAGGATAAAGATGGAGTCTCTCTCTGTTCCTTCAATCCCCAAAGGGATTTCTTTGTCTTACAAGGGAGGAAAGCCTTCTGGGGATTTAGCCTTCTGTGTCTCTCTGGGCTGCAGAAGCCATTTTAATTCTCTGTGTCTTTAGTTCAGGCTCAAGTTAACCCCTTCTGGCTTTGCTTGATGGCTTTGTTCACTACTAATATGTAAATTGAGGTAAACCCACATTCCTTTATCTCAGGCAGACTTGTTTATCATCATTACCTAGGCTAGGTTGTCTTAAACATGTTCTAGTAACATCATACAGGGGGAATTCAGAACTTTACATATTAGGTTAACACATGCATTTTACAATGCTATTAATAACCAGCATGTTCTTAGTTTTCATATGATACCTCACAAGACGTATTTTGTACAAATATTATTGCAGAAGCATGTAGGGTGAAATGCAGGCGTGCCAATAGTCACAACTCCCTCTTATTGCATTATAACTTGCATCCTGATTTGTTACCTCTGAATTGGGCTCTAAATATATCATGCTGTTAAGATGGCTGATTATCATGGGCCAGCCTTCAGTGTCAAATATCACAGAAGACTACTCTCAATGATATGTATCTGCCCTCACACCATTGACTCAACTTTGTTATTTGTTGGGATTTCTGGATTAGACACACCAATTCAAACTGCATTGATACCAATGTAAGAGCTCCAAAATTGCCTTTACTTCAGCACAGAAGATAAATTTGAAGGATAAAATAACCTGAACTATACCACTCTCATAGGGAGATAACTAACAAAGAAAGTGCACTGGATTGATATGTCTAAAGAAAAAGCAATTAACAACATTTCTGGTGAACTGCAGCTGTTTCTTACAAGGAGATACTCCCTGTTAGGCATTGATTTATAACTCATTTGCAGTCAGTTATTCCTGCTCATGCTTATAGTACAAGCAACTTTACCTTAGTGTCAGAACTGTCAACACTTCTGTACAGAAACATGATCTTTGTCCTTACTGTGACAATGAACCAATGCTGGAACAATGTCAGCAATTCTAGTTCCTTGCATGCAAATATGCCACATATTTTACATATTCAATAAAGAACAAACAGTAAAGTATCTCATTTTTGGTCCTTAGCTTAGGGTATTTATTTTGGTGAAATAATTTAGCCATTAAAATTGGGTAGGGTCTTTTCCATGTTGTTTGCTTTTTTGTCCTTTCCAGTAATGACAAGTGGTTTCCACTGAATCCAAACCAGCACCTTAAGATCTCATGATCTGATTATTGGGTTGGAAAAAAAAATAGATGTTGCAGTTGTAGGGCATCAAATGGCAAAGGGATACATGTTTTAGGAAAGCCAAATTATTAAAGTATTTGGGAAAAATGTCTATCTGGATCAGTACTAACCCTTATATTAATGTTGTTGCCTAACACTTTGTGTTATAAAAATTCTTCCAAACATATTTTTTTGGAAGCGCTTGTGGTTTGTAGCAAGACTTTGCAATTTAGTAGGGGCATAGTCTTAGGTGTGAGAGTTGCATTTTGCTAGGCCTATAAAATCCATCCAGATTTGGCCAAAATATAAAATGTTGAAAATTGCCATTTCCCATCTGTGTTTCACTCACAACAGCTTGTTCTTGGTTTGCTGCCCAAAATTGTCAACATTCCATTAGCAAAATGTATGCCCTCCCCAGTCTGTTTCTTCAGTATGTCACACAACTAAATCACTGAATAGGGCTTGAATAAAATGGTGGCTACTGTTACCACCACCACTCCTATCAAAATAGCTTTTAGATTTGGGGATTCTGAGTTCTAGACTCACTGCTTCCACAGACTAGTGCTAATGATTCTGTGCCCTTCACAACTCTTGTTTATATATTGAGCGAGGCAACTGAGAGTTACACAAGCTGGGAATAGAATCCAGATCTCTTTCACCATTCCTCACTGCAATGGCTTGTATCAATCCTGCTCTGATTGGAGTCCATGGCAATATTCCTTTCGATTTAAATGGAAGCAAGATTAAGGTCCATTGATGTTTAAGAACTGGATCGCTACAGTACAGTTAAACTTGAATGAATTACAGTCCATTATAATTTGCTGTTTTCATTTGGTATATTTCAATGGCATTGATTTACACTGTTTACTAATATAAAATGCTCTGCACAAAGATTAGTAAATAAGAAAAAAGTTTAAATTAGAAAAGTATGAGATACTATATGCAAGATTTTTTTTTCACATTTTACACTTTAAGGTAGAGGAATAGTATAGAAATACTGAGCTGGCCAGATTTCAAAGTGTAAATGATAAATGTAATGATAGCATAGATGAGTTTAGAGACCTGTAACCATCTCTCTTGGCAGTATATGGCTCATTATTCTGAAGTTTTATGTGCTTAGAATAAGTGCTTGTGGCTTACTAACTTTTCTATTTCAAATGTTAAAATCCTGTTTCAAGTTCATCTTACATATATATAAAAGTTATACTTATTACGGCCATTAAGAATTTACTTTGTGTGCATTAAGTTTTTCCTTTTTGTAATATGTACATTTTTCTCAATTTAGTTTTCTCTTCCATACGTATATTTTCTCCCTCTCTCTCTGTATGCGAATATAACATAATATATTTGATAGCATTCAAAAATATGTAATCTAAAATACTTAGAACAGTACGAATACAAACAATGGCAAATAAGATTTTAAGTTTTTTCCACGGTGACCATTTATCACCAAGTCCAGCTTGCCTGAGCACCAAGAAAGACTGGAGAATCTAAGGGGACTGACAGTGATTCCATGGTGAGACTGTTATATGATCTGGGACTTCACATTTGTCACTGGCTTAATGAAATCTAATGATAAAACTTACCATCAGTTTGTGGGGTCTGGTCTGTTTTTGACAGTCAGCCCTAAAGTAGGAACTCATGGTCATGAGCCACTCCAGAGAGAGTGACAACCTCCTCCTGCTATTGAAGAACTTGGGGATGCAGACTGGACACTAAAAAGCAATTGTAACCCTTCTGCTAGGTGGACCGGCAACAACCAGGGCCGGGTTCAATATCTAGGGGTTCTTTTTCAACAATATAACACAGAACTGGCTCAAGCCTGAACTGAGTAACCTGGGAAAACTACACTTTCACAAAGTTTCTTCCTCAGGCAGTCTTTCCACTCCTTGGATAATGGTGAATCTCCAGAGTAAAACTTTGCAGGATCTATTGCCGGAACTTCAATTTCACACTGGGGTCTTACAGTGGTTTCAGGCTCAAAAAGGTCTATTCTGTTCTTCCCTTGCTTCACAAACACATCACAGCTTGTTTCATTAGCAATCGGTATAATCACCTTTTCCTGTGCTTCAGCAGGTAGGGTTATGACTCCACTGGGGACCAGCACTCCTATAGGGAGTTCTCCTTCACCCGGCTGCTCTACCATTGCTAATGCCCCTTTACTGCCTTGCAGCCAGGTACCTTTCTTGCTCCATCCTTGCAGGAACTATTAAGGGGGTCATGCCCACATACCTCAATGCTCCCATTGGTAGCTCAGACATCTCCTTTTTAGTGCTTTCAATTTTTCTATAGGCTTCGGCACAAAGCATATGGATCATCAGGGTGTTTAGGTATTGGTCCCCAGCTCGTTGTCTGCAGTAATCCGCGAGTACCTTGACGAGTTTGGAGTTGGTCCCTATCAGCACAGACTCATCAGAGATTCCTTTAGGATCGGGGCATATTAAGGCAGCAGTGTCTACCTTTAGTCTTACATCGGCAACCTCCTCTGAAACTTCCAGGTGCACTATGACATACCCTTGGCAGGGGTATTTATCCATGCTGATGCCATACAGGCCAAGGCCTGTCAGTGGTTGTACAGGCAGGTACCTAAGCATTTGTTGGTAGAATGAGTGAAATATAATTGTCACTTGATATCCAGCATCCAGCACTGCTTTACATTCAGCCCCTTCGATCCTCACCATGACCTCTGCTCAAGGCCCTATCAGTCCACCTGAGGGGACCCCAGCTGGACAGTTTTTTTCCAGGAGAGCCTTCAAGTCCTGTGGGTCTGGGTGGGCCCCTTCCCCAGACCATTTGGCAATTCCTCGACTCTGCCCAACTGGTCCTCAGCTTTCCATACACTCAGGAGGGCTTTTCTTCATTATGACACTTGGCAGCACTGTATCCATCCTAACCACACTGGTAGCAGAAGAACTGACCTTTCCCCCTTCACTCAGGTGGAATGGTGGCTCTAAATGCTGACTTCTCCATTGCCACAGCCAGAGGCTCCTTATGCCTGGAAGTTTTAGCTCGATCAGTGGTACTTTGCAGCTTAGCTATCTATTCTGTTAGGACCTGAACTTGTTGCACAAGTTCCTCTCTGGTGCTCACCATCAGTGCACTGGCTGTTCGCAGGGGAGCTGTGCTGGCTGGCTCAGATGGTTGGGCTTCCCAAAATGTAGTGATAATCCTGCCTTTTTTTCCTCTTCTCTGACCTCTTTTATCAGCTGGGAGTAACTTGGGGGACATTCCTGTTGTTCTCTTAACCAGAGATGAAGTAGAATCGGGTTCTGATATTGAGTTTCTCTTACAGTTTGAGTCACTGCTCCCCTTTGGAAGCTCTCTGAAGCAGTCTCTCCAGCTCTGTATATAGGCTGAAACCCTCATACCCCTTTGCTGTCGGAAATTAAGGAACTTACAGTAAATGTCCTCAGAGTCCTTTGCGCTCCCAAAGGTGTGACTGACGGCCTCTAAGCAGTGCTTCACACTGACCCCAGAGTTAGTGAGCTTCACAGTTAAAGATGGGCCTCTGAGGCTCTGCACTAGACATCTTCACTTTTCTGCATCTGGTACGTCTCACTCCTGCAACATTTAAGTGTTATGTTCCAACCAGGGTTCAAACTCCTCTTCCCCAGCTATTGGGATGGGAGCCCCAGCAAATAACCTTAACTTACGATAGTTAGTCCTATGTGCATGTTATGACGCCAAAGAATCATCAATGCGTATCCATGATTGAGGAAGGGCAAATTGACAACCCTGAGGTGAAGGCTGGCACCCCTAAAGACAATTGATTAAATCGAAACCAGGACAGGATGACCCTCTCACAGGTGTTTTGGAATGTTAACACCAATCAAGGAGTAACCTGTCAGAAACTGACACAGCAAAATCTATAGACTTCAACAGAGAAAAAGGACTATAAGAACAGGGTGCTTTGCCATGGGACTTTGGGTTCGTCTCGCCACACTCCAGGAGCATCGCATCACGACCGACAGAGCCCTGCTCCCCTCTGCGACCAACCTGGTTGACCACTAGATTGATCCAGACTCTAGACTGGTAACTATAAACATCAACTGGCAGGACTGTGTGTGTGTGAGTGTGTGTGTGTGGAATTGAAAAGCATATGCTAACTGTTGTATTCTCAATAAATGCAGCACGCTGCCTTCTTCCCTATAAAGATCCTGTGTGCTTCTTATAAGTATAACAGGGTAAATATTCAATCTGCATGTGCTGTGCAAGAAAGTACTGGAGAATGATTTTGTGGAAAAAATCTCATAGAATTTAATAGAAATGAAACCTAGAAATCCTAGAAATAGGATCATACAGAGATTACCCAAAAAACTTAGATAACCTCAATGATAATACCCTTTCTATACAATTTTTAATGCTCAGTAGAAAGGATATAAGTTGTATTAAATTCTATAGGTTAGTGTCCCCCCCCTCAAAAAAAAAAACATTTGAAAAGATTTTTTCTATGAATTTCCTATTAAATTTCTCATATGTATAGTTACACTAGTCACTGAATAGAAACACCATTTATATGATACACGACAAAGAGTAGATTAGTTACATCTCCATATTTTATAGGCACTGTGACAGACTCAGACCAGAAGGATATAAGAGAGTAGTAGAAGGGAGGTATATCAGCCTCAGAATGAGCAGGTCTTTGTTCCCTGGATAGCCAAACAAAGGCTTCTCCAGGCCAATCAAGACACCTGATGCCAATTAACCTGTTAAGGTCATTAGGCTAATGCCAGCACCTGACCCCAGTTAACTGCCATAGGGTCAGTTAAGGCAGTTAGGCTAATGGAGACAGCTGGAACCAATCAAGGTCTCACACTGCTTAAAAGCTCTCCTTTCCAGTTCCCTTGTGGGATCCCAGGTGAAAGGAGCAGGAAGAGAGGAAGCATTTCTGTAGGCAAGGGTGAAGCTAGGAAAAGGGGACCATGGGGAAGTGGCCCAGGGAATCAAAGCAGCTTAAGTGATGAAGGGAAATCTGCCAACAGCTGCTACCATTAGGGTTCCTGGGCTGGAACCCGGAGTAGAGCGTGGCCCCAGGTTCTCCCCCCATGCTCGACAGAGATCCCCTTGAGAGTGGAAGCAGGCCTCGGTCTAGTTGGGAGGCTGAACTGTGCCTTCTGAGAGCTATGGAGCAACGAAGACTGTGAGGTATTTCCCCTTCCCATCTCGAATATTGGCCTGTGAGGAAAGTAACTCAATAGGCTGTGACTCTTGCTGCTATACTGTGAAAGGAAGGTCGCATTGGGGCCTTAGTGAGTTTCTGAGGCTGCCGAATCTGCCCGGAAGTGCAGGACCCACCAATACAGGCTCAGAACTTTGATACAGTACATATCATTGAACAAAGTATTAACAGACGTAACGCCTTTGCACAAAGTTTAGCATGATCTGGTGATGTCTTCAATTCATGATTCATTCACTGATAATATTTTCAGTGTGAATATAGCTGACATCCTTAATGACATAAGCTTGCAAGATAAAAAACAGAACCAAAATTGTTTTAAATACAGCAGCTGTGAATATATGATTTTGTGGTTTAGTGTTTGAACCACATTGCTAATAAAGAATATTACCAAAAGATTCAAATAGAGGAGAACTTCCCAAACGGTGAGACATGGCTGCCTCAGGAAGCCACAAAGTGCTCATAGGGGAACCACAAGTGTGTGGGGATTTTTTTTTAATTGATATGACCTTTTTGTTCTCTAATTGAGACTATTAAACCACTTCTGTGTTATCTGTGGATTTGCATCTTCTTGCATCTTTGCTGCTTTGATCCCTTCAGTCCTGAATGAGGCCTTGAGCGGAGAGACTTTGTGCTGGGGGAAGCATTCAGCCAGAAGTCTCTCTGCTTCAAGTCCACCGTTGGAGCAGATGACAAAGAGGCTCCCAGCCCCAGCAGCAGCAGACAGTGGAAGGGGGCTAAGGAAGAATCAGGTGCATCTTATCTTTTTATTGAAACAGTTTTTACCCAGTGCTGAGCCCACATGTAAGAAATGTTCAGCTGAATATGATGATGATTTTAATAAAGCTAAATAGAAAAGAAAGTGGCACCAGTAGACATTTGAAGACACTGATTCATCACCCAGCTTTGGCATCAAAGAAATTGCAACTTGAAGTACATGAGACATTCAATATTGTTATTTAATAACTGTTAATTTTATAAAATCCTGGGCAGTGAAAACACAGTGTTTTAGTATGCTATGCAAAGAGATGGGCAAAATATCTGTTTCGTAGTGAAGTCACGTGTTTGTCATGTAGGTATGTTTTACAACATGTTTTTGAATTACATGATGAAACCATAATTTTCCTCTCTGGGAAATAAGACCTTGTAGATTACATGTGTAGCGTAAATGTATTTGGCAAACTGAATGCACTGAAGGGCAAGAATACCAATATACTAGATATAAAAGAGAACTGGTGGATTCAAGAAGAAGCTTTATCTTTGTAGATGCCACATTGAAAAGAGAGTTACAGAGATGTTTGCAGTGCTGTCAAACTTTTAAAAACAACAGAGTGAACACAATGAAAATGCTGTTAAAGACCAAATATTAACTAACTGTCTGGATATATTCCCATTTTGATGAATATTTTCCTGGTGTTGAACACAAATCTCCAGATACTGACTGGTTTTGAAACCCATTCTCCAAAACAGTTGATTCCATTCCAATCATCTGTATCTCAACTGAAGAAAATATCTTAGAAAATATTTGTCATGTGAATAGATGCTGAAGATCAAGAAATCAAATCTAACACACAAAGACTTCTGGATTTCTGCTAAAGGAGATTATGAAGAACTCTGTGATGAAGCTGTGAAAGTACTGCTAATATTCACTTCCAGTTATCTCTGGATCTGGGTTTTCAGCAATGGCTTCTGTGAAACCTAAACACAGCAAATGTTAAGCTTGGAAAAGACTTGCATCTGGTGCTATCAGAAATTCAACCAAACCATGCAGTTTGAAACAGGTTATTTTTTCCTCACTAAAATCTTAGGCTGTGTCCCAACACCCCAAAAATACATATTTTCAATTATGGTTTTAAAAACCCAGCTTATATAATTTAAACTAAATGTATGTAGTTGAATAAAGTCCCCAAACAGTCAAAACTCTAATGTCCTTAAATCTAGTGTCCTGAACTCTTCTATCTAGTGTCCTGAGTTGGTTAAAATAAAACAAAACAAAAACAGTATTTGGTTGTGGGTAGCCCCCAAGTTTTAAACTGTCTGTAAGGGAGCTGCAAGACTAAAAAGTTTGGGAACCACAGAAATAGAGTAACCCTTCTTATCTGTTCAGGGAACAATGTGATTTTTGCATATTTGACACATTAGATGTTTGGGTGTTATCAACTCTTTCATTGTATAAATGACACAGATGGGTGAACTGATGGAGGTTGGCACCAATTAAAAGTGGGTCAGGTGAAACTGACATCTACAGATGCACTTGGAGCCAATTCCCAGCAGTTGGTAAAGATCACAATATCTGCCCTACCTGACCTGAGGAGCTTCTAACTGGGATAACATTTTGGAGTTCTGGGTTTCAAAAGGTTTTGAAGCAATACAGCAAAGAGGATAAAAAACTTTGGTAGCAAAATGATAATTTTGACCACTTTTCAGAAGCACTTGCTAGAGAGATAAAGACACTTTTTAAACAAACCTCAATAGATTTGTATAGCTGTTGAAACTTGTGAAATTACATTACGTACTGCCCCCACTACTGCTCCCTTCCTCTGTTCACATGCCATTTCATCATTCATCAACCTACATAATATATGCATCCCAAGAGGAATGTGAGCTATTGCAGGAAAAGGGTGACAACTGAAAGAAATGGTCACCACCATGAGCAATCATTGTGGGTCACAGAGAAAGTACAGTGTGTGCTATGCACCCTTGAAAAGTGTAAGGGGCTTTCAGGTTCCTGGAGAGCTTACTTATTCATTTGACCATTATCTAGGATTCTCTCCATGGGATGACGGGGTTCCCAAAAATGTTTTACAAGTTTGTTTACAAAAAAATATTTGAATATTAGTTTCAATGAAACAACCCCTGAGTCAAAAAATTAAAAAAAGCATATCAGAAAAGCACAACAGATTTATCATGTGTATCTGAACCCTTCCTGAACCATCAGACATCACTTAGAGCAGTGGTGGGCAACCATCAGGGTAATCTGATTACAGGCCGTGAGACATTTTGCTGACCTTGACCGTCCGCAGGCACCACCCCCCACAGCTCCCAGTGCCATCGTTCTCTGTTTCTGGCCAATGGACACTGCAAGAAGTTGCGGCCAGCATGTCCCTGCGGCCCGACCCTTCCCACAGCACCAATTGGCCGGGAACGGCAAACCGCGGCCACGGGGAGCCGTGGGGCGCTGTACCTGCGGACAGTCAATGTCAGCAAAATGTCTCATGGCCCGCAATCAGCTTACTCTGATGGGCTGTATGCGGCCCATGGGCCGCAGTTTGCCCACCATTGCTCTATGTTATTAAATTTCATATGTTTTCCTTCTCTAAGCAGTGTTGGTGGAGGAATTCTTAGAGTTGCCCTCCTCTCTTCCCCCATCCTGCATGTTCTTTCAGCTGCCGAATGGCATGCCAGCCATGGCACGTGCTCTGGCTTCATACATCCCTGATATTTCCATCATCTTGTCTGGATACATTTAGAGATAAGGGATCGTTGAACTCTGATGAATCTCAGCATTTACTATGAATTTATTCCATTTAATATTTAGACTTTTTCCAAGGCATTTGTTTTGAAGGCATTTTGACATCAGTCTGTATCTTTTCATTTCCAGCTTTCACATCTATATGTTAAGATGGAAATACTATTTGAATTTGACAATTGATAGTTGTAGATATTTGATTACCAAATCTTGTTTAAGCTGGTGAATGCAGCTGCTGCTTTGTCAATTTATAACATTATTTCCTTCTGGACAGCCACATTGGCTTCAACAATACTGCCAAGCTATGTGAATTGACTCTGGTCTTGTATTACTTTAACTTCTTGTATTCCTTTGACTTCTAATGTTGTAATGCTGGAGTTGGGAATTTCTGGGGTTCTCATTAGATTTGTGTTTTCGTAACTGATTATTAGCCCTGTCCTTTCTTCCGGCAACTAACGGAAGTTACTAGATCACAGGCCCTGTTTCTCATGGGAAACTTCAATCACCCTGATATCTGCTGGGAGAGCAATACAGCAGTGCACAGACAATCCAGGAAGATTTTGGAAAGCATAGGGGACAATTTCCTGGTGCAAGTGCTGGAGGAACCAACTAGGGGCAGAGTTCTTCTTGACCTGCTGCTCACAAACCAGGAAGAATTAGCAGGGGAAGCAAAAGTGGATGGAACCTGGGAGGCAGTGACCATGAGATGGTTGAGTTCAGGATCCTGACACAAGGAAGAAAGGAGAGCAGCAGAATACGGACCCTGGACTTCAGAAAAGCAGACTTTGTCTCCCTCAGGGAACTGATGAGCAGGATCTTCTGGCAGAATAGCATGAGGGGGAAAGGAGTCCAGGAGAGTTGGCTGTATTTTAAAGAATCCTTATTGAGGTTACAGGAACTAACCATCCCAATGTGTAGAAAGAATAGTAAATATGGCAGGTGACCAACTTGGCTTAACAGTGAAATCCTTGCTGATCTTGAACACAAAAAAGAAGCTTACAAGAAGTGGAAGATTGGACAAATGACCAGGGAAGAGTATAAAAATATTGCTCGGGCATGCAGGAGTGAAATCAGGAAGGCCAAATCACACCTGGAGTTGCAGCTAGCAAGAGATGTTAAGAGTAACAAGGGTTTCTTCGGGAATGTTAGCAACAAGAAGAAAGTCAAGGACAGTGTGGGCCCCTTACTGAATGAGGGAGGCAACCTAGTGACAGAGGATGTGGAAAAAGCTAATGCACTCAGTGCTTTTTTTGCCTCTGTCTTCACAAACAAGGTCAGCTCCCAGACTACAGCACTGGGCAGCACAGCATGGGGAGGAGGTGACCAGCCCTCTGTGTAGAAAGAAGTGGTTCAGGACTATTTAGAAAAGCTGGACGAGCACAAGTCCATGGGGCCAGATGTGCTACATCCGAGAGTGCTAAAGGAGTTGGCGGATGTGATTGCAGAGCCATTGGCCATTATTTTTGAAAACTCATGGCGATGGGGGGAGGTCCCGGACGACTGGAAAAAGGCTAATGTAGTGCCCATCTTTAAAAAAGGGAAGAAGGAGGATCCTGGGAACTACAGGCCAGTCAGCCTCACCTCAGTCCCTGGAAAAATCATGGAGCAGGTCCTCAAGGAATCAATTCTGAAGCACTTAGAGGAGAGGAAAGTGATCAGGAACAGTCAGCATGGATTCACGAAGGGCAAGACATGCCTGACTAATCTAATTGCCTTCTATGACAAGATAACTGGCTCTGTGGATGAGGGGAAAGCAGTGGACATGTTATTCCTTGACTTCAGCAAAGCTTTTGACAACGTCTTCCACAGTATTCTTGCCAGCAAGTTAAAGAAGTATGGGCTGGATGAATGGACTATAAGGTGGACAGAAAGCTGGCTACATTGTCAGGCTCAACAGGTAGTGATCAATGGCTCCATGTCTAGTTGGCAGCCAGTATCAAGTGGAGTGCCCCAAGGGTTGGTCCTTGGGCCATTTTTGTTCAATCTCTTCATTAATGATCTGGAGGATGGCATGGATTGCACCCTCGGCAAGTTTGCAGATGACACTAAACTGGGAGGAGACGTAGATATGCTGGAGGGTAGGGATAGGATACAGAGGGACCTAGACAAATTAGAGGACTGGGCCAAAAGAAATCTGATGAGGTTCAACAAGGACAAGTGCAGAGTCCTGCACTTAGGATGGAAGAATCCCATGCACTGCTACAGACTAGGGACCGAATGGCTAGGAAGCAGTTCTGCAGAAAAGGACCTAGGGGTTACAGTGGACGAGAAGCTGGATATGAGTTAACAGCCAAGAAGGCCAATGGCATTTTGGGCTGTATAAGTAGGGGCATTGCCAGTAGATCGAGGGACATGATCGTTCCCCTCTATTCGACATTGGTGAGGCCTCATCTGTAGTACTGTGTTCAGTTTTGGCCCCACACTATAAGAAGGATGTGGAAAAATTGGAAAACGTCCAGCGGACGGCAACACATGAGGGGACTGGAACACATGACTTATGAGGAGAGGCTGAGGGAACTGGGATTGTTTAGTCTGCGGAAGAGAAGAATGAGGGGGGGATTTGATAGCTGCTTTCAACTACCTGAAAGGGGATTCCAAAGACGATGGATGACATGGATGACGTAGCAGATGACAGAGCGAGGAGTAATGGTCTCAAGTTCCAGTGGGGGAGGTTTAGTTTGGATATTAGGAAAAACTTTTTCACTAGAAGGGTGGTGAAGCATTGGAATGCGTTACCTAGGGAGGTGGTGGAATCTCCTTCCTTAGATATTTTTAAGGTCAGGCTTGACAAAGCCCTGGCTGGGATGATTTAGTTGGGGTTGGTCCTGCTTTGAGCAGGGGGGTGGACTAGATGACCTCCTTAGGGCCCTCCCAACTCTGATATTCTATGATTCTATGATTCCTTTTTGCGATCCTGGACAGTCTTTCAGACTTCACTTGGTTGAAGAGCTAAAAATTTCTTCCAATGTACTGTCGTTCAGCCGTGCGATACCTGTGTTGTATCTGTCTACACTCTTTCCTATAATGATCCAATGACAATACCAAACAATAGATGTGAAAGAATGCATCCGTGTTTGATGCCAGTCTGTATGTTGAACCATTTGCTCAAATCTGCATTTACTTTAACCGTGAATTTTGATATAAAGCTTTGATTATGTTAATTATTTTTGTACCATAGCACTTAACAAAAATTCAGAGGTGAATCATGATTCTTGATGCAGACTGTCATGCTTTTTTGCAGTCTACAAGGTTTATGATGAATGGTTTTACCCATTCAATGGTGTCTTTAATTATTATTCTTAGGGTTAAATAGTGGACAATACATGATCTTCCAGGTTGAAATCCAGCCTGCGCTTCCATTAGCTTTGACTCAACTGCTTCTTTTCATTTGCTTAAGATGATATTACAGAAGACTTTACCGATCTTTGAAAGTAACATCTCACCAACTGTTGCAATGGTTTCAATCACCTTTCTTTGGAATTTGCACTCTAATGCCATTTCCCCATTGTTCTCAAGGCATTCACTTGTCCCATACTTTGCTGAAGATTTCAGTGATTTTATTGGTGGTCCCATTATTGCAAGCATTCAGCGTTTGCTCAGTGACTTGTTCTTCATCAACAGCTTTTCTAAGTTTTAACTTTTTTATTGTGTTCTTTCACTTTTTTTTTTTTTGATGTGAGACATCATGATGTCATGATGTGAGACATCATGATGTCATGATGTGAGACATCATGATGTTTTGGATGTTTATGTTTAAGTCATTAGTTTCTTGTGGTGCTGATATGTTGAAAGTGCTTCTTGGAAAGTGCTTTGCCCATTCCTATCTTTGTTCATTTTCTGTTGTTAAAGTCTTTCGTTGTTGATCCTTGACAGGCCCACTGGCTGGTGTAAACTTGCCAGTTAGGACCTTGTTGAGCTGATGAAGTGTTTTACTATTGCCTCTTTTACAGCCACTTCAGCTTCTTTTGTGATATTATCCATGTTCTACTACTTATCTCTTTATGCACTGCTTTCCACCACTCTGTCCTTGTGTTTTATACAGATTTTTTTGCTGCTTCATTTTATGGAGGTATTTTTGAGGAGCTGATGTTCACTTTGGTTGGTATCCTTTCTTTCACATAGTTCCATGTGAACTCACTTACCGAGACTATTGATTTACTTGTCTGGAAACCAGCGGTGTCTGATACTGTGGTGCAGAAAGGACCAAGACATAATAATGTTTACTTTTGTGGTGGATCTAAGTCTCATAGAACCTGAAATTTGGTTCTTCAGTTCAATTTTAAATTGCTGTAGTAATGTGTTTTTCGGCTGCCTTTTACTGTCATTTTTCTTAATTCTTTATGGGGTTTTGTTTTTCTTGAGTTTAAATTTCAGTGCCGTGGTGCAGCTGCACATCTGAAGCTATGTGGCTGTAGCACTTTAGTGAAGACACTATCTACACTAATGGGAGGAATTCTTCCATCAGATTAGGTACTCCACCTTTCCAAGAGGTGGTAGCCAGGACAATGGGAGAATTCTCCTGTTGACCTCGCAATGTCTACACCAGGGGTTAGGTTGATTTAACTGTGTTGCTTAGGGGTGTGGATTTTTCACACCACTGAGAGATGTAGTTATATCAACCTAATTTCCTGAGGTAGACCAGACCTCAGTCTTGACACACATAAATTGTTGTCACTTGTGACATCAGCTTCTCTGTGTGCTCTGATGTCCTGAAGAGTTGATCTAAATTTCTTTCCATTACATTGAAGGTCAGTCTGGTTCCTGGTGACAGCATCTGGAGAATTCCAAGTTACTTTATGGATATGTTTGTGTGGGAATAACGTTCCACCAATTATGAGCCTTGATACAGTTCTACCAGTCACAGTTCTACCAGTCTCTCACCAGTCTGATTATGTGGCTCAAGCTTATGCTTACCCATTGCTTTCTGCACCCAGTGTTATTCTTCCCAACCTTGGTATTGAAGTCCCCCATTATTCATGCTTGGGAATTTTGTCAATCAGAGTTTGTAGTAATAGGATTGATCTTCGATCTCATTATTGTGATTGTCTGTTGGTGTGTAACACTGTATAATTGTCATTTTCATGTATCATGTTTGAACAGCCTTGGAGAATTGGATGTTAATTGGCTCTCAGTTTGATTTTTCTGCTTTGGAAAGCATAATTAATGCTGTGCCCTCTGACTGATGAGAATCTTGGCTCTCCAAATATATTACAATTTTGTTTTCATTCTTTAAATTGCCTTTTGTCAGCTCCTGGCCATCAACATTGGTTTACTCCATGGATTTCAAGCGTATGTATTTCCGCTTATCATGAATGCTTGTCACAAAGAGAGTTCCTGTCCTCAGTAATTTTGTGTGGGTCTACTTTGAGAATGCCATTATAATGGCTGGCAGTATGATAGGCAGAAACATAAGACATGTACTTTTGACTTTCCTTAGTATTTTTGAAACATATATCTATGAAGAATTTTCAAAGCATATATTTCCAATCTTGCATTTACATTTAATGCTTATAAAAAAGGGAAGAAAATAGCTTTTTGGAGACACTGATATAAATATAACAGTAGACAGATGCAATGAGAAAAGATCTGATTAGCTTGGAGCATGAGTGTCATGCTTTGTAACCAAGTGCACTGCCAAATTCCTTGAAGTCATTATAGAAACCACATGAGTAAGTGACAATACACGCACAAGGGGTGAGATAACAGTTCTAGGTCCATAATAAATTTGCCCAGGATGTGCTTATGCATCTGTTATGTACCACGTTTGTATTTTTTAGCACTCCCAGAGATATTTACACTTTGAAGGTGAGCACTGATATCAAATATGGTAAAAAGGGCTAAAAATAAAATAGTCTTATGAACAGTTTCCACACGGGCCTAAGATTTGTTTCTCTATACACTATTTTTTTAACTTAAAATTAAACAGGCTTGGATGACATATTACGTCATTTGCTAGATCACACAAATACCACACATGGTGATGTGGCCATATAGATTAATCTGGCTATTAGAGTGAATGGGAGTAGTATTTTCTGACCTAACTAAACTGGGAAAGTGATAATATCCACATCATTTATTTGCAGATGTAATATTTTTTACCTGCAAACAGCTTGGTATTTTTAATTTAAGGTCTGATTTTGCAACCTTTATACACATTAACACCCTATTCTGTACTTTGTCCCATATGAAGCATGTTGACTGTTTGAAATTAAGCACAGCACTGATAGAACTGATTACGAACTAAAATTAATCTTGGTAAGAGTTTCCTTTGTTATTTGCTGAAAACTAAATATTCTGGCTTCAGTCTTTGCAGTGCATGGAGTTGTGGGTGGCAAAGATAATTTTCAACTCATTAAATGGAAACATTCTCAAGGAGTGACAACTGTCCTTAATTCTCCAGCCTCTGCCAATCTGTGTTCTCTGGCTGCATCTGTTGGCTAACCCAGGATCCCTGGGCATAGACCTTAGGCAGGTGCTAGCTTCCCAATTCCAATCACGCTTCTTGGCTTCAGCACTCAGTCAGTTCTTTTCCTGGCTGCCTTAGGGCCCTCTTCCCCCTTCAGTCTACTGTCCTTTCCCTGCTAAGATGTGCAAGAGGAAAGCCCCATTCCATTTATCCTAATATGCCCTCTAAGGAGTGCTGTTAGCTCTTTGCCATCACAAGTGCTCTTTGGACCAATGCTCCCATTAATTGTGTGGAGAAGAGGAGAGCAAAAGAAAAAAACAAATAGTAGTGCAAATGGCCCCAGCTGAGGGGAAGTTGTGAGTGGTAAGAACTCAGATACCAAGGTATGGTATAAGGTTTGGGTGTGGTATAGGAAGCTGAATAGTTTGGTGGCATTTTCCTCTCCTTTCCTGTGAATCCATGGAAGCCCTTCTGGCTGTTGTGGTGTAAATAGTTTTGTTACTCTTATGCCATTTTTTAAAAAGTACTGCACCTTTAAATCTCTAAGGACTATCAGAGATTTTGTTTTAACTGAACAAATATTGTTGAAGGGTTCCTAGTCCCTCGAGTAATACAAATAATAATATTAGTGTAGGAATCCCAATGGGCATCTTCTATTTCAGTGGTATATTGAGTTATGACTTCTCCAATTACTTTAAACTCTGGAAATTATCCAGTGTGTCAGAGGCTGAGCAATCATACTAGCTCCTGAGACACAGGAAAGATAATTCTATCTTGTTGAAATGCTGTGGCTAAATGGCATTCAACAAGAGGAGGATTAGACCTTCAGTAGCAACAAGTAGCATGAGAGAAAATAATGGTCTCTGTTGTACTATCATTTATGGAATGTGTAACTTATTTTAAAAAATTGTAAATAGGAGATCCACATAAAGCGGCTCATTAATCCTAAATAATGCAAGCTCACATCTAAATTATTCTGTAAATCATAAATCACAATGTCCTCACTCAGTGATGTTTGTGGGAGAAGAGGGAAAGGGAGAAGAGAGGTATACTCTGTACATAGCCTTGAAAACAGGCAATGAGTAAATTGAAAATAAGTGAATTTGGATAAAGTAATGTCTAATTATTTTTTAAAGATGAACTGTATTGCAAAAAAGTAATAAAAAGAATAAAGATGGTCTCAGGGGTTTGTTTCCCAATCTGCCAGTTTATAGTCATCTATTGTGAAGTAAGCAAGTTGGGAATATCGTCACTTCAGTTGCTTAAAACAGTGAGCAAATATACTGCTGCATTTTGAATTAGCTGCAGTCACTGGAACTGTCCTACTGCAAGACCCGTGATAAGTGGAATACAATAATAGAGCCTTATGATCCTGAGGGATGATGTTGCTGTGGTGAGGTCATTGCAGGATAATTAAAGGGGCAGACTGCAAAACTTAGAGAAAAGGCCACTTTCATCACATTTCCCAAACAAGGCTTTCCATGGAGATGGCATGGTTGAAAGTGACTCCCAGATTCACAATGTGACTCACTATCTCTGAACATATCCCCTTAATAACCGGAGACATGAAGGAAGAGTGATCCCTCTGATAGCATTGACCTCTACTCGCTAACAATACTTCTCTCTTCCCAGGTGTGAGCTTGAGGTACCTTTGATACATCCATGGGGCAGTATCATTTAAGAATTCTGCTATGGCAGGGTGGAGTGTGAACTTACAGGGACAAAAAATACCACAGTGTGTCTTGAGCATATCATTGATGCACTCCGACTTGTGTAGATCAGAGTACACTTGGTAATATCAGTGTATTCAATGAACAGTCTGAGTGAGATGTTGGATCTTCGGGGGATGCCGTATTTCAAATCTTTTACTGGTAACATATAATTGTCTCCCACAACCAACTGACTTCTTTTCTTCTGGAGAGTAAAGAGCCAACAAAAGAACTTTCTGAAATAAATCTTTTAGGAGATGCTAGTGCACTTCGTCTATACACACGCATCCAAGGTTGTCATCCAATTGAAGTCTACTTAAGAGCCTGAATCTATGTGATATTAAACCTCCTATGTAAGGTGCTGAACATTTTAAGCTCTCCCTGAAGACCAGGGAAAATAAGGGTCATCAACACCTAGAAAGATCAATCTCTGAGACCAGAAAACAAGGTTGTTTGGTACATTCTCATTTTCCACCATTTATATAGTGTTTTCCCTATATTTCAGAATAGGGTATAGCCAAAGTCATGTGCTCTGCAATTACACTGTGGCTGAATCCACCCCTTGTTGTAGAACTATGCTCCAAAATCTGGGATTTTATTGAAAAAAAAAATTCTAACCCTTCTGATTTCAGAGAGAATCTGGAAAATGTGAATTGAATGTAATCAATGTAATGTTATCAGCCTGAGTTTGCAGACAGCTTGAAATAACAGCTCCATGAGGTGTTTGTTGCCCTAACCACAGAAGATTCAATGGGTGAGATCCAAGTTCAAATCCCTTGACATTAGACAGAAGGGGGAATTGAGCCAGGATTTCCCACATCCCAAAACAGTATCCTGACCACTGCGCTGAAGTTATAAGGGAGTTCTTCTCTCCTGTGTTCTGTGAATCTGGTTCTTTGCTTTTTCAAAAATGTCCCCAAATTAAAATGTATATATATATTCAGTTGAAACATTTCAATTTGACCCAATTTGAAATTTTTACTTTGATTTGCTGAATTATTTTTTAAAATTGTTTTCAGTTTGACTTGAAACAAAACTTGGTTTTATTTATTTATCATTGGAATTGTCAGCAAACTGAAAAATCCATTATTTGGCCAATTCTACTCTCAACTCTTTTGGCCCTTATTAATGAAACCTTGGGCTAGGAAGGGAAAGTGAGAGGAGAAGAATTACAGTACAAGTTGTCAGAGAGCTGGACCTTGCAGCTCTACTCCAGAGGTACCTGCTACCTTTGATGGACCCACCTTTTGTTTGCTAGAGGACAGCCTCAGAAAAGTATTTGAGAAACCTTAACTCTAAGTAAATGCTCATGCCTTATGTACTCATAAATAAGAGGGAATCCCAGTTAGTATATTTGTCTGTTAGTTTGTTGTGTGCTTACTTGTTTGCAACAGGGCTGCTTGATTGAAATTTTGATTGATTATGGTGTGTTCTGGGGACTGTATGCTGAGCCACATGGTCTGCTAGGGTCGGCTGAGTGCTTACTAATGAGGCTTTAGTCTGCTATGCTTTGATCTCTAATTCTTTTAGGATCCCTTGACAATGGGACAGGGCCAATTTAAAGAGAACGGGCATTTAAAAGGCCAGCTCCTAAGTGACCAAAGGAGAAGCAAAGGGGAATTTTGTGAGGAAGCTTAGAGAGGGAGCATGAGTGCCAGATACATCTAACAAACATACTCTAAAATTAGGCCAACAATTCCCCCCTTCTTACTCCCCAAAAACCCTCAAAAGAACAAACAAAGAATAAAAGCCCCTGCAAGGGTAAAAATAATGCAGGCAGAAGTTCATCAACAGAGTGGCAGCTATCGAGTTTATTGCACTGAATGCAGCATTTAGAATTACCTGCCTTGTGGGCAGGTAGCATATGTGTGAATTTGGTGTAAGCAACTCATTGCTCTCAAAGACTGAATACATCTTTTGAGATTAGAGAGGCTGAACTGAGGAAGACAGAGAGGTACATATACAAGACTTTCAGGAACACTGTAGTGTGGTCCCACACCCCTCTTGAGTAACACAGAAAGACTTGGAGAAGGAGAACATCAAGCTAAGGTGGAGGGAAATGATCCCATAGATGAGACCCTGCTTCCAGATGCTATCATAGTATCCTCTCACACTGAGAATGTCCTAATTATTAGGAAGACAGGTAATATTAATAGGAGATTTGATTATTATAAATATAGATTGAGTTTGTGATGACCAGGAAAATCTGGTGAATTGCCTCCTAGGTGAATTGCTTGCCAGGTATAGGCACCAATTCTGTGGGTGCTCCAGGGCTGGAGCATCCACAGGAAAAAATGGTGGGTGCTTAGCACCCACCAGCAGCCCCCCTATCAGAACCTCCCCCTGCTCCAAGCACCTCCTGCCCGACAATGGGCCCCACCAATCAGTGCCTCCCCCTCCCTCCCAGCGCCTACCGCATGCCATGGATCAGCTGTTTTGCAGCGTCAGAAGGCGCTGTGGGGAGGTGAAAGGAGTGAAGGCAAAGCGCACTCAGGGCAGGGAGCAGAACTGGGCAGGGAAGAGGTGGATTGGGGTGGGAAGAAGTGGGGAAGAGGCTGGGTGGAGCAGGGGTGGGGAGAAGCAGGCCGGGGGTGGGGTGTTGGGGAAGGGATGGAGTGGGGATGGGGCCTGGGCAGAGCCGGGGGGAGTAGCCCTCCGGCAGATTAGAAACTTGGCGCCTCTGCCACCAGGTGTGAAATTTACAGACCTCTTGAGATATCTAGATAGACTTATGTGCAGTGATGGGGAGAAGCTGGTGGTTATCATACACATAGGTACCAGTGACATAGGGAAAGGTAGAAGAGAGGTCTTGGAGGCCAAATTTAGACTGCTAGGAAAGATTACAATCCAGAACCTCAATGGTAGCTTCCAGTTCCAAAAGCAGGACCAGTTAGATAGGCAGAACTGCAGGATCTCAGGGAGTGGATAAGATGATTGTGTAGGGAGGAATAATTTAGGTTTATTAGAAACTGGGGAACATTCTGGGAAAGGAGGAACCTTTACACAAAGGATGGGCTTCACCTAAATCAAAATAGAGCCAGATTGCTGGCATGTAAAATTAAAAAGGTTGTAGAGGAGTTTTTTTTAAACCAACAGGTGCAGAGAAGCATATGGTTCAGAGAGAGACATACCTTGGGGGACAATTTATTGAAGGGGATACTTTATATGCTAGTACAGAGGAGAGTATAGAAGTTGATAAATTACAAAAAAAAGAGTTCTATCTAGTTCTATCCAGTTACATCCAGAAGGCAGACAATTAAACACCGACAATTTTATAAGTGCGTGTATACAAATGTTTGAGGTGTAAATGCTTAGATGTGTGAACTTAAGAGCCTGGTATTAAATGAGTATTGTTATAATAGGCATCACATAAATGTGGTGGAATGATGATAATCAATGGGACATTCTAATATTAAGGTACAAAATATATAGGAATGACACAGTAATTTGTGCTGGTGAGGGAGTGGCACTATATGTGAAAGAAAGCACAGAGTCAAATGGAGTAAAAATCTTAAATGAATCAAACTGTATCATCTAATCTGTATGGATAGAAATTCCATTCTTGAATAATAAGAGTTTAGCAGTAGAAATATACTACCAAACACCTGACCAAGATGGTGATGGTGACTGTGAAATGTTCATGGAGACTAGAGTGGCTACAGAAAAAAAAGAAAATCTAATAATAATGTCGGATTTAAACTACCCTGTCACCTCAATATGGGATGGAGAATTAAAATTTTTAGGCACCATTAATGATGGCTTCTCGGAGAAGCTAGTCCTGGAACCCAGAATGGAAGAGGCAATTCTTGATTAGTCCTAAGTGGAACACAGGATCTGGTCTAAGAGGTGAATATAGCTGAACTGTTCATTAATGTAGATCATAATGTAATTAAATTTAACATCCTCTTGGGGTCAAAATGCCAAAGAAACACAGTAGAGTAGTATTTAACTTCAAAAGGGGGAAATACGCAAAAATGAGGAAACTAGTTAAATAAAAATTAAAAGGAACAGTCAGAAGAGTGAAATGCCTGCAAGCTGCATGGAAACTATTTAAAATGTGATAATGGAGGCTCACACTAAATGTATACCCCAAATAATAATAAAAAAAACATTAAAGAGACCAAACAAATGCCACCCTGGCTTAAGAACAAAATACAAGAAGCAGTTAGAAGCAAAAAGACATCCTTTAAAGATTGGAAGTCAAATCCCACTGAGGAAAATAGAAAGGAACATGAACTCAAGCAAGTCAACTATAAAAATAGAGGTTTCAGAATGGTAGCCGTGTTAGTCTGTATCAGCAAAAACAATGAGGAGTCCTTGGCACCATAGAGACTACATTTGTTAGTCTCCAAAGTGCCACAAGGACTCCTCGTTGTTTTTGTAAAAATACCATTGGGCTGGCCAAAAAGGAATTTGAAGAGCAAACTAGCAAAAGACACACAAACTAACAGCACTTTTTTAAAGTACATCCGAAGTAGGAAGCTTGCCAGCCAATCAGTGGGGTACTAGACAAGATGTTAAAGGAGCACTGACAGGGCTGTTGCAGCGACACTAAATTTTAGTCTTCACTGCAGAGGATGTGAGGGAGATTCTCACAGGTGAGCCATTATTTTTAGATGATAAATCTGAGGAACTATTCCAAATTGAGATGTCAGTAAAGGAGGTTTTGGAACAAATTGATAAACAGTGACAAGTCACCAGACCATATGGCATTCGGCCAAGAGTTCTGAAGAAATTAAAATATGAAATTTCAAAACTATTAACTGTAGTATGTAACCTAGTGCTTAAATCAGTTTTCACAGTGGAGAGAAGTAAATAGCAGGGTCCTTCAAGGATCATACTGGGACCAGTGATGTTCAACATATTCATAAATGATCTGGAAAAGGGTGGCTAAATTTGCAGATGATACAAAATTACTCAAGGTAGTTAAGTCCAAAGTTGACTGTGAAGAGTTACAAAGGGATCTCACAAAACTGGATAACTGGGCAACAAAATGGCAGATGAAATTCAATGTTGATAAGTGCAAAGTAATGCACACTGGAAAACATAATCCCAACTATACATAGAAAATGATGGGATGTCAATTAGCCGGTACCGCTCAAGAAAGTGATCTTAGAGTCATCATGGATAGTTCTTGGAAAACACCAGCTTAGTGTGAAGTGGTAGTCAAAAATGCTAAAAATGTTATGAAAACCATTAGGAAAGGGATAGAGAATAAGACAGAAAATATAATGTCATTATATAGATCTCCAAGGTGATCCCATACCTTGAATACTGAGTGCAGTTCTGGTTGCCCTACCTCAAAATGATATATTAGAATTGGAAAAGATAAAGAGAAGGGCAGCAAAAATGTTTAGGGTAGGGAACAGCTTCCATATGAGGAGAGATGAAAAAGACTGAGACTGCTCAGCTTGAAAAAGAGACAACAGGGGTGGAGGGAGGATATGATATAGGTCTATACAATCATGAATAGTGTGGATAAAGTGAATAACTCATAACACAAGAGCCAGAGGTCAATCATTGAAATTAATAGGCAGCAGATTTAAAACACACAAAAGAAAGTACTTCTTCACACAACAGACAGTCAACCTGTGGAACTCATTTGCCATGAGATGTTGTGAAGTGCAAAAGTATAACTGGCTTAAAAAAGAATTAAATGAGTTCATCAAGGATAGGTCCATCAAGAGCTATTAGCCATGCTCTTCATGTTCCTCAACCTCTGACTGACACAACCTGGGAGTGGACGACAAGGGATGGATCATTCAGTAATAGTCCTGTTAATTCCATCTGAAGCATCTGGAACTAGCCACTGTTGGAAGACAGGATACTGAGCTACATGGACCATTGGTCTGACCTACTATGGCCATTCTTATGTTCTTTTAAAAGTTCCAATCTTTTGTGTTATAATGTGTTATGGACCCGTACCAGATTGGAGTAACTCCTCGCTGGTATAGAGAGGGCATAAGTCTACTACTACAGTTAATATTTTCTTTGAACTCCATTGGTAGAAACCTGTGTGTTCTATTCCCACTGTTGATAGTGTAGTCTTTTGTATGTTGTTGTATATAAAACAGTAAATGACCACGAAGGGTACATGGTAATGGATAAAATTGGAGGACAATTGCTCCCCTTTGTTGCATCAGGACAAGCTTACATGTGTATATATGAAGGTGAATGGCACACAAGATACACATACAGAATTTGAGAATAAAGCTCTCTGCATTTAAAGGACTGCAAAACTAACTTTAACCACCTTGAAACGAGTAGCTTACCCTCTGAAATATAACAAGACTTGCTGCAAAATATATTTCTTAAAGTACTAAATTGGGCAGTTACCTAAAAGTAATGAAAGCTGAGTAAGCAGCAGAATTTGTAATGCTTTGTATTTTAGTAAAACAGAGGAAATTGAGGAAATAGTGTGATGAAGCTTGGGAGGGAGGCGGTATATTGCATTTCTCTCTTCTAAATACATAACATGTCAAAGGTTTGGCCAAGAAGCACTGAAGTAAAATGACTTTAATAAACCTACCAAAAATACCCATAAAATAGGTTATCAGGAATGCTGTTTTGGTTAGATTGTGTATCCTTACTCAAGTTGGTATTTACTTTCATGAGTAATCCTATTGATACTCTACAGTATATATGAGGATTTGGCATTCAGGTTCATATTGTAGCAGTCTCAAGTTAAGAATAAATAGAATCAATATTTTGCTGTTAAATAGGAAGTTGGTGAGAAGCAAACAATTACATAACTGTGAATAAAAGTGTATTAGTTACTCATCATTGAGTGAAATGTCTTCCCTGGAGAGAGGCTCTGACAGTAAATGATTTCATTTCAGTGTTTTGTTGACTGTTCACCCAGTTGAATTTGATTTATATACTAGTTCATATATTTGTAGAAAGGGGCCAGAGCGTGAGGAAATGACAAGGTTTGGTTTCTAAAATCTTTCTGCTCTTGGAGACGCTGTATAACTTTGCAATCTGTATCATTCTGAGCATCCTATGGGGCACAATAAACATACTTTTATACTATTGTGTTTTATTTAACAGAAAGTAGCTTTGCAACTCTATGTTAATGGTAACTTTGGTGAACAAATAAAAATTTTACTTATCTTAAAGCAGGGTCTGAACCTAGGGAGGTAGTATGGTCTAGCTAATAAGGCATGAGACTGGGAAATCCGATGCTGGTTCAGTTCTTCATTCAACACAGACTTTGTATTAGATTTGGGGCATGTGAGGCTATGCTAGGCCTCCATCACCCACCTGTATAATGGAGAAAATACTTTCTATGTAATAGAGAGGGTAAAAATCTATCAGTGAGCCCCTCAGATTCTGTGGTGATGAGGGCCATAAAAGTAACTGGATAGATACAGCCCTATTGATAACTTTGGTTTAAAATAACCCAACCCTTTGCACACCACAAAGCACATCTGGTTGACTTGAAACTTAGAGAGGGCTGTGGAAAACATTTTAAGCTAATAACGATTTAAAGAGAAGGAGAAAAAACAAACCACCACCTTGGAACTGTCAGTTACAGGAGAAAATAACTCCTGTTCAATATTAGAAACACAGAGTAAGATGAATCTGTATATTTCATAAACCTTTGACTAGATTATTTAATATGCTAAAAAGTAGCAGTCGTTTTTATAGTTTGCACATAAACTTGTTTAAATTTGAATCCTTAATGGGTATTAGGAAATCTTATTTTCAGACTGAAAGAACTTGCCAAGTCCAAGAGGGAAGTGGAAGGCCCAGAAGAGCCAAACTAGACAAAATGTGCTTCTCATTAAATCTGGAGCCACGAGGGCTTAATGGATTTGGCATGTGGTTGAGGCTAACCAGCTGTCTGGGAAACTCAATGTTGTGCACCTGTTCAAATATGATTATTCTTCCCTATGCCCTTGTCAGTGTTGGTTTTATATTTGTTATCTTTTTATATCTCAACTTGTAAGTTTTTGAAAATCCTTTAAGTGGCAAATTGGAAAGCAGGAAAAATGTATAGAATAAACTGGTAAACTGATTGCAATGGAAAGATACTTGGTACAGGACAGAGGATGTCAGCTTCATTATTCCCTGCTTGGAAGTAGTGAAATTTAGAATCATTTAAACTGGAATGGACAAAGCAACAGGGAATGTGCTGCGTGGCATACAAATCTATATCAAAAGAGAGAGGAACTACACTGATCCCTTATGCCAGAGGTGGCCAAACTGTGGCTCGTGAGCCACATGCGGCTCTTTTACCGCTAAAGTGAGGCTTGAAGAGCCCCACTCCACCCCACCCCATTTCCTCCATTCTCCACCTACCGGACTGAGGGTGGGGGTGGGGGGAGCTCAGGACCTCTGCCTTGCAGCAGCGTGGCAGGGTTGAGGATTCTGCCCAGTGGGGAGAAGGGTTTAGGAGCTTAAGCCCCACAGGGTGTGCCTGCCAGGGCTCGGAGCTTTAGCAGGAACAGGGCTGAAGCCCCAATCCCTGTCAGGAAGTTCCCAAGGGGCTGAAGTCCCGAATCTGGCAGGTGTGCCCCTTCTCTCGAACTTCTGAAGATTGTCGTATGCAGCTCGGAAGGTCAGTAAGTTTGGTCACCCCTGCCTCATCCCTTTTTTAATCTTTAACTTCTACAAACTCACTCTGCCACATTCGATAATGCATTGCCTGAATGAAACAAATACAAATTCAAAAAGAAGGTGAATTTGCCGATGCATCACAGTGAAAGCTTAATGATGGCAGAGAGCAATATGAATTTTTGAAGTGTGTTAGTTTTATATTATTTAATGTCTTTAACAGTTTACCACCAAGAAGTTCTCCACAGGTCTAAGGAATTTATTAGTAGTCTTTATATATATAAAGATTGCCACATAAATCTATCTATCTGTCTGTCTAAATGGTGGTGGAAATTTTTAAAAAGTGTGTGTGTGTGTATATATATATATATATATATATATATATATATGAGGTGCATGGCTGTAGCTGCTCGGGCAGTTAGAATATTGTAATAAATACAAGAGAAGATGGATTAATCAGCAAATGGCAAATGAGACTGTCAAAGGTGCATGATAAATGAAACGATCACATAGCGCTGCAATTTAGCAGAAAGATATCAACCTCAGTGATAGTGTGTGCGTGCACGGGTGCATGTACACATGCATATGATTGCTGTTCCAATTTTATATACCACCCCTGAAAATAATCCAACCAACCAACAGCTGTCAGAGAACTGTTTCTTCCTCCTTCTCCTTGAGTTTCTATCCAAAATAATTGAGGTTATTATTTAAGGCTCCACACTGACAAGATTCAAATGGTACAATCAATAATATATAGAGAAAGAATTGTTCCACTTTTAAAGACTGTCTCCTGGCCATATAGGACTAGAAATAGGAATTTTATACTTTTTGGAAAGATGAGCTTTCTATCTTTCCAGCAAGATGCTCAAAATTTGCTTTGAACTCTGTAAAGGCCAGAAATAATGCAAATTAAAGTTTATGTTATTTTTAAGTATGGAAAACTTTTTAGGTCATTTTTAGAGATGTTACACTTATTAGTGTTTGTATATTTTTATTTTTATTCCTCTCTGCATGCTGCATGGTTAGAATCATGGAAAATAAAGCACTTCTAGATAAATCAAGATTTAGAAAAACATTGGTTTTACAACCTACATTGTGTTTCACAGATTCCAGTCCCTACAAAAGGAAACACATGATTACTGAAGGTGTTTTTAAAAGTCACCAATTATTGCTTTTAAGATTTTAGAAAGCATTTTGGTAGGGAAGCAGAGATCAGACTATTCTTTGTTATCTTAAAATTCTTCCAAAGTCAGTGGGGCCTGATTCTCCGCTGTCTTGCAACTTATAAGTTGGTGGCATTTTGCACCCATTTTGACAGGTGCATGATTATGCAAGGTACTGGAGAATCACATCCTAGGAATTTTGTGTGTACAATTAATGTGGGATTGGGCCTCATGTTTTGAAGCTGAACCATACGTACGTTATGTGTTAGCACACTTCACCTTACAAGCAACTAAAAGCCTGCAAGAGTCCTCATCCAAGACTTCTTGCCAAGAGATCTACAAATATCCCTCAGCATACAAACAGAAGACACATTAAATAGTTTAGAATAATCAACCCCAATCCATCTATTCATACATGGATATCAAAAACTTTAACCAAAGATTAATTAACAGAAGTAGAAAGTTCTAGAAAGCCTGTTTGAGAGTGTCTAACAGAAGAATAATCAGGGGGGAAAATATTGCATATACAATATAATCAAATCTTTGTGATGCAGCTGTCATAAATGCCATGTTTAATGAGGCATAGAAACACAACAGTATGAGAGTTTTGAGGTACACTGATTTTTGAACTACTCCTGATATTTTGGGAGGGTTGTATGCATGAGGACTACAGACACAGGCTAGCAAAGTCATTCGGATACAGGCATCAGAATCATGAAGGCTAAAAAGTCTGATTTGTATTGTGGCTTTATGCTTTTTTAGAAAATTGAGTGACCCCTGAAAAGTGTGTCATGAGCAGTTAAACTTGCTTGCAGTAATAAAACACTCCAGTTTGTTCAGAAAACACCAGTCTCTTTAAGTTCTTTCACAGGCCCATAAACAAGCAGCTTTCACATTTTTAAAAAGAAGTGATTGATATAAGAACTTCTTTAAAATTCAGTAAGAGCTAGAGATACTAAGGACTGAAGACTCTCTGTCTGCTCCCTCACCTGCTGTAACACACAGGGGAACTCTTTTGTCTCAAATACTGCCTGAATTGGCAAGTGGATTCTGCTGGGAAGGACTTAGCAAAGCAAAAGGCACATTGAGGTTGGAAGCAAAATTCCCAGGCCGGAGGCTGCAGCTTCAGCCGGTCATCATGGCTGAGACAGCAAAGTTGCACCTGTAGGTATCACTTTTAGGGTTGCTACTTTCAGAAGTAACATCCAACAACAGTGACTTCAGGTTCCCAGCATACCTGCCATTTATATTTGGTCAATCTTCAAGGACAAAGGCTGGCCCCTTGAGGTATGGTGAAAATGGTCCCTAACCCTGTGATTCTGTTGGACGGAGGATGAGGGAGTAATGGTGGGGCCTCCCTGCTGTGGAATATTATTCTACAGTTGCTTCTGCTGTGGACATATATTGTGGGTGAGAGATTTGGAGGACTGACTGCAATTTCTCTGGCCTTCTGAGGAGTAGAGGGTCTGGAGGTTAGTTTAGGACTTGGGAGATCCAGCTTCAAGTCCATGCTCTTCTCTCCTCTTCCCCTCTCCCCCCAATGCTTTCTATTTGACTTTGGACATGTTACTTTTCCATTTTGCCTCAGTTCCCCATTTGTGCAATGGGAATAATAGTATGTCCTTATCTTACAGAGGTTTTGGGAGGATAAATACAGATTCCCCTGCTTATGCATCCAGTTGATGCTTTTATTGTCATGCTGCAATTTTATACTTTAAATTTGTGATAACAATACACAGAATTTAAATATTATATATATACATTTACACACACACACCAAAAATCTGAAAGTTAAGCACATGAAGAAGTGAATCACCTGCCTCCCATGAATAGTCATTTGTTACCTTTTTACACATAACCAGGCTCGAATATTTGCAGTTCAACTGTAATTGTTCCTGAAAAAGGAAACTTGATAATATCTTCTGTGGAGATAAGAGGGTAATAACAACAACCGCAACAGAAAAGAGAAAAATGCACCCAAGGCACCTACGGATATCTACAGCATTTGTGCTTGCAGCATTTACTTCCCACTGAGGAGAGGAAAATAGTGTATGTTTCTTTACACCACAAAACACAATGGGCTAGCACTGTGAGTCACATTAATTCATACTTTATGTAATACTAAGCCAGATGTGATGAAGAAATGGGAAGTGGTGCAGCACATAGGAGATTCAAAGTATATGGCCCCTACCAGAGAGAACAAGTTCAGGAGAGGGGGAGAGAGAGACAGAGAGCAATAACAAGTCTGTCTAAAGTGATTCATTCATATCTATCTGGAAATGTGGCTTGCAGTCGACCCATAGGTATTTGGCTGCATCCTTGTCTGATGTACAGGTGTTGCTGTGAGGATGATTCTCCGCACTGGGAAAATTCAGAACATTCACTGGCACTTGGAACAACACTTCAAAGTGTGTGGTGCTTTAGGTTAATCTACTGGGCTGTAATGAAAAAAAAAGGTAGAAATATTATCTTGCTCTTGACCCCACCTCTCTCCTTTTTTTACAGTTTCTTTTACTGGCTGTGCTTCTTTATATCTAGCTGCATCTCTTTTTTGTTTCCACATTTATTTTTAGCACCAAGAGGTAGGCAGCAAAGTAAGTTTTATAGATGCTGGTTAAATTATGATAACCATAATAAAACCCCATGGAACAGATGAAGACTTCAGCCAAACAAACAAACCAGCAAAACCCACCTTGTATTTTTGTGCTTTTATAATGACTTCACTAATGGAGCACTGTATGAGGGTTTTGATGTTGCAAGGTGCTGAGTGCCCTCTGCTGCTACTCATGTCAATGGTGCCCTCAGGTAGTGCTTGGCACCTGGCAGGCTCAGGCCTTAAATATCTAGAAAAATAGATTAGATATATATATAATGTATTTGATTCTCTTTTTGAAAAGGCAGTGAAGTCCTGTACACATGAATAAACAAGCATACTGAGATGTAGTGTGTTTTGTATATGTGCCATCCTCCAGCGAAGGGAATGTCAGACTTGCTCAAGTAGTGATGAGTTAGTCGTGGTTTCACCTGGAGACCTGCAAAGAGATTATAAGCATTTAATGGAGCGCCTGCTTTCACTCAAGAAGCTGATACATTTGGAACAAAGCGTCCCTGGTTTGAATAGTGCTGAGATGGAAGCCAAATGCTACTTAAAAAAAAAAAAAAGTTTAAACAAACCACTTACAGTTGCTAAGTGACAACACTGTGTATACCTATCATGTCCTTTACAAATTCCAGGCACTTAAAAACAAGGAAATGAATATGCAAGCCCTACTGTATGCACAGGACTCTATCTATATCATTGAAATCAATGGGTGTTTTGTCGTTCATTTCACTGGAACCGGTATCTTGACTGTAATAAATATAAACACATTTTTTTAAAAATCAGGAACAAGTAAATGCCTGTTATCTTGACTTCAAGACCTAAACATTTTATTTTAATGTTTCTTCTGTGTATGTAAATAAAGACAGTTAAAAAATAAACATGGGATGGACTGGTTCCTAGATCCTTAAATTAAATGAGTGAGTAGCATTGACCAAGCTAATAATGATGCTAGCTTAGTGGCTTTGAAATTACAAAGAAAGTCTGTCAGTGAAAATAAGAAGGGACATGACATAGGTCTGTCTATAAAGTAATGAACAGTATATAAAAGGTCAGTTGGGTGTTCCTAGTTACCGTTCTACAAGTACAGGAACAATAATATGGTCAATTAATATTGCCACAATTATACCACTGAGGCTATGAAATCAATAGGATTTGGGAAAGGATTAGACTTATATAGGGATAAGAACATCTGCAGTGTTTTTAGGGCTAGGTTGTGAGAACTGATTTATATGGGAGTAGAGGTACACACAAAAATTCCCTCCCCAGCATCCCACAACAACAGTCTTTGCAATGGGTGGCACTTAAGGTTGTACTGTAATGAAGAAGGCACTGATTTACTGTGAGGAGTACTTTTTTACTCCTCCTCCTTCTCCTCTATAGGGATCAAAGTGCTGACAAGTTGGGGGAGAAGGATAGGGAGGAGGTAGGTCATGGCCCTTCTCCTGTTCACCAGCCTGCGAGTGGAGTAAACAATCTATACCTCTCTAATGACTGGTGCAAAGCTTCTTTCTGCATTTATATGGGTTAGTGCCAGATGAAACTTGGCATGACCAAGATACAGTTTCCAGTTTCCAGATTAGTGCCACAATCTAGAATTTAAGGCCTAGTCACTCAAAGTACTGCTCAAGGAAAGTAAACTTAGCAGAACTGAACTCTTACAAAGACATATACCATGTACTTCAGGGTATAAACCAATCTCTAAGGGATGGATTTTTAAGGGTATTTAGGTGCTTAAAGATGCAGATAAGGCACCTAGTGAGATTTCAAAAGTGCCTAAGTGAGCACCTCACTCCTATTGATTTCAATGAATTAGACACCTAGGCACTTTTGAAAATTCCCCTAGATGCCTATCAACATCTTTAAGTGCTAAATTACCTTTAAAAATCTGCCCCTAAGTGTTTGGAGGAGGAAATTGCTGTTGTTCTCCATGAGGTTCCTTGCATCTTTCTATGAAGCACCTGGTTTTGGCTATTATTGGATGCAGGATATTGAACTGGACCACTGATCTGATCTGGAATGGCAATTCCTGGTGCTCCTAATACATGGCCCCCATCTTTGCCTTGCTTATTGAAATAGTATTTCTTGAGAGAATGTATACTGTCATCTTATTATTTTCTCTGTTGGCTGCACTGATGGAGAATTGTGTCCTAGTTTCTGCTAATAACAGTTGCTTAAATATTTTACTATTCCTGTCTTTAAATTGCCTGTTGCATGAGCCAAAACCAAAATCTGTCTGTCAATTTTTAAAGTGATTAGTAATGTGATATCAAAGCTCTGTACATGGATTTAAAAAATAGGCTCTGTGGAGCAACACACAAAAACATTTCACAAATATTTTTAAAAGAGCTATGTCTTTTAATCTTAAAAAGTACTTACTCCTTTTATTCAAAAATTTCAGAATATGTTCTAGTTGTCAATGATACTTAAGCCTACAAATGGAAAACAGGGAGGTGTTTTTTTTCCCCTTTTTCTTGTGGGTATATGTTACTAGTAGGATAAAAACCTTAAGGAACTTTGGTCTCAACCTCAACTAGAAAGAGCTTATCACCTCTCCATAGTAAACTGTACACAGCTGTAGAGCAAGAACTGGAATGCTAGGTGCTTGGTTCCAAAATCACAGGTGTTCTAACTACATGAGCTAATTGGCCCTGGAAGCTATTGATTATAAAAAAAACCCCAACTCTTATGTTCATTCTGAGATACACCCAGACAGAAGAAGGGGGCAGATATGATTTTTGGAGACCCTGGTCACCTTGTTCTCTCCATCTGGTTCAGCGCTAGTACAGAGAGGAACTCCCTTGAGAATTCTTTTCAGAAGTGTTGAACATTCACAGCTCAGTGGGAGCTGCAGTGCTCAATACGCCTGAAAGTCATCAGACCTAGGTGACTCAAGTTGGACCTGGAAAAATCAAGGCCCCCCCCAAATTGATGGCCACTTATGGAAATTAGTGCATAACTGACTTGCCCAAGCTCACACAGACAGTCACTGGCAGAACTAGAAATGGAACACAAGTCTCATAACTTGCAATCCAGTGTCCCATCCCCTTGACTATGTTCACACTACCTTGGAAACAGGATATAAAAGTTTGAACGGACTATCAAATGTCTCAAATACAGATGAGTCAAAGCAAAAATATTTGAATCCAGATTTGCACTTTGCCACCACTTGGGGTGCTTGGATAAGGATAGAATCATAGGACTGGAAGGGACTGAGAGAGGTCATCTAGTCCAGTCCCTTGTACTCATGGCAGGACGAAGTATTATCTAGAACACCCCTGAAGGTGTTTGTCTAGCCTGGTCTTAAAAATCTCCAGTGATGGAGATTCCACAACCTCTCTAGGCAATTTATTACAATGCTTAACCACCCTGACAGTTAGGAAGTTTTTTCCTAATGTACAACATAAACCTCCCTTGCTGCAATTTAAGCCCATTGCTTCTTGTCCTATCCTCAGAGGTTAAGAAGAACAATTTCTCTCCCTCCTCCTTCTAACAACCTTTTATGTACTTGAAAACTGTTATCATGTCCCCTCTCAGTCTTCTCTTTTCCAGACTAAACATACCCATTTTTTTCTATCTTCCCTCATAGGTCATGTTTTCTAGACCTTTAATCATTTTTGTTGCTCTTCTCTGGACTTTCTCCAATTTGTCCACTTCCTTCCTGAAATGTGGCACCCAGAAATGGGCACGATACTCCAGTTGAGGCCTGATCAGTGCGGAGTAGAGCAGAAGAATTATTTCTCATATCTTGCTTACAACACTCCTGCTAATACATCCCAGAATGATGTTCACTTTTTTTGTGACAGTATTACACTGTTGACTCATATTTAACTTGTGGTCCAGTATGACCCCCAGATCCCTTTCTGCAGTACCCAGTCCTAGGCTGTCATTTCCCATTTTGTATGTATGCAGCTGATTGTTCCTTACTAAGTGGAGTACTTTGCTTTTGTCCTTATTGAATTTCAGCTTATTTTACTTCAGACCATTTCTCCAGTTTGTCTAGATCATTTTGAATTATAATCCTATCCTTTAAAGCACTTGCAACCCTTCCCATCTTGGTATCATCTACAAAGGAGTGCTGGTTCAGTGTATTATAGGAATAGGGGGGTTCAAAACTGTATTCAAACTTCCTTTACCTTTTGAGGTCCTCATATCCGAAGTATTTGATTTGTGTCCATTTGTAATTTTACATTGTCTTATGTTTAATATTGTGATCAATGAGCAGCCACTGCATTATCCGAATTAAGAAATGTGATACATTAAAGCTATTGATGTAAAATCCACCCACTTATCTACAATATTCCTGCAACTCTGTTTGATGCAATTGGGAGAGGGGGAGGGGGTGTCATGGAATAAAAGGGTGGTAGATACCGATTCTCATTTAGGTCTTTGGTAATCTGGAAAGACATTTCTGCTGAGGTGAGAAAATCCAGCCATGGTGGCATAAAGTATAAAATTAAAATGTTTGCATCATATGTATTTTACGTGCTGCTGTTGTATTTTTGAAGTTCTAATTATATGCCATTCAAAATACAGACATCTTTAAAATGTCTAAGCTCAATCTGTGTCATTTGACGATTCTATTTATTTTCATAATTGAGCTTCTGGGTTGTAAAACAGCTAAAATGAGGTGAGTGAGAAATTGCACAAAGATATATTGTTAAAAAAATAAAGGATGATCTATTTTTAAGTAAGTACTAATAACTTATAAAACCAATAATAAGTGAATGATTTTTATTTTTTTATGTATTGTGCCCTAAACATTTCTGACAATCATTATGGGTGAAATTCACCATTGTGAACGTTGCCCACACAAGGTTGATACACTGTTTACTTCCTCAAGAATGGGTGTAATCAGTTATTTAAGGATGGATCACTCCTACTACTCCTAATAAACATATTTAAATGTACTGTGGTTAGTAGGTATTTCTAATATATATTTTCTCTATGACACCATATCTAATATGTGTTGGCTAATTGAATAAAGGCTCCAGCATGATTCAACAAGAAGAGAGCTATTATGTTCTGTTGTGACAATAATCCTTGCAGTAAGGAGTAAAGAATATGTGAATTATAATGGGTACATCTTGATAATAACTAAAGGCTTTTCTGACAGTTTAAACTTTTTTTTGTAATGTTGGTACCATTTAAAAATGCATTTATGCCATAATATAGATTTACATATAAAAATGTGTATTAAAAGTCTGACTCAAAGTGAGGTCTTATTTTACAAAAATGATTTTAATAATTCTGTATTTTCCCTCAGTGACTCCACAGAATCAATGTCAAAAGGTTTTTGTTTTTTTTTTCTAACTGCTAGCCCTGCAGATACAACCATGTGTCTAAAAATCAGGACATGTTTTCTCTTCCCATGACATCATCACCACTATTAAAGATCCTATAGTCAGCATTTAGCTGACAAGTCTGCTGAGGACTCATTAGGTAAAATAAAATCTAGTTCACTCTTCAATAGCTGTTGTCTGTCAAGTTGTAACAATAACAAACCACAGGGGTTTATCTGTAAACTAAGCAGATATGACCCAGTCACGCAGCGACTAATCCTAGTTCCACAGAAGTCAATAGCAAAACTCCCACTAACTTCACTGGGAACAGGATGGGAAATACCATGTGCACTTCAACTGTAGTGGAGGGAGGTGTTATGCTTGCCAAGGGAATTCAGTGAATCTTTCTCTCTTGAAAAGTATAGCCTGTTTTCTCCATGTGCTTTCTCAATAAGTTGTTCATCTCTATCCTAATGTGCCCTCTGTTGGGCAGTTAATACTGCTACCAATATGGCAAGTCTTATTCTGCTCAGCACTAGTAGCCAAGCTATAATTACTTACTGTCATGCTGTCTGGAATGGTTCATGACCATGAATGCCAACCGCAGGGCACACTGTCAAAAAGCAGGGCTCCCTGATGTGACTGTGTCAGTCTTACTATGGAGTCACAGACAGTCGTCTTCAATACTCCAATCTATCTTGCTACCCAGGTAAGCTAGACTTAGTGATAAATGGTCACTTATACCAAAGATCACAAAACATTCAGGTTGCTCCCAGTCGTAAGAGACCAGTCACTTACCCCAGGTCAATTTGTACCTTAGATCTCACACCAAAGACAATGCTTGTAGCCAATCCTATAGTAAATGAAATAAGTATTTATTAACTAGGAAAAAGAAATGAGAGTTATTTTCAGGTTAAAGCAGGCAACACATATACAGAAATGAGTTACAGTCTCTGGTTCCGAAAGGTGACAGAGATGCAGTAATCTGTCAGCATTGAATGCGTTTTTGGTTGACACGGAGGATCTCTGCTTTTGTTTCCTACCTCCAAACAGCCAAGAGATGAAGAATTTTTATGTCAGCTATCTTTATTTCCTTTTTCCAGAATTCAAGCTGATGGGACGACCTTTCTCACATATAGTACCCTCATGGGTGAAAGAGGACCATCGACCCAGTTTTTGTATTGTGGTCTTTCAAGATGGCCCACCTAGTTTTGAGTGGGTGAATGACTCCTCCTGCCTGGGTTCACAAGTTGAAAGAAGGCATTTTTATAGTTAGAAAGCAAAACTTATATATTACTGTACAGCATAGGATACAGACATTAGAAGAAAGATTAATTAATGCAACAACTTACAAGCATTTTACAGAATCTAAACACTAAACCCATCCTTACAAGTCTAACACCCATCTTGAACAATACTAACATACAGGTAAGCTCTTCTCGTTTCCAGCTATGAATTTGTCAGTGCTCAGCTGACACCTACAGCCTTGGCAAGAGCTGGCACCTGGTCTATTGGTGTCATACTTAACTATGGTTGCATTAGGAGGAAAGTGCTCTTTGCACCCACTCCCTGCTGGCAATACCTGCATAATCTAGTATGTATTAAGTAAGAACCAGCCAGTTTTACTGTTACCTTTCTAAACCACACTTTAAAAAGCTATTTCAGTCTCTTGAGAAAATATGTATTTAGACATTTATTTTTTAGATACAAACTGCATTATGTGCTCAATTAAACCAGTATTTTGTTAGGCCTTGTGGTTTATCACATAAAACATGTCCTGATAATACATTTAAAAATACACATTATACAGTTGTGATGAAGTTCACCACAGTGCAGAGGACCCACTCAGTGGCTATACACCAATTAAATCCTATGTTGAGGGCATAAGAGGCATGTGAGTGGTTCATAGGCTTTCTGTGCTGATATGAATTTTATCCTTAATAAGTCTCCACAGTTATTTTGATCCTTAGGATAAGTGTATATCTCTCAGATATAACTGCATTTGCTCCAGTCCCTCAGACAGAGACAAACACGTACAAGATCTCTATCAAGCATTCTTAAAACTACGATACCCAGCTGCTGAAGTGAAAAAACAGATTGACAGAGCCAGAATAGCACCCAGAAGTCACCTACTACAGGACAGGCCCAACAAAGAAAATAACAGAATGCCACTAGCTGTCACCTTCAGCCCCCAACTAAAACCTCTCCAGCGCATCATCAAAGATTTACAGCCTATCCTGAAAAATTATCCCTCACTCTCACAGATCTTGGGAGACAGACCAGTCCTCGCTTACAGACAGCCCCCCAACCTGAAGCAAATACTCACCAGCAACCACACAACAAAAACACTAACCCAGGAACCTATCCTTGCAGCAAACCCCAATGCCAACTCTATCAACATATTTATTCAAGTGACACCATCATAGGACCTAATCACATTAGCCACACCATCAGGGGCTCATTTACGTGCACATCTACCAATGTGCTTTATGCCATCATGTGCCAGCAATGCCCCTCTGCCATGTACATTGGCCAAACCGGACAGTCTCTACGCAAAAGAATGAATGGACACAAATCTGACATCAGGAATCATAACATTCAAAAAACGGTAGGAGAACACTTCAACCTCTGTGGCCACTCAGTAAGAGACTTAAAGGTGGCAATTTTGCAACAGCAAAGCTTCAAAAACAGACTCCAATGAGAAACTGCTGAGCTTGAATTAATATGCAAACTAGATACCATTAACTTGGGTTTGAATAGAGACTGGGAGTGGCTGAGTCATTACACATATTGAATCTATTTCCCCATGTTAAGTATCCTCACACCTTCTTGTCAACTGTCTAAATGGGCCATCTTGATTATCACTAAAATGTTTTTTTTCTCCTGCTGATAATACCTCATCTTAATTAATTAGCCTTTTACAGTTGGTATGGCTACTTCCACCTTTTCATGTTCTCTGTATGTGTACATATATATTCTTACTATATGTTCCATTCTATACATCCAATGAAGTGGTCTGTAGCCCACGAAAGCTTATGCTCTAATAAATGTGTTAATTTCCAAGGTGCCACAAGTACTCCTGTTCTTTTTGCGGATACAGACTAACACGGCTGCTACTCTGAAACCTGTATACCTTTAGTTATTATTTAAAGAGTGAGTTTTAGGAAACATTATTGTCCACCCTGTTAGTTTACAGATGCTAGTTTATGGATTATTGATTCAGTGTATCACCATGGCATATTTTGGTACAGTTGCATGCCTGTTGAAATATTTATGGACTTTCTGCACTTACGAAAAAATAGTTTCTGGGTAAACAATTTAATGGTTCTCTCCTTTAGGTTTCCAGATACTAAAAAAGGAAACAGATTCTACTGTCGGGGAGGGACAGGCAAAATAAAATGTCTATAAATATTTATCTGAATTTAGTAAAGGTTATCACCCACTGAAACAACCTGCTCGCTTGCAAACCATGCCAACCATCCAAAATTTCTAGTCATCCTCCCATGTCATCCCCCAAAATAGCCTGGAAAATAGATGAGCTTTTCAGCCCATCCTGAAGGTCACCAATTTGATTAGAAGACAGATAGGAAGTCAGTTCCAGAGGTCAGGACCTCTCAATGAGAACCTCATTGAAGCTGGGGACACAACTGCACTGGAGGCACAGGGTCATGTCCTCCCTCTGACTGCGTCCCAAGGTAAGTGTAGATTTGTGGGCCCACTTAACCAGTTATGCAGGAGGTACTTCAAAAGGGGAGCCTCATGGAGCCCTTCCTGCCCTCTCCTGAGGCTTTTACCAGGGGAGGACATCTATCTGATCCATTAATTCTATACATGAAAGGTGTGATTTTTCAAATGTACTCAGCATTGGCCTTAGGCTTTTGAAAATTCCACGCCAGATGGTTGTGAGGCGGGAAGCACCCCACCTTTCCCCTCAATCCTGTGGCTTCTAAATTGTGAAAGTTTGCAGTTTTTAATTCCTCAGAGAACCAGCCCATTTCTGGGTTTCCTTTTTTTTTTAGTGAAATTTATGTTCATAAAAGATTTCTGACTGAAAGCCATAGACATGAGGTCTGCCCCAGGGATCCCCCCACAAAGGAGGATATGCAGACTGTATCAGGTTCAGAACCTCTGCAGGGGCAGAAGAGGGACACATAAATTGAGTGAAGTTGTTCCTGAAAGGGAAATAAATAATTTAAGTTATGGTAAAATTATTCTGGAACTCTGCATTCCTTTTTCTGTCCTTCAATCCTCAGCACAGGAGTACTCTCATCCTGCACAGTAGTTGGAGGGGATTGAGGAGCTCCCCGCACTGCCCCTGCCTGCAGGCACCACCACTGCAGCTCCCACTGGCTGCAATTCCTGGCCAATGGGAGCTGCAGTGTCAGTGCTTGGGGTGGGGTCATTGTGTGGAGCCCCTCTCCCCCAATGGGCCTCAGGGTCATACCCACCACTTCTGGGAGTGGCACAGGGCCAGGACAGGAAGGGAGACTGCCTTAGCCCTGCTGCACTGCCAGACGTTTAGTGGCCTAAAATCTCCCCGTTTGGCTTCAGTAGCCTCCGGGTGATAGAGCCCGATTCCGGTAGACTGCCGGTGAAACCAGGAGGTTTGGCAACCCTAACAGTAGGTGGGGCCCACTGCCCTCTGTAGCTCTATCTTCCCCTCCCCCCAGGAAACTGCAGAAGATGCTATAGTAGCTTGGGCTTTTGGCCCATCAATATCTCTGGCATGGATTCTTGGACCTGTTGAATGTGAATTTTGTGCTCACAAAGACAGTTTGTAATAAAACCCTGGAGGCTAAAGTAATCTATTTAATTACGTAGCTACAACATGAGCAGCAGTCCTGTGGCTTTCTCCAAACAACTGCATTAGTGTGGTTCACCTCTGACCTGGAAGGCCTGTTCTGTGGTTGGCAAAGTAGCTCAGCTTCTAGAATTACTCTGTCATTGGCCTGTTTGCTGAGATTGAGAGTCAGGGTGCCTATTACTACAGGTGTGAGGGGCTTTTTTTGTGTTGAGAATATTTATTCTCTGGTAACTGGACTGGAACCACCAAACTCATCTCACTAAGGCCACTGATCATAGGTAAGATTTTTTTCACTGCTCCAGTTTGAAAATAATAGCAGTTTGACCAATCTGATAAATTATAATCTGATCAATCTGAAAAAAAATATTTTAATTATCTCATGATGGGTCATATTGTGCCATCATTTTTTGAAAACCAAAACTCTCCCATTGGTTTCACTGGAGAGGTCTACTTATAAGTGGATAACATGATATGATCCCCAGAGTGATTTCTGGGCAAGAGTCTTCTCTTCACACCAAGGAGCAAGTTCTTGCTATATGTCATCTCTCTTGCTCAGTTTTTCATTCTTCTACACCTGAACTAGCAGATATGATCCTTGCATTATAGTCTGTGTTTTAGTGGTTTACCCAGGTTTCTATTAAAATATTTATATTTCTTTTTTCCCCTGTGTGTCAGGGGTTTATTCTGTGTTTATTTGTCTTTGCTTTGTTTTATTTAGTATATATCGTCATTTATTATTAAACTGGAGAAATGCCAAAGAAGGGTAACACAAATGCTAAAGTTTAGAAAACATGGTGTTATGAAGAGAGGGCAAGAGAAGTGAATTTATCCAGCCTAAAGAAAAGAGGGGCACTCCTGCTCACACTGGGATGCTGAAAGCCAGATATTTTCCTCTCGTCTGACTTCTTCCCCCAGCCTGGTGTGTCTCAGAGATTTGACAAAAAATGAAGTTGAACATTTTCTTGATTTTTATGTTTCCTTATTTCAGGAAATGCTTTCTTTGTTATCTGTGTAGGCAGGACTCATTTATCTGTCCCTTGGTTCAGCAATGTTCAAACTATGGCCCCAGGTGGTTGACAGATTGGCCATAGAGGGCTGGTTGGTCATATGGTACTGTATATTCTCCTTGTATCTACACTAACAGACAGCCAAAATATATTAAGGGTGGGATTTTAAAAAGTGCTGGTGTTAACTTGACTGCCAATGAAGTCAATGGGAATTTTTGAAAACCCCACCCTAGATATTTTCTTAATATTATGCTCTATGTAACCAATTGCTGTAGCTGCCACAGGGATGTTATGCAATTATGAATGGGAGAGGATGTGCTTTGCATGACTGGGAATGGGAGAGGAGTTGCCCTCAATTTCTCTTTGTTAAGATATGCTTCGTGCTATAGAAATCATAATTTAAAATAAACTTTATACTATACAAAACCATTTTTGGATCCTATAGCCATAACACTTTTGGCACCACTAGCTACAGCATGATCAAATTTCCTGGGAGCCTAAGAAATCCCCAAAAGCTGGAGATTAGGTAGAAATAGTAAAGGTCAACCGATAATTACTGGTGAGTACAATGACTGTATATGCGCAGGGCCATTCCATATTGTCAGCACTGCTGGGGAAAAAAACAAAATAACCTAGGACATCACTAAAAAAGGACTTTTTATAACTTCAGTTTTCTTCATCAATATCTTGTAACTAAGATTTCTGGTCCGTATGTGGGCACTTTTCATAATAGACCACTCAGTTTTCTTTACTTTGAATCTAATTTCTTTCTATTATTGGCAGTAAAACTTCCTTTCTTTAGATTATCTGTCTCTCCCAAGTGTCATCCTCAATTTCCCAGTCTTCACATTAAACACCAATCAAACTAATCTCTGACCTCAGAGGGAACTGGGTCATAAATAGAGCAATGAACCGAGGTTGTGGCCAAAGGGGATTATACTTCCCCTCTTCATATGTGCTCTGGCACAGGCAATGTAGATGTAATGAGACCTGGACAATTTGAAAGATACTAGGCTTTGTTACAGTATGACATTAACATAAAGAATCAGTGAGTCAGTTACCCATCTTCCCTGGCATTCTGCAGTAGAATAATACATTTTTTCTCAAAATGGAAAAAGACTATCCCATACAGAAATCCTAGTACAGCTTGCTTGTTTTGTGCTGTCTCCCAAAAGAATGAAATGTTGGTAATACTCTGTGACCTAAAAAATTAGATTGCTCTATTTTTTTTTTAATTGGGTACACACAGTATACATTGGAGGCTGAGATGTCCAGGTCTGGTCTTTGGAGGAGTGCTGGGGGTGGGAGGAGAGAAGAATCAACTGTAAACCCCTTTCAACTTCTGATACAGTCATTATTGTTTCGATCTGAAGGAGCAGAAATTGAGTGGGATAGCTTCCTACAGCTCATATTGGGCTTGTAAACACTAAGGGAAATTTTTACTGTAAATGTTTTATCCTGAGCTCTTCATCAGAAAACAATGAACACTGGTAGCAATCCAAGTAGAAACTAACATCAGTCCAAAAAACTCAGCCTTTTAATTTTTAAAGCACTATGTCACATTCTTGGCTTCAACCATAACGTTAAATGATTCCAGTCTAATGATGTTACGAAGTACTACATCTGCATTGGGAGGTGGTACAAACTGCTGAAGCATTCTTGGGCTTGTTTGTTTTCTGTGAAGCACAGATAAGTTATTTTATAATACGGTTTCTGTATAATATAATTATAGAATCATAGAAATGTAGTGCTGGAAAGGACCTCAAGAGGTCATCTAGTGAGTTCATCCCCCTGTGCTGAGGCAAGGTTAGGTATACATAGACCGTTCCTCACACGTGTTTGTCTAATGTGTTCTTAAAAACCTCCAATAGCTGGAACTGATGTGTTACCTTTTAAATAAGGGTGAATTGTAAGTAGTGCCAGTCAAACTATTCATTACAAACAATGGGTTCAATGGATTAGGTCCTTCTTTCTGTATTTCTTTTCAAACACATAATTATATTTAATTGTTCAACACCCTTGGTTAAAAAGTATATTTCCACTTAGAGCGGTTTTGCAAACCATTTGTGAAAGTATTTCTTTGTGTGATTGGTCACCTAAGTGACATGGTATGGCAGCTGTTCTCTGACTGAATATCCTAACATTCTAAGATAAGAAGAATGCCTGAAGGAATCTTTAGTGAATTGATTCTCTCAAGGAGAAAGTTCAGCACTTCAGGGAGAGAAGCAGCGGAGATAAGCAAGCCTAGGAAATTTTAGGATATTGAAATCTTTACCTGGGCCCTGATTCAGGAAAGTATTGTTATTCAGGACAGCAGTTAGCATGTACATAAGTTCCATTGACTTCAATGGAACTTAAAAACATACTTAAAATGCTGCCCTGAATAAGAATGTGCTTCTGAATTGGCATTATGATGACTATTTAAATGTCCTAAAATATTCCTTTAATGAAACATATACACATACATAAATTAAGCGCATACCTAAGTTCTGTCCTGAATAGGCATAGATTCAAATATGTGTTTCAGTACTTTCCTGGATCAACGTCTTATTCTATTTGCCCAAGAAAGGGCATTATATTTTCTTATATATGTGTTAAAAATATCTAGATTGCTTTCTAAGCTAAGGAGAAAGGCAACTAATAAATATTAATTATATGTCTATCAGATGACTTTCATTTTATTATGATCATGTTCACTCCGCATAATTGAACATATATGTATTTGTGTGGTGTGTACAAAAATTACAACTAGATCCCTTTCTGGCTCTTTCAGTTTGTTTGTTTGTCAGCACTCTTAGCTATGTATTTGTCCATACCATAAACAACATACTTATCTAGAACGTAGACTGAATCTACTGGACTCTGGGAAAAAAAGGCCATGGGAATACTTCCAGTATATGTTTTAGGGAAACTGTTCATTCTTGAAATTTCAAGAAAGTGAATTCTTGACATTTCCACCACTGGAAAGCAATTTTGAGCTTAATCAAAAGTGAATTAAAGTCAATGGGGCTTTACTTCTACAGGCTTTCGATCAAGCCCTTTATGAATAAACCAGAGGTCTTCTGAATAGTTGTGAAAAATGAATACTAATTTTTGATGAATAATATCAAACTGAACTCACTGACGTTGTTTGTAGAAATGTCTGTGAACTCTTGATTTTTTAAAACATTTTTATTCTCTTAGCTCTAATTCTAGAGTTTATCAAAAACATGGTTGAAGATTTCAAATTCGTAACAGAACATGTGTATGCTACCAATTTACAATTATATTTATATTTTAAGAGAAAATATTTTAAAAGAAGTGCTTCTATTAATTAGCTGGTGAGTCCGAGTTCCTTTTTCTAAGGTTCCCCTGCAACAGCTGACACCACAATCACTAAACCGGAATCTAGGTACGCTGTTAACTTGGTAATGATATTATCGGCAGTTGCAGAGCAAATGCAGAATTCTGAATGCTATTCATGGCAGTTTAATACAGGAAGCTAGAGGGTCTGATTCTCCTCCTACTTGAGTATAAATTGGGAATTACTCAGTGAAGTCAGTGGAGTTACACTAATGTAAAGCCAGTGTAGTGAAAAGCATCCATATTCTTAGAAACACATATATTTTTAAAATATATTTTCTAACTTTAACGGTTACACATTTGGGGCCTATTTGTGACAACCCCCCTCCAGCCCCCGGTATGCCAGGACACTTTCTGTCCTGTATTCCTCTTCACACTCTGAACTGGGGTCTACCAAGATCCTGGGGCTTGATTTTGATTGCATGTACATCCAGGTAACCTCATTGACTTCAATGGGAGCAGCAGATGCCCAGTAATTTTGACGAGCAGGCTATTTACTTAGATGTCTAAATATGGAGTTCAGATTCAATATTGGCCTTACTGAGTCAGTCCACCAGCTTGCAATGATCCTTAAGGCAAATTTGCAGTATAAAAGTATAGAAATAAGACTACTGAAAAGAATAGTTACAGACTGAAGTGACCTGAAACAGTCTCCTGGCAATGTTACAGAAGCATTGGTGTGACTTGGTGTTTGCAGTGGTACTCATCATCTGTTCACATGACTGGACTATCAAGAGAACTGAGAAATGGAAATTCCCTTAATGCTGCAGCTGTAAAATGTGAATGACTCCAGCTAATGTTTAATGTTATCCATTATGTGAAAGAATTATATACCAATATTCCTCTTCACTTTAGGTTAATTGAGACTGCATAAATGGCATCCTAGAAATAGTAATAGTCTCTTCAATCAGTAATTGTTAGTAGAGTCTCATCCACGTTCACAGTTCAGCAGGAGTCAAACACTGAAGTAAAGGAAAATGGGTATAGATTACCTTTATTTGACAGCACTCAATACTGACTTGTCTTGCTATAAGTTACCAGTCTCTAAAATATTTCTAACTCCTGACATGACAGCAGAAAGAAATTTGAATATTGATTGTTTTTAAGTGCATATGTCTTTAAACTTGAACAGAGAACATATGATCATATTTTGCCCCATGGCAATGCTGATACATAGGTATTATATTCTATTTATTGCATGTCAGTATCAATAAAACTCATTATGCGTGTCATAAAACTCCAAAGCATGTTCAGGGTATAAACAGACAGCTCTCAGACATGCATTTCCTTGCCATTATTAGGGAATCATAGAACTGGAATGGACCTCGAGAGATCATCTAGTCAAGTCCCCTGCACTCGTGGCAGGACTAAGTATTATAATCCACATGTTGAAAGACAGAAGATAAATCAGTGCATTCCTGTGACATTGAACTGCATATGTTTTATGGAAATATGCTTATGAGTGTGAATATGATGTAACTGGAATATGGTTTATGCAAAAGGTCTCTTGTAAGGTATCATAACAAAAGTTATAACCTACTGAATATATTCCTCTTATTTGTATGCATGTATCATTCTTGTATCTGAAGCTAGAAATATGAAGTATAACTCTGAGGTCCTATTGTAATTATGCAAAGTGTGGGCCATTAATGGTGGTTTACAATCTTGATGGCTCACATTGACTAGGACAATTGGTTGTAAATGGTTTATTTACCTCCTTGCCTTCCTGTGTACATGTGGGCCAACCCAGGAAGAATGGACACTAGGAGTCTTACAGAGACATATGACCGTGTCACATGATGCTGGAATCCATTTTAATCCTTGTACTTTTCCATTGATGAGGCGGGGGTGGTGACAAGCACGACAAAAAATTCCCGCTATAAAAGGGGGTGGAGCAGGACAGAGGGGGCTGCTAGTCATGAGAAAACCCCTGATTACCACCTGAGATGTCAGCTGGAACTAACAAGGACTGTACAAGGGGAAAGAATTGGGCCCAGACTAGGAAGGAATCTAGTCTGTGAGAGAAGCTTATTGGAACATCTTTGAGGGTGAGATATTACCTGTAATCAGTTTCTTAATGTATTAGGCTTAGACTTGCAGGTTTTGCTTTATTTTGCTTGGTGACTTACTTTGTTCTGTCTGTTATTACTTGAAACCACTTAAATCCTACATTTTATACTTAATAAAATCACTTTTGTTTATTAATAAACCCAGCATAAGTGATTAATACCCAGGGGAGCAAACACTGTGCATATCTCTCTATCAGTGTTGTAGAGGGTCGACAATTTATGAATTTCCCCTGCATATGCTCTATACAGAGTAAAATGTATTTATTTGGGGTTTGGATCCCATTGGGAACTGGGTGTCTGGGTGCTGGAGACAGGTAACCTGCTGAGCTGTTTTCAGTTAAGTCTGTAGCTTTGGAGGCATGGACCAGACCCTGGATCTGCGTTGCAGCAGACTGGAATGTCTGGCTTAACAAGACAGGGTCCTGGAAGTCCCAAGCTGGAAGGGAAAATAGACTCAGAAGTAATTTCAACACATCAGGTGACAGTCCCAAGGGGATCTCTGTGACCGAACCCGTCACAATCCTATTCAGCTAAAATCTTGCATAGAAAAAACTAGTGTCTAAATCAGCTAACATCCTAAGCTATCAGCTGATGTGGTCATCTGAAACGAGAATATCAGAAAAAAAATCAGAATTTTTGTGTTACAGCAGAATGAATTTCACTCAGTGTCTGTGTTAGGAAAATGCAAATGCCAATGAGAGGGAAAAAAGGCAAAGCAAGAGGGATGTTAAATACATCAGTCTTGCTCTATTCACATCACATATGCTCTTGTACAAAAACCTGAAGGGATTCTACTAGCTGAACTGGGAGGAGGGGGAGGAATGGAGCTCCCCCACCCCCCATCTTCACTGGCATTGACCCCCCCCAAAAAAAACAATCACAGATTGAAAAAATAAAACCTGTGTTCTCAGCTATCAAATATTGCCTCAGAGCCTGTTTTTCAAGACACCCAATTTTCAGTACAAAAAATAAATACAGCATTCCCCACTGGAACAGCAGGTAAGGGGATGTCAGAATGTCTTATGTTAATTTCAGAGGCTATTTCATTCATGATGACTGATTACTTGCTTCTTGCTGGTACCAGAGCAGCCAAATATCCTTCAGATATTTGCCAAAAACTAATCTCTGCTCTCAGATTTCTGTGTGTAACATTTGCTGATCTCCAAAGGAGCCACATGTACACATTGTAAGACAAAATTACACCTTAAATTTTCAAATACATCTGTAGGTATATAGTTTGCAGCTTTTTATGGCTTTATGGTCTCCATACTCCATACAAACCAGCCATTTTGTTGTCAGGATTGCTGTTATAAAGGGGATGCACACACTGTGTTATGACCCATGGACACTTTACTTTTATTTTATTGCTATTATTTTTCCTTAATCTAAAAATAAGTCATTTTAAATCAAAAGTTCATGTTTTGCTCTGTGTTTGGCTACATAACAAAATGGTAACTGTTCAGATGAGGTTGTCTTTGTTATTTGCATTGCAGTAGTGCTTCAAGGCACCAGCTGAGTTAAGGGCCCCATTGTGTTAGGCATTGTAAAAATATACAAAAAAAGATGGTCCCTGCCCCAAAGAGCTTGAAATCTAAATTTCTGAACTTTCAGGAATCTGAAATACCAATAGTTTTAATACATAATGCTAAGCGTAAATTTGTACAGGAAGCAAACTGCATATTTGTCTGTAATTGCCTGTTAGTATTCTGTACATACCATACTTTTGGTATGTGATATTATTTATAAAGTGCTTTCATCTGCACACCTAAACATGCTTGAAGACATACTTAATAGAATGCCTCCTAATTAGGCCTTTTGATATTATACTCCAAATGTTACACAGTTGTAAATTGAACAGGAGTTCTTGTGGCAACTTAGAGACTAACAAATTTAGTAGAGCATAAGCTTTTGTGAGCTACAGCTCACTTCATCGGATACATAGAATAGAACATACAGAAAGATATATATATATATATATATATATATACACAGATAAGTTGGAAGTTACCATACAAACTGTGAGACGCTAATTAGTTAAGATGAGCTATTATCAGCAGGAGAAAAAAAAAACTTTTGTAGTGATAATCAAGATGGCCCATTTAGACAGTTGGCAAGAAGGTGTGAGGATACTTAACTTAAGGAAATAGATTCAATAAGTGTAATGACCCAGCCACTCCCAGTCTCTATTCAAACTCAAAAAGAAAAGGAGTACTTGTGGCACCTTAGAGACTAACCAATTTATTTGAGCATAAGCTTTCTAAGGTGCCACAAGTACTCCTTTTCTTTTTGCGAATACAGACTAACATGGCTGTTAATCTGAAACATATTCAAACCCAAGTTAATGGTATCTAGTTTGCATATTAATTCAAGCTCAGCAGTTTCTCATTGGAGTCTGTTTTTGAAGCTTTGCTTTTGCAAAAATGCCACCCTTACATCTTTTACTGAGTGGCCACAGAGGTTGAAGTGAGAACTTGTAGGTGGTTATCTCTGTCTGAGGGATTGGAGCAAATGTGGTTTTATCTTAGAGCTTGGCTGTAGACAATGGATCCAACCGCATTTTCTCCAATCCCTCAGACAGAGACAAACACCTACAAGATCTCTATCAAGCATTCTTAAAACTACAATACCGACCTGCTGAAGTGAAAAAAACAGATTGACAGAGCCAGAAGAGTACCGAGAAGTCACCTACCACAGGACAGGCCCAATAAAGAAAATAACAGAATGCCACTAGCTGTCACCTTCAGCCCCCAACTAAAACCTCTCCAGCGCATCATCAAAGATTTACAACCTATCCTGAAAAATTATCCCTCACTCTCACAGATCTTGGGAGACAGACCAGTCCTCACTTTCAGACAGCCCCCAGCCTACAGCAAGTACTCACCAGCAGCCACACACCACACAACAAAAACACTAACCCAGGAACCTATACTTGCAACAAAGCCTGATGCCAACTCTGTCCACATATGTATTCAAGTGACACCATCATAGGCCCTTATCACATTAGCCATGCCATCAGGGGCTCGTTCACCTGCACATCTACCAATGTGATTTATGCCATCATGTGCCAGCAATGCCCCTCTGCCATGTACATTGGCCAAACCGGACAGTCTCTATGCAAAAGAATAAATGGACACAAATCTGACATCAGGAATCATAACATTCAAAAACCAGTAGGAGAACACTTCAGCCTCTGTGGCTACTCAGTAAAAGACTCTATTGGAGTCTATACAGCTACACTGACTTAGACCAGCTGAGGTGTTACCCCAAAAATGGATTTTGGGATGCTGCTATAATAACCTGCCTATCACCCCCTTAATTTGTTCTTCCCAAGGTACAAGTTTCCAGGGTTGTTACGGAAACATTAAGGGACACAGATATAATCTTCTGATAAAGTAATTGACACAGGCACTATTCTCTCCAAAACAAAGTACCTTTTGATTAAAGTTACTAATAATCCCTACTACAATATAATCTAGAAATCCTAAACAAGGCACAGAAACCCTGACAACAATCTCTTATTGCAAGTTAAAGAGCATTCAAACTACAATAGCACATAGTTCAAATGATTCTAAGCCAAGCGATTTGTTACAAGTGTCCAGTTTATAACAAATCACTGACAGCAGTTCTTAAATAGCTTTAAAGTTTGCATAGATATCTTACAAGTAATAACAGAATTTTATGCATTCTTATAAACACACACATGCTAACCCTATATGCTATCCTACAGTATGCTTTTACTATGCTATAATTAAAGAATAACAGGCTTACTTTATAAATCCATTGATATCGCTTTATAAATTCTTCAGTATTTTTTTTCTAGTCACTGTTGCTGTTCAGTTCCTGGTCAGTCTGCTTTGCTCTACTCCCGTTTCCTTCTCTTTCTCTCTGTAGTAGCGTTTCTGACTTCTTTGCAGCAGCTTTTCATTGTCTCCTCTTGTTGGCTTTCATCTTCTCCCAGTCATCTCTTTCTCTCTCTTTTGGTGACTCAGGCTCAGACTCCGAAACTGTCTGCTGGCAGCTGGCCTTCTATGCTACATTGAAGCTCTCTTCTACTACACCTTTCTATTTTTAGAAGCAATTACCTCATTCACATATGCCCAGCATCAACCATTACTTCAGAGTTCTGATTGACAGCTCTGACCTTTAAAATAAGTTTGGACTGGAATGAGGGGTCTATGATTGGCTGGCTGCTCAGTTAACTGACCTCTCTGTCACCCATTACTGCACATGCTCAGTAGACACCAATCTTGCACGTTCTCACTGTTGTCAATTACCTCAGACTGTGATTCTGCCGATCCACACACACATACCTGGCATTTTGCTAGGGCACCATTTTAGAAATTCTGGGTTTTCAAATGAGCATGCCAATCTCAGGGTGGAGTGACTTTTGCTTATTTAGAATAAAGATTAGAAAAAAGAAAGTAGAGACTGAAGAATTTCTCTAGTAATTAAGGATCTGGCCCATTGCCTCTGAGTCAAGTAAGGCTGAAGCATATTGAAGCATATATTGAAGCATATAAGCTCGCTCCTTGTACTGCTCTTTCATGTACTAGTGTTTCATGTACTAGCCTCACCTGAGGATAGAGGCATGCCTCAGAAACACTGAAAGGACCTTTTAAAATAAATTACTGACTTTGAAAATTAGAAAATAATAGTAAAGATCAGGTATGCATTCTACATAGCGTGACAGGGCAAGGCCAGTTGGCTATAGAAAAGTAGTGGAAGATAGATATATTAGCCTTATTGGGGTCCAGGAAGTGGGAGGGCAAAGCCCGCCCACTGCTAAAGGATCCCCCCCAGCCTAAGGGGGGGTCCATAGGACCTGGAAAATCAAATAATTACGGGGGACAACTAATGAACAACAGGGACAGGAGTGCGATCAAAGGGTCAAACGAAGGGAACCAGACGGGGACACTGAGCAGAGAACCCTGGACAGCGCCCACTGCTCCTCAAAGGCGTCAAGGGAGTCAGTGGACACCACCCAGAGGAACTCTGCCCGGAGGAGTGAATGGACGGAAGATCGGAGATAGGCCTCACAGTCACAGGAGACTCCATCGGCCAACTTCCTCACCCTGGTTTTATATATAGCCACTTTAGCCAGGGCCAGGAGGAGGTTGAACAGGAGGTCCCGCGACTTAGTGGGGCCACGGACAGGGAGTGCATAGATAAGGAGGTGAGGGGAAAAGTGCAACCAAAATCTTAACAAAATATTTGTGAGGAGCCGGAATAGGGGCTGCAGCCTGGCGTACTCCAGGTAGACATGTGCCAGGGTTTCCCGCACGCTGCAAAAGGGGCAGGTGTCCGGGATTGGAGTGAACCGCGCCAAGTACACGCCTGTGCTCATGGCCCCGTGAAGGAGCTACCACAGATATATTAGCTCCAGGCTAAACAAATCCCTGGTACCAGGTTAAGTGAAATGGAAGCTGCTCCAGGTCAATTAAGACACCTGGGGCCAATTAAGAACTTTCCAGAAGGCAGGGAGAATGCTAGGTTGATTGGGACAGCTGAAGCCAATCAGGGGCTGGCTGAAACTAGTTAAAAGCCTCCTAGTTAGTCAGGTGGGTGGGCATGTCAGGAGTTCTGGAAGGAAGTTGTGTTGTTGGAGAGGCTGAGTAGTACACACCTTATCAGGCACAAGGAAGTAGGCCCTGAGGTAAGGATGAAGTGGAGCTTGAGGAAGTGAGGGGTGCTGTGGGGGAAGTAGCCCAGGGAATTGTACATGTCATGTTTCTAAAAGGTCAGCTACCATAGCTGATACTATTAAGGTCCTTGGGGTGGAGCTCAGAGTAGAGGGTGGGCCTGGGTTCCCCCCCACACACACACACCTTTGCCCCCTGATTAATCACTGATACTGGGAGACAACAGAGACTGTGCAAGGAAGGATAACTTCTCCTCACCTCCCTTGCTGGCTTATGATGAAAATGGCTCAGTAGACTGTGACCCTTGTCTCTAGAGAAAGAAGGGTTACGTGGAGGGTCACAGTGAGCCTCTGAGGCTAGTGAAATCCACCAGGAAATGTGGGACCCATGGAGGCAACGACTGAGCTTTGTCACAATAGCTTTACAGAGATGCAGTTCTATTGCAGAAGACTAAACCCTTCAAATTGCCTTTATATTCTTGCTGGTGAAAATATTTTGTTAAGATGACCTTTTCTTTCACACGTTCTTTGCTATCTCATGCACATACTGGGCAGTACATAATCTCTTCCAACATCAGGCTGCCTCTTATACCCTTTTTCTTTTCTTGGAGGAACACATTTGTCATACCTGATGCACACACACACACACATCTCAACATGAGGTGTCCATTGAGGGAAAAAAAGTTGCCAACAAATCTAGCATGTCATAAGATGGATTTATATTTTGTCTCAGTAGTACATTCTCTATCCTTTTTTTAAATTAAGTGAACAAAGCAAGTTTTAGGCAGGCAGAACTTTGACAGCAAATAGTCTGTCTGATGAATTCTTTGTTTATGTTTCAGAAGTGTTCTGCTAAAAGTTATCATGGCAATAAACAAGGCAGAACCAAAAATAAATAAAACTAAATAAGTCATTATTTCCTCAGCAATTCCAGAAATTCTGACCACCATTGCAGCATCCTATTCTTTACTTGGGGGTAGGGGGTGAGGAACACTATTACCTGCTTGTGAAGATTTTAAGAAGTGGGGCTGAGGGGTGGAAGTGGCAACTGTTGAGCAGACCCCCAGATTCAATCAATAAGTTGAGTCCCTCATGTCATCCTGCACATTATCATAACTGAAACTTAACATGAGAGCCTGGGCACAAAATTCAGCACAGGAGTGGCAAAGCAGGAGTCCCTGAAGTTGGTGGAGTTGCATTGAGAATCATAGAATCATAGAATATCAGGGTTGGAAGGGACCCCTGAAGGTCATCTAGTACAACCCCCTGCTCGAAGCAGGACCAATTCCCAGTTAAATCATCCCAGCCAGGGCTTTGTCAAGCCTGACCTTAAAAACCTCTAAGGAAGGAGATTCTACCACCTCCCTAGGTAACACATTCCAGTGTTTCACCACCCTCTTAGTGAAAAAGATTTTCCTAATATCCAATCTAAACCTCCTCCACTGCAACTTGAGATCATTACTCCTCGTTCTGTCATCTGCTACCATTGTGAACAGTCTAGAGCCATCATCTTTGGAACCCCCTTTCAGGTAGTTGAAAGCAGCTATCAAATCCCCCCTCATTCTTCTCTTCTGCAGGCTAAACAATCCCAGCTCCCTCAGCCTCTCCTCATAAGTCATGTGTTCTAGACCCCTAATCATTTTTGTTGCCCTTCGCTGGACTCTCTCCAATTTATCCACATCCTTCTTGTAGTGTGGGGCCCAAAACTGGACACAGTACTCCAGATGAGGCCTCACCAATGTCGAATAGAGGGGAACAATCACGTCCCTCGATCTGCTCGCTATGCTCCTACTTATACATCCCAAAATGCCATTGGCCTTCTTGGCAACAAGGGCACACTGCTGACTCATATCCAGCTTCTCGTCCACTGTCACCCCTAGGTCCTTTTCCGCAGAACTGCTGCCTAGCCATTCGGTCCCTAGTCTGTAGCGGTGCATTGGATTCTTCCATCCTAAGTGCAGAACCCTGCACTTATCCTTATTGAACCTCATCAGATTTCTTTTGGCCCAATCCTCCAATTTGTCTAGGTCCTTCTGTATCCTATCCCTCCCCTCCAGCGTATCTACCACTCCTCCCAGTTTAGTATCATCCGCAAATTTGCTGAGAGTGCAATCCACACCATCCTCCAGATCATTTATGAAGATATTGAACAAAACCGGCCCCAGGACCGACCCTTGGGGCACTCCACTTGATACCGGCTGCCAACTAGACATAGACATTGATCACTACCCGTTGATCCCGACAATCTAGCCAGCTTTCTACCCACCTTATAGTGCATTCATCCAGCCCATACTTCCTTAACTTGCTGACAAGAATACTGTGGTAGACCGTATAAAAGCTTTGCTAAAGTCAAGAAACAATACATCCACTGCTTTCCCTTCATCCACAGAACCAGTAATCTCATCATAAAAGGCAATTAGATTAGTCAGGCATGACCTTCCCTTGGTGAATCCATGCTGGCTGTTCCTGATCACTTTCCTCTCATGCAAGTGCTTCAGGATTGATTCTTTGAGGACCTGCTCCATGATTTTTCCAGGGACTGAGGTGAGGCTGACTGGCCTGTAGTTCCCAGGATCCTCCTTCTTCCCTTTTTTAAAGATTGGCACTACATTAGCCTTTTTCCAGTCATCCGGGACTTCCCCCGTTCGCCATGAGTTTTCAAAGATAATGGCCAATGGCTCTGCAATCACAGCCGCCAATTCCTTCAGCACTCTCGGATGCAACTCGTCCGGCCCCATGGACTTGTGCACGTCCAGCTTTTCTAAATAGTCCCTAACCACCTCTATCTCCACAGAGGGCTGGCAATCTCTTCCCCATTTTGTGATGCCCAGCGCAGCAGTCTGGGAGCTGACCTTGTTAGTGAAAACAGAGGCAAAAAAAGCATTGAGTACATTAGCTTTTTCCACATCCTCTGTCACTAGGTTGCCTCCCTCATTCAGTAAGGGGCCCACACTTTCCTTGGCTTTCTTCTTGTTGCCAACATACCTGAAGAAACCCTTCTTGTTACTCTTGACATCTCTTGCTAGCTGCAGCTCCAGGTGCGATTTGGCCCTCCTGATATCATTCCTACATGCCCGAGCAATATTTTTATACTCTTCCCTGGACATATGTCCAACCTTCCACTTCTTGTAAGCTTCTTTTTTATGTTTAAGATCCGCTAGGATTTCACCATTAAGCCAAGCTGGTCGCCTGTCATATTTACTATTCTTTCGACTCATCGGGATGGTTTGTCCCTGTAACCTCAACAGGGATTCCTTGAAATACAGCCAGCTCTCCTGGACTCCTTTCCCCTTCAAGTTAGTCCCCCAGGGGATCCTGGCCATCTGTTCCCTGAGGGAGTCGAAGTCTGCTTTCCTGAAGTCCAGGGTCCGTATCCTTCTGCTTACCTTTCTTCCCTGCGTCAGGATCCTGAACTCAACCAACTCATGGTCACTGCCTCCCAGATTCCCATCCACTTTTGCTTCCCCCACTAATTCTACCCGGTTTGTGAGCAGCAGGTCAAGAAAAGCGCCCCCCCTAGTTGGCTCCTCTAGCACTTGCGTCAGGAAATTGTCCCCTACGCTTTCCAAAAACTTCCTGGATTGTCTATGCACCGCTGTATTGCTCTCCCAGCAGATATCAGGAAAATTAAAGTCACCCATGAGAATCAGGGCATGCGATCTAGTAGCTTCCGTGAGCTGCCGGAAGAAAGCCTCATCTACCTCATCCCCCTGGTCCGGTGGTCTATAGCAGACTCCCACCACTACATCACTCTTGTTGCACACACTTCTAAACTTAATCCAGAGACACTCAGGTTTTTCTACAGTTTCGTACCGGAGCTCTGAGCAGTCATACTGCTCCCTTACATACAATGCTACTCCCCCACCTTTTCTGCCCTGCCTGTCCTTCCTGAACAGTTTATAACCATCCATGACAGTACTCCAGTCATGTGAGTTATCCCACCAAGTCTCTGTTATTCCAATCACGTCATAGTTCTTTGACATCACCAGGACCTCCAGTTCTCCCTGCTTGTTACCAAGGCTTTGTGCATTTGTATATAAGCACTTGAGATAACCTGTTGATCGCCCCTCATTCCCAGTATGAGGCAGGAGCCCTCCCCTCACAGACATTCCTGCCTGTGCTTCCTCCCGGTATCCCGCTTTCCCACTAACCTCAGGGCTTTGGTCTCCTTCCCCCCGTGAACCTAGTTTAAAGCCCTCCTCACTAGGTTAGCCAGCCTGCTGGCAAAGATGCTCTTCCCTCTCTTCGTAAGATGGAGCCCGTCTCTGCCCAGCACTCCTCCTTCATGGAACACTATCCCATGGTCAAAGAATCCAAAGTCTTCTCTCCGACACCACCTGCGTAGCCATTCGTTGACTTCCACAATTTGACGTTCCCTACCCAGGCCTTTTCCTTCCACGGGGAGGATGGACGAGAACACCACTTGCGCCTCCAACTCCTTTATCCTTCTTCCCAGAGCCACGTAGTCCGCAGTGATCCGCTCAAGGTCATTCTTGGCAGTATCATTGTTTATACTTGTTTATACCAGGGCTGAATATGACCCTAGTGTTCAATATGTAAAAAATTCATTAGGGGATTCTAGAGGATGTAAAAGGCATGGGGCTGGGACTGAGAGATGTGGATTCAATTCCTGAGTCAGTCACAAACTTCCTTTGTGAACATTGAGTAAAGTACTTAATTTACTTTTGCCTTAGTTACCCATTAGAAAAAAAAACAGGGATCATACAGCCCTATCTGTCATGAGTGATGTAAGGATTAAATCCATTTATGATTGTGCTTAAATGCTATGGATGGTGCAGAAAGCCACATAAGCAGATAGATGCTTAAGCCTCTTGGACAACACTGAGCATTGTCTTGTCTGGATGTCACATTTCACATAACTTAGAGAGGGATGCTAGTACTTTGCTTAGTTCTCTCATCCCAGTGCTCATGCTATTAATTCACAGCATACCGGAGAATGGTAGATATGTGATGGGAAGTTGTTCCATTGGGTAGCCAGTGCTCACAATGGGTGGGGAGGTAGCTGGTTAAGTCATATAGATTCTTTTCATCAGAGCAGTATAGAAAACGGGGGAAAAGTGAGGAAAAAGGTGTTGCATCTTTTTTTCCATCCCAAATTCAAGTTGCTTTCCCAGTACTGTTTCCTCATATTCTCTGATCTTGACTCCTCCCTTCTTCACTCCATCCATTACTGAAAACATTTGCCTGTAAACACAAGTACAAAATCCATCAGTTTATATTGTTAGGGAAGCATGGGGGGTTTCTGAAAACACAGTATTATTTGTCTATTAGGCCTCAGTTGTAATACTGAGTTCAGTTCACTTTAAGAAAGATGTAGACAAATTGGAGAGAGTTCAGAGAAGAGCATCAAAAATGCTAATAGACTTAGAAAATATAGCCTATGGGGAAAGGTTGAAAGAATTGATCATGTTTAGTATAGAGAAGAGAACTGAGGGGGGACATAATAGTCTTCCAACATGTAAAAGGCTGTTATAAAGAGGATATTTATCAATTGTTCTCCATGTCCACTGAGTGTAGCAGAAGTAATCAGCTTATTTTTCAGCAAGAGAGATTTAGGTTGGATATTAGGAAAAAATAACGTTGTGCGTATAAGAATAGTTAAGTGCTACGACAGGTTACTTAGGGAGGTTGTAGAATCCCAGTCACTGGAAGTTTGAAGAGCCGTTTATAGAAGCAGCTGTCAGGGATGGTCTATGCAGTGCTGTTGTGACCATGTCAGTCCCAGGATATTAGAGAGACAAGGTGGATGAGGTAGTATCTTTTGTTGCACCAACTTCTGTTGGTAAAAGAGATGAGCTTTTGAGCTACACAGAGCTCTTCTTCAGGTCCTGGGAAAGTTCTCAGAGTATCACAGATAAATACAAGAGCAAACAGTTTAGCATAAGTAATTAGCACATATTCTAAGCAACAATTTAAGGTGAAATGGCCCATTAACACCCCTCTAGATTGTTGTAATAAACCATAAATCCAATGGTCTTGGTATACTTAATTGTAATACAATGGTGGGGGGGGGGAGAGGATAGACTAGCTGACCTCTTGAGATCTTGTCTAGCCTTACATTTCTATGATTCTATGAAATAAGAAAAAACATTAGTCTAAGAAAATATGCTTTGCATACCTCTGGAAGTTCGTGTTCTACCATCAGTGGATTTAAGCTAAAATGATGTGGTATCTTGCCCCTGCTTCAATTAAACTTAATGGTATTTCTGCCAAAACCTTCCATAGACGTAGGATTAAGCCATTTGAAAAAGTAATAATTGTACTGAACAGATGTCTACTGCAGATCATCTATATCAATGGGTTGCAAAAAGAGGTTGTAGTGGGGGTGCCGTAAATCCCTCATTTCCACCAACATCCAGTTCTTTACAAATAAAACAACAATCAATAAAAAGCAATGAAATCAAGTAGGATAATAGGAGACCCTAGTCAAATCATCAGCTGTCCTTTAATTACCTTTAGTGTTTTGGACTATAACTGTAAAATGCTCTAGCATATTTTATAATAAAGGGAATCAATTAACAGTAGAGTGATATAAACTAAAACAGACAGTAGATATTTAATTGTATATGTTATGAGATATATAAAATAAAAAGGCTGCTTTTTGTCTTCTCACTTGCAAAATTTGCTATGAAATATATCATGAGTAAAGAATTTGGGATATGATGAGTGAATATTTTTATGTAATAGATTTAACTACTTTCAGTCTTCAAGAGGACACTCTGACCACAGAGATATTTAAATTAAAGTCTTCTGGATATCATATTTTATTTTTCATGTATCTTTTTGCAGTCAGGCATTCACCAACAAACACATCTGTACATGAATACAGCAAAAAGAAATAAATGTCCTACAAGTACAAAGAGAAACCCACACCATATCTTCTATTAGCAGTTGTTGAGTCCATGTGAGGGCTAAGATGGTAGTTTACGCAAAAGCAGAATCTACAGTAAGTGTGACATTACAAGTATTAAATCCAATCAATTAACTTTTTCATGTAGAAATCACTACTATGAAGTGTGAAATGTAATTCATTTTAGAGAAATTGTGTTTGTTAAACACCTAAGAGAAAAAATGAAAAGACTTCGTTTGCATCACTGATTATTTGGCTGTTCTAGTGAGAATCAGAAGTCCCGTACAGTAAAATATTATTACAAACTGTTCTGATAATTATGCTGACTGTCTCATGGACGTTTCTTCTCCTATTTGTGGTCTATATGGACCAGACACTCTCCCATTTAAAGTTGAAAAGTAATGTTGGAAAAAAACAATTGCAAACAAGTAGATGCAGTATGTTGTGATCAGCCTGCTGCCCATGAGCAATCAGCAAGTACTCTGTAGTCTATTAGTGATCAACAGACCACAGTTTAAATTTCTGCCACATTCATGTGGTTTTCTCTTTTAGTAGTTGTGCTGGTGAATAAACTGATTTAAAACTTTTTGTTTCCTTTTCTTGTGCTGGGTCATAAGCTGATTTTTATATATATTATCTAAAAAAATAAACGTAACTTTTGAAAGCTCAGTTTTGTGTAACATTGCAAGTTTATTACATTTTAATGTCTTTTATTTTACATTTCAAATAATATATTAGTTCAGACAAATACTGTACTTCTGACAAGTATCTCAGCTAGAGTGCTTAGGAAGTTACTGCCTCTGGCTGTGGACATCTTAAGGTTGAAAAGCCACTGTCTCAATACAGTGATCATTCTGCCATCCTCTTCTGTTGTTACCCACACCCACCCTGCTTTCTTTCCATAGGGCTTTAAAATTTTTCAGTATTTAGCTGCTGTTTAAGCAAGACATTGCACTTGAACAGTCTTTGGGTAAGTTGTCAAAAATATGGACTGTTGAGCACTAGTTTTGTATCTGGTTTTATGTCTCTGATCCTAAATGTGATACTTCATCACCACATTAACTTTTGCTTTTCTCATGTAAGTACTGTAATTTCATGATCTGTCCCTAAGAAGTGTATACGTAGATACACTAGCTCTGTGTTTAATGACACCTGCATAATTAGAGGCATATGGAATCTTAATGAAGTGTGTGGAATAACATAGCCTTCAGTATGCTATTTATAAAAAGAAAAGGAGTACTTTTGGCACCTTAGAGACTAACCAATTTATTTGAGCATAAGCTTTCATGAGCTACAGCTCATTTCATTGGATGCATTCAGTGGAAAATACAGTGGGGAGATTTATATACATAGAGAACATGAAACAATGGGTGTAACTGTAACACTGTAACCAGAGTGATCACTTAAGGTGAGCTTTTACCAGCAGGAGAGCGAGGTGTGGGGGGGAACCTTTTGTAGTGATAATCAAGGTGGGCCATTTCTAGCAGTTGACAAGAATGTCTGAGGAACAGTGAGGGGTGGGTGGGGGGAATAAACAAGGGGAAATAGTTTTACTTTGTGTAATGACCCATCCACTCCCAGTCTCTATTCAAGCCTAAGTTAATTGTATCCAGTTTACAAATTAATTCCAATTCAGCAGTCTCTCATTGGAGTCTGTTTTTGAAGATTTGTTGTTGAAGTATTCCAACTTTTAGGTCTGAAATCAAGTGACCAAAGAAGTTGAAGTGTTCTCCAACTCGTTTTTGAATGTTATAATTCTTGACGTCTGATTTGTGTGCATTTATTCTTTTACGTAGAGACTGTCCAGTTTGACCAATGTACATGGCAGAGGGGCATTGCTGGCACATGATGGCATATATCACATTGGTAGACATGCAGTTGAACGAGTCTCTGATAGTGTGGCTGATGTGATTAGGCCCTATGATTGGGTCCCCTGAATAGATATGTGGACACAGTTGGCAACGGGCTTTGTTGCAAGGATAGGTTCCTGGGTTAGTGGTTCTGTTGTGTGGTGTGTGTGGTTGCTGGTGAGTATTTGCTTTAGGCTGGGGGGTGTCTGTAAGCGAGGACTGGTCTGTCTCCCAATATCTGTGAGAGTGAGGGATCATTTTTCAGGATAGGTTGTAGATCCTTGATGTGTTGGAGAGGTTTTAGTTAGGGGCTGAAAGTTATGACTAGTGGTGTTCTGTTATTTTCTTTGTTGGGCCTGTCCTGTAGTAGCTGACTTCTGGGTACCCTTCTGGCTCTGTCAATCTGTTTCTTCACTTCCGCAGGTGGATATTGTAGCTGTAAGAATGCTTGATAGAGACCTTGTAGGTGTTTGTCTCTGTCTGAGGGGTTGGAGCAAAGGCGGTTGTATCATAGAGCTTGGCTATAGACAATGGATCACGTGGTGTGGTCTGGATGAAAGCTGGAGGCATGTAGGTAGGAATAGCAGTCAGTAGGTTTCCGGTATAGGGTGGTGTTTATGTGACCATCGCTTATTAACACCATAGTGTCTAGGAAGTGGATCTCTTGTGTGGACTGGTCCAGGCTGAGGTTGATGGTGGGATGGAAATTGTTGAAATCATGGTGGAATTCCTGAAGGGCTTCTTTTCCATGGGTCCAGATGATGAAGATGTCATGAATGTAGCACAAATAGAGTAGGGGCATTAGGGGACGAGAGCTGAGGAAGCGTTGTTCTAAGTCAGCCATAAAAACGTTGGCATACTGTGGGGCCATGCAGGTACCCATAGCAGTGCCGCTGATTTGAAGGTATACATTGTCGCCAAATGTGAAATAGTTATGGGTGAGGACAAAGTCACAAAGTTCAGCCACCAGGTTTGCCATGACATTATCGAGGATACCGTTCCTGATGGCTTGTAGTCCATCTTTGTGTGGAATGTTGGTGTAGAGGGCTTCTACATCCATAGTGGCCAGGATGGTGTTTTCAGGAAGATGTGTCTGAGTGTAAAGAAGGCTCAGGTAGGCAAACCCGGATTAACCTTTTTTGGGCCTGCTACCAAACATATTTGTGGGCCCCAATGTAGTTAATGGGCCCCTTCCTAGTGTGGGCTCAGCGTGATGGCACCATTGGTGCCACAGTATAGCTGGTACTGCTGGGATGGGGATGAAAACATTTACTCAAAAACAAAATAAGATATTTGAAGCCACACTTGATTGAGATCTCCACTCAGCCCACAGAGAACAAACTGGGCTAGCATCAATATACCCAGAATACTCTTGAACTTAGTTTAAGTGTGTGGGAGGGGTTGTTTATTAGTTTTGCCTTTTTTGTTTAAACCCTTAGGACCTGCTTGGGTCCCTGAAAACAAGTACTTATTGGCATATTTATGAGCCATATTAGACCTGGATGTAGCAGTCAGTGGAGTTGCACCTGCATCTCCCCACCACCACCACTTCCTCCACCCAAAGTTATGCTTTGTAAATACAGTTTTTGAAAGCTGGATTTTCTACTTTGGTACAATAATGTTTAAAAAACTTTTTTTAAAAAAGTTAGTTTCTTTAGCCTATTTCTCCCTTTGCCTCACTATCCCTCATAACTTCAAGTGAAACAGTAAAGTTACTGGGGTGGAATATGTTGAGGAAAATTGCTGGTGCCCGTCTTTTTCCAGTGAGAAAGCATGAGCAAGTGAAAACTGCCCAGACTTCTTCTGCATGATTTGTTAAGGTACTTGTTGAGGTCAGAAAAGACATGGGCAACCCCTTCTCAGAAGAGAATATAGAGTTAGTTGAATGGAACACCAAAGACATTGCAGACCCTTCTGCGATTGCCTCTGTCAGGGAGGTTGCCGCAGCATACAATGTTGTAACAGAGGTTACAAGACAAAACCCAGCCATTAACAGAGCCTATGAAGCAAAATAAATTCCCCTTGTTCAGCAGACCTCCTGCAAGGGCAATCTCCAAGACCAAATTGCAGGTCTCCTCCTTGAAAAATGGTGGGGAAATGATGTTTCAATATATTTAAGACAGTGAAAGATTTTCTTGTTTCTTAATTGATTTTAGGCTGCATGTACAAGCTGTCTTTTCAATCTTTTTGAAACACAGCAATAACCTGTTCCACACAGATCACTCTGAAATATTATTAGCAAAGAGAAATGTCACTTTTGTTCATGAACAGAAAGTTGTAAACATTATTCTTTTTCTATATAATTAATATTTTAGTAAATACTCCCTGCTGACATGCTACAGAGCATGTTAATTCTTTATCTTTTGTATACTCTCAAGCCATCACAATTCATAACTCTAGTTTATAGGACACCTAAGACCACAGGAATTTAAATTTACCAAAAAACCCCGATTGATATGGTTTAATACCATAAACAAACACTATCAGGAAAGCATCAGTGCGGAAAAAAAAAAGAACATTCAGAATTCAAAGTGGTTTCCATAGCCAACATGGCATGAGTTGGTGATGGACCCATACATAAAAATCTTTATTAAGTCATGCCCTAAGACTGTGGCAAATTTCATTCTTTTATCATAAAATCCAAAATTCTTTCACAGATCTATTGGATATAGTGTAATTTTTGAGAGGGAAATGCCACATACTGGGAAAGAAGGAATCATTTCTTTGGCAGGCTGATGTCTTTAAAAAAATAGTTGTGGTCCAAGGAGTAGAACAAAATGCAGTTTATCACATCTATCATGTGATATGTGGTACAAGTATATATCATGGTTGAGCAGGAATAGAGTTGTGGGTATAGTAAACTATATTTAGGGGGTACACATTCCCTGTTGGTATTCCTGCTTTTAGGGTTCAAAAGATTATATAAAGGTGAAAATATTTTTAATCTCTCAGCACAGGAAAAAAAATAGGGAGTATGACTGATATACTGTACTAAAGTACCAGAATTCAGATAGCTTTGAAAAGTCTCTTAGAGGATTATGTCTCTTCATTTAATTTAACTGAAGAGTTTCACGTTTCTTTAAATGTGCCCTCCGACAGTCATATAGTAAGGGTGAACAGAAGGTGCCTTTTATTTTGTCAATTAAACTGCATCCACCCATGAAATCAAAGGGTATTTTTTCAGTACTTTTAATATTTAACTTGTTATTGTAACACTTTACATGGTTACTACATATTTAGGAGTATCTTTCCTTTTTTTTTTCCTTTCAAGTTCTTTCTCCCAACTCAACCTCTTCTCTTCCTGTCCTTCTCACTTCTCCATCTTCTGTTCTTCACTTTGTCTGTGTTTCTCCTCTGTCTGTGGATACCTCTTTAGTGGTGGTGGTGGGAAGGGTTGGTTGCAGGGGTACTGAAACAATTGATATAGTTGGGGTCCTGAGAGCCATTGAACCAAACTGTAAATCCTGGATATAAAGGAATCCACTTCAAGCCAGGGGATGCGGCAGCACCCCTAGTTCCAGCACCTATAGTTGGCTTAGCCCTGTTCACTCCCTAAAAGTGCAACATTCTTTGTAGACAACCCCTGGAGGCCTATACCATTGCCTGCTGGAGGCTGCACTCTGCAGGCCGTCCACTGGTAGGAAGATGATGATGACGGTAACAGGCTACAGTAGGTGGAAGTGGTACTGGTGGTTCTCGGAGCTCTTTGCACTGGAGAGCTGAAGCGGCTCTTACTCACTCTGGTCAGAAATGACCAGATGGTCCTCAAACATGCTTGATAAACAGCGAGTTGAAAAAAACATCTCTGCAAAGTGTTTCAGATTCACCAAAATTTCATTTATCACAAATGTTTTGACTAGTTCTGACAATTAGTAGTCTTAGTTCATTTTTAAGTAATGAAAACCATGATTCATCGCGCTAAAATATTCTGAAGGGGAGGGGAGATCATTAAAGTTGTGTTCTGCAGTTGTAATGTGACCCAAGGACACTGCAGTATTACTTTTCTATTTTTAAAACTGGCTAGTGTATTGAGGCATAGCTATTTAAATATAAATATATCCTCTAGGTGTCTGATTTACATGCAGCCCAAGCCAGCGGTGACTGAAATTCATTATCATCTAATAGTTATCGGATGGCATATTTAAAACAAGCCAATGGTGTCAGTTTAGTTTCTAGTGGGCAAGAGTCTCTATAACAAAAACATCCCTGCAGCACTTACAATAATTAACACATTTGTAAGCAGTCTCAACCAAGAGGCCAAGAACTGAAAGGAATAGGGAATGAAGCACTTATTTACTCTGGAGATGGTTCCCTCCAAATCAAAGAATGCTGGCAGGACATTGTTGGAAACATTTTCACTGTTGCTGCCCATGCTGTATCTACTTTGAGCAGAAGACTTCAGTTTCCAAAATTACCAGTCTTGTACTTTTCACTATCACTAAACTGGAGGAAAGAAAATGAGTTAATATATTCATGCATCCACATTTACCAGTTGGATTATCATAATTACTAGCCCATAATAAAATAGAAGGCATTAAAACACCAAGCATTACTTACTAACCGTAATTACACAGTTATCAGTTAGTCCCTAAGCATAGAGGAAACTAGTTATTTCATATACCACTGTGCAGCAGCTGTTGACAAATGACTTTTTAATGGCAGCTACTATATTTATAATGGATATTTGTCTCTTCACCAGTGCAGTCAAATATCCTTCTCTATCTTCCTTCATTTAAACACTATATATATGGTGGAAAATACTAGAACTAAGATGAATTGTTGCCTTTCTATGTTATACACTTAGAATCCTATCTGGATAGGCCTCCAAAGAGAATGTCTGCTGTGAGAAGATGCTCCTCTCATCAGAGTGTAATGACTGTTCTGGTGAAAAGAGGAATGAAACATAACATTGTTTTAACATCTTTATCACATCTCCACGTTAATGTAAGTTGATGAGATCCTGACAGATCTGCTGACTTTTTGCCAGAACGCCACTTACAAGAATGATTCAATTATATTGAAAGTAAAAGTGTTTTCCTCTAGAGAGAGTGCAAGATGGATAAAAATAGCCTTTCAAGTTTTTGACCAGATTGCTTTGAAGGAAGATTGCTCATTTTAGTGTACAATCAAACAACTTTTTGAAAGGTTTTCATGGTCTAGATGATATTTTTTTTCATTCAAACGTATCTATTCACTAATTACTTTTGGAATTGGATCAATTAACATGCCACTTAGAATCCACCTAGAGGGCATGTTGTGGGAGTTCAGTTTTATAAAAAGAGGAACAACACACAATCCAATTTGCTACTAAACTGCTTGCTGTGTCTCAGAAATTACATAAGCAATTATGCGAGACAAAACAGAATCTATTTCAGTATGACACATGCAGTCTACTTATTTTTAACTTGATGGGAATAAAGATGCCCATCACGTAAGTGGCATAATGCCCAATTTTTCTCATCATTGACTAATTCATAACTTCTGGCCATGCATGATCAATATGTCCTGCTCCAATACATGATTGCCAACCAAATTATTCACAACAAAGTCTAAAGCACATAAACATTTAAACATATTAATTTGATTGGTTATTTCACAAATGTGCTCTGTTTCTCCTGAAAAGAAGGGCAATGAGATGGATTCTGAGGTTAAATGGGGTGACTATGCATGGAGGGGATTAGAAGCCCCAGTGGCTGTGTTGGTTGTGGGCTCATGTTTCATGAATTTTAAGGGTAGTATCCTGTAACAACAAAGGGATGATGAGAATACAAGCACTTTTCATAGTCACAATGTGGTTAACAGTATTAATACACTGTCAGAGTTTCCTCCCCACTCTGAACTCTGGGGTACAGATGTGGGGACCCTCATGAAAGACCCCCTAAGCTTATATTCCATCAGCTTAGGTTAAAAACTTCCCCAAGATGCAAATTCCTTTCCTTGTCCTTGGACCATATTGCTGCCATCACCAAGTGATTTAAACAAACATTCAGGGAGAGGGCCACTTGGACCCTATCCCCTCCAAAATATCCCCCCAAGTCCCTTCACCCCCTTTCCTGGGGAAGCTTGAGAATAATATACCAACCAAATAGGTAAACAAGGTGAGTACAGACCAGACCCTTGGGTTTTTAGGACACTAAAAACCAATCAGGTTCTTAAAAGCAGAAATTTATTATAAAAAAAAAGTAAAAGAAACACCTCTGTAAAATCAGTATGGAAGGTAATTTTACAGGGTAATAAAAAGACTTAAAACACAGAGGATTTCCCCTCTAGGCTCAGCTTTAAAGTTACAAAAGAGGAATAAACCTCCCTCTAAGCATAGGGAATATTCAAAAGCTAAAACAAAAGATAATCTAATGCATTTCCTTGCTATTACTTACAATTTCTGTAATTTTATATGTTTCAGAGTAATAGCCGTGTTAGTCTGTATTCGCAAAAAGAAAAGGAGTACTTGTGGCAACTTAGAGACTAACCAATTTATTTGAGCATGAGCTTTCGTGAGCTACAGCTCACTTCATCGGATGCATACCGTGGAAACTGCAGCAGACTTTATATATACACAGAGAATATGAAACAATACCTCCTCCCACCCCACTGTCCTGCTGGTAATAGCTTATCTAAAGTGATCATCAGGTGGGCCATTTCCAGCACAAATCCAGGTTTTCTCACCCTCCACCCCCCCCCCACAAATTCACTCTCCTGCTGGTGATAGTCCATCCAAAGTGACAACTCTTTACACAATGTGCATGATAATCAAGTTGGGCTATTTCCTGCACAAATCCAGTTTTTCTCACATCCCCCCCACCCCCATACATACGTAATTTTTATATGTATCATTTCACTAGGAGCTGGATTACCTGCTTGGTCTCTCTCTTTGTCTCAGAGGGCACACACAGAGAGCACAAACAAAACCTTCCCTCCCCCACCAGATTTGAAAGTATCTTCTTTCCCCATTGGTCTTTCTGGTCAGGTGCCAACTAGGTTAATTGAACTAATTAACCCTTTACAGGTAAGTGATTCTGTACCTCTGGCCAAGAGGGATTTTATATTACTGCATACATAAAAGTTGTTACCCTTCCCTATATATTTGACATACCAGCATTCTTAATTGCTAATGATGACCCTCAATCATAGTGCAAGGAATTGAATGATTGGAAAATAAATATAGAGTTGTGCACAGTAAGTAACTTGTTGTTGTAACACTTTACATTGTCACCACACTGACATATTTAGGGGTAACTTTCCTTTTTTTTATCAATGCAGAAAACTCTCAGTAAGTATTGTTTTCTGATTGGCTGACACAATTCCATTTCATTTTAACACAAAGTAATGCCCTTTCAATTAAAATACATAACATTTCTCATTATTTGGAAGGGAAACAATGTTTTATGAACATTTGACTCATTGACAGCATTCATGGTTTGGCATGCTTATACATATAACTATTCTGCCTTCTGTACAAAAACAAGAGCTGGTCAAATAGTACTCAGTGAATAAAAAGTTGGGCAAGTTTTAACTTGTGGCTTCATGAACCACTTGTGAACCAGTCCATTATCTGTTAATCTACTGGGTTTTTGAAAATAGTCAATGAATAAAGCAAACAGAGTATACAAAATTGTTGTTCTGTATTCAAGCTTTCAAATGCTCACCAAAGACACTTTCTAATACATAGTTTGGTATCTCTTTTATATATCTGACCCAATTAAACAGACAAGATTCAGAGCTTGGCAAATTGCTTGAATAAAGTAAATTCAAACCAAATAGTCACTGTTTACCTCCAATACGTGACCAGTGTTATTGATCAGACTTCTACATGTTATTATGTTATCATATTGTATGTTCTACATATTATTATTATTATTATCATCAGTACTTGATGAAGTTTTACTATAGCTGCAAGTTAAGTTCATACTCATCTTGCATTGTAGTATTTGATGTAATACATTTTCCCCAAGTTGTCCCTCGTAGCATGTGACAAATGCTGCTAGAATGCGAACTTAGTTTATTCTGTTGCCTAATTATTATTGTTATTGTTTGTTTTTTATGGTAGTCCCTATAGTCTGCTACATACTTTCCAGACATTCAGTAAAGAATGATCCTTGCTTCCAGGTGCTCACACTCTAAGGAAAGACATAAGCAGTTGAGGAAGGGAAACAACAAATAGGAAAATTTAAATATAACTCAGGCAAGGCAGAAGTGACTTTTAAAGAGGGATTTATATGTGGACTGGATAAGTTCTTTGTGAATGAGTAGAGGGCAATTGAACAGTGAACAGGGGCTTCATAAAAGAAGTCATGGAGATGATTATGTGAACAGCTGACAAATGTGCCAATGTGGATGTATTAGCGGAGGGAGTGGGTGGTGACAGTGCAAAATGCAACAATGGAGGATAAGGTGGGAGGAGGTAGAATTGTATCAACCATTAAAAGATAGGGACAAGAAGTTTAAATCTGATGAAATAGCCAATTGAAAGATGTGAAGAGTGTCATGATGAAATCAATGGGCAAGGAAGATGATTTTAGAGCCTGAATTTGCCTAATCACTTTTCTTAAGATTTTATTTCTTTTTCAGAAAATCACTTTACCTGTAACCTTGCCTTTACTTTTGCATTTATTTTTTTTCTGCTTCTACTTTTTCCTTCAAGCTAATAATAACTACTGTTTAATTTCTGCCTACATAGATGTTACTCTCTCTCTGACTTTCTCTTGTAGGTTTTAGTAGAAGTTTGAAAACTTGCCCTATAATTATTATTGCTTGGTTCTGTAGGTTTACTGAATCACTAATTAGACTTCTTATTAGTTTTAATATGAATATGAATAATTATTTTTACATTCTACCTGCTTTTTAAGGTTTAAAAGATATTTTTGGTTATAATGCAAAGTGTGTTTCTATAGGCATAAATCTGCTGTGATATGACACACCAATTGTGCTTTTAAAAAATTAGAAATTATTAAAACAACAGACCATTAAGTCAACCAGTGCCTCATCTGTATAGAGAGGTAACAGGATTTGAAGTATGATACTTTACAGAATGATTTTTCTTTAAAGTTTCAAGATGACCATAATTGGAACCTGTATGAACCAGTTCAGGTAGAATAAAGAGTCTTCACTTCTTAAATGGTTTCAGAGTAACAGCCGTGTTAGTCTGTATTCGCAAAAAGAAAAGGAGTACTTGTGGCACCTTAGAGACTAACCAATTTATTTGAGCATGAGCTTTCGTGAGCTACAGCTTATGCTCAAATAAATTAGTTAGTCTCTAAGGTGCCACAAGTTCTCCTTTTCTTTTCACTTCTTAAATGTGCATCTATTCTGAAACTGTTGTGATGCTAAAAAATTAAGAGTCCCCCTAATTTTTCACAATTATGCACCTTTTCATTTATGTCTTGTGCTCAGTACCAGATGTTAAATAACCAAAAGGAAAAAGTCTAGAATACTTGTGGTAAATCTTATCTGAACAAAAGCAGTAAGTACTGAAGTCTCACGAAATGCAGATCCAGGAAGTTCAGAAAAGCATCATAAAAATAAGTACACAGATATGTGATTGAGATATGTGATTGGTTATCTGAATCAAAATTAACCTCCACACCATATCACTTTTGCATAATAGTCATAGAAAATTTTTTCAACTGAGAAAGGTGGGCTGAGGCTATGTAAAAATGAGACCTTGTGTAACCAATCTACTACCATTGGTCTTATTTTGATTATTAACACCCTTGCCCAAAAATTGACACACTATCCTAACATTTAATAACTTGCAGATTCTGTACATATGGAAGCTTTCCATGTTTCTGGAGACTTTGAAATGCTAATGTAATAGATTTTGTTTCTCCTGCTAGATGGGTTGCACCTGGGGGAATGTAAGGAGATGATATTAGGGAATGGAAATGTAAAGCATATCTTGTTGCTATGGTGCTGCCTTTAACTTCACTGAGGGTTCAGTGGCACTTATGGAATAAGAGCTCTAGATGCAATAACAATGGTTGGATTTTGATAAATACGGGCACACCTTTTTAATTTGGATTCATGTGAAGTCACAATATGTATTAAAGTATGTCTTAGGGATGGTGGTTTGCTATTATGACATGTCAGGAAACCGAACCGTCATCCCAGCATGTGTGTGGGCAGTTGAAGGATTTTCAGGATGAACTTGGATTCATGTACTTTTAGGCTAGAAGGGACCATTTTGATCATCTATCTAGTCAACCATCCTTCATAACAGAGGCCCTGGAAATTTTCCCAGTAAACACTGCATCAAGCCCATAACTTCTGTTTCAGCTTTAGCACATTTTTTTGAAAAAGATATCCAGTCTTGATTTAAAAAGTGCAAGTGATGGAGACTCTACCATGTCACTAGGAAAAGTGTTCCAAAAGTTAAATCTCACTCTTCAAATTTCTAGTCTGAATTTGTTTCCAACCGCTGGATCTCATTATGCCATTTTTTGCTCGATTAAAGAGCTGTCTAGTGATAGACATTTCTTCCCCATGCGTATACTTAGGTCTGAATGCACAAAAGGAGTTAGGTCCCTACGTCCATCCTTCAGGCTCCTAAGTCACAGTTTTGCGACCACTGTGATGCACAAAACTCCTGCTAAACCCTGTACATGCCTAAACTCACTCGGCAACTATGTTTTTGCAGTAAAAAGTTCCCTATATGCCTATGTTTCTGCCTCTGGGCATTCACACTGGTACTTCCCTCTAAGGGCCTAGCTGTGTCTCTCCCCCCTAAGCCCCAGAGTGATTCACAAGCAGGGGGCGGCCACCTAAATCGGATATGGGGCCCTCTCCAGTAGAGCTGATCAGAGGGCATCTACCATCTCTAGGCAAATTCATACAGAACAGCAAAGGAGTGCAAGGCACTGGGGAAGAGGAGCAGGACTTCACTCATAACGTTTAACCTAGTGGTTAGGGAAGTAACTTGGGATGTGCGTCATTCTCATGCTTGTGTTCTCTCTCTCTCTCTCTCTCTTGCCTAGACAACTCTTTAAAAGACAGAAAGTGAGAGAGCAGCATGAAAATAACTCTGTAGCCTGATGGTTAGATCATTCATGTGGGAGACCCAGGATCCACTCCCCCATGCACCAATCACTCTTTAAATATTTATCTAGAGTGTAGCAACTTGAGCTGGAGAGATTGAGGGAGCCACATCAGAATATCCTGTTGCCCACTGGTTAGAGCACTCACCTGAGATGTAGCAGAACTCAGTTCAAATCCCATTTCCCCCTAATGTAGAGGAGGGAATTGAACTGCGGGGGGGGGGGGGTCTTCTACATCCTAAGTGAGTTCCATAATCACTGAGCTAAAAGCTATAAGGGAAGTTGTCTGGTTTTTTTTCTAACTCTTAGGCGCCTAGTTCCAAGAGAAGATTTGCAGCTGAGAATCCCAAGCAGACAAAGGCACTTCCCTGCAACCAGTACTTAGGCCCCGATTTCTGACATGGGGATTAGCGAATACCTCTCTCATTGGCATCTCCTATTGGTTAGTTTAGGTAGCTCTGTACCTAGCATGCTGCCTTTTGTGAAATGCAGTCTATGGTGCCTATTTCCAGTTCGTTGTATACGAATATAGGTTCGTTGAATACGAGTATAGGTTCCTAACTCAGGCTTTGTTAATCACAGTGATTTTCTGGATTCCTTGCTCCTTTTGTGTATTTAGGTCTATTGACTATTATCAACCTTCTGCTGAATAAACTAAATAGTTTGGGATTCTTTAATCTCTCACTATATGTTCTCTAGACCTCAAATAATTCTCGTAGCTGTTTTCTGAAACCTTCCCAAGTTTTCAACTTCCCTTTTGAAGTGAGGACAGCAGAGCTGGACATAGTATTCCAGTACTGGTATCAGTAGTGCCCTGGAAAGAGTCAATTACCACCTGGCCACTCCTTGTTAATATTCTGCTGTTTAGGCATGTGAGGATTGTGGTTGCCTTCTTAGTTACAGCATTACACTGGGCACTCACGTACAATTGGTTATCTATCATTACTCCTAAGTTGTTTTCAGTGACACTGCACTCCAGATCCAGTCTACATATTGTAAATATGACTTATGTTCTTTGTTTCTAGATGTACAACCTTGCTTATGGCTGTGTTCTTATACAGGTTGTTCAAATGAACCCACTTTACCAACCAATCCAGGGTAGCCTCTTTAGCTGACTTGTTCACATTGTTTTATGACTCCACCAATTGTTTTCACCTTCAAATTTTACCAGCAGTGATGCTATATTTCCTTCTTGATAATGGTGTCAAACAGCATTGTGTGAAGAACAGATCCCTGTGGACTTGGATGATGTTTCCTTATTTACAATTACTTTTTGAGGTCTATTAGTTAATCAGTTTTAAGATGATAGAGTAGTAATTCTTTTTGTTTATCAGAATGTAGTGCAGGACTAAGTCAAATGTCTTTCAGAAGTTAAAGTATACTTTGTCAACACTGTTATCTTTATCAGCCAAACTTGTGATCTCATATAAAATATTATTTTGTAAGATCTATTTTGTAAGATCATGCCAGAAAACCATGTTGATTGACATTCGTTATGCTACCATCCTTTAAATAGTTGCTGATAGCATTCTGTATTAGCCTTTCCATGACCTTTGCTTGGGACATCCTTTTAACTGGCTCATGGTGACCCATGCCATCCCATTTAGTCTTTTCAGATTTAAAAATGTCCGAAAATATCTATAACATTCTTCCTAGTTACTGATTAAATGTGGTATAAAATTTTAACAGTGAGAATAATTAACCACTGGAAACATTTACCAGGGGTTGTGGTGATTCTCCATCACTGACAATTTTTGAAATTAAGATTGGATGTTTTCTAAAATATACACTCTAGGAATTATTTTGGAGAAATTATCTGGCTTGTGTTCTATAGGAGGTCAGAGTAGATGATCAAAGTAATCCCTTCTGGCCTTAGAGTTTATGAATCTAGGAAAGAGAATGTATTTCATTATCATTGCAATATGAATATATAATGTTTCTTTCCAACTACAACACAGAAATTTAATTGAATACTTCTGCCTTTTCTACGTCATGATTGACAATTTTACCATCTTCATCTAGTATTGTGATTTTTATAGGCATCCAATAAAGCATTCTTAAACAATTCCCAATTGTCATCCACATTCTTGTGTGAAATTTTCAGCTTTGAAAATTTGACTCTTTGAAAGCATCTTCATACATTCCTTGATTCTTTACATACTACCTTGAGTTGGAGTTATATGTTTGAGTGTATATATACTGTTTTTTACCTTCCCCTTTAGATGCTAGTTTAAAGCTCTCTTACGTACTCTAGCTAGTCTCCTATCCAGGAGATTGGTTTCCCTTCTACTGAGATGGAGACTGTGCAAGCAGTACATACTCTTCTCCCTAATAGAAGATTGCTCAAAATATGAAACAAAACAAAACAGACAAACCTTCTACTACCCTCACTTTTAGAGGGCTAAGGTAAAATGAAAGTCTAGACGAGGAGATTTCATTATACTTCTGTTCTAACAATCTACCTGAAAGCTAGGTATAAAGATTATGCTATACCCCAAAAGAGTATCATAATTCTTATAGCCAAAGAGAACTTCCTGAAAGTCCAAGACACTTCTAAATGGCCAGATTATATATTTTGACGTTTATGAGCAAAAAAGAAGAGGGAGAGGAGTTACCAAAGGACCACTCCCCTCTCTAACACTCTGATGATAAAAGGCTCTGGAAATATTGAGTTCCATCACCTTTTAAAAACATTTTATATTGGAAAGTGATAACTAGAGTGTGTTGTCGAATTTACCAATGATGTCCTGTCACCCAGCCCTTTTGAATAGCAGCTGAGAACTAAACATTACCATCTTATCTACTTATGTCATGAAAATTGATTAACTTTCTGTCATTGTATGGTCTGGTTAGAATCTTTGTCAGAAAAATGAAATAGTAGAATCGTAATGGCTAATGTATTCTGTACATTTTGATCATGTACTTTGACCTTTTCATTATTCTGAATTTTGATCAAATGGTCATTTTCTTCCCCCTTAACATTTCTTTCGGACTGTAAAAGAGGAGTGGGATGTCCACCCAATCAAAATAAAGAATACTGAAAAGCTCAAAATAGTACAGTACATTGCTATCATTCTCAGAATGTTAGGCATTAATATTCCAATATCTCATTCATTTGACAAAGAATAAGACAAATCTCACATGACTAAAATTTTAATGAGAATGGGAAACTTCACCAATACTTTTACTTTCTTGGCTCTCACATGTACTTTCTTGAATTTCATACCATACGTTGCTACATTATAAGTTTGTTCACAATAGCTGGAACTCACTCTCTCACAGAGAAGCTATGCCTGGCCCTCTGCTGACAAACCCCTTGGTAACCATATGTGAGGAATGCATGAAATGGCTGCATAGGTGTCTCTGCAGTCTATTCAGGTGAGCCCACTCAAAATGTGAATAAGCTAGTTCAGAGGAGTAATTGGGGTCAAAATGCAAGATGGGCCATTCGATTCATGTAACCTTCACATAAAGAGCACAGAAGAGCAATGATCACTATCTCAGCCTGTATGATGCAATAACAGATGCAGAGGAGTAATGATGCAGCCATATGATCTGTCTGTAGTTCGGGGAGAATGAATTAGTTTTCCCACCAGGCATGCTTTGTTGCCTTGACAAAACCTGTGTTATTTTCCACCATGCTACTCCAGATCATTGTCGCTGAACTCATGTAATGTATTGTCCATGAGCAAATTAATATTTTATGTAATACACTGTTTAACTAAGCGCTTCAAATCTGAACTATTGCTGTTTGATTCCAATAAAGAAGGCATCTATGGAAGAGTTTTAACAAACATTTACCAGTGAATAGTATGGATAAGATGAACCTCTGACTGCGGGGCTACTGCTGACTATCTTATTTCTGTATGAGAAAACACAGTTGAGGGCATAAAGCAGATCTACAAGCTCAGATCATCTTTACAAGGCAAAAAATCAGGTATTAACCTTATGTGGAATTGCCAGCCTTTCTCATTATTATTGCTTTTAGAAGATTTCATCTTAGATCTCATGAATCAGGGTTCTCTCATTAACGGAAATGAATTATCGTGAAATTCTGTCAAATCACGTACTCTTTTTCACTCTCTGAGAAGGAATGTCTACTCTTGTATAGATACAATATAATGCAATTGTATAACAGAGCAACCCTATCATTTTTCTCTGAGGAACCCTTAGGTACCTATGTGTTCCCTTTCATTTCAATCAGCTGCTTTACTTCCAGTCTTGCCCTGCTTCTAACCCCTCACTTACTTTCTTACCCCTATTTCTTGCCTCCCCCGACTTCCCATCTGCAGACAGTTAAAAGCCATTCTACTTTCCAAATGCAATAAGGGGGAAAGATCCCACACTATCCATATTTACAGTTTTTCCATAAAATATAACAGTTGCTTCCAATTAAGATTGAAAGCCCCCTATACTCAGCTAAGAACACAAGATTTTAGCATGACAGTTTGGTGAATTACTCATATTGCACCTGCCTCTACTCTCAGTGAATTTTATTTAATTTCTATTGTTGTATAAAATTATAAAATACAGAATTAAAGAGTCCATACCTCATGTTCTAGGCATCCTTGACAGCCATTACAAATATATTTTAAAGTGTAAATCCAGCAACATAGCCCCCTGAATTTGGTCCCTGCAGAATACCACAATTCACTGTAAATTACATTTGTTTGTATACTCCCTAATTGGTGTACCTTGCCACCATTTTCCGATAATTTTATACCCAACATATAATTTGCACCACAAGTCCCCCTTGAACTTGGCCTATTTACATTAATTTTCTGACTGACTTATACCTAAATTACACCACAATTTGTATCATTGATGAAATTGGCCCAGAGATTTTCATGGGAGTTGCACCATGCTTACAAAAGACAGCTTGTTAGATATAATTTGGCAAAAAGTCTTCAACTAAGTACAATGTTGTAGCATTAGCTAGGCAGCCACTCCTATTTCTTCTCTCTGATGAGTTGTGTGATGATTGCTGTTTCCTTTTTGGTGTGAAGGTCCCAAACATCACTGGGAGTTTTGCATTGATTTCAGTAGAACCAGGGTTGGGCCTTCATTTTTCACATCCTTTTTAGAAACCAACTGTTTTGATATTTTTAATTAAATTTGAAAGTTACTTTGTTTTGCAGACTTCTGGCATATGATATTTTATGTATACTTACTGCATACCTACACACATTTGAAAACGCTTATAGGAGAACATGCTTTCAAGAAGGTATACAAATGATGTCTTTCAATACAGTAGTTCAGATGTTACACAATTTGAAGTGGCTAAAAGAGCTCATTAAGTTAGACCAATTAGCCCTTCAAGAAAAAAAGAGGAGGCAAAAACAGGATAATAGGAGGAAACAAATGGCAGAATTTTCTTTTCTTTTTTTTCTTTTCTCTTTTTCTTTTCTTGAAGTTTTGTTCAGGGTTTGCATTGGCCCTTCTGTATCAATTAATTGTATTTTTATGGGGTGGGGGGTGATTTTATGCAAAAAATCCTAATACTTGGAGCTAGTTTCAGAACAAGTTCATTGTTTTTCCCCATTTAGCAAATCATAATTCATAATATATTTGACAAGCCTGAATTGAATAACAAACATTTTGCAGTCTTGCATCCACCAAGTTGCCTGTTTTTTCTTTCTGAACCTTTACTGGATGAATAAAACTTTATAAGAGGAGATAAGTCAATGATGATTAGGGAATAGTGTATAGTGAATTTCCAGTATGAATTTGCAAAACTTTCAGGACGCACAAATATTTTCATCAATGACAGCTAGTAATCTGAATAGTCACACTGAATACCATGACCCCACACATAGTAGTGAACTGAATCTGAGCTGTTTATTCACAACTCTTTCTTTTCTTTATTCAACCAGCACTTCCCAGCTCTAGAATGGTGAAGGGGAGATCCCTCACCCAGGAGAAACTAGAATGTACGTGGTGCCTCTTCCTCCCTCAATCATGTAGTCTTGGGGAAAAACTGCAGTGATGAACCAGCCAGAGACCTCAGCTGGTAAAACCAGTGCAGAAGCAGCCAAAGCAGGGACCTCTGGACATTATTCAGAGAACTTGCTACAATTTTGACTGGATTTTCTCTGTCCTGTACTGATTGGCTGTTTGCTCCAACTGTCTTCCTTCCTCACAATATTTTTCACCTCAGCTTCTCTTCACCCTTGCCTTCTTATTCTCTTCTCCCCTGCCATGTCTCCCTCACCCTCCTTCCCTTCAATGTTTCCCTCTCCCTTGACTTTTGTTTCCATTTAGCTTATCTCCCAACTAACCCCCCTTTCCTTTCCCCATCAAAGGGGGAAAAAAAGTAGAACGAATGAGTGGTGTACTAGTAATAAAAGAGCTAGGCAAACTAACATAAACTAAACTAGGTATTCCCTAAATGAGAGGTGCGTAAATTCCATTTACCCTTGACTATACTACTGAAACTAACATGACATTTGCCACCATCACATTGTCTGTTCTGTGTTTTGTATCCCTCCCCCACTCTATGTATGTCTAGTCTATTTAGGGCAGGTCTACAATAGCAAGCTTACAGCAGCACAGATATACCCATGCAGGCATGCTGCTGGAAGATTGCTCCTGTAGCCACTCTATTCCAGTGGGAGATAGCTCTCCCATCGACATAATAAAACTACCTCAATGAATGGCAGCAGCTATGTTGGAGGGAGAGGCTCTCCTGCCAGCATAGTGCTGTGCACACTACCATTTATGCCGGTGAAATTTATGTTACTCAGGGGAGTGTTTTTCACACCCCTGAGTGACATAAGTTTTGCTGACAGAAGTGGTAGTATAGACATGGCCTTAGATTGTCAGCTCTTCAGAGCAGGGTCCGTCTGCTACTCTGCACAGTGCCAAGCACAATATACCCCCTGCTTGATTGGTCTATAGGTACTGCCATGATTAATATTATTTTATTAATAATAAAATGTTCCTGAGTGAAAAGTTATCAATCTGCATGTGCGTGTCAAGCTTTGCCAAGCCTTAATTTTCACAGAAAGCATTATTAAACTGTTTGCTTCTGTGTAATGTTCACAAAGTTTTAACAGTGAATACAATTAATCACTGGAACAATTAACAAAGGGTCATGGTAGAGTCTCCATCACTGGCAATTTTTAAATCAAGATTGGATATTCTTCTAAAAGATATTGTGTAGGAATTATTTTGGGGAACTTCTATGGCCTGTGTTATATAGGAGATAAGACTAGATCAATGGTCACCAGCTTGTTGACTGCAATCACCTGGTCAAACCTAAAGACTCCCCAGTCACTTGTGATCTCTGGTGGTGTAGTGGGGCTGATGCTAAGGCAGGTTTCCTGCCTGCCCTGGCCTCAAGTCGCTCCTGGAAGCATCCCCAGATTTTGTACCCCTCCCAGATTTTGCACCCCTCATCCCCTCCTTCACCCAACCCACTTCCCCAGGCTCAGCCCAGAGTCCCCTCCCACACTGCGAACCCCTCGGCCCCAGCCCAGAGCCTGCACCCACTCCTGAACCCCAACCCTCTGCCCCAGCTTGGTGAAAGTGACTGAGGGCCGGGGAGAGTGAGCAATGGAGGGGCTTCTGGGATGGGGCAGGGCCTAAGAGAAGGGGTGGGATAGATCCTGGGTTGCCCTTAAATTCAAAAAGTGATTTTGGGTTTAAAAAGGTTGGAGACCACTGGACTAGATAATCCCAGTGGTCCCTTCCAGCTTTGGAATCTCTGAATCTCCATTGCACTAAAGAGAGACAAGAAGTTCAGCTACATTACCCTTGTTTCAACTGCTGACATTTTGTCAAGGAGGGGGTGGGTTAGGTCGAGAGTGTAAAAAGCTGAAATCTCTCAGTGATATACCACTGTATTCTTTGCAAAGAGAAATTAATTAAAGCATCAGTTGTGTGCAGTGAGTTTAGTGACTAAAATGATGGATTTTATGTAACAGTTAGTCATTTTTATAAAATGCTTTACTTAAAAAGTATGGCTTAAGGGAGCAGCAAATGTTGATGTGTGTGAAGCATCGGAATTAAAATAGAAGAGATCAGAAGGATGATTGAGTGGGGGCAGAAGTAGTAGCCAGAACCAGGGCCTAAAGCATCCTTAATGAACATTTTATTTAGTTTTCCTTTTGACTTTCTGTATTTGGTTTTGCTTTCAAGTTATAACTACATCCTCTGTGCGTCTTCTAAGAAAAAGAAAAAAAGCGTGGAGTGGGGAAGCATCCAGCATCATAAATTATTAGTTGTATTTAGTCTGAATGGGTGAAAAGGTATAATAAAATGTTTTAATTGAAAAAGAAAAAGAAAGCATCACATTTCTTTGTGGATGGCATTCACTTCTTGCTTCCCATCTTGCTGGTTCCCTGGGGCAAACTTGCAAAGGAGATGGTAAGTTCAATGCTAAGGTTGTCGGAGTGCATAGTAGGGAAATGTCAGCAAGGTTCAAGGAGTAAATTAATCCCTTAATCCAACAGCTCCTGTCCTCACTTGGGTGAAAATCACTTTTTGCTTTTTGCATCTTGAGGTTAAAAAGAAAAATTGTTCCATGAAATGCTGAAATTTCCTGAAGGAGATGTGGTGGGGGGGAGGTTTGTTTTTGTTTGGTTTTGATCAGGCCTATGCACTGTGTGTTACAAAGTGAAAAACTGAGAGCACAGTGCTAAATATCTTAATTCATGAAAATACAATGAGCTCTTATATGCACATCCTTTGTCAACTAGCTCTCTCCCGTGTAGCTCTTATAACCCCTTGTTTTGCCCTTCTCGGTAAATCCACCCCGTCCTTCCCCTGGTAATCCCCTTCCCCAGTGACTGGAATGCAGTGGTAGCAGAGAGATTAGAGACACCATAGAGAAGAGTGGATGGTGGCAGTTAGATAAAGAGGGGCAAAAGAGGTGGGAATAATGAAGGGTAAAGTGAAGTTTTGCCAGTGAAGAATAAAGTGGGAGTGAAGACTAACTAGAGACCGTGGAGGTGTCTGTCAGATGCATACAAAGATGGGAAAAGAAGTTGCATGGTAAATTAATGGAAAGTGAGGAAGAAGGGGTTGAGGATTGGTAGAGAGGAGAAGTCAGAAATTGAACTGATAGCATAGAAGAAGGCAAAAAGGATAAAATGGGAAAGATGAAAACAAAACTGAGTTTGAGAGGACCAGAAAATGAAAGAATGAAAGGAAACATATTGGGAGAGGGAAGAGAGACGACACAGGTAGAGGAAGAAGGGAAAATAATAGGGTGGAAGAAGAGAGAAGTAAAGAGGTTTAAAAGACCCTGAACAAAAGAGAGGTATGTTTATGTAGATATAGATAGATACACATACAATAGAAGGGGAAAAAAAACATAGGCATGTTGTGTATTCTTTAATAGTTTATATGAAGTTTAAAGCCATTCTATCAAAGTGTTACAATATATTACACAGACATTGGGAAAAACAAATAATATACCTGCTAACAGTGCTTGTACTAGGAATAAAAATCTTGCACTGATTGGAAGAGCTTCACTCTATTAATATAGAATTTCTAATAACTTGCACATATCTGTTATATTTCTTTTGTATTTTGTCTTACCTCACATTCATTTTGGTTTCTTTCCTGTTACATTGTAGGTCTGGTTGGGGTTCTGTTTTTTGTTTCCAGTAGATATAGACCCAAACTGTGAATTTTGGGTCTGGATATAGATCTAAATCAGATTTTTTCCAAATTTCAGAGGTTCAGATATGGAGTTCTAGTTTAGGCCATATATGGAGATGGGCCCACGCAGTGAAGTTTGAGCTGAATTGAAGTCCAGCTTTGAACTTCCCTAAAGCTTAGGCAGGTAGGAGTCCAGATTTTATAATCTAGTTTGGCCACACTTCAAATTTACAGTTTGTGATCGCCAGGGCTGCACAGAGATTTTGGGAGGCCCAGGGCAAAATCTGAAATTGAGGCCTTCCACACTTCAAAAATAATTACCATTGAGGTCAGCTGGTTGTGGCGGGTTGGAGAATGAGTCTGTTCCCCACAGAGGTTGCTCTGTTTCTGTCATGAGTGGTTGGGCCTGGCTCCCTAATCTGGGAATTGCAACCTGGGGAATGGGGTCACTGTGCTGCTCAGGTTTGGCCCAGCAGCCCCTTGGTCATGATGGAGAGGCAGCTAAGCCAAACTTGAGTGGTCATGTGACCTTGCACCCCAAGGTGCAATACCATGCAGTTTGGGGGCCTTGGGGCAAACTACTCCTTTTGTCCACCCCTTTGGGCAGTCTGATTCTCTCTGTGGTATAAGGGCTTTGATTTGTGCATTTGACAGAATTAGAAGTTCTGCTATTATACTTCTGTGTAGGGCTTTACAGAAATCTAGTTTTTGAGAATTTATTAGTTTGTTTTTTTCCCCTCAGCTCTCAGAGAGGCAGTAAGCCTTCTTGTCAGGGTTAGGTCTAGTATTTTCTTGAGTGCTTTTCAAATTGGCCTGCCTATATCACGGTTCTTCTGCAGTAAGTGCTCTTAAGACTAGGAAGTAATATTTAATAGGAGGAATGATTCTGTTTCTGGTCCTTCAGTATGTTATGATGGAAAGTATGTATAGGTTACTAGTATGGAGGATAACTTTATATTTCAGGCTGTGCTGATGTTATATTGTTGTATGGTTACATACATATTGCTGCAAATTTTTTGTGTATTATAGATTTAGATGTTTATAAGGGTGTCTGTCTCTGAAATCCCAGTGTCACCACAGGATTGGGATGGAAAGTGATATGGAACTCCAGTATTTCTATGTAGAGGCAAAGAAATAACCTGCCTTGGTTTTACATCTTTTTTAAACAAAGCTGATGGTCCCTATTTTAAGGGGTGTGTGTATTTTATAAATATCTTACACACACACATACACACAAATATGTGAAAAGAACATAAGTAAGATTGCAAAATCAAATACTCAAAAGATAGAATGTGCCAAAATTAACAATGCCTATGCTAACTTAATTTGGTCCCCTTGTGCTATTGTAGTATCCCTCTTCCCCCACCTCGCACCTACAGGACCAATGAGGAGACAAGATACTTTCAAAGCTGGGGGGAGGAACAAAGGGTTATCTCTGTCTGTGTGATGCTTTTGCCAGGACCAGAGCAGGAATGCAGGTCAGAACTCCTGTAAAGAGTTAGTAAGCAATCTAGTTAGATATGCGTTAGATTCTGTTTTGTTTAAATGGCCGATAAAATAAGTTGTGCTGAATGGAATGTATATTTTTGTAACTTAAGGTTTTGCCTAGAGGGATTCTCTATGTTTTGAATCTGATTACCCTGTAAGGTATTTAACATCCTGATTTTACAGAGGTGATTCTTTTACTTTTCCTTAAATTAAAATTCTTCTTTTAAGAACCTGATTGCTTTTTTCCTTGTTCTTAAGATCCAAGGGTTTGGTTCTGTGTTCACCTATGCAAATTGGTGAGGATTTTTATCAAGCCTTCCCCAGGAAAGGGGGTGTAGTGCTTGGGGGTATATTTTGGGAGGGAGATGCTTCCAAGTGGGCACTTCCCCAGTTATTTTTGCTAGACACTTTGGTGGTGGCAGCATAAGGTCCAGGGACAAAAGGTAAAACAGTTTGTACCTTGGGGAAGTTTTAACCTAAGCTGATAAAAATAAGCTTAGTGGGTCTTTCATGCAGGTCTCCACATCTGTACCCTAGAGTTCAGAGTGGGGAAGGAATCTTGACAGCAGCTATTCAATATTTTGTTTTATCTTTATTGTCTGGCCACAGGCCTTATTTACTGCACACTATTCAATCCCTGTTTTGAAGAAAGAATTATTAATATCCTTAGGGGCTTTTTCATGGGTTCACGTCACTATATTAACTGAGTAGTTCACAAACAGTAATTAATTTATACCCACAACACCCGTGTGAAGTGAGGGGGTGGTATTAGCCTCATTTTACAGCTGGGAAATTGAGGCACAGGGAAACTAAACTCAAAAGTATTCAAGAATTGTGTGTGCCCAATTTGAGATGTCTAGGAACTGATTTTTTCAGGGTACTTAGCATAACATAGCACTTAATCTGTTCGAAGCACAGATCCCATTGACTTCAGCTGCAGCTGTGACCAACCTCAGCATTGCTGCAAATCAGATCCCAGAGTCTCAAGATGGGCACCCAGAAAATGAGGAAGTTTGGTTAATTGACTTGCCCAGCATCACATAAGACATATACTGTGGCAGAGGTAGGGAAAGAATCCAGTTTTCTGGGGAAGCATGCAATTGCCTTACCACCAAGCCTGTCCTTTCTCTTTCTGCCATCCCCTGCATTATTCACTACATACCTTCTGGCTTCCACAACAAATGATTCAGGAGTCCAACAGACAGCAGCCTCCTTCACTACAACCTTGATTAATCTCTAAAGTGAGTGCATCCTACACACTGAATGAGGCAGGGATCCCCTGGGAAAAAATATTATGTGATCATGTTATTAAAGATTATATGATCATTCATATGCACAAGGAGTCCAAATTAAGATTGCACAGGTAACCTTAATATAGCATTTCCTAACTTGTGAGTGCTTACTAGTGTGGTGGTGGTTTTTTTTTTTAATTTAGGGGGTTTTGTATTTAATTTTCCAGGCTATTAAAAAAACAAACTGAACCCAGCCCAGAAATTCCATCATGTGGCATCACATTGACACTCACATGAATCATCACTTTAGATCTACTGCACAGACTTTTGCCACTTGAGCTAACAGAGTAACTGATAACAGTAGTAAGCTGGCAGTCGTGTATGTGGACCAGCACTACATAGGAATGAGATGCTTTGTGCTTTCACAAAAAATTTGCTGATGGCAAAGGAATGGTGAGACTTGAAATTCTTGGATTCCATTCCAAGCTCTGGATGGGAGTGTACTCTAGAATAGACACAGACTCTTCTGCACATTTTCCCCAAACATGTCTCTTCTGCTCTGTCTGAACCTGATTCTGTCTCTTCCTCACCCCCATCTCTTCATACTAGTTCCATTTTCCTCACCTACCCAGTTCCAGTCATCACTCCTCAGGCTTCTGATCTCAGTCCTAGTCTCCTTGTCCTGCCTTTTTTTTTTGTTTGTTTTTTTTATTGTGCATGTTACTATGTGTTTGTTAGAAAGGGCAAGATCAAAGACACATGACTTTCACTTGGAGCAGATGGTGGTGAGGATTTTGATGGTCTTTAGTTTCTGGGAAAGTTCATAACAGTCTTGGATCAGCTTCTCAGGAAGTTCTTTTTCTTGTAAAGACGAATTTTACCCTTATTATAGAGAGTTGCACTCTGTCAGAGGACTGATGTTTTTCCACTATGGTTTTCATCCCAAAGTTTTAGGTGCTCTTTTAGATATTCTGGGCCAGATCTGAGCATGTTGGGATTCCTTCTGATATTTCTTTCCATTCTGCTTTCCAAGTTGTCAGCTCAGCACTTCACTCCAGACTTTATCACTCAAGTATCTTTATTAGGCAATGCTATGCTGAGTTAAGCAGTCTCAAATGTGGGGAAGAGAGTAGGGGATGCAGGTGTGAATAATTTGAACAAAAGCATTGTCAAGCTAGCAGTGAACAAGGGTTTTTAGCAATGTTAGGCCTCAAACTTCCAGATGCTTCAAAAAAATAAGCCTTGCAAAATTAAACTTAAACTTGTGGTCAGGATGCACTGCAACCAAATAACATTTTTTGCTGACACCTATGTACTTATAAAACCTACATTACCCACAATTAAGACCCAATTGGCTACAGGAGATAAATAGGCCTAAATTACACCACTAACAATTGGCTACAAGAATATAAGTATGTATAAATTATACAATTTAGGTAACCACATTAACAATATGGTTCACTCTGATTGGTTGGTCTGTTTTAAAACACGGCTGATGGACCAGATAAAATTTACAAAGGCACAGAACCCGTGTGTTGTAGGTCATAAGAAATACCTCACCCACACCCCCTGAATCAAAGGGCCATGCACTTCAACTGTCTGTACCTGGCCAGTGTGGAAAATGGCCAACTAGGGGTAATATATTTTTGGACAAATGCAGGGTAAGATTATGGAGTAAGGAAGTTTGGTTGCTCGAGCTGAATAGACCTTAGTTGTATCGATACTGTAGTGTAAAACCAGTGGTAGGTAACTGGTAAATGATAGTTTTACATATGCTTGTCTTCAGGGCCTTTATTATCACCTATCAGGACCAGTATATGTATGGTTGTTGTTCATTAGCTCCTTAATGAATAGTAATTTTACATGTACTTGTCTTCAGTATAACCTGCCATTTATATTAATTCTTATCCAATGCTGGTCTTTGCTCTGTCTTTTTTTATTTTGTCTGTGTTGTCTTTATAGTTAAACCATTAAAAACCTTTTTTGAGGAATAACTACTAGTTCTTGTTTGTCTTATATGGACACTACTCAACCTCATTACATCCGAGTTGGGTGGTAGGAAGTAGCCAACACCCAGGGCTGAATTAGGGCCCTGGGGCCTGCCTCCTTGTTCCCTTATCTCCTCAGCAGGTGTCAAGGTTCCTCCCCCACTCAGAACTCTAGGGTACAGATGTGGGGACCTGCATGAAAACCTCCTAAGCTTACTTTTACCAGCTTAGGTTAAAACTTCCCCAAGTTACAAATTAATTTTATCCTTTGTCCTTGGAATAACCACTGCCACCACCAAACTCTAACTGGGTTTACTAGACCCAAACCCTTGGATCTGAGAACAATGAAAAAGCATTCAGTTTTCTTACAAGAAGACTTTTAATAGAAATAGAAGTAAATAGGAGTAAAGGAATCACCCCTGTAAAATCAGGATGGTAGGTACCTTACAGGGTAATTAAATTCAAAACATAGAGAATCCCTCTAGGCAAAACCTTAAGTTACAAAAAAGACACACAGACAGAAATAGTCATTCTATTCAGCACAATTTTTTTCTCAGCCATTTAAAGAAATCATAATCTAACGCATACCTAGCTAGACTACTTACTAAAAGTTCTAAGACTCCATTCCTGTTCTATCCCCGGCAAAGCAGCATACCGACAGACACAGACCCTTTGTTTCTCTCCCTCCTCCCAGCTTTTGAAAGTATCTTGTCTCCTCATTGGTCAGGTGCAAGCGAGGTTACCTTTAGCTTCTTAACCCTTTACAGGTGAGAGGATTTTTCCTCTGGCCAGGAGGGATTTTAAAGGGGTTTACCCTTCCCTTTACATTTATGACAGCAGGGCACATCACAGTTCTAAAGTGACACAGAAATCATCTTTCATTTATATTTACACATTTCATTGCATTTATTATACATGGCATCACATTTTTTGGCTTGGCTACTTTGCAGGAACCAATCCCTATGCAGCATGCTCTGTCCATGCATTGTCCATTTTTAACCTACTCTTTACCTTATCTTGACATTTCTAACATTCCTGCCTTTTACCCTGCTTTGCTGTGAGAGCAACCACTCCTGGTCAGTCCACACAGAGGCTCCAGCATATAAATCACTCCTTGTATGAGTACTATAGCCAGCCATTCATGAATTACATTACAGGGCAACACCAGCAAACCACCAGTCCCAGACTTTCTCCCACAAATATGTGTCTTCTACTGCCCAGCATCCCCCTGCGCAATACAAGCTCATATAAAGCCCATCATTTATTAATAGAATATGATATTACACAAATTTTGTTATCCCAAAAGAGTTTCCCAAACACTTCAATCCAAACACACTGGTTTAGATAAAACAACAAAACACATTGATTGACTACAGATGGATGTTTAAGTCACTACAAGTAATGAGGCATATAAGTCAGAATTGGTTACAAGGAAAGAAAAGGTAAAACAAAACTAACTTCTAATTTAACAAGCTAGGTGAATACAAAGAAAAAGTCTCTTTCACCTAATGTTCCAGCAGTCTTACTGGCTGAACCTCTTTCAGCCAGGATTCCCTCCCCTTCCTGCCAATCCAATGCTGAGTCCTTTGTTCTTCAGGTGTTAACGATGCTGTGGGTAAAGAGCAAAGGAAAGATGATTTGGAACATCTGCCCTCTCCTCTTATAGGCCTTTGTCTTGCACAAGAATCACCTACAGCTAATATTCAGGTGGCAGTGAGTTGGTGTGGCCAGGAACCTTTAGCTGCTTCTTTGTTAAAATGTAGCTCTTGCCCACACCCTTTACAGGGTTGAAGAGTGGCCACTTAATCAGGTGATGGCCTGTTTGGTCCCATTGAAACCTGGCTTAGGTATTGGCTAGCCTTTGTCTCTGGGTAACTTGTTTGTAACTGCCCTCCAGAACATGTTGGAACATGTCTTTGTAATATATATATATATATATATATATATATATATATATATATATATATATATATATAGTGGAATCTTATATCTTTACATACAATGTTTTCACACATATTTTACCAGGACAATGATCAACAAAACATGAGTTTTCAAATGCTACCTTAGACAGTATACTTTGTGCAAAATTTAACATAGTCTTATAAGAGGGGTGAACAAACTTTCACAGGAGCAGCCTCTTAAGAGGTGATAGTTGCTTACAGCTGGTCACAAGTGAACAACATAGAGGGGCTCACAATGAAACAACCTACAATGGGACTGAATTATGGCCAGAAAGACCACTTAATTGTTCTCTAATAGGAAAATGGACTGAGAGAAGGTTATTTGTTTACACTGGTATACGACTGTCCCCTTGGGACAAAGTTAGGAACTACTCTGCTCTTTTATTGTAACTGTTTAAATAATTGTACCAGAGCTGAATGAAAAAAAATGGAAAAAATAGTAAAAATTGTTTTTTAAATATAGAAATATTTCAACCAGCTCTAGTTTGTGCCAGGGTTTTGCATTCTTTATAACAGTCCTAATAAAAGTGTTTCCTTTCCTTTGTAGAAATGTTTTCATGCTTAATGGGGACATCCTAAGGGCCAGAATTTTCCGCTTAAAGCATTTGTCTCAGAACTCATGCTTAGATTTTTTTAAACAACTTCTCTTAGAAGAATATAGTTTTGACATGCCTCCCCCCCAAAAAAAACCCTCAACAAAACATCCCCCTAAAATTTGTCTATATTTTTCTTTCTTAACCAGTTTAAATTGTGGCACCTTAGAGACTAAAATTTATTTGAGCATAAGCTTTCATGAGCTACAGATGCATCCGATGAAGTGAGCTGTAGCTCAGGAAAGCTTATGCTCAAATAAATTTGTTAATCTCTAAGGTGCCACAAGTACCCCTGTTCTTTTTGCGGAAACAGACTAACACAGCTGTTACTCTAAAACCCATCTCTTTTCAGTTAGCATTCAAGATGTGTTACATAATTGCTGGTGAGAATTATGAAAAGACAGTAACCCTTTCTTTTGTTTGCAGCCTCCCACTTTACTAACGTCTGACATGTTATTACACAAGTGCTATTGCATATAGAATATGAGATGAACAGTAGTGAGGGCCAGTCAGTTTTCACAGCAAAGTTACATTCAGTATGATCACATATTGCCTCTCAGTGACTGAGGAAAAGGAGAAATCCTGAAACAGCTGCTTATCCCAATACAATTTTTCAGTATCTGACAACAATCAAGCACAATGGGTCAGATTCTTCCCAAATGCATCTCCATTACATCCAAATGTGGCATGAGTTTCAATGAAAAGAAAAGAAGTTATAGCCACTAGCAATTGGTAAAAATCAATAATACCTTATTGCCAAGTAACAAGAGGTTACTCTAAAAAAGTGGTGCCATGGTCATGCATAATCACAATTAAAATGACTTTATTCAAAGCATAGTCTGAATCAACTGAATGCTATAGCTTTAGCTGAAATAGTACTAGGCTAACTATTGTATTGCCATACTCATGCTTTTATCTAAGATTTTTCATAATGAGTTTGATTGCTGGTGACTATAAAAGTAGTTTCTGAGTGCTTTCTGATGATGTGGAGAACACTGTAGATATCACTGGCATTAATAAATGCATTATGTTTGATCAGACTTTTAATGTAATTGGTCATATGTGTTCTCATATTTGGAAATAATTTACAAATTATGAAGACTTTGAGGTATGTGCTTTTAAGAACATGCTTCAGGTGCTGTAAGATTTAGGTATTTACTTCCTCTAATATTTAGTATATGGAAGAAAAAAATAAAGTTAATGGTTTCAAAGTATTAAGACAAGAAAGCACAGTTATGATATAAAGTTGTACTTAGTAAAAAGAAGTGTTTAATAATTATAATGATATAGATGTAAAGTTAGTTGAGAGACTGACAGTGAATTATTATTAGTTGTAGTTTTCTTCCTGTCCAGTACTCAGAATTCTTTGAACAACTTAACAAAATGTATTTACTATAATCATTCAAATAAAATATCCAAGGCAGTATGTCATAATATTGTGCTAAAAGCCACTCTAAACTAACCCCTACACACAAACAATAACATAAACACATGATAACAAGTGCAATAAAAACAAGAAAAGAAATACATGGGACATATGTATTGTGCTTTGTTTTCTGTGGAAAATTAAAGAAAGGTCATATCCTGTTGTCAAAGATTTTTCTATGGCCTACCACTTCTTTGGTAAACATAAAACTACAAACATCTGCATCCAATACTTACTCTTGTCTTTGGTAATGTCACCACATTAAACATTCAGCTTTGTGGCTTTCCTGTCATTCTAACCATAAGTATACTTCATCTATCTTGTTTCTAACACAATCTGACTAAAAGGCCACTAATCTGAAGTTTTGATATGGTAGTTATTAGGTTCTGGAATGTGTGTGTTTGCTTTCTAGAGTTATGGTGGCAAAGATTATGAAAGGTCAGACTGTGACTAGGACCTTCCACAGGGGTGAACAAAAGCCTCCCCTCCTCCTTATGTGGGTGCACAAGGACCTGTAACAGCAATAGTAAAAACAGTACAGTTGCTTCTGCTTCCCCATGGGACAAACAATAAGTGGAGAGGAGACAGAATTATGACCCTCCACTCCCCCACGACACAGCACACAGCACAGAGCCTGTACTCTGGGTTGGGGGAAAGACAATCTGCACTGTTCTAGTGGATGGGGATGACTACACACCCCAACATGCATGAAGAAGCCACAGTAGAGATTATGCCTGCCCTAACCCCTAAACTCTCCAGTCCAGTGCTGCTCCTGGAGCTCTGAGGCTTTATGCTGCTTCCGACACAGAAGGCATAAATGCCATAATCTACCCAGAAAACTTTACTCTTTTATCAACAAATATGCCTTCTCTGGGCCAGATTCCTGCTTTGGGGTCAAACACCACCCACAAAATAAGCTTGACCTATGTAAGTCACCAAAATGAGATGTCACTTGCTGTAGATGGTACAGGTGTTCAAAATACATCTGTACAACTCTCTGAGCTTCCCTGCACACCTTGATTTTGGCTCCCCTTCAGTGAGGATTCAGTATGCCCATATGCTCTGCTAGGCTCATTAAGCTTGGTTTATTTTAGCCTGGGGGAAAAACTAAATGATGGCATCTCCAAAACACCACCCACTTATGGCACCACAAAGAAGTGTCACTCTCAGTAAATGGTGCAGATCTGTGGTCCTCCCCTTCCTTTCTTACGTGAAGAAAGAAATAGAATAATTAACAGTGTGGACATTTAAATTATCATCACTGGGCATCTAACTTAACACCTCACTGAGGTGGATGGGGCAGTTCACATCTCTTAGAGCTATTTTTCCAGGCTCATCACATAGATTTATCTGTATCAGTCTAGTTCAGATTTTTGAGGTTTCCCATGTAACCATAACAGCTTGAAACTCACATCATAAAAAATGAAAGTTGAGATTCTGCAGAACATAAGGATACTTGTACAGATGTACATATACAGTGTATGGGTGTGTACTGGCCACTTCCAAGTTCTGAATCTTCTGTTTTCCTGAGTTGTCCCTGTTATTTCTTGTGTTCCCCTCTTTTCTTTATTTTTTCTTCTCACATCTCTCTGCCTTTTCTTCCCCCTCATTCTGGGGTGCAGTCCAGACCAGTGAGGTGCTGTTATCCTTGCCCTGCAACCGTGGGTGCCTCACAGTGCTTTGCTGCTGTAGCTCCCAACCCTGAGTGTCTGTGTATAGCTGCAGCCTACCAGCCACATATCAGTCACACTTTGGTTTCCACCAGCCTTAGTTATTATCTGGAGGGTGACCCCAACACACTCCTAGTCCCAAACTTTCCCGCAAAATGTGTGTTCTGCACTGTCCAGCCCTCTTCTGGACAATTCTGATATTTTAGGTCCCTTGCCCCTTTAACAGGATCAGTATCCCCCAGTTTGCTACTTTAAATTGTGTTACCCACACACAACACTGCATTAGTTTTGATTAAAGAATAAGACAAGTTCATTTAACTACAAGGAGATAGTTTTTAAGGGAGTACAAATATAATTCATTACAGTCAGAAATGGTTGCAAGAGAAATAAAGATAAAATGCTGTTTCTTTTGGTCTTCTTACATGAAAGAGAGAGATGATTAGGGAGAGATACCATGGGGTGTTTTTGCCTCTCATGTTATAGTCTAGTCCCCCTTTGAAATTCATTTTCCTGAGGGTTACCCCGAGATAATGTTCATCCATGCTGTGAGAACAAAGACAAGGAGTCTAGTGGTGATAGAGGTTCTCTGCTATTGTTTGCTAAGATCCATTTCTGTTTGTTCCTGCCCCTCTTTCTTGCCAAAGATTGGCCACTTGATAGGTGACTGCCCATCAACTTTGACACCTGAATAAAGGCATCATCTTTCCTTTGTCTTTGAGAAACGGGTTTATCCAGACTTATCTGGTAAACCCATTCCAGACCTAATTTCAGCTTAGGCTCATAACTTTACACATAATATGGCTACATGATATTATTGACCAGCAGATTATTAGTTTTCAAATGATACCTCACAAGGCATATTTTGTACAGTGATTATTACAATGGTATTTAGGGTGTGACTATAGGTGTGCATTTGGTCACAAATCTCTTCCTTTTCTTTCCCCGTTCCTATTTTCACACTCTCTTCAATTCCCATTTTCTTCTTTTCAGCTAGTCACTTCTGTTCTCATCCATTTAAACTTTTCTCTCCCATGTTTATATGTTCTCTTTTTTCCCTCTTGTTTGCCCTCCTCCCTTTTTCATAGTCTGTTTCTACACAAATATTGAGAAGCTCTTCTTCTGTTGTATGGAATAGGAAATGTAAGTATCCAATTTTTGAGGGGAGGCAGGGGGAGAAATCATATCCCTCTCACTATTTTTAAAGGCTTTTAGAAATAGTTCTTTATATTGAGATTTATGACAATAAGTATTTTTTTTCTGATTTAATTCAACTGGTACTTGGACTTTCTCATTCATCCTCTTCAAGATTAAGATTATACTACCTTGTACAAAAGTATCCCTGTGAGTTTATTTCCCAGAATTCTGTCTCTCTCTTACATGCACTACAAAAGTGACAAACATTATGGATTACATAAATGCTAATTATCTGAGTATAATTGGAACTACTGATTGTATCTATGTAGCTTCAAAGGCCCTGTTTCTTCAGAAGAAAATAAAGAACACTCTGACAAGAATTCTTTTAAAATGATGCAGGCAGTATCTGACGGTAACTGATATGTCTTTAATATTGAAATTACACCAGATTATGCTGCATTTAAAAACACTTATGTACCAAATGCAAACTTTCATAACTGATGATTAAAAGTAACCAGGAATTATTCAAGGTACTTTTAAAGTATCTCTCAAAAATATCTCCAGGAAGATCTGTTTGAAAGCTTCCGTCTCCTACAGAATAACATTTATAGGGCTCAATCTTACTCCCCCTGAAGTCAATGGGAAACTTTCCAATTCCATTGCCTTGGCTGGGAGTAGGACCAATCCCGAAATGTATTTGTGATGTTTGATCATTGCTATCTATGGCAGTGTAATTGAATTACACAGACAGACACATGGGGTGTGTGAGAGAGGACTTTAAGAGTTGTTTTAAAAATGCCCAGATAACATAACAGTACAAAATAATGAGGGAGTAATAATGGTTTTATAAAGTGCACTTGTCCTCATGCACTAAGGGTGAAATTCATCCCTGCACAGAGAAGCAATACAAGGCTTACACACCATATAATAAGGGCCCAAGTGGGATTTAACGTAATTCATAAACCTTGTGCTGGATCTCTGCACAGGGCTGAATTTTACCTGACGACACTTAAGGTACTGCAAACAGATTGTGGTCTTCATAGATCTGCAAGTTCTATAAATCTAAACTGTGAGTCACATATTGAGAAAAGGCTAACTACCTTATTGTCCTTACTTTCATCATAATAGTTCACATGAATTATTATTTCCTCTCTCTCCTTTCCACACAATCTCAACTCCTCCCAAGGTGCCTTTCCTCTTTCCCCAAATCTTTGTTTTCTCCCCAAGGTCCTCTGTCTCTGTTCTGTCTTCCCTGCCCCGCCCCATCTATGTGTTCTTCCTTTTCCTACCATCTGCTTTCTTTCCCCTCTTCATGCCCCCACCACATTTCAGCAGCCAAGGCCCTGGCAAGGATAATCTGAATGGTTGAGTTTTTCCTCTCAGTTCACACAACCTCCTAGATCCTCTCTTCCCACATTAAGCATGAGTACATATGGATAAGGCAACTGCATAAGCTGAAAGCTCTTACACAACTTCCTTCCATCCAGACAGAAAAAGACCCATCCTACTTGATCTTACAAGGTGCTGAGCACTCTGGCCTCAATCCAGTGAAGCATTTAAGCACATGCATAATTTTTAGCATATAAACAGTACCACAGTACCGTTTACTTCAATGGGCCAACCTACACCGTAGAGGATATATGTGGAAGATTGGCCAAAAAGTAGTAATAGTGAGAGCCAAGCTGCAACAGAGTGCTGATGTATCCTACTGCCACAACACAGCCCAATTTAAATACTGTTTGTAACTGTTGTGATTTCCTCAAAAACATCTGAAATGGAATTTGGCTGTTTTAAGGGACTTCATGTGAATTTGAAAAAGAAAAAATCCTCACTCTTTTTTGGCTTGTTTGTTTTGGGATCTTCATATGAAAAATATGGCACTGTACATCAGGCAGATGACCCATTTGACAAACTAGTTAGCAAATTATAAATGAACTACTGAGTAAATTTGGTTATAAATTTAGGAAAATTGCTGAGATGATTTTTTAAGTGTTTTGTAATAAAGTAGGGGTGTTCCTCAGTCAGTACCAGAACTACAGGCCCTTTGAAAGAACAGCTTTTTATGCTAATCTTATTTCTAATAAGCTCTTTCTGTATAGAGATACAAATATTTTATTATGTTCTACATTCAATGAAGAAATAGATTTGGAATGATACACACTCAGAAATAAATGACTTTGAAGTTGATCAAGAGTGCAATTGTGTCAGCTCTGAGACTCAAAAACAAACATAAGTGTAAAGCAGTTGTACATCCATTTATCCCATTCAACGGATGAAAAACAGATATATTTAGAAACAACTTAAAATATGGAAAAAATCCTACTTTTTTGAAAGAGCCCAGGATATTTCAGCTAAAGTTCAGTCTTTTTTCCCTTGAATGTGATGAAGGCTGTGCAATAGACTTTGGGTTTTGTGCTCTAAATTGTAATATTAATCCTAATGTTGAATCATGCTCTTTGCCTCCAGAGGGCCAAACATTCTGAGAGAAGGAAGGCAGAGATGGTCAGGTGTTACCAAGAAGAAGTAACAATATACCGAATGGCTACTTCCAGTGAATTTCTTTCATGGTGGAAAATGGAGTCCAGTTTCACTCACTTTATTTAGCCAAGTAGTTACAATAGAAAACTATGTCTCATAGAAAACACCACCATTAGGTAGTAACCGAATTTTCTTTATCACTGGAATGCCTTTATATTCTCTCTGGATACTGTAGAAGTTGTTTCACATCATTACCATTCCCGGGGGGTAGGGGGGAGGGGGAGATGGATTTTCAATCCCCATATCAGAGAGAGTGAGCTTTCTATTCAGTTTATAAATAGAAGGAATTAATTACTTCAGAATATATATGGAGATAATTTTGTTTTTACAGATAATGGACTGCTTTTTAGTGATGAAACTGAATCTATTACCAATAATGAGGATGTGAATGCAATAGAATTATATACCAGCTCTCCTGGTAAAGATACTACCTAAATTACAGGCTAGAAAAACAAACAAAGAAATCAAGGACATAGAAGCAACAAAGATATACCTTTGCTTAATGTGAAATGTGAATGTGAATATTTGAAAGCTGTGGTTGTTAATATTGCATGTGTAGTTATAAAGGAATTAAATAACATTCTCTACCATTGGATTTGATGTCCATTACATGTTGTGAATTGCTGCATTCAAAACATTGGTAAAGAATCCACTGAAATTATATTGGCACATGTATATGTGCTATTAAAATGTCAATAGAAAATATGCCTTATATACTATAGTTCAGAGAAGACAGTATGTTCAAGAACGTGGACTTACAGTAGTAATAATACAGGGTAGGAGTGCATAAGGAACTTTCCCCACTACTCATCTTTCAATATGGCCTACACTGAGGTCAGCAAGATGCCACAAAGAGGATTGGAGGAATGTAGATGAGGCAGGGCCATGGCTCATAGATTCATATACTGTCAGCCCAGAAGGGACATTACATCATCTAGTCTGACCTCCTGTATGATACAGGCCATAGAATTTCACCCAGTTGCCCCAGTATTTAACTTATGTTTGATTAAGCATAAATTCCAGAAAGACATCCAGTCTTGAGTCGAAGACTTCAAAAAATGGAGAATCTAGCTCTTCCCTTGGTAGCTTGTTTCAATCATTAATCACCCTCAGCATTAAAAAAGTGCCTTATTTTTAAGTTGAATGTGTCTAAATTTAACTTTGAGCCATTGCTTCTTGATAAGTCTTTCTCTGATAGATTAAAGAGCATTTTGGCATCCAATATTTTCTCCCAGTGAATATACTTATATACTGTACTCTACTCATCTCTTAATCCTTTCATTGATAAAATAAACAGATTGAGTTTTTTAAGTCTCTTACTGTGAGGCATTTTCTTAAACCCTCCAATCATTTTTGTAGCTCTTTCTTGCACCATCTCCAGTGTTTCAAGTTCCTTTTTAAAATATGGAATCCTGTGGCTCTGGCTTCAACCTTTCCACACTCTATTTGTTCCAGGTTCTTTTACCACCTTCCTCACCGGGAATACCTTCCAGAATCATGTTAACCAATGTAACTGGCATTTGTTGCTAATAATTCTTTAATTACTCCCTTTTCTCTCTCGGATGAAGGTGGTAGAGGAAAATTAGGTGATATATAATGTCTTCTCTGCTGTGTTCTCACTATTCAAGAAAGAGTCAAAGCACTGCATATTGTACTTGGAGCAGAAGGTGATGAAGTTTTCAGTGCTCCTGAGATTTGCCAAGAGTTGTTCCACAGTCTTTGGCTGACCCATGAGAAAACTGTTCTTTGCATTGACGAGCTTTACCCAAGCAGTGGATATCTCTGTCGTACCTGATGAGTGGGAGTTGTTGACCATAGATTTACACCGAAAGCTTTAGATGATCTTTTAGGTATCTTGGGCTCTTGACAACCTTGAAGGACAGTGATCTTGATTTTGACTTAGTAGTCTATGGGTAGCCAGTGTAGCATGTGGAGAACAGGTCTGATGTGCCTTATTCAACTCCTATTTTTAAAAATCCTATGATGGGACTAAGCTGACCAGTCAACAGTTTATATGCTACAAATATACATAATAAAAACATGAAGAAATAAAGAAAATGAGGGGAAAAAACCTTTTTGCATAAAAATCAACTGGCTACATGTTTTCATTTAAAATTTTATTTAATTTTTCATAAACAAGAATTTCTAAAAAAGTTACCTATTTTGGAAAATCTATTTTCAGACAAGGCCATATTTTGACATTTCTTTTTATTAAAAAAATTCCAAATAACTGTAATTATACAAAAGTAGTTCATGCCTCTGCAAATACTTATGCACATGACTGACTTTTAAGCAGGTGTGTAGTCACACTGAGTTTAATGGAAATACTCATATGCAAACATTACTCACATACATAAATATTTTCAGGGTCATATAACTATTGGAGCAGCATGTCTCCTCAGAAGAACAACGGAGGAACCTTCATCATTTGTGCTGCATCCAAGTGGCTAATTGTGCTTAGAAGTTGCTTTTACTAGACAGAAATGAAAGAATAGAAACAGCATCCGATGAAGTGAGCTGTTGCTCATGAAAGCTTATGCTCAAATAAATTTGTTAGTCTCTAAGGTGCCACAAGTACCCCTGTTCTTTTTGCGGATACAGACTAACACGGCTGCTACTCTGAAAAAAGTTTCAGTTCTGTGATTTTGTCTGAAGACTGGTAGTTAAAGTGAAATTAAAGAACTGAGGAGTATTCTTATTATGAAGCAGAGGACTGTGGAAAAATGATATACATTCTCAACAAGTGCCTAGGTATAGTTACCCTATTTTAGGTAAGGACCTAAAGGGACATGGACAGAAATTAAAGAAACTTAACTGAAACATTGCCTGTAATTACTACATTGCCTGTAATTACTAAATTTTGCTTATTTTTCCATACAGTTTTAGCCACATAACTCCTGTTAATTTCAATAACAGTTGTGCTGTTAAGTCCTCAGACAGTGCTTTGAGAAGTTAAAGATTTATGTCTAAAAAAAGAGCTTTATTCAATGTGTTCAAACTCTCACCAAGATTGGGGTTTTCAGGCTGCAACAGATAAGTGGAAGGTTATTTTCAGAGTGTCAGATACTAAGATGTAAATACATGATCACATCAACACATCTGAAAAAACCTGGAACAGCTTTGAAACAATTCATATCCAAAAGTATGCATGCATCTTTGAATTAGTTTGCATACAAATTTTGGTCCTGATTCTGGTCTCTCTTATGTTGGTTTTACTATAGTGTAACTCAAAATAAGCACCTTTAATTACTGAAGAAAGGGGATCAATCTAAAGGCAAAAACAAGAGATGGTGAGAATATATGAAGAAATGATATGTGACGATAAGCCTGAAAAACCTCATGTAGAGATGAATCAAGAAAACCCACCAGTAATGGATGAAGACATCAGGGAAGTAATAAGACTTCTGAATGGAAAAGCACTAGATTGTGATGGCATATCAGCTGAATTGTTAAAAAGCATAGGGGTCAAAGTCTCAAAAGCCCAGTCAGAGGTAATGAATAATATGTTTGATACAGGAGAATTGCCAGACGATTTTACAACCTCAGTGTGTATCCAGATCCCCCCAAAAAACAATGCTCTGGATTGTGAGGACAACAGAACAATCAGTCTAGTATTGCATTCCTCTAAGATACTCCTGTGAATTGTTCAAGACCAAATACAAGGAAATTTTGATTAGGAAATATGTGAACAATACAGCTTCAAATGTGGAAAGGGCATGATAAATGCCATTACAAACTTAAAGTTCATATTAGAAAGATCAATTGAATAGGGGAAAACAGTATGCTTGTGTTTCATTGATTTCCAAAAAGCATTTGACAGAATCTACCGCTAGAAATTGCTCAATATATTAAGATATGTAGAGATTGATGCATTCGAACTCCGAGTAGTAAAGAATTATACTGGAATCAGAAAGTGGTTGTAATGGGAGATGAAAATCTTACAGTGATTAAGAGAGCAGACAAGGATGTATGTCACTGACTTTATTCAGCATTTATACTTAGTATTTGATTAAATTAATTGAAGAAACTTGATATTAAGAAGAATGAAAAATAGGTGAGTAATATTGGTTATGCGGATAATACAGTGTTGTTGGCTGGTTCAATGAAGAAGTTCTGATGAAGTTAGTGGAGATTAAATATTAGTATAGCAATGGATATGGTCTAGAGTTGAATGTGAACAAGTTAAAAACTGTAGTGATATACAAGGATCCTGGGAAAACATGCAAGATTCCAGTCAATGATACAGCTGTGCAGCAAGTAAGAAGTTATTGCTACCTAGGAAGCATCATTACAGAAGACTGGAAATTGAAGTCAGCACTAGAATAGCAAGAGTGAAAGAGACATTTGGAAGGACATCTCATGAGAAGGGACATAAACCTGAAACCTAATTTTGAATTCCTAAAAAAAATAAAAATTACATTTGGTCTGTGTTAAATTATGGCTATGAAACATGGATATTAAAACAATTGATAAAGAAACTACAACCTTTCAAATTATGGTGATATAGAAGAATTCTGAAAATATTATGGATCGACCACACAACCAATGAAAAAGTATTGGAGATGATTGGAACTAAGCAACCATTAGAGATCTTTTGAAAAGAAAGATTTGATTTGCAGGATAATTTTTAAAAGGTTCAACAGGAGATGCATATTTATGGGCACTTGGAAGGGAAAGTTGATGAGAGAAGAACATGAGACAGAAAAAGAGGGTCTTGGGTGGATGATGTGGTATCCTGGGGATCATATGGACTATTTTAGTAAGGCTTTTGATGCAGTGCCACATGACATTCTCATAAGCAAACTAGGGAAATGTGGTCCAGATGAAATTACTATAAGGGGGGCGCACAGCTGGTTGAAAGACTGTACTCAAAGAGTAGTTATCAGTGGTTTGTTGTCAAACTGGAACGATATATCTAGTGGAGTCCTTCAGGAGTGGGTCTGGTACTATTCAATATTTTCATTAATGACTTGGATTAGGGTATTAAATATTTATGCTTATAAAATTTGAAGATGACACCAAGCTGGGTGAGGTTTCAAGTGCTTTGGGGGACAGGATTAGAATTAAAGACAACCTTGATGAACTGGAGATTTGGTCTGAATTCAATATGATGAAATTCAGTAAAGAGAAGTTCAAAATACTTCACTTAGGAAGCAAAAATCAGATGCACAACTACAAAATGGGGAAAAGTGGTTAGGTGGTAGTACTGCTGAGAAGGATCTGGGGGTTATAGTAGATCACAAATTGAATATTAGTCAACAATATGATGCAGCTGAGAAAAAAGTTATTCTGCTGTGTGTTAACAGGAATGTCTTATGTATGACACAAGAGGTAACTGTTCCACTGTATTCAGCACTGGTGAGGCCTCAGCTGGACTATTGTGTCCAATTCTGGGTTACACACTTTTGGAAAGTTGTGGATATAAGTAGGGTCTGAATGAGCACTCCCGTGACATCTAATGATGAAGTGGAGGAAAAGACTTAAGGAACAGACTGTGTTTGCCTAGACGTGCCTTTTGTGCCTAGGTGTTCAGCATGATGGAGCTGCTTTGCCAAAATGATCACTTCTGGCTAGTATTGGATTACAAATCACTTTAATATTTAATATTGAGTGCAGGGGTAATTACATGTAATCCTTATTGTATGAGTAAAGTGCAGCAGAACTGTACTTGGCCTGCCCTGATTGAGGGGGTCACCCTAAACGGACCCTCACTCACTAAGCAGGAGGTAGGGATGCCAATTCCCAGTGAAAGAGAGAGACTGGGTGGGACTTGGTGTTAGCAGAAAAGCACCAGAGGCAAAATGAACTGCAGTGCAGCAGCCAATGGAGGCAGAGTGGCCAGTGGCCAACAGAAGCAGAGTGGCAAAACTGAGCCAGTTGCATTGGTGGCCACAGCAGCTGAGGAATTGCTCGATGCCTTCTCTCCCCTGAGGTGGTAGGTGACCTATGAACTCACCTCTGAATTCTGGGCCTCCGCTAACCAAGGACTGACAACTGTGAGTGGGGTGCAGTGGAAGGATAGGGGAGTGGTGTGTTCAGGGGAATTCATTTGTCAGACTTTCACATTGAAAGATAAGAAACTGAGGCAACAGACATTACCCAATATATTGTGGGGTTGGTGTTTGCCTGTGGTCACATGCTTTTGAATTGTGGTTGTGGTGTATTCTCAAATTAATGTTGGGTCCCCTTTTTCCTTTTAATAAAAGTTCTGCTTTGTTGTAAACATACTGAGTGCTTGAAGTATTGCTCTTAGAGGTGCCGAGGGGTGGTATTTAGTTTTCTCAGATTACTGGGCAGATGCTCAAGCCGGTTCTATTTTGTATTGTTATCAAAAACCACTAGACATGGAGTCCAGCTCTTGTTACTGATGACTACACCTGGCAGAAGGGTTACATGGACAAATTGGAGAGAGTCCATAGGAAAGCAACAAAAATGATAAAAGGTTAAACAAATCTGCCCTATGAGGAAAGTTAATAAAAACTGGGCATGTGTAGTCTTGAGAAATGAATATGGGGTGGGGAAGCTAATAACCATCTTAAAATATGTTAAGGGCTGTTATAAAGAGAATAGTGATTAATTTTTCTCCCTGCCCAGTGAAGGTAGGACAAAAAGTAATAGGCTTAATCTGCATCAAGGGAGATTTGGGTTAGATATTAGTAAAATACTTTCTAACTACAAGGGTATTTAAACTCTGGAATAGGTTTCCAAGGGAGGTTGTGGAATCTCCATCATTGGAAGTTTTTAAAAACAGGTTGGACAAACACCGGTCAGGTATGGTCTAGGTTTACTTAGTCCAGCCACAGTGCAGGGGGCTGGAACTGATGACTTTGAGATCCCTTTGAGCACTACATTTCCATGATTCATCCACAAAAAACTTAGCAGATGACTGTATGGAATTGGCTACCATGCTTGCAAACATCCATTAATGGAGATGCCACACAAAAAGATTAATTCAATCAAGATTAATGGAGTTAACCTACACTAAGGAAAGTTATGTCAGAATTTGGCCCTAAGTCTTTGAATTTAGATATCAGAGATAAATTAAATGTTGCCCTGGGCTCCCCTCCCATCCCACATTAGTTGGATTGCAGGTGGGTGAGATTTCAGAGATGGCCTGCAGGAAAAGTATTCAAAGCCTCTCTTCAAGAGGAGGCAGGTGCTGCTTTTTTAGGATTCTGGCTGCACAAAAGGTTTGTTGGATTTTAGACGTTGTCATCTCACCTCATTCTTTCTGATACTCCCGATGCTACAGTATTTTTATTTAGAACAAGTCATTTAAAATTACAGTAATATCTTGATTGGGACATCCCATTGGGCAGCCTATCTTCCTGATTAAGCAACAGTTCCAGGTGTGTGTGGGGTTTTTTTTTTTTAATGTAAGGTCTGAAAACAATCAGATGTTGGTTTGAGGAGAATATACAAAAATAGAAATATTATTTACTACATTTCATCTTTATTTCTTTGTTTTTTATTTGGCACCTTCTTTATTAATAGATCAAATCTAAGAGTTTCAGTTCTGTTTAATTCTAGATTAAGCACCACTTAATCACTTGTCGGAGGGCAAGTGCATTTCTGTAAAACAACACTTATGTTAATTTTGTCCCAACTAAGCAGCATTCATTGCCATTCACTATCATTAGGCTAAATTGGTTTTCCTGGAGACAAGTGGATTTTCCCAATAAATGTGTCTCACTTAGGTGAAATATATATTATACAAACAGTAAGAAGAAAGCAAAGAATCTGAAATTCAAAGCATAGTTGCCTGAAACTGGCTGGATATTTATTCAAATCTTTTTCTCAATTTCAGGTTGTGGGATTTAGCATGCAAATTATGTACTGAATTTGAAAATCTCAAACTAAAAGATTGAATGAATTTTGTATACCATTAACTGGAAACGATTATTCTGCCATGATGTACTTGAAATTTAGGCAAGTTATATCCAAAACGTGGTAACCTGAAGGTTTGCAAACCTAGGCAAATTGGCTAAGTTATCTCTAGTTGTAATTTAACCCAAAACAAAGTAAATTTTACCTCTTTTTAGTTTTGATGACAATTTTTGTGAAGTTCTGTTCAGAGACACGGGCAAACCGTATTGTACATTATAAACAGATTTCTAGTAAGCTATGATATGCTAACAAGATTTCACAACTGAACAAACTAAATTGTGTAAAATCAGTGCACTTCCAGTTTTCTTTCTACATTAGAGGCAATTAGAGGGAATGTTTTAGGAAAAGTTTACATTGCATGTTAGACACGTTGAAAACTAAACTAAAATAAATATGGCTGATGATAGTCTTCACACGTTGTTAGTTCACACCACATACATTTAGTGTGAAATAGAATATTTCTGTTCAGATTGAATACCTGCCTCTTGGTTGACTGTTTGAGTTGGTGCTTTAGAATGAGTGTAACTTATCACCCTGTACAATAATCAGCAAGAGGCTTGACTGTTAAGCACAAGAAGTTAAAATGACAATTTTTGCTTTCCATGTATTGTGTGTGTGCTGTCTCTTCTGACATGGTTCCAAGGACTGCAGGCCTGATCCAAAGCCCATTAAAGTCATTGAGGGTATGTCTACACTGCAATGTAAGACCAGGGTGAGTAGAACTCAAATGAACACACCCCAGATTTGTTAACCTAGAGTTTGAGTGTCTACTCATTTGTAATCCCAGGTTAGGAATTGTTAAACCCAGGGTCCCAACCTGGGGCTTCAATGTTTACACTGGATTATGTGTGCCTGAGTCCGGTCATCCTTACCCCACTTTCTAGCACCCTCCCAAAATGTGGCCACTTTAGCTCCTTGTTCATGGCGCAGTGTGGGCAAACAAAGTCACCCCATGGGTTTGTGGGATACTTTTGTTGGACTCCCAGAGCACAAGTCCAGTGGGGCTGCATCAGTAATAGGGCTTGAACCCTGGGTCCCAGCTTGACTCAGGCTCAGACCCTCCACCTCCATGGGGTCCTGAAATCCTGGGTCTGAGCCTTGAGTCAGCACAATTGGTGAGTAGAGAGAGGGGGTGGGTAGACTTGAGCCTGAGTTTGAAGCTTGGGCTTGCATTGCAATGTAGACACACACTGAGAGTTTTGTCATTGGCTTTAGTGGGCTTTGTGTCAGGCCTCACATACACATTTTAAATTGAGCCAAACCCTGAGGAAAATACATTTTTTAAAAAAATGGGTATAAAGAGGTGGGAATTGCTTTAATATCCTTTCTCAACAGTGTTTGAGGATTAGGGGTTTTTTTTAGTTTATGGGAAGAAAAAGGAGGGTGGAGTGAAGGACTATAAAAGGGGTGTTTGTATCTGAAACATTATTGCTAATACCTAATTAATTTTATTTTTTGCTATTATATTTCAGTTGTAATACAATGTGTAATTATAGTTTCTGTATTCTTTTTGCATAAATTAGTTTCATGGACCCTTAGAGAGACAAGGTGGGTGAGATAATATCTTTTATTGGACCAACTTCTATTGGTGAGAGAAACAAGCTTTTTGAGCTTACACAGAGCTTGCTCCATTTCATGGATTCTGTATAGTATACAGAGAGTAATACACAAGCTGTGATATAAATGTCTCTGGTTGTGGAAAATTATGTGCTATTACATTGTATTCACTGAGAAATAGTACATGATCTCAGTGAATATATAGTTAAATAATGTACTGTCATACCAATACACAACTGGGCAGATAAAAGTTATCTTTATTCATCCTTTATTTTGGCATTTCTTTGACTTCTGAGGACTTATTGTATAAATCTAACAATTCACTAATAGATTTCATTTTTTATTTAGCAGTCTTTAAAGTCATGACCGCATCTTATGCATGAATGCATATCTGATTGTAAAAAAAAATCTATTCTAACAACATTATAAAACAGGTTTTAAAAATATATAGTATTACTTGATAAATAGCATGTGCTCAGACAATTGACTGGATCATAATGTACACACCCAATTAGGTATAGTTTATGTTATACATTCAGTCTTACCTTTCACATTTCCTGCTTTCTGAATAATTAACTATGCAAACACTTTTGCATTTAATATTAGACATTAATTCCAAATGTTTATCAGGACAACTTAGTTTGAATGGAGCTTAACCTTTAACCTTTTAATTCAGCCCTATAACTTTATTAGTTGTCCTACTTAATATGATCATTATCAAAAATGGCAAAGAAAGATCAACACTGTTTTTCAAATTTGATTTCATGACATTAGCCCCCAATCATGCAATTGACTTATGCAGGGGGACTGTGCAGAGATAGTGTATCTGACCATACTCTGTCAATTGCAGGATCAGAGTTTTAGAAAGTATTCATGATTATAATACAGGAAAGGCATATGGCAGCACTAATTCATGGCCAGTTATCTTGTGTCTACTGTATTTGGCCAATTTTTTTCAGTAATTTTGGATTCTTTCACTTCGCCCAGCCACAACAGCCAACCACACCCCAAAGTCTAACCCCTTTTGCCAGGGGTCTGGTGCAGTCCACTATCGCCAAGTCCAACAGCTGGGTGTATGTGCAAGGGGGAACCCAGACCCGCCCTCTTCTCTGGGTCCCAACTCAGGGACCCTTCGGCGGCAGCCTTCCTGCCCTCCTTCTCTCCCCTTGTCCTCCTCTCTCCCTGGGTCACTTCTCCTTCATCCCCTTTGCACCAGCCCGGCTCTTCCCTTGGGGCCTGGCCCTAGTCCCCTCACACAGGAGACAGACCTTCACCCTCTGAAGGCCTGAGAGAGACTGACTGCTCCCTTCCTGGGCAGCCTTTATATAGGGCTGAGCCTGGCCCTGATTGGCTATCTCTTACTCAGCCTCTGATTGGCTCCCTAGCAGGCCTTCTCTGATTGGCCGCCCACCCACACAGCCTCTCTGGCCTGCTGGAGCCCCCTCTAGTATAGGAGTGGGGCAGCCACCCCACTATATGAAGTCAATGGGTCTTTTGACTGAATAGAGAGTGAAGGATTGGACACTTAAAAGCTTTTATTTTAATTGAATGTTTTAAATGGATGTTAATAGTTTTTATGACATTTTACAGTGCCCTAGTGCTGCAACATAGGGGAGAAAATTTATATTTGTAACTATTATTAACTTCAGAAATATAGCAATACAAAAGTTTAGGATCAAGGCTTTCAGTCCTTGCTCATTCTTCATGCAGGCAAAATTCAAAATCAAATCAATGGGAGTTTTTGCTAAATTAGGAGCAAGTAAAGATTAGAGGATTGGGTTCTCTGGAAAATAAATTGTAAATATTCCAGATGGAGCTGGAAGCACTGCCTCTTCTTAAATTTGCCCAACCTTTTTTTTTGTAGAACTTCATTTTCAGTCGCTTATAACATTGTGTTTCAGGCTGAACTTTTCCACCATAATTTAGCCATTTCTGAGAATTTCATTACTGGAAAAATCATATTTTTGGCCCATGTTTAAAAAAAATCGTACAATAGTTGAGCTGATAAGCTCTAGCACAGTCATGCTTTGGAGCAGGGGCATGAAATTTGGCAGAGGGTCACCCTGGTGTCAGGAATGTGCCTTTTACTTTTCCTTTGAAAAACTGCCCAAAGTTGGTCAAGTTATAAACATTTAGAAAATCTCAGCTCTACATGCTTAGCGAGACTTGTTAGAGCATTGCAGATAAATTCTATGATGTTGCTATCTGCACTGAGCAACCCCAGCCTGGAATTGAAGAAAATGCCCAGCAATGGTTATTCCTGGCTGTCAGGGGCCACTGGTAGACCTGAGAGCAGGCAGATTGTCTATCAGTTCTCCTTCAGTTGGCAGTGTCTGGGTAAAAAGACTGGACTGAAAGCCAGTTGGGGGTGCGGAGGTGACAATGAGGGTTGTGGGACTCATGTTTGGTGGAAGACAGGATGGGAACATAAGAATGGCCATACTGGATCAGACCAATAATCCATCTAGGCCAGTATCCTGTATTCCAACAGTGGTCAGTGTCAGATTCTTCAGAGGAAGTGAACAGAACAGGGTAATTATTGAGTGAACCAGCCTCTGTCTTCCAGTCCCAGGTTCTGGCAATCAGAGATTTAGAGACACCCAGAGCATCGGATTGCATTCCTGACCATTTTGGCTAATAGTCACTGATGAACGTATCTTCCATGAACCTATATAATTCTTTTTTGGAAGCCTGTTAAAGCCTTCAAAACATCCCTTGTCAGTGGGTTCCACAGGTTGACTGTGAATTGGGTGAAGAAGTTCTCCCTTATGATTATTTAAAATCTGCTGCCTATTAATTTCATTTAGTGAACCTTGGTTCTTGTGTTATGTGGAGGGGTAAATAACACTTCTTTGTTCACTTTCTCCACACCAGTCATGATTTTATAGACCTCTGTTATATCCCCCACTTAGTCATCTCTTTTCTAAGCTGAACAGTCCCAGTTTTTTTTTAAATTTCTCCTCATATGGAAGCTGTTCAATACCCCCTAATGATTTTTATACCCTTCTCTGAACTATTTCCAATTCTAATATATCATTTTGGAGATATCATAATAGGTTTGGAAGTGTCATAATAGAGTGGGAAAAGGGCCTGACCCTGCAAACTTTTCAGTTACTAGTCCCAGTGAAGTCCTTATTAAGGATGATATTTTCCTGCATGTTCCTCTCTCTCTTCTATTTTCATTTTTCCTTCATCTAATCAGAGCCATTTAAAAAAACAATATACATACTTTATTTAAAGGATTAAAAGTTTTCTATTCTGTCTTTTAAGATGCAGAGAAGACTGAATAGCAGAAGGTAAGGACAGAGGAGAGGATAGGGTAGTTGTATCAAGCATATCAAGGACAGAAGCTCACAGTAAGAAACTCTTAACTAAGAAACATTCAAAAATACAATCCCACTAATGTAGGAGACTGTCATTGTCATCATTTACCCCATCTCTAATCTTTTATAGGAAAGATTGAAATGTTTAAGGCAAGGCAACTATAGAATCAGCTGGATATCTCCTATTTCCTTAATCCTGTTCAGCCTTTGTTTAGGTGGGAGTACAGTACAGAGATGATACCTCTTGTATTGGCTGTTGTTCTTTTCCCACTGATAGGCAGAGTACAGATGTCTGTATTGATTCTTCTTGATTTGTTATCATACTTGAATTCAGTATACGTAGTTTTCAGGTATATGTAGTTTTGTTGACCTGTTTGCAGACTCCAACTGGGGTAGATGGTGACATTATTGATTGGTTCTATTCCTTCTTTATGGAGAAGAGCATGACCGTGGTTTTGAGTAATTGTTCATTTGAAAATAGGACTCTCTTGATTGAAATTCCTCAAGGTTCTAGTCTGTTGCTACCTCTCAATACCTTTGTGGTATTGACTTTGATCTATAAAATCCTAAATGTTTTGGGTTCTAGCTGGCCTGGGCAGCTGCCCTTCTCTCTGTGTAAATATGACTCTTGTGTTTTCATGTACTGGGTAACAGTCATCCTGGCATGTGGCCCCCTCAGGTCCTTTCTGTAAATAATTGAGCATTCTCTGCCCTCATGATAATTTTAATGCAGCTGGAGATATAGGAGGTCCCACTAAGAAACTTCAGAAAGGTTCACCCAGAGACAGTATAGATAGCATGTCAGGCTGGCTAGAAACATAATTTGGGCTTATTGCACTGGTGGTTCAATTCAAGCCCTAGACCTGGTGACCACTGTCATTTATCATCTTCAGAAGAGGAGACGTGGTTTCTCCAAGGATATCTTCCCACTGCCCAAAAGGGGATGGAGGTATGAAGAGGTCTCTCTTACTCATTTTGAAGGGAAAGAGATTGAAAACAAAACCCCAATGGCTGCCTCCAACCTTGGTTCAAAGAAGGAGGTGAATTAATAGGAACCCCAAAGGTCCTTGCAGCCTAAACAAAAATAAAAATATGGCGCTTCCCTTCCCAGTTCCTGAAGAAAGAGGGAATTGGTTTCCAAGCTTCCCACAAGCTTGACGTAATGATGGAGGGGAGTGAAGAAGCTACCTCAATCCCACTGCCCAAAGGAAAGGTGTTAGTGAGGAAAATCCCCCCCACATCCTCCTGTGTCTACCCAGGTGGGAATTAAGAGAATCCTTAAACCCACTCTCTGAGTGGTAAGCAGACGGAAGGAACGTTGGGTCTGCATTCTACCCCTACAGCCATGAACAGGGATGACGTGTTTGAGGTTGTGGGCCTATCACAGAGCCTGATGAAGGGATGCGGATTTAGTGAGGAAAGATGGCCTGCAAGAATCACCATGGATGCTTTCCTAAACAAACACAAACAATTGCATGCTTACCTGCACATTTTGAGGTGCCTCTTTTTTTAAGCATTTATTTCACTGTTGGTTCTGGGATTTATGTGCTTATTATTCCATTCTCCTTGTCATCCTGGAATCATGTCAAGGATATTTAAAGATGGGAAAAGATTATTAGTTCAACTGGAAAAATCAGAAGTCAGCAGGGAACATTTGGAAAGTGTTTGATAAATCAATGAGATTGCCATTTGTTTTCTGTGGCAATAGGATCAAGCCCCATATTCACACAGAATGTGACTCTATTGCATTACCCAGTTATAAACCTGACATAACTCTGGGAACAGAAGCATGTCTAAGTACAGCTGCCTTTTTGTATGGAGTTTTCAGCCAGTCCTCCAAATGCATGAAGTGCACTTGCACGTTAGTTGGTGGGGTGGTAAACTAATCAAGTGTTAATCTCACTTCAGAACTGAGCCTGTAGTAATATATTCTATGGACCACACACAGTCATGTTCTTGCTAATATTCTTCTCCATTTGTGGCCTGCAGCAATGTCAACTTTGATAGTATTTTGATCTCCTATGCATAGGCAGAATGATGAGGATAAGAAAGGACAAGGGAGGCAGATCTCAAAATTAGTTTAGATCAAAGAGAGAACAATGGAAATAGCCAGGTTTTTAATACTGTCAGTGTGTCTGATTTGACTTCTCTGACACTCTAATTGGAGCTCAAAAGTGGGTTGGTATGGTATTGTGCAAGGGGTTCTTTTACTTTAAGGTCCTTTATTAATACACTGCTTGGTTACCAAGTGAAGCTAATGATAAACATAAACATATAATAAAAATGTCATTCTTCATTTAATTAACAGATTTCTAGTGATAATTATCACATTTTTACATGATTAGAAAAATGGCCATTGTGTAACTGGAGGCATAATTCAACATTTATGACGTGCCAGTTTTTTATAAGCACAGAAAATCAGTGCCATTTTGCTAGAAATAGAGAAATTTGGTAATTATGATTAGAGCTTTTTATGACAATTCAGACATGGTTAAACAGCAAATGGCAACATCATTCATTTGCAAAAGAATGAAAAATAATATCCAGCTATCATCTTCTTGATTAATTTTACCCATTACTTCTTCCTTGTGTGTCAAATATGTATTTTACAAAATAGCTATGCCATTTCCCTGTAACACTAATTCTGAATAATGGACGGATTTAACAAGTGACATTCCTTCACCCTTAGAACTAGCTACTCCCTGATAATGGGTTGATGACCCCTATTGGCTGGCTAATTTCCAAGATCTTGATAGAACCACTGGAGTTCTATCGAGATGGAGGAAAAATGTGCTTTTTTCAATTATTAGCTTAATATGATAGGAAAACCTGTTTAACACCCTTTAAATATATTTAAATTAGTGTAAACCAGCAGTGTTGTAGCCTAAGCTAACAAGGGCTACAACAAGACCAACGAATATGACTTAAAACTTGTTAAACTATGTCTACATGGGTGTAAAAGAGGTTTTCCAATCATATTAATCTAACTAAATTTTGGGGAAAGTACCTTTTTTCCCCTCCAGTGTAGACGATGTCTGCAGGGGCTAAATTTGGGAGGATGGAAGACAAACTGCTTGGAGGTAGATAGAACGAAGTCAGAATACAAGAATGACCATATTGGGTTAGAAAAAAATGGTCCATCTAGCCAAGCTTCCAACAGCAGCCAATGCAAGGTGCTTTAGAGGGAATGACCAGAACAGGTAATCATCCAGTGATCCATCTCCTGTCATCCACTTCCCGCTTCTGGCAAACAGGCTAGGGACACTCAGAGCATGGTGTTGCATCCCTGACATCCTGGCTGATAGCCATTGATGGACCTATCCTCTATTAATTTATCTAATTCTTTTTTGAACCCCGTTATAGTTATGGCCTTCACAAGATCCCCTGGAAACAATTTCCACAGGTTGAGTGTGCATTGTTTGAAAAAGTACTTCCTTTTGTTTGTTTTAAACCATCTGCCTATTAATTTCACTGGGGGACTCCTTGTTCTTGAGTTATGTGAAGGAGTAAATAACACTCTTATTCACTTTCTCCACACCAGTCAAAATTTTATAGACCTCTATCATATCCCCTTAGTCGTTTCTTTTCCAAGCTGAAAATTTCCATTCTTTTTCACCTCCCCTCAAATGGAAGCTGTTACATACCCCAATCATTTTTGCTACCCTTTTCTATACCTTTTCCAGTTCTAATACATCTTTTTTTGAGATGGGGCAACCATATTGAACAGATGTTTGAGAACTATTCACAATGACTCCAAGATCTCTTTCTTGAGTGGTAACAGCTAATTTAGACCCCATCATTTTCTGTGTGTAGTTGGGATTATGTTTTCCAATGTGCATTGCTTCGCATTTATCAACACTGAATTTCATCTGCCACTTTGTTGCCCAGTCACCCAGTTTAATGAGATCTCTTTGTAACTCTTCACAATCTACTTTGGCCTTAACTATCTTGAGTAATTTTGTATCATCTGCAAATTTTGCCAGCTCGCTGATTATCCCTTTTTCCAGATCCTTTATTAATATATTGAACAGCACTGGTCCCAGTACAGACCCCTGGGGACACCACTATTTAGCTCCCTCCATTCTGAAAGCTGGCCATTTATTCCTACACTTTGCTTTCTATCATTTAACCAATTACTGGTCAATGAGAGGACCTTCCCTCTTATCCCATGACCTCTAACTTTGCTTAAGAGCCTTTGGTGAGGGAACTTGTCAAAGGCTTTCTCAAAGTCCAAGTACACTACTGACTGGATCACCCTTATCCACATGTTTGTTGCCCTCCTCAGAGAATTCTTATAGATTGGTGAGGCATGATTTTCCTTTACAAAAGCTACAACCTCTTCAATTTTACATGCTAGCGGTCTGGTTCCATTTTGATTTAGGTGAAGGCCATCCCTCCTGTATAGGCTCCTCCTTTCTCCAAAGCTTCCCCAGTTCCTAATAAATCTAACCCCCTGCTCCCTGTTCAATCATCTCAAATCAACACATTGAGATCCTGCATTTCTGCTTGTCTAACTGGCCCTGCACATGGAACGGGATGAATTTCAGAGAATACTACTGTGGAGGTCCTGAACTACAATCTCTTAACTAGCAGCCTAAATTTGGTCTCCAGGACCTCTCTCTTACTGTTCCTTATGTCATTGGTATGACATATACCACAAATACCGGTTTCTCCCCTACAATACACATAAGCCTGTCTAGATGTCTCGAGATATCTGCAACCTTTGCACCTGTCAGGCAATTCACCATGTGGTTCCCCCAGTCATCATAAACCCAGCTATCTAGGTTTCTAGTTATTAAATCTCCCATAACTATTACCTGTTTCTTCCTAATTACTGGGGTTTCCTCCCCCAGAGAGGTATCCTCAGTGAGAGAGGATATCATGACTTCAACGGGAGGAAGGGTCCCAACTATGGGAGCATTTCCCTCTGCTCCATTTTGATTTTCTCCTTCCCTCAGACTTTCATCCTCCTCAACAGCACAGAATGCTGTCAGACTTGGGGTGGGACTGCTCTACTGTGTCCCAGAAAGTCTCATCTAGGTACATCTGTCTTTCTTAACTCCTCCAGTTCAGCCACTCTGATCTCCAGAGCCCGTACTTGGTTTCTGAGGGGAAAGAGCTTCTTGCACTGAATGCACACATATGCCACCCACCCACAAGGCAGATAATCATACAGGCTGCATTCAGTGCAACAAACTGGATAACCCCCACTGTGTTGCTGAACTTCCTGCATTCTGTTTACTTCAGCAGCTTTTTTGTTGTTGTTGTTGTTTGTTTTCCTGGTTTGTGTTTTGTTTTGTTTTTAATTGGTGGGGAGGATGTTCATTGCCTTAAGTTTAAAGAATGTTAATCAGGGGTATTCAACTCTCCCTTTCAAAAATTTTCCCTGTTAGCTACCCCTGTTCGCTAGGTCCTCTGGTCAGTTAGCAGGTGGCTTTTAAACCCTGAGTAGCCCCACCTCCTGGTTAAGGATTAATGGGTGCTAAACTGCTTAGACATCAAAGCCTTGTTAAAAAGCTGACAGCCTTGCCTAGCAGATTGCTAGGTTCAGGACATGGCACCTCAGACAAACAGATCACACTGTATACTTCAGCCAAGCAGCAAGAACACCACAAATACACACACAAAAGGCAACAAACTCACCCCAGTGGGTCACTCAGTGACCTTTGTATGAAGTGAATCCTGAGTGACCTATCATCCAACAAGAGAAGTCCTTGTCTCCTCTCCTGGCCTACCCTTCTATTGCTAGTTCTCTTCATTTATTCCGGCTGCAAACAGAAGCGTGCATCAACAGCAAAGCTTGAGCATAGGAAGGAACCAGCATGGATGGCTCTGTACAGACAGAAGTGTCCTACTGCACTATGTATGGTGTGTTAATTATTTGCCACTCACGAGAGATGATAAAGGGGAGGTTTGCTGTGTTCAGGAGAGAGAGAAAGCAAATGAGTGGGAGGCAGGCAGCGCTCTTCAGAAAAGAAAGGGAAAGTGAGGAACTGAAAACAGGTATCCTCTTCTTGCATCCCTCAGTGCAGAACCCTGAGGATGAGTACATTTACTTTCTTTCATCCAAGAGTTAATATTGGTTTCTTCCTGAGCATAGCCACACAACCTACATATATACACTATGATGAGGTGTTCACTCTACACTAGCCCGGGAAGGGTTAATGTGGCTGAGAAAGGGCCAAATAACTTGATAGGCCACACCTATTAGGCTTGTTATGCAATCCCTGACTGATGATGAACTCAACTGAGCAGGAGCAGGCAGAGCTAGTATAAAACCAGAAAGTATGCCATAGAAAAAGGACTGTCTGTCTGAGTCTGAAGGCTGGCTGTGTAGACTGGGAGACACCGAGAGCTTGGAACTCAGGGATGGCTTGGGCTGGTGACTGGTTGGCTGAACAGAGATGGATATATAGGCTAAGAAGGAAAGGCTGGAAGTTATGTTGGAAAATGAGGGAAAAGAAGCAAGGAATACATTCATTTTAGGAAGAAGAAAAAAGAATAGAAGTATCTGTATCTGAAGGAGGAGCAGATAGGAATGGGAAAAAGTAAGGAAAAGGTTTTACATCTTATAATTATCAAATCACTGAATATAAGAAGATAGGTGATGTTAATCCCTTGAAGACAGCAGAATGGATTAGGCTAAGTATTGGAGATATATTAAGAGCTAAAAGAATGAAGGGTGAAGATTTATTAGTATGCTCACATAAGGAATAGTCTGAGTAACTTCTCAAAACTACAAATTTAAGAAACATAAAAGTAATTTGCAGCTACCTAAATTTATGACAGAAGCAAGAGGGGTAATGTATTGGGTTCCCCTAGACATGACTGAGGATGAAATTAAAAGGGGTATAAGTGAGGACCAAGTGCTGTTTGTTAAGCAGCTGATTAGCAGGAGAGAGGGAGAACATAAGCCATCTACAGCCATCCAAGTAACATTTAAAGGTGCAACACTACCCAATAAGGTTAATATAGGATATCAACTCTTCTGGGTTAAGCCATATATCCTAGCCCCTTTGAGGTGTTATAGATTTCAAAGATTTGGGCATGTGGCAGTTGTCTGTAACGGGAAAACGAGATGCGGTAAATGTGAACAAGAACACTTGTATGTGAACTGCGTGGGAAGAACAGAACTAAAATGCAGCAATTGTGGGGATAAGCACAGTGCAGCATGCAAAGGGAGTGTGGCAGCGGAAAAAGCTAGAGAGAGACAGAAAATTAAAACTATCCATAAAATATCTTACCAATGTGTTCATAATGGAATGTGGAGAAGGAGGAAAATGCGAATGAGGGAAAAGAGCTTCTGGTACAACAACACACAGTTCAGGATAGGAAAGATAATATAAGGGGAATAGATGAAGATGTATTGCTTTTAGGAGGAGAGAAATTTTAGCATTTATAATAGTGCTTAATTGCACTTTCCAGACAGCGAAGAAGACAAAGAATAAAATTTTTAACAAAAGAAGCAGAAAAATATTTGCATATAGACAATCTGTCGATAGACCATAATCATGCAGTTTTAAATGAAGGTAATAATTTAGTTTAAACCAACATGGTTCTAATGGTTGTTTGCTGCAGTGCACACTGTTTAATAACACATGGCCAGAACATTAAAAAAAAACAAAACATATTTTGAAATGGAAACAAACTTGGTGTGATATGAAACATGGTTATTGAGAACTTATATTTAGGCTTTCAGGATATGATGTAATTAGACATGACAGAGAAATAACAAGAGGAAGGATGGTTTGTATGTTTGTAAAGGAAAGTCTGTTACATTGACTTAGAAGTACACAACTTTAGTTTTGAATAAAATGCTGTTGAGATTCCTCTGCGGTTAGTTAAGGTTGCCAAAGGCCCATATATTATTTGTGGAGACCTTAGTAGCCAGAATGAATCAAGGAGAAGCAGGAAAACTGATTGTATTGGCAAATGCCTGGAAGAGTTCCTTGACATGCACAACCTGGTATTGCTCAATACTGGAACGCCTATTAGGTTTAATTTGCTGGATGGAACCTATTCATGTTTAGATCTGGGAACTGCAACCAACAATATAGAAAGTAAATGCAACTGGGAAATCTATAAAGAAGATGGAATGGAAAGCGATCACTTCCCTATGCTAAATATATATCAGGCCAAGGTAATGTTGAAAACGCTGAAGGAATTCCTACCTGGAACATTAGAAAAGCAAATTGGGGATTCTTTAATAGAAAGTGTGCTGAGTATCTTAGTACCAATTGTGTAAATTATAATCTAGAGAAATGTCAAGATAATATAATAAAGGGAGTTGTAGCTTCAGCCAATCTAGCTATATATAAGAGATCAAATTGCAACAAACTCAGAATGCCAGTTTCCTGGTGGAATGCAGATCGCAAAGCAGCAATTAAAGAAAGAAATAAGGCACAGAAACAAGCAAAAAATACAACAAATAGCAAGGACTTAATGAACTATAAAAGATGTAAAGCAGTGGCACAAAGACTTATTAAAAAGAGCTGGAGAAAGTATTGTGGGGAAAATCAACAAAGAATCCAAGGTTTCAGAGATATATAAACAAGTTAAAAGAATGAATGGGATATGAAGTAAATATATATAGTTTTGTGTGTATATATATATATATATATATATATATATATATATATATATAAGTAAATGATAAAGTTGAAAGTTCTAAGTTAGGAAAAGAGGACATTTTAGCAAAACGGTTCCAAAAAGTTGGTAGTGACACACATCAAAGTAAAAAGTTTTGTGGAAAAAAATGTTGAAAAAAATTTGTGAACTCATATATGGCTGGGTGAAATATAAAGATGATGTACTGAATGACAATTTCAGTATACAAGAACTCAAAAAAAACCAAAAACCTGTATGCAAAAGTAAAAATACAACCCCAGGTAAAAATAGCATATGTCATGTAATGCTTAAGCACCTACTGGAAGGGAGTTTGTGTTTTATTGAAATTATATAATACTATATGGGGGAAAGGAATATTGCTGGCAGAAGGGAAGCAAGTGGTGGTTATGAGATAGGAAAACTAGGCAAATTAGGCACAAGACCTGATGCATATAGATCTATTGCCCTCATGTCATGTGTGGTCAAAATTATGGAAAGAATGATAAAATGAGAGATTAGTAGCATACTGGGAAAATGAAATTATAAATTCTGCACAAAGTAGTTTCAGGAAAGGAAGATACACCATTGATCATATTGTATGCTGTGTTGCACAGTTGATCATATTGTAAGATTAGAACCAGAAATACAAAAAACATGAGGAACAGAGTTTATATCTGTCTTTTTTGACATTGAAAAAATGCCTGCCACGCTATGGAGGGAAAACTTGCTGTACAAACTAGCCACAACTGGAATAAAAGGAAGAATGTTGTGGAGAACAAGAGACTTCTTAAGTGATAGAAGCTACATGTCAGGGTGGGGGTGGCTTTGTCAAATATTTATAAATTTATTAATAGCACTAGACATGGGAGTTTTATCAGCCCAACTCTGCATTAACTTTATGATTAATGAACTCCCAGAGATTATACAGGCAGGAATAGGTATTATTCTATTTGTGTGATGTATGGGCCAAACATAGAAGATGTAAGATAGCTGTGGAGAGAACCAATGAGACTCTCGAGGGGATTTCAGAATGGGGAGATACCTGGAGATTTAAGTTCACTCACTAAAACAAAGGGAATGATTGTCATGAAAAGGAAGCATGGGGAAGAATGGAGCTTATATCTCCACACAGAAAAAATACAGGTAGTTCAAAATTTTACATTCTTAGGAGTTATGTTCGTTAACTAACTTGGAAGGTTCATATAGATAATAATATGAATAAATGTAAAAATAGGCCTCAGCTGTTTAAAAGTATTTCTCGTGTGGCAGACCCAGACCAGTGGGGTACAGGAATCTGGTCCTATTGGGATCCAGGAAGTGGGCGGGCAGAGCTCATCCACTACGAAAGGATCCCCCCCAGCCTAAGGGGGAGATCCACAGGGCCTGGAGAGCCAAATGATTACGGGGGCAACTCATGAAAAATAGGGACGGGAGTGCGGTCAAAGGGTCAAACGAAGGGAACCGGATGGGGACACCGAGCAGAGAACCCCGGACAGCGCCCACCACTCCTCAAAGGCGTCAAGGGAGTCAGTGGACGCCGCGCAGAGGAACTCTGCCCGGAGGCGTGAACGAACAGAGGATCGGAAATAGGCCCCGCAGTCGCAGGAGACTCCATCGGCCAACTTCCTCACCCTGGTTTTATAGATGGCCACTTTAGCTAGGGCCAGGAGGAGGTTGATCAGGAGGTCCCGCAACATAGTGGAGCCACAGACATGGAGTGCGTAGATAAGAAGGTGAGGAGAAAAGTGCAACCAAAACCGTAACAAAAGATTGGTGAGGAGCCGGAATAGAGGCTGCAACCTGGTGCACTCCAGATAGACGTGTGCCAGGGTTTTCCTCACGCCGCAAAAGGGGCAGGTGTCCGGAATCGGGGTGAACCGTGCCAAATACACGCCCGTGCTCACGGCCCCGTGAAGGAGCCACCAACTGATATCTCCGGCGGGCCTCGGGACTAAGGTGGAATAGAGGCTGGCCCACCGGGGCTCCTCACCCTCTAGAGGTGGCAGGAGGTCCCGCCACTTTGTGTCAGGGCGGGACGCGAGGGTGAGGACATGAAGGGTGTGGAGCACGAGCGTGTAGAGATGTCGTTTTGGCGCGGTCTGGAACCGGATCGGCTGCAACTCGCACAGCCGGCTCACGGTGAAGGGGCGGGGGGGTCGGTCGGGTCCACGGGGCAGGGGCCCGATGAAAAGGTCTGGAGGGCCTGGGGTGGAGGGTGGGCGGGGTGCGCCCTCTCGCAGGACCCGGTCGAGGTAAACCCGAGCAGCGGGCGGCAAAGCGGCCCTCACCTCCTGAAGTACGCGCAGGGCAGTACGAGGTCTGGAGAGCCCCAGGCGCTGAGCGAGCGTCAGGGGATCCAGCCAGTCTCCCCGGTCGTAGTCCAGGAGGTCTCTGACTCTGGTGACTTCTGCCAGGACCAACCTCTGGCGCACCGAGGGGGACTCCGCCGCCTGCACATGGAGGTGGGGGTTGTGTAGCAGGGGCTCCGTGAGGAGGTCTTCCCCCACGGAGGCCGCCACGGACCTGGTCGCTGCGAACAGTTTCCAGGTCCGGAGGAGGTCCTGGTAGAAGACTGGCAGCCTGGAGAGGTCTCGCGGAAGACCCCTCGGGTGGAGATAAAGGAGCTGCCGGTCATATCGGAGCCCTCGGAGGCGGCGCAGGAAGGCGTGCGCTAATGCGTTCCACGCCGGACTACCTGCACCATAAAGGAGCCTCTGCAGGGCCTGGAGGCGGAAGACATGGACCTGAGTGCGGAGACACTTCAGGCCCTGCCCTCCCTCCTCCAGGGGCAGATGGAGAACCCCTGCAGAGACCCAGTGCAGTCCTGACCAGAAGAACTCCAGAATCAATTTCTGGAGGTTGCCCAGGAAATCCGGGGCCAGAACCAGGGTGTTGAGCCGGTAACAGAGCATGTACAGGACCAGTTGGTTGAGCACCAGTGCCCGCCCTCGAAAGGACAGACACCGGAGCAGTCCTGTCCATCTCCGGAGCCTCTCTACCACCCTGCCCTCTAAACCGTGCCAGTTCTCCGGCGGAGACGGATGCGTGGCAGAAAGGTAAACGCCGAGATAGAGCAGCGGAGCCGCGCTCCACCGGATGGCTTGAAGCGCGAGTGGGAGGGAGCTCGCCTGCCGCCAGTCCCCTACCACCATGCCAGAGCTCTTGACCCAGTTGACCCGGGCGGAGGAGGCTGCCGAGTACACAGCCTGGCAAGCCTCCACCCGCGCCAAGTCGCCCGGGTCCTGGACCACGAGGAGTACATCGTCGGCGTATGCTGACAGGACCAGCCGCAGCTCCGGCTCCCATAGCGCCAACCCCGTCAACCTTCTGCGGAGGAGACAGAGGAAGGGCTCGATCGCCAGAGCGTACAGCTGCCCCGAGAGGGGGCACCCCTGCCGTACTCCCCGCCCGAAGCTGACCGGTTCGGTCAGGGTCCAGTTGAACCTGACCAGACACTCCGCGGAGGCGTACAGCACCTGGAGAAAGCCCACAAACTGGGGACCCAAGCCAAACGCTCGCAGAGTGCCCAGGAGATACCCGTGATCCACCCTGTCGAACGCCTTCTCCTGATCCAGGGACAGGAGGGCGAACGACAGACCGTCCCTACACCCGAGTTCCAAGAGGTCCCGGACCAGATAGAGGTTGTCGAAGATGTTGCGGCCCGGGACGGTGTAGGTCTGGTCTGGGTGGATCACGTCCGCCAGCACGGACCCCAGGCGCAGCGAGATGGCTTTCGCTACGACCTTGTAGTCCATGCTGAGGAGCGAGACGGGACGCCAATTCCGTAAATCGCGGAGGTCCCCCTTCTTTGGCAATAAGGCGAGCACGGCTCGCCTGCACGAAAGAGGGAGGACCCCGCCCTGCAAAGACTCGGCTCAGACGGTAACTAAGTCCGGGCCGAGGACGTCCCAGAACGCGCAGTAGAACTCCACGGTCAGCCCGTCCATGCCCGGAGATTTATTGGTGGGCATGCGGCGGAGGGCTTCCGAGAACTCGGCCAGAGTGAGAGGCAGCTCTAGCCGGTCTCGGTCGCCCGCGCTGACCATCGGGAGTTCGTCCCAGAGCACTCTGCAAGCGTTAGGATCGGTCAGACCCGGGGAGAAAAGGCCTGCGTAGAAGGTCCTGGCCCTCCCGCACATCTCCACCGGATCCGTGAGGGGGGTGCCGTCCTCTGTGAGGAGGCAAGTGATGTGCTTCTTGGCCCCCCTCGTTTTCTCCAGGGCGTAGAAGAAGCGGGAGCCGAGATCCATCTCCCGAAGGAGGCGGATGCGGGATCGAACAAAAGCGCCCCGGGCCCGATGGTCCTCGAGGGCCCGGAGCTCCTCCCGCTTCTCCCGGCACGCTCCGCAGAGGGATGGATCCTCAGGACTGGCGGCCAGACGCCTCTCCAGCTCGAAGACCTCCCGTTCCAGCTGCCCCATCACCGCATCCCTCCATCGGCTGGCGCCCCAGGTGTAGTCACGGCAGAAGAGCCAGGCGCGCACCTTCCCTAGGTCCCACCACCACCGCGCCGAGGGAAAGGCACGCCGCTGCCCTCGCCAGGCCAACCAGAACTCCCGGAAGGATGCCACGAAGCCCACGTCCTCCAGCAAGCTGTTATTAAAATGCCAATAGGCCGGCCCCGGCCTCTCCGCACAGAGAGAGACCGTCACGGTGGCCAGGTGATGATTGGAAAACGGGGCTGGCCGGATGCTGGAGGAGTGGGCCTGGGAGAGATGGAAGCGTGACAAATAGATACGGTCCAACCGGGAGTGGCGCACCCGACGGGCCTCCACCCGGACAAAGGTGAACGTCGAGGTGTCATCCGGGTGGTGGTCGCGCCAGACGTCCACCAGGGAGTGATGGTCGACTATCTCCCGGAGGACGTCCGCGGCGGCCGGGCACTGCTCAGTCCCCGAGTGGTCCCGCTCCTCGAGGGTCGTATTGAAGTCCCCGCCCAGGACCAGGCAATCGTGAGGATCCAAAGTGCCGAGGAAGGCGGACGCCTGCTGAAAGAAGTGTAGCCGCTCCGGGCCCGATGTCGGGGCATAGATGTTGACGAGATTGATCACAAGCCCCTCCAAACGGACCCGGAGGTGCAGCAGGCGGCCCGGCACAGCCTCGGCGACCCCCAGCACCTCGGGCCGTAGGTCGGGGGAGAACAGGGTCGCCACTCCAGCCGTACGAATGGTGAGATGGCTAAAGTAGACCCTGTCCCCCCAGTCCAGCCGCCAGCTAGCTTCAGCGGCCGGATCCGTATGGGTCTCCTGCAGGAAAATCACAGAGTACCCCCCCTCCCGAAGGAAGGAGAGCACCTGGCACCTGCGGAGACTTATCCTACAGCCCCAGGTGTTCAACGTGATGATGGTAAGAGGTGCCATGAGGAGGGCTGGAGGGGATCCTCACCGGCAGGGACGCTCGCGGTTCCCAACGGGCGCGCAACAAGCCATGACCTACCCCGTAGGTCATGAGGGAGTCACGGAAGAGGCGGACCCGCTGGTAAGTCGTGGCAGCCTGCTTCCCGGTCCTTTTACCCTCCCCCATGAGGGCCCTTGCAGCCCGGAGGATGAGATGGAAATCCCCCCATCGTTGCAGGGCGAGCTGCACCTTGTTACGGGAGCCCCGGACGTCCTCAAGGAACTCCCGCAGCTCCTCCCACAGCGCATGGGGGGCCGGGGCCACTAGCCCCCGGCTGTCCTCCGGAGGGACTGCTGACACAGCCCCGTGGCCCGCCGAAACGGGCAGACAAGGGGCAGACCCCCGACATGGCGCCTGATGGACTGGCGCCACACGGCCCTCTTCAACCCCTGGCTGGAGTGGGGGCGGCGGAGGGAGGGTAGCAGCCCCTAGCGAGTCGGGACTAGGGAAAACAGGAGCCGCTCCCTGGGGGCTATCCTCTTGGAGCGAGGAGATGACGGTCCCAGGGGCGGCAATGACAGCACGGGGAGTGGGGGGAGCGGAGGCGGGGTTGACATCGGGGGCAGAGCAGGGATCCCAAGGAAGGGCAAGGCAGGGGTTGGGTGCAGAGCCAGGGAGAGGGGCAAGGGTAGGAGCCTGGGGCCCAGGAGCCAAGCCGGTGGAAAATGGCCCCTCTCGATCAGGCTCTGGGAGGTGGGGATGGGGTAGGGGGCCCTCCAGAATGCCGGGCTCTGGCACCACGGCCTGCAGGGTTGCCACAGCACTGTCAGTGGGGTCCCTGCCCGGGAAGGAGGTCAGTCTCCCCACGCCCTTGAGGGGCAACCCATGGGGCTCGGGTCCCAGCCGTAATGCACCAGTGGTCGCCTTGGTGGGTTCAGCGTCTAACCGCAGGGTGCCACTCCTGGCTGGGCAGATGGAGGAGCCCTGGGGACCCTCGGAGGCGGGAGCAAAGGTGGCGGTGAGGGGAAGAAGGCACGGGACAGGCGGGGCCAGGGTGAGGTCGCTCAGATCGAGGCCTGCTAGCAGAGGGTCGTCCTCCCCCTGGGTGACTGGGGTCAGACCCAGGGCCTCGATCTCCTCGTATATGGAGGGGAGCTCTCCTTCCGCCACCCCGGAGGTCTCCCCGCTAATGCCCGGAGCGACACTCACCCCGAGGCTCACAGGGGTTGTGGGAGGTAAGGGGGCAGGTAGGGCTCCGTCGGGGTTCTTCGAAGGAAGGGACTCAAGGGGAGGGACGGCACTGCCCTCCCATGCTGCCACGTTGTCCCCAGCCGGCGCCAGGGGATGGTGTGCACCCGCGGGCAAGACAAAGGGCTCGGCATCAGCGCCCCCCTTTCTGGTCTTCCGGGGGGCTTCCGCATTGGTGGAAGGGGGCGGAGCTTGAGCCTTCCGCTTGCCCCGCTTCCCCTGGACTAGGGCCCAGCCCTCCATGGCATCATCAGGGGGCTGGCTACCAGGGGTCGGGTCAGGGGCCAAGGATGATGGCTCAGGGACCGTGGGAGGTAGCAGTGGGGTGGAATACGGGAGGGAAGAGTCCCCCTGGGGTGGGCCCTCTCCCACGCTCGGCGGCATCCCTGCCGCACCCTCCTCTGGGGGCCCCGCCAAATCGCAGGTAGCAGAGGCGGGGCTCTCCCGCTCGTCTGGGCGTGCTGGGGGGAGCGCCCCTCGGGCCCTAGCGGGAGCAGTGGTGGGCTGAGTGGGAGGAGGGGCGGCTTCGGGCGCCGGGCAGCCAGGGGCGCCGGCGATGACGGGGCCAGTGCCCTGCCGGGGCTCGGGGGTCCCGGATGCCTCTCCTTGCCTGGCCAAGGGGCAATCCCTCCGGACGTGCCCCATCGCCCAGCAGAGGTAGCACCGGGCCTCCCCCGTAGAATAATGCACCCGGTAGTGGGCCCCCTGGTAGGGGATCAAAAAGGACCCCTCAAGCGCCTCTCCATCGTGCGCCGCCGGCGGCAGTTGCAGCTGCACTTGCCGGCGGAATGAGAGGATGTGACGGAGGGCGGGGTCTTTGCAGCCCAAGGGGAGAGGGCTCAGGACGGAGATGGGCTTCCCCAGGGTAGAGAGGGCAGGGATGAACACAGTTCTTCATATCCGAGGTAAGCTGTTCACTATCATTCTCTGCGCATTAGAAATTATTTCAAAACCTAGCATAAGTTAATCAGTTATGAATTTTTTTGTATTTGATTCTTCTACTCTGTTTTATATTCCTTCTCCAGTTCTCATTCCAGAGATTTAAGAGACAATTTAGATTTCATACAGCACTGACCTTTTCTTCCATTATGGATGCTCCACTTCTTCCTGTCATATATAGGTCTTCTTCTATGTCCTGAGATGTGGGGTTTAAAGATTAATTTGTTGGTACAAGTATTGATTTTAAAGACTAATACCCTGATTCTCCACTGCCTCATTCCTTGTGTAATCATTTACATATATGCAGAGAAATAGAAAATGTCATTAAATCAGAATGGTGGCATTTTATACAGACCTTGTGCTCCACTTGCCAGGATTTAAAGGACTACATAGGGCACAAGGAAGTGAAGAACTAATCTCTATATTAAATAAAGATTGATACAAGAAGACGAAAGGTGGAAAGAATTTTCTCAGGTATATATCATGACCTACCCCAGGGATTGAACTGGGGACACCCAGAACTCAAAGCATGAGTCTTTATAGCTTGAGCTGAAAAGTTAGCTTTTCTAACTCCTTGAGGGCTGCACCAGATTTGGCTCCTCTGTGGCTCAGGTGCAGAGAAGGCTATGTAACACACTCACTGACCAGTGGGTTACATATACAAACAAGACTACACAGTTAGGTGTTGTTGTTTTTTAATATCTCTTCATCTTTATATATAACAACACAGTATTTTAGTTTTATTTAATTCTGAGTTTAGCTTTTGAGAAGCTTCACTTCATGTTTTCATTTACACAGAAGCTGCTTGAGTAAGTTGATTTCATATGAATACCCTCAGCCCTCACTGCCTTTAGCAAGGGAGGACCATTGACTGGACAGCAGGGAATGAGAGAAGTCCAAAACGCATGTATGGCAGGAAGATACAAGTACAGAGAGGTACAGATAGAATACTAAAAATGTAATTAAATATAGAAATCCAACCCATACAGAGTCAGTTTCATCTTGTTCCCAAAATCTGGAACTTGAACTTGAGAAATCTACAGTGATAATCACAAACTATTCGTAAATTTTGAAGTAAGCTACCTTTCTGCATACAAGAGAATACAGATATGTAATAAAAAAAAATCTAGTTGATAAAATTAAATGGCAACTCTGTAGATGAAATTAGAAAGTTAAGTAGAAAGCATTACTTAGAAATTAAAACTTTTGCAAAAGGAAAAGGAACTTTATTAAGTATTTGTTCAAGCCTAGAAAAATGTATTAGTGTCAATGCTAGCCAAATTGTTATGTAAACTTGAGTTAAGATGAGAGCTGGGTTTTAGTAGTCTACAACAGAGAAATATTTATTATAGCATATTGTATTCTACTCCCTTTTATTCCATTTCTCTTGGTTCAAAAGAGAATGAATCATTTGACCTGTAGGGCATACTGCAAACTCTCTTTGCTTTTGTGGAGTTGGAAGTATGTGTTAGAGAGCTTATTCCTTCACTCTCCCACTTCTCTGGTCCTTCTTGCATGAACAGAGAGCAACAATACCCGAAGTCCGAAGGTGCAAACAATTTGATGTTTATTGGGGCGAACTTCCAGCAAGCTTAAATCCAAGTTCCTTTTTTCCTTATTTTCGAATCCCAACTTACTTCCTGTTTGCCCCTAATTTATATAGTAATATTCTTAGCTATACTTTAACCAATCATTCTACTGAAATTTAACTAACCAATCCTAACATATTGTAACATGATTAGCTAACCAATTATATCCCGCCACCTTAATTAGTTTACACCCAGCAAAATTAATTATACAGCAGACAGAAACAATCACAGAACCAGACAGACACCATGCCAATAAACAATAGCAAAGTGGGAACTATAATGATAAAACAATACAGAAGTGAGGATTTCACAACTACATCTATAAAGACATAAGGGTTTCCCAGCTGTGTCTATTGATAAGTGAGTTCTTACCAGACAGAAAACTATCAACCTAAATTTCCTTTTACATCTTCTAGGCACTTCCCTTTCTCTGGAGGTGATAGGCATTATCAGGACAGGATTGTATTTCTAACAGCCCAATAGCACCTTCTTTCAATGTGACTAGTTTGGAATGTGAATATGTGACCGGTCACTTCCCAGCTTATGGCTGCCTCTGTTGCTTAGTCAAAAGCCTTAGCCTAAGAACAGGACCTCAGATTGTCACAGTAAGAGAAGGACCTTACACTGGCAGACAGTGATTTTGATTCTTTCTTTTATACCTCTAACTAGCCAAGTGATAAAAATACACCTAAATTCTTAAAGTACAGGCCTTTGCAGACAGGCCTGAATATCTATATCCTAACACTGTATGGTCTGGGAGGCTGTAGGCAGCATGGGCTGCTATTATTTATTTTGCACTATAGTGAATATAAGTGGTATAGCGAATATAATAAAACTCACAAAATATAATAATGTATAAGTGGTTATAGTGAATATGAGTACTAAAGTTATGTTGCTGGGTTTATAGGCAGATACTTTCTGATTTTAATTTTAATGTGTATCAGAGGCACCTAGAGCCATGGATAGGCACCTTTTTTATTTTAAGTGTGTATAACTAAATAACATATACAGGAATGGTCATTAACTTAAAGAAAGGAAAAGTTCCAATATTACTCCCTAGAAATTACCCTGAAATTAAGTTTCAACTTTTACCAAGACATTGTTAAATAGGAAAATACAACCTCAGCTGCCACATGGAAATACATCACCATAAGGCTTCATGAGGTCTCACCCACTATCCCTCCTCGTATGAGAGGAAAAGATGGTCTTATGGTTAAGTAACTAGCCTGTGCCCCAGGTGGTGTGGGTTTCATTCCTATCTTTCCCTCAAGCTTTATGTGATGGCAGAAATCACTTCAACTTTTTGTCTTAGTCCCATATCTATAAAATGGGGATTACACAACTTTTTTTTTCCTCTTGTGCTTTGACAGTCCCATCTATTTAGATTGTAAACTCTTTGGAGTAGGGACAGCCTTTCTCTAAGTGTATGTTCAGTACCTAGCACACTGAGGCCTTGATCTCGGTTGGTGTTTCTAGGCATCACTTATCATACAAAAAATATTTAAAAGAGAGAGCCTTTTATCGCCCCTGCTACACCTAGCTTTAGTGCTCTCTTTTGCTGATAAGGCACCAGAAGAAAGGGATACTCCTATCTGATCTCACAGTTTACATGCCCCTACTCATGGTTATCTTTCCTACAAAAATATTAGAAAATTAATTTAAAAGTTCCAAAGCAAGTATTCTGAAGAATACAGCAATGTCTGGTGCTACTGCTGCTCTTATTGAATTCTTATTGAAGCAACAGTTTCAGGCCTCCTGTGTTTAATCACCATGAAGATCCTGTTAATACTTAATACTGTTAATAGGCAGCATTTCAGATGTATTGCTTGTTAGTAATGGTCCTTCTCTGACACTGTGAAAAGGAATAGGTATTTTCTTAGTCTAGTTTGAGGAAACCCAGGTGAGGTGATATTGGTTTTGACTGGACACATTGGCCATCTAGATGAAAGTGACTTGTGGCATTTTTATAACAAGCAGTTCTTAATGATTTATGGGAAGAATTCCAATGGAGATTGTCCTAATTACAGGGCTAGCTTCACCTGCGTGTGTTCCCTTTGTGGTCTCTCTCTCAGGGCAACCCTTCGGCGTGAGGTCTTGGGTCTTTACCTCTCCTAGTTAGAATTCTGCAGTTCTTCCACTCTTTGCCCAGACCTTGGGCTATAGTATCCTGTGTATCAACCATGCTTACCCAGTGGGTCTGTCTGTGTTCTGCACCTGTTGTTCTTCCCTTTGGGAATCTGTGACCAGTGATATGCAGTGATCAGACAGCCTTCAAGACCAAAAGATTGTGTATTTTAACAGTAGGAGCAAAACATTTAGAGGACAAGGATTTTAAAACAACAAGCAGGTCTAGTTTTATCAGAAACACAAGCAGGTGCCTGCAGCTTAGTCTGGTTCTTCTGAATAATACCCCCCCTATTTGAAAGAGAGAGAGAGAGAGAGAGTCCAGTTATAAACTACTGTAATTCTTTTGAGCTTCTGGTTCCTAGGCTTTTGCTTGTCTTGGCATTTTCTCTTAACAGCTCTCAAGTGGTTGCAGAGCAATGGCTTATCTTGAGTCATTCCTTTTCCTTCCTGCAGTAGCTGGTCAAGAATTTTTCAATTAAACATTTTTTCCATCGGTAAATTCTGATTAATCAAAGTCAAATCTTTTTGTGGAAACATCAGTTTTGATGAAACTTCCCTTAGGAGGGTTTTTCCAGATTGAGGATGGAATTTCTGAACAGAGAAGAGAGACCAACCAGAATATTCAGTAGGTCTGTGTTAGTGTCCTAGCTACCCTATTGACTACTTTGGAGTGAGTCTCTTTCATTCTCTTGTTTGCAGCTGCTCCAGTTTGTATATTCACTGGGCTAGTGAAAGAGTCTGACTCTATAGTATGGTGCTTTATTTGGAGCAGAGACTTAAACCTGTCTCTCCTATCTCTGAGGTGAGTGCCCAAACAAATGGACCATTGCCTCTAGTGGTCTCTGTCTTGGGATTGAGTCAAAACTTATTTTATTTTTTTTGGCAAAACGGAATTCTTGTTTTCTAATGAACCCTACTTCCTGCTTGTGTTTTGCCTTACAGCTTCTCTTAAACAAAACCAGTCTATTAATACAGTAATCATCCTAATAATCTGGTCAACATGCAGTATAAATAAATTATTATGTAGCAGCTCCATTTCTATCACACAGAAGCTAAGCAATTTGGGAATAATGTCATAGAGGCATCACTTTGGGAAGCAGTTGAGAATTTTAACCCAGGTATTTGTTTAGATGAAACCCTGAAACGGTTCTCCATGTGTGTAAACTTTGTTACCCATCTTTGTCCAAGTAGCAACAAGAACTGTGTGTATCCTGTAAATCAATATATATATAGAAAGAATTTCTGGAATCCTTTCATTAACTTCTTTCCCAATGGAAAATTTGCCAACTCCAGCAGCCCAAATCCTTTAAGACCACATAGGACTTACTAATAGTTTACAACTGACTTTGGACGAACATGCCGTGTAATACAGTAGATTGGCAGATCTAATTTCAATCTCAAAGTGATACTATTATTAATTATTATTTGGGGGGAAGAGGGGTAAAGGAGGCTTTCACAGAAGAAAGTGCCCCAAGCTTAGGAGGCAGTATGGAAGAAGACAAAGTTGAGGAAGGGAGAAAAGATATAAAAGAAGTGATAGCAAGGGAGGTTTTGTGGAGAAGTCATTTACCACCACATTTGACAAAACACTTGTAGAAAATGACGTGTATGTACAGAAGGGCAATATGTCCCTGTCCCCTAATGCTTTTTACTGTAGGTTTGTCTACATTGCAACGGGAAGGTGTGACTGCAGCACATGTAGGCATACCCAAGTTAGCTTTGAGCTGCCTAGTTCAAACTTGGCTCAAGTAATGCTAGCAGTGAAGCTGATGCAGCTCAGGTGGTGGCCACTTAAGTATATACTTACGATCCTGACCAGGTGGGTCAAGCCCAGGGTTGTCTGTATATCACTTTTTATAGATGAGCACTACATTTGCCCTTTTTCAGTCCTCTGGAATATCTCCCGTGACTTTTCAGAGATAATTGATAATGGTTCAGATATCTCCTCAGTCAGCTCCTTAAGTATTCTAAGATATATTTCATCAGGCCCTGGTGATTTGCAGACATCTAACTTCTCTAAGAATTTTTCAACTTGTTCTTTCCCTATTTTAGCATCAGATCCTACCTCATTATCACTTGCACTCATTGGTGCCACTATTAGACATCCTACCGCTACTACACTTTTTTGTAAAAATGCCAACGCCCACACATTTTTAAATTTACTCTCCCATTTAATCTGTTCCCTATGGTTATTTTTTGATCATTTTCCTTTAAGAAAACATTTGAGAATAGCAGTGTGCCTTTTCATGCAATTCACCTCTTCTGCATAGAACCGAAGTACTTGTTATTTGGTTTAGCAAAGCACTTACAAACATGCTTAACTTTAAACACATGCATTGAAATCATTGGTTCTTGAGCATGTCCTTAAGTGCTTTGCTGAATAGGGTTAGGATTATTCAGATGCTTAACAGCTTGACTGAATCAGGACCTTTCTGAATGAAACAAGTAGGTGTTGGAGATCTGGAATTCCACCAACAACCTTAATTCTGTTCCACAAGAGTTACTAATACTATCCCAAGCTAAACCTGCTTCTTATTTGCTCCTTCACATGGGATTTTAGGATCACTGGACCTGTGAAGACTCAGATCCCATGACACAATCCTCACAGCTGCCTTTTGAAACAAGCAGAGGCTAGAATAGCTCCTTGCACAGCTGGTCCATCCTCAGCTTCATTATGGGACTTACAGAAGGGCTTTCTGCACCATAGGTGAATTTCATCCTTATATTCACACTCCCTTTCAGCTAAAGATCTCAGAATACTTTACAGTGGTGAATACAGGCTGTAATACACTTTCCTCTGTTCTGAAAATGTAAAAAAATCAAGTGACCTGCCCAAGGTCACACAGTAAGTCCGCAGCAATGCAGACAATAGAACCCAGGTTCCTGACTCCAAGTCCCACTGCACTGTGCTTCCTACCAAATTATTGCACAGTACCAGGGCTGGTCTTACGAGTGGGCTATGTGGGCAACTGCCCAGGGAACCATGGACGGGGTTCACAATGATCAACAGGCTGCAGACAGGCCATCCCCACCCAGGAGGTAGGGGGAGGGGATAAAGGGGCGGGATCCATGTGCTTACATGCATTCTCTCTCCACCCTCCCTGCCGTATGACACTTGCAGCCCCGCTGCTGCTCCATCTGCTGCTGCTCGGCCTTCTGAGTGGCATCCCACTGTTCAGCGAGCAGCTGAAGAAAGTTCACTAAGTGACATTTCCCCTAAGGCTGACACTGCACAGTACTCTATCATTTCCCCTTTATCTGTGGTTTCAAATTTCCCTGAGCCACTTCTACTCCTTCCCCAGCACATTGAAAAGGTTTTTAAAGGCAACTACATTATTATCTTCACAGGGCATAAATAACTAAAAAGTCAACATTTGCTAACAGATACCACAGAGGTACCACAGATATCTCCTACTCCATGCAGTGAAAAACAGTAGAAATCTCAAATAACAGTGAAGGTTAGCTATTGGTAAATGCTAATGTTTTAGTGACTGCATATGTGAGTGAGAGAGAGGTATGATTTTTTTTTATTTTTATAATCAATTTATAAATCAAACTTACATAATGAGGCAACTGCTACATTCTTTCAAAGCTGTTATTTGGAAACAGGGAGAAATCTTGATCCCACTGAAGTCAATGGCAAAGTTTCTGTTGATTTCAAGAGGGACAGGAGTTCACCCAAATAATCTAGGTGTCTGTCTAATCCTACAATTAATTTCAGCAATATTTTAGGAAAGAGCTTGAAAATTGGCCAGGCAGGGTGTTCAACAAGTTTAAAGGTTTGATCTGTTATGGCTGCTTCCAGCACCCAGCTTTTTGGATGATTATCTGTCTTACAGTGGCTAGTACTTCTTGGTTCCAAATAAGCCTGTAAGGAAATAAAGGCATCACTTCTAAGGGGAGTTTGGCAGTTCTTTCTCATCTGGAACTAAGAAATGCAGAATCATGTGTAAAGGAAGTATATATGGGGTGTATATATGTGTCAATGTGTGCATATTGTGTGTGTGTGTGTGTGTTAGAACAAAAAAGTTGATTCAGGTCACCACCAAATTGAAGAGAAAGTTGGTTTCTTTTTGCCCATGGTTATACTGAAGACGCTCAAGAAAATGAAAAGATCTTTCCATCATTTGTAGGGAGAAAAAGAAAATCTGTTATATTTGTTTTGTTCTGGACTGTGTCATGCTTGGAATGAGTTCTTTAACATTGAACTACAGAGACAGAGATGCAGGAGGTAGCATCTCCCTGTTTTATTTCATTTCACTCCTGGGACAGAACAAATCTAATCCAGCAGTGTAAGAAAAACAATACAAGTCTTGGCTAGCTATTAATTTTCTTCAATAAGAGTTCACTTGGACAGATCCTCACTACTGTCTGACCAAAAAATACTAGATAATTTGATTTTTGCTTAGCCAACCCTCTTTTATTTCCTCTGTTCTCTTGCTGCTGTTTTTTAAAGTCCTTTTTACGTTAATCCAACAATGGAAACCACCCCCACCACCACCCCACGCACACACACCTTTGGTGATGGTTTAATGTTACGGTTATACCTGCTATTTATCATTGATGTGGCTTCATCCAATTGTAGAAACATTATTACATATGATCACTAAAAAATCAAAAAGCTGCCCTCTTTTGTACCTTATGATGTAGAGACCAACCTAGCAGACTTTTCCCATGTATATAGTTCCGTGGGTAATACCCTTAGTTGGTATATAAGTGATGTGTGTTTTGAAATTGGTTCTGTGTTTTGAAGGAGTTACATTTTTGTCTCTCAGAGTGGTAGCCGTATTAGTCTGCATCAGCAAAAACAACAAGGAGTCCTTGTGGCACCTTAGAGACGAACACATTTATTTGGGCATAAGCTTTCTTGGGCTAAAACCCACTTCATCAGATGCATGGGGTAGAAAATACAGTAGGCAGGTATAAATATACAGCACATGAAAAGATGGTAGTTGCCTTACCAAGTGGGGGGGTCAGTGCTAATGAGCCAATTCAGTTAAGGTGGAAGTGGCCTGTTCTCCACAGTTGACAAGAAGGGGTGAATACCAAGGGAGGGGAAATCACTTTTGTAGTGCTAATAAGGCCAATGCAATCAAGGTAGCCCATTTCAAAGAGTTGACAAGAAGATGATACTCTGCTGATACTCACACTGGCTCATTAGCACTGACCCCGCACTTGGTAAGGCAACTCCCATCTTTTCATGTGCTGTGTGTTTATATCTGCCTACTGTATTTTCCATTCCATGCATCTGATGAAGTGGGTTTTAGCCCACGAAAGCTTATGCCCAAATAAATGTGTTAGTCTCTGAGGTGCCACAAGGACTCCTCATTATTTTTGTCTCTGTTCAGTAGTTTCACCACTTATAATTTCTCTTATAATTATGCGGCAGCCCCTGTTCCTACTTAGATTAGGCAGGGCCAATGTATAATGACTCCATAAGGTAGCGACATCATTAGGAGATGCTGAAAAATATTAGCAGATGCCTTCTGAGCCAGCTCAGGTGTGATATTTAAAACAAAAACAAAAAGACAAGTTTATTTTTACATTTTTCTCCAAATGAGTCAGTCATTTATCCTATCTTCATCTCACCATGAAGAAAATCCACATTTACCAACATCACCCCCTTGCTATCATAGGCCATATCTACACTATAGGAACTATAACAGCATAGCTACAGCACTGTAGTTATGCCAGCAGAACCCCATAGTGTACATGCAGCCTCCAACAATAGAAGACGTCTTTTGGTTGCTGTACGAACCCTATCTCCCAGAGCAACGGTATTTCCCTATACTTAGATAGGAAATAACTGATATCATAGATATTGTGCTGAGATGTTACCAGAAGCCTGTTAAATGTTTATTAGCGTTGCTTTCTTCATTTTGTATTTGTTTAATGATAACAATCCCTATTCTTTTTCCCCTAATGAATAATGGATCTTAGTTTAAAAGAACAGTGACAATCCCCACTGGCCTACCAGCCACATCTGAGTAGCAATTCTCTTTTAATCAACTATTGGCCAGATGCTTTTCTGTGCAAAAAGGTGTAAATGCCCCCAGTGTCTGTAAAATTCTATGAGAAAAAACTTGCTATGGAATTTTAAGTACAGCATTTACATCATGTACAGGGGGAGAACATGCTGAATTGACAGCCAGTCGAGGTGGTTAACCAAGTGTAGATTGGGACACAAACATTTAAATTTAAATCAAGAAGATGAGATCCTTTGAGCAATACACGTCTATTTTGGAGAAGACATGCAGGAAATGTGGCAAAAGTATTGAAACATTGTGCAGGAATAGGAATGGTGGTAATGTTTGAAAAGATCCTGTGGATGTTGACAAATATCAAAGGGATGAAATATAAGCATATAATCAGCACAGAACAAATGACCACACTACCTGCCTTCAGACAGAGAAGGGAGTGAAAATAGATGGAATATAGACAAAAGGGTGTGTGGGGGAGCTGGGAGAGAGAAAAGTAGAGAAAAGGAAAGACAGGGAACATGGGGAAATGTGGAATAGAGGAAAATGTTGTTGAGATGCAATAGGAGAAACTATTGAACATTACTGAAAAAATTAGACTGAGAAATAAAAAAAGACTTGAAAAAGAAAGAGGAAAAGATGCAATGGTAATGTATATACTGTAAAATGAAACCAAAAATTGATTGAAGGACAAAGAAAGGAATGAGAAAAAAATAGAAGCCAGGAGACACAGCGGGCCAGATTTTTCCACTGACTGGCACAGTATGTAGTTATTTATGCTCATACAAAGTGGATGTAAAACACTATTAGGTGAAATAGCTTTACTCTCCTTTTGAACAGATATAAATGATTAGCCATGGTGTAAGGCAGGGGAGAATAAATTCCAGTGATGAATATCATTTTTGTGGTATTGTGACTTCATGTATGTCGGACTAATGCACACAAAAGTTAGAAGGGCCCCATTTAGTCTTAATATTTTTGTGTGCAAGTGAGGCAAGAATTTAGGAGGAAAAATACTCTTTGTAAGCAGGCCTCTAAGAACCTAGTATCTCCTCTACAGTTAGCCAGACCCCACCTCTATCTCAAGTGAAAGTAAACGTTTTTTTTTTAAATTTGGTTTATGAACTTCAAATACTTTATTGTGTGGATGGCACTTTAGGAATAAGCTGTATAGGTCTCACTACATCCAGAACTAGTACTATGCTTCTGTTCACTTTGCATTATTACTCAGATTCAGATATTTTAATTTCAGAAGAGACAACTATTGATCCTTTAGTCCAGGGATGGTCAACCTGAGCCTGAGAAGGAGCCATAATTTACTGATGTACATTGCCAAAGAGCCACAGTAATATGTCAGCAGCACCCCATCAGCTCCCCCACCCCTACTCCCAGCACCTCCTTCCCACTAGCAGCCCTGCTGATCAGCATCTCCCCCTCCGTCCCTGCACCTCCCGATCAGCTGTTTTGTGGCATGCAGGAGGCTCTGGGGTGGGGAGATGGGGAGGGAGGAGGGCATGGCAGGCTCCGGGGAGGGGTCGGGAAGGGGTGGAGTGGGGTCAGGGCCTGTGGCAGAGCCAGGGGTTCAGCAGTGAGCACCCCCCAGCACATTGGAAAGTTGGTGCCTGTAGCTCCAGCCCCGGAGTCGGTGCCTAGACAAGGAGCCGCATATTAACTTATGAAGAGCAGCATGTGTCTCCGGAGCCACAGAGTGGACACCGCTGCTTTATTCCGACATCCCGCATAACACAGACCACAGAACTTCACCCAGTAATTCCTCTTTCAGGACCAATAAGTAGGGCCCTACCAGATTGACAGTCCATTTTGGTCAATGTCATGGCCATAGGATTTTAAAAATCATACATTTCATGATTTCAGCAATTTAAATCTGACATTTTACAGTGTTATAATTGTAGGGGTCCTGACCCAAAAAGGATTTCTGTGGGATGGTCATAAGGTGTCAAGGTTCCTTCCCCACTCTGAACTCTAGGGTACAGATGTGGAGACCTGCATGAAAAAAACCCTCAGATTATTCTTACCAGCTTAGGTTAAAACTTCCCCAAGGTACAAACTATTTTACCTTTTGTCCCTGGACTTCATTGCTGCCACCACCAAGCATCTAACAAAATATAACCGAGAAAGAGCCCAGTTGGAAACGTCTTTCCCCCCAGAATCCCCCCAAGCCCTACACCCTCTTTCCTGGGGAAGGCTTGATAAAAATCCTCACCAATTTGCATAGGTGAACACAGACCCAAACCCTTGGATCTTAAGAACAAGGAAAAAGCAATCAGGTTCTTAAAAGAAGAATTTTAATTGAAGAAAAAGTAAAAAAGAATCACCTCTGTAAAATCAGGATGGTAAATACCTTACAGGGTAATCAGATTAAAAACATAGAGAATCCCTCTAGACAAAACCTTAAGTTACCAAAAAGACACAAAAAACAGGAATATACATTCCATTCAGCACAACTTACTTTATCAGCCATTTACACAAAACAGAATCTAATGCATATCTAACTAGATTGCTTATTAACCCTTTACAGGAGTTCTGACCTGCATTCCTGCTCTGGTCCCAGCAAAAAAAAAAAAGAAAAAGAAAAAACCACACAGACAGACAGAGAAAACCCTTTGTTTCCCCGCTCCCAGCTTTGAAAGTAGCTTGTCTCCTCTTTGGTCATTTTGGTCAGGTGCCAGCGAGGCTATCTTTAGCTTCTTAACCCTTTACAGGTGAAAGGGTTTTTCCTCTGGCCAGGAGGGATTTAAAGGTGGTTAGCCTTCCCTTTATATTTATGACACAAGGTTATTGTAGGGGGGTTGCGGTACTGCTACCCTTACTTTTGCACTGCTGCTGGTGGCAGCGCTGGGCAGCTGGAGAGCGGCAGCTGCTGGCTAGGAGCCCAGCTCTGAAGGCAGAGCCGCTGCCAGTAGCAGCACAGAAGTAAGGATGGCATGGTATGTTATTGCCACCCTTACTTCTGCACTGCTGCCTGCGGAGATGGGTCCTCAGTCAGCAGCCACAACTCTCCAGCCACCCAGCTCTGAAGGCAGCAGTGCAGAAGTAAGGGTGGTGTGGTATGGTATTGCCACCCTTACTTCGGTGCTGCTGCTGCCAGAGTGCTGCCTTCAGAGCTGAGCACTGGGCTAACAGCTGTTCTCCGGCCACCCAGCTCTGAAGGCAGTGCAGAAGTAAGGGTGGCAATAGTGCAACCCCCCATAAAATAACCTTGCAAACTCCCTGCAATTCACTTTTGGGTCAGGACCCCCAATTTGTGAAACTGTGGTCTCCCCAGTGAAATTTATATAGTATAGGATAAAAGCAAACAAAAGACCAGATGTCACTGTCTGTGATGTGTTTTTCATGGCCATGAATTTGGTAGGGCCCTACCAATAAGTTAGTGAGTTCCTACATTAAGTCCCAAACATCCAATCTAGGTAATAGACTAGGTAAAATACTAGGTAATACATCTCAAACTCTGTTAAATTGTTCTAATGACCAGTGTAACTTGCACTGTTAAAAATGTGTGCCTTGTTTACAGGTTGTTTTTTTTTACCTCAGATTCCAGTGATTTGGATTTTGTTATGCCATTGTCCAATAGATTAAAGTATCTTGTTATTCTTAACTATGACTTCCTGATGTGTCGTAAATATAAAGGGAAGGCTATCCACTTTTAAATCCCTCCTGGGCAGAGGAAAAAAAAAAAAACCTTTCACCCATAAAGGGTTAAGAAGCTAAAGATAGCTTCTCTGGCACCTGACCAAAATGACCAATGAGGAGACAAGATACTTTCAAAGCTGGGGGGGGGGCAGGGACAAAGGGTTCTCTCTGTCTGTGTGTGGTTTTTTTTTTTTTTTGCAGGGACCAGAGCAGGAATGCAGGTCAGAACCCCTATAAAGGGCTAAAAAGCAATTTAGTTAGATATGCATTAGATTCTGTTTTGTGTAAATGGCTGATAAAGTAAGTTGTGCTGAATGGAATGTATATTCCTGTTTTTTGTGTCTTTTTGGTAACTTAAGGTTTTGTCTAGAGGGATTCTCTATGTTTTTAATCTGATTACCCTGTAAGGTATTTACTATCCCGGTTTTACAAGGTGATTCTTTTACTTTTTCTTCAATTAAAATTCTTCTTTTAAGAACCTGATTGCTTTTTCCTTGTTCTTAAGATCCAAGGGTTTGGGTCTGTGTTCACCTATGCAAATTGGTGAGGATTTTTATCAAGCCTTCCTCAGGAAAGGGGGTGTAGGGCTTGGGAGGATTCTGGGGGGAAAGACGTTTCCAAGCGGGCTCTTTCCCTGTTATATATTTGTTAGACACTTGGTGGTGGCAGCAATGAAGTCCAGAGACAAAAGGTAAAATAGTTTGTACCTTGGGGAAGTTTTAACCTAAGCTGGTAAGAATAATCTGAGGGTTTTTTTCATGCAGGTCTCCACATCTGTACCCTAGAGTTCAGAGAAGGGAAGGAACCTTGACATAGTGGCAGAGCGGTGGGATTAACTTGACATCATTTTGAGATATTTTGAACAAGAAGCACAGATTTTAAAAAAGGACCATTTTTTCCCCTTTGGGCTGCTGGAAAGCAGGTTTTAAGCTGAAAGCAGTTAGAGTTTTTTTGTCTCTGCTTGGGGGCCAGAGCAGAGACAAAAGGGAATTGTCTTTTGTGAGCTGGAGTTTTCTCTACCTGAAGACAGAGTAGTTAACCTCCTGCAGGGAAATTCACAAGTCTTCACAGACCTGAAGAGATGGGTTGTTTTTTTTTTAATCTAAGAGCAACTAGCGGCTTTTTCTGTCTATTTGCCTGGAGACAAAGGTGTTAGGTTTTTTTTTAAGGATTTTTCTGTAGGCTGGCAACCACTTTCAGAGAACATAGATATCCAGTTACAGCACAACCTATTTTTTTTTTTGACAAGCCAAGTTTTTGTTTCTTTGTTTTATTTCTAACTCTCGGGTGTAAAGTTAGTTAAAAAAGAGACAGAAAGAGAGGCAACCATGACAGAAACCAAGGCATCCAGAGGAAAGACACCCAGAGGAAAGCAGTATTCTTAACTATGACTTCATGTTGTATAAATTACTTTTGACTTCTCTACCTGATTATTGCATTTATCTAGTGTTCAGCATGGAATTTCCTTGGTTTATTAAATGAATAAAAATTGCCTGAGTAATTTTAAATTACTCTATGTGTAATTATTTATTCTGATGCCATTTAAACACTGGTTGTGCTGACACATGGCATCCCAAAGCCATGTCATGCTTTACCATGGTTCACCTCATCATTAGTATTTCCACTGAGAAAACCTGGGTAGGAGTAGGACTTTACGGTGCATATAAATGTTTTTGAGATTAAATGTTCACAATTATTTTAGTTCTCAGTGTAGTCTATGAAACAAGGTTACTGGCCCAGTAGATATAGGGAGGGAACTGTAGATGTGATATATCTTGATTTTGGTAAGGCTTTTGACAGACTCCCATATAACATTCTCTTTAGCAACTAGGGAAAGATGGTTTAGATGATGTTACTGTACGAAGAGTGCATAACTGATTTAGAGACTGTAGTCAAAGACTAATTATCAATGGTTCACTAGGAGAAAGTATTTAGCAGGATCTGTTGTATTAATTTAAATGGAACAAATAGGCCAAAGGTGTTAACATGACCCAGTCACAGTCCAACATTAAATAGTATTAAACAAAGTTTGGTATTCGGAGACCTCAGCCTGCTTAGTACCATGTCAAACACACCATTAAAAATCCTTTTAACCTTTTTATTAAAGATACAGATAAGAAAGAAAAACAGTTTAAAGCCTTTGAAATGTAAATTATTAAATAAGGCTTTCATTTTAACCACATTTCTTGTTCTCTTTCCCTTTTAGCTAGAGAGTTTTGAGAAGGAAAAACCTGATTGTTTGACAGTCTCTTAGATGGTATCAAAGATGTGATTAACTCCTTTTAGGGAAAAGAGAAGAAGTTAGTTGAGACAAACTAGAGCTGTTGTTGATGCTGCTGTTAAAGTCTGGTCCCGTTTTATCTCAGGTAGCATTTAGGATTCAGTGGGAGTTGGTAGGGATGGTGATGTAGTCTGGATCTCTTTCTCTGGGCTGGTCAGGACATCCCTCAGGATTAGGACAAAAGAAGGTTCGGGGTCCCAGGAGATGATAGGGGTGGCAGCCATAATATTGAAGCTTACTCCAGTAGCCTCTGTCTGTTCTTCCATCTTTTCCCTGCAAAGTCTTTCTTTAGGACCCAGAAATAAAGTGATGGGTGGTGTAGCGATGCAAGACTCACCCCTGCGGCGCCTCCTGCTGGTCATCCAGGGAATTAGCGTTCCAGCCTCCAGAGCGCCCTCTGCAAGCCAGTGTCCCACTGCCACTGGGCCCTGAATACCTCCTGGACCCGCATGCCCCCTTTCATGCTGGTATTCTGCCACCTGCAGTACCCCAAACAGATCTGGGTCTCCCCTCCCCAGGGAGCCCCCAACCCTCTCCCCCACCTTGCCTCAGTCCATGGCCACTGCCAGTCATCACCTAGCCCCTGTTCCCTGGGGCCGACTGCAGTGTAAGCACCACTCATCATAGGGAAGGGGGGTTTGGACCTGCTGCTTCTGCCTACCCCTTGGGCTGCCCTCTGAAACCCCAGTACCTATGTGGCCTTACTCTAGGCTTGCAGCCTGGGGGTATTCCAGGCCAGAACTCCCCCAGCTCCTCTGGCCTTCCCCCAGCCCTGCTCCACCTCAGGTGCTCTCTCAGCTTCCCAGCAGCCGGGCCCCTCTCCCTCAGCAAGGTAGAAGGAGAGTTTCTCTGCTCCTGGCTTCCCTGGCTTTTATAGGGCCAGCTGGGTCTGTTTGGGGCATGGCCACACCTGAGGCTGTCTCCCAATCAGCCCAGCTTTTCCCCTGCCCCAGCCCTCTCCCAAGGCAGTTTTAAGCCCTTCCGGGCAGCAGTGGGTGACCACCCCACTACAGGTGGAATAGCCAGTCCCTTTATTTGTACACCAATTAGGCCTACCTTCATTCGGTTCATTAATTTCCAGTGCCACAGCATGATTTCAATGAAGTCCCTGAATTATATCAGTAGGTCTTTTTCAGTTAGACAAATTCAGTTTGTCTCCTGTTTTTACCTTTTCCTATCAACATTTGTTGTTATAGAGATATTTTATGAACTTTCACATACTTTTCACATTGAGTATTACAATTAGGGTACATTTTAAGGCCCACTTGTTACAACAGGCCCTGCAGGGGTCTGTCCTTAGTCTGATACTAGTCAATATTTTCATTAATGACTTGGATAATGGAGTAGAGAGTATGCTTTAAAATTTGCAGATGACACCAATCTGGGAGAGACTGCTGGCACTTGGGTGGACAGGATTAGAATTCAAAATAACCTTGACAAATTGGAGAACTGGTCTGAAATAAATAAGATTAAATTCAGTAAAGACAAGTGTAAAGTACTACACTTAGATTGTTTCTACACTTCGAGCTAGAGGTGTTATTTCCCTGCTTGTGAACGCATATTCACACTAGTTCTCATCGAGTTAGCATGAGCGTAAATATCAGTGTAGCCACAGTAGCACAGATAGGCCTGGTCTACACTGAGAGAAAGGGGGAGGGCAGTTAAGTCAGTCTAAGTTACGCAAATTCAGCTACAAACATAGCGTAGCTGAAGTCAACATACTTAGAGCTACTTACTGCAGCGTCTTCACTGCCGTAGGTTGACTGCTGACGCTCCCCCGTCAACTCCTCCTCCTAAGCTTCTTGCTCCAGTGGAGTACTGGAGTCAACGGGAGAGTGCTCAGTGGTCGATTTATCGCATCTTCACTAGACGTGATAAATCAACCCCTACTGGATCGATCGCTCCGGAGGTAAGTGTAGACATGCCCATAGTGGCAGAGGAGGCATGGCTCAGGAGTTTCCTGTAACCGCTCTCCATCTCCTCTCTGCCCCTTGCCAGTTATTACTAATAGGTGTCTGGCTCATATTCTTGAGAAAAGAAGACTGATCAGGGACCTGATGAGTCTTCAGATATATTAAAGGCTGTTATAAAAAGGATGTTGATTGATTGTTCTCCATGTCCACTGAATGTAGAACAAGAAGCAATCTGCTTAATCTGGAGCAGGAGAGACTCAGGGTATATCTATACTACCAGCTGGATAGGTGGGCAGCGATCGATCCAGTTGGGGTTGACTTATCGCATCTAGTCTAGATGTGATAAATCAACCCCTGAGTGCTCTCTTGTCGACTCCTGTACTACAGCACCGCGAGAGGTGCAGGCAGAGTTGATGGGGGAGCAGCAGCAAGTTGACTCACCGTAGTGAAGACACCATAGTGAGTAGGTCTAAGTACTTCGACTTCAGCTTCCTTATTCACATAGCTGAAGTTGTGTAACTTAGATCGATCCTCCCCACCTAGTGTAGACCAGGTCTTAGATTAGATATTAGGAAAAACTAGATATTAGATTAGATTAGATATTAGGAAAAACTTTCCATCTATATTACATACTCATACACACAACTTCACTTCCCCTCTAAACCAGTTATATATAATATAAACAAATGTGTGAAAAGGGGGAAGTTGATAGTAATGAATATAAATCAGAAGTTAGAAATTGTAGAAAATTGATAAGTGAAGCAAATGGACACGAGGAGAAATATATGGTCAGAAGAATTAAATATAATAAGAAGGATGTTTTTTAAATATATTGGTAACAAAAAGGAATCCTAACAATTGTATTTAGATGGAAATTGTAGAATTATCAATAATAATGCAGAAAAGGCAGAAGTGCTCAATAAATATTTCTGTTCCATATTTGTGAAAAAAAACAGATGAATCAGTCTCATCATATGGTAGTGATAACACAATTTCCATTCCACTATTATCACTAGAGGATGTTAAACAGAAGCTGCTAATATTAGACATTTTTAAATCAGCAGATCCAGGTAACTTGCATCAAGGTGTTTTAAAAGAGCTGGCTGAGGAGTTCACTGGACTGTTAATATTGATTTCCAATAAGTCTTGGAGCATTAGGGAAGTTCCATAAGACTGGATGAAGCTAATGTGTAAGTTTTAAAAAATGGTAAAGCAGGTGACCTGGGTAATTATAAACTTCTCAGCCTGACATTGATCCCAGGCAAGATAATAGAGCTGCTGAGACAGGACTCAATTAATAAAGAATTAAAGGAGGATAATGTAATTAATGCAAATCAAAAGGTTTATGGAAATAGATCCTGCCAAACTAACTTGATATCTTTTTTTTTCTAATAAGATTACAAATTTGGTTGATAAAGGTAACAGTGTGGACGTAATATACTTAGACTTCTGTATGTCATTGACTTGTACCACATGAAACTTTAATCAAAAAGCTAAAATGATATAAAATTAACATGACACACATTAAATGGTTTTAAAATAGGGTTCACAATGTAACTGTAAATGGGGCATTGTCCTCAAGTGGGTGTGTTTCTAGCAGGGTCTCACAGGGATCATTCTTGGCCCTACACTATTTAACATTTTTATCAATGACCTGGAAGCAAACATAAAATAATCACCAATAAAGTTTTCAGATGACATACAAACTGGAGGGAGAGGTAAATAATGAAGACAGATCACTGTTTAAGAGTGATTTAGATCATTAGGTAAACTAGGTGCAAGAAAATAAAAAGTGTTTTAATATGGCTAGATGTAAGTGCATCTAGGAACAAAAAATGTAGGCCATACTTACAGGATGGGGGACTGTATCCCAGAGAAACAATGACTCTAAAAAAAGATACTCAGCTCCCAGTGAAATGATGTGGCCGAAAAAATGAATCCAATCCTGGGTGGAAATCTTGAGTAGGAGTATTTTACCTCTGTGTTTGGCACTCATGCAAGCACTGCTGAAACACTGTGTCCAGTTCTGGTGCCCACAATTGGGAAAGATATTGATAAATTGGAAAGGGTTCAGAGAAGAGCCTTGATAATGATTAAAGGATTAGAGAACATACCTTGTGGGGTACATCTACACAGGTCAGCCATGGTTTTTTCTTTGCTGTGTAGACATACCCATAGTGATAGACTTAAGGATCTTACACTATTTAGTTTAACAAAGAGAAGGTTAGGGGGTGACTTGATTACTGTCTATGGATATCCACCTGGGGGACATATATTTAATAGTACAGAAAGGTATAACACAATCCAATGACTGGAAGTTGAAGCTAAACAAATTCAGACTGGAAATAAGACATACATTTTTAACAGTGAGAGTAGTTTACCAAGGGTCCTGTGTATTCTCTGTCACTGACAATTTTAAAATCAAGGTTGGATGTTTTTCTAAAACATATGCTTTAGGAATTATTTTGGGAATTATTTAGGAATTATTATCTATAGCCTGTGCTATATAGGAGGACAGACTAGATGATCACAATGGTTCCTTCTGGCCTTGGAATCTACAAAATTAACATTGTACTTCTCAGAATGAGGAGATGTTATACTGTAAAGTGTTATTTACAGTCTTTATCTATTGTATTGCAGCTCCATAAGAAACAAATGTTTCACTTCTCCAACTTCAAAGTAAGTGAAACTTGAGGTTCTTAAATAAACTGAGTTTAGTCAATAACTTGTAGCCATTCAGTGAAGAATACCTGATATTCCAGTGGCTAAAATTGAAAGGAACTTCTAAATATTACTCACACAACTCTGTTCTTTCATCAGTCATGCCAAAGAGACGTTTGCAAATGAAACGTACACATAAATGCCATCTGTCCATTCTTGGAGAGGGAGGGGGAAAACAACTTTATAGCTAAACGGAAAAAAAAAAACACCTTTGTATTTAATTAGCCACTTAAAATTTAAAAAAAACAAAATCTTCCTGTTTGACAGAAACAAATATTGTTACTTTAAAACAAATAACTTTTTTCATAAGGCATTTTAATGAGGGCTGTTTTCTTTTTTTTTACATTCCCTTTGATTCTGTTCAATTTTCAGTTCTCTGCTATGGGATTTTTTTGCCTACTTCCACCCAGCTGTTCAGTGAGCCCTTATCTGGATGCATCTGGCAAACAACAAATATGAGCTATAGGACTAGGCTTTTATATTAGCATGATAAGAGGGGCAAAGCACCGGAGAAACATTTGTACCCTAAATCTTTCCCTTTTGTTGAGAAAAAGTGGTTCTTTTCTCATTTGTGCTTCTTCACTCATTTCCAAGAGAGACAATTGGTTCAGAATAAAAAAGTTACTGTCTGACATTCAGAGACATTTTTCAAGGACACAGTATCCCTAGGGCTCTCCTTTCTTTTGAGCAGTAATTTGGTGCCTGAAATTGTGTACCTCAAAACTGCAATGAATGTTTTGGAGTTATTGCTATAATACCATTTTTCAGATATAGTAATTTCTTAGGTCCTGATTCTGCAAGTGGCTCTGGTCAGATTTGGGAGTGTGTGCACTCTCAGAAGCAGTTGCAGGATTTGGAGCTTCATCTTGGTCTACAACACAGAATTAGTACTACACTACAATGCTGCTTCTGTCAATGTAAGTTGACCACTACCCTGACCTAACAACTCCATCTCCACAAGAGTTGTAGCACTTAGGTCGATGCAGTGAGGGCAGCATAGTCTATGTGTAGACACTGTGTTATTTACATTGCCTGTTGGCTGTCCACACTACACCCCCACCGACAGAGGGGATATAGTGTGAACATGAACCACTGCAGTAATTACTGCAGTGGCTGTATGTCCACCCAACTTATCTCAACTTAATTTTGTAGTGTAGACAAGGACTTAGTCATTGTCTTCTTCTTTTTCCTTTATGCAGCTTTTCCTAATGAGGGTCATGGTGGCAACAGGGAGAGTAGCGAGGACCAGATCTTTTTCTCCACAACAGGTTCCAGCTCCTCCTGGGGGATTCACCAATGTTCCCAGGCCAGCCAGGAGATCTAATCCCTCCAGCATGTCCTGGGTTGGCCTCAGGGCCTCCGCCCAGTAGGACATGCCCAGTAGAGTTCCAACAGAAGCCTCTCAGCCCTGGTCTACCCTAAGAGGGGGGGATCAATCTAAGTTATGCAACTTCAGCTACGTGCATAATGTAGCTGAAGTCAACATACTTCGATCGATTTACTGTGGTGACTTCACTGCGGTGAGTTGACTGCTACCACTACCCTGTTGACTCTGCTTGAGCCTTTTGTGGCGCTGGAGTACAGGAGTCGACAGAAGAGCACTTGGGGATTGATTTATTGTGTCTAGACTAGATGCGATAAATAGATCCCCGCTGGATCGATCACTACCTGCCGATCCGGCGGGTAGAGTTGCCATATTTGGGGTCGGGAAAGAATTTTCCTCCAGGGCAGATTGGAAAAGGCCCTGGAGGTTTTTCGCCTTCCTCTGTAGCATGGGGCACAGGTCACTTGCTGGAGGATTCTCTGCTCCTTGAAGTCTTTAAACCATGATTTGAGAACTTCAATAGCTCAGACATAGGTGAGAGGTTTATTGCAGGAGTGGATGGGTGAGATTCTGTGGCCTGCGTTGTGCAGGAGGTCAGACTAGATGATCATAATGGTCCCTTGTGACCTTAATATCTATGAATCTATGACATACCCTCAAAAAGCATCCTTATCAGGTGCCCGAACCACCTCAACTGGCTCCTATCGATTCAGAGGAGCAGTGGCTCTATTCCAAGTCCCTCCCACATAGCCAAGCTCCTCACCCTGCCTTGGAGAGTAAACCCAGCCACCCTGTGGGGAAACCTCATTTCCGCTGCTTGTACCTGCAATCTCATTCTTTTGGTCATTACCCAAAGTTCATGACCATAGGGGTGGATGGGGATGCAGAGTGATCTGAGATCTTTGGCTGAGAAGTCAGCTTCCATTTCACCACCACAGATCGGTACAGCACCCACATCACTGCCACTGCTGCGCCAATCCACCAGTAGATTTATCACTCATGAAAAAGACCCCTAGATACTTGAACTCTTCCACTAAGGGCAGGTGCTCCCCTCTCACCTGGAGACAGCAGTCCACTTTCTTCCAGGAGAGGTCCATGACCTTTGATTCAGAGCTACTGATTCTCATCCCAGCTGCTTCACACTCAGTAGCGAAATATTCAAGTGTGCATCAGAGATCGCAGTCTGAGGAAGCAAGAAGGACATCATCTGCAAACAGCAGAGATGCCACCTCTGAGTCCCCATACTGGATGGACTCCACAGCTTGGCTGTGCCTGGATATCCTGTCCATTAAAATCATGAATGGGAACAAGACACACCCTTGGCAGAGTCCAACTCCCACCTTGAATGAACTCAACTTAATACCAAGAATACGAACACAACTCTCACTCCAAGAATAGAGGGACCAGATTAGAACATTATTCTGGAAATAACCTTTTTTTTCCACTAAGGGCCCCGATTCTGAAATCACTTAGGCATGCCTCTAGTCCCATTGAACTCAGTGGGATTACTCCATTTATAAACATAAGTATGTGTTTGCAAAATCAAGGCCCAACTCCTTTATATCATAAAATTATGAAAACAAACTAATTTACACTAAAAATGAGTAAAAGGAAACAAAAAATCCTAATTTCTTGTGAGCTAGGAAGGTGTTGGAGACCAAGTTACAGGGAAAATGTTTTCCTAAAAAACATCGTTACATACTATAATTGATAGTGCAACATCTTTTATGGAAAAGACCTATGTTTTTTTTGGAAAGCGAAACATTTTGATAATTAATTTGATTTAAAAATACATCTGAAAACAAATGAAACATGGATCCAATTCAAACCATTCAAAATGAAAATAACCTCCAAATTTCATTTCTTTTTTTTTTTTTTGCCAAAATTGTTGTTCCATATTTTTGTCATTTTAGTTTACAGTTCCCTGTAAAATTCTGCGGGCTGAATTGTTGCCAGATAGGCAGAGCCATGTATAAGAGGAGCTTTGAAAGGGACTGAGTTTAACAGAGGCACAATCCCTCCCCCGATTTCCTGTTGCATGGGGGCAGAGGAAGCTATTGGGTGGTGCACAGCTGTATTCTCTTTAGCAGACTATTCTCTTCCGTACACCCAGTGTGGAGACACCATAGCTCCACTTCCTGCTTGCCCTGGAAGGAGTCATCCTTGCACTCCCTGATCTTTACATTGTGAGCACCAAGGAAAGAAAATTTGATCCCAGCACAAGGGCCAGTCAAAATCTGCCCCTATAGACTTTTATAATGATCTCTGTAGAAACATTCTTTTTCTATAATCCTTGATTTCTTTGGGACTGTAGGGAGCCAGGGTGGCTTCCCTCCAAACCAGAGGGTAAAGAGCCACCCTCTCAGCCTGAGTGGGTGGGACTAGACCAAGCTTCCACCAATCCCTGGAAGGGGAGGGGTGGAACAGGAAGTACAAAGGGCAGGGCCCCTTGCCCATTGAGGGCAGCACCAGGGATGCCCTGGGCCAGGAGGAACCTGACCTGGAGGAAGGACTGAGGCAACCAGGACTGCCAGCCACTGAGTACCTGGGGGGGGGCAGACTGTAGCCCGGGCCAGCGTGAGCTTGACACAGAGAGGGAGCTGGAGCCACCAGAAGCTGAATACCCAGATGAGCTGGAGGGACCGGAGAGGCCTGCTTGAGAGACCGGGTAGGAAGTAGCCCAGGGGCAGAATGGCACCGTGGGGTGGGTGTGTTTTGTCAGCGGGTGTGGATGGTTCTCTGCTGACCCAACAGCAGGACCCTCTCCTCCTGCCACTGTCAGGGCCCTGGGCTGGAACGCAGTGGAGTTGGGTGGGCCTGCGTTCCCCTACCCTGGCCAACCCGCCTTGGGTAGCAGAATCCCGAATGCCGCAGACTCGAGCCGGCGCTCCCTGGCCTGAGGGGCGCACTACAGACTCGTACCGGCACACCTTCTCCGCTAATTCCCCAGTGCCTGAAAGGTGTGACTAAGGCCTGCCAGTGGGACAGTAGCTCTCCATTGCCCCCTAGAGGCTCGGTGGACCGATTGAAACCTGTCACAGGGATTGTTCCATACATTTGCTAGTCCTGCCTTTGCTGTCCACAAACTAAAACTGGAACAAGACATCTTAGTGAGCTAATTTACCTCACTCAGAAGTTGGTAGATATGTGTTCTCCAGAGGGGCAAGTATTTTAAATTGTGATTTATTTTTAATATTAATAAGTGTAAAAAGTATTATGAGAACATTATCAAACTTTAGATTCTTAGGATTTTTCCTTGAGCAAAAGAGATGGGAGAATGACACAGTTGACACTGTGTGTCCTTCCACATCCTATGCCAGGGATCCCTCGGCCCACGCTGCTTCCTGAAGCCCCCATTGGCCTGGAGTGGCGAACCGCGGCCAGTGGGAGCTGCAATCGGCCGAACCTTCAGACACTGCAGGTAAACAAACCATCACCGCCTGCCAGCGGCTTTCCCTGATAGGCCGTGTGCCAAAGGTTGTCATTACCTATCCTATGCCAATAATTATAGATATAAATTCTTGGAGGTGTAGAGCCTCAGTTCAGGAAAGCATCCCTATTCAGGAGCATAGAAGCCTATGTGTAGATCCTGTTGACATGAATGCGACAAAGGCTGATTAAAGTAGAAAGGTGCTCAAGTGCTTTCTTGAATATGGATGGATTTAAGCACGTTCTTGAGTGTTTTCCTGCCTTGGGGCTTAACTACGGCTATATAACTGTTAAATTTGTGCTTAAAGTAATGATCATTATCTCTTTAAATCTTACAGTCACAAGAGTCATTAAATGCTCAGAGGGTTTTTTTAAGAAATAACTTACAAATAGTCATTTTATGTGTAACATAAAAAGTATACAAATGTTACCATTTCAATTGTAAATAAAAGATGAAAAGCCACTACCACTTTTTGTTGGCAGTGCCAATAAACTGTTTTTGCTGCCTCGGTTCTTTGTTTGGCTTCTTGCTGTCCGCACTGATTAATCAACAGGAGTGAATAACAGGGCTATTTCAATAACAATCCAAGAAAGAAAGCAATCACAGTTACATAACTGCCTATATACAAGCATCACACTGTGCTGCACAATACTTGTAAAATTAAATCCCATTTAATTAAAAGCTCAATCAGACAGATCAGCTTTCAGTTCAGTTTAAAAAAAAATTAGTTTGTGTCAATGTATTTGATATTCGGATATAACGAATATGAGGTGCACAGATGCTAAATGGCTCAGGACTTGATGAGCTCAATCAGACATTCTGTATTACTAACTGTCAAGGTTCCTTTCCCACTCTGAACTCTAGGGTACAGATATAGGGACCTGCATGAAAAAAAACCCTAAGCTTATTTTTTACCAGCTTAGGTTTAAAACTCCCCAAGGTACAAACTATTTTACCTTTTGACCTTGGACTTTATTGCTGCCACCACCAAGCATCTAACAAATATAGAACGGGTAAAGAGCCCGCTTGGAAACGTCTTTCCCCCCAAAATCCTCCCGAACCCTACACCCCCTTTCCTGGGGAAGGCTTGATAAAAATCCTCACCAATTTGCATAGGTGAACACAGACCCATACCCTTGGATCTTAAGAACAAGGAAAAAGCAATCAGGTTCTTAAAAGAAGAATTTTAATTGCAGAAAAAGTAAAAAAAATCACCTCTGTAAAATCAGGATGGTAAATACCTTACAGGATAATCAGATTAAAAACATAGAGAATCCCTCTAGGCAAAATCTTAAATTACCAAAAAGACACAAAAACCAGGAATATACATTTCATTCAGCACATCTTATTTTATCAGCCATTTAAACAAAACAGAATCTAATGCATATCTAACTAGATTGCTTATTAACCCTTTACAGGAGCTGACCTGCATTCCTGCTCTGGTCCCAGCAAAGGCCACACACACAGAGAACCTTTGTTTCTCCTCCCCCCTCCAGCTTTGAAAGTATCTTGTCTCCTCATTGGTCATTTTGGTCAGGTGCCAGCGAGGTTATCCTAGCTTCTTAGCCCTTTACGGGTGAAAGGATTTTTCCTCTGGCCAGGAGGGATTTAAAGGTGTTTACCCTTCCCTTCATATTTATGACACTAACAAACTAATATTCTTCTATCTCATGACAGGTCAATAATAAACAGATTTGAGCTGGGGATCATGTAGTATCATATTATCAATAACAACTTCAAACCACCATTCACTCACTTTTTAAAAATGTGCTTTGGCAATTTTACCTTCATGTATTTTTTGAGTGTCTGAGTGCTCTATAATTCATGGTCTCAAAAAAAAAAGTAAAATATGTAATCAGAGTTTCAGCATTACTAACTGCTGCTAAATATATATATGCAGCCTTTTTTCCTTAGTAAGTTACAAGAAATTAAGATAAAGAACTTCATTTTGTAAGTGCCAGACCCTTTCACAAGCTCTATTTTCTATTGACAAATAAGTAAAGAAGTATGTGTAACTATGTAAAATCTAAATAAAATGTGTTGGATTTTCCTGTCCACTAAAGCCACTTTGTGTGGTATACAAAAGCAGCTAGAGAGGGTCTGCAGTGAATTCTCCCGATATAGTGGAACCTTCCACTGACATAAAGAGTGGAACAGCTATACTTACCCCTCCACTGGTGGAAGGTCCCTGAAGGGCCATACAGTGGTGGTGTAAGTTAAAGCCAGGCAGGTGCACCTCTAATTTATGCCAAAACTGGGAAGTTCCAGATCTAGGATTGCAACCAGCAACTTGAGGCCCTTCGTCTCCACTCTGTCTGAGGCAAGCTTTTATATAGTGGAACGTCAAGCCTGAGAAATATCCAATTTAATAAACAAAATTGAAATTGGCCTTTTAAAACACATTTATATTGAAAGCAAATAATTGAATTCTGTTGTACAAATCAAGTGTACGGATATTTCCCAGTGCCCTTTTCCCATTCATCCCAAACTATGACTCATCACAGCAGGAAGCGTTATAATAAAACTTCTGATTAAACACACACAAAATGATAAAGCTAAAACCATCCACAATCTTCCCCAAAAGATTAAGGGAAAACGAAGAAAAAGGCATCAACCACCAAAACAATATTATACTGTTTAAAAACCCTTGAACACTGTGAGACCAAATTGCTGCCCATGGAATTATAGAAGTAGTTTTGCTATCTAGAAAACAAAAGAGAACATAATGTTACAATACTACCCAAATAGGCAAAAATCCATTTTCCCCCTTTCCGTTTTTTTTTTTTTTAATGATGGTCTTTCTTGGCATGATTGGCCTCTTTAGTGTGCAGACATTTTGGATAAATGGCAATGTTGACAGTAGAAATTATTTTCTTCCTTAAATGTTAAAAGATACTGTGACAAAAACAAAAGGCAAGGGGATACATTAGAGCTGAGACAGTGCAGGCTGTGAGTTACTGCAAATATACAAAAGGTATTTTTCAAAGCCATAACAAAGAGGAGAAAGGAAAAATAGGTTACGGGGATGTGATAACTGAAGGCGGAGTGGGGTAGCTCCCTTATGGACAACCAGCCAGCCAGTTCGCTGTAAAATCCCTCTTGATGTCTGTTCTCTGCTTGATTTACCTGTAAAAGGTTAACAAGCCCACACGTAAAAGAAAAGGACTGAGCACCTGACCAAAAGAGCCAATTGGAAGGTAAAACTTTTTAAAATTGGAAAAGAAACTTTCCCTTTGTCTGTTGTTCTCTGGCCTGGAGGGACACGGAGGAGCAGCAGTGCTATAAGCAGGAATGCTGTGTAAGGCTTGAACTCAGTATGAACATTCATAAGATCATACCTAGAATTACTTATTTGAAACCCCCCAAATAGGTAAGTAAATTAGGAATATTTAGCTAGATGCAATCAGGTTTATTTCTTTATTTGGCTTGTGGATCTCCTCTGTGCTAACCCCAGATGCTTTTGTTTGCTTGTAACCTTTAAGCTGAACCCCCAAGAAAGCAAGTTTGGGTGCTTAATTTTTGGAATTGCTCTTTTAAAATCTAGCAAAAGCCTAAATTCCAGATGTCTTTTCTTCCTTCTTGTTTTTAATAAAATTCACCTTTTTTAAGAACAGGATCGGATATTTGGTATCCTAAGAGGTTTGTGCATGCTGTTTGATTAGCTGGTAGCACAGCTAATTTCCTTTGTTTTCTTTCTCTGTTCTTCCCTGGGGGCGTGGGGGTGGAACGGGCTTGAGGGTACCCAACAGGGAGGAATTCCCAAGTTTTCCTTCCTGGGTCCAAGGGGGATTTTTTTGCATTTGGGTGGTGGCAGCATTTAGCAAGCCAAGGTCATAGAAGCTGTAATCTTGTGAGTTTAATACAAGCCTGGAGTGGCCAGTATTAATTTTTAGAATCCTTGTGGGCCCCCACCTTCTGTACTCCAAGTGACAGAGTGGGGATTCAGACTTGACAGGAGACAACAACAGAAAGGGTAAAGAGGACAGGTTAAATATAACAAGCCTTGATTTTCCTCTTATTTAACCAGAGTAAATCAGGAGCAACTGTATTGAAGTCAATAATGTAAAACTGGTGTAAATCTCTCATTTTCTTCTCTTGCTAGTCCTCCTTACAAAATATACTATACGTATGCATCTTCAATACAGTTCAATATAGAGGAAATGAAAAAACAAAGAAACTTTGAAGTGTTAACTGGAGGAGTTCAGGTTAGGGGTGGCTGGCAGTTCAGACAGAGTAAGACCTGGTGCACCCTCAGAAAAGAGCACAATACTTTTTGTGGGTTATGGGATCATTGTAGGTAAATTTATTAATAGTTTCTTTCTGAAAGTCCTTCTGGAGCTGTTTTTATCTGCCTGGGTTTTCCTGGTAAGGTACACTAGATTGCACAACACACATAGGAAACTTCAAGTAATAAATGGTATAGAGAAGGTAGATCAGGAAACTTCTGTTCTTCCTGTCTTGTAACACAAGAACAAGGGAATATTCAAAGAAATTAAAAGATGGCAAACTCGAAACCAATAAAAGGACAGGCTTGATAAGTTTATGGAGGGGATGGTATGATTGCCTACAATGTGACTCATCTGCAACTGCTAGTAGCAAATACTCTCAATGGCCAGAGATGGAACACTAGCTATAGAGGCCTCTGACAGGTTTCAGAGTAGCAGCCATGTTAGTCTGTATCCGAAAAAGGAAATGAGTACTTGTGACACCTTAGAGACTAACAAATTTATTTGAGCATAAGCTTTCATGAGCTCTGGAAAGCTTATGTTCAAATAAATTTGTTTGTCTCTAAGGTGCCACAAGTACTCCTTTTCTTTTTGAGGCCTCTGAGTTACTCCAGATAATTCTTTCCTAGGTGTCTGGCTGGTGGGTCTTACCAGCATGCTCAGATCCAACTCATCACCAAAGTTGGGATCAGGAACGGTCCAACAGGTCAGATTGGCAGAGACCTTGTGGGTTGTTTGTTTGTTTGTTTGTTTGCCTTCTTCTGCAGCATGGGGCATGGTCACTTGCAGCTTTAAACTAGCGTAAATGGTGGATTTCCTGTAACTTGAAGTCTTTAAATCATGATCTGAGGACTTCAGTAACACAGCCAGAGGTTAAGTCTATTGCAGGAGTGTGAGTTTCTGTGGCCTGCAATGTGCAGAAGGTCAGACTAGATTAACATGATGGCCCCTTCTGGCCTTAAAGACTGTGAGTCTAAGAAATACTTTTTCACCCAATGCATAATTAGATTGCGGAACTCTTTCGACAGGAACTCGTTGAGGCCAAAGATGTATCCAATCCTTTTTTAATCTTGCTGCTTACATGAACATCAAGAACATCCAGAGTTATCATAATTAATGATAAACATTTTGGAAGGGATATTAAACCTCATGCTTCAAGCCATAAAACAATCTCTTACTCATAGAAATGGATGAGACCTAAAGTAGGGAGCAGATTATCTTACATCTACCTACTGGTGTAGCCTTAGATCTTCTTTTGAAGCATCTGATTTTGACCAAGATCAGAGGCAGAATATTGGACTACATAGACCCTGGGTCTAATCCAGTATGGCAATTCCTATGTCCCCTATCTTTTGTGCATACCTCACAAATCCGAGGCCCACAGGGAAACCTCACAAAAAATCAAAAATGATTAGCAATGGAGCTAGCAACCCTCCCCAAACTCTTGTGTTGGGGAGAGATGTTTTGTTGACCTCCATTTTTTTTCCCAGTATGAGTTTCTTCTGTCAGGAATGAAGGAGAAAGTGTAGAGAGCACAAGAGATTCTATGTAGTTTTTTGAATAAGTAACAGAGCGTCAAAATAAAATTTCATTTACTGATAATTATGGCAATTCCTTTCATAGGTTCTGCTCCCTCGATTCACTCTTTAACCTTGAGAATCCATATTTATTTAGCTTTCATTTGATTTTCTGTGATCTCTAAATTTCTGCATAATAAAGTATTTTCCTCAAATGATGTTTCCAGTTTAGCCACCTCAACCATATGCTAAAGTCTTAAGGATCTAACTGGGTTCCTGCAGAGTAGCCTACAGGCAGAATAGTTTTCAGGAAGGTATGATCAGGTTCCAAATTTATTAGAGAGTGTGTAGAAAAGTGATCATATACCCTGGATAAACTGCTCCCTACAAATGTTTCCTGAATAGTATTGAAACCTTATTTGAAATTAGAATTTCAAAGAGCAATGCATCTGCCAAGGGTTTTTTGAAATCTCCTACTTTTTGGGTGCTACTAAAGGTAATAGCTGTCCTAGATAAAATTCAGTAATCAAAGGAAAGACCTGCAAGTCAACAAAAGTCAGCAACAAAGCCCTACTGGATGAACACATCCTTAGAACCCCTTCTCCTTAGAAAACGTTTTTAATGTATGTGCAGCTGCCTAGCATGAATGGTTTGGTGCCCATAAGCAGCTTCCTTTGGCCCTCCTGGAGAGGCCACCACGTTCCAACAGGAACAGCAGAAACAGATGTTTCTAGTCATTTTGCCAGCAGGGAGGTTGGATCTATGGCTGTCCAGATATTCCATACTAATATACAATAGAATAGCACGTTGTACTCAGAAAAAAAGTTTCTGTCAGACAATTTCCAGAAAGTCTATCAGCAATATCAAATTTGTATTGTATGTGGGTTAATTTACAGCTAGTGATTCACATAATAAAAGCACTGCAGTACCACTCTGATTGTCACATCAGTGTCAGCTGCAAGACATGTATTGGCTGTGTGCAACAGCAACAATTAGATATCTGCTATTTAAAAAGTAAAGAATGTGTATAATCAAATGATCGGTTAAAACCTGCCAACAGCCAGACAGGATACCTGCTATTTGATATTAAATTATTTTGAATGAGAGCTTTCATGGAGTCAGTAACTATCAGATCTTCAGCTTGACATGATCTGATTTTTAACATCATAATGCCAAAACCTGGTCTTCTGGGGAATTAAAGTGGGAATTAATTTGTGAACCGCTGGGCAAAAAAACACAAAGGAAAAAATGGACAAAAATATAAAATCATGAAAACAGATGACTTTTTTTTTTCAGTACCATGTGTGAACTGCACAAGGGTATAATTGTGCCCTCCATCCCTAAACAGTGACATGATACTCTGGATTCAATCCCAGTATATGTATCAAACTATTGTATGTTTATAGCTATTACTGAATATTGTGACAGACAGAAATATAATGCAGAGCCTGATTCTTTCAGCCTTATTAATTTGATTCCATTGGGACTACTTGCAAAGTAAGCTACTCACCAGGTCCATGAGTTAGACTCTGTAATAATACAAATAATACTGGTTTCAGAATAGCAGCCCTGTTAGTCTGTATTCACAAAAAGAAAAGGCACCTTAGAGACTAACAAATTTATTTGAGCATAAGCTTTCATGAGCTACAGCTCACTTCATTGGATGCATTCAGTGGAAAATACAGTGGGGAGATTTATATACATAGAGAACATGAGACAATGGGTGTTACCCTACACACTGTGACCAGAGTGATCACTTAAGGTGAGCTATTACCAGCGGGGGCAGAGGGGGGGACCTTTTGAAGTGATGATCAAGGTGGGCCATTTCCAGCAGTTGACAAGAACGTCTGAGGAACAGTGGGGGGTGGGGATAAATATGGGCAAATAGTTTTACTTTGTGTAATGACCCATCCACTCCCAGTCTCTATTCAAGCTTAAGTTAATTGTATCCACTTTGCAAATTAATCCCAATTCAGCAGTCTCTCATTGGTGTCTGTTTTTGACATTTTCTTGTTGAAGTATTGCCACTTTTAGGTCTGTAGGCGAGTGACCAGAGAGATTGAAGTGTTCTCCATCTGGTTTATAATTCTTGACATCTGATTTGTGTCCATTTATTCTTTTACGTAGAGACTGTCCAGTTTGACCAATGTACATGGCATTCTTACAACTACAATACCCACCTGCTGAAGTGAAGAAACAGATTGAAAGAGCCAGAAGAGTACCCAGAAGTCACCTATTACAGGACAGGCCCAACAAAGAAAATAACAGAACGTCACTAGCCATCACCTTCAGCCCCCAACTAAAACCTCTCCAACGCATCATCAAGGATCTACAACCTATCCTGAAGGATGATCCACCACTCTCATAGATCTTGGGAGACAGACCAGTCCTTGCTTACAGACAGCCCCCCAACCTGAAGCAAATACTCACCAGCAACCACACACCACACAACAGAACCACTAACCCAGGAACCTATCCTTGCAACAAAGCCCGTTGCCAGCTGTGTCCTCATATCTATTCAGGGGACACCATCATAGGGCCTAATCACATCAGCAACACTATCAGAGGCTCGTTCACCTGCACATCTACCAATGTGATATATGCCATCATGTGCTAGCAATGCCCCTCTGCCATGTACATGGTCAAACTGGACAGCCTCTACGTAAAAGAATAAATGAACACAAATCAGACGTCAAGAATTATAACATTCAAAAACCAGTTGGAGAACACTTCAATCTCTCTGGTCACTCGATTACAGTGGCAATACTTCAAGAAAAAAACTTCAAAAACAGACTCCAATGAGAGACTGCTGAATTGGAATTAATTTGCAGATGGGATACAATTAACTTAGGCTTGAATAGAGACTGGGAGTGGATGGGTCATTACACAAAGTAAAATTATTTCCCCATGTTTATCCCCCACCCCACCCCCCATTGTTCCTCAGACGTTCTTGTCAACTGCTGGAAATGGCCCACCTTGATTATCACTACAAAAGGTCCCCGCTCCACCCCCCGACCCCCCGCTCTCCTGCTGGTAATAGCTCACCTTAAGTAATCACTCTGGTCACAATGTGTATGGTAACACCCATTGTTTCATGTTCTCTATGGGTATGTCTACACTACGGAATAAGGTCGAATTTATAGAAGTCGTTTTTTTAGAAATCGGTTTTATATATTCGAGTGTGTGTGTCCCCACAGAAAATGCTCTAAGTGCATTAAGTGCATTAACTCGGCGGAGCGGTTCCACAGTACCGAGGCTAGAGTCGACTTCCGGAGCGTTGCACTGCGGGTAGCTATCCCACAGTTCCCGTAGTCTCCGCTGCCCATTGGAATTCTGGGTTGAGATCCCAATGCCTGATGGGGCTAAAACATTGTTGCGGGTGGTTCTGGGTACATATCGTCAGGCCCCCGTTCCCTCCCTCCCTCCGTGAAAGCAAGGGCAGACAATCATTTCGTGCCTTTTTTCCTGAGTTACCTGTGCAGACGCCATACCACGGCAAGCATGGAGCCCGCTCAGGTAACTGTCACCCTATGTCTCCTGGGTGCTGGCAGACACGGTACGGCTTTGCTGCACAGTAGCAGCAACCCATTGCCTTCTGGCAGCAGACAGTGCAATACGATTAGTAGTCGTCCTCGTCGTGTCCGAGGTGCTCCTGGCCATGTCGGCTGGGAGCGCCTGGGCAGACATGGGCGCAGGGACGAAATTTGGAGTGACTTGACCAGGTCATTCTCTTTAGTCCTGCAGTCAGTCCTATTGAACCGTCTTATGGTGAGCGGGCAGGCGATACGGACTGCTAGCAGTCGTATTGTACCATCTTCTGCCAGGCAGGCAAGAGATGAGGATTGCTAGTAGTCATATTGTACCATCTTCTGCCAGGCAGGCAAGAGATGAGGATGGCTAGCAGTCGTACTGTACCATCTTCTGCCGAGCAGCCACGAGATGTGGATGGCATGCAGTCCTTCTGCACCGTCTGCTGCCAGCCAAAGATGTAAAAGATAGATGGAGTGGGTCAAAACAAGAAATAGACCAGATTTGTTTTGTACTCATTTGCCTCCTCCCCTGTCTAGGGGACTCATTCCTCTAGGTCACACTGCAGTCACTCACAGAGAAGGTGCAGCGAGGTAAATCTAGCCATGTATCAATCAGAGGCCAGGCTAACCTCCTTGTTCCAATAAGAACAATAACTTAGGTGCACCATTTCTTATTGGAACCCTCTGTGAAGTCCTGCCTGAAATAATCCTTGATTTAAAGACACCCACTTTGTTGATTTTAGCTCCCTGAAGCCAACCCTGTAAGCCGTGTCATCAGTCGCCCCTCCCTCTGTCAGAGCAACGGCAGACAATCGTTCCGCATCTTTTTTCTGTGCGGACGCCATACCAAGGCAAGCATGGAGGCCGCTCAGCTCACTTTGGCAATTAGGAGCACATTAAACACCACACGCATTATCCAGCAGTATATGCAGCACCAGAACCTGGCAAAGCGATACCGGGCGAGGAGGCGACGTCAGCGCAGTCACGTGAGTGATCAGGACATGGACACAGATTTCTCTGAAAGCATGGGCCATGCCAATGCATGCATCATGGTGCTAATGGGGCAGGTTCATGCTGTGGAACGCCGATTCTGGGCTCGGGAAACAAGCACAGACTGGTGGGACCGCATAGTGTTGCAGGTCTGGGACGATTCCCAGTGGCTGCGAAACTTTCGCATGCGTAAGGGCACTTTCATGGAACTTTGTGACTTGCTTTCCCCTGCCCTGAGGCGCATGAATACCAAGATGAGAGCAGCCCTCACAGTTGAGAAGCGAGTGGCGATAGCCCTGTGGAAGCTTGCAACGCCAGACAGCTACCGGTCAGTTGGGAATCAATTTGGAGTGGGCAAATCTACTGTGGGAGCTGCTGTGATGCAAGTTGCCCACGCAATCAAAGATCTGCTGATATCAAGGGTAGTGACCCTGGGAAATGTGCAGGTCATAGTGGATGGCTTTGCTGCAATGGGATTCCCTAACTCTGGTGGGGCTATAGACGGAACCCATATCCCTATCTTGGCACCGGAGCACCAAGCCACCGAGTACATAAACCGCAAGGGGTACTTTTCGATAGTGCTGCAAGCTCTGGTGGATCACAAGGGATGTTTCACCAACATCAACGTGGGATGGCCGGGAAAGGTGCATGATGCTCGCATCTTCAGGAACTCTGGTCTGTTTCAAAAGCTGCAGGAAGGGACTTTATTCCCAGACCAGAAAATAACTGTTGGGGATGTTGAAATGCCTATATGTATCCTTGGGGACCCAGCCTACCCCTTAATGCCATGGCTCATGAAGCCGTACACAGGAAGCCTGGACAGTAGTCAAGAACTGTTCAACTTCAGGCTGAGCAAGTGCAGAATGGTGGTAGAATGTGCATTTGGACATTTAAAGGTGCGCTGGCGCAGTTTACTGACTCGCTTAGACCTCAGCGAAACCAATATTCCCACTGTTATTACTGCTTGCTGTGTGCTCCACAATATCTGTGAGAGTAAGGGGGAGGCGTTTATGGCGGGGTGGGAGGTTGAGGCAAATCGTCTGGCTGCTGGTTACGTGCAGCCAGACACCAGGGCGGTTAGAAGAGCACAGGAGGACGCGGTACGCATCAGAGAAGCTTTGAAAACCAGTTTCATGACTGGCCAGGCTACGGTGTGAAAGTTCTGTTTGTTTCTCCTTGATGAAACCCCCCGCCCCTTGGTTCACTCTACTTCCCTGTAAGCTAACCACCCGCCCCTCTTCCCTTCAATCACCGCTTGCAGAGGCAATAAAGTCATTGTTGCTTCACATTCATGCATTCTTTATTCATTCATCACACAAATAGGGGGATGACTACCAAGGTAGCCCAGGAGGGTGGTGGAGGGGGGAAGGAAAATGCCACACAGCACTTTAAGCACAGCACTTTAAAAGTTTACAACTTTACAATTTATTGAATGACAGCCTTCTTTTTTTTGGGGCAATCCTCTGTGGTGGAGTGGCTGGTTGGCTGGAGGCCCCCCCACCGCGTTCTTGGGCGTCTGGGTGTGGAGGCTATGGAACTTGGGGAGGAGGGCGGTTGGTTACAGAGGGGCTGCAGTGGCAGTCTGTGCTCCAGCTGCCTTTGCTGCAGCTCAACCATACACTGGAGCATACTGGTTTGGTCCTGCAGCAGCCTCAGCATTGAATCCTGCCTCCTCTCATCACGCTGCCACCACATTTGAGCTTCAGCCCTGTCTTCAGCCCGCCACTTACTCTCTTCAGCCCGCCACTTACTCTCTTCAGCCCGCCACCTCTCCTCCCGGTCATTTTGTGCTTTCCTGCACTCTGACATTATTTGCCTCCACGCATTCGTCTCTGCTCTGTCAGTGTGGGAGGACAGCATGAGCTCGGAGAACATTTCATCACGAGTGCGTTTTTTTTTCTTTCTAAGCTTCACTAGCCTCTGGGAAGGAGAAGATCCTGTGATCATTGAAACACATGAAGCTGGTGGAGAAAAAAAAAGGGACAGCGGTATTTAAAAAGACACATTTTATAAAACAGTGGCTACACTCTTTCAGGGTAAACCTTGCTGTTAACATTACATACATAGCACATGTGCTTTCGTTACAAGGTCGCATTTTGCCTCCTCCCACCGCGTGACTACCCCCTCAACCTTCCCCCCTCCCTGTGGCTAACAGCGGGGAACATTTCTGTTTAGCCACAGGCAAACAGCCCAGCAGGAATGGGCTCCTCTGAGTGTCCCCTGAAGAAAAGCACTCTATTTCAACCAGGTGACCATGAATTATATCTTACTCTCCTGAGGATAACACAGAGAGATAAAGAACGGATGTTGTTTGAATGCCAGCAAACATACACTGCAATGCTTTGTTCTACAATGATTCCCGAGTATGTGTTACTGGCCTGGAGTGGTAAAGTGTCCTACCATGAAGGACTCAATAAGGCTGCCCTCCCCAGAAACCTTTTGCAAAGGCTTTAGGACTACATCTAGGAGAACCGCAAATGCCAGGGCAAAGTAATCCTTTCACATGCTTGCTTTTAAACCATGTATAGTATTTTAAAAGGTACACTCACCAGAGGTCCCTTCTCCGCCTGCTGGGTCCAGGAGGCAGCCTTGGGTGGGTTCGGGGGGTACTGGCTCCAGGTCTAGGGTGAGAAACATTTCCTGGCTGTCGGGAAAACCGGTTTCTCTGCTTGCTTGCTGTGAGCTATCTACAACCTCCTCCTCCTCATCATCTTCTTCGTCCCCAAAACCTGCTTCCGTATTGCCTCCATCTCCATTGAAGGAGTCAAACAACACGCTGGGGTAGTGGTGGCTGAACCCCCTAAAATGGCATGCAACTCATCATAGAAGCGGCATGTTTGGGGCTCTGACCCAGAGCGGCTGTTCGCCTCTCTGGTTTTCTGGTAGGCTTGCCTCAGCTCCTTCAGTTTCACGCGGCACTGCTTCGGGTCCCTGTTATGGCCTCTGTCCTTCATGCCCTGGGAGATTTTGACAAAGGTTTTGGCATTTTGAAAACTGGAACGGAGTTCTGATAGCACAGATTCCTCTCCCCAAACAGCTATCAGATCCCGTACCTCCCGTTCGGTCCATGCTGGAGCTCTTTTGCGATTCTGGGACTCTAACATGGTCACCTGTGCTGATGAGCTCTGCATGGTCACCTGCAGCTTGCCACGCTGGCCAAACAGGAAATGAGATTCAAAAGTTCGCGGTTCTTTTCCTGTCTACCTGGCCAGTGCATCTGAGTTGAGAGTGCTGTCCAGAGCGGTCATAATGGAGCACTCTGGGATAGCTCCCGGAGGCCAATACCATCGAATTTTGTCCACAGTACCCCAAATTCGAGCCGGCAACGTCGATTTAAGCACTAATCCACTTGTCAGGGGTGGAGTAAGGAAATTGATTTTAAGAGCCCTTTAAGTCGAAATAAAGGGCTTCATTGTGTGGACGGGTGCAGTTTTACATCGATTTAACGCTGCTAAATTCGACCTAAAGTCCTAGTGTAGACCAGGGCTATGTATATAAATCTCCCCACTGTATTTTCCACTGAATGCATCCAATGAAGTGAGCTGTAGCTCACAAAAGCTTATGCTCAAATAAATTTGTTAGTCTCTCAGGTGCCACAAGTTCTCCTTTTCCTTTTACAAATAATAATAAGAATTGGGTTGCAAAATTGAGCCCTTAAAATAATTTCAGTTCTGCATACAAATATGTGTGATCTGCTTCCATGACTATTACATTTTGCAGTGCATCAGACAGCTCTGAAGTAACTGAGGCAATGATATTAAAAGAATGGTGGACTTCTATTTTCCATCATTTTAGGAAAGGTCACCATGTCACAAGAAGAAGATGGATAAACAGAAGTTCAGTCACCAGTGCAATCTATATTGTAACTACATAAGCATTAACTTTATTAAAATATATTTCTTACAAATCCCTGTTTTGTGGTAATTAATGAATCTTTCTGAATTAGGCCAAAATTTGCCCTCAGGTACTTTCATGCAATGTCTTAGAAGTCAATTTTTAACCCTCCAATTAGAAAACATGAAACTGTTGCTTTTTTTTTTTTTTTTTGCATTCTCAAATAGTCATAACATTGTTTCCATTTGGCAAAAAATGTTTTCATATCACAAACAATGTTTGGCAATTTAGTGGGTTGTGTTTGTGGAGAGGCATTATGATGTTTCACTCAGTATCTCTTAAAAATAAAACAGAAACAAACAAACAAACAACAACAAAAACTATTAGATCCTTTCTCGAGAAGACATGTCTTTTATTCTCATTTACACTCAGGCTTCTTTATATCACTCTGTCATTGCAAAGGTACCTTCATTTACATATAAATCAGATGCAGATATTCCAGTTTCAAAACTTGAAACTAAACTGATTTTGATTCATATATTGCTTTAAAAATGATAGACACTCTTTCAGCTTTCAAACTGTAGAACATGTTTGCTTTCCTCTAACTCTAGAATGATTGATCCATTTTACTTTAAACTTTGTAGCAAACAAACAAAGAAACAAACAAACCATCTCCTCTGGCCTAGGTAGATTTTTACTCTAGGTAGGGTAACTGTTACAAATAATATCAATTCTGGTGCTTCTTTCTTTTCTATGTAACACCATCTCACATGGTAAATCATGCTCTGTATGGAACATTATAATTTCTATGAATCATTCTTTTGAGCTAATGGCTGGCTTTTTAGAGAGAGATTGTAGTATTTAGGAAAATCTATAGTAAGGGGTGTTACAGAGTCACAGCAACTTCTGGGGATAGCCCACTTTTATGCACTGGTGGGGTGCAGCTTACTCCTCCAACTATTGGCAGCCAGGGATTTTGCTAGTAACATGACATTTATATAGGTGTATTTGGTACCCATGGCAGATACAATGCATATCATAACTGAAAACATTATGTGCATTTGGATTCCTTGGAGGATTTTGTTTATATAAAATAATCAACCTTGAATGTTTTGACAGCATTTAAAGAATAGCCTGTAACGTTATTTACCAGATTATCACTTTGAAATAGGAATAGAAAAAAATCACCATTCAGCCTAAGCCAGACCAATGATTTCTGACTTCACCAGTTATTCCTACTGTCTGTGACCTCAGGACCGAACTACTACACCTGCATTACACTTTGGGTAACCCTTGATCATTTTTCCCACCCAAAGGCAATAGCTAGTGAAGAATCATGCTACCTGCTTACCTAGTAGAACGAGCTGTAGGAAGTACATCAAACCTGTCCTCCAAGGTCTACGGAAGATACTGGTTGGATTTGATTTTGATATATAAATCATCAAATGGGTTTCACTCCTCTGTGCCTAATACATGAGCACACTTCTTATTCAATATTGTGATGTTTGAGATCAGCTGGAATACTTTTGATAACAGTTCCTAATGTTAAATATCTGGTGCTAGATCCTTGGTTGGTCTACATCAATTTTTCTCCATTGAAGTCAGACAAGCTATTTAGTATATCCTGAGGATCTGGTACCTGGAGACTGGTGGTAGCTGTGGCATTTGCTTCTCCTTTAGCTTGGCCAGAGTCCAGCTACGCTGATCTTCAGGGTAGAGAATAAAACTTATCTGTTTTCTTAGGCTTTTGCTTGAGTGGTGTTACAAATTATACCTGATAGGACACGCACACAAATGCTGCGAATTATACCTGATAGGTCACGCACACAAATGCTGCGAATTATACCTGATAGGTCACGCACAGTTCGAATCTAGGCTGAGGAACATGAACAAAGTCCATAACTGCAGAGTTCCCAAAAAACACCAAGTTTATTACGCTTAAGCATGGTGCCCCCTTGCTAGCCAGGAGGGGACCCTGAATACAGATTATACAAAGGTTATATACCTCTTAGCAAAGCATGTTGCCCTCGTGCATCGGAAACCTTAGCCAATAAACAAACCCTTTTCTTATCTACCACCCATCCCTGCTTGGTGCATTCCTCATGCTAAACTAGTATGTTAATTACACAGCATGATCCTAAAGCAATGCATCAGTAACTTTTATTATCAGGATGGGAGGCCTCACATCAAAGGCCAGGAGATAGGGAGTTAGGGACAGACAAAGAACAGATACCGGGAGTCAAGGCAGGCTGGAGACAAGGAGGAGGATTTTCACAGGAATGCAGTATCTAAGGAACACTCCTCCTGGTGCATGATGTGCTTGCTTTTAGACAATGGTGGGCCCCAAACCAAAATGGAGTCACACGTGCTAACTTTTCCTTAACAGTGGCTGGTGGGGAGAAATATGTTTGTTCTCTCTAAGGGGGTCAATATAGAGCTGACAATGCTCAGCATGTTTTGCATTTTGTTTACAATATGTAAATGAATCCAAAATGCTTTTGATCACAATATACCTACATAACTTTCCTATAATTGTTTTACAACACCATCTGAGAGCAAACACACTGAAACAGCAACTGAGAGTCTGAAATGTGAGTGGGAGCTGCAGCATTGTGCCAATAGTGAAATGCATGCCCCAGTTCAATTGGGATACTTATGTGCTTAAAGTTGAGCATGTGCTTAAGTGCTTTGCTGGATCGAAATTAGCGAACCAGGTCTGAGAGCTCAGTCCAAAGATGAAGGCATCAGAAAAAAAGTACAGAGATGGGAGTAGGAGAAGGAAAAGACAGTGGGTTGAAGCTGACATCTGTGTTAGGTAGCTAGAATATGGTACCTTTAATGCAGTGGTTCTTAACCTTTACTGCAGCCTGCACTCTCAGTAAAGACTTTATTTGCACCCCTTATCAAAAATCATTGCAGTAGGTCAGTTCTTTAAACCTAGATATATATTTTTATATGTAGATTACAGTAATTGTTAAAAATTGCATAATGTTGATAATTACATAGGTTTGATGAAACAAAGTATTTGTACTTATGTTTGTGTGCTTAATTTTAATGTAAAGTTTAATGATGAAATTAAAGTTTAATGAGTGAAACAGGCTAAATATAATATTAAGGGTCTGATTTGGAATTCATATTAGTTTAACACTATGATATACTCAGGGTGCAATGTGGACTTATGAACAGATGTGTCCCCTGAAATTTCCAGCCTGTGGTGCCTCTTATCCTGCTTTGCTGTGAGAGCTACTGCTCCTGATCTGTTCACACACAGCCTCCAGCATGTAAAGTACTTCCAATTAAATTGCATAAGTGTTATAGTCAGCCACTCTTTAATTACACTGCGGAGCACCATCAGCATACTCCCAGTCCCAGACTTTCCCCAGGCATGTGCATCTTGTACTGCCCAGCTCTCTCTTAGATACAGGCTCATATAAAGTCCGTCATTTTATTATTAGAACATGATATTCACAAATACTCTTAGGCCAAGTGGAGTTTCCCAAACATATCAATTCAAACACACTGGTTTAAATAAAACCATAAAACAAATATATTACCTACAAAAGGACAGATTAAGTGAATATAAGGCTATGTCTACACTGGCAATTGAATGACAAAACTTTTATCTTTCAGAGGTGTTAACCCCTCCCTCCCCTGAAAGACAAACGTTTTGCCACAACAAGTGCCAGTATGAACAGTGTGTTGTCGGCAGGAGCACTCTCCTGCCGACAACATAAATGCCGCTCATTGGGAGTTGAAGATTTTTTTGGGCAGGAAAAACAGCAGCTACATGGCACACCTTTTAGTGAAGCAACACAGCCATGTCACTAAAAGCTGTATAGTGTAGACATAACCTAAGTAATGAGGCATAAAGCTCAGAATTGGTTACAAGAAAAATAAAATTAAAATGCAACTAATGAATTACTTCCCAACTGAGAGAGAATTCAAAGCAAAGGTCCTCTTTCACCACATATTTAAGCAGCCTTACTGTTTGAACTTCTTTCAGTCAAGATACCTTCCCAAGTCCAATGCCCCCTGCTTTGTTCTTCAGGTGTTCTGGATGCCATAGGCATGAGAGAAAGGGAGGAAATAATTTGGGTCTGCTCTCCCTTCTCATAATTCTTTCTCTTCTTTGAGAAGCATCTCCAGCTGAGGTTCAGGGGACTGAAGGTCTGTGTGGATAGGAACCCCAAGCTGCCAAAATGTAGATTTGTCACTTACACCCTCTTACTCTCATCCTTGCCACTTACCCAGGTGATGTTTCATTTGATTTTGCTGACACCTGGCTGAGGTATCAACTTGCCTTTTGTCTCTGGGGAACTGGTTTGCGGCCCCTCCCCAGAGTTAGAACATGTCTTAATAATACCATAAAGCAGAATCTTATAACTTTACATACAATGTTGCCACACATATTTTACCAGGACAATAATGGTAAGCAAATTATTAGTTTTCAAATGATACCTCACAGGGTATACTTGTATAAAATGTACCACAGTTCTGTAAAATGGGTTAACATGGAGGTACAGACCATCACAAACACAGTTAATTAATTTTTACTTCATTGGAGTTGCCCTTAGTTTATACCTATGTAATTGAGATCAGAATCAAGTCCCAACTATGTAAATACCTATCTAACCATTTACTTACTGTATCTCTTTTCCTTTCTGTCTCCTCCTTACCTTCCTATCCAGTCCCTGAGCCCAACATTTTGTAGTCAGTAAATTTACATGTAATTGCTTTTTAAAAACAATAAAACTCTATAATCACAAATTTTCTGTCCAAAGTATGAGGCAAACTTTCAGCTGAATACATTGGCCTTGTGTCTGAACTACAAATTGGCAAATCCCTTGACTGCCCTCCCTACTGCCAGACCCAAACATTGTGAATGAAGGTTTTTGAAGGGGAGAAGTTTGACAAAAATTGTGCAGAAATGGCTGCCAAAATTCAGGAATGAAGCTGAGATTCTTCTTCATAGTAGAACACCACCCATATTTGTCACTACTATAGGGTCTGGTCCAATGCTTATTGAAGTCATTGGAGACTCCCATTAATTTCAGTGGGTGTTGAACCCCCTATTGACTATAGAAGACATGATAAAACCTACTTTATCTTAGGGTTTTACACTGCTACCCATCACCATAGTATTTGAGTGCATAATATGGCAAACCTAATGCAGCCAAGCTGTCTGTGGTGATGCTAATTAAAAAAGGAAAGCAACGAGTTGGTTTTATCAAAAACTTTATACTTGATCTAGTGGTAAAATTTGTCAAAGATAATTCACTTCTTCTTATTAGCCATCTCCAGATTTTTAATTATAAATGTAATGTCTGCTTTTGGAAGGGTAAAAAAATGAAGAGTATAGTACTGCAATTTGATTTACTACAGTGCTTTGTCTAATTATATTGCATATCTATTAATATATCTGCATATGAGTATTACAATTGGATGATCACATTTTTGACCTGCTTTATTAGGTCAAAAAGTCACCAATTTCCCAAGAGTAATCTTATTCAAATCACTATTGAATTCAAATTCAGCACATGGCTATCCAAGATGATAACACTGTTCTTCTAAGGACTGCAGCAGCTGGTTAAGCATATTGAGTGCCTTTTAACTTTTTGTTAAAAACCTTCTTCACCTTTACACATAGGAATAGTCCTAATGCAGTCATAAAAGTATCAGTCAAATGAGTATGCTGAGCAAGATTTGACTCACTCTCCTAGAACATGCCTTTGTTACCAGATTCTGATTAAACTCAGACAAAGCTAGACAAAATAAAACTGGAAAGAATGTGCAAATTTTTAACAATGAAAGTAATTAACTATTGGAACAGCTCAGTAGAGCTGGCTGAAATTTTTTTGAACAATATTTTTCTCTTTGAAAATGTGCTTTTTTATCAAAATTTAAGATTTGTTTATTATTTTTGTTATGTTTTTCTCTTTTCTCCCCTCATCCTGATTTCCAGTGGCAAAATGGAAAAGGGGGGAAATGAAAACCAAAGAACTGAATGAAGTAATAAATAAATAGACATAAATTAATGAAATGTTAATAAGTGAAAAACTGTTCCTTTTTTAAACCTGCCCTATGGAATGCAAATAATTTTTTTTTGTTTTTTTAATTGCCACTTTTTTGTTACCACTTTTTAACCATTTCTCCAACTTACCAAGCAAAGTGGTGGGTTGTCCATCACTTGAAGTCTTTAGGTCCAGGTTCCTTTCTGAAAGATATGCCATAGTTAAATCTCCATTTATGGGCTTGATGAAGAATTACTGGGTCAAATTCTACAACTCTGTGTTCTGCAGGAAGGCAGAAAACATATTCAAATGGATCTTCTGGCTTTGAAACCATTGGGTGACATCCTGTCTCCATTGAAGTCAATGGGAGTTTTGCCACTGACTTCAATGGAGTCAGGATTTTACCATTTAAATCAATTAAATAATGTAGGATATTGGATGTCAGGGAATGTCTGTCATAAACCATGCTTCAGACATGTACTGTAGCTATAAGCCAAATCTTAGTTCAAGCTTGCTGATGTTAGTGGGTTTGTGAGGTTATATATGAAGGCAGGATTTAGGCTATGACTACCGATAAAAGGATACAGATTAAGGCAGACACCTTATCATTATCAGTTTCATTTATCTGTTTTATGACAGTGCTGAGAAGCACCAGCCATAATGGGGGTCACATAGTAGTCCTGGCACAAACATGTCTCCTACTGCTTTATTTTTGTCTGAGGGCTGTACCTTGATCTGACACTAAATCAGGATGAGACAGTGAATCAAGAAGCCAGCGTAGGAGTGTAAATCTGCAACAACAACAACAACAGGGGGAAAGAAGTTGCTTTTCACATAAGAGTGAATGTGGGGGAACAGGAAAAATAGTGACCTCTCAATTAGAAATGAAAGCTTCAGAATAAGATGCTTTATAAATCTTGCTGTTGGAGCTTCAGTTCGAGATTATCTATATGTTGTTTGATTACGTGGAAAGAAAGCTGTTGTTCATTTCACGTATGTCATAAATATAAAGGGAAGGGTAAACCCCTTTGAAATCCCTCCTGGCCAGGGGAAAGCTCCTCTCACCTGTAAAGGGTTAAGAAGCTAAAGGTAACCTCGCTGGCACCTGACCAAAATGACCAATGAGGAGACAAGATACTTTCAAAAGCTGGGAGGAGGGAGAGAAACAAAGGGTTGGTGTGTCTGTCTGTAGTCCTCTTGGCCGGGGACAGAACAGGAATGGAGTCTTAGAACTTTTAGTAAGTAATCTAGCTAGGTATGTGTTAGATTATGATTTCTTTAAATGGCTGAGAAAAGAATTGTGCTGAATAGAATAACTATTTCTGTCTGTGTATCTTTTTTGTAACTTAAGGTTTTGCCTAGAGGGGTTCTCTATGTTTTTGAATCTAATTACCCTGTAAGATATATACCATCCTGATTTTACAGGGGGGATTTCTTTCTTTCTATTTACTTCTATTTTTTATTAAAAGTCTTCTTGTAAAACACTGAATGCTTTTCATTGTTCTCAGATCCAAGGGTTTGGGTCTGTGGTCACCTATGCAAATTGGTGAGGCTTTTTATCCAACATTTCCCAGGAAAGGGGGAGTGCAAGTGTTGGGAGGATTGTTCATTGTTCTTAAGATCCAAGGGTCTGGGTCTGTAGTCACCTAGGCAAATTGGTGAGGCTTTTTACCAAACCTTGTCCAGGAAGTGGGGTGCAAGGTTTTGGGAAGTATTTTGGGGGGAAGGACGCGTCCAAACAGCTCTTCCCCAGTAACCAGTATTAGTTTGGTGGTGGTAGCGGCCATTCCAAGGATAACGGGGGTAATATTTGTTACCTTGGGGAAGTTTTGACCTAAGCTGGTAAAGATAAGCTTAGGAGGTTTTTCATGCAGGTCCCCACATCTGTACCCTAGAGTTCAGAGTGGGGGAGGAACCTTGACATGGTGGCACAGTGGTGGGATTAACCTGAAATCATTTTGAGATCCAGTTGAGATTTTTTGAACTAGAAATACAGATTTTAAAAAGGAATTTTTAGGAAGTCCAGAAGGCAGCTTTGAAACTGAAAGCAGCTTGGTTTCTCTCTGCTTTGTGGCCAAGCAGAGACAAAAGGGGATTATCTTGTGAATTGCAGGTTTTCTTGCCTGGAGGCAGGGTACTTAACTCCTGCAGGGAAATTCACAGTCTTCCAACCCAGAGGTTTTTTTTTTTCTTTTCTTCCTAAAAGTAAATAGGGGGTGTGTGCTCTACCCATTTGCCTGGAGACAAAAGTGGCAGGGTTTTTTTTTAGGATTTTGATTTTTTTTTTTTTGTTTTACAAGGAGCACAGGTTTGAAAATAATTTTTTTTTTTCTTTGGGCTGGGTAAGCAGTTTTCCAAGTAGTTGGAGGTTTTTTGCTTTAATTTGGGCCCAGAGCAGAGACAAGGGAATTGTCTTTTTCTGTAGGCTGACAATCACTATCAGAGAATAGGTACTCTATTCCAGCACAGCAAAAGTTTACAGCCAAGTTTTGTTTGTTTATTTCTAAACCTCGGGTGTAAAGTTAGTTAAAAACAGAGAGGTTAGAATGGCCAAATCCTCAGCTCGACTACAGCTGGAATTAGCCAAATTTCAGGCTGAGGAAAAACAAAGGGAACATGAAAGACAGATAGAACTCATGCGGCTGGAGAAGGAGGTACAGGAGGCTGCCCACAAGAGGGAAATGGAGGCAAGGAAGCATGTGGAGGAGATGGAGAGGATAAAGGCCCAGCAGAATATACCAACAAACCCTAGCAATCCTTCTCCAGGTACCACTTCCCATCCCAGAAAGTTCCCCACCTACAAGGCAGGTGATGATACTGAGGCCTTCTTAGAAAACTTCGAAAGGGCCTGCCTTGGGTACAACATCTCTACTGACCAATACATGGTAGAGCTGAGGCCGCAGCTCAGTGGACCCTTAGCTGAGGTGGCAGCTGAAATGCCTAAAGAACACATGAACAAGTATGAACTGTTTAAATCCAAGGCGAGAGTCAGAATGGGGATAACACCCGAGCAGTCTCGTCGGAGGTTCAGAGCCCTAAGGTGGAAACCAGACATGTCATTTACCCGACATGCCTACCACATTGTAAAACATTGGGATGCCTGGATATCAGGAGCAAGTGTTGAATCTCCAGTAAATTTGCCCTTCCTAATGCAAATGGAACAATTCTTAGAGGGTGTTCCTGAGGAAATAGAAAGATACATCCTAGATGGGAAACCCAAAACTGTAATCGAGGCAGGAGAGATTGGAGCCAGATGGGTGGAGGTGGCAGAGAAGAAGAAAACTGGTCGCAGTTGGAGCGGAGACCAGAAGGGACCACCCCAGACCACACCCTATTACCGGGGGCCGCCCAAAGCCCCACCTACCTCCCAAAGAACCCTCCAGACCCCTTATCGTCCCACCACCCCGTTCTCCAGCAACCCACCTCGCCCCGGTGACCCGTCAGCTGGACGATGTTTTAAATGTAACGAGCTGGGGCATGTAAAGGCCAACTGCCCCAAGAACCCCAACAGGTTACAGTTCATTGCACCGGAATCACACCAGAGGTCCACAGGCCCAGATACCTCCCAGATACCCTTGGAGCGGAGGGAAACTGTGAGTGTGGGTGGGAAGAAGGTCACCGCGTGGAGGGACACCGGAGCACAAGTGTCAGCTATCCATGCTTCCTTAGTGGACCCCAATTTAATCAACCCAGAGATCCAAGTGACGATTCAACCCTTCAAGTCCAACTCTTTCAATTTGCCTACAGCCAAGTTGCCTGTCCAGTACAAGGGCTGGTCAGGAATGTGGACTTTTGCAGTCTATGATGATTATCCCATCTCCATGCTGTTGGGGGAAGACTTGGCCAATCATGTGAAGCAGGCCAAGAGGGTGGGAATGGTCACCCGCAACCAGGCTAAACAAGCCGTGAGGCCTAGCTCTGTTCCGGAAACTTCTATCAGGACCCAGTCAGAGGTGATGGACCTGGACCCCAGGCCAATGTCTGCAACAGCAGTAGTGGATCCAGTCCCAGAGACCCAGACGGAACCAGTCCCAGAACCGGAACCAGCCAAACAACCAACACCAGACCCCGTGCCAGCACTGAATCCAGTACTTGCAACCTCAACACCAGAGGGCCCCACCGAACCTGAACTGGCAGCAGCCGATAACCCTACACAAGAGGCTCAGCCGGAGCCTGAATCCCAACATAGTGCACCAGCGGAGAGCGGTTCACAGTCAACAGAAACAGCTCCATCCCCTATATCGCTTCCAGAGGGACCAAGCCTAGGTCCACAATCCCATGAGGAACTGATGTCTCCAGCATCAAGGGAACAGTTCCAGACCGAACAGGAAGCAGATGAAAGCCTCCAGAGAGCTTGGACGGCGGCACGGAGCAACCCACCGCCTCTCAGCTCTTCTAATCGATCCAGGTTTGTTGTAGAAAGAGGACTTTTATACAAGGAAACTCTTTCTGGGGGACACCAGGAAGACTGGCATCCTCAGAGACAGTTGGTAGTTCCAACTAAATACCGGGCCAAGCTCTTGAGCTTAGCCCATGATCACCCTAGTGGCCATGCTGGGGTGAACAGGACCAAAGACCGTTTGGGGGGGTCATTCCACTGGGAGGGAATGGGCAAGGATGTTTCTACCTATGTCCAGTCTTGTGAGGTGTGCCAAAGAGTGGGAAAACCCCAAGACCAGGTCAAAGCTCCTCTCCAGCCACTCCCCATCATTAAAGTTCCATTTCAGCGAGTAGCTGTGGATATTCTGGGTCCTTTTCCGAAAAAGACACCCAGAGGAAAGCAGTACATACTGACTTTCATGGATTTTGCCACCCGATGGCCGGAAGCAGTAGCTCTAAGCAACACCAGGGCTAAAAGTGTGTGCCAGGCACTAGCAGACATTTTTGCCAGGGTAGGTTGGCCCTCCGACATCCTCACAGAAGCAGGGACTAATTTCCTGGCAGGAACTATGAAAAACCTTTGGGAAGCTCATGGGGTAAATCACTTGGTTGCCACTCCTTACCATCATCAAACAAATGGCATGGTGGAGAAGTTTAATGGAACTTTGGGGGCCATGATACGTAAATTCGTAAATGAGCACTCCAATGATTGGGACCTAGTATTGCAGCAGTTGCTCTTTGCCTACAGAGCTGTACCACATCCCAGTTTAGGGTTTTCTCCATTTGAACTTGTATATGGCCGTGAGGTTAAGGGGCCATTGCAGTTGGTAAAGCAGCAATGGGAGGGATTTACACCTTCTCCAGGAACTAACATTCTGGACTTTGTAACCAACCTACAAAACACCCTCCGAACCTCTTTAGCCCTTGCTAGAGAAAACTTACAGGATGCTCAAAAAGAGCAAAAAGCCTGGTATGATAAACATGCCAGAGAGCGTTCCTTCAAAGTAGGAGACCAGGTCATGGTCTTAAAGGCGCTCCAGGCCCATAAAATGGAAGCATCGTGGGAAGGGCCATTCGTGGTCCAGGAGCGCCTGGGAGCTGTTAATTATCTCATAGCATTCCCCACCTCCAACCGAAAGCCTAAGGTGTATCATATTAATTCTCTAAAGCCCTTTTATTCCAGAGAATTAAAGGTTTGTCAGTTTACAGCCCAGGGAGGAGACGACGCTGAGTGGCCTGAAGGTGTCTACTACGAAGGGAAATGTGCTGGTGGTGTGGAAGAGGTGAACCTCTCCATGACCCTTGGGCGTATGCAGCGACAGCAGATCCAGGAGCTGTGCACTAGCTACGCGCCAACGTTCTCAGCCACCCCAGGACTGACTGAACGGGCATACCACTCCATTGACACAGGTAATGCTCACCCAATTAGGGTCCAACCTTACCGGGTGTCTCCTCAAGCTAAAACTGCTATAGAACGGGAGATCCAGGATATGTTACAGATGGGTGTAATCCGCCCCTCTGAAAGTGCATGGGCATCTCCAGTGGTTCTAGTTCCCAAACCAGATGGGGAAATACGTTTTTGCGTGGACTACCGTAAGCTAAATGCTGTAACTCGCCCAGACAACTATCCCATGCCACGCACAGATGAACTATTAGAGAAACTGGGAAGGGCCCAGTTCATCTCTACCTTGGACTTAACCAAGGGGTACTGGCAGGTACCGCTAGATGAATCTGCCAAGGAAAGGTCAGCCTTCATCACACATCTCGGGCTGTATGAATTTAATGTACTCCCTTTCGGGCTGCGAAATGCACCCGCCACTTTCCAAAGACTTGTAGATGGTCTCCTAGCGGGATTAGGAGAATATGCAGTCGCCTACCTTGACGATGTGGCCATATTTTCGGATTCCTGGGCAGACCACCTGGAACATCTACAAAAAGTCCTTGAGCGCATAAGGGAGGCAGGACTAACTGTTAAGGCTAAGAAGTGTCAAATAGGCCTAAACAGAGTGACTTACCTTGGACACCAGGTGGGTCAAGGAACTATCAGCCCCCTACAGGCCAAAGTGGATGCTATCCAAAAGTGGCCTGTCCCAAAGTCAAAGAAACAGGTTCAATCCTTCTTAGGCTTGGCCGGTTATTACAGACGATTTGTACCGCACTACAGCCAAATCGCTGCCCCACTGACAGACCTAACCAAAAAGAAACAGCCAAATGCTGTTCAGTGGACCGGAAAGTGTCAGAAGGCCTTTAACAAGCTTAAAGCGACACTCATGTCTGACCCTGTACTAAGGGCCCCAGACTTTGACAAACCGTTCCTAGTAACCACAGATGCATCCGAGCGTGGTGTGGGAGCAGTTTTAATGCAGAAAGGACCTGATCAAGAATTCCACCCTGTAGTGTTTCTCAGCAAAAAACTGTCTGAGAGGGAAAGCAACTGGTCAGTCACTGAAAAAGAATGTTATGCCATTGTCTACGCTCTGGAAAAGCTACGCCCATATGTTTGGGGACGGCGTTTCCACCTGCAAACCGACCATGCTGCACTAAAGTGGCTTCACACCGTCAAAGAAACTAACAAAAAACTTCTTCGGTGGAGTTTAGCTCTCCAAGATTTTGATTTCGACATCCAACACATCTCAGGAGCTTCTAACAAAGTGGCTGATGCACTCTCCCGTGAAAGTTTCCCAGAATCAACTGGTTAAAATCGTCCTTGAGATGTGGAAAATATTGTTAGTCTTTATGTACTTGGTAGTATATTTAGAGATGCATGTGTCTTATTAACTCTGTTTTCCTAGAGCTCCAGGAAGAAATCCCAGCCAGTGTTTCACCCTAGCTGAGATTTGGGGGGCGTGTCATAAATATAAAGGGAAGGGTAAACCCCTTTGAAATCCCTCCTGGCCAGGGGAAAGCTCCTCTCACCTGTAAAGGGTTAAGAAGCTAAAGGTAACCTCGCTGGCACCTGACCAAAATGACCAATGAGGAGACAAGATACTTTCAAAAGCTGGGAGGAGGGAGAGAAACAAAGGGTTGGTGTGTCTGTCTGTAGTCGTCTTGGCCGGGGACAGAACAGGAATGGAGTCTTAGAACTTTTAGTAAGTAATCTAGCTAGGTATGTGTTAGATTATGATTTCTTTAAATGGCTGAGAAAAGAATTGTGCTGAATAGAATAACTATTTCTGTCTGTGTATCTTTTTTGTAACTTAAGGTTTTGCCTAGAGGGGTTCTCTATGTTTTTGAATCTAATTACCCTGTAAGATATATACCATCCTGATTTTACAGGGGGGATTTCTTTATTTCTATTTACTTCTATTTTTTATTAAAAGTCTTCTTGTAAAACACTGAATGCTTTTCATTGTTCTCAGATCCAAGGGTTTGGGTCTGTGGTCACCTATGCAAATTGGTGAGGCTTTTTATCCAACATTTCCCAGGAAAGGGGGAGTGCAAGTGTTGGGAGGATTGTTCATTGTTCTTAAGATCCAAGGGTCTGGGTCTGTAGTCACCTAGGCAAATTGGTGAGGCTTTTTACCAAACCTTGTCCAGGAAGTGGGGTGCAAGGTTTTGGGAAGTATTTTGGGGGGAAGGACGCGTCCAAACAGCTCTTCCCCAGTAACCAGTATTAGTTTGGTGGTGGTAGCGGCCATTCCAAGGATAACGGGGGTAATATTTGTTACCTTGGGGAAGTTTTGACCTAAGCTGGTAAAGATAAGCTTAGGAGGTTTTTCATGCAGGTCCCCACATCTGTACCCTAGAGTTCAGAGTGGGGGAGGAACCTTGACAACGTACATGGGGAGATTCTGGAAGTAATTCTTCACATAATGAAACAACTGCAAATGAGAAATGTATTATTATAAATGATCTCTGTGTCACCCGTTAGGTGGGAAACACATTACTTTAATATCTTTCAAACTGAGTGGCATAATTATTTGATGAGACCAACCTCCATTACTTATCTCATCCTCTAATTATAATGTATTAGTTTTACCAGTGATTATGGACAAATTAGTTTAGCCAAGCAAGAAATCAATAATTCAAACCATTAATTAAATTTCATGAGAAAGTTCCATATCCATGTGCGCACACAGTTAGTGACTTGCTGACTTTATTTAATATCTCTCCCTAAGTACGATGCACCCTCCACAAGCAGAGAAATAGTGGCAGAGAATAAATGGGTGCAGCTGTGTGGGAGAGGAAGGAGGGAGAAAAGGAAGATGTGAAAAAATAGATTGATTAAGAAAAGTGTAGTGTCATGTTTATTAATAGAGTTGCAGCAAACTGGTCTCTGGCTGGTTTAGCACCACCAAGCACTGTGGTTTAAAGCTCATCAGCAGTTTGCTCTCCTCCCAGTAGGCTTACTCTTCACAGTGAGCCTGCATATTAGGCTCACTCTGAAGAGTGAATATAGAGAGAGAGAGTTGAAATTTGAGCCTCAGACCTCGCAGGAAGGTTTTGAAAATTCCATATCCTACAAAGCAGCTGAAAAAGAGAGAGACACCTCTGAAATGACTTATGCTGAGCTTTCATTCTGATCATGATTTGTCTTTCTTAAGGAGGTGAAGAAATACGATCGCAATAGTGACATCAGCAGGAAACGGGATTTCAGTTCTGTTTCCATTGAAGTCAATAGGATATGCATATGCATGTGATTAAATGTTTCACTGGATATGAGCCAGGTGCCCAGCACTTTGTAAGGTCAAGACCTAGGGGCTAAATACCCACCTAAGTGCAGTTTGCATTGAAGCCAACAGGAGCAGCACGGTGGTATTGGCCAGCCAAGATAGGTGTAAGTGCTTATTCATGAAAAAGGGAGTGAGGCGCTTAAATGCAGCATTGTTAAAGCAATTTTTTAAAAGAGATCAAAATACCTATTTGTCACTATGCCTTAGTGAGTCACAGCTGAGGATGCCAAATTCAGGATGAACTGCTGAGAACTAGGGAAGACTCACTCCAAACTGGTGGCTATTCTATTACTAGACACAGCAAGCCAGAAACAAAAGTAACCTTCTGTTTTACCACACTGGTTAACAAGAAGTCCAAACTGCAGTCTCTTTAGGCATCCCAGCTCTTGTTTCAACACCCAGACACTCGAATTTATGAGTGATTATTGAAAACCAGTTTCATCAAACAAAAAGTTCTTCTGATCTCAAAAGATCAGCCACACAGATAGGCCAATATATAACTCAGATCTTACCCAATAATCACACTGTTGCCAATCCTCTAGTATCTAAAAGTTTTTTTTTAATAAGAGAAAAACAAGAGGAGAGAGTTAAAATGGTTAAGGAACTCTAATACATGCAATCATTGCAAAGTTCTTGGATTGGGTTTGTAGCAGACGGTGGTGTTACAGTGTTCTGGCTTGTAAAGTCTCTGGTAACTTCCAAAAGATTGGAAGGTCCTCAGTCCGTTGGTTGGAATGCTCCTTTCAATGTGAGTCCATAGTTCAGAGATCACAGCAAGAAAGAGGCAAAATGAAGATGCTTCCTGGGTCTCTTATACCATTTCCTAAGTGGAGGGAAGACTCTTAGTCTTAGTTTGTGGAAAATTACAGGCACAGGATGGAGTCCAGGGTCACATGAGCAAGTCACATGCCCTTGCATGCTTTGATGACTCATAGGCGAAGCCATTATCCATATTTTGGCTAAACCGATGGGGACACCAGGTGGGGAAAACTTCTTCTATGGCCCATTGTGTTCTTTAATGGGACATCAACTTGAATAGTCCATCCACAAGACTGGATGTAAACTACCTTGTGGGTGTTACCCTAGGAAAAAACACATTTGAAATACTGGTATATAGTGAATATTCATAACTTTAGATAAAAAGATGATACATGCATACAAAAAGGACAATCATACTCAAAATAGAGATGGGTTTTGCCTATTATATTGTGATCCAGAATTCTTCAAAATCCAAGGACTTTGGATCCAGGATTCTAGTTTGGATCCAATCTTACACAGTGGGTCTGAGTCACACAGTTTAGATCAAGGAGTTTGGTTCTGTCATAAATATAAAGGGAAGGGTAACCACTTTTCTGTATACAGAACTATAAAATCCCTCCTGGCCAGAGGCAAAACCCTTTCACCTATAAATGGTTAAGAAGCTAGGATAACCTCACTGGCACCTGACCAAAATGACCAATGAGGAGACAAGATACTTTCAAAGCTGAAGGGAGGGGGGAGAAACAAAGGGTTATCTCTGTCTGTGTGATGCTTTTGCCGGGAACAGAACAGGAATGGAGTCTTAGAACTTAGTAAGTAATCTAGCTAGATATACGTTAGATTTCTGTTTTGTTTAAATGGCTGGTAAATAAGTTGTGCTGAATGGGATGTATATTCCTGTTTTTGTGTCTTTTTGTAACTTAAGGTTTTGCCTAGAGGGAATCTCTATGTTTTGAATCTAATTACCCTGTAAGGTATTCACCATCCTGATTACAGAGGTGATTCTTTTACCTTCTCTTTAATTAAAATTCTTCTGTTAAGAACCTGATTGCTCTTTCATTGTTCTTAAGATCCAAGGGTTTGGGTCTGTGTTCACCTATACAAATTGGTGAGGATTTTTATCAAGCCTTCCCCAGGAAAGGGGGTGTAGGGCTTGGGGAGATTTTGGGGGGAAAGATGTTTCCAAGTGGGCTCTTTCCCTGTTCTTTGTTTAACACGCTTGGTGGTGGCAACATAAGGTCCAAGGATAAAAGGTAAAAGTTTGTACCCTGGGAAGTTTTAACGTAAGCTGGTAAGAATAGGCTTAGGGGGTCTTTCATGCAGATCCCCACTTCTGTACCCTAGAGTTCAGATTGGGGAAGGAACCTTGACATGGTGGCAGAGTGATGGGATCATTTTGAGATCAATTTGAGATTTTTTTGGGATCATTTTGAACCAGTAGCACAGATTTTAAAAGGACATTTTTTTTTCCTTTGGGCTGCTTGAAAGCAGGTTTAAGCTGAAAGCAGTTAGAATTTTTTTGTCTCTTCCTGGGGGCCAGAGCAGAGACAAAAGGGATTTGTCTTTTTTGAGCTGGAGTTTTTTCTACCTCAAGGCAGGGTAGTTAACCTCCTGCAGTGAAATTCACAAGTTTTTCACCCCTGAAGAAGTTTGGGGTTTTTTTTTTAGCTAAGAGCAAATAGAGGGCTTTTCTGTCTATTTGCCTGGAGACAAAGGTGTTAGTTTTTTTTTAAAGGATTTTTCTGTAGGCTGACAATCACTATCAGAGAACATAGGTATCAGGTTACAGCACAACAAAATTTTACAAGCCATGTTTTTTTGTTTTGTTGTTTTCTTTCTAACTCTCGAGTATAAAGTTAGTTAAAAACAGAGAGGCTAAGATGACAGAACCCAAGGCAGAAAAAGCCAAAGAGGCTGCGCACAGGAGAGCTATGGAGGCAAGGGAAAAAGAACTGGAGGAGAAGGAAAAAGAGAGGAAGCATGCACTGGAGATGGAGAAGGCAAAGGCTCAGCAGAATATACCAAGAAACCTGAGCAATCCTTCTCAAGGTACTGCTTCACGTGCCAGGAAGTTCCCCACCTACAAGGCAGGCGATGATACCGAGGCCTTCTTAGAAAACTTCAAAAGGGCCTGCCTTCGGTACAGCATCTCTACAGACCACTACATCGTAGAGCTGAGGCCACAGCTCAGTGGACCCTTAGCCAAGGTGGCGGCCGAAATGCCTAAGGAACACATAAACAAGTATGAACTGTTTAAAACCCAGGTGAGAGTCAGAATGGGGCTAACACCCGAGCATTCCCGTCGGCGGTTCAGAGCTCTAAGGTGGACACCAGACGTGTCATTTACCCGACACGCCGACCATATTGTGAAACATTGGGATGCCTGGATATCAGGAGCAAGTGTTAAATCTCCAGAAGATTTGCCCTTCCTAATGCAAATGGAGCAGTTTTTAGAGGGTGTTCCTGAGGAAATAGAAAGATACATACTAGATGGGAAGCCCACAACTGTAATCGAGGCAGGGAAGATTGGAGCCAAATGGGTGGAAGTGGCAGAAAAAAAAAAAAACTAGTTGCAGTTGGAGCGGATACCAGAAGGGACAACCTCCAACCTCACCCTACTACCTGGGAAAGTCCAAGGCCCCAAATACACCCCAAGGAACACTCCAGACACCTTATCGTCCTGCCACACCATTCTCCAGCAACCCACCTCGCCCCAGTGACCCGTCAGCTGGATGATGTTTTAAATGTAATGAACTGGGGCATGTAAAGGCCAGATGCCCCAAGAACCCCAACAGATTACAGTTCATTGCACCAGAATCACCCCAGAGGTCCTCAGGCCCAGATGCCTCCCAGATACCCTCAGAGCGGAGGGAAACTGTGAGTGTGGGCGGGAAGAAGGTCACCATGTGGAGGGACTCCAGAGCGCGTGTTGGCTATCCATGCTTCCTTAGTGGACGCCAAATTTAATCGACCCAGAGATCCAAGTAACAATTCAACCCTTCAAGTCAAACTCTTTCAATTTGCCTACAGCCAAGTTGCCTGGCCAGTACAAGGGCTGGTCAGGAACGTGGACTTTTGCATTCTATGATGATTATCCCATCCCCATGCTGTTGTGGGAAGATTTGGCCAATCATGTGAAGCTAGCCAAGAGGGTGGGAATGGTCACCAGCAGCCAGGCTAAGCAAACCATGAGGCCTAGCTCTGTTCTGGAAACTTCTACCAGGACCTGGTTAGAGGTAATGAAACCGGACCCCACACCAACATCAGCAACAGCAATAGTGGATCCAGTCCCAGAGACCCAGACAGAGCCAGTCCCAGAACTGGAACAGGCGGAACAACCAGCACCAGAACCAGTGCCTGCACTGAATCCAGTGCTTGCAACCCCAAAACAAGAGGGTCCCACCGAACCTGCACCAGCAGTAGCAGATAACCCTAGACAAGAGTTCTCAGCTGGAGCCTGAACCTCAACATAGTGCACCAGCAGAGAGCGGTTCACAGTCAACGGAAACAGCCCTATCACCTGCATCACTTCCAGGGGGACCAAGCTTAGGTCCACAATCCAATGAGGAACTGAAGTCTCCAGCATCAAGGGAACAGTTCCAGACCGAACAGGAAACAGATGAAAGCCTCCAGAGAGCTTGGACGGTGGCACGGAGCAGCCCACCACCTCTCAGCTCTTGTAATTGATCCAGGTTTGTTGTAGAAGGAAACTCTTTCTGGTGGACACTAGGAAGACTGGCATCCTCAGAGACAGTTGGTAGTTCCAACTAAATACCGGGCCAAGCTCTTGAGCTTAGCCCACAATCATCCTAGTGGCCATGCTGGAGTGAACAGGACCAAAGACCGGTTGGGGAGGTCATTCCACTGGGAGGGAATGGGCAAGGATGTTTCTACCTATGTCCAGTGTTGTGAGGTAAGCCAAAAAGTGGGAAAACCCCAAGACCAGGTCAAAGCCCCTCTCCAGCCACTCCCCATCATCGAGGTTCCATTTCAGTGAGTAGTTGTGGATATTCTGGGTCCTTTTCTGAAAAAGATACCCAGAGAAAAGCAGTACATACTGACTTTCATGGATATTGCCACTCGATGGCTGGAAGCAGTAGCTCTAAGCAACAGTGGGGCTAAAAGTGTGTGCCAGGCACTAACAGACATTTTTGCCAGGGTAGGTTGGCCCACCAATATCCTCACAGATGCAGGAACTAATTTCCTGGCAGGAACAATGGAAAGCCTTTGGGAAGCTCATGGGGTGAATCACTTGGTTGCCACCCCTTACAAAACAAATGGCCTGCTGCAGAAATTTAATGTGACTTTGGGGGCCATGATACGTAAATTCATAAATGAGCACTCGAATGATTGGGACCTAGTATTGCAGCAGTTGCTCTTTGCCTACAGAGCTGTACCACATCCCAGTTTAGGGTTTCCCCATTTGAACTTGTATATGGCGGTGAGATTAAGGGGCTATTACAGTTGGTGAAGCAGCAATGGGAGGGGTTTACACCTTCTCCAGGAACTGGAGTTTGTAACCAACCTACAAAACAGCCTCCGAACCTCTTTAGCCCTTGCTAAAGAAAACCTACAGGATGCACAAAAAGAGCAAAAAGCCTGGTATGATAAACATACCAGAGAGCGTTCCTTCAAAGTAGGGGAACAGGTCATGGTCTTAAAATGGAAGCGTTGTGGGAAGGGCCATTCACGGTCCAAGAGCACCTGGGAACTGTTAATTATCTCATAGCATTCCCCACTTCCAATCGAAAGCCTAACGTGTACCATATTAATTCTTTAAAGCCCTTTTATTCCAGAGAATTAAAGGCTTGTCAGTTTACAGCCCAGGGAGGAGATGACGCTGAGTGGCCTGAAGATGTCTACTATGAAGGGAAAAGAGCTGGTGGCATGGAAGAGGTGAACCACTCCATGACCCCTGGGTATATGCAGCGACAGCAGATCAAGGAGCTGTGCACTAGCTACGTGTCGACGTTCTCAGCCACCCCAGGACTGACTGAACGGGCATACCACTCCTTGACATAGGTAATGCTCACCCAATTAAAGCCCAACCTTACCGGGTGTCTCCTCAAGCTAAAACTGCTATAGAACGGGAGATCCAGGATATGTTACAGATGGGGGTAATCTGCCTCTCTGGCAGTGCCTGGGCATCTCCAGTGGTTCTAGTTCCCAAACCAGATGGGGAGATAAGTTTTTGCATGGACTACCATAAGCTAAATGCTGTGACTCGCCCAGACAACTATCCAATGCCACGCACAGATGAATTATTGGAGAAACTGGGACGGGCCCAGTTCATCTCTACCTTGGACTTAACCAGGGGGTACTGGCAGGTAACACTAGATGAATCCGCCAAGGAAAGGTCAGCCTTCACCACACATGTCAGGCTGTATGAATTTAATGTGCTTCCTTTTGGGCTGGAGAATTCACCAGCCACCTTCCAAAGACTTGTAGATGGTCTTCTAGTGGGATTAGAAGAATATGCAGTTGCCTACCTTGACGATGTGGCCATATTTTCGGATTCCTGGGCAGAACACCTGGAACATCTACAAAAAGTCTTTGAGTGCATAAGGGAGGCAGAACTAACTGTTAAGGCTAAGAAGTGTCAAATAGGCCTAAACAGAGTGACTTACCTTGGACACCAGGTGGGTCAAGGAACTATCAACCCCCTACAGGCCAAAGTGGATGCTATCCAAAAGTGGCCTGTCCCAAAGTCAAAGAAACAGGTCCAATATTTCTAGGCTTGGCTGGATATTACAGGCAAATTGTACCACAATACAGACAAATCACCACCCCACTGACAGACCTAACCAAAAAGAAACAGCCCAATGCTATTCAGTGGACTGAAGAGTGTCAGAGGCCTTTAACCAGCTTAAAGCGACACTCATGTCTGACCCTGTGCTAAGGGCCCCAGACTTTGACAAACCGTTCCTAGTAACCACAGGTGCATCTGAGCGTGGTTTGGGAGCAGTTTTAATGCAGGAAGGACCGGATCAAGAATTCCACCCTGTAGTGTTTCTCAGCAAGAAGCTGTCTGAGAGGGAAAGCAACTGGTCAGTCAGTGAAAAAGAATGTTACGCCATTGTCTACACTCTGGAAGAGCTACGCCTATATGTTTGGGGACGGCGTTTCCACCTGCAAACTGACCATGCTGTGCTACAGTGGCTTCATACTGCCACGGGAAATAAAAAAAAACTTATTCGGTGGAGGTTAGCTCTCCAAGATTTTGATTTCAACATACTACACAACTCAGGAGCTTCTAACTAAGTGGCTGATGCACTCTCCCGTGAAAATTTCCCAGAATCAACCGGTTAAAATCATCCTTGAGATGTGGAAAATATTGTTAATCTTTATACACTGGGTAGTATATTTAGAGATGCATGTGTCTTATTAACTCTGTTTTCTCCTAGAGCTCCAGAAAGAAATCACAGCCAGTGTTTCACCCTATCTGTGATTTGCGGGTCATTCATAAATATAAAGGGAAGGGTAACCACCTTTCTATAAAACTATAGAAACTATAAAACTATAGAACTATAAAATCCCTCCTGGCTAGAGGCAAAACCCTTTCACCTGTAAAGGATTAAGAAGCTAGGATAACCTTGCTGGCACCTGACCAAAATGACCAATGAAGAGACAAGTTACCTTCAAAGCTGGAGGCAGGGTGGGAACAAAGGGTTTGTCTGTCTGTGTGACGCTTTTGCCGGGAACAGAACAGGAATGGAGTCTTAGAACTTAGTAAGTAATCTAGCTAGATATACGTTAGATTTCTGTTTTGTTTAAATGGCTGGTAAATAAGTTGTGCTGAATGGGATGTATATTCCTGTTTTTGTGTCTTTTTGTAACTTAAGGTTTTGCCTAGAGGGAATCTCTATGTTTTGAATCTAATTACCCTGTAAGGTATTCACCATCCTGATTACAGAGGTGACTCTTTTACCTTCTCTTTAATTAAAATTCTTCTGTTAAGAACCTGATTGCTTTTTCATTGTTCTTAAGATCCAAGGGTTTGGGTATGTGTTCACCTATACAAATTGGTGAGGATTTTTATCAAGCCTTCCCCAGGAAAGGGGGTGTAGGGCTTGGGGAGATTTTTGGGGGAAAGATGTTTCCAAGTGGGCTCTTTCCCTGTTCTTTGTTTAACACGCTTGGTGGTGGCAGCATAGAGTTCAAGGACAAGGCAAAGTTTGTACCTTGAGGAAGTTTTTAACCTAAGCTGGTAAGAATAGACTTAGGGGATCTTTCATGCAGGTCCCCACATCTGTACCCTAGAGTTCAGAGTGGGTCAAGGTTCCTGCAGGCGGCCATGCAAATGTAAACAAACTGGCGCTCTGCCAGCGGATTACCCTGAGGGGTCACTTGCGGCCCGCAGGCTGCAGGTTTCCCACCAATGGACTAAGGTGTCTGGGGAAAATCGCAGCTTGGTTACCACAAGCGTGCATGGTCTTCTTCACATTGAGGGAGAGGCGGATTGGGTGAAACCCATACACTAGATTTGACCAGAGAAGGATGGTACAGCTCCGGGGTCCAAGGCTGGTCGTTAGAGAGCTTCCATGTGACTGCAGCTCAGCGTATCCCTAGCTGTGTGAATGCTGGTGAAAGTGTAAACTTGGAGGGCTTTGCAACTTGTCATAGCGGCACAGTGTGAAAGGGAGCCCAGGCTGGTGGGTCAGAGGGAGCAGTGGTACCCCAATTCCAGGTGGCAACCCAGGGGGAACCCATCACAAACCTGATCTATTCTCTGCTTTTCTCTATGGCCCAGTGTCCTTGCATTCCACTGAATCAGGAGAATGAAGGAAGGGAAATTCTTAGCCAGAGAAATAATAATAGTTAGCCCTTGTGTACTGTAGTAGTTTTCATGTGAAGATATGAAAGTGCTTAACAAAAGAGGGTATATATCATAATCCCAACTTTACAATGGGGAAACTGAGGCATGGAGCGGTGAAGTGATTTGCCTAACATCACACAGCAGCTCAGTAACAGAGCAGTGAATATAACTCAGTGCAGATGAGACTGAGTCAACAGTACCATGGAGCAGAGCAGAATGTGCTGAAAATGCAAGGATTTTATTGCTGGGTTACCTCACTGCTTCCTGTAAAATATCTTTGTCACTGCTGAGCTCTGAGAGAGATAAAGAACAACTCCTGCACTCCTCTCACACACTCCCAGCCATGACTTCTGCACCCCTCTCACACACTCCCAGCCATGACTCCTGCACCCCTCTCACCCCCCAGTCCCCTGCCCTCCCTGACTCCTGCACCCCCCCACATTCCCACCTGCACCCCTCACACCATATGGTAGTCATAACATTTTTCTGACTACCAGAACAAGCCTCCCTTTGTCCCTCCCTCCCTGAAAATATTTAAAATGGATGTTGTCATCTATCAGTTTTCATTTCACTGCATTCTCAGAGTAAAACAATATTCATCATAACAAATGGCAATCATCTTCCATATATCTATGGAAGTTATCTCAAATGATAATATCAGGATCCTTTAGCTTTCAGTGTTGCTATACAAAGAATACATCGTATGGCTAGCTGAGATGAAACTGCAGCACTCAAGACTTGGGCGTACAACCCTACCTATAACACAATACTTTTCAGTTTAGACCAAATTGCTCTGCATTTGTTTAATAAAGTATGGAATATAGATTTGCCCCCCCATCATAGAATCTCAGGAGGTCATCTAGTCTAACCCCCTGCTCAAAGCAGGGCCAACCCCAATTTTTGGCCCTAAATGGCCCCCTTTGAGAATTGAACTCACAACCCTGGGTTTAGCAGGCCAATGCTCAAACCACTGAGCTATCCCTCCCCCCAAGGAACATTCATCTATCTATCTATCTATCTATCTTCCTTCCTTCCTCTCTGTCCTCCCAAATACTGCCTCCTTTTCAGGAGGGAATATCTTTGTGAGACCTTCTGAAAGCTGAGCAGAGGACAACAATTCTAGTTCAGAAAATGAAACCAAAACCTTATATAGGATTTCATTAAAAGGGAATCGTGCCAAAAATTCTATATTTGGATCAAAATGAACATTTGTGTTTGTGTATGTCCTGAAATGTGGGAGACCCAGGTTCAAGTTCCAGCTCTGCCTTATTCAGGGCAAAGTTTTTCAACCCACATTACTCCAAATCAGGCAGAATAGGGAGGTGTACCTTAGTCTCCCATATCTAGTTTAGTGCTCTATCCATCAGGCTGTAAAGTGTGAGGCCTGGTCTACACTACACAGTAAGGTCAACATAAGGCATCTCACATCAACCTTATTATGTGACTGTATATATTATAGACTTGTCCTGCTGATGTAAGTGCCCTACTACACTGACAAAATAACTCCAGGAGAAGAGTAGGACTTATGTCGGTGTAGTTAGGATGATGCAGTGTCTGTACAGACACTGTCTTACTTATCATAGGCTGTTGGATGTCCATGATGGAGCCATGAAATTGACAAGAAATCCAGGCAGCTACAGACCTGCTTCCCCCTACTTCCCACTCCAGGTCGCAGTGTGCCTGCCCAGCTCCCCACTCGGGCAGCTGCCATCCACTCTTGGTGGGGAATGGGGAGGCAAGAAACTTGGGCAGCTCTCCCTCACTCCCAGCAGGGAACAGGGAGGTGAGAAGCCAGAGGAGCAGCTGGGCTCTCGGCATGGAGCTGTGTGGAACTGAAAGCCCTGGCTCTCAGTGTCCCTCCCCTACCTCGCCTCTCTTCAGTAAGTGAACGCGCTCCTGGTGAGGACGTGCTCCACCGACAGAAGGAGGGTAGTGTAAATGTCAGCCACCGCAGTAATTCCTTTAGTGGCTGTAAGTGGACCTAACATAGGTCGATGTAAGTCTGTAGTGTAGATATATTTTAAGAGACTCTCTCTCAAAAAAACCTTCCAAATGAAAACTTAATCAAAACCAATATATTTCAGCAAAATGTTTTTGCATCAACAAAACAGCATATTTAGATGAAATTTCATTTTGCCGAAAATGTTCTGACCAGCTCTCCTGTGTGTGCCTCCTCTCTATGCGAATGCAAGTATGCACACTCAAGCGCCTATCCTCTAGGGGCCAACAACTGTAGCCCACAGAAGTTTGAAAAACAAATGTGAGGGAGAAGGGGAAGGAAAGGAAAAGTGTGTGGGAAAGGAGTAAAAAAGAAGGGAGAATTATCGTTGCTCTCACAGTTACGAGCTAGTAGGAGAGAAGTAAAAGCTTGATAATGATGATAAAGGGTGTATACTTCAGAAAAGGGCCAACCTCCATTTCCTTGGCTGCATGATGGGAGCATGGCTCCTTATGTAGGAATAAGATACAATGAAAGGTAACAAAATCAACAGAGAATGGAGTTTTGCATGGTGTTATCTTATTAATAGTATACACAATATGCTGAGCCTAAAAGCACTACTAGACAGTTTCATTGACTCAAATGAAGTTGTGACTGCTTATGCCAGCAGTGAATTTGGCCTGCCCCCCGTACAATTTACAGTACAGCCTCTTGTGCTGCATTGCCACTCACTTTCCTGTGTTCTGGATATCCAGCATAGCCTTCCCACATAAAATTTGCAAATCTTAATAAAGTAAAAGCAGACATATATATAATAAAAGATATGATCTGCAACAGCTCTCCATTCACCAGTAGCTGAAGGCTGAGTCTGTTTTGCATTCATAAGGTATAAAAGGACCATCTGTCCAAAGGAATGAGATGTCATGGTTAAGGGCAAAGTAAAAGTGCTGTCAGCAGTTACTATACATTTTCATTTTATTTCTTTATGTTGTGTGATGTACAGAGTCAGCCTTCGAGGGGTGGATTCCTAAACCATACTAAATGAAGCTCAGAATCTTAAAAATACAATCCCTACCAAAAATTGTTGCCCGCAACACCCCCAAATATTTCTTTCTGGTCCCTGCCCCACCTGAATTGTCTCCTCACAGCATCCTCAGATGCTATGTGATTTTCCCCTCTGTCCTGAATCTTTTCTCTTCATCCAGACATGACCCACTCAAGTAGGCAACTGGCCTGTACTGCCATGCTGCCTCTGACTTACTGTGGCACTGAGGACCCTCCTGACTTTGCACCTTGAATCTGGAGGATCCTACCCTGATTTGCAGAGCCCTAAATGGCAATGGGTAAGTGGGAATCAGACAGAATTGTCTTCCCCCCCCATTCTGTTAATGGAAGGGGATATTGGATTGACCCATGCCTTATGGTCTTTTACATGACTTCAAGGAGCTTTAAAAAACAAGGATTCAAAGGGTATTTGGTGTCTGAGGAGAGCCGTGGTAATTCATTTTGTTAATATGATTTCAGAAATCAGAAGTACTGGAAATTGACTGACAGGTTCTGGTTTTTGTGAATGTTCCAGTCCCAAAGGAGTCACATGCAGGTTCAGGTTTGGGTACAGGTAAGTATCCAAAATTGTAAATGTTTATCTGAACTGGAACCATCCGTGCATTTGAGGTTCAGTATCACTACAACTTAATAAAGTTCAAAGGAAAGGTTTGGGTTTAAAGATTTGAGTTGATGATCAGGCAAGTCATTTTCTTCCAGACCGGTTCAACTATCCGTAGTGTAATATCCACTCACTCCTGATAGTTCTCTGTGTACAGAGCTTAATAGGGAATCATAATAATTCTGTGATGTCAAAAGAATGAATGGGTTTCAGACTCTGAATATAAGCTAAAGCTGCTTGGTTCAGCATTAATTTATGGGCCAACATTTTTTCTTTACTCTCACAATTTGAAAGAAGAAAATATTTAAATTATTCACTTTGAGAATATGAGAGCACAGTTTAATGTCATTTTTATAAACCTATTGTATCCTTATAAAATTTCTGTTTTAAATGTTTAGCTTTGAAGAATTAGTTTCATATGCTTTGGGTTAGGAATTTATGTGATGGTAAAACTTATAATATATATAACTCTATATCTATTTATCCATCTATTCATAATCAACTACACAATGTATTTAATGCATTGGTGTTATGAGCAGCTACCTTGTATTCAGTGTTAGTAAATCCTTCATTGTTCACATTTTCATTTTATTTAGGTCAGAGAGATCACTCAGAATTGACAGATTCCAACCATTTTGGCCAAATTCATCACTGCTGTAATGTCATTAAAGACAATGCAATTACACCATAGTGGAATTTCAAGCCCTGTGTTTATAAGTAACTCAGATGGTGTGACAGGAAATGCTAATTCTTCTTTTATGAACAATAAGAATGAGCATCTATTTCCGAATCTCAGCATTACCTTCTCTGGTTTTTTGGAGATGGTGGGGGGTAATAAAATGGTGAGGGATAGCTCAGTGGTTTGAGCATTGGCCTGCTAAACCCAGGCTTGTGAGTTCAATCCTTGAGGGGACCATTTAGGGACCTGGGGCAAAAATTGGGGATTGGCCCTGCTTTGAGCAGGGGGTTGGACTAGATGACCCCCTGAGGTACCTTCCAACCCTGATATTCTATGATAATAAAAGGCATAATGTTTGCCCTCAGTATCTGGGATAGTATTCAAGACTTAGATTTTTTTGTTACCTCAAAATTGTGTTGGGCATGGTCCATCTTAAAAAGCTACTAGAGAGAATTCTTGCTTCTACTTCTGAAAGGATGGTCCAGCAAATGTGCTTCATATTGCATACTTGATGTGTTGTATATGATACTGAGGGGATCCAAAAAGCCAAGATGCATCTAGCTTTAATATGTATTTCAAATATGCATTGGTCATTTTTCTGCTAGCTCTTTGATTATATCAGAAATTCTAAGGTTTCCTGTTGTTTAGCAAAACTGTTGGGAGTAGCATTATTTTAGTTCTAAACTCACTAGTTTTAGCACTTTCCCTTTCCAAACCAACCCCACATCAATAGTGAAATTTACTTGTCTCTTCAGTGACAAGGAGATGAATCACTTTAGGGCATATTTTCATTTTTGAGAGATGTATCGCTGGAGATTAAGGGCCAGACTCTGATCCTGAAGTCAACTGAGTTATTTCTAACACATAACACTCTCTCTACCTGATTTAATAACCTATTAAAAACTCCATGCACCTGAAATCATATATGTGATGGAAGTTAAACAGACATTAAGGTCACATCAAACAATTATAGCAGTGAGAACAAAACAAAAGAAAGCCACCAAAATCCTGCTGTACCTTTCCTCACCTACTTTTGAAGACAAGCTGGGGTGTGGTGGGTAGGGAGGACTAAGTTAGCAAAAAAAAAATTCTGTGGTTTTACAGTTCAATTTAGGATGGTTTCTTGATTTGTCACAGCTACTGTCTCATGCTAAACAAACATTCAACTGAATTAATTTTAACTTTCCAATTTCTTTATTTTACATTGAAGCTGCAGGTTCAGACAGAGACTTCCCCAGCCAGCTAGCCTATTGGAATAATTGGTGTCAATTATATTTATGTGGAGCAAATATGTACAGTACTGTGGGATTTCTCTTTGCAAACCTTTCTGTGTCTCTATAGGGTTTTGGTATCCTGCAAGGATTTTTCTTGTAATTAAGGTTTAAATACCTAATCCCAGAAGATTTGGCACACAGGGAGCTGTCACTCAGCTAATCATATTTTCCTATGTCTCATTGCCATATTCTCTGTGAAAATATATTTTTTCTCTCAATGCTCCAAATCGCGTTAGGCAATTTTTAAGGCAATTTATCCAAGAACAATCTGAATAACAAAACAATTTTCTTTGGAGTCAAAGTCAGTTGTTTTTGTGCATTAAATTATGTTAAATAAAACATCCAGAGATAAAACAGCCAAATATTTTGTATCTGCCTTTCTATTTCTACAGTACTTGACAATATGGTAACTGAACTCCTTCGTCATTTTGTAAGTAAGATATGAGAAGATACTTCCATGGCACTCTGCACTGATCAGCCTCACCTGGAGCATTGTGTCCAGTTCTGGGCACCAAATTTAAGGAAAGATGAGGACAAATCAGAGAAAGTCCAGAGAAGAGCAACAAAAATGATTAAAGGTATAGAAAACATGACCTATGGGGAAGATTGAAAAAAATTGGGTTGGTTTGGACTGGAGAAAAGAAGACAGTTTTCAAGTACATAAAAGGTTATTAGAAGGTATGTTTCTTCAGGTATGTTGGCAACAAGAAGAAAGCCAAGGAATGTGTGGGCCCCTTACTGAATGAGGGAGGCAACCTAGTGACAGAGGATGTGGAAAAAGCTAATGTACTCAATGCTTTTTTTGCCTCTGTTTTCACTAACAAGGTCAGCTCCCAGACTGCTGCGCTGGGCATCACAAAATGCGGAAGAGATGGCCAGCCCTCTGTGGAGATAGAGGCGGTTAGGGACTATTTAGAAAAGCTGGACGTGCACAAGTCCATGGGGCCGGACGAGTTGCATCCGAGAGTGCTGAAGGAATTGGCGGCTGTGATTGCAGAGCCACTGGCCATTATCTTTGAAAACTCGTGGCGAACCGGGGAAGTCCCGGATGACTGGAAAAAGGCTAATGTAGTGCCAATCTTTAAAAAAGGGAAGAAGGAAGATCCTGGGAACTACAGGCCAGTCAGCCTCACCTCAGTCCCTGGAAAAATCATGGAGCAGGTCCTCAAGGAATCAATTCTGAAGCACTTAGAGGAGAGGAAAGTGATCAGGAACAGTCAGCATGGATTCACCAAGGGAAGGTCATGCCTGACTAATCTAATCGCCTTTTACGATGAGATTACTGGTTCTGTGGATGAAGGGAAAGCAGTGGATGTATTGTTTCTTGACTTTAGCAAAGCTTTTGACACGGTCTCCCATAGTATTCTTGTCAGCAAGTTAAGGAAGTATGGGCTGGATGAATGCACTATAAGGTGGGTAGAAAGCTGGCTAGATTGTCGGGCTCAACAGGTAGTGATTAATGGCTCTATGTCTAGTTGGCAGCCGGTATCAAGTGAAGTGCCCCAAGGGTCGGTCCTGGGGCAGGTTTTATTCAATATCATCATAAATGATCTGGAGGATGGTGTGGATTGCACTCTCAGCAAATTTGCGGATGATACTAAACTGGGAGGAGTGGTAGATACGCTGGAGGGGAGGGATAGGATACAGAAGGACCTGGACCAATTGGAAGATTGGGCCAAAAGGAATCTGATGAGGTTCAATAAGGATAAGTGCAGGGTCCTGCACTTAGGACAGAAGAACCCAATGCACAGCTACAGACTAGGGACCGAATGGCTAGGCAGCAGTTCTGCGGAAAAGGACCTAGGGGTGACAGTGGACGAGAAGCTGGATATGAGTCAGCAGTGTGCCCTTGTTGCCAAGAAGGCCAATGGCATTTTGGGATGTATAAGTAGGGGCATAGCGAGCAGATCGAGGGACGTGATCGTTCCCCTCTATTCGACATTGGTGAGGCCTCATCTGGAGTACTGTGTCCAGTTTTGGGCCCCACACTTCAAGAAGGATGTGGATAAATTGGAGAGAGTCCAGCAAAGGGCAACAAAAATGATTAGGGGACTGGAACACATGAGTTATGAGGAGAGGCTGAGGGAGCTGGGATTGTTTAGCCTGCAGAAGAGAAGAATGAGGGGGGATTTGATAGCTGCTTTCAACTACCTGAAAGGGGGTTCCAAAGAGGATGGCTCTAGACTGTTCTCAATGGTAGCAGATGACAGAACGAGGAGTAATGGTCTCAAGTTGCAGTGGGGGAGGTTTAGATTGGATATTAGGAAAAACTTTTTCACTAAGAGGGTGGTGAAACACTGGAATGCGTTACCTAGGGAGGTGGTAGAATCTCCTTCCTTAGAGGTTTTTAAGGTCAGGCTTGACAAAGCCCTGGCTGGGATGATTTAACTGGGAATTGGTCCTGCTTTGAGCAGGGGGTTGGACTAGATGACCTTCTGGGGTCCCTTCCAACCCTGATATTCTATGATTCTATGATTCTAAGGAGGAGGGAGAAAAATTATTCTCCTTATCCTCTGAGGAGAGGACAAGAAGCAATGGGCTTAAAAATTCCTAAGTGTCAGGGTAGTTAAGCACTGAAATAAATTGTCTAGGGAGGTTGTGGCATCTTCATCATTGGAGATTTTTAAGAGCAGGTTAGACAAACACCTGTCAGGGATGGTCTCGATCTGGGATCGGCAACTTTTGGCACGTGGATCATCAGGGAAATCCGCTGGCGGGCCGGGACGGTTTGTTTACCTGCAGCATCCGCAGGTTTAGCTGATCGCAGTTGCCACTGGCCACAGTTCACTGTTTCAGGCCATTGGGAGCTGCAGGAAGCGGCGTGGGCTGAGGGATGTGCTGGCTGATGCTTCCCACAACCCCCATTGTCCTGGAATGGCGAACTGCAGCCAGTGGGAGCTGCGATCGGCTGAACCTGAGGATGCTGCAGGTAAACAAACTGTCCTGGCCCACCAGTGGATTTCCCTGATGGGCCGCTTGTCAAAAGTTGCCAATCCCTCGTCTAGATAATACTTAGTCCTGCCATGAGTGCAGGGGACTGGATTAGATGACCTCTTAAAGTGCCTTCGATTCCTTCGATTCTATGATACTGTGGGTCAAATTATCAGCTCCTGACTCCAGTTTTGCATGTGCACATTTGTCCATACAAATTGGCCAGTTGGCTTTTGCATTAACAAAATGAAAGCCTGAATGAAAATTTGATCCTTTTTCAAAAAAGTCTGATCTGCTCTGACCTGTATTGGAAAACTTAGGTGCCTTAATGCAGTGGTTCTCAAACTAGGGCCACCGCTTGTTCAGGGAAAGCCCCTGGCAGGCTGGGCTGATTTGTTTACCTGGGCTCTCCCCAGTTTGAGAACCACTGCCTTAACTAACTATCCAGTCTGCCCTACTACTCATAATGACAAGAGGCCTCCAGACTTCCTTTCTAAATGGTATCAACTGGCAGTGGCGCCCAGTACTGTGCTTGGGGGAGAGCACGTACATCATTAGTTCTGTGCATTCTTCCTGAAGTGCAGTGCGACATTCAAGTGCTCAGTTGGAATCATTGGAAGAATTTAACCGTAAGCATGGTGGGCAAATCGTGCATTTCATCTGTTCTTTTTCAGAAATGGAGTCACCCATATTTATAAACACAGATAAGCAGCTTCTCAGCTGAGTAGGAAGGGTGACATTTGCCCCACCTGCATAAACCTGAGTGTCCAGATTTTGCTGAAGTCCTACTGCTGCTTCTCTGGAGCCCCTTATTGGAACATGTGCTACATCTTCAAGAGCAATGAGGGAGCTGGCTTGCACAGGAATGGAAGCAAATGTGAAAACCTCAAAATTGTTCACACAATGGAAATGTTGGTTTTGTGCCCACCCTATTCTGGAGTTTTTCATTCTTTAATATATCGTGTCCTCCTTGTTTTAGCTCCTCATAGACATTTCTTTCCCAATTAATTCAGAGTTTACCATTAAAATGTCTGCCAACAGGTGCTACACAGTGGTATCTGAGCTACCAGTTTCCCACTTGTAATAAAATAGAATGTTTCCCCGTAAGGCAGAGTATAAATGTGGTATCTGATTTTTCTGTGTAATAACTGTTGATTTTTTTGTAGTGACCAATGTATGTGCAAACTTATATTGTCTCCATTTGTGTCGCATTCTTATACTTTACAAATGTACTGTGTTATTTTGTAAATCCAGGCTTTTGTATTATTTGAAATGATTTTCTTTTCCTTCTTCCCTTCTCAGGGGACACAGGTGAGCTGATTCAGATAAACTAATATGAAGCATCTATTGGAAATACTGGAAATGCAATTTGCAAAAATAAGTGTTACATTCTGAGTGTACCATACGTTTATTTCATCTGGCCTCACACCAGCACAGGCAGAATAACTGGCTGGAGTTCTGCTTTGAAAATTGCTTTCACAACATTTCCTTTTCTTAATCTGAAATGTTCCTTAAAGCAATAGTAATGCCACGAGTACAGGCTATTTTTCTGTTCTGGAAATCTGGTTGAGAGTTGATGGCTTGAGGCATCACCATCAACTTTCTCCAGCCTTTCATTAACTATCTTGGAAAATGCCTTGTGATGAGGTCATTTTTGCTCTTAATCTACTTTTTTAAAAAATAAATGAGAGTGTACCCCACCCTATCATCATTCCTTCATTTTGAATGGCGATCCTGCTGTCCCAGGCATTTTGTAGGAAATAAGACCAAGTCAGATAGAAGGGCTGCTGTTGTTTCTAATAATCTGTCAGAGCTGGGGTTAGTTTTATTTGGTCAGTCCTGAACACGACTATTGAACATATTACTTTGCTTTCCTGGTTAGCAACCCACACATTGTCCATACATTTCTGTTATGTATAGGAAGCATCACAGTTTCTTTCACTGCTATGAGAATGCTGAGGCAAACTAAGAGGGATTTACAAAGTGGTTAAAATGTCAGTAAGTAGGTGGATATAGTTGATTTAACTGGCACAACAAGGATCTAAGAAGGAAGGGACAGTCAGAAAACCAACTAACTAGAAGATAATTTAGAGTAAACTACCTCCCATTTTCACTTATACCTTCTTTTAACCCCTCAGCATACACATTAGATCAATTTACTTTCCCTTAGACACCTTACTTGCTGACATGTATCATCACCTTACACATAATCTTTGAATCTGGTCTGTCTGACTTCTGAGTCAAGGCTAACAATTTGAACTGGATGGAGCTAAGCTACCATTATTTTACTTACCACACTCCATTGGTTGTTGGCTAATATTTCCTTCTTCATTTAACTATATTTGCTGAAGTGTCTGCACAGGTTTTGAAAGATTTGGCATGCCAGTGCACCAGAGGATTTTGTTAAATCATGGATACTACACCCTCCGAACTTCTACATGCATGCGTGGCGCTTTCCCTTCTAGCCTTTGAAATATATTGCAGTCATTCCATCTGTTCACCAAATCAGTATTCATAAAATTTGCTACTTACAAAAATAATACCTACTGCCTCTTTTTTCAATTTGAGTGTAATTTCTTTCAGATCTGTTAATGTCCTTGAATCAAATACTTTGAGTTTCTTTTTTCTTATCTCTCCATATTTGTGAAGTTACAACTCCAAATCCTATGAAGCATCATATGTTCATAGCAAAGGAAGCTTTTATTTTAAAGAGTATCAGTACATTAGAGCTTTTCAGTCTTGCTTTTGCTTCTTTAAAAGTCAGGGTGTTGGGTTTTTTTCATTCAAACCTACTTTACCTTTTTTTCTGGAAGACTGAAGACATTTGACTTTTTATTGCAAAAAAAATAAAACAGGAATACATATTCTATAGTACTTTAACATAGCAAAGAATGATTTCCATACACCACTAATAGATTCCTAGGGAGAGATTATCTGCTGTGATCAACTTCTACTAATGTACAGGACAAGGGGTTTTTAGAAAGCCAGTTACTGCTTACTGGTTATCTATTTTGGCCCTGGCACTTATGAGACCAGCTTGAGGGATGCTCTGTCATGAGCCAATTTGGCAGGCTCCACTAGAGAACATCTACCAACTGCACTCCAGTCATTCCTTCTGTCTACCCTTTTCCACCACCCAACACCCTCCTCTCCATCTCCAATATGATCCGCTGTGCTGAGGCTTCGGAGAGAAAGATGGAGGAACTCACTCTGTCAGCTCTGTGCTTGCCTGGGACTCCCACACTTGGAGGGTATCCCCAGCAAGGAAGTCACAAGTGGATTCCAAAACCAAAATAGCTACAAACATTACAAAGAAGGTGGAATGAGGCAGGGGGAGGAGGGGAGTGGAGGGAGCGTTTGAATGTTATAAATAAAAAGGTCAGCAAGAAAATGTAACCCCTTTAAAAATAAATGTTTGACAGCATGCAGAAATAAGACAGGCTAAAAATCTAAGCAGTTTCCAGTAATGTACCATGTGAACAAAGCTTCTAACAGAGTCTTAGCTAGTGGTCTGACATAAGAATATCCACTATGTGAAATTCTGAAATTATTATATTTTGCAAATACGTACCTATCAGATTTCTGCTATTCTTTTATTCTCATAACACCATTTTTGGCACATACCATTGTTATGATTAGTTATAAGAAGGAAAGAAAAAGATTGCTAGAATGAAATGTAGCAGTCACGTGCTTCTATCTGAATATCTTATGTCAAATTATCAAGTCTGTGGTACTTCTATAATGTAAAGTGTTAAAGCTTTGAGACTAACCTAAGGGAATATTAAACCTGAGTAATTCCTTTTTATTTGTGACTAGAAAAGAGAAAATATTTTTGCTAGTTTATTAATGTCAGTACCAGGTCTGTCGATTAATCACAGTTAGCTCACACAATTAACTCAAAAAATTAATTATACAAAATGTATCATGATTAATTGCAATTTCAATTGCACTGCTAAACAATACAATAGCAATTGAAATTTATTAAATATTTTGGATGTCTTTCTACATTTTCAGATATATTGATTTCAGTTACAGCAAGAATACAAAGTGTACAGTGCTCACTTTATATTATTTTTAGTACACATATTTTTCTGCTAGCTCTTTGATTATATCAGAAATTCTAAGGTTTCCTGTTGTTTAGCAAAACTGTCGGGAGTAGCATTATTTTAGTTCTAAACTCACTAGTTTTAGCACTTTCCCTTTCCAAACCAACCCCACATCAATAGTGAAATTTACTTGTCTCTTCAGTGACAAGGAGATGAATCACTTTAGGGCATATTTTCATTTTTGAGAGATGTATCGCTGGAGATTACTGTAAAAATCATAAAAGAAATAGTATTTTTCAATTCACCTCATGCAGTACCAGAATGCAATCTCTTTATCATGAAAGAGCAACTTATAAATATAGATTTTTTGTTATGTAGCTGCACTCAAAAACAAAACAATGTAAAACTTCAGATCCCACAAGCCCACTCAGTCCTACTTCTTGTTCAGCCAATCATACAGACAGACAAGTTTGTTTACATTTACGGGAGATAATGCTGCCAGCTTCTTAGGTACAATGTCACCTGAAAGTGAGAACAGGCATTCGCATGCCACTTTTGTAGCTGGCATTGCAAGATATTTACGTGCCAGATATGCTAAACATCTGTATGCCCCTTCATGCTTCGGCCACCATTCCAGGTGACGCTCGTTAACAAAATAATGCATTAATTACTTTTGTGACTGAATTCCTTGGGGAGAATAGTATGTCTACTGCTCTGTTTTACCCACATTCTGCCAAATATTTCATATTATAGCAGTCTCGGATGATGACCCAGCACATGTTGTTTGTTTTAAGAACACTTTCACTGCAGATTTGACAAAATGCTAAGAAGGTACCAGTGTGAGATTTTTAAAGATAGCTCCAGCACTCGACCCAAGGTTTAAGAATCTGAAGTACCTTCCAAAATTTGAGAGGGATGAGGTATGGAACATGCTTTCACAAGTCTTAAAAGAGCAGCATTCCAATATGGAAACTACAGAATCCAAACCACCAAAAAAAAAAAAAAAACAACCCCTTCTGCTGATGGCATCTGACTTGGGTGATGAATCTGAACATGCATCATTCTGCATTGCATTGGATCATTATTGAGCAGAACCCTTCATTAGCATGGACTTATGTCCTTTGGAATCGTGGTTTAAGCATGAAAGGACATATTAATCTTTAACACATCTGGCACGTAAATATCTTGTGACAAAGGCTACAACAGTGCCATGTGAACACCTGTTCTCGCTTTCAGGTGACACTATAAACAAGAAGAAGGAAGCATTATCTCCTGCAAATGTAAACAAACTTGTTTGTCTGAATGACTGACTGAACAAGAAGTAGGACTGAGTGGACTTGTAGGCACCAAAGTTTTACATTGTTTTATTTTTGAATGCAGTTTTTTGTACCTAATTCTACACTTGTAAGTTCAGCTTTCATGATAGAGAGATTGCACTAGAGTACTTGTATAAGGTGAATTGAAAAATACTATTTATTTTGTTTTTTATAGCACAAATATTTGTAATAAAAATAATAATATAAAGTGAGCACTGTACACTTTGTGTTCTATGTTGTAATTGAAATCAATATACTTGAAAATGTAGAAAACATCCACAAATATCAAAATAAGGGCTGTTCTATTATTAACAGTGCAATTAATTGCACAATTAATTACGATTAATTTTTAATCACTTGAGAACCTAGTGAATACTAAAATGTTACTTGATGAGTCAGATGCAATATTGACACTGATTTTACAAAGTTGGTGGTATGCAAGGAATTCATACTTTGTAACATTTGAATGTGGGAAACTGTATGTTTCTTATATGTGTATGTGAGATGTAAACTTTATCAGGGAAGATTGTAGACTGAAAAGACGAATGGCAGATTCTTGCTAGTTTGCCTTTGACACCATGTACTTATGTGTGACTGCTGAAACATGGTTTTTGGTACTGTAACTTGATAAGCCTTAGTGGACATTAAGGACAACAGTAACATACGCTTTTTTCTCTTCTTTTCTATTTGTTATATGAGCCACGGTTCTAATATACTGAGAAACTTACATTATATTGACTTTGTTTTAAGCTAAAATATTCAGATCCAATGTCTGCTCTCATCGAAACCCAGTTAACACAAATTCTATCAGAAATGTAACTAAAAGCAGAAAATGTGTTTTTTGAATATTATTGTAGGTTTGATGCTGTGGGTCGAGTTAAAGGACACCAAATAGTCAAGATTAGCAGCGTGGTTCAGGAAGTGATTGTGACAGTCTGTACCCCTGTATTCATCACTTGCACACAGTTGTAATAATTTTGGTACAAAGTATGCCTTGTGAGGTATCATTTGAAAGCTCATAATTTGCTGGTCAACATTGTCCTGATAAAATATGTATGGCAACACTGTATGTAAAGTTATAAAATTCCACCACATGGTGTTATTAACACATATTCCAAACCACAGCACTGCCAAAATGAAAGTTGGCAAAATGGTCTGTCTCAAACAAAAGAATGTGTGCTCTGTTTAATTTGCATTTAAGCAGTAAATGGAATCATCAAGCACAAAGGGAGTGCCAACAGGTAGGGAAACCAGCACGCAATATCCTCCTCTGTAGACTTCTGGTCTCCTGAATCTTAGCTGGAAATGTTTTCTAAGGCCTGGTCTACAATCAATTTGCCTTGCATTGACCTAACTGTGGAAATGTCTTCACCTAGATTTGGCTCCTACCACTGTAAATGCCTCACTATGCTGATTTAGTAACACCACCTCCCTGAGAGGCATAGAGCCATGGTTCATGTAATTAGGTTGACGCAGTGTCAGTGCCGGCTCTCTGTTTCTTATGTTGACTATTACTGGCCCCCAGGACCTATCCCACAATGACCCACACTAACAATAGAATCAGTACACGTGCTCCTGGTGAGGACATGCACTGCCAACACAAGGAGCCAAGTATGCACATACAGAAGTGATTGAATAACTGCAATTGCCTGTATGCAGACGTTAAGTTAGGGTGACATAATTTTGCAGTGTTGACATGGCCTAAGAGTGGGACCGACACTATAAAAATGGGGGACAAACAACCCAGGACACCCTTCTCTCCCACTCTCTGTCCATCAATTGACTGCATCAGAAGGAACAAAAGAAGCAGCCATTTCACAGAAGAAGTGGTCCTGGCCCAGAAGTTTGGCCATCAAGACAATTGAGAGCACGTGGTTAGAGAAACTTTGCTTTCAATTTATCATAATGTGTTGTTAGGCATTGGCTGTGTTTTATCTGTATTTCTCTTGTAACCATTTCTGACTTTTATGCTCATTACTTGTATTCACTTAAAATCTATTTTTAAACCATTGTATTTGGATTGAAGTGTTTGGGAAACTCCATTTGGAATAACAGGATTTTTGTATATAATTTCTATTAATAAAATGACAGGCTTTATATGAACTGGTTTCATCCAGGAGAGGGCAGGGCAAATCAAGACACATATTTTTTGGGAAAAAATCCGGGAATGGGAATGTGCTGGGGTCACTCTTCA